>NC_083227.1:57115495-58365495 GCF_032191835.1 Heteronotia binoei
GGGTGGGGAGGAGACAGTAACCTTTCCATAACATGCAAAAATGCACAGGGTACAAATGCGTTCAGTAGTTCATAGCACTTGCTTGTTTTCAGAGAAATAGTGGGAAGGGATGCTTTCTTCACAAAAAAAAAACCCTTTCCTGTATGTGCGTGTTTTTCTGAAGTGTGTAAATTTATCTGATAATGCGCTAAATGCAAGCAGTCCAGTTTTCACTGTCTGTCCAACAAAGGCACTATTACCCATATCCAAACCCACCAGGGCTAAAGAATATTACTATTCAATTAACCTCTTTAATGGTCTGTGTTTCCAAACAGAGAAATTGGGGGTGGGGGGCTTGATTTAACCATGTAAGGTAAATTTTGTAAGTTGTGACAAATGTAGATCTTTCAAACCAACTTTTTTCCCTGTACCAAAATTCCAAGTCTGCATAGATAACATCTAGCATATAGACATTTCTTCAGCACAGTTATGCAGAATCCATAGTAATACTGGGGGGTAGGGTGCTAATAACAAGAAGAATGCTGTTTTGCGCATGCCACATCTGACTTGTTACATACATGCTTTAGTATATATGTAGTGCTGGGACATATAGGTATTTAAAAATAACTTGGCCAGACTATGTATCTGCTGTTTAGTAGAATTATGGCTCTTAGGAAGCTTTGGTCACTGTTGATATGTTTATATAGATATATTTTACAGAATAAATGAACTGGAAACTCCTTCCACAGATTGTCTCTGGTTTTGGTTGCTCATACTTTATACTAACAGTGAAGGCTGCTAGACTTTTTCCTTACAGTGGAGGGTGGGGGAAGATTCAAGGCCACCTCTTTCAATGTATTTCACGTATCTTTAACATTTTGTCTGAAAGCCAGCTGCATGAATTTTATGCACAGAAACCATGTTTCTCTTTGCTGTCCTGTTTTTCCCCCCTTTTTTCTGATGCATTTGCATGCAATGACTATTTGCAGATATCTACACACCAGAGAACTCCTAATGCAGCTTTTAGCCCTGATTAGATTAATACCTCCTTGCCGCCGCCTCCTTCCCCTTCCCCAGAACTCAGAGTTGCAGCATTTCATTCCATATATTCATTATTAAATGGGCAGTATTTTCCTGAGGATATGTTCTCAATGTATTCCAGGGTTTTTAGAAAGCCTGTAGAAGTGGACTTGATTTGTACGTTGTCTTATTTTAATTACACGGGATAGTTCTTCCAACAAATTTAGCCTGTGGTTTCACTATATTGAGAGTTTTTAAAAATGAAAAATGGCAAAGAATAAAACTGAATAAATATGCAGAATGTTTCTGTCATCCTTTGAGTGATGCTTATTCATGATAGTCTTTCTACAGATGAGTGATTTGTGCAGAATGGACCTCAGACAATCCATGGGAATGACAATAATAATAATAATTAATAATAATAATTTTTAATTTATATCCTGCCCTCCCCACCAAAGCAGGCTCAGCATAACTAGCAGATAAAATGGAAAAGCTCTTTGGCTTTTTTGGCTGATAAACGGTCACGATGGTAGCAGTGGCATGGGTTATCCTGCCTCAGTTGCTGAGGTGTTGGTTTGCATTATCTACCCCCCTAATCAAGTTGGCTGCCTTTTTCTGTGCCCTTTCAAGTTAAGCAATACTTTCTGTTGTTGAGGTACTGCAATGAGAAGTGTACAGAGTATTCCACATGACTGCTCCAAGATGGTTTTGACATCCAGATTCTCATTGCTGCTTCGTTAGTGCCCTGTTCCTGGATAGCCCAGGCTATTTAATTTTGTCAGATCTCAGAAGCTAAGCAGGGTCACACCTGACTAATATTAGCAGGGCAACCTCCAAGGAATACCAGGGTCATGAAGCAGAGGCAGGCAATGGCAAACCACCTCTGGAACATCTCTTGCTTAAAAAACACATCTAGCTCAGCACCTAGTGCTACATAATGCTAAAAGAGGAAGAATGTATGGCTGCCAGACAGTTTAGGCTCTCTAGGTCTACTACACACAGGTGTTTTCTTTACACATGGAAAGGCCATGTGGTCTGGTGCCACAGTGGTCATTCCACAATTAGGGCAGTCCCTTCTGCTATCATTCAAAGACTGTAGAGTACCTCCTGCAGTGGCGTGTTATGATGATTCCTCAGGGAAACGTGGCCTAAAGATTATTATGAGGGTTCCTTTCAAAAATGGGAGTTTAAAATGGTGTTGTAAATTGCTGGGCTGGTAACAGCTATGCAGAAACTTGGGGTTGTCCTTTCCACAAATGTACTCCCCCCGCCCGGCATGATGTGAAATCTTTCTGGGGTGTTCCTCGTTGTTCTCTTCAAGCTGTTTTGCTTAAAACTTTGATTATCCTCAAAAACATGGGAAATGGGGCTACAACCTAGGTGGGATAAACTGACTCTTCCTTGCCCCACTTCTAAAGCCAGCAGTATAACAGGAATTAGTAGCACACACCCCCTGTCATCCTTGGAACCAGTTTGCTGTGGCTCCACTTACCACAGAATGCTTGTGTTACATCTTAATGTGTGTTGTTCCTCTGAAGGTGCATGGGGAGTCTGGGATGGAATGAAAAATAACTAGTCATCACCAGTGTGAGTTCTTTGTGCTTTATACTCCCTTTCTTATGGAAGACTAGTCATTGATTAGTGGAGGCCACTGTAACCATGTGACCAGGGCTTTTTTGCAGAAGAAGCCCAGCAGGAACTCATTTGCATATCAGGCCATGCCCCGTGACACCAAGCCAGCCAGAACTGCGTTCCTGCTCAAAAAAAGCCCTGCATATAACAGATTTTTCCATAAATGATCTGAGATGAGGGTATATCAAAGCTTGACAGCACCACAGGACTCAGAAAACTAAACCAAGACTGCTAGGGCCAGACTGAGGACTGTAAAAAGAAGACAACAGTAGCAATCTTTTTTTTTAAAGCTTTCATTATTAGATAAAACACATCACATTGATGCCAGAGGGCCAGTTTGGTGTAGTGGTTAAGTGTGCGGACTCTTATCTGGGAGAACCGGGTTTGATTCCCCACTCCTCCACTTGCACCTGCTGGAATGGCCTTGGGACAGCCATAGCTCTTGCAGAGGTTGTCCTTGAAAGGGCAGCTGCTGTGAGAGCCCTCTCCAGCCCCACCCACCTCACAGGGTGTTTGTTGTGGGGGAGGAAGGTAAAGGAGATTGTGAGCCGCTCTGAGACTCTTCGGAGTGGAGGGCGGGATATAAATCCAATATCTTCTTCTTCTGTTGGGTTTTCTTGGTTATTAAACAAGGACCACTGCTGTGCTGATTTCCACCTGAGACAACTACACCTCTAAACAGTAACAGGATATAATCCAGCAGGGGTAAGCATAAACCTTAGGCAATATCTGTAGCATGCTTCCTGGTGTCAGGGGGACAGAGGAACAGTTTCCTGGCAGTGAAGCTCATTTAGGCCAGCATTAGTGCTGTGAAAGCATCATGCTTTGAAGACCTGTAGTGCAGGCCAGTCTTGAATGAGAGGGACTTTGCTCATTGGTCACAAGCAGAATTTGCAGGTTTGCACAGTATATCTCAAATCCCAGACTCAAGAGGACTGCAGTACATAGAAGTTTTGTTTTCACAGTAAGTGTGCGATGCAAATTCTGTCCCATACCTGGGCACCTGTGAACATTAGGGGAGAAGGTGTTTGGTTGGACCAAGTCATTTGTAGATACCAGCCCTGAGATAAAAAGGGTAATAAGGTGGTGAAACTGTGGAAGCCAGGCTGGGAAACTATGAAAGTGCAATATGAGAACTGGAAGGACTGTAATGGTGAATAAATGAGAAGCATAATGCAGATGCAAATACTGGCTGAAGGGAAGGAGTAATTTGCATCACGTCCAGCAGAATCTGTTTGCCTCCATGTTTCTGGGATAATGTAATCCCAAAGGCAAAAGATGTCAGGCATGAACATGTGTATCTTCAAAATATTTCCTTTTTCAAAACAAAAAGGGCTTTGATTCAGAGCTTCTGCTTTCCATGCAGAAGATCTATGACAGCTCAAGTTAAAGGAATCAGGTACTAGGTTATGGCTTTGGCCAGTACTATTCAGTACTGTCTGAATAGACAAGACTGACCTTAATGGACCAAAAGCCTGACTGTCAGCTTCATGTGTGTCCACTCACTCCCAAGCTGAAAGGGAGCCTTTTTCTTGCACAGTATAGTTTGGATTTCATTTTATACCACATCAAAAGGTTTTTTAAAAATCAAACTGACTAATTCAATTAAGGATTTTGCCAGAACTAAGAAACTGACTTGTGATCTCATCAGATCTTTGAAGCTAAGTAGCATCAGCCCTGGTTATTACTTGCATGGGAGACCACCAAGGAAGTCTAGGGAGGAGGCAATGGCAAGCCATCTCTGAAGGCCTCTCGCCTTGAAAGCCCTATGGGGTTGTCATGAATCAGCTGTGACTTGATATTTAAAAAATGTGCAAGGAGGGATTAGCCCTTCATTCATTCACAAGTGGCAGATCAAAAAGAAAGAGCAGTGTCCCCAGCACCTGGATTAAACCATTGGGGAAGGGCTATGGCTCAGTGGTAGAGCACTGTTTTGCATGCAGAAGTTTCCAGATTCAGTGCCCAACACCTCCAGTTATAGCTATCTATCATCTAGCTAGCTAGCTAATCTAGCTATCTAATCTAGCTAGCTATCATCTGGTTATCTCTATCGAAAAGAGTTCCTACCATTGGTTAACTTTCCCAAAGGTTAACCCATAGAGCTCAGTTTCTTAGATGCAACTACAAAGACTGGCCTTGCCTATGAAAGTTCAGAGGGATAGCAAGTACAGCTAGGGCCTGCCAGGGGCAAAGTAAGTCCCATGAATTCCCCCCCAGAAAGCCTGGGATGTTCTGTTTTAGGCATTAGCAAAGCACCAGAACAGAAATGAAAGGCTGTGCCCTGTTGTTTGAAACTGCCAAGCTTTTGTTACCCATCGAGAACCCAGTCTTTATCAGCAGGACAGGATGGCCTTCAGGACGGAGTGTATGTTCTGTTCCCAGGGCCAGTTCAGCTGTCTGGCCAAATTTGCCTTGGGATACAAATGTAGGCAAATCTAACTTGGCATTCCTTACACCTGTTGAAGCTTATCAGTCATTCATCTGCAGCTTTTGAAAAAAGAGCCCCTTTGCTTTGGCTCTGCACATTATAACCGCTTTAGCTATACAATTTCTCTGCAAGAATCTAAAGCAGGAGTTGTCAAAAAGCCAGCTTATATACACACACACAAAAACATTCAATAAAATGGGGGGAAATTCCTCCCTCTTGAGAAGCTTGTTTGAAGGTGATGCTAAGGAAACAGCAGCACAAAACATGATGACTATAAATGCATGCTAATTATGCCATCCCTTTAGCTACTTGGCTTGACACAGGAGTGTCATGCCAGATAGTGGGAGACACATTTATTCCATGGGAGCTTTGATGGTAGTGTGGTGTGGCAATGTCACTACCCCTCCTGCACTCTAGGACTTATCCCAATCTGTTTGGTGAAGACTACAGATATTGGGGAAATTCCTAGAGCATCATGGCCATGGTGACCAGAAATCATTTTGCTGTGTCTGCAACATCATCTGTCCCCCACCCCCTTTTTCTCCCACTGTGAGAGCAGAGGAGAGTCAGCAATATGCTTACAATTGCCTACAGCCATGGTTGTCAGTGCATAAGTCAGGGTTTTGGGGAAGGTTGTGTTGCTGTTGCTCATGTGCAGAAAACAAGTGGGCTGTGGCTCTTGTCTCTGTGTGCATACATGCTGAAAGGAGCAGTAGGATACTCAGTGGGTGGTGGAAAGGATTCAGGTACAGATAGGCAAGTTCAGATATCCCCTGCCTTGCCCTACACTAGCTCTCCCTTGCCTTCCTTGCTGGCCCCTGCCAGTCAGGCCTGCGATGCTCTATGCACACTTGTGCCCACTGATGAGGTCATGACTCTGACTCATCTTGTATCTGTATCTCATCTTGCCTGTTGCTTATTCAGTCCCCTGAAGGTTAAAGATGAGTACAGGGCCTGCAAAGGTTGAATAGCACTGGCCTGAAACACTCCAAAGGAGTCTAAGCAGCAGTCTTGACAGATCAGAACTTGATATTGCAAAGTTTTCCACTGAATCCCCAAACCCATTTGTCACAACATCCCCACAGCCACTGCTGTTTGTCTCAGCTCCTGTAAAAACCATTTTGCAATGGATGGAGATTCACACATGAGGGGAGGGACTTTTGCTGACCTCCTGCTCTTGCTGTAGTTCCTGTACCCCCCTCCTACTCTTTTCCTAAGACTTCCCTAACTCTCAACACCAGCTTTTTGTAGGGCAATGTAGGGGAGAGTGGGGAGAGAGGGAACTATTCCATGAATTCCTTCAACAGATCCTGCCTCTTACCCTTCCATACAAGTTTATTAAGAGAGCGTGCGTTTCTAGCCAAATAGATCCTGAGATTGAGAACTGGCATGAACTACTTGCTCAGTTCCTTGATTTTTGCTCTCAAAGTTAGATATTCCATGATCAGGTAGGTTGCTTAATTAAATCATCAGCTGGCCACCATGCTGAGGAAGAGTTGTGTAGTAGTTAAAAGGGGCAGACTCTAATATGGAGAAGTTGGTTAAGAGCAGCAGACTCGGATACAATTTCTCTGCTCTTCCAAATGAAGCCTGCTGAGTGATCTTGGGCCACTCACAGTTCTCTCAGAAGTCTTTCAGCCCCACCTACCTACCTCACAAGGTGACAGTTGTGGGATAAGGAAGGGGAGGCGATTGTAAACCACCTTGAGAGAAAAGGATAGAGAAAAGCAGGGTATAAAGAATAATTCTTCTTCCTGTGAAAAACTGCCCATGGCTGATGCATTTAAGAAGAGTCTTTCCAGTATGCTGGGCTTTTAACATATCAGAAAGCTGATAAGGTCGATTTTTCCTATTGTCCGGCAGTTTGGGTTTGTGTCTCAAAGACCCCCCAAGGGTCAATAGGTTTAGATTTTTATTACCTGTACAGTTAGGTAAGCTAATCTTCTTTGTTAAGTAAAGATTCATTTCTGTTGCTGTGTATTCCTAATACAAAGGAGAGTAACTGTTTTCCATGTGTTTTATGAAGCTTACAGAAAAATGAGTACCCGAAGCAAGGTGTGTGTGTGTGTTTGTGTGTGTGTGTGTGTGAGAGAGAGAGACAGCAACCACACACTCACAAAAGAATACCACATGCTTCTGTCAAATATAGCAGCCGAAGGTGTTATTTCCAACAATGTTTACTGAAGGAAGCTATAAAAGTGGTAACATGATTATTAATAGGTACAAAGTACCACTCCCCCCTTTCCAACCCTAGAAGCAGTTAAAATTCAGTGAGCTGATGGAGACTGGAAGACAGTCCATGATTTCAGAATGGATTAAAACTGTTCACTGTGTATACTTGCATTCTACCTCTTTTGATCATCACTTCAACAGGATGCATGCTTCACGCGTTGTTCCCACACCTTTGAGTCTTCTGCCTGAGGGAAACAGCCCCTGAAATGATCTGAAGCAACACTTGCATAGTCTGTATATTCTCAAGTTGTTTCCTTCAACTGAACAGGGTGTTTTACGCCAGTTCTTTGGGAACAGGCACCTGTGTAGGAAGGAACAACACAGGAAGCGTTAATTGTGAAAAGGGGGGAAGGGGCTCTTTGCTCATGCATTCACCCATCTCTGGGAAAAAAAATACTGTTAAATCAAAACAGTCTAGTAAATGTTAAAGGAAATTCCAAGCTGGAAGGGGGGAGTGTTTTCGGATGATTTAATATTTGTAGGACTTTTCCAGATACAAAATTTAAAGCACAAATAATATGCAGGTATTGTCTGTGGATTGTGTGGTGGAGAAGGAGGTGATGTTCCCTTGGAAGTCACTTTGTTGAAAAGAAGTGGCCTTTTTCTAGCCATGGACCATTCTTTTGTTGAGATATTTTCCTGTTCCCTGAAATAAGACATTTGCATTCATGTAAGACTAATGTCTTGGATCCAGCAGAGTGTTTTGAGGGTTAAAGGATTTCTGCCTGTATATTGTAACTTTCTTGCCCTCCCCCTCCCACAGCAGTCCCAAATGCTACTTGAGCACTGCTTTTGGAGGGCCATTTTGGACTGCAGTGGGAGGGATAGAGGAGGTAGGGAAACTGTGTCCTGTGAGTAGAAATGTTTTGCCCTGCAGGCTCACTCTGCAATAAGCAAATCCATAAACCTGCAAACTTTGGGGGACCAATATGTATTAGTTGGAGGGGAGCCAGTATGGTGTGGCCCAATATCATCATATCTTGGAAGCTAAGTATGGTCAGTAAGGATGGATACCACCATGGAAGACTCTGCTGAAGAAGTAAACAGCATATCACCTCTGCTTCTCAATTGCCATGAAAGCCCCTTGCTGCGGTCACCGTAAGTCAGCTGTGGCTAGATGACATACATACGTATGCATCACTGCATTGATATTCCGTCTATTTTTCTGCCTTATCTGCTATTCCATTGCCTGTCCACCAAGGCTGAAGGGGCCCTCTTTTCCCATTTTGCTTGACTGACTACCTCCCCCTGTCTCCATCAAAATAGTACTCTGAGGAGTTGTTCTCTTGTCTCATCTCTTTCAACTTTTCTTCACAGAAGGCTCTGCCTTGTCTACACACGAAGGAGAATCGGGTCATCAAATGCTGAGGGGTAGAATGGCCTGCACTGTTCAACATTACAGGTGGAGAATGCCTTTGTGAATGTTCCTCCATGTTTGTTTTTAAAACCTCCATGCAATATTTATTTATTTCTCTTAAATATTTATACCCTATCTTTTCTCTTGCCTCAAGGTGGCTTATAGCACTAGACAAACTAGCAGAATGGGGTGAGACATTCTAGGTTGGGTCATTTTCTGTTGTGCTGATTTTTTGTTTGTATGGAATACAGAAGAAGAAGAAGACTGCAGATTTATACCCCACCCTTCTCTCTGAATTAGAGACTCAGAGTGGTTTACAATCTCCTATATATTCTCCCCCTCAACAGACACCCTGTGAGGTGGGTGGGGCTGAGAGGGCTGTCACAGCAGCTGCCCTTTTAAGGACAACTTTTGCCAGAGCTATGGCTAACCCAAGGCCATTCCAGCAGGTGCAAGTGGAGGAGTAGGGAATCAAACCCAGTTCTCCCAGATAAGAGTCCGCATACTTAACCACTACACCAAACTGGCTCTCACAGGCTGTCCTGGAGCAACATTTGGCGGGGGGGGGGGGGGGGGAAGCGTTATTTCAGGCTACAGCAGGAGAAGGTGAGAAAGTTGTCCTTTGTGGGCAGAAATTGTTCAATATGTGGAAACTCTCCAGCAGATCCAAGCCTGTCCATAACAAGAGCATTTTCTGAAGAGATATGGTCTATTCTGCAACCTCAGCATTCTATCACCTAGTCATTCTGCTGGGTGTGCGGACTAGGCTTGAGAGCAGGAAGACATCTGCTTTCAGCTTGGGTCCTTAGTACCAGACAGGAAAGTTGCTATAGATATAGTGGAAGAAGAACTTAAGGATATAGCATCTTGGGTCACCAGGAAAACCTGGGTTGTGTTTGTGGCCCCAGCAGTATCTATGCCAGCCAGGCCCATAGCTATGGTGGGGTCCCTGGGGTTCTGGCCCCCTGACTTTCTGGCAAGGCCTCCCCATCCGGCCCCTGCCCACAGGGCTCACTGTTTCTTGAGCTGCGGCCTGGTCAATTGGTACTGCAATCCCTGGGGGACATGGCAGTTCAAACAGGCCTGGGTGGTGGGCATGCTCTAGGGTCAAGGCAGCAGCCAGCTAGCTGGCTATGTGTGTGCAGCGGGCCCTATTCTATGCTGTGTTCCTTTCCTGCTGCTTTTGAGAGGAGCTGCCGAGCTGCCAGCAGACCACTATCAGGCTGCAGGACTTGGCCACAGGCATGCAGAGCTGCTGCTAGGGGAGGGCGTCCCACTCAGAAACCACATAGCCCCTTGAGTACATGCTCTCCCTCTACCAGACCTATTTGCTGGCCAAGACCCTGGGCAGTATCAATATCTGTGTTAAAACCCTGGCTTGTTCACTCTGGGGCAAGTCTTTTTCTTCCAGTCTCCCTCTGAGGACCTTTCCAACTGATTTTTTAAATTTAAATTTTATTTTTGTAATGTCATTTTTGTGCCCCCTTTCCCCAGTGCCCCCCACTGAAAATCTCCTAGCTACAGCCTGGTGTCAGCTATGCAGATGGATTAGAAACTAGTGTGAGAACTGGACCTCCAGGAAGATCAGCTCCAACTCCATACCAACAACAGCCAAAAGTTCTACGGAGAAATGCCCTGAAACTGACACAGAAGGCTTGTTTCTAAACATTTCTCCATGTGGCATTCTGTGGATGAAGGATCCTCCTATTATATAAAATGATTTCTAAGAGATACACTGCTTGGAAGCCGCAATTCAGCCAAAAGCATAAAAATTGTAAAAGGAGGAGAAAGGGGGAGGTATTTTTTTTTTAATTTCTTGTATTGTACAGGGGGGTGAACTAGATGACCCTGGAAGTCCCTTCCAACTCCATGATTCTATTCTATGATTCTAGGGGTGGGGGGACGCCATAGGGCTATAGACATTATCAGCCTTGACCTGGAGAGCCTAGGCTAGATCAATTTTGTCAGATTTTGGAAGCTAAGCAAAGTCAGCCCAGTGGAGTTTTTGGATGTGAAACCACCAAGGAATACCAGGGTCCTGACACAGAGACCTCTGAATGTCTCTTGCCTTGAAAACCCACAGGGTCACCATAAGTCAGCTGTGACTTGACAGCATTTTCCACCACAGGATCAAAATGAAAAATTGTGAAACTCACCATCATCATCATCATCATCATTATTACCCACCAGTTTGGCGGGGCTGATAGCAAGAGACTCGTTTGTGCCACCGTGGATTAGAGAAACGGAGTCCAAGTTGGGTTATTATGGACTATCTAAACAATATTTGCTCAACATGGAGTACAATCTGGTTAAACCTTTTCTTAAACAGAGAATCTTGGATGTCGAAAGACAGCATGATTTGAATCAGCTTAAAGGTTATTTACCAGGAATAGAGGAACTACATAAAATAACACTAATGCCATACTTGCTTAATCTTGACAAAGTTGAGTATAGGAGAGCATTTACCCTTCTCAGACTTGATATGTTACCGTCAGCCATTATGGAAGGCAGATACACAGGACAACCATAGGAGGAGAGATTGTGTATTTGTGGGGACAAGAAACCGGAAGACAGGAAACATGTATTATTCCAATGTAAATTATATCAGTGTATTAGGGCCGACTATATACTCCCGATCTGTTCCAGTGTCCCTGGGAGAAATGTTAGACATCAGCTAGACAAATTATTGGCGGATAGGAATAAAAGAACCACTTTATGTGTGGCAAAATTTGCTTCGCGAGCTATGAGTCTCCGGAAGCAATTCCTAAGGGAAATATCCAACTGAATGCCTTGGCTATGGAACCTAACTACTGTTCTGGAGGGAAATTATATCATACTGTGTATGTTTTATTCTGATTATTGTTTTACCTGATTGTATTTTATTAAGTTATTTGTATCTAATTTGACTGGTCTATGACTGTTTTAAACTTGATTTGACTGTTAACCTTTCATCCAAATTTTAAATGAATTTTATGGATGTTTTTATCCAATTTCTTTGTAATAGTCATAGGCACCCAATTTTATGAATGCTACTGTTGGTTTTATTCTGTTTTTGATGCAAAAAGTTTTATGTGATTCGATTGTACAAGCTGGTCACTGACTGTAACAATAAACTTGACTATCATCATTATTATTATTATTATTGGCAGGGAACTAGTTCAAGCATCCTAATAAAGAGAACTGCCAGTATCAATGATGTATATTTCTTGATTTTCAGCCTTGGAATATTATGTACACACTCCTGAAGAAGACTTAATGAATCATAAATGCTACAAGTGACCTCAGTGATTAACAGGTGCAACACACTGGACTTGATCCGAGTGCAAGTATCTCTGGAACGTATAACATCCTAAGGGCAGAGATCTAGTAAGGACCAGCTTGTTCGGTAGACAGCTGCCCAGCTGTGTAATTGAGAGGAGGGATTTGCTGGAAAATGCACCCCATAGCTTGTAGTGCTCGCAAAGGCTGACATTTGAGATTCCCCACTGAGGGCCAGAAGGATTTTTTAAAAATGTTCCTCAAGTGGAGTGACTGGATGAGGGAAAGCAGAAAAGAAATTGTAAAGCTGGTAACTTGGGTGTAAATGTAGTATATGCGCTCATGCATATCTTGTTTGTGCACTGCTCATGATCCTAACATGCTGGGATTACACTTTTGCTCACAGTATCAAGATGATTAAAATGTGGCAAAAGGAAGGTTGGTTCTTTTCATCATGAGAAATCTTGCTATATCAGTAGTTCTAAAATTAACAGCAGGGCTTTTTTTGTAGCAGGAGTGCCTTTGCATATTAGGCCACACACTCTGGATGTAGCTAATCCTCCTAGAGTTTACAGTAGCCCCTGTACTAAGAGCCCTGTAAACTCTTGGAGAATTGGCTACATCAGGGGTGTGTGGCCTAACATGCAAAGGAGTTCCTGCTACAAAAAAGCACTGGTGGTAGTTAAAAAAAAAAACTTTGAGGAAAAACATCCAGAAATCCATCATTTCATGAATGAACTGATGTTTGGGTAGAAAAGGGTCAAGGAATCCTGAGCATACCTACTTTTTCCATCACTTTAGTAACTTATGTTGGTGAGCAAGGGCATGACTGCAGAAGTGACCAAGCTTCAGTCCAGAGTAAATATAGCTATGCTCCAGTGCCCAGGCATGCGGATCACATTCTGGACCTTGTGTGTGTATTAAGTGCCCTCAAGTCACTTCCAATTTATGGCAACCCTATGAATTAATGACCTCCCCTTTATCCTATTGTTAACAGCCTTTCTTGGGTCTTGCAAACTGAGGGCCATAGCTTTCTTGATTGAATCAATACATCTCATGTTGGTTCTTCCTCTTTTCCTGCTTCTCTCAGCTCTTCCAAGCATTACTGTAATTTGCAGGAACTTTTTCATTAAGAGTTCATTAACATTATTATAGCATTGCACTAACTCCTGTTTGCAGCACTTTACCATCTGGTTGTTATCTTCTACAGCAACAGATGAAATTTATCTAACGGGGACGGGGGGGACCACGCTTTGAACCTACAGACCCAGTGTTTATGAGCACTGTATTACACCAGTGCTGGATAACCACCGAGCCTACAAAGTACAGTTTAGAGCAGTGGTCAAGTCCCAATTCACAACAAGCATAGGATCCACTGAGTTGCAAACACAGTACAGGAAGCTATGTGACATTAGAGTCACATGACAGGAAAGACGGAAGCTAGAGCTATGATGTGTAAAGGATAGGAACACAGGAAGCAGACCAAGAAAAAGCTGGAACACAATAGGCACGCGTGGAGGTGTACCATGGTGAGAAATAACCCAAGTGTTAGATCTATGAAGGAATCCTCTCTGACCACTGAGTCACCTCAGCACACCATTCTACTGCTTTTCTTGGCATGTAACAGTGCTGACTGCTAGCACTAGGTCCTTCCAAAAGGCACCACAAACACCAGCTCTATAGATACTTGTCATTTAGAAGGAAGGGCTCCAAGATGTCACTTGTTTAGTTGGATAAACATCCCAGGCTATTCAGATTGGCAGTGGTTCTCCATATTCTTAGCCCTGTTACTAGGGATCCTTTAACTGGAGATGCCAAGGGTTATAGCTTTCCATATATAAAGTATGCATTTCTTCCTTAAATGCCTGTAGTCTAGCTCATATTGCACTGGTTCCTGATACTAACAATATTATCTACTTATTTTGGAAACCGTCATGTTCTACCCCAGAGAGAGGTACCAAGTATTCCAAAAACTGTCTTTATGCTATATTGATAGCAGTGCACAAACAAGATGACTTATATTATTTACAAGCCACAGTGACTCAACAACATACAACTGTTGCAACACTCGAATTCTTTGATTTTGAAATAAATAATACCCTAAGATGGGCTCCCTGGTATTTCTTACTTGTTTGTTTCCCTGTTCTATGTACTTACTGGTTTAAGATAAGCTACATTGCTCTGACGGATATCACTCAGCAGCTTATCGCGAGGGGTTTCTTCTACCAGAGGAGGTGGCCGTCTTCTCGGAATAGGTTTAAGTGTCTTGATCACATCTTTAAGATTGGTTTTTTCAGCTGGCTCCACGTATTGTTCTATAGTGGGTTTGCGCTGGGTTCTCTTGAGTTTCACAATTTTGAAAGAGGGTGGATCTTCACTCCTTTCTTGTTCAGGGGCTGGCTTTCTTACAGGTTCTTTTTTACTAGTAACAGACAGGATTGGTGACTTTGGAGGCTGCATGGGTGGAGGCACCACTGAAGAAGGCATTGGCCCACCTAGCATCTCCCACATCCCAGGAGGCAACCCAAGTCCATTCTCTAGCATGGCTATTATCTCCCTCTGCTCCTTCAACTGTTGCTGCTTTTGTTCCTCTATTCTTTTTTGTCTCTGTTTATCAAGGTTTCTGCTGAGTAGATTAGTAACCACCATCCTGGGACCAGGAAGTTCAAAATGATAGCCGATCTTCAGTAACGTCGGGTTTGCTTTCAATAGTCTTGCGATTTCCATTTCTGCTTGATGGCCCAGCATACTTCTCTGGTTGTGAAAACGTAGCTCAGTCAGCTTCTCGTTGTATTGCAAGCACCTCATAATGGCCACAATCCCTTTGCCTGAGATGAAATTGGATTCGATGTTCAAGGTAGTGATGCTCCTGTTTTCACGCAGCATGTTGGCTAAGGCAAAAGCAACGTTGTCATCGGCCCCCACATTGGCTAAACTGAATGTTTTGATGTGCTTGTTCTTTTTCATGGCATTGACAAAGTCTACCAGCATTTCCTTAGGGATGTTCTCAATATTGTTCAAGTTGAGTTCCATCATGTTTGGATCATTCTTCCGGACTTTTCTCAGGCTCTCCTCTAAATTAGTTTGATTTCCTGAAGGCCTTGCACTCAATTTTATAAAACTAGTATCTAGAGCTAATTTTTGAGGAATATTTAATTTCGATGCTTTCATTTCATTGTTTTCTTCTTTTTCAGGAGTTTCCCTTGATTCTGTGCTTCTGCTATCATCATCATATAGTTTCTTTGTTTCCAGATCTTCCTTATTGTTTCCATTCTCTTTATTTTCTTCTTCCTCTTCTCCTTCTTCCTCCTCTTCCCCTTCCTCTTCTTCTTCCTCCTCCTCCTCCTCTTCTTCTTCATTTTCTTCTTCCTCCTCCTTTTCCTCCTCCTCTTCATTCTCCTTATAGTCTCTCACATCTCCATTTGTTTCCTTTGTGTCTAGTTCAGTGGGCCATTTGTTTCCATAGGTTTCATTTCTTTCTACATCTGTGGTGCCATTGGCCATTTCACTCTTGTCAAAATCTCTTACATTTTCTTCAGACCTCTCTCCAGTGAGTCTCTGCAGAAAACAGAAGGCTAAGAGCTGAAATAATTTAAATTAGTTTTGCCGCATCAATTAGCTAACAAAGTTAACAAAGTTGATGAAACACATGCTGTCATTGAGCTACTACTTCAAAGGCCAAAAGGGCCTCTAGAAAATTGTCCAATTCAGCTTCACTTCTAATTACTTGTTCATTCATTTACATCAATAAACACCCTATCCTGACTGTGCAGGACAGGTGACTGTACAAACTGAAGAGTTATTGCTTTATTTCCTGAAGGCTCATAATGCTGATCAAAGGAGGGACAACTGAGGGATGAAAAACATGCATAAACCCAGGCCTCAGATTCAGTGGGAGCTCACAGGAGCTCAGCTCTTGAACATTTCTGAGAGTTCCGCCTCCTCCTTCTGAGAGTTCTACCTCCTTGTTCATTGAATAGTAGGTGCAACTGCATAACAATCCCTGGATGAGCTCCACCACCTATTTTTCTACAAAACGACCCCTGCATAAACCTATTGCATTTACTTTCAGGTTCTCAAGTCCTGAGCTGAGTCCACATCAGGAAACTCTCCCTGTACATCTGGTTTGCAACTTAAATAGTGAACCTGGATAGGTATCGTCTCATTGTCATGGCTCCCTGCCCCCACCAGTCTGTTTTCAGCAGAACTGCCAACTAGCTGAAGAACAAGAAGGTGATCTCCATTACTCTGTTTTGCTCTCAGAGTATAGTAAATGGACTCTGTTGATAAAGAATGTGGGGTGTCTTACACATGCAGTTACATCATGTATCTCTCACTGGTGAATATGTAAACTATCTCCATATGAATTATTATGTCTCAGGTGATATGAAAACTCTTCGGGGAGTCTTTGATGGTTTTGGTTGTACATGCTAAGTTCTCATTTGATTTGGTAATAGAATACAAAGTCAGACTATTGTTCCACCTAGTTTAGTATTGTCTATACCAACTGGCAACAGCTCTCCATGGTCTTAAACAGAACTTTGCCAATGGGCTGGATCCACTAGAACAGTTCATTGAAAGTGTTAGCAGAATGGATCTTCCCCATTCACTGGGCAGCCTGCTGTTTGTCCTGAAAATCATCTCTGTGGGTGAGGACAGCCTCAAATGCAAAATGAACCATAGGAGAGGGGTTGCAGTGACCAAGGAGAAATGCTTGTGTCTGAAAAGTGGGGAAAAGATACAATTGTACTTGATTAACCTTGGTGGCCTTTCAGATGGGTGTTTTTTTTCCTTTTGCCTATTAGGAGTGGGGGTGGAGTCTCAGTTTGTTTGTCGCAAAGAGAGACTCTTATAATCATCTGTGAATTGAATTATAGCACTTTCCCTAAAGATTAATTTAAAGTAGGATTCATTTTGACTTGGTTAGCTTTTCACTGCTCCTTGTCAAAGACAGTTTAACCACATAGAGAGGCCTGGTCCAACCATCATCTTAACACTCCTAGCCGTTAACTATTTGGAGGTATTCATGCTTTATTTAACTCTATATTCTTTCCTTGCATAGAGAGCAGGTCTTTTATTCTTCCCTGTCTCTGTGTTTCTCATATAACTTCTGATCCAGTGTAGGGTAGCTTGAAACATGACCACTTTATCTCAAGGGCTTAGAACTGCCTACAATATACCCTTATCTCATTTTTCCTCCTCACAGTCCTGTTAGGATCATGGTCAAATGATAAGCTTCAAGGACGCTGATTGGTATAACCCTGAGATAAAGCATAGATGGTGCACCTGAACATGGGCCTATGCACAGAAGAAAGACTTGAATGCCTGGTACACAGTCTAGACCAGGGGTGTCAAACATGCAACCCAGGGGCCAAATCAGGCCCTCAGAGGGCTCCTATCAGGCCCCCAAGCAAATGACTGTCATCTGCTTCCTTCTCCCTCTCTCTGGTTTCCTTCTGCATCCCAGCTTGCTTTGCCAGGCTTGCTCAATCGCACAGGAGCTACAGAGCAAAACCTCTATTTTCTCCGTTGGCTGAGGCTGCTCCCTTGGGGAGGAAGGGGGAGGAGGGATAGCTTGCTTTGCCAGGCTCTCTCAATTGCACAGCAGAGCTACTGAGCCAAGCCTCTCTTCCTTCTATTGGCTGAAGCTTCTCCCCCTCCTGGTCCCCGGGAAAGGAAAGAAAGAGCCAAAGCTTCCTTTGCCCAGTTCCCTGGATCCTATGGGAGAGATACAAAAAAAGCACCTTTAAGACCAAGGAGTGCTAATGTTTTAAGCATGTTTTATTTTAAGGGTTTTTTTTTTGTGTTTGTGTGCTTTATAAAGTTTGTATCTTTGCTACCTGGCATTACATTTTACACATGGCTCAGCCCAACAAGGTCTCATTTATGTCAGATCCAGCCCTCATGAGTTCAACACCCCTGGACTAGAGAGTTGAAGAAATATGGAGGCCTATTGAACTCTGCGCTATTTCAGCCTTTCCCTTCCCTTAAATCATAAAAAGTTCTCTTATCAATTAAAATGAAAGAAAATTACCCTGCCTGTAGGTTGACTCCTTGCTTGGAATCAGGGCCTGTACTTTCAAATATTCAAGGAAAATTATGCATAATGCAGATACAGTGCCTTGGTTTCCATTCCTCCACTGATCCTTTTGTCCACCCTCCTCCACTATATGTGTTGGGCTAAATTAAGCTCCCAGTAGGCTGCTGAGACTACAGTATCTGTAAGGGAACAGGGCAGGAGGCAAGCAAAGCCACAATGTAAGATATTTAAAGCTCTAGTAAGTGTTTTTGGGCAAAGTTCTGGCAGTCCTATCCAAATCGGTTGAAAGCAGATATAACTAAGAAGAGTTGGATTGTACACCCCAGTTTTCTCTATCTTAAGGAGTCTCCAAGTGGCTTACAATGGCCTTCCCTCCCTCTCCCCACAACAGTTACGTTGTAAGGTAGGTGAGGCTGAGAGAGCTTTGAGAGAACTGTGACTGGCCCAAAGTCACCCAGCAGGCTTCATGGGGAGACTGGGAAATCAAATCCAGTTCTTCAGCATAGTTTGCTGCTTTTAACCACTACACCATGCTGGTGAAATCAGGCGCCAGCAGGAGTAGCTAAGAGAGTGAGCTGTGGTTCAGGAGATTCCCGGTTCAAAACTCTCATTTGTCACAAACTTTACCTCAGACCCACTTCTGAAAGACAATACCTCCAAAGACTGTGGAAAAGATTGTAAGATTCATGTGTGTGGAGTGTTTTGACCAATAACAAATTATTATTATTATTTTTAAAAATAAAATTGTTTCCAAACAATAATCTGTTTTTCATATTCCTACTTCCCATTATGCTTTATTGGAGAAATGCGAAGTGACTGCGAACCACATATGCTCAGACTTCTCAATTATAGGAGCTTGCCTGCAGCTTACAGTGGTATAGGAAAACCAACCAGACTTCCCAAAGATCACATTTCTACAAAGCACTCTGCTACATTTTGTGTCTGTCTGTCTGTCTGTATATAATGATGCTATAGCTACAAGGCACTGGAAGCTGCTTCTAAGCACAATCCTTGGCTACCTCTAGAATTTCTTCTTCCCACTTAGGTTATCAGGTCTGTGTTGAAAAATACCTGGAGATTTTGGGGGTGGATCCAGGAGAGAGTGGGGTTTGGGAGGGGAGGGGCCTCAGCATGGTACAATGCCTTCAGTCCACCCTTCAGAACAGCCATTTTCTTTGTTGTAATCTGAGATCAGTTGTAAAAGCAGGAGATCTCCAGGCCCCACCTGGAGGCTGATGCCACCAATTCCATCCTCAATATACCATTCTGCGAAGCCAGTCTGTTTCTCCCAGTTCTCCTCTACAGTTCTCTGCTGATTTTACTCATAGTGATTTTACTCTTCTTCCTTGTTTTACTTAGTCAGTTTGCTGTCTAATGGGGGAGAGGCAGTGAATGACTCAGCGGCTTCCCTCATCAACCAGCTCACCCACCTCACTCCCGTTTCTGACTTTTTGGCCTTGCTTGTTTCCCTGTGCTTTTTACAACTTCTCCTCTTCTGTTCATCATGTTACTTTCCCTTCTCTCCTCAAGAATTACTTTCTCTGACTCCAGCAAACTCCCCCTTCATCACCACACTACACACTCACCAGCCCTACACTTCCAGTTATACCAGACATCCTACTCCATTCTCAATCCTCACTGCCTAATGGCTCCCTTCTAGAGTTACCAGCTCCAGGTTGGGAACTTGCAGGAAGTTTGGGAGTGGAACTTAGGCAAGGTGGAGTTTAGGGAGGGAAGGGAACTTACTGGGGATGTGAGGACATAGGTTGCATTCTCTGAAGCTGCCATTTGAAGATGTGCAACCTCTACAGAAGTGAACATGTGTTTACAGTTCCATGCTTCCAGGCCTGACATAAGGTTAGGGTTGCCAAGTCCAATTCAATAAATATCTGGGGACTTTGGAGGTGGAGGCAGGAGCAAGGTTGTGACAAGCAAAGGGAGTTCTGGCCATCACATTTGAAGAGCCTGCATACCTTTTTAAATGCCTTCTCTACATTGGAAATAACGAAGGATACGGGCACCTTATTTTGGGGCTCATAGAATTGGTGGTGTTTTGAAGAGAGGCACTGGATGCTATACTGTAAATTTGGTGCCTCTACTTAAAAAAACAGCCCAGAGCCCCAGATACCCGCAGATCAATTCACCATTATTCCCTCTGGGAATCGGTCTCCATAGGGAATAATGGAGTGCCCAGGAGACATTTTGACACCCCCGCCCCCGCTTTCTGATGATCTTGAAGTGGGGGAGAGGGTCTCCATATTGGGGGATCTCCTGCCCCCACCTGGATTGACAATCCTAGATTAGGTAGTTGGTATCACTGGGCTCCTGCTGAGGATCGTGCTCCAGCATTGAGTACACCAAGAATCCCTAGTGTTTCCTGGCCTTACTACTCCTTTTAGGCGGCGGCAGCCTATCCTCTTTAAAACAGAAAATAGTGAGAGGAACCAGGAGGAGGAGCCACTACTGTTGGTTACTTCACTTTCTTCCACTGGGGGCAGTATGGACTGGGCCCAGAGGGAGAGAGCTCAAGCCATTTTGCTACTGACTGTTCCCAGGCCTATTTGAAGAGCTAAGCCTCACAGAGGATACATCGCCCACAGACCCTTTTAAAACCTGGATTTTTAGAGCATGTCTCAATGGCACCAGGCTTTTTTCCATGTGCAGTAGCATAGCTGCATTATACAAGCATAAGGAAAGGAACAGTGCAGCAGCGCTGATGGATCCTACTGTTCTATTGCTTGGGTTGTGTTGAGTTCCAAAACCAGTATAGGAACATTTTTTTCTCTTACTGGTGTGTAGACCCTCATACTTGATCCTACAGGCTATTGCGCTGGCCCAGCAACTCATTGGAGTGGATCATAAGACAATCATATTCACACACAAAAAAAATGTTTTTCAAAGGCAGCTGAGTAGAAACAGATACGTCTATATGAGCCCTCTGTCCCTTTAAGACAGACTCATAGTCCCAAGACCCACTGTAGTGCAAACACACGACAGAAAATCATATGTTGTCCAAGACAAGTGAGAGAAAGAAGGGATGCAGAATTATGACCTCACTGGGTTCAAGGCCTGCACTGCAAGCATCAGACTTAGAGAGTCAAGGACAGAAAATGTAGTAGGCACCAGAAGATGTACTATAGTGAGAAAGCATGTTACTTTCCCTTCTCTCCTCAAGAATCAGAGCCACCATTGAGGGACCTCACATCTCCATCCTGCTGCTCATCTAAGCAGCATGAAAAGACAGGCAGAAGGTGTGCCATTCTTGCTTTTTATTCATGTACATTAGCATCATGTATCTTCTCAGAAACTCCAACATAATTCCCATTATCATTGGCTAGTGATCTATTAAATGGCACTGTGTGACCCACCTGAGAATTCTGACCCATGAGCTGAAGACTGCTGGTCTAAATGGACAGGTACATTTGGTTAGGTCATGAAGCAGGGCTCCTTGGTAAAAATTCACTCTTAGGGACCCACACATTTTTGGTCCCCTTCACATTCAGAAGAACATAAGCAAGAAGTTTGATTAGAACTGGTGTATCACCCCTATCCCCCCCCCCCCAATTATTTTGCCTAGATTCTTGAACCCCAGTGTGACTCAAGCCTCTTAAATTTTGTATGTCCTCACCCCTCCAACTATTGGTAGCCCAAGTGGCTCTTTATTGTTTAACATCCTCCCCAAGAAGGTCCACCTGACACTTTTTAAATACTTGCAAGACAATTCACATAAACGTATACATGAAAATGCTTTTTACTGAATTGGACCCTTGATCAAGGTTACTTTTGTATACTCGTACCAGCAATGGCTCTCCATGGTCTCAAGCAAAGGTCTTTCACATTGCCTACTACCTGGTCCTTTTTAACTGAAGACCTCAAGAAATTGAACCGGGGACTTTCTCCATGACCAGATGCTGTGCCACTGAGCCATGGCTCCTCCCTAAATTCCTTTCCAGGAAGGATTTATTTTCTTGAAATTTAACTAACAATTATGCAGCATTTTGTTTTTAGCTGTGACATACACCATGTTGTCAGACTGGATGTTTTCTCTTTAAGAATGATCGTATAACAACAGCATTTTAATTTTGCAAGAGGATTGATTCATATTTAAAAACCTGATGACATTTATTCACTACTAGATAAAATATGGAGGGTTTCCCACTCAGATCCATGCATCTCATCTGTAAGTACCAGATAGATAATTGTAGACTAAAAATCCCTGAAGACCTCTTAAACACAGCATGGCAATCTATAACTTCAGTATGTTTTCCTTAAAATGTGCAAAGAACAGATTTTTAAAAAACATATATATCATATTTCAACATATATCAAAAGTACAATGTTAAAAATTCAGAATACTGGATGTAACAATATTTCCAGCTGCTTACCTCAGATGGTAAAAGAGTGACTGGGACCCTTTCGTCCTCATGCATACGCCTTGATTCCTTCTGCCAATACAGGTAGTCAACAAGAGATCTGTGATCAAAATTTCCCGTCGGAGTTTTTTCGGTCTGATCTCGCTGTATCATTCCAACCGGCACTTGAGGGTCTGGAGCCATGACATCCATTTCACTCTGTAGTTCCCTCAGTTCTTCAGGGGACAGGTTTGCTAAGATTTCATCTTCGTCTAGCTCCTCAGAACAGATATCTTCTTGATCAGAGTTTTGGCTGAATTCAGACATTTTCTTTGTGTGTGTGTTTTTTAAAGTATCTAAAGAAAAGCTTTAAAAACAAAAACGCCACCAACAAGAACTGGTGAAAATAGAGTTATTTCTACAGTTTTATGAAATCTGCAACAGCCATATGTGCTTTTTTTTTTGTCAGAACTTATAACCCAACTCGATCTTAGAAGATACTCGTGTAAGAGTGAGTGAGACTGAAGCATATGGTAAATCTATATTAAGCAGCTCTTGGCTAGATAAAGAGAATTTATGGAGATGCTGCCATGTTCTGTTTTCAGTTGCTTGTGTCAGCTGTGTAAACCCGTCTGACATTTCAGTACAGCTGCTGCTCTGTAGTGTCTTCGTGACAATTTTTGAGAGGATTCCCCTAGGGATATGCATCTTGATGGCTGATTATATATAGAAAATATTTGTATTATTGTGGTAAATGTGACCTGCAGTTGACCTCTGCACCTCTTCTGTGTAGTTAGTGTTCATGTTTTGTGCTGGTGACTTGGTACACCAATCAATTTTAGCCTCTGAAGGTAGCCTTTAACAGACATTTGACAAATGAGTGATTTAGGAGGGCTATCTCAAATGGCATTGGCAAACATTGCTCTTTTTATTGTTGCTAGTCTTGAGCAATGCCTTCTGGAAACAATTTGGCTGAGTGTTGGCATTTTGTATTAATAAATCAAAAGAGGCCAATGCAACCACCAGAACAATATCTGGCCATCAGCCAAACAGTTTTAAAAGACAAAATTGTTAATAATTAGTTAATTGGATTAGTTAGTGATTAGTTAGTTGGATTCTATGAAACATTTCTGCTTACTTTGTTGTTTTCCTTCAGCACAAGGAAATGTCCACTAACATTAGAGCCTCTTCCACTGGTAATGGATAGCAGACAAGACCCTCAGGACTCAATACAAAGGAACTGGAACTCTTATTTGTCTAACTTTATATTGAAAACTCAGGGTTCAGCCTTTTACACAAGATTGACAATTGATTTTATCTCTTCAGTAATTTGCTTATACTGTGCAAAACTGTGTTTAGCTTTAGGAATTTGCAAAACTGTGTTTAGCTTTAAAATGGAAATATTTCATAATGCTAATAAAATTCTAGTGGTATGAAAGAATGTGGGGCTTGTTTGTAACAGATACTGTAAATACATTAAAGCAACCAATGACATAGCAAGTCCAGATGACCTACCTACCTACCTTCCTTCCTCCTTCCCTCCCTTCCGTCTGAATTCCCTATGTATTTCTTGTAATGTCTACATAGCGCCTCTCTTGTTTTTTCTACATTTACTTCACACTAAACTCACCCCGTGTTTGAAGATTGTGACTTTTTCACCAATGAAAATAAAGCCTAAGTCTATGCAAATTGCATTTGCTTACGTTTACCTGTCATCCCTTCTCCCTTTTTACCATTTGTTGTTCATTCATCTCCCACATATATGGTTAGCATTTAGATTGTAAATACCTTGGAGGAGAAAGATGTTTTGGTTTGTGTTATCAATAAACATAACATATGGACTGATGATGCTTTGTGTGTGTGTAAAGTGCTGTCAAGTCACAGCTGACTTATGGTGACCACAGCAAGGGGATTTCAAGGCAAGTGAGAAGCACAGGACGTTTACCATTGCCTTTTTCTTCAGAATCTTCCTCGGTGGTCTTCCTTCCAAGTATCTACCCTGCTTAGCTTCCAAGGTCTGGAAAGATCAGGCTAGACCATTCTGCCTTCCCTCCTTCAGTGATGCTTTATACAAGGAAGTAAATACTGACAGTGTATACAGTGTGCAGGCTGTCCTGACTCCCACACTACACTTCCCCAAGGATGCAGTGCTTATTTATTATAAGCAGGGTCTGCACTGCCACTAGGCAAACTAGGCAATTGCCTAGGGCATCGGCCTTCTGGGGATGCCAAACTGGGTGCCTCATGTGGCTTGGTGACGTTATCAGTGCAGGGGCAAGGCTCCAGAAGTTAGCCTCACCTAGGGTGCCAGACAGTCTAGGGGCAGCCCTAATTATAAATTCTTAAGAATATATTTGTATGGAAGCACTCTCATGATAACTACTTTGTTTATAGAACAAAGTAAGAGTCAAGGAGCACCTTTAAGACCAACAAAGTTTTATTCAGAATGTAAGCTTTCATATGCATGCATACTTCTTCAGATGAGGGAATGGAGTACTGGGGGGGGTGGAAAGCAGATGTGCACCTTGGAGTATTAGATATTTGCCCACAGAATGAGGCTCAGGTTTCCACTGTAGCAAGTAGTGGTTTTCTTCTATGTTGTTTGCCAGATGTAGCTATTCCTAGATAGGCAGGATCTGACTACAGTTATCCACATACTGATCACAGCCAGACTGGATTACTGCAGTACAGTCTCTGTGGGCTTGCCTTGGATGACTATTCAGAAGCTTTGTTTGGTGCAAGATTACTGATGAATGCTAGTTACTGGAACACATCAGTCTGAAAAGAGCCCATTGGTTTTTATTTGCTTCTAAGCACAATTCAAAGAGCTAGTTATTATGCTTAAATGTCTCCATGATACGTGAATGATGATTTGCTGCATTGTAAGTTTGCCTCTTAATATAGGTTGCTATCTGGCCATTTTTCACTTGCATGACTGGTGTTTTTCCTTTCTGGCCAGTTTCTGGGTGTGAATTTGTCTTTATAATGGAGGACGGAAAAAAGGTTGGATTTTAATTTTTAAAAATGTATTTATTGTTTATTTCATGATTGGAATGAATCAGATCACTTCAGGTGATACTGGAAAGTCCCTTTCAGTCTCACTTGAAGTGATCTGAGTCATTCTGCTCAATAGGAAGACAGATGTGGGCAGGCGGGTGGCTTCCACAATGTCTTCATTTGGGCTGCTGACTTGACCTTTGCCCCTCCTTTCCCCTCCCTCCCACTAAAGTACATGGTAGGAGAGAGATGCAAAGGTGTTAATTTACCTGAAGTTTTGCCTTCCAGCAACCAGCCTCGATAGTCTATATTTGCTATGCTCTTCTACTGAAAGCTTCCCTACAGATTTCATGGAAAAGTTTGTATGAACCACAATGCCTCCTCCCCAGGAAAAGCTCTAGGGTAGCAATTTAAAACAGAAAAATGGCAAAGTAGAGGGATGCTGCTCCTTTCTCAGCTTGCTGGCTCTGTGCTTCAAACCATCCGCCTGACCTGTTTTTTAAACATGTATGTGTTCTTGTAATAAGTGGTTTTTGCCCAGAGAAGGGCAAGTGGGGATCAAAGTAAGCAGTCCCATTCCTACCACTTGGGTTCCCAGCCTCCCATTGGGGGCAGGTTTGGTTTGCAGTAGAACAGCTATATTTGAGTCCAGTAGCACCTCAGGCACCAACAAGATTTTCAGGGTCTAAGGTTTTAAGAGTCAAGCTCCCAAAAACTTATACCCTGAATTTTTTTTTTTTTTTGTATCTACTGAGCTACTGGACTGGACTCTAGCCATTCCTTCCACTGCTTCTCTGCCCCAAATTGCCCATCCCAAAGCAGATTTCTTGGTTTTAAAAAAGGGTAAAGGTAGTCCCCTGTGCAAGTTACCAACCCATGGGGTGATGTCACATCATGACGGTTTCTTGGCAGACTTTTTGTTACGGGGTGGTTTGCCATTGCCATTAAGATCAATTACAAATATTTCCCATTACCATGTAGTTAGACATATTTCCTCCCATTAATCTCAATTATTGTTTCAATAACAATAATAACAACAACAATAATAATGTCATGTTGTGTTTACTGTTTTTTTTTAACTCTTGCAATACATTTTTCTTTCTGCTCTGTGCTAAAGGCCTTGACCTTCAGGTTGAATCAGAAAACTCTTTCAGAGGCATTCATACGAACTTAAAAAAAAAAGAAAAGTCTTCCTTATAAGAGAACCAAGCAACTAATCTGGTTTAGATGGTTGCTAGGGCAGTTCCTGTTTGTTGTTGTTGCAGAATTTTTCAGCTGGAATGCAGAGAGGAGGTCAGATGTTAAATGTCCAATGACACCTAGCAATGCCCTTCAGCTATCCAAGCAAGATTCACAAGGGGAAAGGCTAGCCGGTGGAGCTCATAAATAGTCACACTGAACTATGAAAGGCTTTCCCCATTAGTTCCCTACGTGTAACTATCATTTTATAGTTGTTACTGTGCCTAGGCTGGAACTGGCTCTTCCACTATAAAATTTACACTTTCAGAGTGACAATCACAACTTGTTTGTCAGTCCAGTCTCAGAATGTTATTAGAGCTCAGGCTGGTCATGTTTGCTTGGATGAATTTGGTTACCCAGGATACAAGCATGCTGCTTGGAAGTGTAGCATAGCAAGATGCTTGCCCATCTTCTCTTGTGTGCCAGCATGCCAATGAGTGGTTGCCTTCGTTAGTGCACTAACCACCTTGAAGGAGGTAGTTCTGAACTACTCCTAAAAAAGCCATTCCAGGACCTAGAGCATTTTAGTAATTACCAGTTAGCAGTAACTATCCCCATTTTGGTCAAGATTCCTAAGTGGGCCATGGCTGTACAATTTCATAGATTCTTTGACGAAACAGATCATCTGAATCAATTTCAGTTTGACTTCTGGCCTTATTTTTGGAAAGAAAGGTAACTCAGACAGATGGTCATCAGGAAACAGAGAGTGAGTGTGTGGCCATGTTGATTCTCCTGAACCTTTTGGTTGTTCACCTAGAACTTTAGAGGTTAATTTGTGTTCTTTAGAACCTTGTGACCTTGCTGATCTTAATGATTTTATAGTTGTGTTTCAATTACTTGTAGCAGGCTGAATGACCCAGCTTGGCATAGGTTTATCATAGTTTGGGGGGCTAAGTAGGGTTAGCCATAGTCAGTACTTGGATGGGGGACCACCAAGGAAGAATGGGATTGTTATGCAGAGGAAAGCTGTGGCAAACCACCTCTGAACATCTCTTGCCTGAAATGCCGGGTGGATATTGTGACTCAATGACACATTATTTGTCTTCTCAAATTGCTTGTAGACATTGTTTTTATTCTGTTGGTCTTACCAATGTTCACCAAAGTTTTAGGACTGGCTATGATGCCTCACACATTTTTTAAATAAGAGGTCGATAAATATTTTAAATAAAATCAAACTCAGACGATTCGGCAACATGTCAAAATTAGTCCTGTTCCTGATTTACCTTACTGCAAAACTGCAGAAGAGAATTTAAAAAAAATATTTCTTTCTGTCAGGAGAAATACTTGGGCCAGTGTGTTCTTTTCTTCTTCGTTCTGGTTTATCTGATCTGTGAGGGGGAAAACTTGGATTAACCAATATCCAACTTTTTAAAGGCAAAAAAAAAAATCACTTGAAAGTATTATAAAATACAAGGCTATAGCAAGGTGTATACATGCATGAAAAGGGCCTGGCTGCAGCAGGGACACACAATTGATTTTTCATTGAACTGTTTTAGCTGCCTTGCAACCAATGTGAAACTATTACAGTCCAGAGAGGACAAACTATCCTTAAGTTTAACACTGAAAGGCGTGAAAGAAGTACTTTTCTCCCTTTCTCACAACACAAGAACTCATGGACATTTAATTAAATTGCTGCGCAGTCAGGTTAGAGCAGATAAAAGGAAGTACTTCTTCACCCAAAGGATGATTAACACATGGAACTCACTGCCACAAGAGGTGGTGGCAGCTACAAGCACAGACAGCTTCAGGAGGGGATTGGATAAACATATGGAGCAGAGGTCTATCAGTGGCTATTAGCCACAGCATATTGATGGAACTCTCTGTCTGGGGCAGTGATGCTTTATATTCTTGGTGCTTGCAGGGGAACAACAGCGTGAGGGCTTCTAGTGTTCTGGCTCCACTGATGGACCTCCTGATGGCACCTGTTTGTTTGTTTTTTGGCCACTGTGTGACACAGAGTGTCGGATTGGAGGGGCCACTGGCCTGTTCCAACATGGCTTCTCTTATGTTCTTAACCTCCCACTCAGGATTATAACACCATGGAATTATAGTGTATTTGAAGAACTGTGCTCTAGTCAACAAAAGTTTATACTGGAATAAAATTTCGTAGTCTTTACAGGGGCACACAATTCCTGGCTACTATTACTGTCAAAGGTACTATATTTATTTGGTATATGTTTATCCCAGGGGTGGCCAAATTTGCTTAGTGTAAGAGCCACATAGAAGAAATGTCAGATGTTTGAGAGCCACAAATTAGGATGGAAGGCAAAGAGATGTGGAGGGAGGGGAGGGAGAGGTGGAGAGTAAGCAACTTTAACATTAAATGCATTCTCCAAGCTGCTGGATGGCTTGGATTAGAAAAGTTATTTAAAGAGACAAATGCTTTCTCCAAGCCAGCTGACAGGGAAGTGGGCGCTTTGAGAGCCACACACTATGTGTGAAAGAGCCACATGTGGCTCCCAAGCCACAGTTTGGCCACCCCTGGTTAATCTCAACCTCCTTTCAAGGCATTTGCAGTAGTGTACAATGGTACCTCCATTTTATCCTCATAGATACTCTGAGAGATAGGTTAGTATCCTACAAGTATGGTAAATTTTCTTTTTACCTCTATTTCTGAGACTGCATTTTGAGCATGCTCTTTCTTCTTAATATAAAGTATGGCAGTCCTTATTTTTAAACATTCTAGATGCTTGAGAATGCAGTGAGAAACTCCACAAATGTCCTTGTTTTACATCAGTCTGAATTAATGTACAGCATTTTAAATGACATTGCAAACTCTGGCCTGAGAGTTCCTGGAGATGGGGGGGCATTGCCTGGCAAGGATGGAGTTTTAGGAGGGGAGGGAACTCTGGCTAGGGGAGGGTGTGATACCATAGAGTCCATGCTCAAAAGCTGTCATTTACTTCAGGGGAACTGATCTCTGTAATCTGATCAATTGCTATTTGAAGAGAAATTCTGGATCTACCTGAAGGTTGGCAGCCTGTACTTGACTCGAGTTCCTGATGGCAACCAAATTTCCTGATATTCTTTTCTGTCCTAGCTCAGGATTTCAAGGTAGGTTGCCGTAAACCTTAATTTATTGCATGTTGATGACCACTGGGTTCCAAAGGGCAGCGTGGAAAATTCGGTGACTTGGATCCTAAGCTATGGGAGTGGAGGAGTCATGCTAGAGGAAGGCAACCTTTACTTCACCCCTCTCACTGCAGACTTCTTTGCCCTCCAGATCATGCTTCTTTGGGTTGATGGATCTGAAGGAACAGTGTGTGTGTGAGAGTGGGTGAGTAATCATGCAGGGGGAACTGAAGCAGAAGGGAGGAATTGGCAAAATTAGGGGAGGGATGGTGGCTCAGTGGTACAGCATCTGCTTGGGAAGCAAAAGGTCCCAGGTTCAATCCTCGGCATCTCCAACTAAAAAAGGGTCCAGGCAAGTAGGTGTGAAAAACCTTAGCTTGAGAACCTGGAGAGCCGCTGCCAGTTGGAGTAGACAATATTGACTTTGATGGACCAAGGGTCTGATTCAGTATAAGGCAGCTTCATATGTTCAAAAATTGTGCTCCACTCCTCAGGAGTGCTCAGGAGCCAACAGAACAGCACCACAGGCTCCAAACTCATGTGTAATTTTTGTTTTTAGTTCTCTGCTTTGAAAGCACAAGATATGCTAGTTCTAAAACTCCCAGGGATGAGACAGTGTGGAGGTGCAATGATTAGGTTGAAGTAGGGATGGGAAGACCTGTTTGAATCCCTGTGAAGCTCGACAGTGAGTGATCTTGGGCCAGTTGCCCTCTCTCAGTAAGCATTGTTGTGATAGCAGAATGCCGAAGGGGGAGAACCATATCCATATCGCTGAACTCCTTCAAAGAACAATGGGGTACATGGTGGCCATTTGTTATTTTTCCCCTTTTCTTTTTTACAAGGCAGTCTTGTTTGTGTCTTCTTCCCCGTGCTCTGTATCAAAGCTCTAACGAAGAATATAAATCCAATTTCCTAGTAGCACAGTTGGATAGGGAGCCATAGTTTAAGGGGATGTTTTAGCAGAACTGCAGGGATTTTCCCTACTCTCGCCTTCTGTTGTCCTAGCAACTTCCATATGACTACTATTGAGTTTGCCTGATTCCTCATGGCAGGTGTGACAGTCAGGCTATGATTGGCTCAGGTTGAATAGCATTTCCCACCAGAACAGATTCCATTGTCAAAGCTGAGGGAGCTCCCTGAGCTATGAAGTAGAGACCTCAATTATTGGCCAACTCCAGGGCTTTTTTGGTAGAAAAAGCCCAGCAGGAACTCATTTGCATATTAGACCACACACTCTTATATCACTATTGTTTCATGTAGGGCTTTTTTGTGGGAATAGCCCAGCAAAACTCATTTGCATATTAGGCCACACACCCCGATGCCAAGCCTGCGTTCCTGTTCAAAAAAAGCCCTGGCCAACTCCATAAGCCTCAACTGACTAACTGCCTGGATGGATAACTGTGGCTATACATTCTCTACTTTACTTGAAGCAGAGGAAGTAGGGTTGGCCACCCCCAGGAGACTGGTGGGAGCAGGGCTTACTTGAATGGAATTCTGCAATGCCACAACATCACTTCCAGTTGTATAATCAGAAGTGACCAATGCATTGTGCACCTTCTGCTTACACAGCCCAAAAGTGATATTGCAGCATTGTGGAATACAGTTTTGACCCCATGTCCCCCACACCAGTGACTGCTGGCAGGGTTTTCCTATCAGTAGTGGGCAAATGGCATTGGCAAACCTAAGAGGACCAGCTTTCTGCTCAATGTGCTCTAGTAGGTGAGCTCACCAGAAGAGGCAGGCATTGCAGAAAGGGAGGAGAAGGCCACAGACCTGCAGGAACAGACTTCTTGGCTTTAGTTTTACTTCAGGTAACGTCCTAGTTCCTCTCTCCTTCATCAGGTGGTTCTATTAGGGTTGCCAACTCTGGGTTGGGAAATACCTGGAAGATTTGGGGGTAGAACTTGGGGAAGGCACTGTTTGGAATGGGGAGGGATCTATAGAGTCCACCCTCCAAAGCAGCTATTTTCTCTAGCAGCTCTGTCACCTGGGGGAATCAGTTGCAATAGTGGGAGATCTCTAGGCATCACCTGGAGGTTGGCAACCCTATGTTCTATATTTAACTCTTTACATGTGATTTCAAATTTTTAGTTTAAAAGGCAAGGCTCCTGTGGAGGTTATGAAATTGTTTAAATATTGGTTGTTAGTTATAAAGAAAAAAGAGTCAATTAACATTGAAGTGGATGATATAATTACAATACAAAATGTAAAGGAGAGCCAGTATGGTGTAGTGCAGGGGTGGTCAACGGTAGCTCTCCAGATGTTTTTGCCTACAACTCCCATCAGCACCAGCTAGTATGGCTGATGGGAGTTGTAGGCAAAAAAAATCTGGAGAGCTACCATTGGCCACCCCTGGTGTAGTGGTTAAGAGCAGTGGACTCTAATATGGAGAACTGGGATTGATTCCTCACTCCTCCACATGCAGCCAGCTGGGTGCAAGTCATTTTTGTGCATATTGTGATGGGAAGTGTTGTCAGATCACAGCTGACTTATGGTGGTGACCCTCATGGGATTTTCATAGGGTTGCCAGGTGGTGATGATGCAGTAGTGGGAGCAGGAGGGAGCCTTCCAGGACTGGGGCAGGGTTCCATGTGACACCCCCAATGCAATGACATCATATGAAAGTGACATCATCCTGTCAGGGTGTCCTGTCAGTGGGACAAAACTCTATAATAAAATCAGCACCAAACCATAGAGTTTTGCCCAAAACGCAAAGTGTTGCCATGCAACATCACCAACGTGATGATGTCACTTCCACATGACATCATTGTGTCTGGGACATCACATGGCAACGTTGCTGTTTGGAGGTGGCCAGGAGCGAGCAGAATCCCCCAAAACTGAAGGATTCCCCCTACTGGGAAATGGCAACCCTATGTTTTCAAAGCAAGAGATGTTCAGAGCTGGTTTGCCATTGTGTGCCTCTGTGTCACAACCCTGGTATTCCTTGGGGGTCTCCCATCCAAATACTGGCCAAACCTGACCTTGCTTAGCTTCCGAGATCTGATGAGATCAGGCTAGCCTCGGCTATCAAGGTCAGGGCTTATGCATATTATGTGTCCTCAGTTTACATTTTTATTTTGAGTAGAGACCTCAAAAACTTGCAGTGGCACAGTCCCCCCCCCCCACACACACCGGACCCCTGAAAGAGCCTGCCTCAACCATATTTCTGAAAACTGGGATACTGTCAGGGGTTCAAGCAGGCTAATTTCCTTCCCCCCTTCTCTGTACTTGATGCTCAACTACCTACAATATTCTGTGGCTTCTGGAGGGTACGTTCAGTCACTGGCAGGTTATTTTGTGTTCTTTATAAGAAAATAGGGGGTGGGGTTTCATTCCTAGGGAGCCTTTCAAGAATGCAGAAACCCTTCCTTTGTATGCAGGTGGCCCCGTGTTGCTGCCCTACTGTTAGCACTGACAACTCACTCCCAAGTGAGAGACTTGCGGATCTGAACTAGCAACGGCTTGTCACATACATTTCATCAGTTTGTATATCGCTTAGCACAGTATGTTCTTGGTCGGGGCATTAAGGAACTACTTTAAATAGTACCACCAGCAGTTAAGTGAATGGGGTGGCAATCTCTTGCTCTTTAAAAAAAATAGATGGTTCTATTTATTGTCAGCTACTCAGTAATGGCTAATCCCTGTTCTTGACCACTGTGCTCTTTTAACATCAGCTGTGCAAGCCAGAGCTCGTCCTACCCAAGGAGAGCAAGGAATGGGATGATGGTATTACTAAGCCTCTTTCCTCTGTTTCCCCCATTTAATATTAATGGGTGCAGTAAAAGTACAAAAACTGCAATTTTGCTAATTAAAAAAAAGATAGGAGTCAAGCAGAAGAGGGAACATTTCAATTTGATCTGCAAAAGCAAGATAAACCTGTGGACACTTGGTTCCTACTTATAATTCCAGTATTCCATAAAGGCTGCATCCACACACCACTGGATATTGTGCTATAACAGTATTTTGCAACTGGGTTTTCCTGGACAAACAAGACAATCCAGGAAGTAACCAACTGTGGTAAACCCGGCTGCAAAATACTGTTATAGCACAATATCCAGCGGTGTGTGGACAAGCTATTGCTAGTTCAGATCCACAAGACTCTCAATTACAGTTCCAATCCTTTGCTGATGCAGCTAAAGATCACCTATTCTAAAATCTTAGGGCATAATACAGATCAGTACTCTTAAAGACCACTGACGTGAATGGGAGAGTTAGGCATACATCTAGCTCTCCTGAATTACAACCCGTTGAATTCAGAAGTCTTATAATATTTGGGTGGTCATGCATTTGCACAGAGTTCTGGGCTGAATTGACAGATGATTGGATATGGCCTGGGACCTGCCTACGTGAGGGACCATCTCTCCCCACACATTCCCCAGAGAGTACTGAGATCGGGAACCCAAAACCTTCTCGCTGTCCCCGGGCCAAAAGAAGCCCGCCTTAAATCCACCAGGGATAGGGCTTTCTCTGTTATGGCCCCTACATGGTGGAATCAGCTGCCGGAGGAGGTGAGGGCCCTGCGGGACCTTGTTCAATTCCGCAGGGCCTGCAAGACAACCCTCTTCCGGCTAGCTTACACCTGACTGACGAGAAACTTAACGTAGCTTTCCAGACTTCTGTTATATATTCTGTTACGATGCTTAATGTTTTAAGGTTTTAAATATTTTAAATGTTTTAAATATTTATACATCTAAATGTTATTAATTTTATGTTTGACTCCCTGTTGTAAGCCGCCCTGAGCCACCTCATGGGAAGGGTGGGATATAAATCCTAAATTAAAAAAAAAAAAACTACCAAGAAAGTAAGTTTAAAAATGACCAAGAAATCAACATCCAATCTTGCTTTCAATCTCTCACATTTTGGGGGTCTTGTTATTTAGTATTATGCAGTCATAAGCACAACAGCCCCCTCCTGTAAATATCTCTTTTCGTACATGTTCTAAATCTCAGAATAGTCATCTATAATATGGACCATAAATGGTTTCCTGATGCTATCAAATAAATCAACCGTGGTCTCTAGCTGGCATCTTATTCTCTCAAACCATGCCGTTTGGGTCACTGAAGCTATCCATTCTCTACTTGCAAATCTCCTGCTGATTTCTTGCCTGTAAATAAAGTGCTTAGCCACCCTCTTATATTTCCCTGGATCTGCAACCATTCCATCTTGTAACCATGAGCTTGTCTGATCCGTTAATTTAAGTAGGGTTAAGACTCTTGTTATAGCCTCTGCAGAGAAACTGTCAAGGAACAGGAGATAAAATTGACACTAATTATTGACAATTTTAATGTGACATTTCTGCTTGTATCTGTTTGTGAAAGAGCTATCTTCACATTAGTCTAAATTCTGCATGTAGGAACTTGGAAGTGGGACTTTTGATTTAGCATCCAAATACAGACCAATTAATTAAGAGCTGGAAAATAATACTGATCAGCTATCATAAGAATTATGGAGATAATCCTAAATGCATATTGAGTGGTTAAAAATTGGGCTATGTAAATACTTTGTGTTATGTATATGCTACGATCCAAAGGACACACGGCTGGGAGTAAGCCCCACTGCATATCCTGGGACTTACTTTTGAGAAATCCTTTAATTAAGCGTGCCCCTGACCATCTATTTGCAAAGCACGTGGGCTTCCACTCAGCTAGACCTGATCCCTGTTCTTTCCCAGCATGATCCAGTAACACCAGGTTGGGCCAGGTTCATTTTCCTCCCTAAACTATGATGGAGCAGAACAATGTAATGCGAAATAATTGGAGAGAATAAACTTTAATTACCTTGCATGTGTGTGTGTCTGTATGTATGTATATGTACAATTATAACTAAATTTCCTTGTCTTCTGCTATTTCACTATACATTGTATAATTTCACATAATATCTCTCTGTGTCACACATACTCTTCAGAGGTTAGGCAGGTGGAGACCGGAGACGGGGCTTTTTCAATGGTGACTCATCAATGCTGAATTGCCCTCCCCTGGTGCCTACCTTGCTTTCTTTTAGGCACTAGGCTAAAATATTCCTTTTTACTAAGAGGTTTTATCCTTCAACCATTCTATAGTCTGCTTCTGGCTCTTTTATCTACATTATTTTAGGCTACTCAATAGATTTTATGGCATTATTTTCAATGTTTGTATTTTATTGTCTTATTTGTCAGCTGCCTCATGCAGGTCTCTGGAAAGGGAGCCACTGGAAGGGAACAGAATTAAGGAGGCACCATGGGGTTCCCCCTTAGTTTCATAGCTCTTGTAGAAGCTGTATTTACTAACCTTGGTGTCAAGGCAAAGAGACTTTGGTGTCAAGGCAAATAGACATAATGATGCATCTGTGTTTCTTTCTCCCTCTGGTGCCAAAAATAATTCCCTTACTTTTCCCTATGCTAGTCTTATGGGGACTGTTATCCCAGCTTTTTTTTTTTTTTTAAGTCTCCTTCTAGCATGGGTGTGTTGAAAAGTGCATACATATGTATTTTATCTTTCTGTGCAAAGAAAGTATTAAGAGGTTTAATAAAAACATGTATAACATTTGTTAATTTCTTGCAGCTCTTAAACATCTGAAGTTTATTCTATGTGGCTCTTACGTTAAGCAAGTTTGGCCACTCCTGGTATGCAGTAATCGTAAGCTTGAATGGTGACTCTGTTTTGGTGGTTGAGTTTAAAATGTTAAATGGCAACCAGTGTTTACCATATACTGATTTTGTTGCATCAGGGAGATAATTTTGCGCCATCATTGCTATTCATAAAGTCCACAAGCTCATTTCATGCTCAACAGTTATGATCAAGAAGCTGATCACTTGCTAAGCTGTTCAAATGTATCTGAATGAATCAGGTGTGTGTCTATTTGCATGACTACACTGTTTGCAGCTGCTGCCCCCTTCCACCCATCTGCCATCATGGCCATCCTCAATTATTAAAAGGCAGAGTGTTACAAGAAAAAAAAAAACAGGTAGAGATTTTTGAGTTGTGACTTATTGCTTAGATATCTCAGTGTGTCTTTCGTATCTGTCCATGAATCCAGGTCATCTTGTGATCAGTTCTTGTAATCACTTCACAGACAGATGCTGCTGACTGTGGACATGCAAAAAGCAAGCAAATGGTGGACATTTCATATATTCATCTGACTGTGCAGTTCAAAAGAGGGGATGAAGCACAAGTGATTCTGTGCTTAGTAAATAGATCAATGTAATGATCCAATCACAACCACATGGGCCATGTTCAAGAAGATTTAGCTTCTGTATTGCAAGCACAGCCACAAGATGCAAAGTATTACTTATCACCATGTAAGCAATTAAATTCAGTCAAGCTAAGCTTGACTGGTGATTGTGTTCATGCTGAAGCTCTCAACATGCCTGAAGCTCTCAACATGCATGACACAAGACATATTTGAAAAAAATAATAATTATCGCATACTGATATTTCAAAATTCAAGTTGTCTCAGTGGGATTAAACACTGCTTGTTCTTGTGCTTTCCTGCTCCCTCACACTTTTTGCTTCCACACATGCAGCACTATTGACGTCAAAATCCACTTTTGAGGTATAAATCCAAACACCTGTATGAATTGGAGTTTGTTTCCTACTTGCAGGTCAAGATTCTAAACTGGGATTAGTTTAGAGTTCTGTTTTGTGGAGATGAACCAGATTCCAGTTTGCTGGAGCATCTGCATCATGGCCAATAAGAGTTTGATTTAAGGCTTCAGGTACCACAAAAACTTCCATCACATCATGTACATAATAGAAGGAGGTGGGAGCCTGCAGTCATCTAAATAAGCTGTGTCCAGACCAGTCACAGAGAGTTTTGTGGTAACATCTGACTTGTGTCTCCCAAGGACTCCTTACATGGAACAGTCACTGTTGAAAGCTATATATCTTGGAGACCTGCTGATGTTTCAGCTCCTGAGGAAAACATTTCAAGCAGCTCCCCCTACCCATGTTAATAGTGTAATAATAGATTGGAAGAGGGAGGGCTCCCTAACTTGTGATGTACCATGCTGAACATAATACAACAGGTGTTTATGGCCATCAATAGATGTGCAATAGCCAGACAGCAATACCCAGTGGGCTGAGATTGCAAAAACGTAACAATTGTCCACCATACATAGTATCATCATGCAGACTTTTATAAGGGCCAACAATACATTTGCCCACAAATTTCCCCAAGATGACTCACATTTGCATAGAATTCATCTAAGTGATGCAGGGCCCAATTTGGATCAAGAACACCCTGATGGTGGAGGGGGAGCCCCAGCCTTCCCCCTTGCACCATTTTTTTTTTTTTTTTGCCAAACCCTCTTACTGGGCTTGACATGTAGTGTTCAGTGCATATTAGGGATTCCATCTGCCAGGTGAAGGAGGAGGAACTCCCACCTCCACCCCCATTGCTTACCTTTCTTCAGGCAAGTAAGTAGGTTTACCAACCTCCAGATAGGGGCTAGAGTTCTTCCAGAGTTAGAGCTGATCTCCAGGCTAGAGATATCAGTTACCCTGGAGAAAACGACTGCTTTGGAGGGTGGACTACATGGCATTACATCCCTGCTGAGGTCTTTCTCTTCCCCCAAATTCTTCCCTTCCCAGCTTCCATCCACAAATTTCCAGGAATGTCTCAACCCAGAGTTGGCAACTTTACTGGCTGGGGGATGTGGGTACCAGAACAGGGTCCCATGACATCATGACATTATTTCTACCTGCATAACCATAAGTGGAATCACTGCATCACCAGGCACTCTAGTATTCACCCCAAACTCTATGATGTTACCATAGAGTTTTGAGATAATCATAGGACATCTAGTGATAGAGATATATCACTTCCATTTACATGTCTGGAAATAATGTGGTGACATTATGGGACATTTCTATAGTGAGACTCCACCCTTCAAAATGTTCCAGTATGTAGCTCCACAATAATGCAATATTATAATGCTCTGGTACCCATATCCGCACCCAACATGCCTAAAATTTTCTCAGGAAGTGACATCACACCAGCAATCCAGTGAGAAATGAGCACTGGGATGGGGAACTTCCCACTTCCACCGGGGATCTGGCAATCCACGCTAGGCCTTATGTTCCCTGAGACTGCCATCCATTGCAAGGAGAGCAAGTCAGGGTTGAAAAAATCTGTCCCAAATGTATTATATGGTTTTGCTCTAAATTTAACATCCAAACAATCTGGCATTAAAATCAACAAAGATTTTACTACAAGGATGATATAGATTCTCTTTGAAAAATGATAAAAATTACAACACACCAGTTGTCCCCATTGCATACCTCAGAATCCAATGATTTTGTCTAAACTCTTCCAGAGAGTTCATGGGAAAACTTGGGGGATTTTAAAACTTAAGGAATTTTAGAGAAAACTCACAAAATGTAAAAAAAAAAGGGGGGGGGAATGTGTGCCCCCCCCCAGTTTGCTAGTTCCCTGTGTTCCAAAGGACATAAATATACCCAAAAGTAGCAACAGCCAGCAGGGAGGTCTCAGTAGACAGGAGAGGAATAGGGCTTATAGATATTTCATTACTAGTTATAGATGACACTCACTCAGGGGCAAAAATTTATGACAAGAAGCTGCCAACCTCTAGGCAGTGGACTGTGTGACCAGCAAACCAGCAAATTTGCAGCAGTATTTAATGACCTGTTGCTGTCCTTTTACAGACTCTATGGCATTATACCCCATATGCTATGGCAAACCCTCCAGGTATTTCCCAACCTGAGGCTGGAAACCCTACCAGAAGCAAAGGAAACTGTTATTTCTGGTTTACAAGCTCCTCTCACGCATAATACCCCTTTCCTATCTCAGGGGGACTGTATTCACTTTGGGATTGGCAACCAGGAATGCCAAAAAGGGCCAGCCCCATTACAGTCCATGCCAGAATTTGGAAGGGTCTGTCCTTGGTGAACAAAAAGTGAGATGTTCCAGACCTGGGAGAGTTTGTATTCCAGACTCCCCAATTCTGAATCTGCTCCATCTGTAATGGTTCCTAATGCATACCATATGGCATTTGGCTGCTAAGGATTAGTGTGATCTGACATATCATACCCATCTGGATGGCTTGGACTGGAAGTATGGAAAATGTGTCATAAGTAAATTTCCATTTATGATTCTGTATCTCAGCAGATACAAAAAGCCAAGATCAACTTAATTTGTTGTTGTTCATCATTGAGGCTTAGGATTTTAATCAGCTGTTGCTTAAAAAATGAGTTGGGCACATCTGAATATACCAGACAGAGACACTGTTTAGAGTTCTGAGCTGTAGAAAATATCTGATTGTATAAATCTTTAACTTCTCCCAGATCACTTCTGGCTAGTTCAGAGATTGTGATGCTTTTACTATGAATCGTTTGGGGGGGAGAGGGGAACCCAAAACTAGACTCCATTTTGAAAAAAAACTTGGCTTCTTCTAGCATCTCTCCTTTCATGAACCCAACTGGCATTCCAAGGAGTATCTTACTGACATGGATGATTAATGGTTGTTAGAGATGCCCCAAAGTAAGCTCATTAAATGCCATGTTAACAATTTTCTGCTCACTAGAAAGGGAGCATCAATTTTTAGAACTGTACAGGCACAATTTACCCATATTTTATGTAATTATGCAATATCTGCTATGCAATGTACGAACACTTAAAATATTTTATTTTCTCTCTCAGGTAAATTCTGCCATTGTCCTTTTACATTTTGTTGGCTTCTGTGACAGTAGGTATGAAAAATCAAAACTGAAGTAATATAATGGTAAACTGAAAAACTCAACACCTACCAGATTTAGAAATACAAATGAACAGCATGTACATTTTTTAAACTGGGCCCCAAATAATGTAACCTTATGATTCCGTTCCTTCACCCAGATCAGTGAGAACAGTCAGATACATATAAACCAATATTTTCTATTACCACGAAGGCGAGAACATTCAGTTTTTTAAAATTACAAGAGTACAAGATTGTCAAGCTTCTAGTAATGTCAAGAGATTCTGCTGGACCTCTGGCATGACAACTGGCCTAATACTGTAACCAACACCCTCCCAACCTCCCCCTCCAAAAGAAAAAAGAAGTTAAAATGGTGCCTATTGTACTATATAACAACATAATCCTGGACAGAGCAATACCCTCCTAAGCCCATTCACTTCAATGGATCTAGATTGGTTCTATTTCAGTTTATGATTACATGGAAGGCTTGATACTTTTACTTGGAAGGAAAGGTCACTGAAATGAACGTGAATTACTTTTAAGTCAGTACATTAAGTATTTCGGGGCTAACATGCATAAAAAGTACAATGCTGGGTGTAATATAAGTATAAGTGCTGAGTGTAACATAAATATAAGTAATTAAGGACTGACTTTCAGAACAGACCTTCTCAAGCAAGAAACACCAAGGAACAGCAAAAATGTGTGGTTTCTAAAGCAAGAACTTACCTACAGCATGGATTGGAATATGAATCCCAGGAGAGCAGAACACAACTTCAGTTTTTGCTCAAGGGCTGTGCATCTTTTCCAAGCCTTCTGGCCTTTCAGTCCACCCACAAACTAAAAGCCGGGCTAGATAAAAGTGAGGCAGCAACAAACACATTCACCAAGCCTGCCTCATATGACACCATTTTAATCCTAGGTAGTGGGGTCATCAAAACATGCCTGAAGTGCCTCAAATGTTGAATGGGTGCTATTTTTAAGATAACTGATGGGACATGTGCTGATTCCAAATACTTCAGAGCAGATTCTGCCCTCACTGGCTTTCATTTTTTCCCCTGATAACCCCTACACCCTCCCTGTCTCACTTAGCGCTTTCTCTTATGCATGCCCTGTGGTAGAGCCAGAACCTTAACCGGAGCCAATTGGAGGGAATGTAGCTATGAAACTTAAACCTTGCATCGTTTGTAAACTACTTTGTAACTAAGCGTGATGGGGGGGTGTAAAGATGAAGAACACTGACAGGGACAACATTATGCCCCTCAATACCCTGTAACGCAATATGAAGATTAGAAAGGGTCAGATGAAAGCTTTGTGAGAACAACATCAGCCTTGGTTGCCAGAGGAACCAGTGAGTTGTCTTATGGAAAAGGTTACTTCTCTGGTCTAGGTATCTCAGTCCTCTGTACTAAGAAGCTGCACGAGTACTTTGTACTAGATTACTGGGGCCTGATGGGACAAAGGTGGTTGAGTAAGCAGACTCCTCTCAATCACATTACTGCTCAAGAAGCAGCAGAAGCCTAAGGTTCAGATAATCAAAACTGGGCTACAAGAGGGGTATAAAAACTGACTAATAAGGAAGAAAGGGAATGAATGTGTGTGTTTGTGTGTCTCTCTGTATGTGTGAATGAAGCAATTAGGCTGGATGCCCATGTTGGATTGTGTACCACCACAATCATTCACCCCCTGGATTTTCTTGTTTACGCAGGAAAATATGAAAGATAAATAATGTTACCCAATGTCATGTGGTTCCTACTTTAGGGTGTTTTTACACTGGCAGTTTGCGACTCTCTATCTTCGCATTGTACACTCACCTTTTACATTACATAAAGTTCTCATAGCCATTTCACATTGTTGCTTCCTGAGGCATTTACATTTGTTTCAGTGAGATGTGTTTCGATGCTGCAGCAAAAGCGTTTTTCTCGAGACTAGTTTAGGTCTGGTCTTTTCTCTACAGGCATTTCAAACTTGTATTGTAAAAGTTTTCCTGCGTTTTAAAAAACTCCTCCAAAAGCCACCACAAGGTGCAGTAATTTGCATGAGAACTGACAGCACTTGAAATTTTTACATATCATTGCTTGCCTCATCTAGTGATTTAAATTTGTATTGTTTTTGCAGTGTTAACACAATTTCCGAGCAATCGTATATATTTAACTAAGCACTGGTATTCCGGCTACCCTCTGAAAAGAGACACCCCCCCCCCCCAAAGAAAAACCTGAAACGCTTAAATGTAGAAGGAAAATAATTAAAGCGGAACAGTGGCAGGCGATTTGAAGACTCTAAAACTCTGGATCAAACTGAATGTAAAAACATCCTAAATCTCTGTCCTCCCTTCAGATCCACTCAACAAGGATGGCTGCCAGAAACCCAGCAGGAGCAGGGGATCCTCTGCTGCCACTCCCCATCCCACACCATTGCTTGGTGGAGAGGCTGAAGGACAAATGGGGTGATGGTGGTGTTGCATAATGTTGCAGTGTCACTTCAAGCCAGGAAAAGAGAAATTATGTTTCCATGTCACTTGATGCTCTGAAAATTTCCCCAATCTCTATGATTTTTACCATAGAGTTTTGGGAAAATGCTAGAAGATGAGATGGTGATGTCACTTCTAGTTACATTGCTGGAAGTGATGTTGGGGTAGCAGACAATGACATTTCACCATGTCTTTGCGCACCTAGTCTCCTGCTGGTTACCAGCATTGAGTTGCATTCTTAACTAAAGACATCTTGATAACTAGCAAGCCACAGAAGCTGTAGTTTTTACTACTGGATACCATGTTTTTCCAGTGGAAAATAGTTTCTATCCAGTCTCTGATCCTGGAGGAGAAGACTGACTTGGCAAGTAGCTATAAAAAACTGGGACTGATTCTGCAGTAGCAGTAGATATGCCCTCGGGCTTCTGCTTTCCTTGGCTCAACCAATTGATTCCCTACCTGTTGCTGCATGGCCACATTTTGATCTGTGGCTCCCTCCAATTTACCCCATGTCTTCCTGATCTTGATTTTTAGAGATCAGGACAACACAGGGGAAATTGAAGGGAACCGCGGGTCTAAATGCAGCTGGTGGGGAATTGATTGGTTGAACCAGGGAAAGCAGAAGCTCGAGGGTGGATCTACTGCTACTGCAGAATCAGTCTGTGAGTGGGGGGGGGGGAGGATTTAGTTTGTTCCAGCTGTGCCTTGTTAGGCAACACTATACTCAGATAGTGGAGGAAGTCATCATCATAATCCATGAAACTACCTTATACTGAATCAAACCAATGTTCCATCAAGGTCAGTATTGTCTACTCAGAGTGGCAGTTGCTTTCCAAGCTCTCAGGCTGATATCTTTCACATCACCTACTAACTGATAATTTTTAATTCAAGATACTGGGGATAGAACCTGGGATCTTCTGCATGTCAAGTACTCATAACGCTCATCTTCTATGGTCAACATCTGTAATCCAAAGCAAGGAATTATAAACTCTGGCATCACTGGTCATTGCAAACTACATAGTTTGACATAATATACATACAAATGAAGCTGCTGTATATTAAGACAAACCCTTGATCTATTGAACACGTTAGTATCCATTATGACAAGCAGCAGCTCTCCAGGTTCTCATGTGGAGGTCTTTCACATCACCTACTACCTGACCCTATGAACTGAAGATGCCAGAATTAAACTTGGAACCTTCTGCATGCTAAGCAGATGCTCTGCTGTTCATGATCTATATTTATTTATTTTTCATATTTATATCCTGCCCTCCCCGCCGAAGCAGGCTCAGGCGGCTAACAATAACATTAAATCCACAATAAAACAATAAAACCATAGAGCAATAAAAACAATTACAGTAAGATCAATTAAAATTAACAATTGCACTTTAAATGTTGAACAAATTTTTAAAACAGTTTTGGTGCTGAGTTTCATACCATGATGTTAAGCAGCTCTGTACTTTAGTTGAAGGCCAGACGAAAAAGTGTTGTTTTACATGTCTTGTGGAATTAGGCAAGGTCCCGCAAGGCTCTAACATCATCAGGGAGTTGGTTCCACCAGTGGGGGGGGGGCCGCAATAGAGAAGGCTCGTTCTCTGGTAGCCTTCAGTCTCGCCTCCCTCGGCCCGGGGATTTCTAATAGGTTTTGTGATCCAGATCTCAGTACCCTCTGGGGAATATATGGGGAGAGACGGTCCCTAAGGTAGACAGGACCTCGGCCATATAGGGCTTTAAAGGTAATAACCAGCACCTTGTAGCGAATCCGGAACACTATTGGCAGCCAATGCAGTCTCCGCAGCCCCGGCTGCACATGATCCCGGGTAGAGAGACCCAGTAACAGCCTGGCTGCAGCATTCTGCACCAGCTGCAGCTTCCGGATTCAAGACATGGGCAGCCCCATGTAGAGGGCATTTCAGTAGTCTAGTCTCGAGGTGACCGTAGCATGAATCACTGTTGCTAAGTCTCTGTGCTCTAGGAAGGGTGCCAGCTGTCGTGCCCACCTAGGATGGAAAAAGGCAAATCTTGCAGTGGCTGCTATCTGGGCCTCCATAGCCAATGTGGGCTCCAGTAGCACCCCCAAGCTCTTGACTTTAGGCGCCGATATTAGTGGCGCCCCATCAAAGGCTGGTTAAGAGATTTCCCTTCCATGCCACCACGACTCAGACAAAGGACTTCTGTCTTCGTTGGGTTCAGCTTCAGACGACTCAGCCTGGGCCACCCCGCCACGGCTTGTAATCAGATATAATTGCCTTCTCTAGGAGCTCCGTAGTTGTGGCCTTCTGGGAGGGAAATGGTCTTGAGAAGCATTTGGAGGGAAGAATTCTGTGCATGTACAGGGGTTAAGCACCACTCCCATACACCTGCTTATCCCCCTTGCCTTAGTAAGGCAATTAATCTTACTGAGTGCATAATTTTGATCTCAGTTTCCACACTGTTAATAGTTTTGTAAACTTCTATCACGTGTCAATTGGGTAAACTTAAAAAAAAAAAATCTCAGCAACTGCCCCTACATTGCCTTCTCTGCTGTGGCTCCCATCTTGCAGAATGGCCTACCTGAGAAGGTCAAGAAGACCCTCCCTCTCCTGGTTTTCCACAAACTACGCAAAGCTGAATTATTCAAGAGGGCTTTTCTATGCCCTCTCTGCAGGCCATAGGTAGCACTGCACAAAAGGCTTCACAAAGCTACTTGGATAAATTACTGAAGCCTGTGATGTGCACTACAGTTGTATAGTTTCTGTGGTTTGGATCCTATTGTGTATTTTTGCATCATTTAATGTGTAATGTTAATACTTATGCTTTGCTTCAGCTCTGTTTTTTAGATTTCTTGTTAGGTATCTCTCAGTTCACAATGCCTCATGGTGCAGAGTGGTAAGATGCAGTACTGCAGTTCCAGCTCTGCTTATGACCTGAGTTCAATCCCGGCGGAAGCTGGGTTCAGGTAGCTGGCTCAAGGTGGACTCAGCCTTCCATCCTTCCAATGTCAGTAAAATGAGTACCCAGCTTGCTAGGGGTAAAGTGTAGATGACTGGGGAAGGCAATGGCAAACCACCTCATTAAAAATCTGACCAGAAAATGTCATGATGTGACGTCACCCCATGGGTCGGTAATGACTCAGTGCTTGCATAGGAGATTACCTTAACATTTTTTTTAACCTCTCAACTCAAACCCCATTTCATTGTTTATTGATTGTCCTATCTTGTTGATTGTTGATTGTATTGAATCACTTCCCCAAACTTCTGAATATATTACTGGACCAAACTGTAAGGAAGAGGCTCTTACTCTACACTATCTAGTTTATACAGTGCAATCCTGTGTTGAGTTACTCCAGTCTAAAGCCACTGAAATAATTGGGCTTGTACTGGACTAACTCTGCATATAATAGTATGGTTAATCCTCCCCTGTTCTTGCAAAGGACTCAGGGTGGCAAATATGGCTGCCCACACCACAATCATGTGAGGCAGGTCAGGCTGTGGAGGGCATCAAGGAAAGTGGGGTCTTGAACCCAGGTCCCAGGGCAACATTAGGGTTGCCAGGTCCAATTAAAGAAATATCTGGGGACTTTGGGGGTGGAGCCAGGAGACATTGGGGTGGAGCCAGCCCCCCCCAGAGCCCCAGATACCCTCAGATCAATTCTCCATTATATCCTATGGGAATCAGTCTCCAAAGGGTATAATGGAGTGCCCAGCAGACATTTTTCTGCCTCCCACTTTCTGATGATCCTGAAGCGGGGGAAGGGCCTCCAAACTGGGGGATCCCTGCCCCCACCTGGGGATTGGCAACCCTAGGCAACAATATAACCACTACACCACACTATTTCTCTGGTAACATATGGCTTGGCCTTTAGTAAACAAATCTTCCATTTGGCCTTTACTGTTTTCTCTTTCATCACTTCATTTCATTGGGGTAGGCTGAAAGCCATGGATGATGTTGCTCCAGAAATATCTTAGCATATAAAGTGTGATTATTCATTATTTACATTCTCTTTATGGATTGTAAGTGACATTTTGCTCTTGTGGCTGAAGGAACAGAGAGATCTGCTCCCTCCATGACTTCAGCCTCATGTTTGTACAGTTTGAACCCTATTTATCTTTAATTTCTCAGACTATGATGACAGGCATCATTTGCCTGGCATTCTATAAAGGTTGCCATCCCTCATAGCAAGGGTTAGCTTCTTTTTTTTTAGTCACACCTGGCAAGCTACTGCCCAGTACTGCTGGGCTTCTTTGATGGGATCCCAAGTTGCTCAGGGCTGGTGTTCTGTTTCACAGGCCGCATGTATAGGGCATAGCCAATGAAACCATTCTCAGTGGCAACCAAGAAGAAAAACCACATATTCATGGAACCAAAGAAAAAACTTAAAACATGCTCAAAACATTAGCACTTGCTGGTCTTAAAGGTGCTTTCTTTGTACTTCTCCCATGAGATCCAGGGAACTGGGCAAAGGAAGCTTTGGCTCTTTTCTTCCTTCCCCCTGAGGAGACCAGGAGGAGCCTCAGCCAATAGAAGGAAGAGAGGCTTGGCTTAGTAGCTCTGCTGTGCGATTGAGAGAGCCTGGCAAAGTAAGCTCTCTCTCCCACCCTTCCTCCCCAAGGGAGGAGCCTCAGCCAATGGAGAAAATAAAGGCCTTGCTCTGTAGCTCCTGTGCAATTGAGCAAACTTGGCTAAGCAAGCTGTGATACAGAAGGAAGCAAGAGAGAGGGAGAAGGAAGCAGATGACAGCCTGTTGCTTGGGGGCCTGATTCAGTCCCCAAGTCGCATGTTTGATACCCCTGGTTTAAAGCATGTATGTGTGTAGGCTAATTTTCAGATGAAACCATAGATGTCACAGCTCCATATATATAAAGAGAACAGAACTATGAAGACACAGCTCTAGACAGCAATATCTAGAATTTCAGTCGATTATCTTTTTTTAATGGTTTCTGAGCAAAATTATATTTGTTGTTCAGTCGCACAGTTGAGTCTGACTCTTTGCGACCCCATGGACAAAGTCACGCCAGGCCCTCCTGTCTTCCACCATCCTCCGAAGTCTGCTCAAATTCAAGTTTGTTACATCAGTAATGCTGTCCAGTCATCTCATCTTTTGCCATCCCCTTCTTCTTTTGCCTTCTGTCTTTCCCAGCATCAGGATCTTCTCCAGTGAGTGCTCCCTTCTCATTTGGTGAGCTTCAGCTTCAGCATCCGACCTTCCAGAGAACAGTCAGGGTTCATTTCCCTTAGGACTGACTGATTGGATCTTCTTGCAGTCCAAGGGACTCTCAAGATTCTTCTCCAGCACCACATCTCAAAAGCATCTATTCTTCTGTTCTCGGCCTTCCTTGTGGTCATAAGAACATAAGAGAAGCCATGTTAGATCAGGCCAATGGCCCATCCAGTCCAACATTCTGTGTCACACAGCGGCCAAATATATATATATATATATATATATATATATATATATATATATATATATATATATATATATATATACACACACACACACACACACACATACACACTGTGGCTAATAGCCACTGATGGACCTCTGCTCCATATTTTTATCTAACCCCCTCTGGAAGGTGGCCATGCTTGTGGCCGCCACCACCTCCTGTGGTCCAGCTCTCACAGCCATACATTACTACTGGGAATACCATCGCTTTGACTATATGAACTTTTGTTGGCAGGGTGATGTCTCTACTTTTTATTATACTGCCCAGGTTTGCCAAAGCTGTCCTCCCAAGGAGCAAATGTCTTTTAATTTCATGGCTACAGTCACCATCTGCAGTGATCTTGGATCCCAGAAATGTGAAGTCTGTCACTACTTCCATGTCTTCCCCTTCTATTTGCCAAGGTGTGATGGGGTCAGATGCCATGATCTTAGTTTTTTTGATATTGAGTTTCAAGCCTACTTTTGGGCTCTCCTCTTTCACCCTCAACAAGAGGTTCTTTAGGTGCTTTTCTGCCATTAGAGTAGTGTCATCTGCATATCTGAAGTTGCTGATGTCTTTCCCTGCAATCTTAATTCTGGCTTCTGCTTCATCTAGACCAGCATTCCGCATGATGTACTCTATATATAAATTAAATAAGCAGGGTGACTATACATTCTTGTCGAACTCCTTTTCCTATTCTAAACCAATCAGTTGTTCTAGATCCCATTCTGACAGTTGCTTCTTGACCTTTATACAGGTTTCTCAGGAGATATGTGAGGTGGTCTGGTACTCCCATCTCTTTAAGGACCTGCCACAGTTTGTTGTGATCCACACAATAAAAGGCTTTAACGTAGTCAATGAAACAGAAATAGATCTGTTTCAGCTGCAGGGTGGGTTGGAAGATAGCAAGGCTGGGGCGGGGGGCGAGGGGTGATTGAAGGCCAAGGGTTGGGACTGGGTGGGAAACAACAAGGGTGTTGGGGGGGGGGGGGTGAGTGAATGTCACAGATGGAGGGAGTAGTGGAGTACCAATGGTGTGGGGGTAGTTGAAAGGAAGATGTGGTGGTGGTGGTAGTGGGTGGGTGGGAAGATACCAAAGGTGGGGGGGTGAATGCTTTCACTTTGGTGGGTGGGAAGACAGGAGGGGCGAGGGGCACTCACCCAGAGCCTCTTTCTGGAGTCTGTTGTATTTTTTCCTCACAATTGGTCTTATAATTCCACAGCACTCGTCACCAAAATGGTTCAAAACTCTGTTGGAATAGAGGCAAGGCCTAGTCAGGGTCCTATTAGGCCATAACAAGGGATGCCAGCTGACAGATAAGATCTGGGGGAGTCTGGGGGAGGGACATGGGGGAGTGCCATTGCATCATTTCTGGGGCGAACCTGGCTGCGACATCATGGAGTCCAGATGACACCATGGTTTTAACATAGAGTTCCTGCTAGATCCTACAGCAATGTGATGTCACTTCTGTGTTTGTTTGTGGAAATGACATGCTGTCAATGTGATACCTCATCTTCCCCCCCATCAGTCTACTGAGTAGTACAGTAGCAGGGGTCATGGTGGCCAGGAGTTTATAGGGTTGCTTATTGGGTTTATAGTGTTGCCAGGCATAGCCTAGCAGCCAGGGGGTAAAGACATGAGGATGGTCATTGGCAATGGTGGGACATCACTTCTTGGGGGAAAACACAGATTATATCATGTCCTGGGCTTTTTTTGAGCAGGAACAAATAGGAGTGCAGTTCTGACTGGCTTGGCATCAGGGGGTGTGGCCTAATATGCAAATGAGTTCATGCTGGGATTTTTCTACCAAAAAGCCCTGATCATGCCTGTCTAGGAATTGCTAGAAACTCTGTGGTAAAATGTATACCTAGAGAAGGCTACTGGCCCAATGGCATTTTTAAAACTTCTCTTTACCACCACTGGGTGGTGTGGTGTGTGTGTGTCTGGCAACCCTGAATGCCCACAATATACAATATATTTCTATGTATTAGTATTAGGCATGGTGGCTAGACTAGAGAGTTGGACCAGGCCTGGTTGAAATTTCCACTTGCTTCATTAGTTGCTTTCAGTCACAAACAGGGTTGTTGTGAGGGTAAAGTGGAAAGCCACTTGGGCTCCTTGGAAGATGGGTGGGATAAAAATGCACTAAATGAATTAATAACAGTTTATATACTGTCTGATGGGGCGGTTTGACTGTTTTCTATTGTGAATTTACCTTTTGTGGTTTCATATTGTGAGTCTGTGATTTTGTTGACAATTGTTGAGTATTCTTATGGTTGGTTTCTTGTTTTTGTTTCGGAAATCACTTTGAACTAAGCATTGGAGAGCTGGCATGCAAATAGTAATGCTCAAAAGTCATTAAACAGGCAAAGCACAAACGCTCAGCCTCAGCTCCTTCTTTGCAACATGGGACGATTCATTGTTTCCTCCAGATTTCTAAAGCAGGTATTGCTCTCGTTTTATGATCTGAGGTGGCAATTAAGGAATAAAATACAATGCAAAGATACTAGAAGAGCCAGTAAAAATAATGCAGTCATTGAAGAACTCTGTATTTTCTATTAAAACTAACCCTCAAGTCCCTTTAAATTTCCTCTCCTTTTTAAAAAGGAAAATCCCATTGCGATTGCAATGCAAACACTGAGACACCAGAGGGCCTCCCTACACCAGGATTGCAACAAATTTTTGCATGATTATTAATTAGAGTTGTGAATGTGATAGTTTTTCTAAAGACCAGCTAGGGACCTCCAGGCCACTGTGTTGTTCCAGCCTCTGACCCTTCTTCAGACACAGCAATAAATAATAAAATTTTATTTAAAATACAAATATTCCACATTTATAGGTTTTTTAAAAAAATCCAAGGCAGCTGACATGACTGCTACAGTGATTTTAAAAAATCACTATCATAAATCAATAATTAAAAGCAACAGCAGAAAAGAAACAGCAGTGAATGTCATGGCTATCTGAGGAATTTGTACCCAGGTCTCACAAGTTCTAGGGCAGCCTTCTAGCCACTATACTGTCTAGGTGGAGTGTACCTGTTTTTCATGGCAAAACAAATGCTTGTATCTTCTTCATCATTAATGCTGGATATCTAGAGCACTTTTAAATGCCAGAGAGGGTGGTTTTTTTAAAAAATCCATGTCAATTAGGTTACTTTCCAATTAGGTCTTTGGTCTTTGGGACAGACTGCTGGAAAGAGCTTTGAGAAGGGGAAAGCTCTGTTCCGGCCCTCTATTGTGTTGAGAGAACAGCACAGCAATAGACAGGTCTATGCTGAATGATGAAATATTTATTAATCATAGAAATGATCTACAAGACCCACACGCAATGTGAAAAGAAAGGGAAGCCCTAATCTGCCCTTATTTATTTGGATTTCTCTTTTACACAGGAGAGGATTGTAGCAAACTGGCTGAAACTGAAGGCAGTTTGTCTCCATGAATTTGAATGTTATAAACATACTACAATTAGACCACAAAGGAACAGCTGAAATGACAGCACTCCCCATCCCCAGTTAGAACAGTGTTTGACAGTGTTGACATTGCTTGTAGATAGAATCATAGAGTTGGAAGGGACCTCCAGGGTCATCTAGGTCAACCCCTGCACAATGCAGGAAACTCACAAATACCTCCCGCTACATTCACAGGATCTTCATTGCTGTCAGATGGCCATCTAGCCTCTGTTTAAAAAAGATAAGTTAGGGTTACCAACTGTGGGTTGGGAAATTGGGGTCTTAGAGCAAAGCCTAGGGAAGGCAGAGTGTGGGGAGAGGAGGGTAGGGGAAGAAGAAGAGATTGGATTTATACCCCCCTCCCTTCATTAGCCGAAGGAGTCTCAGAGCAGCTTACAATCTCCTTTCCCTTCCCCTCTGCATAACAGACAACCTGTGAGGCAGGTGGGGCTGAGAGCTCTGACAGAAATTGCTCTTGAGAGAATTGTTCTGAGAGAACTGTGACTGACCTAAGGTCATCCAAGCAGTTGCATGTGGAGAAGTGGGGAATCAAATCTGGTTCTCCCAGAGAAGTATCTGTGCACTTAACCACTTACACCAAACTGGTAGGACCTCAGTGGGATATAATACCATGGAGTTCACCCTTCAAAGCTGCCCACTTTCTCCAGGGGAACTGATCTCTCTAGTCTGGATATCAGTTGTAATTCTGGGAAATCTCCCAGGCCGCAACAGGAGTCTGGCAGCACTGGATGAGCCTATTACATGTTCATGAAGGGATGCCTGTGGAGGCAACACAGAAGAGTGGAAGATGGGTATGTGGTGTCCTTGGATTTGGTTATTTATATCTTACTCTTCTCCCCAGTGGAGACCTAAAGCAGCTTATAACCCCTCCTTGCCCATTGTATCCTCATGATACCAATCCTGTGAGGTCACTTAGGTTGAGAGTGAATGAGTGGCTGAAAGTAATCCAGTGAGCTTCCTCAACAGAGTGGGGATTCACTGGATCACCCAGATCCTATTCTGACACTCTAACTACTACCCCTCATTGTCACTCACTGCTACTGCCCCCCTGATCCAGCTTCATCTGGAGGTGACTAAGTCAGTGGAAGGAACCTTGACATGTGTTATGGCTCAGTTTACCCCAGGGATGTGTAGATATGACAGACAGGTGATAACAGTATTTGAAAAATGACTGGGACATGAAGCCCAACTCATTTAATTGTCCACCAGCTCACATGCCTCCCATTTCTCTTAAACCAGTTTGGCATTGTGGTTAAGTGCACGGACTCTTATCTGGGAGAACCAGGTTTGATTCCCCATTCCTCCACATGAAACTGCTGCAGTGGCCTTAGGTCAGTCATAGTTCTCTCAGAGCAGTTCTCTCAAGAGCAGTTTCTGTCAGAGCTCTCAGCCCCACCAACCTCACAAAGTATCTGTTCTGGGGAGGGAAAGCGAAAGGAGTTTGTAAGCTGCTCTGAGACTCCTTCAGGTAGTGAAGGTAGGGGTATAAATCCAATCTCCTCCTTCCTCTTCTTCTTCAACTGCTATGAATACCATCAAATGCGAGACAGGAAGTGGGAGGTAGCCTGGCTTGGTGATTCTTTAGCTTCAGCCAGTCGGTTGTAGGGTTGCCAGGTCTAGGTTGGCCACTGGAGGGGGATGGGGGTAGGATTGCCAGGTCTAGGTTGGGAATCTCCTAGCAATTTGGGGTGGATCCTAAGGAGGTCAGGGACCTCAGTGTGGTACAGTACTATAGAATCCACTCTCTAAAGGATCCTTTCTCTCCCAGGAAACTGATCTCTGTTGTCTGGAGATGAGCTGTAATTCCAGGGGATCCCCAGGTCCCAACGGGAGGCTCGCATACCTACGCTGATTGCCCTATCTGTCATGTTCTCAAAATGCCCAGTCCCTTAGCACTATGCTACATTTGTGTGCCTTATGCTTAACATGATAAATTAGGCTCACTTGTTTGAGCTATTTGCTGTGCATACATTTTTAGTTGTTGTGCTTGTGCCACAGATGTCATCTATGCTGCTTAGAATTATATTACCTGGTGGCAAAAGAACATTTTCTGGGGTTTCCACCTTTGGCACCAAGCTTTGCCCAGGTAACAAACTATTGTCTATAGTGACCAGCTTACTTAGTAAGGAGAAGATCTCCTGTCATTTCTTCCAAGGCCCTGTCACTGCTTGAATGAGTGGAGAGAGAAAAATGGAGGGAAGTGAGGTTGATCAGCATCACAATGCTCTAGGATTTACCCAAAGAGTTTTCCTCTGTGGTGCTCCTGTCATGTGTGGACCTGAGTTGGAAAATTTCCTAGTTTAGGAATCCACCCTTTGTTATGATGTCTGAATTTAGGCACAAGTTTGTCAGCCAGAAACCAAACCTAGTTTGCTTAAATGCCCAGATGGAGACAACTCAATAAATTGTGGTTAGATCACAGACTTCTGATTTTGCTAGTGACATCTGAATACAGCCTGCAGCATTAAAAGACCCAGATGATTTAGTGATGACTTCAGACCTGATTGTGCCTTCACCTTTGTGCAAGAGGCCAAGATTCTGCGCGTGAAGAGGTCAATTTCCCCTCATCTGTAATAATGGGGATGTCACTTCTGAGTCATGGATACCCTGCCCATTGCTCAATAAATACTTGGAGTGGTGGATTGCAGGCAGACACAGAATAAGGGGGAAGTGATATAATTTTCTGGTGAATCCAAGACCAGCTGTATATATTTTAGAGCTCCTCATCTCTTTGCCTCACCCTTTGTCAGAGAGGGATGAAGCAGCATTTCCAGCAGTCAGATTAGCAGGGAAGGAAAGAAAAGCACCAGCCCTCATCTTGACATGTCTAGCTCTTCAACGGCCTGATTTCACCTTATCTTTTGGTCCCTGTTTCCTGTTATATCAATGTCTGTGGCCCTCTGCTGCTCCAACTTTTTCACCACCGGCTGCATGAAGTCCCCTCGCGCTCTTTTGTGGCTCATTCCATTCTCTCTTTCTGTTCCCTCTTGAAAAGCACTTTCTCCTCCTCTCCATTTTCTGTCATCTATTATAGATTGTATGCTTTTATGGACAGGGTTGGTTTTCTTTTTGTTGCTTATGAAACAGAATGTTAACAAAGATAATGATAAGGAATGAGAGGGACAGGATTAGGAGGAGAGCTGTGAAGATTCCCTTCTCTGCTGCACATGGGTTGGTTTGGTACTTTTGGTTGAGTCAGCTGGAGTAATTTCCTCTGCAGACACCTTCTGCAGTGTACCTGCTTCCTGCTGATATTCTGCTGTGGTCTTGACTGAACAGACAGAGCTACCAGCAGCTGCTAGTGGATGGACAATCCTGCCTAATGCAAAATTTAGATAAAGGGTATAGAAAACAAACCCTGTGTGTGGAGGCTGAAGAATCTTCCTATGCTCATCCCTGGAAAAAAAGCTTCAGGGGAAATATTTGGACTGGTTTCAAATACCTGGAAGATTCATACATGTGAAGCTGCTTTATACTGAGTCAAACCACTGGTTCACCAAAGTCAGTATTATTAATTCAGACTGGCAGCAGCTTTCCAATGTCTCAGCCTGAGAGCTCTCATATCATCTGCTACCTGACCCTTTTAATTGGAGATGCCAGGGACTGAACATGAGACCTTTTGCATGCCAGACAGGTGCTCTAACACTGACCCATGTCCCTTATAAATTGTTTGTGCTCACCCTGTCTAGGGGAAATAACACAAGAAGCAACCAATCTTGAACTGCAAGGAGGAAAATGTAGGTGAAAAAAATCTGGAAGTCCATTTTTGTTTTTTGTATTCACCTGTGCCTTTTTTCCTGGGGAGATACTGGCACATGTAGTTCTGTTCCACTTTACTTCAATAATGGAACACAAAGGGGGCTTTACTCGGTTTCCCAGGAAGTCTCCCATCCAAAAACTGTAATTCCGTGTCTGAGTAGATCGGTTTAGCTGCCCTCTTTATACACCAAACAGTCATTTAATAAAAGGAGGAGTGATGGCGAGGAACAAATAGTAGCAAGGTGGGATTAATTAAGTGTGCCATACTTCATGGACAGCCATGTTCTCTGGAGGCTGCCCTCCACCATTATTCCACTGTTCTTGGTGAGAGTCCTGCCTGAGGCAAAGAGTAGGCCAGTTTTTAACAAAGGCATTTGGATCCGGATGACCCAGGGTAGCCTGATCTTGTCAGATCTCTGAAGCTAAGCAGGGTTGGTCCTGGTGAGTACTTGGATGGGAAACCTCCAAAAGGTTGCTACCCTGAGACAGGCAATGGCAAGCCACCCTTCTTTGTCTCTTGCCTATAGGCTGGCTGTGGCTTGACAGCACTTCTGACCACCAAATCAACTGAGAAATGTTCTGTGCCAATGTGGGACTTGCTGACTCTCTTGTTTATATCTCTGTCTCTTTATTTAGCTTTGCTCAGAGAAAAGGAGGAGAAGCGGCAAGGTTTTGTAGTCGTCAGCACCCGAGGTGTGCCCTACTTTTCCCAAGTAGTTAGACAGTAATGACATTAGCTTGCTGGGGATCTGTTGTTTTGCTGGGCAGTATACTTGCCACACCAACTGCCTCAGTATTGATGTCACTGGCATTTTTATTTTGCTATATTAGAGACGGCAGCCAAGCTGGAAGAACTTGCCAAACCAGTGAAGGCAAGCCCAGATTTTCCCTGCCTCTCTGTCTCGCACTCTCCTATTGCGTTTGACATTTTGACAGGAGCCTAATTCATTGCTGCCTTTGAATTCCAGCTTATATATTTAATTTAGATGTTTGTATCCCATCCTTCAACTGGAAAACTGGTTCCACGGAGTATCTATCCCAAAAGTAGAATGAAAATCATAACGTATCTTTTTTAAAAATTCACATTCAGAATTGATACATCAGGGAAGTCTTGGGCTGAATTCAGATGGCCTATTTGGGCCAATACAGGAACTCCCCACCGCCAGATTTAAATTGTGCGTTCAAATGCTTGCATCTGGGCCCCGCCTCTCACCCACCCTTATGTCGTCCTCCAGCACCTCTCTGCCACCTTAAATCTCTGAAGCGCTTCCCTGTCATCTTTCCTGGCTGTCTAAATGGCCAGGGAGCACCAGGGAAGTGCCTCCCGTGTGCTTGAGCGGTCTAACTGCTCCTCCAGAGTTCACACAGCTTATCTCTCTTCTGGCAGTGGGGCATGCACTGGTCTGACTGCCCCAGGGCACCACAGATTGTGCCGGCTTTTTTTCTGAGCAAGGAAGCTGCTGCCTCAAGCTGCCAGTGTGTACCCAGTTGCCAGCTTCCAGGTGGGCCTGGAGATTTCCTGCTTTTACAACTGATCTCCAGCTGGCAGAGATCAACTCCCCTGGAGAATATTATTAGTTTATTTCTATTCCACCCCTTCCCCCTTTTGGGGGGCTCAGAGCGAAGTACAACAATTTAAATTAAAATCACAATAAAATCATAATATAAAACAAGTTCAACATTCAGTAAGTGCAGTAAGTTAGTTCAGCAAGCAGATATGAAGCAAGATGGTATAGCTCCACAATACAGTGATGCAGCAGGCTGTAAGGGAGTAGGGGGAGGCCAACCGATCTAATAGATGGATGCCCGTTGCCTCATCCAAAGACCTGGCGGAACAGCTATCAGGAAGAATAACTGAAGAGAAAATATAATTACCACTATTTACTACAATTCATCAAACAGAAAAAACACTGCCACTCAAATATACAAAATTCTCAATGAAGCATCATACAAAATATAATTCAATGACAATTTATATCCATTTACAATAGCCACTGTTCTGGGATTCTGTACATTGTCTCTTTAATCCAAGTACTATGCTGAGGCTCCTCCCCTTCCCAAAGCCTGCCCTCTCCTGGATCCACCCCCAAAGTCTCCAGGTATTTTCCAGCACAGACCTAGCAACCCTAGGAGGTCTGCTGAAGGGCACACATGTGAACAGGGAAACCACTTGAACACGTCTCAGTGAAGTAAAGGAGGTTCTTACAATTATTGGGCAATCAGTAGGTTGTACATCTTCCATTACCAAATTGGGTTTCTGGTATTGTCCTTTGGCTCATTTCCAGGTCACATTAGAAGAAAGTTTCTAAGCATCTGAAATGAAATGTCAGAAAAATCTTAGTCCTGTCAATTGTCCATCTCTGAAAATTAGTATCTCCATAAGATGCATTTTTGGTTGCCTCCGTAGTAATAGTCTGGGAGGTGTTTCCCCTGCTTTATCCCCCTTCTTGTGAAATGGCAGAAATAGGAAATGGTTAGACAAGTTTAAATGGGCCAAGAAAATGTTCCTCCAAGCTACCTGCATGAACAAGCATTGCCTTCATTCTTGGAAGTTTACTGATTGCTATTAATTAGGCTCAAAATAAAAATTTCCATTAGATTCATGGGTGATTAGTTTTTGTAAAAAGCCTCTGTTTGGCATGTCAAAATTCATTTGGCTTGATCCGAAGACTATCAGCAGATATGAACACAAAAAACTGGTTTTAACACATGTTCTGATTTAACACATCACTTCCTCCTTCAGTGCACTTTTTGGGAAGGTTTTGGCAGCATGGTAAATTACAAACTGGGTCTATACTGGACTAGTCCTGGAGGCCAAAACTACTAAAAACGCCCCCCCCCCCAAGCCATGTTGACTCCATATTTGTTCTTTTCAAGAGGTCTGTATATCCAAGACCTAAATGAAAAATTAAGTAATCTGAAAGTGTCATTCATTTTCAAGAAACAAGTTGCTAGCTCTTATGCCTGCTATTTTTAAAAAACTTTTAATAATACAGCTCTATTGGCCTAAAGACAATGAGATGAATCACAATAAAATCCCCTGAGATAAAATCACTCAATCATTTTCTGTCTGTCATTACCTTGGAAATTTTTTTGCAACTGATAAGAATTAATTAGAATTTGATCCAGAAAATAGAAATTTCACTTTGTTGCCTACGGGTAGGATTGTCAAGTCCTCTTCATCCCCCAGCAGGGGGCATTTGTGCATGCGCTGTGCGCCATGCAACAAAATTACATCACCCAGAAGTGATGTCATCAAAATGGCAGCACCCATGCAGGGCCACTCTAGGCATTTCCAGGGAAAATCTATGGTTTTCCCAGACGCTCTAGCCATTTGGGAGGTTAAAACTCTATGGTTCCTATTGTACCATATTTACCTCCCAAATGGCTAGAGCATCCCAGAAAACCATAGAGTTTCCCTGGAAACGCCTAGAGCAGCCCCGCATGGGTGCCACCGTTTTAATGACATCACTTTCGGGTGACGTCATTGTGCCCGCGACGCAGGGGGAGGTTCCCCTCATCGGCCCAATGTGGGCCAGCGGGTTGAGAACCTCCCAGGCGGGAGATTCCCTGCCCGGACCAGGGGGTTGTCAGCCCTACCTACGGGCATGTCAACAACTCCTTGCAATCAACGAGAAATATATGTGAATAGGCTACACTTTTTTATATGTGTGAATAGGCTACACTCTAAAAGACAGTGTTCCAGTGTGTCTATCTGCCCCAATGCACACAAGCACATTCTATCTGAATAAGGCCTGTTATTCTACTGCTCATATAATAACTGAGATGGAAAAATTAATTGGAAATGCTTGAACAAATTTTATAACCTTGGAGAGGAGGTCTGTTAGGATTTGCAGTACTTGGTGTGGGACTTCAGTGCCAGAAGGAGGTCTGCCTACCCATTTATGAACTACCTAGCTACTTATATCATCTTTGGAGGCCCTGCTTCAGGTGTTCCCTCCCTCTCAGGCTAGACAGGTTGCAACCAAAGAAACAGCCTTCTTGGTCATGGTAACAAAATTCTGGAACTCCCTCCTGAGGGAAATTTGTCTCTCTATCATTTTCAGCATTGTGTGTAGATTTCTTGTTTTATTTGGCATTCCCTCACTAATTTTTATTAGCTGTCCTCCCTGTCTGTATCTTTATGTGTTTATGTTTTCCTTTTTCAAAAAGTATTTAATATAAATCTATTTTAACATTTGCCACCTTGGGGACCCTCAACTGGGTGGAAAGGAAGCACAGAAATATTCTGAATAAGATGAGTCCTGGTGGATCTAGTACAACATCTTGTTTCCTATAGTTGCCGATGAGATGCCTTGGAAACAGGGTTGCCAAGTCCAATTCAAGAAATATCTAGGGACTTTGGGGGTGCAGCCAGGAGACATTGGGGGTGGAGCCATAAGCAAAGTTGTGACAAGCACAACAGAACTCCAAAGGGAGTTCTGGCCATTACATTTAAAGGAACCGCACACCTTTTAAATGCCTTCCCTACATTAGAAATAATGAAGGATAGGGTCACCTTCTTTTGGGGCTCATAGAATTGGACCCCCTGGTCCACTCTATTTGCAACTTGGACTGCATTTTTAGGAGAGACATTAGATGCTATACTGAAAATTTGGTGCCTCTACTTCAAACAACAACCCCTCCAGAGCCCCAGATACCCCCAGATCAATTATCCATTATTTCCTATGGGAATCAATCTCCATAGGGAATAATGAAGTGCCCAGCAGACATTTCCCTCCCCCCCCCCCCGTTTCTGATGACTCTAAAGGGGGGGGAGGGTCTGCTCCCACTTGGGGATTGGCACCTCTACTCACGAGTTATTGAACTTCCAACTTCTTTAAAGTAACACAGAGCAACCGACCTCTGAAAAGATTATGCAACCAACAAAGGGTCTTGACTGCAAACGACCTCTGCAAAGATTGTTCAACCAAGGGAGGGTCTGGGCTGCTTTCACAGCCATGTTATTCTGCCTGCTCCCCCGCCCCCCTTCAACCTTAAAGACGCAGATGCACCATCCCAAGAGGAAGCCTTTCCAGTGGAGTCTGAAGCCTCCGGAGGTGGAAAGGCACATGGGGGCTGTGGAGGCGGGGCTTCCCCCGTTGGCCAGCTGACTGGGAGCAGAAAGGATCCTGGGAAAGCGGGAGAACCCCCTCTGGGACCTGGGGACTGGAAAGCCTACTCGAAAAGCTCATAGCCTCCCTTTCTTATTGCCCCTCAGCAATTGGCATAAATATACTGCCCTGAACATGTCCCATTTAGTGATTAACCAGTGATGACAACAAGCTTCAAGAGGCTGTGTAACACCTCCCCTCCCAAAACCTATTGGAGATAATGACCATTACCATGTTCTGTAGCAGTGAATTCCCTGTTATATATTATTATATATTGTCTGAAGTCTTCTTTCATCTGTCCTGAATCTGAGATTTTGTTAAATTGCTGCTAGACTAAATAATGTAATTTTTTTAAAAAAAATTAAAAACTGACTCATTGTGCAAATATATAATGTAGTAGGTTATAGAATTCAGAGGGCCTTTGTGTAGTGTTTTAAAAATATTGTTGGCAGAGTTCAGTGAGCCACCTAAGTATGACCCTTTTGGCAAAATGTCTTCTTGGAAACCTCTGACGTAAGTTCAAGTCATAGGCTCAGTCCATATGACACCTTCTTGGAGGTCACTGTTCCATTCCTCCCACTCCTGACCCACTTTCACTCACCCCAGATCTTGATGCACAAAAACAAAATAAAAGCAGAGCGGGCACCACAATACAATTAAGAGACGGTTAAGAGCATCAGGAAGCCGTCTGACCTGTTTCATACAAATGTTACGAGCTTGCACACGAGTTGTGGAAAGGTTTTCTTCACAGAGTTTCCGTTGTTTATGAAGGTAACGTGTGCGTGCGCACATAAAGAGGCTTCTGACAGCCATGCCTGCTTCTTTTGTTTAGGAGTGATCCTGCTGTGTTGCCACTGAGGGAAGGAGGAAAATCAATGGGCGCATTGAGGGGGATGATATATTGAGACTGACTGCCGACTGGATTACAATAGGAAAATGTCTCTTGGCTTTACACACAACCCTCATACTGCCATGCCAATGGTTAATCAATAGCCTATGCTTAGCAACCTATATTTGTGGGCTGTAGGATGCCGAAATGCCTGTCATATTATGACAGAGAACAGGGGAAAAAAGAATATTTCTGTTGCTTTATCTCCTTCTCACCAACCCATCCACCAATCTATCTTGTATACATCCCCTCCCATCCAAAATCCAATATCTTCTTCATCTTCAGCTATATTTATTATTTCATTTATAGCCCATCTTCCTTTGCAACAGGGACCTAAAGCAGCTCACACCATTGCCTTCCATTTTATCTTCATGACTACCCTCATAAACATTTGAGCATCAAGGGGAAATAACAAATATTGATAAAAGTGACAGTGAAAGAAACCCAAGCTTGCTTCATTTTGAAGTTATTAGAATAACCAAAATCTAATGAAGAGCAGGGTCTGGCTTGTATTTTCCTTCTGGCTTCCATTGTTGTTGTTTATTAAAGGTAGGAGTGCTGGCCCGGGTAGCAGCATTTTTTAAAAAAATGATAGCCTCAATTTCCCCAACAGAATCTCACAGCATAGGAGCAGAAGTGCTGTGTGCATAGACCACCGCTCTTTCAGATACATGGTGCTTATATTATGTACAGTCATCCTATGCATGCCTTCCAACATTTCAGAGGTGAAAAGGCTTGTAACAACTCAGTTCTGAAGACAGAATTACTGCCCAAGCCCCCTTTTTAACTGGACTCCAGGCTCTCCTCTCTTAATTCCAGGGCCGGATTAACAAACAGGCCAAGTAGGCACTGGCCTATGGGCCCCCATACCTTTAGGGGCCGCGGGCTGGTTTGCCTCTCTCTGCCTCTCCCCCACAGCTTTGTCAAAGGGGCTTTTGAAAAGCTGCCTGCAAGAGATATTAGGAGAAAATTTGCAAGGGGCCCCCTGAGATTTCAATTGCCTAGGGGCCTCCACAGGGTTTAATCCGGCACTGCTTAATTCATTTACCCTATTTGCATGCTTCTGAGTTTTACCTTATAGAGACATGGGGAAAAGGGGAGTTAAATGTGGGAACTTAGTCTGCCTGGAAAAGAAAGGGCTCTTGGCATTTACCTTAGGCTTGGATACACCTGAGTGTTTCTGAGGATGAATTTCTGTCAGTGGAGGAGTAAGACTTTCTTGACTGAGCTGCAGTCCCAAAATACCACACCTGTGGATCCATGGGAGGCCTGAATCCACTGGAGAATTTTCTGTGGATGGATTTCTGCCAGTTGGAGTGTGACTTTCTTGACTCGGATGTAGTTCCAGTGCTGCTCCTATAGATCCTCCTCCATCAATGGAAATGTTCCAGTGGATCCAAGTCTTCATATGTGGTCCTTTTCAAGCAGGATTAACAGGGACAGAGGCATTTTCGTCAAGGGGGCATTGCCAGCAAGACTTGCGGTCTGACCACCAGGAAACTGGTGAGGAAGGAAGAGGAAATACACCTTTGGGCATCTGGACCAAGCCACCATTGCTCACAAGCAGTGAGTGATGTCACCTTATCCCCTCCATAACTGTGCTTTTTAAAAGAATTGTTTTGGCAGTATTGTTGCCTGCTTTGGTTTCCATTTTATCATAGGAGATGAATAGGACATAACTATTTTAAACAAACTCTATCAACTTATACTAAATAAACTTTAGCATGGCATCTTTGAAAGGCAGAAATAGACACAGTGATTTACCAGGGATGGGATCCAGAAAACAGGTATAGTCCGTAGTAAACAGAGATACTTTGGAAACCATGCACATAGAAATATGTGAATAATAACATTAAAATGTAGGCATGCAGTTGTTCTTGTATTGCTGGATTCACATTGTCACCTACACAGTAAGTTGCTATGTATGCAATACAGAGACTCTGCAGGTGGGTGGTGTGTTCCAGACAGGGAGCATGAATTTTTGTCTATGCAAACAGAACAGAGAAAAAGGGCCAAAGAGGATAGGCTGGTATTTTTATATGGGAGAACAAACAGAGCATTGATTTTGCATGGGATACCTTAATAATTTAGCCAGTGGGTTGGATTTAGCCTACTTTTCAACTGGTGAAAGCAAGAAGGGTTTCCCTTTGACCAGCAAAAAATGCTACACTGGAGATCATAGGACCTGCAAGAACAAAAGAAATGTGGGACAGGGGCTGTGCTAAAGAAGGGCATTAGGTAGGGTTTATTTATTTATTTTTGAGATCTCTATCCCACTCCTCTCCTCCAACGCTGGGCTCAGGGTGACTCTCAATATTATAAGAGACATATAATGGAACTGTAAGTTTCATCATTAAAACAGTTCTCCTGGTTCCTAGAAATATTCCAAAGAGAAACATCTGGCAGAGCAATAACTGCTGAAAATAAAAGAACTAGCTAAGGCTGGCCGGAACAATTCTGCCTTGCATGCCCTGTGGAACCCTGACAGGTCCCACAGGCATGTCTCCTCTGATGGAGCTATGATGGAAAAAGCCCTCACTCTAGTAGAAGCAAGATGGACTTTCTGAGGACCAGGCACTATAAAAAAATTGCATGATGATGAGCTCAAGAAGTGTGGGAGACTATATCAGTAGAGGTAGTCCTTCAGGTATGCTGGTCCTAGACTGTTTAGGGCAGGGGTGACAAACATGCAACCTGGGGGCCAAATCAGGCCCCCGGAGGGCTCCTATCAGCCCCCCAAACAACTGGCTGTCATCTGCTTCCTTCTCCCTCTCTCTTGCTTTCCTTCTGCATCACAGCTTGCTTTGCAAGGCTTGCTCAATTTCACAGGAGCTACAGAGGGATGCTTCTATTTTCTCCATCGGCTGAGACTTCTCCCTTGGGGAGGAGGGAGAGCTTGCTTTGCCAGGCTGCCTCAATCGCACAGCAGAGCTACTGTGATACGCTTCTCTTCCTTCTGTTGGATGAGGCGCCTCCCCCTCCTGGTCCCCTGAAGGAAGGAAGGAAAGAGCCAGAGCTTCCTTTGTCCAGTTCCTTGGATTGCACAGGATATAAAGAAAGCACCTTTAAGACCAACAAATGCTAATGTTTTAAGCATGTTTTAAGTTGTTTTTTTTAAAAAAAATGTATGTATATCTGTGTGCTTTATAAATTTATATCTTTATGACACACACAGCCTGGCATGATAAAGTCTTATTTATGTCAGAACTGGCTCTCATAACAAATGAGTTTGACACCCCTGGTTTAGGGTTTTAAAGGTTATAACCAGCATCGTGAACCTAATCTGGAAACAAATTGGCAACCAATGCGGCTGCATCAAGACTGGCTGTATAAGGGCAGACCAAGATTAGTAGAAAAGCAGGCAAGCCATTTAAAAAAAAATTCTTCCAGCTTGGATGTGCTTCTCGCTGAAGTTAAGTGCTCTTAAAAATTCTGTTGGAATTCATGAGAGAGACCTAAGCAGGTATTTAATTCTCCCATCGAATTTAATAGGCCTTTGATATTCTTAACTTTGATTACATCATCATCTGTAAGTTTATGCTTTGTTTTTGTTTTGTAACCAGCTTTGGGATAGTATAGGATAAAAACCAAAACCATACCAATATATATATATATATATATATATATATATATATATATATATATATATATATATATATATATATATTTAAAAAAGAGAATACTGGACATGTTTAATGGGATATTTTTTTAAGTTTATTGACCTAGATAAAATCATAGGCCATCAAAAAGTCAGGTGCAGTAAAAGAATAAGCAAAAAAGATTTTCTTTTTCTAAAAGCCTATACAAATATGCACAAAAGAAATAAATTAGTTCTTGCTGTATTTTCCATGTTTATTCCAAACTTTATTTCTAATCATACAAATGACTAAGGACCAGCTTAACAAATTCACTCTCTCTGTATATATATCTATATATAGATAGACTTATTTTACATGCTTTGGAGTATCAGTAAAAAAAAAAGAAAGTCCAAAAACTTCAGAAACTTTTCTATTCACAATATGAACAAGGAGTGATCCATCCTGCGTTTGTTTTTTTAAAAAGAAAGATTCCCCCAAAGCACCATTGTATGGAATCCTGAAGCACACAGTACATCTGAGAACAAAGAGGGAATCTGTATGTTTTGCAAAATTACACTAAATTATGTTATTTATTTATTCCTACAGGTCGATGATATGAGGTAGGCTTATTCCTCCTAGATAAAACCTGCAGCTGATTCCCCCCTCCTGCACATAAAACAACGGTAAATTATTCTGTAAAACAAATTTATCGCTTAGTCGGGAGTGCCCTGATCTATAAGAAATCAATCCATATGTGGAAATAGGCTTCCACATCTGGACTCCCTGGCAAAGCAGCAAAAAAGGCTGCTCCACGGGAGAGAGGGGGAAGTGCACCACCAGCTTCTGCATCACCCAGCAGGTGATGCACAAATGTTTGCTCTCCGTTCCAATTCAGGCTCCAGCCTGGACTCATTCCAGGAGGTCTTTGGATGCCCAGCCTCCCAATCCCTCCCTCAGCTGACAGCTGATCAAAACGGATCTGACATTGAAGCTGGGGAAAACTTGAAAAGAACAGCAGTGAGTCCTTTCCTGGTTTGGAGTGAGCAACTCAATTGTGCACTCCAAAGCAGAGTCACCACCCTTATAAAGCCACTGAAGTCCACCAGCTTAGAAGGGTGAAGATCTGTTTAGGATTGCACTGCCAAGAGTTCTGCTATTCAGATAACCATTTTTAATGCCCTCTGCTTTTAAGGCACCACTATAGAGTTACAATTTAATGTATTTGCATCCGTTTCTAGGGAAAAGAAATACTGGCCACCATAATAATATTGTTCGATGCACTGGTCCCTTTTTCCACACCTGTGACACATGCCGTTTAGCAAAGCTGCTGTCTCTTATGGCACACCTACACAGATTCCTCACAAGCAGTTGCTCCGCCCCTGGGCTTCTGCTTCCCCCAGCTCACGCAATCAATTCCCCACCAGTTGCTGCATGGGCGCCTTTTGATCTGTGGCTCCCTCCAATTTCCCTCATGGGTTCTTGCTTATTTTTTTTTGAGAGCAAGAAACTGGGAGGAAAAGGAGGGGAGTTGCGGATCAAAATGCACCGATACAGCAATAAGTGGGGAATTGGTCGCTTGAGCTGGGGGAAGCAGAAGCCCAGGGGTGGAGCAACTGCTAGTCAGGAATTAGTCCTAGTGTTTCTCTGTGCACTGTCGGCATCAAAACCTGCATGCATCTTTGCATAAATGAAGACGTATCCTGGCAGAAGTGCACATTACATTTGCTCAGGGAAGCAGTCTAAGTCTGCCCCGCTCCTGCTTCCTAGAAAACACTCACTCTGCAGGCTTAGTTTTCATGCAGTACCCTCCAAAATGCAACTGCTGTTTCCTTTTCCTATGCTGCTGAGAACAGAAAGAGACATTCAGGACAACACGCTATTAAAAAAAAAACAAACCCACCCTTTTCCTCATACAAAATACTGTTTTAAAATCCCAAATGTCCTTCAAGTAATCGCTGCAATGTGAAGAGTCAATCTTCAGCTTCCTCCGTGGGCTCATGTTGTCCTTCAATAGACCACAAAGTTGCCCTCTTGTTCAGCAGACGCTACGGCAGAAGGGACTTCAACATCTCGGCTGTCTTTATTGTGCTACTAAAAAAACCTTGCCTTTCCAAGAAGAATCTCCTTTTCACATTTTGTGGAAGTCAGCACCTTCAACAACTTCCTGTCTGCTAAAAAGTGCTTTCTAAAAAAAATACTTCAGCCAAAGGTTGTGTCTGGCAGGAGATTTAAAACCAAACCATGGAGCTGCCCCTTCCTTGTTTAGGCTACTTGTGCTTGCACAGGTAAGAGATGGCGTAGCTTTGTCTCAATGAACACCTCATCCTCCCACCAAAGTCCTCATTTTTTTTGAGTTGCACTGGGAAGCTCATTTGTTTGTAGGAACAGCATACGGCGCAAGGCACACATGGTCACTGGAGCAGAGGGCAGATTCACACTAAAGTCCCGGGCTTTGAATCCTCGTGCCAGAACAGTCTCTGTTCGCTGCCTTGCAAGTCACCTTCCAACAGATGCCGATCACCGCTGCTCAGCTGGCTGGTCTCCACATATATCCTGCTAGACAAAAGAAACAGTCTTGAGTGACATGCATGGCAAACCAAGATTTCAGACGCTGTGCCACAGACTCTCATGTTGAACTCAGTCCTCAAAAGCAACTGGAACCAATGGGATGCGTGCCACGGAGAGAGGTGTCATTATGTGGGAACGTCATTGGGATCTAAATCTGTTCCTGGTAATTAAGACCCAGAAAGTTCAGGTCTTAGCTACATAATAACAGTCATGCTAAATATGGGTTTAGATCACACACAAAACTTTTGTGGGTTCCCCCCCCCCATAAGTATGCCACAACTGGTCATGTATAATGTTGTTTGTAACATAATGTCCATTAATGACATATGAAGTGCCTTTATTTGGATTTCTCTTCCATTCCACAAGGAAGAGTTAGAAGAGGAGATGCATAAATTTAAAAAAAGAAAAAACTTTCAAAAGAAGAACCTTGATATTATAGAAAGCTGAACAGTTTTAAATATCTGGAACAAAAGTAAGGTGAAAAAAGAAGAGCCACTTCCATGCAAGTTGAGCTTGGTCAGTGTCTGTAACAATACATAAATGCACCTCTTAGATCCAAAGGGACTCCACCTGCCCTAGCTGGCAGTTGGTGCATTGGCCAATGCTCAGGATCAGAACCTTGGGGAAGAGCTACTGAACCAATGACAGCGCACCTAAGTGTGCTAAACCCTGTGAGGACACTCAAAAAGTTAGTTTTAATAAGTGTTGCTATACAACTCTAAACCACTGCATTTTTTTTTAAAACACCAAAACGTTTTTAGAGGTTTAGTTAAGAATCAGCTGGTATAATTTAAATCCTCTGTAAAGAGACAGTTCAGAGGACTAAATGCAGGGGTGGAATTCTAGCATGAGCACCCTTGCATATTAGGCCACACGCCCCTGATGTAGCCAATCCTCCAAGAGCTTACAAAAAAGAGCCTTGTAAGCTCTTGGAGGTTTGGCTACATCAGGGGGTATGGCCTAATATGCAAAGGAGCTCCTGCTAGAATTCCACCCCTGACTAAATGTATGCTAAGCAGGAGTTTTTTTGTAGCAGGAACTCCTTTGCATATTAGTCCACACACCCCTGATGTAGCCAGCCCTCCTGGAGTTTACTGTAGGCCCTATACTAAGAGCCCTGTAAGCTCTTGGAGGATTGGCTACATCAGGGGTGTGTGGACTAATATGCAAAGGAGTTCCTGCTACAAAAAAACCCCTGATGCTAAGACTTCACTAGGTAACTCCAGCACGTGAAGCTCCCTTGTACTGCATCAGACCACTGGTCTGTCAGGGTCACTGTTGTCTACTCTGACTAGCAGTGGCTCTCCAGGGCCTCAAACTGAAGTCTTTCACATCATCTACTACTTGATCCTTTTAGCTGCAGACAAGAGATGGAATGTAGGACCGTCTTTTTGCCAAGCAGGTTGTGTACACTGAGCCACAGCCCCTGCCCTCTAGTGGAACTTCACACACGACAGCCTAAGCAACAATAAGGCTGCAGTCAGCCCACCGGAAAAAAACAAGCACACACATACATTCCAATATTACAGATGCTTTCTATACTTACAGCACAATCCTGAACAGAGTTGCCCCCTTCTACGACCACTGAAGAAAATGGGCTAAGAAGGGTTTGCTTAGGATGGCACTGTTATTTGGCTGCAGCTAGTTTACGGGTATTTAAATATGATCTCATTTCTGCAGGCCCAATCTGTCCCTGGACAGAGGACCTTTGTTCTGATGGATAACAGGTGGAGTCAGAGGATGAAAGGACGGAGCAGACGCAAAACAGGAAGTAGAAGCAAAAAAAAAAAAAGCCTGCAGTGGTAACTATTTTTGGGTAGCACTGGAGTAAAATGCCAGGAAGAATCATGAGGAGAAGAAGAGAAAAACTGCAGGGAAATGACTACTAAGGAGGAAGGGGCCTCAAAGCTGTTCCTATGAGGACAATTTCTCTGTTGCACATCCCATCACATTCTCCCAGTAAGTGAAAGCTTTAGCCACCCTCAAAGTCAAATCTCATGGGAAAACAGACATGTAATGAATATGGGTCCAGAAAGGGGCCATTCACACATCCATCTTTACTGTGATGGGGCATCAGGCACATCAATCTCTCTCAAGCATGCAGAGGGTACCATGCGCTACAACTTGTTTGGGCATAAAATGTGACTTGGGTGCATATTTACTAAACCCAGAATGGCTGCTGCATAGGCAGATGAAAATGATGATCTAGTTCAGGGGTGTCAAACAGAGTGGCCCGAGGGCCAAATTAGGTCCTCCAAGCAACTGGCTATCAGTTGCTTCCTTCTCCTCTCTTGCTTCCTTCTGCACAACAGCTTGCTTTGCAAGGCTTGCTCAATCACCCAGGAGCTACAGAGCAAAACCTCTATTTTCTCCATTGGCTGAGGCTCTTTCCTTGGGGAGGAAAGGTGGAGAGGGAGAGCCTGCTTAGCCAGGCTCTCTCAATTGCACAACAGAGCTACTGAGCCAAGCCTCTTTTCCTTCTATTGGCTGAGGCTCCTCCCCCTCCTGGTCCCCTGGGGAAGGAAGGAAACAGCCAGAGCTTTCTTTGCCCAGTTCACTGGATCCCATGGGAGAGATACAAAGAAAGCACCTTTAAGACCAGTGATTGCTAATGTTTTAAGGGTTTTTTTTAAATTTTAATTGTGTTTGTCTCTGTCCTTTATAAAGTTTATATCTCCGCTACCTGGCATTACATTTTATGACATACATGGCCTGGCCTGACAAAGTCTCATTTATGTCAGATCCAGCTGTCATGAGTTCAACACCCCTGATCTAGTTCACAACTGGCCCCAAATCCCCTTTGCATGGTGGTGGGATTGCATATGATATGAGCTCCATCTACCAGTGGAGTGAGCTAGCATGCTGAGCATACTGCCAGTCAAGCCCAGTTAGCATAGGTTGGGCAGTGAGTGAGGTCTTTGTGCTCATCACATGTTACTTTGGAGAGTGGCAGAGTGGAAGTTCATGTCCCCCTCTACACCTTACAGGTAAGCAAGATCCTCTGCCCTTAGCTGGCTGCAGACAATGTAAAAGTATTTAGACAGGAACCCAATATTTGCAGCTTCAAGCAGTCCCTGGGCAATTGTGTACACCAGCATGTCATTTACATCAAGCATATTCTGGAACGATTTTGCAACTTCTACAAAATGCATCCAAGTTGCAACTGAGACCCAAACCAACTTGGTACACTGGTGACTGATGAGCAGGTCATACTTCCTGGAATGTAACTAACTGGAAACTCCCTGTTCCATCCAGTCTTTCCCAACCAAGTCTGCCCACAGATAAGGATGGAAACCTGGCTTTCTGCTGATGTCACCACAGGTTCTGCAAGAGTGTGTCTCCCTTCCTCAGCAATGTGTCATAACTGCCAGCGATTCAAAATGGCCGTCATGATACATCCTCTGTAGATGTGGCTGCACTCGATTCTTACTGAAAGAGGGCTAAAGTGATGCAGAACCTATGCCACCTTTAACTCACCGTAGGCTGGAAATTTGAAGTTTGAAATGAAAAGCAGCCAGTGACTGGCATTTTCATTCAGTGCCTAAAAGCCAATTTTCTGTACAAATAAATGATAGTAAGTGGAGACTGTCCAAGAATGCATGTGTAACACTGTAGAACAGGATGTCACACAATGTGCCCTGAAAGGCTGTCTGCTGTTGCACGCTGATAAGAAAAAAGTCATTTTTATTAGCATCGGGGCCTAAATAAAGAGGTCTGGTTTTTAGATTGTCTAAATCCAGGATAGGCAACTGAAAGCCTGTTAAAGTTCTCTTTGTGGACTAAATGTTGTAGGAAACAGGATGGTAGAACAGACCGGCTTACATAGCCTCTCCAGCACATCAGAGAATTTCTGCTTCTCTCCCGCTTTAGTCATGATGCCAAGCGGTTTTTTTTTGTAGCAGGAACTATTTTGCATATTAGGCCACCCCTCCTGATGTAGCCAATCCTCTTGAAGCTTACAGTAAGCCCTGTACTAAGAGGCCTGTAAGCTCTCGGAGGATAGGCTACATCAGGAGGGTGTGGCCTAATATGCAAAGGAGTTCCTGCTACAAAAAACCTCCTAGATCCAGGCTATACATAAAGGTCTGCAGGGTGCCTTCAATGATGCCGCTCACTATCAGAGTCAAAGCAGTACTAGGGCATGGCCTGCCTGATGAGATTGGTGGACACTCCAGGAGGCAGCTGCTCCACCTGCTGTTCCTTCCGGCATTCTGAGCACAACAACAAACCAGCAAGTCTATTATGATAGGCATCTCACCTGCTGTGCAGTGGATGGGTGCCGTACGTAGTCCCGTAAGAGCTGGCGTAAGAGGAATGAGACAGCGTATCGTAATCACACAGTGCGATCTGATTCCGCCAATTCCCAGAGGCATTTGTAGAAGATGCTAAAACAAGAAGGGGAAAAAATTAGCTGTAGTGAATAATGTATTTATCTGGCTAGCAACTTTAAGGATTCCACAACCTCTCTCCTCAGACACATACAATGGTGCAGAATAGGGCCACGTTTCAAGACTGTTTTGAGAACGATTGTATGTCAGACCAGAAGCCTAGAATCTCACGCTGAGAAATGCTGACTTATGGAACTCCCTACCTCTAGAAGCAGCAGAGGTGGTGACATGATAAAAAAGAAAATGCTCCGCAACTAACTCAGGATAATGTACCCTCTTTAATGCCACTAGATCAATTCTGCTAAAGTCACTAAGTGAACAAGAGCAAACAGAGTGCTCTACTGCTATTTTATTTTTATGATTATTTCTGTAACAATACAACAGGGTAATCATGAAAACACCCTGATCTCCTTCGTTCTCTATGCATCTTTCAAGGTTTTTTTCCTTGTGGTAATAGCTATTGCTTCAATCTTAAATAATATACTAGCAGTGAAATCCTAAGCAGAATTATACACAATCTAAATCCATTGATGTCAAGGGGTTCAGAAGGGAATATCCTGCTTAGGATGGCACTGTGAGTTCAGATGAAGTCAGAGGGATTTACTCCCAAGGACTGAACAGTAAACCTTCTATTAACTTTAGATTTTAATCTAACTTCAATATCCATGTATTTCTTCCTTGCTATTTATTGGTATGCACACACGCACATAGATCAATTACATTTTATCTTGTTGTATATGTGCAATTAGCAGCCACCATGCTGTCATATTTTTTGGGGGGGAGGGGACTTGCAAGAAGTATCTGTCAGGACTTCTGAAAGTTTGTGGATTGCATCTAGTTTCTTTAATAGCCTCCTATTATTCCCAACACTCTGTACTAGGGTTGCCAGCCCCCCTGCAGCCACTGGCAGGGGATGTGGGGGGCGGGGGCGGGTAAGGGTTGCCAGAGCTGGGTTGGGAAACTCCTGGAGATTTGGGGGATGGAGCCTGAGGAGGACAGGGACCTCAGTGGGTACAGTGCTGCAGAGTCTACCCTCCAAAGCATCCATTTTCTCTGTAGTCTGTAGATGAACTGTAATTCCAAGGGAATCCCTCAGTCCTACCTGGAGACTGGCATCCCTACTCCGTACCTAACAAGTGGGAGGATGTTTTATCGGAATATGTGGCATTTCCTTCATTGGTGTACCTTAGCAGCTGAGAGATAGTGGTTGAAATTCCAGTATCAATCGTACAATCTCTACCGGCATGCCCCATTTTACTAGAATCTTGGGTGCATCTGCTGCTACCTTCTGTGGTTAAAGAAACTTCCTTAACCATTTGGACCTGGTCACTGTGGGAGGCAGGATATGGGGCTGGTGGAACCTCCCATGTGAGCCTGTAGGCTTGTCCCTAGTTTCTCAATCTTCAGTACACTCTTCATGCCCAATTACCTTGTAAACCAGTTTGGGCATCCTGTCAAAACCCGTAAAGCAAGGCTGGTTGCACAAAGTACTTTTAGCTGAATCCAGAGTAGCTGGCTCAGCACGGAGGTAGCCTCTTATATAACATTCCACCCAGGCAGGCAGAATGAGGAAGAAAATTAAAGAAACATGTTATCTAGGGAGTCAAATGAGTACAGCGGGCAAATACGGGAGCAGCAAGTTGGCTTGAAACCAGTCCTGTTTAAAATACAACTGATCAGGAAGTTACATCTTTAGCCACCCATATACCTAACAGTAGCTTTGGGAGGTGCACCAAACCCTATATAGAATCTGCTATAGGAGAGATTTATTGTAGCCCATAGCGAGTACATTAGCTCTGACGCGGATAGCCCAGGCAAGTCTGTTCTTATCAGATCTTGGAAGCCAAGCAGGGTCATCCTTGGCAAGTATTTAGAAGGGAGACCTCCAAGGAATGCTAGAGTTGTGACATGAAGGGGGGGGCAACAGCAACACCACTGAATGTCTCTTGACTTGAAGACCCCACAGGATCACAATAAATAAGTTGTGACTTGACAGCACTTTCCACTACCACCATGGTGAGTATATTAGAGCAGCCAAGCTGGAACAAACCAACTATCCATCTACTTCAGCATCCTGTTTCACATGGTAGTTAACCAGATGTTTCCGTAAGGTCTGTAAATAGGGCACTGAGGTCAAGGTTTACCTCTTAGCATTGCCCCCAGCACTGATACTCAGAAAGATAGAACATGGAGGTTCCACATAAGCATCATGGACAATAGTCACTAATGTGTCTGTCCTCCATTAATTTGTCTAGCCCACAGTTAAGCCATCCAAACTAGTGACCATCACTCTCTCCTGTTGTGATTTCTACAAGTTAATTACTTGTGAGAGCAAACTAGACTAACCCACTGACAAATAATAAACGGAAGCAGTCAAAATGTTTTATCTTGTTTTACATTGTATGCTGAAGAACAGGGGATGAATTTTTGTCGCTTGACTCTATGTAGTCTACACACATACACGCGCACACACAATTATTATAATACCAGATTTGTCTTGAGAAAGAACTCAGGACGGGTTACATAAAAGGCAAGTGAAACCCAACAAAACAATAATAAAACCAGGAGAAAGAACTCCCAACAGAATACAACAACCAAAAGAGCTGCTGAGCCAAACAGAGACTAGGCTAGGAAGGATGTTCCACAGGGATGATGTAGTAACAGGGAAAGTCTCCTTCCACGATCCTGCCAGCCTAACCACAGAGCAGCTGTGCCTCAGGGGAGGATCATATGGGAGCAGGTGTTCCTTATGGTGCCCTGGGACTGTTGAAGGCATAAAGTTAGACACCTTGGCTCTGGCCCCAAAACTGTTCCTTTCCCATATCTGCCCTAAAGCTTATACCTTTCAGGAGCCAAGCATCTGCATTCTGCAACCACTGCACTTTCCAGATAGGTTTTGGGGCAGTTCCATGTGCAGGGCATTGAAATAACAGAAATGGGATGTTGGGTGGATAGAAGAAGTTTTCTAGTGTTAAGATACTCTGGAAACAGTTTGCTGATAACTCTGAAGCCACCCTTGTTCTGGACATTTTCCCCTGTAGTTGAACTGAATATCTTATTGTCTGGGACCAGGGTTGGCCCTCATCACTGGAGCCCCAGGATGGTAACCCAAAAACCCATCATGTAAGCAATAAGGAGGGCAACTGCAACAGCTGTGATGCAGTTTAAGCCCTTTAGGACCCCAGTGCCACTGCTGCCAGCACCTCTCTGAAGCTCAACCCATCCAGGGCAATGGGAAGGGGGAAAAGAGGCTGAAGATGCAGCCTAAGATTCCCTTGAAGCCTTGTAGAACTGCGAGTTCAAGGGGACTGACCATGTGTGCAAAGCATGCTGCACCGACCTTTGAATAGGCTTAGAAGCAGGACAGTAAAGAGGTGGGTAGGCTGTGCAGGAGAGACCCAGTGGAGGAGGAGGAAACAGATGCAGTAGCTCCCCTCTCCTGAGCCTCTGCGAATGGGGGATGAAGAAAGGGACACAATGGATGAGGGAATTTCTCAGGGCAGGGCGGTGGCCAACACACACTAGCTGCTCTCAACAATTATAGTAATGACTCTACTGATGAATCTGTTAAGAGCAGTGGCATCACCTGAGAGTCAATTGCCAGGAGGCCTGTTAACCCACATGTCTCTGGATAGCCTCTGTCATCCTATTCAAAGCCCTGCACGTGCTCTGAGACACACAGGAAACTTCTACATGTGCCTGCTTCCCCATTAATCACAACATAGGTGCAAAAGGGCAGTTGCTGTGGTCAAGGGAACTCTGAATAAGAATGTAAGAACATAAGAGAAGCCATGTTAGATCAGTCCAGTGGCCCATCCAGTCCAACACTCTGTGTCACACAGTGGCCAAAAAAACCCAGGCGCCATCAGGAGGTCCATCACTGAGGCCAGGACATTGGAGCCCCTGTGCTAAAAGACATCAGTGAAGACCACAGAAGCACAAATGAGGGAAAGGAAAAACAAATGTAATAAATGGCTTGTTACCTGATGAGAATGATGATGCACGGCTGCTCGGACAACATGGTACCTGCAGTCCAGCAAAGCCCAGGCTTCTCTGTGACCCTCTGTCGTCAAAGCCTGCCTGCAGGCTATGACCCAGGTCTTTCTGACCAGAGGCGCGCTGGTACCAGCCACGAAGATGCTCTGCTACTAAGGCCTTGTGAATGTTTTTGGTGATGTGCTCGGATTTCACAGACTGCTTCCGCGGCAAGCGCAGGGTGGCATAAGGGTTGTGTGGCACTCTTTCCATCTCATCCTCATGGAAGGACCTGAATTCCCGATACCGGCGCTCGTATCCATAGTGTGCCGATGAGCGGTAGGAAGGGTTGACAGCGTATTGCCCCTCTGTGCCATTCTCATACACGTAGCCACCATTACAGTACACATCACACTCCACGTAAGGGGCATAGCCAGAAATGTAGCTGTTGGCCGATGGCTGCACTTGATTTTTTTGATAAACGCCATTGTGCATGTCTTTTGGGGCTAGGTTTGGCATGCTTCCTGAATTGGCAGCAGAAATGTTCTGTTTCTTGGATCGCCTCCTGTTTCTTGTCCGATTGTCAAGAGTCTGGGCAGTATAGTAGGGGTTTGGGGTCACACAATAGTATTCCGCACTTGACTGGCTGGTGTAGGATGATCCGTCATCCAGGATTTCTGTACTGCTGCTTCTTTGGGATTTTGAAAGTGTGAACAATGGCTTTTCACTAGCAGTCTCAGAGAGTAAGTTGGTTTGAGACTCCAAGCTGCCACTCCGCTGCCTGCAGTGCTGGGGGGAAACATCTGGCCTGGGAAGGCAGAAAATTGGGCGTGTTACAACACAGAAGACAAGATACATCCCGTGCAGGAAATGGTAAAGTACAATATTTCTGAATGACAACAAAGTAGACTTCGGCAGCTTCTGCATGGGGCGGGTTCCCTGTTTTGCTCTGCTGCAGTGAAAGCAGTGAATGCAAAAGCATTTGAAGCAGCAATGGAGCTTCTGCTTTTAGGCTTCCCCTCTGCATCAACAATCCCTCAGCAGGCCTTTTGTCATTTCTTTTTAAATCAGTAGTTAGACTCCTATAAGTGTTAGGACACTAAAAACAAACAGCAAGTAGCACACTGATGGTGGGTTGGATAAAAATGGCAGGCACCAGGGGAAATGCTGGGTGTGGGTCAGGAGGTGCCGAAACCCACACCCTCCTCCCCATACTTCCTTCAAACCTGCTTTGGGTATGAGCCTTCCAGAAAGGCAGGTTTGGGGAAAACTGGAAGGTGGGAGAATGTAGGATAACGTCCTGTGGAGTTCCAAATAATAATTAAAAACAAACAAACCCTGCTTCTGTTTAACATGTAGCGGGAGCCCCATGTGGAAGTGATCTTGGGTTAAACGGAGTTAAACACTTCCTGCACCTCAGAGCAGTTAAGTAATAGCGCTAACTACTAAGGAAACAGTAGAACCTTCCTTGGAGCCTTCCAAAGAAATGCTGGGTAAGGAGTACAATGGCATAATAGGCGGCTGGACTAGAGGTTCAGTTCTATTCTATTCTACATGTAGTCATGCAGCATTAAAATATCATAGATAGTGCTAAACCACGAAGCACAGCTATGATTCAGATGCTTGTACATCTCTTAACACATGGTGACATCCCAGTGTGTCTCCACTGCACTGAGGCATATTGCCTCTGAGGTCAGATTATATGATACAAAAGTTTTCTCATATTGCAATCAAGTTATGAATAATATGTATTTGTGAACTGGACCCAATCCACCTGGGCCAGGTGAATTGTATACCCAGGCCTTGTATACCCATCAAGAAATAAAACTTAGGTAAAGGCAGGGCTTTTTTTTGAGCAGGAATGCAGTTCTGGCTGGCTTGGTGTCAGAGGTGTGGCCCAATATGCAAATGTGAAACAATGGTGACCTCAGGGGGCATGGTCTAATATACAAATAAGTTCCTGCTGGGCTTTTTCTACAAAAAAAGCCCTGGTAGAAGGTATTGCTATAGCTCACTTATGCATTCTTTTGATCAAGAGAACAGGGAAAGGGGGGGAAATCTCCTTCAGACAACCAATTCCCTTTCCTAGTATCTGGAGATGCTGACGTATTCATTGGTTGATATTTATCAGCAGTAAATTAAAGATGGGAGTTAGAATAAACATCCAGTTTACAGTATGAACAGAGATGCCATGGCTGCAAAAATACATAGTTATTCAAAACACAAGGGCAAGCAAAGGATGTGACAAGTTCTCCTCCTGGGGCAGAAAATTACAAGATGGAATTTCTGCTGGGTTTATATCAGTTCTGTAAATCTGACAAGATAGAACCAACCTGTCAAGGAGACGGAGTATTTTATGTAACTATTTTAGGACTAGAATAGCATCCAACCAATAGTTCATCTTTGAATAATATTTAAACACACAAGAGCACAACCAGAGAGTTACCGGCTGTATATGTTTCACCACTTCTAAACCTCTAATTTCTCTTAATTGGGCCCAAGTTCCCTAAAGCCAACCTTTGATTTTGCAGAAGGCATTTGTGTGGGAGGATCAGGCTATGTCCAACATCTGTTGCAGTCTTACATTTGCAAATAATAATGGTATTAAAAAAAAAACAGCAGTGAGTAAGTAGAACCAGATGCTGGATGTTCCTGGCATTAATTATGGAAAGAGCAATCCTTCCCTGGGCCTGGCCATACACATTTAGTTTTCTAACATTTTATCACATGTCAGTGTGGCCAAGGAATGGAGACCCGGGAAGGATTACCACTCCTCCCACCAAAGTTGGTGGGCCTTCAGCAAGGTTAACATATTCTATTCCTTTATATATATATATATATATATATATATATATATATATATATATATATATATATATATATATTTAAAAAACATATTTTCATGTCATAATTATAATATTATAAGTATTGTACTGAATTTAGTTTCTTTTTAGCACAATTCCAACTTGGTCCTATACTGACTAATGATAGTAATATTATGGCATTGTTTGGAGCTAATGTGTAATAGCTATGCTTGACCACTGAAGAAAGCCATAAGGCCGAAATGCATTTGGTCAGAAGGTCTTTGAGATTTCTGTATGATTTTGATCCTAAGATCTTTGTTTGAGATTTCTGTATGATTTTAACCTGAATTGAGGCTATATTTGGCCCTATAATTGTTTTTAAATTCTTATGTAACAAAATACAAATGTGTTGGTACATTGAGATATATTTATGTCCTATATTCAGCAATTTTAATACTGGGCCCTTTGAATTCATTTAACCTTTTAGGTTCTTAATACATTATTATGGGTTTTCTCTTCTCCCCTCTTTTTGTCTTTTCCCTCTGAATGCACACCTGAGCTATCTCTGAATGGCATAGTATGAAGTAGATTTTAAAGTACAAAGTATATTTTCTTCTAATTTCAAAATCTGGAAAGAAACCCACTAAAAATGCAGATATGACTTAACATGGGAGAACTCTGACCAATATACACAAATGCCATAGCCAAAGATGGTCTCATGATGATCTACTTTTGGATAAGATATCTAAGGGAACAGCATGGACTTGGGGGTGCAATTTCTGCTTCTGGGAAAACAGTCTCTCAATAGAGCTCAGTCATTCATGACTGTAATCTTCACCCATGACAAGTCTCTTGAAACATGGAAATACTTGTCCTAGCATGGGCATGGGTAAGGAGGGAAGTCAACTTACTGTAAGTGAGTGCTGCTGTATGCGTTGCGAGTAAGAACCGGCGTCGTGGGCATGCTCCTTCCCCCGTGGTTCTGCCTCTCCACTGTTCTGTATGGACTGCTGTGTGTTGACAAGGGATCTCTGTGATTATAAACAGAGGAATCCAGTATATGGCCACCTTCCCAGTATCTTCAATAAAATGCAAAGCAGAACAGCGTTGGCAATACTTGCCTACAGACAGAAAGCGCAAGATTTCTAAAAGAGAGAAGCAAGCATAATCGCAAGGGCTACTAGAGTGAAGAAGGACCAGGAAAACATTTCACTGTGAAGCAGTTTGTGGAATGGCCATTATTTGGAGAACCAGGAAGGTGGAAGCAAAAAGACATAGCAAAAATAAAAAAGGAAAGGGGAAATATAAGCATTAAGAGGACATTTCTGCCACATCGGGCTGATGGTGCCAGCATTCAAATGGTGCAGTCCAAAGCAACACAGAATGGGAAAATTTTCAAATGCCACTGGGGATTTTAAAAGCCCAATGGTGGCATTCATGCTGTTCTGAGCATGCTCTGGGGATCACTTTTTCATCTCCACTGCAGTTCTTTGTGCTTCACGGATCAACTTTCCACAGGGCATAAAGGGTTGCAGTATGAAGAAGAGGTTCCAAAAGCTCTTTGAATGTGGGTGGAGGTGCACTGGATCCAGCCCAGAGTCAACAGGAGCTTTAATTACAGGCCACACAGTACTATTATGTTTCTTTTAACCTAGTTCTTGGAGCTGTACAATAAAATAAGATTTTTCAAAGAAAGGCCTCAAAACCTCTCTTTACTCAGACAAAAGCTCAGAAACATAAAAAAGAGTGTCTTAAGCCACTTTGCATGCGTTTTTTCCCCCATAGCAAACAGGTGATAGGTAAGGAAATACATTAAACATAATTTTTTAAAAAATCTAATGTTCAAGTAGATGACAGTAGAGAGACTTCTTGAATGGAAAAGGAAGCAAACAGGGATAATGAAGCTGCAGTTTTTTGGCACAGCAAGGAATTCAGTACCTGGAGTGTCTTGATTCCAGGAATGGCTCATTCATAGATGACTTCCTGAGATGAATTCTCTCCACTCCAAGAGATTTGGGTGGTGGAGATTTTGGAGAAAAGGGCATGTTGTTTGTTCTTTGGCCTGGCACAGCAAGGGAATCACTGCCTCCTTTGAAAAAAAGAGAACACGATTAAACCTTGGGGAAAGGGGGATGTCACATCTTGTGACTTTTCAGCCTGTGTTGTTAAAACTTTTTCCAGGGCATCCCATTCAGATATATTTGGTACTTCTGATCCAAAATTAGAGATTCTTCCCTCCTCATCCAAACAAGTGTGCTGGACTCTGGAGAAAACAATGGTATTTCTGAAACAGGACCAAAATGAGGGAGAAATATTCTCAAAACTAGCTCTCCCCCCCCCCCCCCCAAAAAAAAAAGATTTTGTATGCCAAGATCCATATTCAGATGTGTGAAGGGAAAAGCATAAAGGCAAAGGAAATGATCCCACTGAAATGTGAAGCTCTGAAGGAGAGAGCCAAAGGTTGTTATTTTCGTGAGTTTATGTTTGGAACGCCATCCGTTTGGAAGCAAATGTCTTGTGGTGGAGCAGTTGTTGGCTCTGTTTTGCATTCTAAGTCTCTCTCAAAAGTAGAACAGCTGGGCTACAGCAGCAGCTAGAGATAAAGAAACCCTACAGGAGGACTACTAAGATCCTACTAACTTAACAGTCTACATTTGATCTCAGTCTAGGAGATGGGAACTCAATTTTAACGGTTTTCTTTACAAATACATGCATTTCTTCCATAATAAAAATGATTATAAATCAAACCTCTTAAACAGATATTTATTTATTTATTTATTTGCTTGGAGGCACTTAGGGAGTTTCTGAACTATCCCTACTGAGTAAACTCTATGCCCAGCGCAAAACAATGGAAGCTCTAAAGCAAAGGAAATGACTGAGAGCACTAAAAAGTTAGATCCAATACCAAAAAAGTCCCTTTACTAGCAGAGGCACAGCCAGTGCCACTTGGCATCAGCAGACAATTGAGACTGTTGTATCAGATCAAAATTAACAGGCACTTTGGACCACAGAACTCAAAGAAGCTACGTATTTCAGTTTAAGCGATAATGAGCAGGAAGGGTGGGAGGGAGTTTCCTGATAGCTAATGACTAGTCCAAGAAGTGTCATTCAGACTGTAGGTAGTCGGCAGGAAGTACCCAACCCAGATATTATTATGGAAATTAAAAAAATCCTGGAAATCTTGAAAATATATAAAAGGATGCTAATTGCTCACTTGGGTGTTAGATGGGGAGCTGTATCACTCAAGATTGAGCAACTGTGTTACCAGACTGGTTTTCTTCTTTTAAAAAACTCATTAGCAGTTGGTTTTTTGGAAAATTCTCAATCTGAGTTTAAAATTGATAATTTCATTATTGTGTATGCTTGTGATGATTCTGTGGATGGACCAGGAATATTTTATTAAGTTTGACTGGAATGTTTATTTTTAATAGGGAACTTATTTCCCCAGGTTATATATTTAAAGTTTGTGCAAGCCCGAACTCCCCTTAGAAGCTAAGATGACTGAGGCTATTGTACTTTGGTCATATTATGAGAAGACAGGAGTCACAGGAAAAGACAATAATGCTAGGAAAAGATGAAGGAAAAGAGGAAGACCCAACATGAGATGGATTGACTCAATCAAGGAAGCCATGGCCCTCAATTTACAAGACCCGAGCAAGGTTGTTAATGATAGGACATTTTGGAGGTCATGAATCCATAAGGTTGCAATAACATACACACAAGGCAGTGGGGAGAAACCAGCTAAAGAGATGAGGCTTTGTGATGTCAATATAGACACCCACTGGACACGTGCAAGTGATGGACCAGCTTCCAGGAGATTTACTTGCACCTCTCTTCTCCAACCCTACAAACAGCCATGTCTTTGCTGGTACTCTATGCACTTTCCACACTTGCCTTAATAATACTTGACATAACCCCAATACTTTACCCAGAGGCTGAAACTTCATGCAGAAACAAAAAAACAAGAATTTGGTCCAAAGGGCTAGGTCTGGTCCTTTACGCAGAATTTCTGTTTCGTGAGCCCTGCTCAGCTCTTTGGCTGATGTTACACAAACTCTTGTGTTACATAAACTCTAGGATTGCACTGGTTTCTTAAACGGCTTTTGGAGTCATCTTTTAGCTTATGGTTTGTAAGTATCTGCTGTCTGGTGGTCTATCACAAAGATTTTGAATCATCTTTCTCATGCAGAGGTGTTCTGATCAATACTGCGTGCAACATGTTTTGACTCATATATTTTTTTCCTTTGAAACTTCAGTGTAGGATCACTGTTCTGGAGTGTTCTGAAAACACAGATGGCCAGATGGGTGGGAGGAAAAAGAACTATAAACAGAGAGAAGATCAAAATATTTTTGCTTCTCACTAATTATTACAGGATGATTTTTGAATCTCAGAGACAGCATCCAAAAGCCAGGCTTTCTCCTTCTACAAGGTGAAGCAAAAATGTTTCCCTACAATTTATTTGGTAAGAAAGATAAATGAGGTTCTGAACAGAACAGCTATATTCTGCACTATATTATCACATCATTGGGGGCTTTGTAAGTAATGGCTTGGCTGGCTGTGGCCGAACCCATGGGCTCCATAAAGCAGTAGTCCATTATTATGAAGCATGACCTGTTGTGAGGGATTGGTTTGTGAGGAAAATATATTCCTAGCCCCGAGCTGCTTTCCCAAAGGGGGGAATGTGATTCTAAAAACACAGAAGTTGGCCATCCAAGATTTGATAACATGGCTGCATTCAGAAGCCAACAGCCTGCTGAGATGAGAATGAACCAGTAGTTCATCATGCTCTCATGTTCACCATGACTTATGGTTTGAAACTAGGAAGCTTTGCATCTTTCTCTATGTGGGATGACACAGAGCATGTTAAGTGTGAAGACATACAGGCTCATTATCATCACAAACTGCGATTGGTTGAACACACAGAATCCATTTCATGATGCAGATATACTTGATCTGAAAAACAGGAGTCACGTACCATCTTCACACGTTGTATCAGATAGAGAGCTGCTCTCAGATGGGATGATGTCATCTGCAGAAAAAGAAAAAGGAATAGTTAAAAAGATTAATATTTCAAGTTACTACAGTAGCTATATAGTTGCCTTAGAGTTACTTCTTCTAGTATATGTTCAGGTCAGTGTTACCTTGGTCCCCCTCATGTTACCATCTGATGGGAAACCATGTTAACATGGGAAGGGCTAAAAGCCAAAGTAAACCGCTACACAAAAAAAGGTAAAGGTAGTCCCCTGGGCAAGCACCAGTCATTTCCGACTCTGGGATGACGTTGCTTTCATGTTTTACGGCAGACTTCTTACAGGGTGGTTTGCCATTGCCTTCCCCAAAACCGCTACACTACCTCACATTAAAAAGCATCCCAATAGCCGAGGAATTATATAACCTAACAAATACATATAACCTGGTCAGGGCATTCAACTGAGCACTGCTGCCACAAGGAACTGATCCTAATCAAACCAGCTGCCTGGCAGTTTTTAAACTTTTTTTTTGCAATGGATATATTGTCAATTGCTGCTGCTGCCATTTGCTGCATCGAGCGCAAGTGGTAGCGGCTCTGCAACATGCAGGAGTCATAGGAGGAGGCCATTCTGCAGTCAGCCAGGACATGCGAGCCAACAGCCCACGACAAGTGACATCAGCAGGAGTGTGGGTATGACTGCCAAGCACACGCTTAATCTCCTGTTCCCCAAGGACCCCAGAGAGGAAGACTGCAATGACCTTTCTCACACAATGTTGCCTATTGAGCCACTCAGAAAAATCTACAGCTGCAAGAGTTTTGCAGCTGTACCAGAAGGCCAATCCTCAGTTTCCTGAAAGCCACCAGAACAAAGAGGAGCAAATGGTTATTTCGGAAGGATGAGATGGCTAACCGTGGCCAAAGTTTCTGCACGCATAGCAGTGGGAATCTTGATGGAGGGCATCCCTTACATCCGTAGTAAGCCAGCCAAAGCTATTAAAATGGGCTGCACACATGAGAAATGTTGACTGACTATTCATAGTGTATAGTTTACAGTTGTGGCTCTGGCAGAGGCTGAGAAATAGATGCCAGGCACCATGAAATAGTAATTAATAAAAGAAGATGGGGAATTTCCCAATGTATTTTATTGCTAAAATAATTGTGAGTGCACCAAGTCCTGTGAGGCAGTATATGAGATGCAATAACTTTTGATAAGCATTTTCATTTCCATTGTAGAATATCTAGTCCTTATACTTTTAAATTAACATAGCCACACTTGCAGTGTCCGGCTCTCCCTATCTGTGTCTGAATTAGCCTTTACCCAATACATTCTTTTGGGGGTATATTTGCATCTGTCCTCCACCCTTTTTTTTTTAAAGTCCCAAGCAGTTCTTAAGAACTTTAAAGCATACCATTCTCACTTTGTTTCTAGTCTTCAGGGATTTAGAGAAATTTGTGTAACCCAATCGTAAGCATATCGTATTTCAGAGGGACTTTCTTCTAAGTAAATATACTTAACACCAGACACCTCATATGTAAGCACCTCATATGTAAACAACCAAAGTTTATTTGGAAGTACCACCTGCAGAATATGGTGCGCTTTAAAATCACCCAAGTGGGATTTTTCATCTCATTATCATACCACCAGTGCCATTTTAAAGCAAAGTTACACACTTGTAAGCCCACTGGCTTCAGAGCCAATTTAACTCACAGGTGTTTAAATGCAGAGCAACCGTCAGAGTAATCTAATGTTCCCCAATTATTATTCAGTGCATCATATGCCTTGATTTATGTTTTGCATAAGTTACACATCGGTTAACTGACAGCTACTGCTGTGCAGCAAAGAAAGTGCCACAGCAGAACTGGGCAAAGGGGGTAAGTCCCAGACTGGCTGTGTGCAATCCTCTGTGGAGCTAGAGCAGTGCTCAAAGAATGATACTTCCTTGCAGTATCTGAGCTAAAGAGCTGACACTAGACGACAGACTGATGCACAAACTCCAGTCTTGGAATTCGAACATGGTCTGGCACAGGATTACTAGCATTATGCCAATGTCAGATGAGCGATCATTGCAGATGCTGGGTTTCCAGTCGGCAGATAGTGGCTGGTTTCACACTGTGAAGTCGACACGATTTTATCCCGTTGTGAAAAAATCTGTTTCAGTTTGAACTGTTTCTGGGCGATCAGACAGCCGCTATTGAAGATCCCTTGTCAATCTCGGCAGCGGTCAGTGGTTGCCCATTCACACTGCTAGCCCAGTTCAACCACGGACCCGCTGCAGAAAGGGTTGTCTTTTTAAAAAAGGCTCCTGTGTGTACACGCAATTGGAGAAATGGACAAGCATACCTCAGAGAGGGGTGAGGGGAAAAAAACACCCTGACCTTGCCAGAAACGGCTCAGGGCGATCACACAGCTCTTCCACTTATGAGGCGCTCCAGGGCATTCAGACAGCAGCCGATTATGCGACCTACATCTGATTCAGGGGGATGATACCAGAAAATCCAGGTAGCTTTTTGATGTGTATAGGAGACGTCTGGAGATGGGGTGGGAGTGGGTGTGGCTCGAAGGGCAGATGTGCGCGTGCACTTTTAATCTGAATGGGAGGCAGAGCTAGGTCGGGGCAAATCTCCTGCGTGAAACCACCCAGTGTGGCTCAGTTGTTTATAGATGTGCTCCTGATAGTCAGCCGTCCTGCTGCAGAGTGTGAGCCAGAATGAACTCCTCCATTCACTGGTGCACAGTGGACATTTAACTGATTCCCAGATTGGCGCCCACAATCTGGGAATCATCTGAAGGGTTTAGTTTCTATCCTGAAACAATAGCACTTGTGCTTTCTTCTCCTGGATTAAAGAGCCCTGGTTATCTTTTCCCTGTGAAGGTGCTGGCAGACTACAAGCATTCCAGCCCTCTTAACATTCATTTTGATAACCTGAAAAAGATGGAGCCCCTTAGGCTTCTCTCTGCGATGGCTTGATTTATGCACCTAGTCTTCATTTGAAAATGCAGACACTGGCTTGGATCCAACCATCTGTGTACAGAACATGGATCCCTTCCTGCATCTTTCTCCATTCCCCAAAATGATAATTCCCAATATGAGGAACAGCAGTGCAGGTCAGAGAAAGATGAAGTAAAGCAGGACAAGGAGGTGAAATCTCTCCTTCTCTAAATGCAGCTCTAATGAGGGGGGGGCGGGGCGCAAGTTCATCCCCTTTTCACTGCATCCCCTGCCATCACTATCCCTTTGTGCAGGTCTTGCAACCACAGGGAATATCTTTTTGGCGTCAGAAGGGGCTGCAGGAAGAGAGGGGAATGTGGAAACACTCCATATGCCTTCTACACATGGTCAGTCCTGCTAGTTTTGGCTCAAATAATGCACACGTATTTTCCTTATGTACTTACGCTCCTTCATGTTTGTCTAGCTCTACACTGTTCACACTGACAGCTTTTTTAAAAAAACAAAACAAAAAAGTGCTTTGCAGCTACATAAATCATGTGGCTCTACAACAGCTCTTGAAGTAATCTGGAGCAAATCGAAAACACCCTTAGAACATCATCAGTGCTTAGCTGGGCTGGATCCAGGCATTTTAGCTTCTTATGAGAAACAGGTTTTAGAAAGGCAGGGGGGTTACAATGAAACTGCTTATAGCCTGGTTTACACAAGGGGGTTATTATTTATCCTTTGATCTCTAAGGCATACATGCAAATTCCGATACAAGGACACAAAGCAGTAAGATGCATGAAAGTAAGGAAGGCCCTGCTGGCAATGCCCCCCCCCCCTTCCAGTGTTTACACATGCAGTTGTTAGTAGCGCAGTATTAAGAATCCCAACTGTGGTGGTCTTCATAAAGGGAAGCAGGCAAGGGGAACCTAAAACAGTTCTGAACTTCATTTGGTATTCAAGACATAAAGGAGAAGAGGAAGATATTGGATTTATATCCCACCCTATACTCTGAATTTCAGAGCAGTCAAAAACTCCTTTTCCTCCCCCCCACCCACACACAACAGACACTCTGTGAGGTAGGTGGGGCTGAGAGAGCTTCTACAGCAGCTGCCCTTTCAAGGACAACTCTGCGAGAGCTATGGCTGACCCAAGGCCATTCCTGCAGGTGCAGGTGGAGGAGTGGGGAATGAAACCCGGTTCTCCCAGGTGAGAGTCTGCACACTTAACCACTACACCAAACTGGCTAAAGTTGCCCTAGTAATCTCTTTTGATCCAGGTTTTTAAACTGAGATGGCTCTTCTCAAGCTATTATTATGCTCTTCTTCCAAGTCTGAAGAATGCTCAAGGAATTTTATTATTTATTTGGAACATTTATATGTGGCCACTACAGACCTGGTTGAGACGGCTCACATGTAAAGCAGTAAAACAGAATAAAACAAACAACAGAAAAATAATTTTTTAAAAAATCAATAAAAACATGCAAGGTATAAAAGAACATAAAAGTAGTCTAAATGATGGTGGAGGTGACCATAAGCTGAAAAAAGAAGGAACCTCTTAGTTAAAAGCCTGGATAGGGAGAAATATTTTGGCTTGGGTCCTAAAGTAAAGTAGGTGCCAGGAGATCCTCAGGGGGGCAAGATGCCACCACCAAACAAGCCCTGTCCCTGGTTGCCACCCATCGCACGTGTGTAGGCAGGCACACAGAGAGCAGGGCTTGAGAAGAGGATCTCAGCTGGCAGGCTGGACAATATGGGAGAAGGCAGTGCTTCATGTTTAGGTGGTTGTTTTACCACTTTTTTTAACACCTAGTTAATTATTGCTACTTGTTATGCTTTTGCTCCTGTGATTTCATTGTATTGTTTTACTTTCCAAGCTGCCTTGAGCAAGTCTCTGGAGAGGTGGCATATAAATTCCCTACAGAAATAATTGACTCCCCAAGCAAACTGGACTTTGGGAACTAAAAGACAAAGGCCCACAAGCAGATGATAGAGAGCCTGGGCAACAGTGGCTCCAGTTGCTTAGTGCAAAAACTGTCCCTTGCCACTTCTCCATTCAGGGGCAACAGGATGAGTGACATCAGAAAATCATACTTTTAGTTTTTAGTGGATATGCACCTTCCACAGTCTCCAACACAGACACTTCCACATCACAATTACAACCAATGCTCCCTCTAAGCTATGGAGTCTTGTGAGCAAAAATTCTACTTCATGATCTACTGGCATTAAATGTGTGAGCAATTTGGCTACCACATAAATTAGTTTGCTCTGGGGCCATCCTTCCTGAGTTAAGACAAAAATGTGTGAGCTGGAGGCTAAAAAACTGTGAGCCAGCTCACACTAACTCAGCTTAGAGGGAACACTGCTTACAACCTCTTTTAAGAGCATTCTTTTGGTCTTTCTGAAGATTCAGAGACTCAAACAGACCACATTTTGCCTCCCTTCCTTGCCCCCTCCCCCAGCTGACTTTTCCTACACTTGTTACAAGCCCACTGAGGGGCGGAAGAAATCAATACTTTAATTATGTGCTTGTATGATAATGGGCTCAGTTTTAGTCAAGAGATCTCATGTGCAGCAGTCAATTTCTGCACAAATCAGCAAGGCGCAATATATAATACTCAACGGAATAAGGTACCACAGTAGTTTCAGCTGGAAGGATGCCGTTAGCTTTTCCTTTACGCAGCAGTTCTTTGGTTTACTTTCCCCCTTCAACGTGCCTGTGCTTGTGTTGTACTTTGCCTGTATTCCTTGCTAACCACATTTTACGTGAAGCATGACAAATTATAGGTGAGCTCCAGACTTTGCTGAAGTCAGGGGGGCTAAAGACCTATTGATTTCTTCTGTGTAGTACTGCATCTTTGCCTGTCAGTTGCATCAAGGGCATGTTTTTGTTCCCAGGATAAGTTCCATCGGAGAATACACTCCCCACACACTTGATCAACAACAACAAAGACTCTTCCTCCATTCTCTCCTAAATATTAAGGGAATTTTTGGTACCTGTTATGGTTGGGGTTGGTTTCGGAGCAGGCTTCTTCCCGCATTTAATCCTATACTCGTTGATGGAATTTTCTAGCTCCTTAAGCCTTTTCACTGCTTCCGTGTACTCCTGCTTCCTTTTCTTCTTCACATTTTTGCACAGGTCCGGCTCGCCGGCAAGTTTCTTCACAGCTTCCACCAGCTTCTGCTGAATAAGGAAGTTATTCTCCAGGTCCTGCAGAGTTGGATCCTACACAGGTGGAAAAAAACCCCAAGGGATTAGCCACAATAGAATGTGGATTTAAGATGAGTCTTTAAAGGTTTGAATGAAAGAAGTGTAATCTATTCCAGGATGACCAAGAAGGAGAAAGGGCACACCTCTAGAACCTACCACTGTCAACAGATTGGAATGGACCCACACAAAACCCCCAGATTAAAGAATTTTTGCCACCCTCCAAATGCTCAATGAAATACTGCTCCTGGGACATAGGGACTCCTTAGAACAGCAAGGGGGTAGATCTACTATAGGGCGAGGGAATAGCAAAAAATCCATCTCTCCTCCCTTGCAAAAACTTCCATTGGATCCAACCCACTGTGGAACATGGAACCAATTCCTAAACTGGCATAATAATAATAACAACAACAACAACAATAATAATAATTTTTATTTGTATCCCTCCCTCCCCGCCGAAGCAGGCTCAGGGCGGCTCCTAGAGTCTGGCTCTTTTGGCAGTGGTGCCTTCTGCCATCCTTAAAGGCCAACACTTTCATATTCAGTTACCAAAGCTAAACATTGAAATCTCTCCACAGCCACCGATAAAGTTGCCATGTCATACTGAGAACAAGCTGCTGCCAAATGCTTCTGCACTAAAGCCAGTGTGTCAACTTTCATATAATAATGCCCATAATGCCAGAAGCTTTATTAGTCAGTGTTTGTAAACCATTATGAGGACTGCAGATGAAAGAAGGCAAAGAGAGAAAGTGTGTGTATGTACACCAAGGCAATGCCTTGTTATGAACCAGGCAATTGTGCTTCAAAAGAGTTTATAGGAGCATACACAATGGGACCTTTGTGTATGCTCACCTCACTCTGGGTGAGGGGAGCCTGTTGGCAAAGAGATGCTAAAAGCCCGTAAGGAAAGGAAAGCCAGTCAGCCACAGCCTTTGGGACAATTTCTCAAGTTACTTTGGAGTATATAAGCAGACACTGAGAAAAGGCAAAGATGTCATGTGAGCACCTGAATACTCTCTCCCTGCTTTGTTCATTTATGCTGGTGTACAGGCAAATGGCATTAATGCTTATGCTATCTTACTGCAGCCACAATTTTAATTTCCTGTTTTCTCTTTATATTAGTTTTTGAGTAGGCAATACAGTACTATTCAGGAGCCAAGGAACTCTATGAGAAAAGGGCAGGAACAAGCAAGATTGAACATTTAATGCAGGACAGCTTTAAAAAGGGAGGATCCAATCCAAGCCACCAAAGCAGAATGTATGGAAATTATGCCCACCCCACTGGCATGAACACTGATTTGTCCACTCCCGCATCCCAGCAGAAAAAAACCAAGAGCAGCTTCTCAGTCATAAGACTGAGAACAAAATTCCAGTAAGGGCACCTCTTTGCATTGCAAGCTTTTATTGAAACCAATGACTGACATTCTCAGCAGCTTAAATAAAATGAAATCAGAACTGAGACTAGATAGCTTTTAAAGACATTACATAAGTTGTGGATCTGGCATATAAATAATTAAGAGTGGTTTAATCTTGGCCTCAGAACATGCCCATACACATTTACGACAATCCTCCTATTTGCAATCTCCTTTCACTGACCTGACGCAACCAAAAGGCAAACTATAAATATCAAAGCCAGCAGGAGGAGTGCACTGAAAAGATGTTCCCCAAGCCGTTTTTGCTGTCCTGTTTGGGCTAACGAAAACTCCAAATGGGCTGCATTTACCTCTTCGCTGGGAAGCAGGCTGCTATCCAGTTTGAATGATGTGCTGACACGCCTTCTGACCTGAGGAGGTTTCTCTCCTGTGCTCAATGGGTATTCTCTTGGAATTTTCCCAGTGAGCTCCTGTGGAACAGGGGGGGGGGGGGAATCAGCTTTCGAATCATTAGAATTAGTAAGTTCTATTCCCCTCCTGCTGCCTCACCCTTGTATGCAAGGAACAGGTCTCACCGCTTCCCGCAGGCATATCTTCTTCAGCTCTTCGACTTTCTGCAGGAGCTTCTCTTGTAAAAGCTGTTCTTTCTTTTTCAGCTCCAAGACCTTCTCTTTTTTCTGCTCCTCACTGACCTCTGACTCTTGAGACCCTGGAGGATCAAATGAATTGGAATGCCAATTTCCCATCTATTTTTGCCCTTGGCCTGAAGCAATGGGTGCTACCTTTCAACTTTTCTTAGAGCGAATTGGGCTTTTCAAAATAGGTTGTCAATATTCTATCTTTGCACTGCAATAAAATTCATTGGCTACCTTCAATTTCCAGCTGAAGTGTGCACACACACATCTGGTCTTGGTGTAAGCATTAAGTGATCAAAATTTAGGAAACTGACCTGTGTTTCAAACTTTTTTCCTTTCGTCAAACTTTTAAATTAGAGTCATTTTGCAAGCACCTTGCCCATATCCATTGCAGATCAAGAACTACACCGTGAGTTACAGGCATTGTTAAACACACTGTTTGCTAGACAGGCTGAAAGGCTTTGTGGTGGGGGGAGACTTTACATGCATGAAACTGAAGATATGTTATGCTCCATACCCGCCCAGCTATTTATTTCACAGAAAAACTCATGACCCAAACTGCAGTTGACTGAATGCAGTAGGGTTGAAGGTGAACAGCAGGAACAAAGCAATCTATGGCCCACAGTGTTAGGCCAGCTGGGTGGGCAAAAAAGAAAGTGCTGAATAGAACTGGATGTCCTAAGATTGCCTTGGCTAAAAGTTCATTGCAGTAGTACAGCCACTTATCTGTACCAGACTAGGGAGACAGACAGCAAGCAAAAAAAAAAAAAGGTTCCTTGATACTTCGCAAGAAAAACATTCTATCTGCCAAGAGATTTGGATCATATACTGCTTCTTTCATTTCTTCCTATCAGGGCAAAAGGGAACGCTGGGGTGGAATATGGCAGGCTTTAAGACCCTGGAGGGACAATAGCCCATAAGAAAGCTGTTTAACTGGAGATGCATTAGCTGGCGATAAGGGATGGAGGATATTAAAAGGCTGGGAGAAGCCAAATAAAACAAAGGCCAAGTGGCACCTTAAAGACAAACAGCTTTTATTCCACCATGTGTTTCCATGAGTCAGTACTGTCTTCTGCAAACGCATGAAGAGGCCGGTCGAAGCAGTACAGTGGGTGGGAAGATCCATTTTGCCTGCCCTTGTTCTGAATGGAAAGGAGGTTGTAAAGCAGCAGTTCAAATTGCTCTAGACCGCAGTCTGATCAGAGCTGCTTATGAACGTATTACATGAGGACAGGAAATCCTAAGTGAGTGGATGGAGGGCAGGGGGGGGGGCAAGGAAGGGCCTGGCAACACCCCACCAGCACTAAGGCCAGGGATGAGTTCCTGATTAAAGAAAGGAAGGTGCTGCATTCTCTGGGTGTCCTTGTTACCTTCTGCCCACAACAAGAGCCATGAGAAGGGAGCAAATAAGATGAAGACATAATCCTGATCTCACTATGGTAGAATTTGGGGTGCCAAGTAACAAATGAATAACCTTTTCTTGCAAAGACAATGGGGTCCCCATGACTCTCTAGAAGGATACTCTGTCCCTGAACTTTGGCACATTTGTAATTGGAAACACCTGTGACAAGAATCAGCAACGTGACTTATGGGAGACCTATTTCTGAGAATTATTGCAGTCTTCAGGAAAGTACTGACACAGCAAAAGTAGATGCCACATTCTTGTGCATATCTTGTGTACCCCCTGTAGTTCAAGAAGTAATGTCTCTCCCCCTCTGTACCATGCAGAGCCTATCCAATTCTAATCTTTTTAAAAGAAGAAGAAGAAGACTGCTGATTTATACCTCGCCCTTCTCTAAGAATCAGAGACTCAGAGCTGCTCACAATCGCCTATATCTTCTCCCCCCCAAAGATACCCTGTGAGGTGGGTGGGGCTGAGAGGGCTCTCACAGCAGCTGCCCTTTCAAGGACAACTCCTGAGATAGCTATGGCTGACCCAAGACCATTCCAGCAGCTGTAAGTGGAGGAGTGGGGAATCAAACCAGGTTCTCCCAGATAAGAGTCCGCACACTTAACCACTACACCAAACTGGCGTAGTAAAGCATACAGTTTCTCTGGTGTAAAGAAAAGAAGCCCCCCCCCACTCTGTTTACTGTGTACATGCAATATACAACTATGTTTCATAACACAGTTATAAAGATTCAGAAACAAGATAAGTTACCTGAAGAGATTAAGCTACCGTTGCTAGCCATAATAAACTGATTCTTCACTTCCAAAGCGGCTAGCTTTGAAACCTTTGGTGTCCCTATCTCCGTCAAGTCCATGGCAATATCGTCCAAGCTTCTGGCTGAGGGAATTTTTGCCTGAAGCAATTTAAACATGCACACAATAATACTCAATCATTCTGTATCAGGTGACTTCTTAGACTTCTCTAAACAAAAGGGCATGGAAGATGACACTTCACAATAAACCAAGAACTAAATACAATAAGACCACCTGTATGTTATTCCACTGTTTAATTTATCTCCTTGAGCATTAAAACCACTTGATTACCTATTAGGGAGCAAAAGGAAAAGGAGGCCAAAAAGATATGACTGAGGTGGCACATTTCTTGTGGAGCTCATAACTGAAGGTCCCACAAAAAGAGATCCATTAGCCACATTATTGCTTGAAGATCAAATAACAATAGCAAAGTAGATCAGTATGTAATCCAAGCTTGCCCACTCACCTGTGGCAAGCAAAAATGGCCTCAAGTGACCAGATAGGGAAGCTTTTGCAAATTAGAAAAGAACTACCACCTCCTCCTTTCTTTGAAGTTGTTCATGTGCTAAAACAGTTAGCAAAAGTATGCTTGTGCAGGCTGGGTAGTAAACATTTCTGTGGGTGTCTGGAATGACTTGCAAAGCTGATAGAATCTTAAGGAAGCACCTACCACCTAGAACAAATATGCACTTTCAGCAACTGGGATAAACCCCCCTTTTTCTTGGCAGACAGTTACATGCTTGATCAACTTACTTTGCTTTGTTTTCTGTCCAGGTAAAACTGATGTTGACTAATTGCCATAACCCAGATGGATTTGATCAGAGAAGTGTTCGCATACCACGTCTGCACCACAAGACCGCTCTGTCCAAAAGTTCTTCTTGACACTGAAATTCTAAAGCATAAAAAACCCCAAAGGCACATGAAGGGCTTTCTTTATCATGGTGTCTTTTTCAATCAGATTAAACAAAAAAAAAAAAAAAACTCCAAGCAAACATGAGACCATATTCTCTAGTGACTTAACATGTCCCACCTCTATTCCCAGTAATTGGCAATCCTCTCAGGGACCAAACTAAATTTCTTTAGGCCTGGTGCATAATCATTATACAGTCCCCTCCCCACCCCAAAGCTCTTCCCATACATACAAACTAATAAGTCATGAAAGACAAATGTCTGAGCCTTTGTCTGAAATGACACAGGGACACCATATCATGGTAACACATTTGCAGCCTGGGCTGGGATATCCTGGACCTTTGTCAAGTGAATACCCCGACCCTGCTTGGGACCTGTTTCAGTATAGTTGGCCTAATTATTGCTAGGGTTGCCAGGTCTTCCCAGGCCAGCAGTGGGGGGTTAGGGCTGCCAGATCCAGGCTGGGAAACACCTAGAGATCTGAGGATGGAGGCTGCAGAGGAGAGGGACCTTAGTGGGGTACAATGCAATACTGTCCACACAAAAAAACATCCGTTTTCTCTAGGGGAACTGGTTTCTGTAGTCTGCAGATGAGCTGTAATTCCAGGGTATCCCCAGGTCCCACCTGGAGGTTGGCATCTCTAAATTTTAATGCTGAGATGCTAAACTGATGTTTGGTTTCAGTCTACCTAGATGGCTGAATGCTTCCTCAGGGGAAAAAATGCCCTATACCTAGCAAACTAGCATGTCAAGGAAGACTAGAAACCTTCCTTCCCAACATGCTAGAGTTCAATGTGGAGGAAGGAGTTTTTTTGGGGTTTTTTGCATGAAAGAACATTCAGTCATCTGAGACTTCACCTGAAACAGTATGAAGTGGCAGTGCACAGATGTACAATCTTGGTGAGAATTAATCCTCTGTTACACCCAGAATTTTAACATTTAAAGTTCCGAGTCATGTGTGCAAAACCTTTCCAACAGAGTTGTATAATATACTGTGTTAAAGAAAGCTGCTATCACCACAAAAGAGGGAGGGAAATACTGCATCTGGGAGTATTATGAAGAGGAAGAAGAGACCAGGCCAATTCACACTGTTGTTTCTGAGTCACAATGTGAGCAACCAGAAGGAAACTTTTCCATACAGAATCGACAGAATGAATCACAACCACACACACACCCCCCCACACACACAAGCTGTGAGAGAAGCTATTGGGAATCTATTCCATTTTTAACTTGCCTTTCCTTCAAGAAGCTCAGAAAGCAAAGAAGGTTCTCTAGTGCTCAATTTCATCCTCACAACAACCCTGTGGGGTAGGTTATTCTGACCATCCTAAGGTAAACCAGTGAACTTCATGGCTGAGTGGGCATTTGAATGGAGCCTACTCAGTTCTAACATTTTAAAGGATTAAAATGAGTAAATGCTTTCAAAAAACCCCACTCTGGATTGATTGGGCAGAACTGAATCAATATTAGGAAAGGGTGGTCTGTTAGGCATATTGAGCCCAGTCTTGGGTACAAGTTCTAGTACATACTTAACTATCTCCAATTCGTTTTTACAGAGTATTAGCCAGGAGGGCGCTCCCAATTCTCATAACATTTTCTCAGGCAGCTTTTCTGCAACAACATCTGTCAAAAGTAGTCTTATTTATTTTTTAAATAAGCCTAGTCTAAACAGCTTCACTTGGAGAGGCAATTGAAAAAAAGCACTACAAAAACATTTCACAAAACAAGGTACAATCCCAATATACAGTATGTCACAGAAGTGAGTACACCCCCCCCCCCCACATTTTGTAAATATTTAAGTATATCTTTTCATATGACAACACAGAAGAAATGACACTTGGCATTCATGGTTCCCTCAATGAACTGTAGCTCCCCAGTACCGGTAGCACTCATGCAGCCCCAGATCATGACATTGCTACAGAGGTTGAAGGGGTGGGGGGTCAGCCTGTCAGTGCTCAGACCATACGCCACATGCTGCATCAAATTGGTCTGCAGGGCTGTCGTCCCAGAAGGAAGCCTCTTCTAAAGATGATGCACAAGAAAGCCTGCAAACGGTTTGCTGCAGACAAGCAGACTAAGGACATGGATTTCTGGAACCTTGTTCCTGTGGTCCGATGAGACCAAGATAAACGTATTTGGTTCAGATGGTGTCAAGCGTGTGTGGCAGCAATCAGGTGAGGAGTACAAAGACACGTGTGTCTTGCCTACAGTCAAGCATGGTGGTGGGAATGTCATGGTCTGGGGCTGCATGAGTGCTGCCGGCACTGGGGAGCTACAGTTCATTGAGGAAACCATGAATGCCAACATGTACTGTGACATACTGAAGCAGAGCATGATCCCCTCCCTTTGGAGACTGGGCCGCAGGGCAGTATTCCAACATGATAACGACCCCAAACACACCTCCAAAACGACCACTGCCTTGCTAAAGAAGCTGAGGGTAAAGGTGATGGACTGGCCAAGCATGTCTCCAGACCTAAACCTTATTGAGCATTTGTGGGGCATCCTGAAACAGAAGGTGGAGGTGTGCAAGGTCTCTAACATTCACCAGCTACATGATGTCATCATGGAGGAGTAGAAGACTCCAGTGGCAACCTGGGAAGCTCTGGTGAACTCTATGCCCAAGAGGGTTAAGGCAGTGCTGGAAAATAATGGTGGACACACAAAATATTGACACTATAGGCCCCATTTGGACATTATCACTTAGGGGTATACTCATTTTTGTTGCCAGCAGTTTAGACATTAACGGCTGTGCGTTGCCTAATTTTGAAGGGACAGCACATTTACACTGTTATACAAGCTGTAGACTCACTACTTTACACCGTAGCCAAGTGTCATTTCTTCTGTGTTGTCACATGAAAACATATACTAAAAAATTTACAAAATGTGAGGTGTACACACTTCTGTGACATACTGTAATCTTTTAGTATTAAATAAATAATGATGGCACTGTGTTTCCAGCCTGGCACATGTATCATGGTCAATTAAATAAATTTGGCCTGTGTTGGGCTAGCTGTGATTTGGACACATGGGTTTGGACTCAGCAGCAGTGGCTCACCTTCGAGGGTCGTGAACCTCCACAGCAAATTTCTTCTCACGGAAGTAAAGATTCTCCAGCTGTTTCCATTGAAATAACTGGAAGATGGAGAAAACAAAACAGAAAAGGCAATTTATTTAAGAACCAGTCCTTTCTCTCCCTATCCTGCTACATAATTAATAATTCTTTTCTGAGTCGAGCCAAGCTCAAGTGACGTTGGAAGATTAATTGTGCAGAAAGTCTAAGGCCATAATTACTTGTGAGATGAAAGGACCCACGTGGTGAACATACGCTGGTTGTTATAAACAGTACACCACAAACTGTGCCCTGCATGTGCATAGCTGCCTGCAAATGGCTGAATCTCCTACCTTCCCTTCTTCTCCTAGTCCTCCACCAACCAAGAATCCATATTGTATCCATGTAGGGTTGCCAAGTCCAATTCAAGAAATATCTGGGGACTTTGGCGGTGGAGCCAGGAGACTTTGGGGGTGGAGCCAGGAGCAGGGTTCTGACAAGCATAATTTAACTCCAAAGGTAGTTCTGGCAAACACATCTAAAGGAACTGCACACCTTTTAAATGCCTTCCCTCCATTGGAAATAATGAAGGATAGAGGTACCTTCTTTTGGGGCTCACAGAATTGGACCCCTTGGTCCAATCTTTTTGAAACTTGGGGGGGGTGTTTTGAGGAGAGGCAGTGGATGCTATGCTGCAAATTTGGTGACTCTACCTAAAGAAAACAGACCTCCCCCCCAAAGCCCCAGATCAATTCTCCACTATACCCTATAGGAATTGGTCTCCACAGGGAACAATGTAGTGCCCAGCAGACATTTCCCTCCCCCTCTGTTTTCTGATGAAGGCCTCCAAACTGGGGGATCCCCTATCCCTACTTGGGGATTGACAACCCTATATCCATGCCCTACAAACCTGGCTATTTTAGGGGAAATAGTGACATGTTGATTCAAAACAAACATAAACAGCAACAGAAAGATTTCTTCTTTCCAATATTGACTTTCCAGTAAGCTGTAGGGTCAACCAAAGACCCAATATGTATTCCCCTTGGTGACAATGTATCCTCCAAGAAAGGTCAATAAGAATGGCCAAGGGGAGAGTACCTCACTGCTCGGTACCTCAAAATACTAAGAGAGATACGTATCCAATAATACCACCCCCTGAAGAGAATCGTTTTTACAAATTAATTTAATGGACACTGTATAAGAAAGGGGGCGATGACAGTTGCTTGTCTCCCCTCCCCCCATGAAGGATGTGGCCTCAAGCAGGTCTCTGGAGAAGTGGTATATAAATTTATGATAAATGGTGCAAAGAAATTGATGCTGCAGATAAATTATACTGGCTGCAAGCTAGTGTACAGTTACAGATACTGTATGTTTATGTTTCTTGTGATCAATGGAACTGTATTCACTGCTCCTGTTTATTTTTTCTTGCTTCTGTCCTCACACACTACTGCTAAGAACCACTAAAACATTTCAGTGGCAGGTATATTCTTCAGGCTGCTGGACCATTTAAAGCATTTCCAATTACCCCTGCCCATATCTCTGATAATTAGCTTCTATGTCTATCAAGTTCTTTCACAGTCCCACCACATGCACTGACAAAATGGTCTATATTTCCTGATACATGATGTCAGCTTGGCCAGGATCTGTCAAACTACACAAGAATTCCAAGTGTTGCTTGAGGCAGCAAGTTTGGGACTTGTGAAGTTGTTTTAATACTTGGTTCAAGATATCAGGCAGACAATCAGTGACACAGTACAGAAAACAATTTAAAGTCAAAAACTTTAGATTCAAGAACACCCCTCCTATCACAGGTGAACATTCAATGGAACAATACAACCACCACAAAAAGGTTACCCATATAGGCTTTTGCAAACCTCATCCTCAATGAAATGGCAATGAACCCCAGATTCAAAGCTCTCATACAATTTTGCATTTCTTGCTTGGAATTTTAAATTTATTTTATGTACTACTAAAATAAAACAATTTCAATCTAAGAAATGCAGTGAACAGGAAACTTGCATGGGACAGCTTAATGTCTGGGCAGGGTCCAGCAGCATGGAAGGGCAGAGCTAGTAGCCAAAAGAATGCAGAGCTCCTGCATACAGTTCATGACCCATATTCTGTCAACATGCTGGCCTTGTGGCAAATGTCAGTGCAAAATGGGAACTAGTAAGCTGAGTGATTCATTAATGGACTTAGGGGACTAGTCAGTAACAACATGCTGAATCACCTAAAACCTAAGCATAGTTACTTGAGAACAAACCCTACTGAACTCCAGCTTCTTTCTGAGTAACCTCCATAGGATTGGTCTTAGGGTTGCCAACCTCCAGGTGGGGCCTGGAGACCTCTCAGATTTACAACTGATTTCCAGACTGCAAAAAGCAGTTCCCTTGGAGAAAATGGTTCCTTTGGCCAGTGGTCTATGTGGTCCCTCCTCTCTCCAAAACCACCCTCCAAGGCTCCACCACCACTAAACCTCCAGGAATTTCTCAACTTGGAGTTGGCAACCCTAACTTTTTTAGGATGAAGGTAGAAATTTCAGCTTATGGTAGTAGAAGTGTTTTGAACTCTTACTTGCTGCATTATGAGTTTTCAGGACAGAGAATGCATGTTCAAACCAGTTTCTGTGCAGTTTAGAACTGAAGACTATTTGTGTCATATGTGTACAGTGGGCATGTATTCAAAGAGAACAAGGTTGCCACTGCTGGCTCCAGTCACCTTCAGAAAATATAACTTTCTGGAAAGACTACGTGTACAGAGGAAGGTCTGTGGATGTACATTATAGCATATGCAGTTTCAGGTTAATTCACTGGTATCTTTAGTTAAATGATTTCAGGTTGGGACAGATTTCTCTGTTTCTGAGACTATGGAAAACTTCTGCCACAATACCGAACTAGATGGATCACAAAGTTTGCCAGTATAGGCTCTTTGTATGCACTGAAGGACTCTTATTAGTTCCTGATTGTGTGTACAAAATGTTTCTGGGTAATTTATATGCACATTCCAGAAAGTTATACTTAAACACATATAGGGTGCAGAGCTTCAACCGGCTTTGTTCCCTAGTGATTTTCCCATAGAAACCTGTAGAACCCTCTCTCCAAGAACAGGTCTCTCTGCTTTCAGAGTCAGAAACGTAAGTTGAAAAAAAATGTTTAATTTTAGAAATTATTCTCACTGTTTAAGAACAACTTCCTTAATTAAGTAATATCTTCCTTAAGTTACCCTTTCCCCTCTTAAGCACCCTGCCATGATAATCATAGCCATTAAAGGGGGATTTTCAAGATAATCATCTTGAAAAATCCACCTGTCCTTGGTGTGCAGTGGCAGGAGGGTAGAGCCTGGGTCAATAGCACTGTTGCTGGCATCAACCACTGCTGATTTTTTTAAAAACTCTCTCTCATTCCTTAATGGAAATTTTCATGCCACACAGTTTAAAAAGTCTATTGGGGGGGGGGGGGGATCTTATGGGAAGTACATTAATGCCACAAGTGGGACAGTGTTCCAATGGAAGTTCACTGCTATTGCTGTTCTCCCTGGACTTGCATTTGCTATATACACATTAATAGACATACAGTTCTTATATATCTGGCTTTCTACCTTCACACCATAACAGTTAAATGAAATAACTCCTTCTCAATTGTTATGTGGACTTGTGAGTGTCCTTTAATAGTGTTGTACTGAGAATGAGGTACATTCACAAGACTGCTTCCATGTGAAGATTTCAGGGGGAAATAAAGCTGTGGTGTCGTCTATATGTACTCACGGGAACTCTCATTCTAACTTGTGTTGCCTACTAAGTCTGTGAAGATAGTGTTGCTGAAGTGACCTTTGTGCCCAGGGTTGGCAGACACAGTTCTGCAGAAAGCAGTTCTGCATAGGGTTGCCAGTTCTAGGTTGGAAAATACTTGGAGAGATTTTAAGGGTGGAGCCTGGAGAGGGTAGAGTTTGGGGATGGGAGGGACCTCAACCTGGTACAATGCCACAGAGTTCACCTTCCAAAGCAGCCATTTTCTCCAGGGGAACTGATCTGTGTAGTCTAGAGATCAGTTATAAAAGCAGGAGATCTCCAGGTTCCACCCAGAGGCTGCCAACTCTAGTTCTGCAGGCTAGTTTTTCATGAGAACAGGAAGTAAAGTGGAGGCAGAAGCAGAGAGAACAAGGTTAAAGTGCAAATAATAGGAGCGCTAGTACAGGCAAGAGAGTGGAATGAGTCAAGGGGAGGAAACATGAATGAGCACAGCAGCAGACAGGTGCCCTCCAAATATGTGAATCTATATCATTAACTAACAATGATTTGCTATAGTTTATCCTGCCCTTCCTTTATGGAGAACAAGGCAGTGTATGCAGTTCTCTTTCTATTCTGTCTTCACAACAACCCTGTGTGTAAGAAAGTGATCAACCAGTGAGATTCTTGGCAGGGCAGGGGGAGTTTGAATTTGGGTCCCCCATGTTCTTGATCGGTAGTGTAGGCATCACACCAAGCTAAAGCCTTCCCCATTCTGAATTGGCTCCTCCTATGCTTGACAATCCAGGAAAGCCATACCACAATAAACTGGTTAGTCCTTAAGCTTCCACGAGATGCTTAACTATTTGTGGGGATGCGTTAGCGGGCTAATGTGGTTCCTCTCTGGAAACCTGTATCATGTCAATAGCAGTCTGACTCCCCTCATTTGGGACTTGTAGAAGGAGATGATGCTCCTTATCAAGTACCTGCGCAAAACAAGCCAAGAGCTTTCTGTAGTTCCCTTTGAAGGAGAAGCACAGTCAACTGGGAAAATTACTTATGAAACATTTTGTTGCTGTGGTTGATGTAAGGGGATAAGAAGATTCGTTCAAGTCTAGTGTTACAGTAAGCAAGTTTCCACCCTAAAATACTGGACAGCTACTGCAAAAGGGAAATAAAATAGGTGTCTTGGGGCACCTTACAGATGAATAAAATGTCATAAGCTTTCACTTTATCAATGGAGTATAAAAAGGGAAACCAATTTCAATACAGTTTTCAGAGAGCTGATGTTCTCCTGTGTAATTATTGTTCTTCTGTAACCCATGTCCTTTGTAGAGTTAGGCACTGGAAGTAAATTCCACTGGGGCAACTTACGTTTAAGCAAGTATCATATGGGTCACAGTCCTACAGCTTGATTTCTGATGTTTGCTTGAAATTACCCAGTAAGTGTGCATAAGGAACTCTTGGAAGTAAGCCAAGTCTCATTGTATCCACTCACCTCAACCTTATGCACACTTTATGCACAAGACCACAACTGTATCCACACATACTTAAGAGTAAGCACCATTAAAACACAGTGGAAATAATCTGTGGCTAAAGCTTCTTTCCAAGAATTAAAGTGCTTATTTGTATGTAACAGTTTTTCAGAAGGTCTTGTTCAGACTTCCAATTCTTCATATGAAATACTGGGATATAACATTTTTTAAAAAAACAAACATATACACAGTTGCTAAACATAAACTCTGAAACCACAGGCTTGAAAGACATGAAGATTACACTTGTATTTTCAATGCACTTATCCCATGTCTTAAATAAAACATAATCCTTCACATGTGTGCATGGGAGAGCAACAGAATTGCTCTTTTTACAAGGCTTTCATCTTCAGAAATCCTGCTAGATCCAAATTCTGCCTTTAGTCAAAATGGTACTTTACGATTGTTATTTGATTCTTCTGTACTAAAAAGTACCACAAATCGTGATGAATGGGGTTGTAAAAATACTCTATTTATGATTTGCTGGAATGTTTTAAAGACCCTTGTTGCTGAGAAATCCAGTTATCTTTCAAAGAAAAAAAATATAATATCCTCAAAATAGCCTGTTTTTTAATATTTATCAACAAGCTAATTGTTATAGAGAAGAAATTTAACCAAGGGAAAAAAATACAAGGATGACCTGTCTCAGGGAAGTTTTTGAAGCCTTTTGACCTTTAAGATCAGCTACTAGACAAAACTATCTGCTAGCTAAGGTCCCAATTTTAAATGTATTATAAGGTATCAGAAGGTCTTGCTCCAACTGAACTATGCCCATTTAGGCTCTGTCAATACAGACACCAAGTTCTCTTTTTGCTTTATCTCTCAAGAGAAAAACAAATCTCAATATACAAAATTTATGTTGCGCTAACACAAGGCAAGTGAAAACCCGGATGCAACACCCTCAGTACTTACCTGTTCAGTACTGGCTCTTTGTGGAAGTCACTTTGTAAATTCCATTTGTTAATCCAAAGAGTTTCAAAAGTGCTGCTCTGTGTTGGTTTGGGTTTTTTTTTTCAAAAAGTATACATAGTAATGTTCCTTCTCCCGAGCCCTTTCCCCTGGCACCAGGAGAACTTCCTGCCTCAACTCACTCCTCTGCCTGACTTTCAGACACTAAGGTGTAGCTCCGGTTTCTCGGACAGCCTCCCTCTGCTGACACGCTGCTGACATCACCACATTATCAGACAAGGCTGCCTCCCAGTTCCAGGCTCTCTCCCCCACAGCCCACAGATGATAAAGCACAACAGAGGGGGGAAGAGAAGGAATAACTGAAGGGTCTCACAGGAGAAGGGTGGTGCTTTTAGCTAGCACTGGAGAGAATGCTTTCAGCTGCAGCTCCGGACAAGACAGAGGGCAGACCATTTGTCTGGTAGTAAGAGCTAAAGAAATACAGTCATTCCATACTGCTCTGTTATGCTCCCAAAAGCAACAGGTTCTACAGGAAAAGGTTGCTGCTTCTCAGCTTCACTTTTCTTGAAGCTTAAATATCAGGTTTATTTAACCAGAGAGAGAGAAAGAGAGAAGGAGGAGGGGGAGGAGAAGATCTGAGTGAAACAAGATCTCTTGAAGGCATAAACTCTTTTTTCTTACTGCTTTATCCCTCTGACTAATAATGACTCCTGCCTTGCCTCCCCCTTCTTTATCACCTCCTTGGAATTTTTAATTCGCAATGCCATATGCTGCGATGCACCCTGCATACCTGAAGGCTGTGGGAAATCCAAAAATGACAGATAGTAAGAGACAACCTGTTCTACCAGAAGGCTAAGAAGCAGGTGGAGGATTTGAGCAGATGAATGAGGCAGACTCATTTCACCTCAGTGATCCCTCAGGGTTCACAACTGCCTGCATAATCTCCCTAGGCAGATTTGAATACAGTGCTGAGAAGCACCCAAACGGGAACGATGTGTAAAATGGCAACAATCTTGTGGGAATACATGAAGGAAGTGCAGCTCCAGGGTGCTGGATGAGAACAGGGAAATGACGGTTGGTGTGAAGAAGCCAGAACACTTTCACCTAAAATGAAAGGCTGAAGTGTTTGGGTCTGTTTAGGTTAGAAAAATAAGAGGTGGCTAGGGTTTATAAAATTATACATGGTAGGAGAAAGTCAGTACAAATTTTTTCCCTGTGTCACTCATGATAGGGGTACCCAATGAAATTGAGCGGCAGTAGATTAATGACTGACAAAAGTATTGCTTTACACAAACACAATTTTTTTGAAATTGTCTGCCACAAGACTTGTTGGTGTCTGCTAGTTGAGATGGGTTTAAAGGTGATTAGACACGTTCGTATAGGACAGGTCTAAATCAGTGGTCATTATTAACATCAGTTGAGGGTGCAGAAGGAGGGGAACGAATTGGAAATCCTACCCAATACCTAAAATTTCCCCTTTCATGATTCAGAGGACCTTAGCAGAACAATGACCGTTCCCCCACACTTTCTTTTCAACTGACTCTCAGTGACTCCCAACATTTCATGTGTCTAGAGCATATTCAGTCCTCTCAGACAGTTTCTCAGCCCTTTTCTTTGGGCTGAATTTGGCAAAGTAAATAGAGACCCCCACCATGTTTCTGGTTGGCTTGCTACTGCCGCTTTCAGTGTCTAGCAATGAGACAGTCAGTTTATTGTTCAGGCTATGTTATGGCTAAAGGGAACTATGTCCTCTACAGAAAACATACTTTCTGAATGCTGCAGGAAAGGACTGCCTTCTTGCTTTGTTTGTGGGTTTCCTGGGGTGGCTCTTGATGATCACTGTGTTAAACAGGATGTTGAAAAGAACCATCTTTAGTCTTGTCTGGTCGCATACCTTCGATGACTTAAATACTGCACTTATTTTCTCTATGTTTTTTTTTTTAAAAAAGAGAGAACAAGTTACCCTATGAGCGCAGCAAGAAAATAACATTTTAAACATGGTGGTGTTCCATGTTCTTGGGAACATCACAAAAGTGAGCACAGAAATATTCCGAGAATCTCACTTCACGAACTAAAGGTGTACATATCGGTTTGAAAAAACTGGGCATGTGTTCAAGGGCTGGGCAGAATCTGTAACAAGGCTTCATGACCTGAAGATTTATTTGCTCCTTCCTCCGGAATTTATGCAAGAATATGAAAATGATTTTAATTTTATAAAGCAGATTGGACAATGCAAAGGCACATTCATGGCACAGAGGGGTTTTTTTTTAAAAGAACATACATTACATGCTATTGCCTTGCAAATAAATAGCTCAAAAGTGAAACATGGAACCCAAATCCTAACAAGCTCATTAAACATGAGGAACCTTGGGCCAGTCTCTCTCTCTCTGGTTGAATACAGACAGCCTATTTGGGCCAACACAGGAACTTCCTACAGCCGGATTTAAATTGTGTGTTTAAACACACACATCTGGGTTCTGCCTTGCTCCTGCCCTTATGTCGCCCTCTAATGCTTCTCTGCCACCTTAAAATCTCTGAAGTGCTTCCCTGTCTCCTTTTCCGGTCATCTGAATGGTCGGGAGTGCCAGGTAAATGCCTCCCATGCACTTGAGCAGTCTGACTGCTCCTCCAAAGTATGTGCAGCCTGTCCCTCTTCCAGCAGTGGGTGTGTGCTGTCTGACTTCCCCGGAGTGCCTCAGACTGTGCTGGCTTTTTTTCTGACCTGGGAGGTTGCCACCCCACCATCTGTACCCAGCCCCTTTCTCTCTCTCCCTCTGCCTGACCTTGTTGTTTTGATATAGGATAACACAGAGGAGAGGAGAAAAACGTTATAAGCCTCTTTGGGGCCTCTTTTGGAGGAAAAGAAGAATATAAATACGTAAATAAATAAAATGTCCCTATTTCATGTCTTTTCCTAAAGTATCTCTGCATTACAGCTTTTTCAAATTCTTTGGATAGGGACTGTGGCATTGAGTTCTGTTTAGCAGGACTTGGTATAATGCAGGCCCCAAGTATTATTGAGGATCAGAACTGGATAAGATCCACAACACTGGACAACCAACTATCTTGTGGATGAAGCAGAGCTTTCTCAGGGGCGATAACTCATTTATGGAATTTTCTCCCCAAGGCAAATCACCCACTTTCCCCAGTTGTAGACACTAGGTAAGGAAATAAGGCATTGTTCTGCCTCCTCCAGCTCTCTCCTCCTCATTAGCCAGACTTTTAGCTCTACTTTAACACTAACAGTGCAATCATAAGCAGGGTTGCATACTTCTAAGTCAACTGAGATCTATGAGGCTTAAAAGGCTGTAACTCTCCTTAGGGTGGCATGGCTAACTCTGTCTAATTTCCCTTCCTGGATTTAAAGCCACCTTTATCAGTGGCCATCATTACATTTTGTGGCAAACTATGCCTGTGTGAAATAGTTCTTCTTTTTGTCTGAACTGAAGCAGTTTTCCATCAATTTTACTGAATGACCCCAAGTTCTAATATTCTGAAGCATGGAGAAAAACCTCTCTCTGGCCTTTCTCCAAACCATTTATAATGCTATAAATATCTATGATGTTCCCCCTTAGCCCTCTTTAAAAAAAAAAAGAAGAAGAGGGCTATTGATCCATAGAAACAAAATTCTCTTTCTGTGGGATTGCTCACACAATTTTTACTTATCATTCTCGGACAGCTCTGAAAACTATCCAAGCTGTGTCTATAGATCAGGCATTGTCAGGTCTTTAAGGTTTACTATTGCTGGCTGGGCAGGGGGAACCTGCATGCTTGGGGGGGGGGGAAAGACAACAGGCAAGCAGTGCTAATGGAAAGCTTTTGGATCGATAGCTTTGGGGAGTGCAGCTCTCCCATTAGAACAACGTGAGCTTGCCAGGAAAGATTCCTTTCTAGTTACACTGACAGTTCAGCAGGGGGTCTCTCCTCTCTTACCTCGTTCTTTTCACCCTGGGCTCACTGCGCACAGCACAGCACGAAGAAGCAAGCACAGAAAGCGGCCACAAGAAGCCTCAGACATGTGTACTGCCCAGCAGGTTCGCATGGATGTGTTATGGACAACATCCTGTTGCTGTCTTTCTGCAGGATTTTAAAGGCTGATACTACTCCAAAGCTGGCAAAATACAGAGGCACTTTATCTTGAAGCCGTAATGTGAAGTGCGCACAGCTGAACACAAACACACTCGCTGTGTACACAAGCAATGGCTTCAGCCTAGCCTCTTATCGGTACAGGATCTCTGTTAATCTTTTAGGTCCACAAGCACAGCAGGCAATTCAGGTGGAGGAATTTGGACCAGCAGACAGAGCAAGAGGCTAAAATCCCAGTGCAGCCATGGACGAAGGGCTGCTTCACACATTATGAAACGGCAATTACATGGAGTTTAATGAATGGTGAGGAGCTGTACCCATCCCCTCTGTAATTCATGCATTTGTTACAGTGGCTCTGACATTATTTGTGTGCATGTAATGCGCCAAACTTCCCTAACTATGTTGACGTAGGCCTGATGCTGTATTACCACCTGGTGGCCCAATAGCACAGACTGGGTTCTGAGGAAGCATCACTAAATAGCATCTTGTGCAGCTGCAAGTACAATGCCTATCATGGAAGAAAACCCACCCAGCTCATTTCTGCTTCCTTTACTATCTATTTTGTACAGTTTTACCCCACCCTCCCTCCAGTGAGCTCGGGGTGGCATGCATGGTTCTCTCTCTCCTCTTTTGTTTTATCCTCTCAGCAGAACAGCCTGCAGTAGTAGATCTATTGAAACTGAACGAGCACATCTGTTTGCTACCAGCAAGGGCAGACAGAAGACAGGAACCACTGCAAAGCCAACATCGGGGGGGGGGGGGGGGTATAAGAACCTGGAGAACCTGATGAAACAGTTCAAAGGTTATTGTTGTAATCCTAAATGAAAGGACCTAAAAGTATGGGGCACGCACACATCTATTACAGACCAAACTATGTAGGTTTATACCTTTGGATATTTCTAGGTCATCTATTCTGACTGACCAACCCTAAATCAGACTTTTCCCTGCAGCCGCTGTGGCCGGACCTGCCTGTCCCACATTGGTCTTGTCAGCCACCAGCGAGCCTGCAGCAAACGTGGACTATTGCACCCTTCTTAAATCTTCGTTCGCGAAGCCAAGCCGAGAGAGATTCTGACTGACATACAGGAATAATCACAATGAGGTGACCATGTGATAAGTGAAAATTATGATATAGGACAGAGGTCCCCACCCTTTTTAAGCCTCTGAAATTCTGACATAGGGTTGTGTGCACAACCACAAACTGCCTGCCAAATGAAATGCAACCCACCACAAAACAGCTGCTGCAGGAGGTAAAGCCAGACACACAGAAGAAGCCTAAGTGCAGGGGAGAATAAAACCAACACTGTGGTGGTAGCTGTTGCTGAAGCAATGTTGTTTTAATCTACCCAGCCAATCAGACCTTCAGTGGTCAGTCAGAAGTCCTACTGGGCAGGTGCCCTACCCACATTCTAAAAACTCTTGGTGGGCCACCAGGAAAGGTGTTGGCAAGTGCCATGGCACCCATGGAGCCAGTTTGGTGTAGTGGTTAAGTGCGTGGACTCTTATCTGGGAGAACCGGGTTTGATTCCCCACTCCTCCAACTGCAGCTGCTAGAATGGCCTTGGGTCAGCCATAGTTCTCGTAGGAGTTGTCCTTGAAAGGGCAGCTGCTGTGAGCGCTCTCTCAGCCCCACCTACCTCACAGGGTGTTTGTTGTGGGGGAGGAAGATAAAGGAGATTGTGAGCCACTCTGAGACTCTGAGTGGAGGGCAGAATACAAATCCAATGTCTTCTAAAGCTAATGCTGGGGACCCTGACATAGGAACTTCTAGAGTTAATGAAACAAACCTCTCTAGATATAGCATAGTAAAGCACTATAAAGAAAACTACAGTGTCCATGCTCTGAAACACAGCTCAATCCCTTGAATGTCTGCTCAGAAATAAATCTCGTCATGTTGAACGGCGCTTAATTCCAGGAAGCTGTGCACAAGCCTGCAACCTTTGTGAGGGCCCTTTAAACCCTGGACAAGATGGTGAAACATAGAAACCCAGTTCCTCATGGGACATACACTTGCATGTGCTTGTTCCATGTCCAATATATTTGCCAAGATGGTAGCTATAATGCAACACTACAAAACAGTACCTGAACCAATAAATATGGTGATGCTACAGCAAGCCTTATCTCGTGGTTCCTTTTCTGCCCTCCCCTAGTACATGACTGCTCTACAGCCCTGCCCTAGGAGCATAACATTGAACTCTCATCTAAGCCCAAAAATTTCAAGGGGTTTAGACTGCAGTAATTCTGCGCAGGAATGCATTGTAAACCATCTATCTTCTGATAGCACGGGGCCACGCTTTCTCCATGGTGCTGCTGGATTGCTGCAAGATTGTACCCGCAATTTTCTCAAAACCAAAACAACAGGACCAACACATTTGTCTTGAAGGAAATGCCTTCTATGGCTTCTGGCTTATGGAAAAGAGCCCTGGTATGCAAGGGGTGGGGAGGAATTTACCAGTTCCTGCCTGAAGAAAGCCTCCACCTTATTCTTCATTTTGCTCCTGCCTACCAGAAGCAGCATTTAAGGGAACATTTCAGGCTGCAAAGTGTGTGCACTCCCCAGCAGTGTGGTGCAAATTATACTGCTATGCCTGAACGTCCTTCTCTACAAAGGAGTTTGAAGCCTATGTGTTTTTTTAAAAATGTCTTAATTGCACATCTTTTCTGATTTTCACTGTTCTAAAAAAAAAAGAGAGAAACAGTTAAGTAGAACAGCAAAGCCATCTTGAAATATAGGGGAAACAACTGCATATGCCCAATGGCAGGATTTCCGTGAAAGTCTTACAAACTAAATAAACAACCTAGGGTTGCCAGCCTCCAGGGGTGGGGAGGGGGCTGAAGATCTCCCGCTTTTACAACTGAATTCCAGTTGGCAGAGATCAGCTCCCTTGGAGAAAATGGCTGCTTTGAAGAGTGGATTCTATGGCTCTGTATCAGGCTGAGGCCCCTCCCCTCCCCTCCCCAAACCCCACCCTCTCCTGGTTCCACCCCCAAAGTCTCCAGGTATTTTCCAACACAGACCTGGCAACCATAAAATGATCAGGCTTCATAGTATAGGCAAGGTCATACCCTCCTCCCTTGTAGGGTTGCCAGGTCTGTGTTGGAAAATACCTGAAGACTATGGAGTGGATCCAGGAGAGGGTGGGGTTTGGGAAGAGGAGGGGCCTCAGTGGAGTATAATGCTGTAGAGTCCACCCTTCAAAGCCATTTCTTCAAGGGAACTGATCTCTGCTAGCTGGAGATCAGTTGTAAAAGCAGGAGATCACCAGGCCTCACCTGGAGCCTGGCAACCCTACTTCTCAGTTAAAGGGAAGCGATGAATTGCTAAGGAAAGGGTTAGTCCCTGGAAATATTCAATAGCTGGTCATTTACCTGCCAATGCAAAAAACAAACTAAGATGAAGCAACTGGCAATTCAGGAAGATCATAGGGTTCAGAATGCATAAAGTCAGAAGCTGAAAAGTGAATACAAATTTCGTAATATTGCTTGAGGCAAAAATAAAATCAGCTTGTAGAATACATATACCTGTAATTCCCCACTTAAAAGATATTTCCTTACAGAAGACAAAACCTACTACATCGTTGAACTCTGCATCCTGACACTGCAATCCTAAATACTTATGTGGACATAGAAGGGTGGAACTCTATTCAGGACTGTACTGGAAGTATCCTCCATGGACACAGTGATGTAGTTAGTAGAAAGGTACATCTGAATGGGCAATTTTACTCAGGAACAAATCTTCCCAAGCCATTGTTGTTCAAACTCACAGAGTCACTGCTTAAGTAAAATGAGATTATCCCCGTAAAATGCTTCTCTGGCAAGATACAAATGTGCTAAATAGACCAAAAATACCCATAGGAGAAGCTTTTAACAATATGGCTTATTTAGAACACTAATTCATTTTTTTTATTGATATAAAAATATAACCTTCCTGGGAAGGACAGGGGTGGAGGAACCCTCACAGGCTTTCAAGAAGGCAGATGAGTTTTAAAAATGTTTTCTAATTCTGATGCATTACATGAAGGAAGCCTTGTTCTACTATGAAAAGCAAAGAACTAGCATTTGAACAAGACAAGGAGACTAACAAAGGCTGCACCGTGATCTTCAAACTAATGGAGAATAGAAAAGCTGAAGCTCTTTTGGTTTGAGAGGTCATCCTGTCCTGGATAGCCTGGGCTGACCAGATCTCATCCAATCACAGAATCTAAGCAGGGTTGGCCCTGGATAGGAGACCACTGAGGAAGTCCAGGGTCACAACGCAGAGGCAGGCAATGGCAAACAACCTTTGATTGTCTCTTGCCTTGAAAACCCTATAGGTTTTCCATCAGCACATCAAGATTTCTTGCCTGCAACTTGACTGCACTTTAAGAACATAAGAGAAGCCGTGTTGGATCAGGCCAATGGCCATTCCAGTCCAGCACTCTGTTTTACACAGTGGCCAAAAAACCCAGGTGCCATCAGGAGGTTCGCCAGTAGGGCCAGGACACTAGAAGCCCTCCCACGGTCCCCCCCCCACCCCCAAGCACCAAGAATACATCACTACCATCAGCATAATTCAAGGAAAGTGCAGACTGGTCTATGTTCCCCTTCTTGCTGCCTCCCAGAAGTAGCATTTCAAGGAACATTATGGGCTGCATTGGATAGTGGAAGCTAAGAAATCTTGATGTGCTGATGGAAATATTTTCAATGGGATCCAATCTCTAGTCCAGAATAAAAAAAATTTCCCCTCAATGGCAGACTTGGTTGCTTGCCTGCCCAATGCAGCCACTGTCTCCTTCTGTTATTTTCATCATCACTGCTTCCCTTATCTTGTTCCTCTCCTCCTAGTGGTGGTTATGGCTGTTCAAAATAATTGTGTTTGGGGTTGCCAGACAACCCTAAAAATGGTGTCTGAGATCTTGTGATCATGCAGGATCAAGAGACCTCATTCCCCCTGTCCCCAGTATGTTTTACTTTTACCTTAAGTATATTGATACTTACAACAAGTTGGTTTATCCGATTTATAATGCTTTTAACTTAATAGTGTAGCTATTATCTTTTACTTTATGGCATTTTAATATTTTAGCAGCTTAAACCTAACTGCTTTTACTTTAGGATCTTAGCAATGTATTTAAGGTTGTAATTGTTGTATTATAACATATTTAACCCGTTATTCTGTATTTTTATTTGACCATTCTTTTTTTCTGTTTGACCACTATTATGATACTGTATTTAACCTTATATTGTGATGGCCATTGGCCACATACAATAAATCTGTTGTTGCCTGCTAACTGTAACTTTCCTCCTGTTCCATGATTTTTTCTGCAAAACCCTGGAATTTCTCCAAAGCTGTAACTTACTCCCCATCTGAATATGTCCTTATTTTGTGTTTTTTTTTTTGTTCTGCATTTTTTGGCCATGTATAGAATTGAATAAAATGACAGTCAAAGCAGAACAATGAAATCCAAAATCTAATCTATTGTTCTCTATACATCATACATAATCACCCAGAATATAATGCTAAACTTCTGTTTCTGGATAATGACAATGCTCAAATACATCTGTAACAGCTTCTAGAGCTCAGCATGCCAGATTTAAAAACTTGTTTATTTAAACCCAATGATTCTCAATGTGCTGATTCCATTGCCTAATATATGGCCTTTATTTAGTGTGTATGCACAACACTAACATTCTGACTAAGGAATTTTGCATAATTAAGTCTTCCTACGAGAACTAGTGGAATGGTTTTTGCATTCTGAAAATACATTCATAAATATAATGGAGGATAGTTTTACAGATAGCTTGGACCATGAAAAAGACAAATACGTGAGTTCTAGATCAAATAAAGCCTGAATTCTCCGTAGAAATGAAAATGACTAAACTGAGACTACTGTACTTTGGTCACGTTATGAGAGGATAAGATTCACTTGCAAAGACAATCATGCTAGGAAAAGTCAACACAAACTAACCATCACCAGACCCCAACGTGTGATTCTTTTAATCTGCTAAAAAACCAGGGCTTTTTTTTGGTAGAAAAAGCTCAGTAGGAACACATTTACATATCAGGCCACATCCCCTGACATCACCATTGTCACACATAGGGCTTTTTGCAGAAAAAGCCCAACAGGGACTCATTTGCATATTAGGCCACACACTAGGCTTGCCAATCCCCAGGTCCCAGCAGGGGTTCTTCTGCTTTCCCAGGCTACTTCCTGCCCACAGTCAGCTGGCCAGCGGGGAGAAGCCCCGCCCCCAGAGGACTATGTGCCTTTGGAGGCTTCAGTCTCTGATTGAAAGGCTTCCTCTTGGGATGGTGTGTCTGTGTTACTTTGAAGAAGTTGGCAGCAACTCGTGAGTAGAGATGCCAATCCGTCGCTTTAGTCGCCAGAAACGGGGTGGAGGGAAACATCTGCTGAGCACTTCATTATTCCCTATGTGGAGATTGATTCTCATAGGGTATAATGGGGAATTGATCTGGAGGTTTCAGGGGCTCTGGGGGAGCTGTTTTTTGAGGCAGAGGCACCAAATTTTCAGTATAGTATTTAGTGCATCTCCCCAAAGTACCCCCCCCAAGTTTCAAAATGATTGGACCAGGGGGTCCAATTTTATGAGCCCCCAAAGAAGGTACCCCTATCCTTCATTATTTCCTATGGAAGGAAGACATTTAAAAAGGTGTGCTGTCCCTTTAAATGTGATGTCCAGAACTCCCTTGGAGTTCAATTATGCTTGTCACACCCTTGTTCCTGGCTACGCCCCAATGTCTCCTGGCTCCACCCCAAAAGTCCCCAGATATTTCTTGGATTGGCAACCCTACCACACACCCTGACACCAAGCCAGCCAGAACTGCGTTCCTGCTAAAAAAAAAAAAAGCCCTGTAAAAATATTTCCATGATTTTGCATACTAATTCACTGCCCACTTTCTCTATATTTAGGACTGCTTGCCAATCCATCCTACTGTTTGATGAAGTGTGCTTACACTCTGAATAAAACTTTGTCTTAAAGGTGCAATTTGACTCCTGCTTTGTTCTACTGCTTCAGACCAACATGGCTGCCCACCTGGATCTATCTACATGCTAGGAAAAATTGAAAGTAGTAGGAAAAGAGGAAGAACCAACAAGTGATGGTTTGTTTCAATAAGAAAGCCATAGCCTTCAGCTGGCAAGACCTGAGCAAGGCTGTTAACAATAGGACACCTTCAGGGCTTATTTTGTAGCAGGAACTCCTTTGCATATGAGGCCACACACCCCTAATGCAGCCAATCCTCCTGGAGTTTACCTGTAATAGGCCCTGTAGTAGGCCCTGTAATAGGAGCCCTATAAGCTCTTGGCGGACTGGCTACATCAGGAATATATGGCCTAATATGGAAAGGAGTTCCTGCTACATAAAATGCCCTGCACCTACACATACTAACCAAGGTTAAAAGAAGTGTCTACATTGTCTACAGGCGCTCCATTAGGAAAAAAAATGGGAGCCTAACCCAGAGGCGGGGCCTCCCATGCTGACTCTTCATACTGCTCCTAGCCATTATCTATTATTTTAAAATTCAACTGTGATCATTTTTATGATCCTGACCCTTCAGTAACCTTTTAAGTCCCACTAATGTGAAGTAATTTGTGTTCAAGTTAACAGAGGCCCCATCCTGATAAGCTGTGTGTCTGCGTATTAAAGCAATCCTATTGTAAGGTCTTTTTGATAATTATTTACATTTGGCACAATCCATCCAAAAAGTTAAGCACATTCAGAGTCCATTGATTTCAACAGGAGATGTTTAAGCACACATTTCTCTTTCCTGTTTAAACTGATGAGACTAAAATGAGTTTAATTTTGGCTGGACTGTGATTTTTAGCTCTCCCCTGCTGGGAAAAGCCACAGGGTAACCACAAGAGAGCCATGCTACTTTTCCTCTGGCCCAGAAAAAGTGTTACAGAGTTGATTCCAGATGCCTCTCCTGGTTTTAACAAACAGGAGAGGCAACCACATTAATTCTGAAGTGTACTTTTTTGCTGAGGAAAGAGTAGGGGGGGCGGTCATGAAAAGGGGAAGAGGGATTTGCACACAAACGGTGCTGTGGAAAAAAGAAAGCATAGAGTGGAAGGCAAGGTTCATAAATTGATTTGCCCCCTTTTTCAAAGGTAAGGTTATTTTGTTTTTCTTTGCCTAGGAGAAGATTATTCTCAGATGGTGCGTTAAACTAAAGGATGCTTGCAGTCATCTCTGACAACAGCTTCAAAGAATGTGGAATTGACTAAAAGCCAAGAGAAAAGGAGAATGCGGTTAGTTACCCAGCTGGAAGACTGCCAGTGAACAAGGTAACACACCTAAATCTTGGTTAGAGGTATGTGTATTTAAAAAAAAAAAATTACAGAAGCTATCCAGACTTGAATACATCAATGGAAACAGTATAGAGTCAGCACTTCCTTGTAAATGTAAGAAGACAGTTTCATTGTATTAAAGTGCTGCATCTCACAAGATATAATCCATTCATTATCACGATTAATCTGTAAACTATACTAAGAATTATGTTTTGTAAGAAACACCTGATGCTGGAAAGCAGAAAACCATTGAGTGAGTGCATACACTGTAAAAACATGGATTCTGAAATGAATGTTTTTCAATATAGAAAAACTCTCTTCTTAAATTCAATTGAACGTTGAATAAACCAGCACTCACTTAAAATACTTATGTCTTTGGAAAGCTGAACACTGAATTGCTCCTCTGCCAGATGCAAACTTATTTTTATCTTGTATGAGGGAAGAATATAAAAGGAGAGCTTCCCCTGTGTAAGGAGGGATTAGGGCAAGGAGCTTCCTTAATCACTGCTTTTTAGATAAAATGGTTTCTGGTTTTTGCTGGTACGAACAGTCGTAACAACAAGCCTCCGAAATCAAATTAGAGGGACCTCCGTGTACTTACACACACACATTCTGCATGCATACATTTATAAATATGGTACAAGTAAATTTATGTAAGCATACACATACTTTTACAAAGCTTTTCATTTGTTTAAATAACAGCAGAAAAATTAAACCCGCATGTAAAGGATTTTATATATTATACAATAATATAAGCTCTTTTTAGACATTAACAGCATAAATAGCTCCGACTAGCCTGAGCTCGTCAGAGTAAAGAAACAAAGAGTTGGCCATGAATAGTATTTGGGTGGGAGACCACCAAGGAAGGCCAGAGTTGCTGCAGAGTCAGGTAATGGCACACCACCTCTTGCTTTGAAAACACCATGACAGTTGTGACCTGACAGCTATTATTATTATTATTATTCCATGTGTAATGGGAGGCCGGCAACTGCACATGTAGCTTCCCACTACATGCCCTCTGAATGCAAGAACTGCTTTGGTGTGTGCAAACCCATCACTGACTATTTTAGGGCTCTGGTTTGCATTTACCATAGCTGTATGTGCATGCAAAATATGCACATTGTTCTTATTTAAGCAACATGGAAACCATGCATACTGAAAGAATTGCAGGTAGCACACATGGCAGATATGTGCAATTGCTTGGAACCAGGTAAGCAAGCACATAACATCTAGAAAGCGCTATATCCACTGGCCAGAAGGAAAGTGTGGTATCACATGCAATACTCCCTCTAAGCTGTGAAGTCTTGTGAGCAAAAATTCTACTTTGTGGGTTACAAGTATTAAAGTTGTGATCTACTGCATAAATTATTTTGCTCTGGGGCCATTTTTCCTGAGCTAAGAATGTGTGCGCTGGAAGCTAAAAAACGATGAGCTAGCTTACACTTATTCAGTTAAGAGGGAACACTGATCGCATGAGTGCTAGTTGTATGTGTAAGAGCCAGTATTGGGTAGCGGTTAGTATGTTAGGTGAGGACTGCAAAGTCCTGCATTCAAATTCCTATTTATTTATTTTTATTTTATTATATTTATACCTCGCCTTCCCCTATCGGGCTCAGGGTGACTAACAACAGTTAAAACACACAAAGTAAATATTACAATAAAATCATTAAAACATCTTAACATATACAATTTTAGTTGCCAGATGACGTTGTTAATTCTTGGTTGGCGCTGTTTGCTGTAGTGTCATTAGATGTTATTAAGTGCCTTATGTTTCTGTCTAAGGTCGAAATAGATATTAAGGCTGTGGGGAGGTGACTTAGACCAGTCACCATCTTACAGCTTACTTTACAGGACCATGGTGTGGATAAAACAGGGGGAGAAGAGAACCTCAGATTGCTGAAGGAAAGCTGAGCTAAAAGTAATAAATGGATAGAAAGTGCTTGAAAAAAAAGAATCTTCCTCCTTCTTGGCCATTAGAAGGCAGAAGCAAATCAGGAGATAACATCCCCATCTTTACTGAAATTCGACTGCAACGGAGGAGGTTTTTTTTTTTTTAAAAAATGTTTACCATGTGCTGTTTGTATTATATATACAAACACAGTTGCCCCATACACAATCACTGAGAAATATTTACATTAAGATGAAGGAGCAAATTAACTCCTTTTTAAAGTTTGATTTATTAGCTAATCTAGTCCATATAAATATACATATTTGGTTCTATAAAATGGAGGTGTTTCCTCTGTCCTTTTGCCATGTGCCAAGTTCTTCTACCACATGACTTCTAATCCCCATCATAAACATTTGTCATAGCACTGGGCCTCTCATGAAGATAATTCCAGTCTGAAGGATAAGCTGTAGAAGCCCAGTAAATTTTGTGCTATGGAGAGCAGGCATGCCGGCTCGAGGTTGCCTCAGCCTTCCATCTTTCCTAGGTTGGTAAAATGAGTACCCAGCTTGTTGGGGAGAAAGTGTAGATGACTGGGGAAGGCAATGGCAAACCACCCTGTAAAAAGTCTGCCGTGAAAATGTTGTGATGCGATGTCACCCCAGAGTCAAAACCGACTGGTACTTGCACAGGGGACTACCTTTACCTTTTTAACGTCAATTCAGTTCACACTATCTGGGATTAGATGCAGGGGTTCTGGCCAGATGGTAGAGACATCGGGTCAGCTTTTGCCCAACCGCCTCTATATTTACAAGTTAACCTATGGTCAAGGATGGTCATGGGTGCATTGTGGGAAAAGCCAAGGTACTATTGAAAATAGTGTTTTGTGAAAAGAACCAATGAAAATGTTCAAAGAGGCACACAATACAGCTTTTCAGCAACACTTCAGAACTCTTCCTTCACATTTATTTATTTGCTGATAAATTTATACCTGACCCTCTTCTAACTCTTAGAGTGGCTTATAGTAAACAACAATCAATTTCTTAAAATTAAATGTTGACGAGATACACAGTACTATTGGGATTTTTCACTCCACTTTAAATATGGGTTCACAAAATACCATCAATTTCCAGTTTATAGAGATAAAAAAGGGGGAGGAACATCCCAGATATTAGGCATCTATTCTCACTCTTTCCTTCTAGCTGCTGGTGGCTTATAGCAACTGGACCTTATGGCAAGGTGTCAAACATACGGCCTGCGGGTTGGATCAGGCCCGCAGAGGGCTCCAATCAGGCCCTCCAGCAGCTGGCTGTCATCTGCTTCATTTTCCCTTGCCTGCTTTTTTCAGTCGCCATTTTGTGTTTCTCCCTGGACAGACCAGAGTAGCAAAGCAGCCTTTCCCTCTCCTCCCTCCCTTTTCCCAAAGGGAGGAGGAGGGAGGAGCAGTCTCAGCCAATGAGGGAGCTTGGCACTATAGCTCTGCTGGGTGATTAAGTTTGCCAGGCTCAATTAATCACCCTGCAGAGCTACTGAGACAAGCCTCTCTTCCTTCTAATGAATGGCTGAGGCTCCTCCCCCTCCTCGTGCCCCAGGGAAGGAAAGAAAGAGCCAGAGCTTCCTTTGCTAATCCCCACCATCAGGAGAGCTACAAAGAGTGCTTTTAAGACTAGCAACGTTTTAGTGAAGGTATGAGCTTTTCGCCTTGCTACAGAGAGAGAGAGAAAGAGAGTTTTGTTGGGTTTGTTATGGGTGTAACTGGGTCCCCCTCCTCTTTTTCACTGTACTCATGCCCTCCAGTCTTTCTCAATAGCAAAGCATGTGAACTAGTTAGAAAAGAAATATCAAAATTAGGCTGAGAGTGTGTTCCACTCCAGATTTACCCAGCAAATTTTCCTTAATTTTTCTTTCACATTTTCCTTTGATTGGGGGTCTTGAATTTAGACTTCCCAGATAGTAGGCTGACACTGACCACTGTACATGGCTGTCTCTCTGTTCTTGTAATTGTTTTTTTGGGGGAAGTTGTATTTTTTTTTTTAGTTGTAGTCATTTTTCTGGGGAAAATTATAGTTTTGTAGACAAGCACATAGCCTTCAGTCTGTGCCATGGTGCCTTTACATGTTCTGGACTAGTGCATAAAGCAACTTCTGTCCAAAAGCTCAGTGCGCAGCTGCTTCATGTTCCTCTGGGTCTTAACTTCAAAGCATTGACCATGAGATATCTGTAATGAATGTCAATGAATCAAAAGTAGGTTTGCAACTTACAGATGTGTACACCTGAACAGAACATATTCAAGACTGCAGTGTCTGCAGTTTTTGATGCAATAATTCATAGCAAGAGGTGACATTTATCAAACTGTAAAACAAAATATTGCAAGCATGCTAATATTTTAAGCATGTTTTATTTTAAGTTAAAATATTTAATTGTGTGTCTGTGCCCTTTATAAAGTTTATATATCTGATACCTGGCATTACATTTTATGATACACATGGCCCGGCCCGACAAGGTCTCATTTATGTCAAATCCAGCCCTCATAACCAATGAGTTTGACACCCCTGCCTTATGGCATTCTTTTTTTATTAATTTAGTATATTTCTATTCTTCCCATTCCCTGTAGGGCTCAGGGTGGAGTACAAGATATAATAAAACAATAAAATACAATAAAAACGTTTTATAAATGAAAAACTCAATAGCAGTCAGAAAAATTTCCATATCATCACAATATTGCCCAGCCTGGCTGTCTCACGTCATGACAAGATGTTATCCCATAGAGATGGCAGATATTATTCCATTTTATAGCACAGATGACACTGTCGACAGGGGAGGCCAACCAAATCAAGAATAGATCAAGAATAGACTCTCGCAGCCCAATTATAAGACAGGGAACATTCCAGAATGTTACTCTACCACATGGAAAGTTATCAGGAAGAAAACTACTTGCTCAATTATAATATAGGGAACATTCCAGAATGTTACTCTACAACATGGAAAGCTATCAGGAAGAAAACTTCCAGCCTTGCAGTCCCAATAGCAGAAAAGCATATGGAAAGTTCCTCCATTTGGTTAGCAAACTGACTCAGTGTGGGCAGACAATAATAGTACCATTAGGTGGATTCACAAGTAGTTGGAGAACTGTAATCTGAGTGCTTTTACATGACATTTCATGAGTTTGTTGGAGAAAGGGTTCCCCTGGGGCGCCATGGTGCTGTGTCCTGGATCTAGCACTCTTGAACATTATACCAATGACTCGGATGAAAGGATACAGAAAATCCTTCTCATACTTTTAGATGATACCAAACTGGGCACAATAGCTAATGCTTTGGAAAGCAGAAATAAAATTCATTGAGAGACAGGAAAGCTAGCCTAAATTAACAATATGAAATTCAACAGAGACAAGTCATTTAACTTATGGGACACAGATGGGGATTGTACAGTACATAGAGTGTTGAAATTTAAATATGAGTCTGCTCATTCTCAAGAGGGGAACATAATGTGCTGTTACTGAAGTTGTACAATGCAATGGTAAGCATATTTATGTGGAAGAAAATTCCTTTTGGTTCAATAGTATTTTTCTCCAAATAACTCCTATGCATGGCTAGTTAGAAGTAAGTCCTATCATGTTAATCAGGCTTACTCCCTGGTAAATATCCTGCATCCCTAGACACAGTGCAGTCGTGTGCAGAATTACTCCAGTGCAAACTGAGTGAAATCAGACTCAAGTAACTCTGCATAGCGTTACACTGTTAGTTACCTCAAGCATCATTCACAGCCTTTGAGTGACTCACAGGAGAATTGGTTCCTGGAAGGGTCAATGGGCCACTTGTGTTCTGTCAAACTATGATGAAGTGAAAAGAAATGACAAGCAACATTTATACAAGCAGTGCTCCCATGGTAGTTATACACACACACACACACAATGTAAAAAAAATGACAACAAGTCACAGCAGATGGCTATATATAATTTTCTGCCTTCTGTCCAAGGAACTCAGCACAATACATATGATTCTCCTTTCCTGTTTGATCCTCATAACAACCTTGTGACTGAAAGAGAAAGTGACTGCCCAAAGGTCAGCTGACACACTCGCTACATGGGAGCAGGCACTGGAACATTAATCTCCCCAGTCCTAGTTAAGCATTCTAACCTTTGCATCATATGTATACTGATACTACCCACCTTTAGGAAACAGTGACTTTTCTAAGCAAGGAGTCACTGAGCAACATGAAAGAGGTGGGAATGCAACTGGTTTCTTTACACAGAGGGTGGTTCTCTGCTTGCCATTTGCAACAAACTGCTTGTTATAAGTAACAGGGAGAAAGACCTATGTGCTTGGCAACGTCATGAGAGATGGACAGGACATGGTGAGGTATGGGTATAAGATGCTGTAAAAAACCCCTTATTTTAGAAACCACTAAAAAGGCACAGGCCACAAACTAACAATAAATGAGGGTATGACATTGTGATAGACAGGGCTTTTTTTGTAAGAAAAGCCCAGCAAGAACTCGTTTGCATATTAGGCCAAAAGCCCTGACATCACCACTGTTTCACACAAGGCTTTTTTGTAGAAAAAGCCTAGCAGGAATTGATTTGCATATTAGGCCACACCCCCAACACCAAGCCAGCCGGAACTGTCAGCTGCCCTGAGTCCGTTTTGGAAAGGGCGGGATATAAATGGAAAGTAAGTAAGTAAGTAAATAAATAACAACGTTCCTGTGTGTTCCTGCACAAAAAAAGCCCTTGTGATAGATGATATACAGACAGACAAAGATGTATTCAACGGCATCAGGCAGCTTGGGTAAAACCTGCTACACATCAAGTACTGTTTCTTAGTAATATTACAATGTGACACAATGTTGAGAATGGATGTATGGACTCGGCAATATTTATTTATTTATTTAAGTAAATTTCTATTCTGCCCATTCCCTGTAGGGCTCAGGGCGGAGTACAACATATAATAAAACAATAAAATACAATAAAAACAATAGGTTTGCAGAAAAATGTCCTGTCCTCCTGCCCACCTCCACCAGCTCCTGATGGGCATCTCAAGCCCTGTTATCTAGGGACTGACTTGGTCAAGTGAAGAAAGCAGCTGTAGGAAGTAAATGGGAAGTGCCCCACACTGGAGTACATTTCTGTGCAGCTTACATAGAAGTGGCCTATCAGGATGTCAAATAGAAGACATGAGTGTCCCTTTCTGGCTAAATCACTTACCCCAGGAAAGGGGTTCAATACTGGACTGTGGAAGCGACTCAGAGAGTGCTAACTGTCCACAGGTTAGGGGGTGCAATACTTGCCTTGCTCCGAGTGCTGGCAACCCATGCTATGCCACTGCCATGGTTTCTCAAAGGTGATAGATATAATTTCTGAATGTACATTATAAAATTCCTTTAGGATGCAGTTCACTTATCCCAGAAGACCTGAGCTTATTTAAGACAGCCAGGTATTCCCTGACCAATTCCTTAATAATACTGCAAAGCAATTCTGTTCTCTCACCTTTACTGCAATTTTTGGGAAGTTACACACAATTAGTCAGTTTGGGAGAAAACAGAAACAAAACCAGAATAGAAATAGGTGCAAACCATGCAGCTGGCAAAAACTGTGCATAGAATGTTGTTGACCCCTAAATGCTCTGGGGGGCAGGAAGAATAGCAGAATAACCAGCTTTTGGCTCAAATATGCAACTAAAGCAGAAAAGGTGTGGCTGGGAAGAAACAAGGTGTGTTTCCCCTGAAGCATAATCTCTACACTTGCTTAAGTTTCCTCCCTAAACCTTTCCCAAGGTAGATGAGTTCTTCCAAGGAACTTCAGAGCTCATTCCAGATGTTTACAATTTGTTCAGCAATGAAGTTCCTGTGCACAATCATGTACACAGGGCAAGGAAAGGGGCCTCTTAGAGGTGGCCAAGGAAAGCAGTGGGGTAATGCAAAACCTTCTGCTTGGGCATGCTAACAAGAGTTATTTTGCTCCAAGAAGTAGTGCATGGGCCAAAAATATCAGCTTCTATATATTCTCATGCCACATCGCAGGGACGCATTGAACTGACTGGATTGCATCTCAGTGACATATGGGAAGAACTACTTGCATGCTGACTTGCATGCAGGGCTTTTTTTTAATGCACATCTCTAAATTGTCACTGAATACTTTGGGGCCTCCAGCCCTAACCCAAGACACTGAAATTTAGCTTACCACTTCTCTTTGTGCAGAGAGAACTACTAAATTTATGTATGTCAGACTATGGTTGTTAACAACATAGAAACAAGGCCAGTGCAAATAGGGTACATCCCCAGCAGCAAAGAAAAACTACCTGTTCATAGATCCAGATAAATTAGCCATGTTAGTCTGTTGCTGCAAAATAGCAAAGAGTCCAGTAGCACCTTTAAGACTAACAAATTTTATTGTAGTATAAGCTTTCGAGAAACACAGCTCTCTTCATCAGATTCACCTGTTCAGTTTCTGCCTGTCACAAAGGTGCTAAAGGGACACAGATTCTGCCAGAGAAAAGGCAGCAATCCTATGCAAATCAAGGACTAGAACAGCAAACAATAATGATTGGCCCATTTTTCACAACATGAATGGTATAAGCTGCACAGAAACAAACTGAATGCCAGAACTCTACTGCTCTGTGCCAAAAAATTGTGTATTGGCTGAAGTTCTGCACATCATACAGTTCTTTAACACTTCAGGAAGAAAGTGGTAACCCTTGGCCTACATACTGTAGTAAAGCAAGTTTTTCCCCCTTGGGGGAGGTACTACTCACCAGTACTGAGTACCAGAACAGTGGTGGGTTGGCTCTCTGCGGGGGGGGGGGGGAATTGGTAGCAAAATTGGTAGAATCGCTGGAACCTCATATAGGAGTATCAGCACTTTTTTTTTTAACAACAAATATCACTGACTAAAGCTATAAAAAAGAGGTTAAAAAAAAGGAACTAGTGATGAATTCCTGTGTTCCATCTAAGAACAATGATAGCAAGTCAATATATACTAATTTCATATATGGCTTCTAGATTGCAACCCAGAGAGCTGTATATTTCCAGACAGAGCATCCATAACTTCTGCTTACTCTTCTTCTCTCGCACAGCACACCTGGAGGGCCATTTGTTTTAACAGACCAGGGACAGGGAGGACAGGAACAGGTGAAAGAAGCTATGGCTACCTTAGGTAACTTATAGGTACACACAAGTCTCCAGGTGGCAACCCTGAAGTATTCCAAGAAGTCCTAATTAGGAACTTTGCACTGGGCTGTTAAACACAGGTGCTCTCAGAAGGATGGGGATTTTCAAATATGTGTTGCATGATAGGGAGTTCATTTGCTGTTATCACTGTTCCCTTTTCTGCCTGACTAAACTGAGTGGCTTCTAAGGATGGGTGTACTGGTATACACGAAGAATCCTTCAAAAGTTTATTTAATGATTCTGCAGGCTACCAAATGTATACTGGAGTTAGAGTTCTTATAACTTCCTAAACTATCTTGGTTATCTTCTTGCAAAATATCTTGTCTGCCCTATAACTAGACTTAAGAGGTTAGTACAACTTAAATACACAATTTATTTCCTAACTTGACAGGGGTTAAAAATATTGTTTTGCAAAGAGGCTTGAAACTCTACAATTTTATTTCAGAAATTATTCCAGGCACAGTCAGTAGGAAGACGATAACAGTTCAAATTTATGAGTTTAGAGGCAGAGATCAACTACCAGCCAAGCTTATGGATTTTTACTGAAACCCTCAAATGGTTAGTTGTCCTGGTTCATTCTTCAGGAGAGAATGTCTTTCCCAGGTCCCTCGTTAGGGCTCCCGGCAACTTCTCCACAGTCTAGAAGCAAACAGGCCATTTAGTTTACACGGAAATTTCCTGGTGAATTACTGCTTTGGAGGGCTGGTGGTACCCGGGAGCAAACTGAGCCAAGCTTAGCACTGCAGGCACCACTCAGCCTGGCTTGTTCCAGGTCCATTTTGACTTCTCAGTCCATGTCCAAACCTTTAGCTTTTCCGTAAACACAGAAAGATGAAATTTTGTGTTGAGCCTTTCCCAGCAACCACACTTCATTAGCCAGCCTCTAAGACCCCAGATTTCTTAAACTAGCATCCCTGGCAAGTGATTCTTGGGCACTTTCACACATGCTAAATAATGCAGTTTCAATCCATTTCAGCAACCATTTGCAAGTGGATTTTGTTGTTTCACACAGTAAAATCCAGTTGCAAAGTGGATTGAAAGTGCATTAATTTGTGTGTGTGAAACCCTTGTCAAACTACAAAAAGCAGTTTAATGGATTTTTACTGCCTCTCCTTGGCTTCCTCAGGTGTCCTGCTGCTGCTTGGTGCCTGGGGAAGACAAGTGGGTAGGAACTGTCCCTGAACCTTCTGAACCTTCATGGGAGATTCAGGAAGTTCGGGGACAGTTTGTGGGACGCATGGTTTGGAACTGAACCATGCACTGGCCTGATCTGTGCCTGAATCATGGTTCGGTTTGTGCCCATCCCTACTTTGGCCTATTTGGGTCTCATTCAGTCTAGTCTGGCACAAGTAAGAACGCTTCTAGATTCCACATAAGCATTTTGAAAACACAGTCAAACGGCTGGTTTATCTGTCCAACTAGTATGAACACAACAAGCTTTTACAAGCAGTACTACAGGGCTTTGTAAAAATGCTTTTGGAGTGTTTTTCAAAGGGTATATGTAGCTGATGCCCTAACAGCTAAGAACCACAGCACACACACCCAGCAGTAAACAAAGAATATGCTGAATAGCTTTATGCTCAGAGATTATCTTGGGAGGAAGATAGCCATTTCCCATTTTACCATCGACGAATGGGCACAATATGTCCCTTCCTGTTCCGTATCTCTCATTTAATCACACCAATAAGGAAACACCACCCTCGGAAACCAAACCTTTCCATTTATGTTTCTCACCATGTACATTTGAACGGAGTTTCCCAGAAATTTGCTAGTATTTGAAAAAGGAAGAACTTTCTTTTACCCCAAAGATATATTTCATACTGAAGTTATTTCACTGGATCCAATTATTTCAATGGACAAGAGAAGCAACTGCTGGCAATCTGTTTTATTATCCTGTCTCTACATCTGTGCATTCAAAACACATTCACTTACTTTCCTGGGCTTGACCTTATCTTGCAAATCGTACTGGCCAATTCCTTTATAACTAATTCCAAGCCACCATGGGATTCCTTGTTTATCCTGAAGTGAGAAAGAATATGAGTAATTAAAATGGGAGAGGGGGGAAATAAAAACCACACAGTTGATATAAGATTTAACTACTTTGCTCTTAACAAGTATCTGCAGGTTAGGCTGTCAGAGGGCGCTCTCTATTAGCACACCTGCAGCCAACTGAGCAAGGATTATTGTTTAAAGTGGTCTGCCATTCCTTTCCCAGCTGGAAGATGCTGTGCAAACAGGGTAAAAGCAGCAGGGAGGAGAGGCTTGCATTCTTTGAAATGGCGGCTGCAGGTAAGGCATAAATGTCTCTGGGCAACCCCCCCCCCCCAAATCCTGATACTAAAACAGCTTTGTCCAAAGTACAGTTGCACTAAGTCACTACAGAAAGAAAAGAGTGGTTTAGGTATACTCCCCTACATAAATCCTTTTACAAGTCTGTGTGCAAAAGACACAGAATGAAAGTAAGATGAAGGTAAAAGGATAGGTTTTTTTTTTCTTTTCCTGTGCCACTTTCCTTCATCTATGCAAGCTTCCAAGTTTCACAAAGTTCCTCTTCATCGGGCAGGAAAATATTCACAATAATAATACTTTGCATTCATGCAGCCCTTTAGTATACTCAAAATACTTCATATACATTATCTCCGCAATTCTTACAGCAACTTGGTTCATGCAGATTGGTGCTCTATTGCAGACTGGAGGTAGAAGGGTGTGACAGAGAGCAAGTGATTTGTGTGAGGGCACTTGGTGCATTCATGCTAGCGGTGAGACCAACATAATTCTGCAGCACAAGTAAGGCAAACAAGTAGCCCCAAAGAAAGGAAGGCTTAATACCCTTCCCTGCTCTGAACTGAGGCCCCAAATCTTTTTTTTTTTAAACTTTTCAATTTTAGCTTTTCAAGGCCCCAAACCTTGAGAGGAACTGACTGCTTAACTTATTTCATTTAGTTAACCTAATTTTTTTTTAAATGTTCTGATTGAATTATCTATTTTCTTCCATCTACCATAAGAAAATTCTAATCTCAATCCAACTATCCTTATACTGAGTCAGGTTCTGAGAACAATCCTGAGTAGGTCTAATCCAGGGGGCTTCCTCCTAGGAAAATAATTCTTAGGGTTCCACTGTGATTTTGTTTCATTTTTTGCTGTTGTCTGCTTAGACTGGCTCTCTGGGATCTCAGATGAGCACAGGTCTTCTTCGCTACCTCCTTTTTTGCTGGCAATGCCAAGGTTTGAACCGGGGACCTTGTATATGGAAGACAGGTGCTCTCCTTCTGAGCCACAGTCCCTCCCCTTCACTGCTTGATGCTGAGGTTTTTTCTTTGCTGTAGTTTTTCCATTATGCTTTTTAAAGCTCTCAGACGACTCCAATGTCATGCAATAAACAAAACACTCTGTCTTCTAGCAATTACTAACCTTTACTCCGTAATAATGGACACCATAAGTAGGCAGAGCTTCAACTACTTTCATGTACCTAGAAACAGATTAATAAGTAAACAGGTCAATTATTTGGCACAGTCTTCTGTTAACCTGCACTTAGATTTCCATGAGTTAAATCCTCCATGAGTGAAACACTGCAAGGTTTTTTTATACAGAAGTAGGGAGGAGGTAGCTTTAGGACAGATTCATCAATGCCTATGCTTGAATTCTGTTTACAAAACAGCTCAAGCAAAACAGCTAACTGCTAAGCCAAAATCTCAAGAGAGCACAGTAAAATGGAACAACTACCATATTTTCAAGCTGTCAGGCATCCAAAGGAATTTGCCAGGTGCTCACTGTCTTTTGCATGCCTCTACGACATTAGAAACATGGCTCCAATTGTAGTGGCTAAGATCTCTGTACCAGAGCTCTGAATACTTTCTCACACAGAATTCTAAGGTGTGCTATCTTTCTTGAATATCCCTGCACTGTGAATGTAGCTGAGCTACTTCTCAGCTATCTGACAGAGATCCGAGTAGTAAAGTATACAACTTCCAAGAGATGTAACCAGGAAATGATATAGTTACTGTCAGCCACTCTGCTGTTGGGTTAGTTTCTGGTTATGGTCCAGTCTGTGTGACATTCATTTTCAACTGACAAACCTATTGAAGCCCACAAAGCAGGGGTCCTCAACCCTTTCAACCTTTGGAATTCTGGCTCAAGGTGGTGGGTGCAACCACAAAATGGCTGCCACAGGAGTCAAAGAGGAGTAATTAAAAATACACTGGGAAGGAGGAGGGAGAGAATAAAAGGACAGGTTTCTTACCTGTAACTGGTGATCTTCGAGTGGTCATCTGTGCAATCACACATATGGGTATTCCTCCGGAATGGCCCTGACCTCGGAGAGTTCAAAGCAATCTTGATCGTAGATCTGGCGCGCCTCCCCCTCGTCCCGGGGCGGAGCCACCGTTTGCGCATGCGCGGACGAGGAGGGAGGCGTCTAGCCACTCAGTTTCTTCCCGCCACCGGACAGGTGGAAGACGTGCTAGGTAAGTGTCCAGCAGCGGGGAAGGCTGGGTGGGTCTGTGTGATTGCACAGATGACCACTCGAAGATCACCAGTTACAGGTAAGAAACCTGTCCATCTTCTTCGTGGTCTCTGTGCATTCACACATATGGGTGATTAGCGAGCTATCCCTTCGGAGGCGGGTGCTGGATCTGTAAAAAGTATGCAAGGTTAGACCAGAATGTAATGAGAGTGGTACTTACGGTGGTCAGTCGAAGATGGAGCGAAGTACAGCCTGTCCGAAGGAGGCATCACGCCGGGCACGAACGTCAAGAGCGTAGTGCGAGGCGAAGGTAGACGTGGAGGACCAGACCGCGGCATCGCAGATGTCCTCTATAGGGACGCCCTTCGTGAAGGCTGACGAGGTGGCGACGGCTCTGGTAGAATGAGCTCGTATGTGTTGCGGGACTGGTTGTTTCGCCAGTTGGTAGCAGAGTTCTATGGTGGCAACGAGCCACTTAGAGAGCCTCTGAGTAGATATTTTGCTGCCCTTATTATGGGTGGCGTAGGTAACAAAGAGCCTCGGATCCTTACGGAATTCTCGAGTTCTGTCTATGTAGAAAGCTAGTGCTCTGCGCGCGTCCAAGTTGTGGAGAGCCCTCTGGCCTGCGTCCGAGGGGTGCTGGAAAAAGGCTGGTATGATTGACTGTTTCCCTAGGTGGAATGGAGAAACGACCTTTGGTAGGAAGGTCGGGTCGGGGCGAAGGACCACCCTGTTACTGTGAAAGATTGTGTAAGGTGGGTCCGCCCTCAGGGCACAGATGTCGCTAGCCCTCTTGCCTGTGGTGAGAGCCGTGAGTAGTGCTGTTTTCCACGATAGCAGGTGCAGTGGAATAGATGCCATGGGCTCAAAGGGTGGTTTCATGAGCTGGCTGAGCACTAGAGAGAGGCTCCAGGTTGGGAGGAGTTGTCTGACTGGAGGGTGTAGACGAATGATGCCCTTGAGGAATGCCTTCGTGGCATGATGAGAGAAGACAGTTGTTCCCCCGATGTGGGGGTGGAAGGCAGAGATAGCTGCGAGGTGTACTTTCAGGGATGAGTATGAGAGGCCTGTCCTTGAAAGTGCTAAGGTGTAGGTTAGTACCTGAGAGATGGTAGCGCAGTTAGGGTCAAAGTTGTGTTGAGAGGCGTAGTGAGTGAAGCGCTTCCATTTTAGTAGATAGGCTTTCCTAGTGGATGGTTTTCTAGAGTTCACTAGGACTTGGCGGACGTCCGGGGGAAATTCTAAAAACTGATTCTCCAGGCCGTCAATTTGAGGGATGCCGGGTTGTGGTGTAGGACCTTTCCGTCCTGTTGGGAGAGAAGGTCCTGTGCTTGTGGGAGGATTAGGAATGTCCTGTTGGACAGGGACAGGAGGGTGGTGAACCAGGGTTGGCGTGGCCACCATGGGGTTATGAGGATGCAGTTCGTGCGGTCTGTTTGGATTTTCTGCAGGACCCTTGTGATGAGTGGGATGGGGGGAAACAGGTAATGTAGTTTTCCCTTCCAGGTTTGGAGGAATGCATCCCCTCTGGAGAGCTGGGATGGTGGACCTCTCATGTAGAAGTGGGTGCACTGGGCATTTGATGGTGAAGCAAATACATCTATGCTCGGGGTTCCGAAGGTTCTGAAGACTTGTCGGATGTATTGAGTGCTGATAGACCACTCGTGGTTGTTGGTCGAGTGGCGGCTCAGGGCATCTGCCTGGGTATTCTCGTTCCCTGGTAGGTGAACGGCCGTGAGGAAGATGCCCTGGGTGATGCTCCAATGCCACAATGCCAAGGCCCTCTTGCAGAGTCTGATGGAGGCGGTGCCTCCCTGCCTGTTGATGTAGAAGACCGTGGCGATGTTGTCGGAGGTGACCTGGACGTGCTGATTCCGTAGCGATGGGAGAAAGGATCTCAGCGCTTTGTGTACTGCCAGGAGCTCTAGGCAGTTGATGTGGAGGGACCGCTCGTAGTCCGACCATTGGCCTTGGACTGTGAGGGTTCCTAAGTGGGCTCCCCATCCCCACCTGGAGGCGTCCGTGGTGACGATCACTGAGGGAGGGGCTTGTTTGAACGGCATGCCCGTGCGGAGATGATGTTCCATCGTCCACCATCTGAGGGATGTTACGATGTGCGATGGGAGGGTCAAGAGTGTGGACTGGTGCTGTGTGTGAGGATGAAAGGTCCTGACGAACCACATCTGCAGGGGTCGCATGTGAAGTTTCGCGAAGCATAGGACTGCGGTGGTTGCTGCCATTAGGCCTAGCATCCTCTGAAACGTGAGAGCTGTCTGGGAGCGCCGGGCAATGATGGTGTTGGCCAGAGACTGTATGCTGAGTACTCTGTCGTGCGGTAGAGAAGCTGTCTGGGAGACTGTGGAGATGTCTGCTCCTATGAACTGAATTCTCTGAGTAGGGGTTAGTTTGGATTTTGATAAGTTGACCTGGAGGCCGAGAGTGGCCAAGAGGGAGAGGGTAGTGGAGACGTCCAGTTGGAGTTGTTCCCTTGAATGGGCGACGATCAGCCAGTCGTCTATATATGGGTATATTGATATGCTTCGTTGGCGTAGTGATGCGGCAACTACTGCCATGCATTTGGTGAAGACTCTCGGGGCCGTCGATAGGCCGAATGGGAGAGAACGGAACTGGAAGTGTTGCTCCCCGACGGCGAATCTGAGAAATCTTCTGTGATGGTGGTTGATTGTGATGTGGAAGTAGGCATCCTGTAGATCTATGGATGCCATCCAGGAGCGTTCTGGAATAAGTGGAAGGATTGCCTGGAGTGTGATCATACGGAATTTCTTGTAGGTGATGTGGAGGTTTAGTTTGCGAAGGTCGAGGATCGGGCGGAGACCTCCATCTCTTTTCGGCACCAGGAAGTAGCGGGAATAAAACCCGGTGCGATGGTATCGGGGTGGGACTGGTTCTATCGCGTTCTTGTCTAGCAGGGACGCGATTTCTGTCTGTAGAGGTGCGGACGATGGGGTGGTAAGAAATCTGTGATGTTTCGGGGTGGATGTGAATTCTATTAGGTATCCTCTCTGTATGATGGCGAGGACCCAAGCGTCCGATGTTATGTCTCTCCAGGCGGGGTAAAACTGTTGTAGACGGGTGTATGAGTGGGGATTTGGCTGAAGGAGGGGAACTGGACGTCTCGTGGCAGGGTGGTCAAAGAGACGGTTTTGAGGTAGCTGCGGTCTTTTTGGAAGTTTGAGTGCGTGGTCTGTATTGGGATGACAGTTTGGGCTGGGGGGTTTTTCGTCTCCATGAGGTTTGCTGTCTGGGAGACTTGGTACCCTTATGGTAGGTGGACTTCCAGTTCCTCTGCCTGTTGAACTGGGGTTGGTGTTGGGAGACCCCCAAGCGTTTCGCCCGTTTCCTGCCGTCATCGACTGATGTGAGGATGTCGTCTGTGGCCGCGTTAAACAGGCCAAGGCCGTCGAAGGGTAGGTCCTCAATCTTATATTTAATATCCGGTTGGAGTGACGAGGACCTAAGCCACGCATGTCTGCGTAAGGCTATAGCTGAGGCCAAGGCTTTGGAGGAGCACTGTGCAGCATGGCGAGCTGTGTTAATCTGCTGCTTGCTCAGTCTTGCTAATTCCTGGAGGGCGTTAGTGGCTGGTTTTCGTGATTCCTCGGGTAAGGAGGGTATCAGGGTGTTGAGATAGGTGGTTAGATTGTATGCATATGCTGAAAAGCATGCCGTGTAGTTTTGTATCTTTGTTGCAGCTGTAGTGAGCGAATATATCTTTCGCCCTATAGTATCGAGCTTCTTGCCCTCTCTTTCCGGGGGTACTGGGTGTCTCGTCTGTTTCGATTTCGAGGAGGAGTGAACTATTATGGAGTTGGGAGCCGGGTGGGTGAACAAGAACTTTGCGTCGGGTGCGTGGATCTTGTAAAGGGCTTCGACTCTTTTGGAGGTTGGAGGTACCGATGCCGGCTTGTCCCAGGCTTCCTTGAGTGTTTCTAGGAGGACGGGAAGCATAGGAAGAGAGGAGCTTGATGGGAGGTCTGCATGTACGAGGTCAAAGACGACATCAGAGACCCTGGGTGCGTCTGTGTTAAGCTTCAGATTCAGCGAGTTCGCCATATTGGAGACTAAGTCAAGGTAGGATTTCGGACCCTCTGATGGAGACAGGTCCACTGGCTTAGCTATGTCGGAAGCCGGAGATTGTAGGTCCGACCCCGAGGAGCGGTCGGATTCGGAGAGTTCGGCTTCGGAGTCGTCGTCGGTTCCGTGCTGCAGGTCTGGTTGGGTTTCTACAGGTGGCAGCTGTTTGTTGGGCGCAGTGTGTATGGAGCCCGGTGGTGAAGGCAGTTTCGGTTCGAGGTCGGGGCGACTGCGTTCGTCATGGAGCTGAACGAGCCTGTCGTAGTCGAGGTGGTGTGCGCGCGGGGACGCTTCGTAGTGTCGGGTTCGATCGCGTCTATCCGCGCGGTCTCGGTATCGAGGGGAGTCGTGGTAGCTGTGGTAGTGGCGTCCTCTCGAATCCGAGCGGTAGCGGTCGTGAGAGAGGGATCGTCGGTGCCCTCGTCGGGTCCGGGGAGAGTGAGATCTAGACCTCGACGGGGAGTAGTAGGAGTATCTCTCCCTGCGGCGGCTGTGAGAACGGTGACTGCGTCGGCTGCGGGAACGTTGACGGCTGTCCCTACGGCGGCTGTGGGAACGTTGCCTACGGTGGCTGCGGGAGCGTCGGCGACTGCGTGAGCGTTGGCGGCTGTGAGCTCTTGGTGTGGGTTGCCGGGGTAAAAGGACTCTCGGAGTCGAAGGTTCCCTGGTCAGGGATTGGGCTTCCAGCGGCTTAGAGAGGTCTATGAAGGCGCTGGGGTCGAGTGGTTGGTGGCTCCTTGCAGGGGAGTGGGCCTCGAGTATTTGGTCGGGTGGGGAGTTCGTGAGTGACGGCGACTTGGAGGAGATGCGTACAATCTCCAATGGTGTGATGTTCGGTGTCGGTGTCAACTTCACTGTTGGTGTCTTGGGAGCCGAGGCGGAGCTCGTGGTCGGGTTCGATGTCGATCTTACTGCGGTCGAGCTCGTGGTCGGGTTCGAGCTTGTGAGTTGCCCAGATTGGTCGGAGGGTCGATGTGCAGACTTGGTTTTCTTTATGCTGGCGGTGCTCGTCGTATCCACGTGGGCGGACTCGGAGCGGTGACGCTTTTTGGTGCCGTCCGACTTTGTGGTGTGTTTACCGGACTTAGGCTTGCAGGGACCTTGAGCCACGGAAGCTGCCGGCTGCGCCGTTCCCACGTGGAGTGGGGAAGATGGCGGATGCTGGTGTTGCGCGCCATGCGGTCGGAGGGAGGCTTCCATTAGATGGCTCCGAAGTCTCGCGGCGCGATTCTTGCGGGCCTGTTTGCCGAACTGGCTACAGTGGACGCAGGAATCCGTGTGGTGGGTCTCCCCAAGGCAGAAAAGGCAGAGGGAGTGCCCGTCAGACGATGGGATCTTGGCAGAGCAGCGCGTGCAGCGTTTGAAAGTGACCTTGTCCCTTCCTTCCATCCGCTCGCGGGGAGGGGGGGAGGGGGGGTGAGGGAGAAAGTCCGAAAGATAGTGAGGAAGGTTTTTTTTTTTTTTTATACGATACCCGGTGAAGATGAAAGACTGAAGTGGAAGATTTGAAGAAAGAAGTAGGTTCGCTGGTAGATTGCAATGAGGAAGTTGGAGATCAACGAGGTAGGTGCGATCGGGTCAGCGGTAAGGAAGAAACTGAGTGGCTAGACGCCTCCCTCCTCGTCCGCGCATGCGCAAACGGTGGCTCCGCCCCGGGACGAGGGGGAGGCGCGCCAGATCTACGATCAAGATTGCTTTGAACTCTCCGAGGTCAGGGCCATTCCGGAGGAATACCCATATGTGTGAATGCACAGAGACCACGAAGAAGATCCAACAGTATGGTGGCATCTGCCACCCAAACTATGTTCTGTTAATACGTATAGCCAATCAGATCTCCAATGGGTCACCAAAAGTTCTAAGCAGAAGCCCCACCTACTTTCTAAAATGCGGAGGGCATCAGAAAAAGTGCTGGCAAGCATCCTGACCAGTGTTCCCTCTAAGCTGAGTTAGTGTGAGCTAGCTCATCATTTTTTAACCTCCAGCTCACATGTTTTTATCTTAGCTCAGAAAAAATGGCCCCAGAGCAAATGAATTTATGCAGTAGCTCACAACTTTAATGCCAGTGGCTCACAAAGTAGAATTTTTGCTCACAAGACTCCACAGCTTAGAGGGAGTATTGATCCTGATCCCTATGGACACCATGTTGGGGACTCCTGGTGTAGAGTGTAAGACTATACAAGTGTTACTGGAAGTAGAGAATTGAAGGAGCTGGCATACAGTTCCAGTAGTTAAGACAATGCTAGACAATGACTGGGGATGCCTAGTTTCCAATTCCCAGTATGCCATGAAACTCACAGGGTGATCTTGAGGCAGTAGTATCTTCACAGTCTAGCCTACTTCCCCCCTTATAAGATTGTTGTGAGGATAAAATGGCGGAGGGAAGAACCACACATGCTGCTCTGTGAGTTTCTTGGAGGAAGGGCAGGATAAAAATGTGGCAGGAGTAACCTATTGAGTTGCTGAATGCCAAAGGGGTCAATCCAGATTCCTATATACCCATCAGGTTTTTATCCTATTCCTCTAAGGAGCTCTCCTCCTTCACTTTGCTTTCAACTCATGAAGCTGCCTTATACAGAGGTCAGTATTGTCTGCTCCACTTCCAAGTGGTTATCCAGAATCTCAAGTGGAGATCTTTTGCATCACCTGCTACCTGATCATTTTAGCTGGAGATGCTGGGACTTGAACCTGGGAACATGCAAGACATAAGCCTTACCACTGAACCATACACAAGAACTCTGTGAGGCAGGTAAGAGTGAGAGTGTGTGTCTGACCTAAGGTTCTCCAGAGAGCTTTGTGGCCGAATGAGGATTTGAACTGAGGTCTCCTTGGTCTCAGTCCACCATTTTAATATGGCTCATCATACTGGCTCCTTGTGGACCTTTGCAAGATACTTGGGAAGCAGGACCTTTCTCTTCTCATCCAGTCTCTTCCACCTCTATTGTGGATTGGATCTGAAGTTGTGCATGGGAATATACATATGAACACATGAAGCTGCCTTATACAGAATCAGACCATTGGCCTGTCAAGTTCAGTATTGTATATTGTATTGTACTGTATATTGTATACTGGCAATGGCACTCCAGTGCGATAGCTAAAGGTCTTTCATGCCACTACTAACAGAATCTTTTAAAAAGGAGATCTTAAGCACATAACCTGGAACCTTCTGTGTGCCAAACACATGCTCGGCCACTGACCCTTCCTCAAGAAGGATGCGAGCATGTAGACCACTGAAGCAGAGAGTGCAGGCCTCTGCAAACTCCCTGCATTCTATTATTTCCAAGTGAAACTAGTAAACTGTGTTCCATTGGGTAGAGCTGAATGAAGACTGAGACACAGGTCGCTAACCTAATAATTTGTAAAACAAAATCTATAATACTACAAACAGTACAATTATACAAGTTATCCTTAATTGGGCACTCCCATTGGCTATGATTGGAAAGAAAAAATTACAGAGTTTTTTCCAGTGAAAGCTGGAAGACAATCTCTTAAAGGAAGGGTTGTTTAAAAACTAAAAAAGAAAGAAGTTTTGTCTATGCCGCTGCACATGTCCTTGTCTGAACCATGGTGCAGAAAGGTTACAGGATATAATTTTTTAAAAATACATCATGTGACTAACCAAGTGCCAAATGAATGGATTGTTAGTGAAGGCCCTCCTCCCATTCCACCACTTCCCAAAATAGCCAAGGCATTACTTACTGAACAATGGCTTGTCCTCTGGTCAGCCCCTTAATTTTTCCATAATGTTCAATGACTCTGTCCTCACTGTGGAAACAAGAAGAACAGCCCATTAAAACACAGGGGAAAAATGGGGTTATGCTGAGAAATGTGTAGTGGTGTTTGGAAAGCCAATCAATATGAACCAAAGATACTTCACTGTTCTGCAAAGAGTACTTATAAATTCAGAATCTGAGAGACATGGAGCTATTGAACTATGTGTCTTCTCCTTGACAGAGAGAATTGAGGCCTATATCCCAATTACTGACTGGACTGAAATTACTCATATTCCAGGTTGCTTACAAAATGGTCAGCCCCTTCATTTTTACATAACAAAACAAGAACAAAAAAACCAGTCAGTAAAACCAACGGATGTCACAAATCATAAAAAGTAAGATCATTAAAAACCTAGCATTCATTAAGAATCCAGGCAAATACAGCAGTAAAAATATATATTTCAACCAGGTGCCAGGTAAACCTCTCTGGAGATGGTATTTCACATCTGCAGCACTATCACAAGACACTGGGCTCCCAAAGAAGGGGAGATTCTCTTGAAGATCATGCAGGTTCACATGGAATATTGTAATTCCAAATTGCATAGGGTTTTTAAGGTCAAACTTCATGTTCTGGATTGCGTTTGGAAGTAGTGAAGCAATTCTTACCTTTGTTAGATAATTAATCCTCTTATGTATCATTTAGATTATCTCATTACTGGTGTTAAAATGGCAAACCGTGTCAGCACGGTGTAGTTGAACTTTGCCAAAAGCTTTGCCAACAGATATATTAGGCAATGTATACCCACCCCCTTTGTATAATTGGATGGCATCTGCATGTATAGACTTAGCAGTAAAACTGAATAGAATTAGGGGGGGCAGCCATACCCATATGCATTAGAAATTGCTGACCACATTATATGACAAAAAGATACAACACAGACTGCTTTGGAAAGAACTATGGAAGATTCTGCTATGTAGCAGACTAATGTATTCTTTCTTTTCCTCTACCACAAATGGCACATGCAACTTCAGCTCTTGGATTCCAGGGAGAAAATTACCCTATAAATGAAACCAAATAAAAATGTATGTGGAAAGAAATGGCAAACTTTCCTTTTATCGATTTAGACATAAGGCCAAATAATAATGGAGCCACACAAGTTATTTTTCTCAAACCACTGTGGCGAGATCCACATGGGACTGGTTGTATGAAGATGATCCAACACACATTTATTGCCATAACCAACATTAGGAGAGTGCACATTGGTAGTATGCAAAAAATCCAGAGAAATTAGTTGTGTGTGTTTTTGTAAACCTCATTTAATAAGTGGGGTACTAATTCAGCACATAAGACACACTTATTTAAATCCCATTAACTTCACAATGCAGGATTAAGGATTTAGATAGTGTACTTGGTCTATGAATTGTTCTTTACTATTAAAAGAAGTAAAGGAAGACAATTCATTGTGAGGATTCAGTTTATAAAGAAAAATGTAACTTTCCAATATGATACAAAACTTTTCATATATTTTACAGTTATCACAGATGTTGAAGTATGTTTTATTTCTGCTGAAAGATGAATGTTGCTTCAAGCAGAGTGGGGAACAGTTCTGTAATTTACACACACTATATCTGGATTTTTCAGCAGTTTTACACAAGCCATGTACTTCGGAGTAGTTTTTGAATTAAATTGTGATGTCTCTATAAACGGTTCACTCACAGAGCTACGGTTTTCTTAAATATGTAAACTCATCATGAAGTCCAGGATCTGGATTTAGGTTTACTTAAAAGTTCTTCAACTTTGGTAGTGTTTACTTCCAGAGTCTGGGATTAAATATATCTCTACTATTTGCCCAACAGTTTTAAAACAATTAGTACTAGGACACAAAGTTCAACTGTCATAAAAAAGATTTACATGTGTATGTTTAAGTGGTTGTTGGAATCGGCGTGATGTAGCAGATTGAGGGTTAGATTTGGATCAAAACAAACTAGGTTTAATATCTTCCCAACACATAGCTGGACAAGTTGATGGCTCTTTGAGTGACCTTGCAGGGTTGTTGTGCAAATAACATAGACCCCCCGAAAAAACAAACAAACCCAACCATGCTGGGCCAAGTTGTTTTGAGAAAGGGCAGAAGACAAATTTACCAGATCAATAAAAAGTTCTTACCAATAGCTGAGAGATGGGTGTTCTTGAAGTGTCTTAGTAGGAAAGACAGGCAAGGTTTTTAGATCTTTTCTTGTATTTTCATCACTGTATAAAAAGGGGGGATTAAAAATTACTATATATTGGAATCCTGAAGATATGCATCAGTTTTAGAAAGTGGTGTTGAGTTTTGGCAACTCAAAAGCACATCCATTCACATGGCCTTCCAGTTGTCATAGCAATGTAACCCTATAGGCCCTGCATGATAGTGCTGAACAAAAAAAAAATCATTCATACCATTGTTTTCATCACAAACACTGTTTTATTCAGGAAGCCTGGTTGCTGGTAGAAAGAAGAGGTCATTTTCACTGGCTGCTAAATCATGATCATCGGGGGGGAAAAAATCTTAATGCTATATTCTGGTATAAAGGAAAGCCCACACTAGCACTAAAAGTGGATGGTAAGGTTTCCAGTTGGAACAATTCAGCTTTTAGATAAAAATAAAATCAGGGCTCCCTGGCTTTTCTAGTTCTGGGACAGAAAAAAAAAAAGTAGCTGAAAGGGATGAGAAAATGCTTCCTCTTGACAGTGTAAGTAGTTCTAGGAACTGGGCTGAAATTCACTTAATTACTTAAAAAGATACATGTGAATGTTGGCAGAAAAGTGGGTAATGCTTTCTGTTGATAGGCTTAATTAGGCCAATCAGTTTCTGCAGAATTTCTGCATGCTTTAGTAGAGATCAGATCAAGCACTAGCATGACTTTTCTGTATCAAGAATGCTTTGAGACAACTAATTTATTAGCATATGTCTTTGCTTCCCAATGTAGCAGGCTCATGTGATTTCTTACACAACGTGCCCAATTCTTAAAAAAACCTAAACTGCAGAACTCTTTTTATTTACTTATTTAGATATTTATATGCTACTTTCTCCCCCAGCAGGGACCCAAAGCAGCTCATTGAACAGAAAAATTACATCTTCTTGCAAGATTTCCCAAATGGGCATATATCCCACACAACATTAACTTCAGTCTTGTCAGGATTCAAATGTAGCTTGTTCTGCTTTAGCCTCCTGATCATGGCCTCAAAACACTGGTTCAGAGCCAAGACAGATCCATGTGAAGGCTGAGATAATGGCAGTGCGTACTGATGACATGCAACCCCAAGGATCTGAACAATCTAAATGCTGAAAGGCTTAAGGGTTAAAACAGAACCTTGAGGCACCCTACCAGGATGGGCACATCAGTTGATTATGCTCCACCAGTGGAAACTCCATGTCCAACAGAAAAAAAAGACAGAAACCACTGAAGAGTTATTCCTCTAACACAATTCAATATTCCAACTGATCCACAAGGATGGTGTGGTAAATTGTATGTATCACAGGTCACTGAAAGATCTAACAGCATCAACAAGACTAACTGACCCTGTCCAACTTTAAGTGGAGATCATCCATCAGTGGAACTAAAACCATCTCTGTTCAGAACCAAGGCCTGAGGCCAGAATGAAATGGGTTAAGTCACTTAAGTGTAGATGTGCCTACCAAAAAACAGTGGAGTTGTTTTGCCACCATGGACTCTACCATGTTCTCTTAAAAAACGCATGTCAGACATGACTGTAATTGGTCATGTCATCTCATGGTAAGATTTTTTTAAAGCAGAAATCTAATACTTGCTGTGATGGCATGCACTTGTACCAAGAAGTGCTGTACAAACAGCTGAATGACTGTGAAGGGTTAATTCTTCACAGAAACAGAGAACCTTGAGTACCAGGCTGCTCCAAGCAATCTGATTAACATCAGCTGAGTAGAGAAAGACTTGAGAGCTGCATGCTGAGGAGAAAGTCAGTTGGATTTCTACCTTGGGTCTGACTTCAGCCTTAGCTGAGAGCAGTTTAAGAAAGACAGAGAACTGGGGGAAAGTTGTCAAGGAAGTTTGGTGAAGTAGGTGAAGGCTCCCATATGGGCCAAAGGAAGGAGATAAGATCTAGTGAGAGGAAAATTTCCCTACCAGTCAAACAGGGAGTTAGCTCTGAAGAGTGCAGAGATCCCTTGTCTGGTGTGTTTAGAAATTGCTTTCAGAAATCTTAACAGTGCAATCCTAAAAACACTTTCCTGGGAGTAAGTCCCATTGAGCAGACTTTAGAAGAATTCTGAGTAGACCTGCTTAGGACTGCACTGTAAGTCAGTTAAAAACACAAGACTAGTCCAGGTGTTTCAAGAGAAGGGGTTTGGTACTGGAAACAGTGTACCAGCTTTCTGGAAACTAAGCGAGTCAGTAAATACTCAAAGAAAGTGTATTGGAGTATTTGGGGGGAAACGCTAAAACAAAAGACTCTCAGCACAAAGATTCAAGTAACTGCGAATAGCATAAGAAACTCTCATTAGCCTGAAACATAAGAACTAAATTCTGCATATACTGGTTTTACCTTAGAGTAATCTATACTGGGTTACTTCAGAAATTTCAACCCCCAATCTCACCTGATCTTTCCCCTCTATGTTGAATAAAATATTTTTGTTAATTTGAATTTCAAAATGTCTCAAGTGAAATTTTCAGTGGTTTATGTTAAATCCTCCCCTCAGGTTCCCAGGCTGAGCCATCAGTAACATATCATACTGACACATGGTGGGACGACCAGCGTTCTTCAGGAAAGGAAAAAAAACCACAGACCACTAGGGCAGTTCCATTTGAAAGGGAGAGGAAAACACAGGGGAAAAATGGCCTCTAAGGGAGGGAAGTGGACAGAGTCATCATACCTACTTCCTTCAAAGAACTAGGGATAACCTCCTTGGTGAAAGAAGCATTAATGATCTTAACCAAAGGTTCCAAGATATTTCTAAAGCACAATTTTACAAGCTAGAATAAACATGGGTGAAAAGCACAAGTGGTGACTCTTAAACTATGAAGGACATAGTTGGTATCTATTGGCAATGTCAATCTGTCCATAACAAAAGAACAAACAGGTGCTCATGAGATCTACTCTCAACTTGGTTTCCAAGTTGGAATTGTTGAAAGAGATTTTATCAGCAAACAATCAAAAATGTCACAGCTTGGGGACAGATTACCATCATTAGCTAGGTCAGACTTAGGTGTTAGCAGGTTTTGAACCACTTTAAACAATTGAGCTAGATGAGATTCAGCAGACGCAATGGTGGCAGTATTTCCAATATATGAAAATAAAAACATGCAAACAGAGTAAATACACAAAAGGAACCATTCCTTACAAGGTGACAAACAAGCTGATTTCCAACAGTAATAGAATACTCCTGTAATTTGTTTTTTAAATGAGTCTGTTTCATCCACCTGTTCTCAACAGAATGAACTGCACCAGGACAGTATGTGTCCTCTACAGCCTTGGTCCTGCAGGGCTTAATAGCTACATATCACTCACTACAAGAAAACTAACTTGCATACCGGTGCAAGGATTTTCTTCGGCTTTGTCTGAAGTAGATGGGTGGTGAAATTCTATATGGAGTTGGTCAAACCTAGAGTTTCTGAGCAACTCCCATTCTGGAAAATTGCTCCCAAATAAAATAATATTAGGCACAATTCCTTGAGTGGTCCACATCAGCATGTTAGGGTTGCTACCTTTTTGCTGATGGTTGGGTAGGAGCTTTCTGGGAGTGGGCAGGGACATCGCCATGTGCTACATCCCCTATGTGATGTCATCATGCTGGGGTGTTGCACCAGGTGGTGGCTGTTGGGGATGGGGCTTCCACCCCCAGCCAGCTGACCAGTGGTAGACAGGAGCCCATGAGATTGGGGATCCCCCATTCCTACCTGGAGGCTGACAACCCTACAGCATGTTCATCACAAGAGCTACAACACATGACAGATAGAATACTTGCATCGTCTCGAATCTTAAAACCATTCTTTCACCTTCAAGTAATCAAGAATACAATAACCAGCTACAATCAGCAACAGTGCAATCCTAAACAGAGTTACACCCTTCTACATCCATTGAAGTCAATGAGCTTAGAAGGATGTAATTCTATTTAGGATTATACTGTATGTGTTCCATATATATGGGCGAATCAAACCTATTTTCCTATATAGCCTATGACCAAGAGAGCAGGTCTACTTAGAATCCTACTAATCCAATGGGGTTTTACTCCCAGGAGAGCAGGTTTAAGGAATGCAATATAAACGCAGCAGTCCTGAAGCCCAGAGGAATTGGGAAAACCCCAAATCATGTGTGTTTGTGAGGTATGCAAAGCCATTGGTGATCAAGGAGCATCGTATCCAGAGTACCTTCAAGCAAGGAATGTTTCACAAATCAAATATTCGAGATAGCATCAGCAATTGATCCACGATGACCCATCAGAGGTAAATATAATACTCTCTCACTGTCACTGGTAAATATGTCTTGAGGCAAGACTCCCTGCTACCCCATGGAAGTGATATTTATGTAATGTAATGTCAACATGCACCACTAGGCAAATTATTTATTTTGACGTGAATATCCTTCTTTTCTCCCTGCAAGGGGTCCAAAGAAGCTTATGACATTTTTATCCTCTCTTTCATTTTGTTCTCACAACCACCACCACATCTAAGGTAGAGACTGAGTCACTGGCCCAAGGTAACTTAGGAAGCTTCAATGGCAAATGGGAATTAAAACACGGGTGTCCAAGGGTAGCAAAAGTTGCTTAGTGTAAGAACCACATAGAATAAGCATTAGATGTTTGAGAACCACAAGTCATGAACAAATATCATAATACACATGTCTTTATTATTAAAACTCTTAATACTTTCTTTCCACAGAAAGATAAAATACATATGTATGAACTTTACAACATGACCATGCTAGGAGGAGACTTTAAAAAAAAAAACCCAAAAGCTGGGAATAACAGTCCTCATAAAATCAGCATAGGGAAGGGTTAGGGAATTTTTTGCACCAGTGGGAGAAAGAAACACACATGTATCATATAAATCATTAACAGTTTACATCATTATGCATCTATCTTTGCCTTGATATCAAGGTTATAGTAAATACAGCTCCTACAAGAGCTATGAAGCCAAGGGGGGAATCCTGCACCATCCTCTTTAATTCCGTCCCTCCTTCCAGTGGCTCCCTCATCTCTTGCACTCACTCTCCCTACTCCAGGCGACCTCTGTGGTGGTGGTGAAGAGCTTCCAAGCCTGCCTATTTTCCCCTCCTTCCTCTTTTCACCTTCCTATGGGTAAGCACTTAGAGCAGGGGTGTCCAAACTGTGGCTTGGGAGCCACATGTGGCTCTTTCACACATATTGTGTGGCTCTCAAATCCCCCATCTCCCTGTTAGCTGGCTTGAAGAAGGCATTTGTCTCTTTAAATAACTTTTCCAAGCCTAGCCAGCCAGCAACTTGGGGAATGCTTTTAAAGCTAAAGTTGCTTTCTTTCCATGTCTTTCTTCCTCCTGCCCCCATCTATTTTCCTTCCTGTTATCAATCATCTGATGTTCATGTCTTGCGGCTCTCAAACATCTTGACTTTCATCCCCTGCGTCTCTCAAACATCTGACGTTTATTCTATGTGGTTCATGTTAAGCAAGTTTGGCCACACCTGACTTAGAGGCTGACTGAGGTCCCAATGTTAAGCACACTTACTTGAGGTAAGCCTGCATTAAGTTCCCCTTTGACTTCCAGGAGCCGCACAATATGTATGAAAGAGCCGCATGTGGCTACCATGCCACAGTTTGGCCACCCTGGCCCTACCCAAGACTCTAAGCACTGTACCGTGCTGGCTATGAATTCTCTCAATTACTTTTTATGATAACTTCAAATTAATTAAGATGTAAGACCAATAGAACATTGTGGCCAGCCCACTTTTTGCTGCATGTAAGGGTCCTTGATGTGAGAAGGGCATGGCAGAGTAGAGAAGATTGTCCTATGCAAACTCTTTGCGCTGGTGGTTTGTAAGACCCAGCCTCAGACTTGAATAGATCAGTAATACGAATGGAAAAAAAAATAGAAGTCATACTTTTTGAAGTGTTGAAGACAAAGACAAATAGAGTGTTGAAGGCAAAGACAAATAGATTCAAGGGCAGCTTCTATCCAAGTGCCGTGGTTAAGCTAAATGCAGGGTTATGAATGGTTATGTGTTTTTAGATGCATTTAAATGGTCTATGTATATGTCCTTTTGTGGGTGTTGATGTGTTGGTATGTTTGAGGAAGAGCACCTCATTTCATTGCTCTCATTTTCTTGAGAACAATGACAATAAATTTATCTATCTATCTTTTTCTCATACACATGCATAAGGTAAAACTGAAACAAGTGAACCTATAACTTTAACTCAAATCCAAAAAAGGGAATGAAGCCGGTTCATATAATCAGGGCTTCAGCTGAGTTAAGATTAACTAGAGTTGAACCTATTCCTGTTATTACAGGCTCTGGAATCTGTCAAGTAATAACAAAATATGACCTCACAGACAAACTGAATTCTACTCCCCCATCTCCCATGCATGTGGATTTAGAGAGAAGGCTTGCAGCTCAAGAAGAAGAGTAGGTTTTTATAACCCCCTTTTCTCTACCTTATGAAGTCTCAAAGAGGATTACAGTCACCATTCTCCTCCCCACAACAGGCACCATGTGAGGTAGGTGGGGCTGAGAGAGTTCTGAAAGAACTGTGACTGGCCCAACACCACCCAGCTGGTTTCATGTGGAGGAGGGGGGAATCAAACTCGGTTCTCCAGATTAGAGTCCATTGCTCTTAATAACTATACCACCATGAAATTTCCAGGTGGGCTTGACTCTAGAGCCTCTCATTTTAGAAATCCCAGAGGCAGGTATGCCTGATTCCAAAAACATACAGGAATATTGCCTCCATTCAGGTTTTTAACACAATCTTTTTATCTCATTGGACATACAGAAGTATTTTATGTGATTGCTGTCACAGCTATTATTAGTCTGCCTTTGTCTGGGATGTTTTCATGCATTTTATGGTTTTTCTCTGAGTGTTTTTTATATTACATTCATATAATTGTGCATTGTGATTGTCTGGGGAGCCCTCATAGAATAAAAAGGAACTATGCCCATTTAAGAAAATAAATATGATAAAATCAGTAAGAAAAAAAGTTCCAATAATTAGGTAAACATATTTATAATTATATATGCATACAAACACTGAAATTGTTTGTCTGTGTGTGCAGGGCTTTTTTGTAGAAAAAGCCCAGCAGGAATTCATTTGCATATTAGGCCACACCCCCTGACTCCAAGCTAGTCGGAACTGTGTTCCTATGCATTCCTGCTCAAGAAAAGCTCTCTGTGCATGTGTGTGCATAAAAGACTTGGAGTTATTTTTTTAAAGATCTAAATAAGAACATAAGAGAAGCCCTGTTGGATCAGGCCAATGGCCCATCCAGTCCAACACTCTGTGTCACACAATGGCCAACCCCCCACCCCAAGTGCCATCAGAAGGTTCACAAGTGGGGCTAGAAGCCCTTCCACTTTGCCCCCCCTCCCCAAGCACCAAGAATACAGAGCATCACTGCCCCAGACCGTTCCAACAATATGCTGTGGCTAATAGCTACTGATGGACCTGTGCTCCATATTTTTATCCAATTCCCTCTTGAAGCTATCATGCTTGTAGCCTCCACCACCACCTGTGGCAGTAAATTCCACATGTTAATCACCCTTTGGGTGAAGAAGTACTTCCTTTTATCCGTTCTAACCCGACTGCTCATCAATTTCATTGAATGCCCACAAATTCTTGTATTGTGAGAAAGGGAGAAAAGTACTTCTTTCTCTACTTTCTCCATCCCATGCATAATCTTGTAAACCTCTATCATGTCACCCCGCAGTTGACGTTTCTCCAAGCTAAAGAGCCCCAAGCGTTTTAACCTTTCTTCATAGGGAAAGTGTTCCAAACCTTTAATCATTCTAGTTGCCCTTTTCTGCACTTTTTCCAATGCTGTAATATCCTTTTTGAGGTGTGGTGACCAGAATTGTACACAGTATTCCAAATGAGACCGCACCATCGATTTATACAGGGGCATTATGATACTGGCTGATTTGTTTTCAATTCCCTTCCTAACAATTCCCAGCATGGCGTTGGCTTTTTTTATTGCAATTGCACACTGTCTTGACATTTTCAGTGAGTTATCTACCACGACCCCAAGATCTCTCTCTTGGTCAGTCTCTGCCAGTTCACACCCCATCAACTTGTACTTGTAGCTGGGATTTTTGGTCCCGATGTGCATTACTTTGCACTTGGTCACACTGAACCTCATCTGCCATGTTGTCGCCCACTCACCCAGCGTCAAGAGATCCCTTTGGAATGCCTCACAATCCTCTCTGGTACTCACTACCCTGAACAATTTAGTGTCATCTGCAAACTTAGCGACTTCACTGCTTAGTGAATATGAGAGAATAATGAGAGAATAAGTAATTTATGAAAAAAATTATCAAGACTGAGGGAAAATATTGCAATGTAACACAGAGCTACACCCTTATTTATTTATTTATTCAATTTATATCCCGCCCTCCCCACCGAGGCGGGCTCAGGGCGGCTTCAATGGGCTTAGAAGGGTGCAACTCTGTTTAGAATTGGTCAGTAAATTACTTAATCTAAGTATTAAAGAACACTTGTATTAGTCACTGGCCAATCTGCACCTACAATTGGTAAAGATCATAGAGATCAGGGGGATTTCTAGAGTGTTATGCAGCACAGTGATGTCACTTCCAGGTTTTTTCAGCAGGAAATGACACTGCAGCATAGCATGGCACTATTCCTTCTGTCTTTGCCCCACACCCAACCCTATGCTTTGTGTTATCTTTTTTATTTTAATTTGTCTAGAATCTTCAAAAGTTGGAAGTAGCCCAGGTCGATCTGGTCCTCAGAGAGAGTCTGATAACTGCAACTAGTACACAGACTAATTAAGGCAAACTCCTATACTTCACCCTTTATTGTGGATTTTGCAATCTCTTTGTGATGAGCTGTAGGTGAAAACTACTCTTGCAAAAGTGCTCCCAACCCATCTTACAATTCGTAAATGATAATGCAGGCAGATCTCATGGAATACTTTTACAAAAGCATGTGCCATCTCATAACAAATGATTTTTTTTCTAAATAAACATATACTAATGGATAACCTCATTAGAACACAGAGAGGAACTTGCAACAGCTGTGCCCTTTGCATGCAGTTCTTCTATTGAGACACATACAGAGAAGATGCTGAGCGTATTTTTTTCTCCTCCATGTATGCGTCTTTCCACAGCATGGGACTGAATAAAACAACAACCCTTTTAGTGGATGATTTACTGACTTAGCAGAATTATCTTAATTAGTGGTTGCCTTGTGATTGTGGCCCACTGTGTCAAGTCTCAGCTTTGGTTTCTTGTTAACCTGGTTACTCCAGATGAACCCACTGGTGTAATAAGAAGCATTCACAATGTAATGTATTGTTAACAATGAATAAAGGTAAAATTAAAACAAACACAAAAAAAATAGATAAACTTGTAGGCTTGGATCTATCCATAATTTCTGCTGCGGCACCACATGCCACCCCCAAATACTGCTCCTTGTGAACAGTGTCTCTCCCCTGCCAATGGCGTCATGGGACAGTCAGAAGTTTATAGCAGAGGGGAAACTGATGAAAACGCCTCTAGTGGATTCAAACTAGGGTTGCCACAACTCCAGGTTGGGAAATTTCTAGAGATTTGGGGGTGGAGTCTGAGGAAGGCAAGGTTTACAGAATGGAGGGAGCTCAAAAAGACATAACGCCATAAAGTCCACCCTCCAAAGCAACCATTTTCTCTAATGCAGGGGTGGCCAATGGTAGCTCTCCAGATGTTTTTTGCCTACAACGCCCATCAGCCCCAGCCATTGGCCATGCTGGCTGGGGCTGATGGGAGTTGTAGGCAAAAACATCTGGAGAGCTACTGTTGGCCACCCCTGCGGAACTGATCTCTGTCTTCAGGAAATCATTTGTTATCCCAAGAGATCTACAGACCATGCCTGGCAGTTGGCCACCCTAACCCAAGCTCCAGGCTATACTATTATTCAACCAGCCTGATTTAAATGTAACTTTGGTAGGCTGTAAGCCAAAATGCCCTCAAAATGAGGATGGAGAATTGTCAGGTGGGCACCTGGCTTAATAAGGATCTTTTACCTGTGTATACAGGATTCCACGTCCAGAAATTAATGCTTAAAAATATTAGGGACTCTAATTAAGTAAAACAATTAAAATTTATTCCAGAAAAATATAGGCTTACATACAAGATAAAATACTCATAAAATCATCCATACAGTCCTAAGAAAAATAGAGAGAGAGTTAGAGACAACACATGAGTAGACGAACAGGGTGATAATTACTGATCGTAGTCTTCAAGGAAGGCTCCAATGGCGATGAAAGAGGACGGGGGTAATGGGACCCTCAACTGGCCAAGAATCGGGAATGGATCTAGACAGCGGAGATAGGGTACTGCTAGATTCACACATGTGTGGAGCTGGGTCAGAGGTTAAAGAGACTACCTTAGGCCCTCAGGGGATGGGAGGTGCGAGGGAGAAAGGGGAGGCTCTGCAGTGACTGTAAGGGCTGGACTTCTGCAGTAGCAAGTTGATTGGTGGTACCTAATTGGGTAACCATAACTGACCAATGAACAAGCTTGGGCCCGGGTTACCTGATTGGCCATGCAGATGACCATGGGCCAAGGGGGAGGCTCCAAAATGACAGTTGGGGAGAAGAATGGGAGAAATTACTGGGTGGAGGGGTGCTTAAGATTATTAAACTTATCTAAAAGGGTGACAATAGATGGCCAAATTATTGCCTAGGTAACACCCGGTTTACACAAAGGAACTTGGCTCTGGCTGAAGATGGTCTTCCTCTTCTGTGTTCTTCTTGCTACCAGTCTTTGTCCTGGGTTCCGTTGGACAAATGCTTGGGCGGTCTGGCAGGATCCACGCCCGGATAAGCTTGATGGTTTCATGGGTGGGTAACATCTGTTGCGTACGTGTGCTTCCCGCTGTGCTGAAATGGAGTCTTGGCACTGCTGGAAGATAGCTGGTGTTAGCCTCCCAAAGTGGATTCTATGGTCAAGGCTGAAAACCGCATGGCCTGGATAGTTCCTAACGGCGCGCTTTCTTCCGCTCCAAGATAGAGATGGTGTTCGCCCGGACGTGACTGGAAACCGTTCTCCTTGCTGGCACTCTCCCAAGGACACGGAGCGCTGCTTTAGCGTTGTGGCTGTTAGTATTCATAAGTCCTTTCCATTCTGGTAGATGTGTGAGAGCTCTGTCTCCAGGCACTCTGGCAACCATACTGGTGATCCCAATGTCCATGTATATGAAAAGTAGGGGGCTTTTTCTTACAAGGCATGAACTTGTTTGTGCAATTGTGTGCATTTTGAGAGCTTATTTCAATAGAGAAGCTATATGTAAGACTGGACCATTAGCTTGACCAAGCAATGTTTAAGAGGTTTATGAATCTCTGGTGTACTAAAGTTTCATGAGAGACATTCTAAATGAAAAGCAGCCCACTCTAAATGAAGCACTGCATATGTGAAAGATCATGCCAATATCCCATTTAAGTTGGGCGTAAGTATCCACATTCTCCCACGTGCTAGTAATATTTCTCAGACAGTTTTCTGCTTGTGGTGCTCTTTCTTATGATTGTTTGTAGGCAACAGCCAGATCATGGACTTTCTTTGTGGCAGGTCCAGTCCTCTGGAATGGCCTACTGGACCATGTATGAAAGGGGTTTTTATACTGCTTTAAGAAAGTGTACAAGAGAGTTCTATTTCTGAGGGTATGGGTTGGGGGGATGAACTGCTTTGGCAGATTTTAATCTATGTATTGGTTTCTTTTTGTTAATGGAAATGTTTTTCATCCTTGCAACTCAGTACTTCTCCTGTTAGCTGCCTCTTAAGGAATTAATATGTCAAATAAAAGAAATCCTGGGCAAGTTGAAGGAACTTTCATCAGCTACTTCTTTATAAATTACATTGTTGATTTTATGGAGGAATCATTCAGCAAATGCATTGACACACGTATTATTCAATTTATTGTTAATGTTTCATTTATTTTATGGGCTCTTTTGATTTCCTCAGATTGTCAATGTCTGAATGCACTCCATAAATAAAATGTTTTCTAAAACCTCACAGACTCTATGTGTCATGTGGAGTCCAAGAAATTGTATGAACTGGAGGCAAATAGCTTTTTTTTAAGGGTTTACAAAGAACATATGAACCAAAAATACTTAGAGCTTTTGAAAAACACACACAACAAAAATACTGATCAGCATACAATCCCATCCAGAGCTAACAGGGAAGACTTTAAACATTCAATAATAAGCCTATAGTGGTAGATATGGTCTCCCATGTATTAGACAGGAAATGAATCTGTTCCCTTCTACCTGGGGATTTATTGTGATATAAGTAGGATTATTCACTGTCTGCCTCATGCTAGAAGAGTCTAAAAGGATCCTGTAAGCGACAGACTTGTTTTTGCTAACGCTCATGGATTCTTCCTCTTTGCACATATGTCAGATTAGCCAAATTAGTTGTGGTTCTTTTGTACAGTAGCAAGATTGAAAGGGTGTTATCATAACCTTATGTGCTGATAACAAAGACACAATAGCACATTGGGCTTATCAACAATGGAAAGTGACAGAAGCCCTAAAACAATTGTCTGTGCTATGTCTCCTGTACATAGTGAGCCTAGTCACAGAAGGACACAGGCAAGAGAAAATGAGGACAGCATAGAAATGTTCAGTAGAGCTTCATACAGTAGAATGCCTCCAATAAGTTTGGATTTGTGTGTAAGTTATGTGTGTACATAATATCACAGTGGTCATAATGGTTTCCTGAGTTCATCAATGGAACCTATTTGAGTGAACCAACCAGAGTAAATAACTGCTGATGAGATCAAAGCAGTAATGAAAGCAGTAATCATAGAAACAACTTCGTAACTTCTAACTCTACAAAAATCCCATCTCTACAAGTGACCATACGCTTTCTATAGGAGGCAATTTTCTCTCTTCTGGGAGGAAAGGATGTTACCTTTCACTTTTATGGTATGACATCAGGTTGCCATGTTTTCCAGGTATTCAAGACACCTCTTGATGCTCTTCTTTATCACCTAGTCACTCCCTGTGAAAGGGAAAGATTTTCCAACAGCTGTCACTCTGCTGAAGCCACAACATCCTACTGGTTCCCTTGTTGGTTCCTGACTGTTCTTCAGTCTCTTGGAGCCTCCATTATACTGTTGCCTCTCCCCAGGGCTTCAAGGCCATGTGATGGCATCATTTCCAATTGCAATGGAATGGCTCTGATAGTCTCACCAGGGCCACAGCTTTTAATGGCATTCTTGTTAAACTGTTAGCCCCTCTTAGTCAATGGCCATGCAGGCTTTTACATTGTCTGCTTTTTAAAACTATATCCTGCATATTCTGACCTATTTCAGTTTTGTATTTATTTGAATTCATCAAATATACAATGCCTCTTATCCACCACTTTTTCTGCTACCATTAACATGATTAAAAGACAGCAACTGGGTAGCAGTGGTTGTGAACAAGATCTTGGGGTATGGGTGGACTGTAATTAAATACAAGCAGCAAGCAACAACAAAAAAGGGCTAATGCCATCTTGGGGTGTATCAACAGAGGCATAACATCCAAATCACAAGATGTCATAGTTCTGCTGTACACTGCATTGATCAGGCCACACCTGGAGTATTGTGTGTGGTTCTTGGAGGCCTCATTTCAAGAAGGATGTAGACAGAATGGAGTGGATACAGAGGTGCACAATGAGGATGATCAGGGGCCTTGAGAATATTCAGTCTGGAGAAGAGGAGGTTGAGGAGGGACACAATTGTTTTCTTTAAGTATTCGGAGGGCTGTCACTTAGGCAGGGAGCTGTTCCTGTTGGAAGCAGAGGATAGGACTCCCAATCATGGGTTTGAATTAAGGGTGGGAAGGTACTGGCTGGATAGTAGGAAAAAAAACTTTTTACAGTAAGAGTTGTTCAACAGTGGGTTCAGATACTTAGGGAGGTGGTGAGCTCTCCTTCACTGGCAAACTTTAAGCAGTGGCTGGACAAACACTTGTCAGGGATACTCTAGGCTGATCCTGCATTGAGAACAGGGGGTTGGAATGGCGGCCTGTATGGCCCCTTCCGACTCTATGATTCTATGAAAATCCCTACAAATAGTTTTTTTTAATCATGCATGTTGCAACAGTACCTAAGACCATCACAACCAATAAACCTCAAACAGGCAGACTCTAGCTAAAACAAATTCTGGTGGGTCTCCAACTTTTAAAAAAGCCACGCAGGGTAAGGGATAGATTTAGCCTGAAGGATCATGCTCAAATTGTTAGCTAATCTTATCAAGTATAAGGAACACAAGACCACACAGCCTTATGCATCAACCTGACAGCTTTAAGTAGTTTCTCAAATAGTTCTTGATTTCCCCTGCACACTGTCAAATGGGGATTGCCTTGTCAAAATCCTGACAAGCAGTCTCAACCCTGGTACTAACATCCATCAGGCATCCCAGCTCCCTTAGTGCAACTGTAAGAAAGGCAACCAGAAGGGTAAACCGAAGCTTGCCAAAGTAGGGAAGGTTATTCCTGAAGAAGGCCTTCTTCATCGTCTTCCATCTCATCTGATGTATTTCTCCATCCATTTCCATATTTATCCCCAGGTCTCTTTTTGCAGCAGGAACTCCTTTGCATATTAGGCCACACACCCCTGATGTAGCCAATCCTCCTAGAGCTTACAGTACGTCCTGTACTAACAGCCCTGTAAGCTGTTAGTACAGGACGTACTACAGGACGTACTTGGAGGATTGGCTACATCAGGGGTGTATGGCCTAATATGCAAAGGAGTTCCTGCAACAAAAAATGAGCTGCATATCCCACCCTTTCTCCAAGGATTTCAGGATGGTTATTCCTTTGTCCACCCATCTGCTAGAAGAGGAAATGGCTATGAAAACCACTCTGAGCTTCTTGGAGGAAGGATGTTAGATGGTTCTACTGACAAGACAGAGGTTCTTTGGGTGAGTAGAAAGGCAGACTAGAGACTTGAGATCTCTCTCCTGTCTTGGATGGGATTACAATAGAGCAATATCCAATGAAGAGTGACTCCAGATACAGTTAAATAGATAAATCTATACTTTCCCCCCAAGCCTTCCAAGAAAGGAAAGGGATCTGAAAAGTACTCAAATGCCCACAGAGACAATGTCTGTTCCCCTTCCCTCACAACACATAGGGGAAGCTAAGCACTGACTTAAGCTGAAGGGAGTAAAGAATATGATCAACACTCCAATTGAACACAATTGGCTGGTTCATGTGAAGACAAGATAAGATTAAGGAGACAACCAGACAGTGCCTCAGCATACATATGAAAAACAGCTCCAAGACTAGCTCAATTTCAGCACTATGTAAATGGTTTTGTCTTTGTCCTGTCTTACTTCCATTAGGCAATGATCCTTCGTTAGCTTAAATTATTTGTTAGCTTTATTTATATAGCATCAGTGATATACACTACAAAGTTTCTGAAATTAAAAAAGAATGTCCTTGCCTCCCAAGGAACTTATAGTCTGTAAGTTCTAACAGTGGGAAGACAATTCAGGGAGGAGTAAGAGATGAATGTGAGTATCTGAAGTTTCCCATCCTGATATTTAGGATTTAATTTGGAGAGAAGGGTATTGCTTTCAAGGAAATGGAAGACTGTACATGTCTGAGACAAAGACGTGTTATTTTTAGTCTATACAGCACTCGATATGCTGTGCAATCATTAGCCCATTGACTTCAATAGATATAAAAGGGTATAACACTGCTTTGGGCTGTGCTGTAATCACACCAAATGAATGGGAGATGATAATAGCAGAAGCAGCTAGCACTTAATAAGCTTTGGAGCGTTGAAAAGGATCTATTTAAAAATGATCTACAATACCCAATGCTAATAAAAAGAGTAATACCACTCTTGTAGATGCACTTTTAGGCGATGGGTTGATGCAGATGAACACCTTCCTTGCATTTACGCTTTTCTTCTGCCCAATATGGAGACTCTCTACTCATGGTAAACAGACCTTTTTACTTATTTGCTACAAGACCTTGCCATAAGAATATAAGAGAAGCCATGTTGGATCAGGCCAATGGCCCATCCAGTCCAACACTCTGTGTCACACAGTGGCCAATATATGTGTGTATATATATACACACACACATACACACACATATACTCTGGCTAATAGCCACTGATGGATCTCTGCTCCATATTTTTATCCAATCCCCTCTTAAAACTGGCTATGCTTGTAGCTGCCACCACCTCCATTTTGCTAAGCACTGTCCAAAACACACTGAAGAAGTTCATACAGAAATGTACAGCTGTTCATTCAGCTCATGATGAATTAAGTAAGTAGTCCATTCACTGTGAGCTGGCGATTGCTACAGCCCCCCCCTCCAAACAAACAAAAGAACTATGACAAGCTTAATGAACTTGTTACTTTGACTGTCTCACAATATGGCAAGTCTGGTTCAGTAACAGCAAAGAATCGAGTGTGCATTTCATCCCCAAATTCACATGGAATCATTTTAGATTGGATCAGGTCACTAAATGCTAACCATTTTCAGCATAATCAGATACAAACCATTTTCTGAGCCAGTTTGGTGTAGTGGTGTAGTGCGGACTCTTATCTGGGAGAACCGGGTTTGATTCCCCACTCCTTCATTTGAAGCTGTTGGAATGGTCTTGGGTCAGCCATAGCTCTCACAGAGTTGTCCTTGGAAGGGCAGCTTCTGGGAGAGCTCTCTCAGCCCCACCTACCCCACAGGGTGTTTGTTGTGGTGGAGGAAGATAAATGAGATTGTGAGCCGCTCTGAGACATTGAGATTCAGAGTGGAGCGTGGGATATAAATCCAATATCTTCCTCTTCTTCATTATCTAAAATTTGATATTACCAGCCTGGGCTGGATATATGCCTATCGTCCTAGGTCAATTTCCATCATCTCCTATTAAAATGTCTCCACATATCCCATAATTTATTTATATAATTAACTACCCTAAGATGTGATGATGGCCACTAGCCATCCATGTCCTGCTTGTGGAGGGATGTAGTTGGCCTCTTTGGGAGATACAATGCTTGCAGGATAGATCCTTAGTTTGATGCAACAATCCTATGAATTCATACACTAGCAGTGCCTCTTCTTGAGAGACTGGAGACTGGCTGTCAGGATACACAATACTGTGATGGCCTTGAACAGGCTAGCTCCATGCACATTTTTAACCAAGTCACGTTGTAACTGGCAGTGATTGTACAGGTTGCACTGATTTTAAAAGCAAAGTCAGTTTTATGTGGGAATCAGGTGTTTCATCACTGCACCGTTGTGGCTTTTTTTAAAACTAGAGCAGCTCTTTCTTTTGAACAGCTTTCCACTTTCCCTTTCAATATCCTATTTAAACTGCTGAAGTCTTTTAAGCAAATTTACAAGGTGAGACCATTGCCATTCTCCACCATTGATACAGCACATGCTGTACAAGGTGCAGAATGGTGGAAATCCATATTCCTTTTGTCTAATGTGGAAATTCCTTTGCAATCAAGGTGGTACATCAGTCTGCCGGACATTTTAAACACACCACTTCCTCTTACAAACTGTGCTTATCACCCAAATAATGATAGCCCCCTCCGTTCCCCTCCCCACGCACTTGTCAGCTCTCAGGAATTCATTACCCTGTCTGTGTTATGCTATACCAGGCACTAGTTATCTTTGCAACCCATAGGCTGCCATAGAAATCCAGTGTGTCAGCTATTTAAAGAAAATGGAAGCTCTCCTGGCAGCAAATTTAATTAACTTTTCAACAGGCTTGGTCTGAGCTCAGAGAAACCTTGAAAATGGGATGGGAGATTATCTGTCAGAAAATAAACTACTGAAAGGGGTAATACACACAGTTCTATATAGAATACATGTAGAACAATCCAGACGTAATTATTTAGAACTAAGTAGGGCTGAGGGGGAGAGGGGCTAAGGGGACAAAATTCCAAAGGTCCTGGTCACCTGGGGGGACCTGGGCCCAGTCTTTTTTTTTTTTTTTGACACAGAAAAGCTTTATTGGTATAAAGTTCAAGGTACAAAGGTGGTAGTACATCAGCAGATGCATAGCATATACCAATATATAGTGAGAAAGTGGATACATACAATGTTAACCATTAAAAAACTAATTACAACAGTAGTTGGCATGACATTAATATAGCATGGTGTGAGTCATTAGGGTTTCTGCTGTCTTTTGAGACTTTATCAATAAAGGGACGCCATTTACACACAAAGTCCGAGGAAGCGGTCTGGGAGGAGCAACGAGGATCTAAGTCATAGGTGAGCTTATCTAAGACAAAATAATCCCATAGTTTCAGCCACCATGCCTGTCTCGAGGGAGGAGTTTGTTGCCTCCAAACCAGGGCAATTGCAAATTTAGCTGCCATGAACATATGTGAAATTAGTTCCTCCGCGTGCTCAGGAATGCGTGAGGTGCCTACAAGGTTCAGGAGAGCGTACTCCGGCGTGAAAGGTGGGGAGTATGAGGTGAGGGCATGTACTTCTTGGTAAATTAGCCTCCAAAAGCTTTGTATAACGGGGCAGAGCCACCAGGAGTGAAAGAATGTGCCTCTCTGGCCGCAGTTCTTAAAACAAAGGGGCGAAGTAGAGAAGGAGTGTGATAATTGCACCGGGGTCTTATACCAGCGCGTGAGAACTTTAATGGCTTGAAGTTGCACGTCCATTGCCTTCGTTTTATATATGGAAGAACTCCAAATAGCCTGCCACTGCTCTTTGGTTAGCTCGGTACCCAGATCTCGGTGCCAGGCCCCTTGATAGGAGTGTGGTTTTGTGTCAATGGAGTGAAGTAGCAGTTTGTAAATTTTCGATATCAAACCTTTAATAGGGGCTGAGTCATTAAACAAAATTTTCAAAATCACCAAGATGAATCCGCAAGGGAGGGCTAAAGAGATGAGTATCTAATAAATGTCTGAGTTGCAGGTATTCAAACCAAGGAAGTCGAATTTCAGAGTTTGCCTCTAAGGTCACTTTATCTTTCAGTATCCCCTTGGAGAGGACATCAACAAAGCGAGTCAGCCGCAATTGTCTCCATTTTGAAAAAGAGTTTTTATACAAACCTGGAGTAAACCAGGGTTGGCCAACAAATGTGGCTAGGGGGGAAGTTGGAGGGGCTAGCAGATTGCAGTGTTTGCGCCAAACTTGTAGGAGAGAAGCTAGAAAGGGATTCGAGGAAAGAGAAGATTTAACTCGTCTAGAGACACCCCAGAGCTCCTCCTGAAAAGAAGAGGTCTTAAGATAAGAATTTTCAATCACCTTCCAGTCCGCCACATAGGAAGGCCTGTAATATTTTATCAAGGTAGAGAGGATGATAGCATCATGATATCTGGAGATGTCAGGGACCGCTAAGCCTCCCATCGAAGTAGATCGCCTGCAAGACGCAAAGTTGAGCCTTGGTTTCCGGTGTTGCCATACAAATCCGTTCACTTGAGCCTGCCATTTATGTAGCAAAGGGGCCGGGATACATAAAGGGACAGCGGATAAATAAAACACTATCTTAGGTAAGATCAAAGATTTTACTAGATAAATGCGCTCCAACAAAGTGAAAAATTTTTTGTCAGAGAGGGTTAGAAGGGAGTTGATAGAGTCAGAGATTTCAGTCCGGTTGATGGAAGAAAGGGTATCAAAATTTAGAGGGATGTGAATTCCGAGATGCTTCCAAGATTTTGTGACCCATTTGTATCTGTAGTGTTTTCTGATAAAGGCGATAGAAGCAGAGGATAAAGAGATGGGATGTAGAAGGGATTTATCAAAATTTATAGTGAGGCCAGAAGCTGCGGCAAAATCAGACAAGTGAGAGTGGATTGCAGGGAGCGATGAGGAAGGACTGGTGAGGTATAGAGTTATATCGTCTGCGAAGAGGCTTAGCTTAAAAGCTTTAGACATTACCGGGACGCCATAAATTCGAGAGTCATCCCTAATTTTAATAGCAAGGGGCTCAATTGCAAGAGCGAATAGGAGAGGTGAAAGAGGGCACCCTTGGCGAGTACCTCTGGACAATGTAAAGATGTCAGAGTTAAGATTATTAATCCGTAGCAGGGCTGAAGGGGAGAGATAGAAGGAGTCTATAAGATTACGAAATTTGGGACCAAAATTCATTATCTCAAGTAGGGAGTGGAGATACAGAGGCTCGACCGAGTCGAAGGCCTTCTCTATGTCTATAGATAAGATGCAGGCATCACGGATGGCCTTAGATTTGCAGTGGTGAATTAAATTCAGCATTTTTGGGGTGACGTCGGTTAGGTCACGATTAGGAATGAAGCCTGACTGATCTGGAGCGATATAACTTGCTATAAAGCTATTTATCCGTTTAGTTAAGATACTAGCAAAAAGCTTGTAGTCAGTATTCAGGAGGGATATCGGTCGGTAGGATGTAGGGTCTAATTCATTCCTTCCCTTCTTGTGCAAAACAATAATCTTGGCAAGGTTCCACGACTGTGGAGTAGAGCCAGTATCCAGGATATGGTTAAAGAGGGACAATAAATATGGGGAAAGTGAGGGGCCATGGGCTTTATAAAATTCAGAGGTGAAACCATCAAGGCCCGGGGATTTATTTGTACGCAAGGATTTAATGGCTTCAGCAAGTTCCAGTTCATCTATGGGATGGTCTAGATAGCTTCTATGAGGTTCTAGTATCATGGGAAGAGAGTTGATAGATTGAAAGAAGGTAGAGATCGATTCTGAGGATGGGTTTTTGGATTGGTATAGGGAGGAGTAAAATTGCTTAAAGACTTTCAAAATGGATTTTGAGGAAGTGCATAAAGTACCGTTGCGGTCTCTAAGACCCTTTACATTTAAATTAGCGGCTTGATGCTTGGCTTTCCATGCCAAGAGCCTTTGGAATTTAGGGCCTCTGAAGCAATAAGCCTGTTTAGTGAATAATAAATTGCGTTTGATACCCTGCGTTTCCAAAGCTTCTAGCCGTTTCCTTTCTTCTTGTAGATGAAGGTAGATTTTTTTGTTACACGTCTGCTTATGCTGAAGCTCAAGGTCTCTAATTGTGGCAGTCAGAGTGGCCCAGTCTTGCTGGTGTTCACCTGTAAATTAAAGTGGCCCCTTTACTGCAGGGAAGGGAGATGAGAAGTATGGCCTTGAGCCAGTCAGCATCAGCAGTTGGTAAGGCAGAGAAATTGCTGGGCCTGAGGGTTTCCTGGGGGGCTAATGCTGCTGCTACAACACTGGGCACTGGAGCTGGAAGGATAGGTCAGGAAGAAAGCTGGTCACCCACTCCTGTCCTCTGGTTAGTGAATGAAAGGTGGAAAAGGCAGTTTCAAAGGGAAAGAGGTTACACAAAAATTGAGCCACTGTCATAATTCTTGGCCAAGATTCTGATGGTAAAGATCCTCCTTTGTGCCACTTCCCCCAATGATTTATCTTCTTTAGCTGCAAGCAGGCAGGAGAGGAGGGAACAGCTGGCTTCTATTTTTGTATTGATTCTGTTATATTGTACAAACGTTGCATTGGTTTTTAGCCTGCTATGTAATAAAATGTGTCGCGGGTCAGATCCAACTAGCTTTTTCGCTCAATCCCACCTAATTCTCATCCAGCCTTGGTCCCATATGGCTTTTGTCCATGCAGTTCCCATAATACTGAGCATAGTATTCTGGTAGCTAAAGGGTCAGTGGTTCCCTCCTCCTTTTTCGCTAGTAGTGAAGTTGAATAGAACCAGACCTCGAATTCAGCAGCAGCTCACAGGAGTGCAGCTCCTGAACCTTACTGACCCCCCCCCCACCTTGTCCATTGAACAGTAGGTGCAGCTGCATAACAATCCCTGGATTAGGGCAGCAGGCAGGCCAGCCAGCCAGCAGGAGATTGCCATGCCTCCAGCAGCCCTCATTAACCCCTGGAGATGCCTACACCACCCTTTCTCCACTTCTTATGTGATTTTGGGCGGCGGGTGGCTTGAAGCCCAGCAGAGCCCCAGGGAGCAAGGGCTGCTTGGTCTGGCTGGATCTCTAGCCGGCCCAATCAGGCCTTGCTCGTCCAGAGCTCTATTTTCTTGTGTCAGGTTGCTTTTGGCTGAGGAGGCATATGATAATGAGTTATGCTAATGAGCTCCAACACCTATTTTTCTACAAAACGACCCCTGTGTAGAACCATCTCATCCTGTATTGGTGCACAGCACAGTCGAGAGTAGTGTTACTACACTGAAAACTGTCCTGTGCTTCAGAAGCATGGATGGGCAGGAGAACAGTTTGTGTGGTGTTGTATGCAATGGGTACTATGACTGCTCTTGTACAGTATGAACCAGATCCTATTTTCCTCTCTGCTTGCTAGCAGGCGGTGGTAGGTGTGAGCAGGGGTGGAATTCTAGCAGGAGCTCATAAACTTTTGGGAGGATTGGCTACATCAGGGAAATCATATTACATAATATACAAAGGAGCTCTTGCTGGAATTACAACCTTGAGTTTGAGGGATCTCTCACCCCATGGCCGCCCTTTTGCACTGAAAGATGGGAACAGCGATGTACAATGTCTACTGCTGTCCAGATTTGGAATTTAAGCCCGTATTCTCCAAGATAAGAAAAATTACCAAATTAACATAGAAGATAGTTCCCCAGAGTTTACAACATTGGGAAGTTATTCATGATCAAGGGGTTAGTGTGTGCCATTGACTCTTAAGTATGACTACAAGTCTCTTAAGTATGATTACGAGGGAGACACCAAAGCAAATGTGGTAGCTCTGGTTTTTTTGCCACCAGGACCACCTGCACTACCACAGCAGCTGGCTTATTCCAGAGTGCAGCAAGGAAAGCAAAGGAACTTCTTGCCATTCTTTATGGACATTCCACACTGTGTTCCATGATGTATGCAACAGACCATAGATGCAGAAAGACCACCAGATGTTTCAGCTCTTCTGTTTGTTTATAGACATATGTGTCTGTTCAAGAGCAAAGTGATTCCAGTTGCAAGAACTTCAGGGGGCACCTCCAAACAAAACTGAGCAGATGAGTAAGTGCTCTGTCAGCTTTGGCTGCAGAACAGATGCAAAGCAACATCAGTGTTGCTCTCTTTTTATGTTAACAAAGAGAAACAGCTGCAGCTCAGTGGTCAATCGTTCGCTTTTGTATGCATAAGTTCATTCCAGGCACCTCCATCAGGTAGCAGTACTGGGGAAGATCTCTAGCTGTGACCTTGGAGTGCAGCCACCACTAAGAGCAGAAAATGCTGGACTAGAGGACCAAAGCTATGGCAACTCAGTTGGTTTAAGGCAGCTAACCATATGTTGAATATTTTGTTTTCCCTGCATGCTCTTATGGACAGTCAGATTTCACAGAATCACAGAATCATAGAGTTGGAAGCGACCTCCAGGGTCATTTAGTCCAATTCCCTGCACAATGTAGGAAATTCACAACTACCTTTTCTCCCTACACTCCCAGTAACAACTTAGCATTGATGCATCCCTTCCTGCCCCCCTTCATGATCTACCTAAGTTCACAGAATCAGCATTGCTGTCAGATGGTCATCTAGCCTCTGTTTGAAAACCTCCAAAGAAGAAGCCCACCACCTCCCAAGGAAGCCTGTTCCACTGAGGAACCGGTGTCAGGAAATTCTTCCTAATGTGTAGCCGGAAACTCTTTAGATTAAATTTCCACCCGTTGGTTCTGGTCTGACCTTCTGGGGCAACAGAAAACAACTCCACACCATCCTCTATGTGACAGCCCTTCAAGTACTTGAAGATGGTGATCTTATTACCTTTCAATCATCTCCTCTCCAGGCTAAACATAAAAATACCCAACTCCTTCAGCCTTTCCTCATAGGACTTAGTCTCCAGACCCCTAACCATCTTGGTTGCCCTACTCTGGACATGTTCCAGCTTGCCTATATCCTTCTTAAATTGTGGTTACTTAAAAACATAAGAAGAGCCCTGCTGGATCAGAACAGTGGTCCATCTGGTCCAGCATGCTTTTTCACACAGTGGCCAACCAATTCTTTAGAGGGCCAACAAACAGGGCATAAAGGCCAAGGACCTTTCCTGAGGCTGCCTTTCAGCATGGTAATTCAGAGGTTTACTGGATGCATGGCTGGCACTTGGGAGTAGGCAAGATAGGCAGCTGCTTAGGGCGCCACCTTACCTATGGGCACTGCTGGATGCCCCCTCCCCCTGCCATGCTTGACTTCCAAGGTAGCAAACTCAGGAAGCTGACAGCGGCGGGCTGGCTTGTTGGCATGTACTCTCCTCCAAGACCAGCTTCCCTCACAAGGGAAGCAGGGCTTGGAGAACGCACCGTACCCAGCATCTCTCGCCTTGAAGGCAAAAGCAGTCGGGCGGGGGTAGCCCTCCCCTGCTGTGCTGCCACATGCCCTCCCTGTGGATGGGGGTGCAGCTGCGGGGCAGGCACGGGGGGGCGCAGGGCAGGTGCCGGCCTGGGGCACCCGAGGCCCTAGCGCCAGGCCTGACTGGATGGGAAGGTGCCCTTTACTCACCATAGCTAGTAGCCACTGATGGGCCTATCTTCCATGAACCTGTAGAGTCCTCCTGTAATGCTGTCTATGCTCACTGGCAGTGAATTCTACAGTTTAATTACATGTTGAGTCGATAAGTATTTCACTTTGTCATTTCCCTCTATCTCTAAGTTTATTTATAAAAAATATTTATTTGCTGTTTTTCCACATGTCAAAACAGCTTAAATGCTAGAAACTAGTGTGTTGGATATTACAAAAGGAAAGCTGAAAGTTTTCATGGATGCATATATTTCCTGCCTCCCCTTTCTCCAGTATTGCCCTAACACCTCTTGAAAACCTGATGCTGGGGATTGCAGAATTGTTAGAGGAAAAGACTACATGGAAAGAGAGGCCTCATGCAGAGAGTAGAAGTGTTAAACCCCTTCACTTCCTGTGATCCAGCTGCAAGGTCTATTTTAAAAATGCTGGGAAAACAAAAGCACAGTCACAGATTTCACAGCTGTTTGTCTAGGTTGATACTTGGGAACCAGCGACAATCTGAAAATATAGTCACCCGCAAGACTTAAACTACCTTTGAGCTTCTCTTGCGCTATTCATGGTAATGCTTGTTTATATGACAGAAGAGAAAGTCAAGAACAGGCATTTGGAAGGTGAACAGACCTGTCGTGTTTATAAATCTGATCAAAACAAGAGCCACTTCAAACATCCTATGTGAAAATTCTGTGCTTCCAAGAATCAGAGAGCTGAGGCTCAGCTCCAGACTACTTCACTATCCCTTCTTCCTTACTACTTCCTTTTCTACTTTCTACATTTTTGGAATCACATCAGCCTTACATGTGACAACTTGGAAAACAAGATTCTCTTCTTTAAAAAAGTATCAACCAAAATGGACACAAATACTTTTGCACAAGTGGGTTGTTGTTGTTTTTTGATGAAAGCTGAAACTATAACTAGTCTTTCCTCCTACAAGGTATAGGGTTGCCAGACAAGCAGTATTTTTTCAGGCAGTGATATGAGGGTGTGTGCGGTATTACATCACTTCCAGGAAAAACTGGAAGTGGCATCATGTCACTCTAGGAATCTTGGGGAACTCTGTGTAGAGTTTCTGGTGCTTCTGAGTGCTACATAATATCACTTTCCCCCACACCCTTAGTAACCCCTTCCCCCCCCCCCCCTGGTTTCCCCCGGAAATGACAACAGTGTGTGATGTCAGTGTTTTTTTTAAACAATTTCTGCAGCAAGCAACAAGGGATACTGGCAGGAAGCCTCCTGTCATAACAGGAGGTCTGGCAACCTTAACAGAATACCTTTAGGACCTGTTGTAACAAAGTGCCAGGCACAAGCCTGACAGCATGTCCTCCCCAATTTATAAATTAATATTTGACTAGTCTTCTTTAAATTCTGAATTAGAGACCCAGGCTGCTCAAAGCACATGCCTATCTCAAAGCATATGACTAACACTAGCAATAATGTGTGTGTGTAAAAAACCCTCATCTGGGAACTTTTCCATTCTAAACTCCTCTGCCTCAAATTCCCTGGCAAACTTCAAGAAACTCTGCCTTTTCAACTTAGTCATGCTGGTGCCAAACCACTCTAGCTGTAAGCTACTACAGAGCTTTCAAATTATGTTGGAAAACAAACACTGCTTTCCTCCCACCCCATAACATCCATGCAGCCATCCCTGAGGCATTGCTATTTCAACACCAGCATACAGTATTCTGTTTATATAGCTGATCAGTACACAACCTGATGGCTGGGTATGACCAGGTTTTTGATAAGGAAAAGTCTCTTTCTTTTCTGTCAACAGACCTGATTTGCAGATCACAAAAAGTTCCCATTGAACAATCCTGCCCTGAACAGCAGCTTGTCATTATTTCAGTTTTGGAGACTCATTAAAAACAAAACCATGAATTCCATTTTAAAATTATTATCTGAAATGACATCCAAATAGTAAAGTTGCCAATCCTCAGGTGGGGGCAGGGAATCCCCCAGTTTGGAGGTCCTCCCCCCGCTTCAGGGTTCTCAGAAAGTGGGGGGAGGGAGGGAAATATCTGCTGGGCACTCCATTATTCCCTATGGAGACTGATTCCCATAGGGTATAATGGAGAATTGACCTGTGGGTATCTGGAGCTTTGTGGGGGCTGTTTTTTTGAAGTAGAAGCACCTAATTATAAGCATAGCATCCAGTGCCTCTTCTCAAAACACCCTCCAAGTTTCAAAAAGATTGGACCAGGGGGTCCAGTTCTATGAGCCCCAAAAGAAGGTGCCCATATCCTTCATTATTTCCAATGGAGGGAAGGCATTTAAAAGGTAAAAAAGGTAAAAATAGTCTCCTGTGCAAGCACCAGTCATTTCCAGCTCTGGGGTGACATTGCATCATGATGTTTTCACAGCAGACTTTTTACAGAGTGGTTTTGCCATTGCCTTCCCCAGTCATCTACACTTCCCCGCCCCCACAGCAAGCTGGGTACTCATTTTACCAACCTCTGAAGGATGGAAGGCTGAGTCAACTTTGAGCCGGCTACCTGAACCCAGCTTCTGCATAGTCCCTTTAAATGTGATGGCCAGAACTCCCTTTGGAGTTCAATTATGCTTGTCCAACCTTGTTCCTGGCTCCACCTACAAAATCCCCAGATATTTCTTGAATTGGACCTGGCAATCCTACCAAATAGTTAGGTTTGGAAGAAGAAAAGATACTTTCAAATACTTTTTTTTTTCAAAATCCTTTATGCTCTGACTTTTAAAAAAGTTCCTCAATTTAACTGTCTGACATGGCAAAATATAGTATTAACATTTAAAACTATTTATTTATTTTTAAAACACCCAAAAACCTGTTAGGGGGCCTGAAATGTTTATTGTCAAAGCTTGGTTTCTTTCTGAACCCAGGTCAGATATCAGTAGAGTACTCTGACTGTCCAGTCTGAAACATGTGCTTCCCACCTGCTACTTTGCCAACTGTCCCAAGATGAAATCAATGCAGTTATTGTGTATCTTGAAGAATCACTGCACCCCCCCAAAACAAAACAAAACAAAACAGTATCAATGTTGAGGCTACTAGCAGGGAAAGGAATTACAGCTAGGGCTGTTAAAGTTGTCAATGAAATGGAATGCGTAATTAATTAAAAAAGCAAAAAAGGTGATGCTGATTAATCAGGCTGATTTTTAAAAAAATGTTAATTATTTTTCATGCAGGACTATATAAACTGTATATGGGAGGCAGCGCATTGGTATTCCAGCTTGTTTCTCATTCACACAATAAAATGCCTTTCCTACTGAGATGGCCTGCCATAACCTGTGCTGGAAACAAGGAAATTATGCTATTTTCATCATAGAAACATAGAGCTGGAAGGGATCCCTGCACGGTGTAGGAAATTCACAGCTACCCCCCCCCCCCCCTCTCCCAAGCGACCCTTCCTTTATGCCCAGAGGATGGCAAAACCCCTCCAGAATCCCTGGGCCAATCTGGCCTGAAAGAAAATTACTCTTTGACTCCAAAGAAGTGGTTGGCATTACCCTGGGCATGTAAGAAAGGGCCATAAGAGTCAAGCTCTGGCTCATCCCTTCCTGCCCCTCCCTCTCATGATCTGACAAAATTCACAAGTCACAGAATCAGCATTCCTGCCAGATGGCCATCTAGCATGTACTCAAAAAACTCCAAAGAAGGAGAGACCACCACCTCCCAAAAGCCTATTCCACTGAGGAACTGCCCTGTCAGGAAGTTCTTTGTAATGTTAGATGAAAACTCTTTTGATTTAATTTCTGGGGCAACAGAAAACTGCTCCATCCTCTATATCAGAGGTGTCTTATGGCCTTTGGGCCACAACCAGTCTGCCCCAGGCTTTAATCAGGCCGGTGGGTATTTCCTCCCCCCTTCACCTTTGAAGCTCTGAGGCTGCCAAAGTTCCCAGCTCCTTCTGCCTTGTCTGTAACTGCTTCAGCAGGAAGTTGTTCTGCACTTGCAAAGCTGCAAAGAAAATGTGGAATGGCTTTTCCATTGAGGTCTCTGTGCCCTTTCTATGCTCTGTGTGTAGTCTATCTGGGCCCAGAGACCATAATGGGAAATCTACCATATTTTTCGCACCATAAGGCGCTCTGGAGGATAAGACGCACCTTCCTCCTGGGGGGCGATCCGCTGCCTCTGCCTCCGATCCGGCGCTTCCCCCGTGCCTGCCTGCCTGGCTCCATCTTCTTCAGGCAAGCACTGGGATAGCTCCACGTGGCCCCACCGCAAACCCAGCACTTCGCAAGTGCCGGCTGCGGAGGGGGCAGCGTGCTTCCTCCTTGCCTGTGTGCCTAGCTTCAGCTGTGATGTTTAAAGCAAGCTCTGGGATCGCTCCCTCCGCCCTCCGATCCCAGCGCTTGCTTTAAACATCACAGCTGAAGCCAGGCACACAGGCAAGGAGGAAGCACGCTGCCCTCTCCACAGCCGGCGCTCGCAAAGCGCTGGGTTTGCGGAGGGGGCGTGTGCTTCCTCCTTGCCTGTGTGCCTGGCTTCAGCTGTGATGTTTAAAGCAAGCGCTGGGATCGGAGGGGGAGGGAGCGATCCCAGTGCTTGCTTTAAACATCACAGCTGAAGCCAGGCACACAGGCAAGGAGGAAGCACCCGCCCCCTCCGCAAACCCAGCGCTTTGCGAGCGCCGGCTGTGGAGAGGGCAGCGTGCTTCCTCCTTGCCTGTGTGCCTGGCTTCAGCTGTGATGTTTAAAGCAAGAGCTGGGATTGGAGGGCGGAGGGAGCGATCCCAGCGCTTGCTTTAAACATCACAGCTGAAGCTAGGCACACAGGCAAGGAGGAAGCACGCTGCCCCCTCCGCAGCCGGCACTTGCGAAGTGCTGGGTTTGCGGTGGGGCCATGTGGAGCGATCCCAGCGCTTGCCTGAAGAAGATGGAGCCAGGCAGGCAGGCGTGGGGGAAGCGCCGGATCGGAGGAAGAGGCAGCAGATCGCCCCCCCCCCGGAAGGTACGTACCTTCGGACCATAAGACGTACACACTTTCCCCCCCACTTTTTTTTGGGGGGGGGGAAGTGTGTCTTATGGTCCGAAAAATACGGTATTCCAAGTTTTCCCTGCAGCTTTGCCTATGCTGCAATTTATTTCAATGGAGTGGAGATCAGTTTTACTTTCCAGTGTTTGAATGGCCAGCTGAAGCTGTTGCTTGCTGGAGAGATCTCCTTGCATACTAAGGTTTGATACAGTTTGTCTCTGTTGAATGAACCTGAGCAGTGGTGCCTAGTGATTAGGCTGGGAACCCACCGCCAAAGGTTGATATTACACTGGAGAGCCATCACAAGAGTTTCATTTTATATTTTAAAGTAAATGTTTGTATTTTAAGTAAAAAACTAATATTTTAATTGTGTTTGTATCCTTTATAAAGTTTATATCTCTAGTACCTGGCATTACATTTTATGACACGCATGGCCTGGCCCCACAAAGTCTAATTTATGACAAATCTGGCCCTCATAACAAATGCTTTTGACACCCCTAGGGCTGCCAAGCCCCCGATCTGGGTGGGGGTTTCCATGCCCTGGAGGTTCCCAACCCACCAGCCCACATTGCGCCAGCGGGGGGAGCCTCCCCTGATGTCGCCAGTGTGATGGCATCACCTGGAAGTGATGTCATCACACCAGTGCCATCGCGCAGCATCCACTCTAGGCATTTCCAGGGAAACTCTATGGTTTTCCTGGACGCTCTAGCCATTTAGGAGGGAAAACTCTATGGTACAATAGCTACCACAGGTCATCCCCCGCCAGAGACAAAAACCCTGGAAACCCCTTCTCTATATGACAGCTCTTCAAATATTTGAAGATGACTTTTATTCCCATTTGGTGTAGTGGTTAAGTGTGATTCCCCAATCCTCCACTTGCAGTTGCTGGAATGGCCTTGGGTCAGCCATAGCTTTCATAGGAGTTGTCCTTGAAAGGTCAACTGCTATAAGAGCTCTCTCAGCCCCACCCACCTCATAGGGTGTCTGTTGTGTGTTGGGGGGGAAATCTGCTCTGTGACCGCTCTGACACTCTGAGATTCAGAGTATAGAGCGGGATATAAATCCAATATCATCATCTTTTTCTTCTCACAATCATCTTCCCTCAAGGCTAAATATAACCACTTTCTTCAACCTCTCCTCATAGGACAGTCTCCTGATCCCTTGCCACCCTTGTCATCCTCTTCTGGACATGTTCCTGTTTATCAACATCCCTCTTAACTATCAGCATTAATGCCTCACTAGCACTGCAAAGACTATGAATTAGTGACTTAAGACATACTGGAAATTGTGAATCTTACAGTGCAATCCCAAACAGAGTATATTATTCTAAGCTCACTGATGTCAGCTAGATCATGGCATTGATCTAGCTAAAATTATACTATGTAGTTCAGAAACTCTGAACTACAATGCTGGTGATTGTCCTATGGGGACTCTAAGCAGCTGGGCAACTTGAGCATTAGCAGTCCCACTGCTTGGAAGAACCTCAGACAAAGAACTATGGGCCTACAGAGCTATGAACTGAACTCAGAACTCCTGCAGCAGTCTAGTGACCCAAGAAACTATCCTGGTCTTCCCTTTACCTTGTGTAGCTTTTCTATATTGACTGATATATTTTCTTACACAATATACCAACACTCACAGCATGTAGTCCTTTAGCATGAATTCTAGCAGCATGCAGAAGGAAGTATATCAAACTGATGAGTCAAAGGGTACTACGGGCAGGTTCCTACCTGACATCCATTAACTGCTCATCATTTGGTTACTCAGTGAATGAAGGCTGGCAGCTGAATGTGTGAACCAAGTTCAATAAAAAGTATGTTTTGGGGGCTGACTCATACATTACCAGGAGCAACTTGGGGCGGGAAGTGTTTCCTGTGGCTGTTTCCCATGCTGTTCCAGTAGATTCAGAAATTAAGTGGAAAGAGTTCATTAAGTGAACATACCAAGACAGACCACCTAGCTCTGTACTGACTGTTTTTATCAGTCCTGGCTGTCCACATAAACTGAAATTTTGTAAATGGAAATGTCCAAAACAAATATAGGATTTTCTGCATGCAAAACATTGGGTCTGCTGCTGAGCCAAAGCCCCATTGTGGTTCATGGCCACTCAAACATAATCCTTCCTCCCAGCTAAACCTTAACTGGATAGCAAAGAACCATATAATCAGCCTCGGCCATGTGGCCTCTGGATGTTACCAAACCAGAATAAAAAGAAACCATGTGCAGGTAGTTCTCACTGCCCATGCTGCTGCTAGCAGTGCATGAATAGGTCCTCAAATTAAGGTAGGCAGTACGGATGTTCTGTCTTTGGTGGTTTAATCAGCGATTCACATATGCAGGATCAGTTGTCACCAAGCGTATGTGTAAACCAGGCTTATGTATGCAAGGAAAAAACATCTCACAAATGCACAGTTTAGATTAGAAAACCAGAGTACAAAGAAAATAATTAGCTAAGGGATGCAACCAAGCCTTTACACAAGGCACAAAAGAGTATAATGCTATCCTGAATATCAAAATATCTCAACATGGTATTTACTTAAGGCAACAGTTTTCTTTCCACTGAGACAGTTTATTACTGGAACACCACCACCATTACATGCTGAATTTGCAATCTACATGAAATGTTCCATATGATAATGCCCTGGACACACTGCAAATCTTTTCATGGATTAAAGTTTGAAACTGTAATCTGTGGTTAATAGCCTAATCATACCAATTAAAAATCCTCATACTTTCCAATCCACTTTGCTGGATCTACAATCCTTTATCATCACAGTGTTTGCCTTCTGTTACAAAATAACCAATGAGTAGTGAGGCTACTTCCAGATGAAGGTTTTTCTTGGCCACAAGTTCCACAGGAAGTGCGATGATCCCTGATAAGGCAAAAGGCTTACCAATGGCTTGGCAGGCCAGCATGAGCAGCATAGCTTGAAGACAGGAATTAATTGAATAATTCCCTATACAACTTCGTAGTGTTATTATCATGTAGCTACCCATGCTTTAAATCCATGCAAATAGCAGCCCTGACAGCTATGACTTTTCCTTAGGTACATTAAAGGAAACCTAACTATTGATGGCAGTGGAAGTCCATGCAAACTAGAAATGTTGTTGATGTGATTGTCCTACAGGATAATACCACTAGGTTGGATCCCACAATCGGTTCATTGAAAGAGACGTAGGCCAAGGATCCTCCTGGTTCTCCTAGCCCATCAGGAGCCATTTCCAACCCCTGGAATAATGGTCTCCACAGGTTGGGAAGCTGCACTAGGGAGAGGGAAGGGGGCAAGTCATTCCCTTCTGTGTCCTTGCAGTGGGTCCAACCCTGTCTGTCCTAGCTTCCACTGAGAAGGACCTGGCACAGGAGGCATAATATAGAGCAAGAGCAGAAACCTAGAACAAGCAGAAGCTCAACATACATGCTAAACAACAGCACACCAGACCACATTCTTCTCCACTTCTCCTTTTGTCTGCCAGTGCACTGGTCTTTACAGGTAGATGTTGTGAGTTAGGCCAAACAGGTTGCCTGTCTGTGACATCAGTCTAATCTATCCAGGTCAGCGTTCTGCCTCTTCCATGCCTGTCATAATAAAGCTGAGCTGCAGCCAGGGCTTTTTTGTAGAAAAAGCCCAGCAGGAACTCATTTGCATATTAGGTCACACCCTCTGACATCACCACTGTTTCACACAAGGCTTTTTTGTAGAAAACACCCAGCAGGAACTCATTTGCATACTAGGCCACACTCCCTGGTGCCAAGCCAGCCAGAACTGTGTTCCTGTGCATTCCTGCTCAAGAAAAGCCCTGGCTGCGGCTCAAAGTAAGAGCCTCTGCTTTGCATGCAGGTGGTCCCAAGCTTGGCCCCTGCCATCTCGTTAAAAAGGATGAGGCAACAGGTGAAGTGAAAGACCTCCACCTGAGACCCCAGAGAGCTGCTGCCAATCTGAGCAGACACAGACAACACTAACCTCGATGGTCTGATTCAGGATAAGGCAGCTTTGTATATGTCATAACCGACATTTTGATAGTAGCTATCCCACGGAGGGATTACCAAAAAATGCTGTCTGAAAATCTTCAGTTCTGCATAGCCTCTCTGTCACCTCAACACTGTTATAGGAGCACTGTAAACAAGCTGTCTCTCTTTTTGCAGAAAGGCTGGCCAGCAGTAAAACATTAACATGACTATAGCTGACCTTTTGAATTTCTGTTTGTTCACTGGGCCACGCTAATTATGCACGCTCTCTCCTCTAGTTCAGACACTCTTCCCTTTTTATTCCTTTGCCTCTTTAAAAAAAAAACTTTCCCATCCTTTAACTGGCTTGCAGTTGCCCTTGAAGTGGCTGTCTTCAACAGGTAGAAACAGGGTGAAAACTGCCTGGTTTACACACCAGTAGGTAAAGAGCTAGACCCGGCGAGCTCGAAGTCTCTCTCGCCAGCCACAATACAACTGTCAGGTCAAGAGCAAGATGCTTGGGGCCCCCGTGGGGCAGCTGCAAAAGAAACGTTGAACACTGAGCTCCAAAGCAGGCACCTGACAAACTTCATCTCTTTGGGCACACATCAGGGCTATTCATAAGGTGGGGTCATGAGGAGGCTCAGATTTTTTTAATTTTTTTAAAAAAATGAAAAATAAAAGAAACGAGAGGGAGGAAGGAGCCTGCAGAACACACAAAACACTGGCATTGTTTATTCAAGTTCCGCCTTATTAGAGGTTTGCTGATGTAAGCAAGCAGGTTATGGTCACTGAAAGACAAAGTCTCGATTCACACCCCATTCACAAAAGACTCTCATCCCAATTCCAAGGGGACCGATTCAGTGGCAGGGATTTTGCTCCAGCTACTGCATTTAGTTATCTCACCCCCTCCCCATGTGAACTTAGTTAAAAGACCCTTTAAAGTAATGCAATGTAAATTGAACAAGCACAGTCATTCAGTTAGCTAATACTGGAAAAAAGGGAAATGTAATTACCTGGAATAGTCCCCTTTAGCTTCCTACAGTTGAGGGGGGTGGGGGGGGAAAGTAAATAATGTTAAAATGCATTCTTTTTTTTACAGCGTGTGTTAAATGTAGGCATCACATCACCTAATAGATTTTTTTCTTTAGTTCATTAAAACAAACAACACAGGGCCTCTCTCACAATCTAAAGAATATTACTTGTTTTACAAGGTTATTTTCTTTTAAAGTATAGCCATTCTTTTGAAAGAACTAGGAAGCCCATCCTTGATTATGTTCAGTTGCAGCTACCCAGAAACTAAAATCACAGAGAGCACCAGGGGCCCTTGTTTAAGTATTCTGGGTTAGTCCAAAACAACACAAACAGTTCAGAAAGTCAAAGCCATCATCAGTCTGCTGATGTTTTGTCAAGGAAAGCCCAATGGTGGCATGCTAAAAATGTTTAGCTGTTTTTAAAAAAAACAAAACCCAAAACATGGCAAAACATATAAAATGATCAAAGTTCATCACAAGAAAGTCAGCTATGTATTAAAATAAACTTGATCAAAGTTAATAAAGCTCATTTTTCTTTAAAAAAATTGTTTCAGTCTTATTAAAGCTGAAGTTACAAGAAAAGCTCTACATTCAGAATCATTACTAAATTTTCCTCCTCTTTGTCACCTATTCATCTAACATAGCTACATATCATGTGCACTGAGGAGAAAGATATTAAACTAGAAGCATATAGCAAAGATGCAGTTTATACAAATCACAATCTTCCTCTGCTAAAAAAAGGTTTTCTCCACACTCCTCCCACACATGTTTACATATATCTCTGGTTAGCTTTATGGCTATAATATACTTAAACTGTAAATGATCCCTTTTTTGTTGAGGACAAGGGGGATGTGGGTATGATAAGTAGATGCCAATTGTTACAAAAATGCCAAAGTTTGAGAACTGAAGGCATATTAGAAAATGCATTGAAAAGAACACAGAATTGATGGAAGACTTACCTGTAAAACCAAAGCAGCTAATCTGAAGACTGTTTCACTTTCCACCTCAATGTGTCCCTATTCAAATTAAGAGGAAAATATTAAGAGGACATTGAGATGCCCCCCTGGGGCTACACTGAATCTGTTAGTCTGTCACTAGGCTGGTTTTCCTTCAATTGCAGACTATACCATTGTGGCAGAAGGGGGGTGCATGTAATTTGATCTGTAAAGTTTGTTACATCCATAATGCTTAACAGAGACAGTCAGCAGAACCATTCTGAAAATAAAGGAGGATCCAGAGTCTAGAGGAAGCTGCCATATGGAATTGACTGTCAATTTTAATGAATCACACCTTCACTGCACATCAAGGCCCTACAGGGCTCCCAAGATTCAGGTTCCCTACTAAAGACTTCTGTCCACTGCTGAGCATGCTGTGTTATAAAATGCACATATACACATTGATTTGAGAAAGAATATAGAAAGCTGTGTTGGCTCACACCAAAACTAAAAAAAAAAGCCATGTAATACTCTGTATTAATACTAGCCAAAACACTGTGACACAGCAGGCAAGCTTTTCAGTTCTCTCCTGGACCAATCCTGGGTCAAATCACACCCTTCTAAACCCATTAACTTCAATGGAGTTACAAGGATGTAACTGTGCTTACAACTGCACTGCACAGCAACAAACACAGCAAGTGGGAGCAGGAACTTAAAGACCTTTGTTTCCATCCTGATTTTGAATATCTGAGTTAGCTTCTTACAGCACAAAACAGTTAACTGAATTCTAGTTAAAAGTGTAGAAAGGGACATGAAAACATTTCTGTGTGCTACAGCACTGCTTATAAGTGAATTATTAAGTGACTTTAACATGCAGATGATTTTTTTAATCCATAGCTGTTCCATACTTACAATACACCCCTCCCTCCCGGCAAGGCAGGCCATTACTACGCGCATTTCACATGTGAGAACATTTGAAGTAAAAATTAACATTGTGAAGGTGGGAAATTGTGACAGTGGGAGATTTGTAAACAGATTTAAAGCATTGTTTTAAACTTAAAGGCACCTGCAAAGGATCCAGTTCAGTCCCTCCCCTATTGTTGTAAGAGCTGGAAGATTTTTTTAAAAAGAGCAATGGGAGAAAATTTGCATCCAGAAAATGAAGAGGGAGATTAGCCCTTCACCAGTGCCATGACCATGATCGGAACCTCCTCTTCCCTTTAAGCCTTAGGATTCCTCTACGATATCTATTTACAAATCTTCACAAACTATGCGAACTTTGGCCTTGAGGAAAGCATGATCTGCTACCTTTGCCAACTGTTTATTATTTTCCTGCTTTGATCATGTCAACTGTTTAGGCAGATACTGTAGAGAGAGAGGTTGGGGGTCAATAAAAGCCAGATGCCTCCATAATGAATCTCACAACTTTTTTTTTTATTTTAAAAACTGCTTATTGACTCATGTGCCACCTCTCTCCCACCCTATCTAAACCTGTGACTTGCCAGGTTCTGCACTGCTCTGCCGTATCCCCATTCACACTGAAGAATCTTATGAAAATCAAAAGCTGGCATGACTTATCCAAAGAGTATTTATGACTGCATAGGGATTTGAACCCACCTTCCCCATCTAAGGTCCAACAGAGTGCCAGCTGAAGTATATTTGCCCCTGTTTATTTTTAATGTTATATTTATTTCTGGTGGAAAGGAGAGGCTATGCAATGATTTAACATTGCCTTCCATGAAGAAAGTAACATATTGTAGATTACCTAGGGATAAGGTCCATTATGAGAAAAAATACAATGGGCTCTAGAAAGAGACTCTGGGCAAGTGTCCCCTCTGCTGTCTTCCAAACCACTCACCTAAATGAAGGGATTCATGCCCCCCCCATACTTGATGTCTTCTCACCCTCAACTTTCCACCCACCACTCCCCCTCCAACTACCACTTACTCCCAATCACCTCTTCTTCTCAACTAACCTGCATCCTTGGCACTCTACTACTCTCCCCACCCATGACATTCACTCACCCCCACCTTTGCTGTCTTCCCACCCACCAATCCTTGGCTTTCACTCACCCCCCACCCTTGCTGTATTTCCACCTACCCTGCAGCTGGAAGAGATGCTGGCTCCCCCCCCCCCTACACACAATGTGTGTGTGTGTCCATGTCCCTGTGTCTGTGGTGTCTCAAAGCCCTGAAAGAGGCCCGAATGGAGATAGGTAAGAATATTTATGGGGAGTACAGGTTGGGGGCATGACAACAGTCACATGGATGCTGAATCTCAGAATTCCTTTTGTTTGCAGTGCACTGTTGCTGCCTTTCCCCATCATATTCAGCCTTGTGGTGTTTAGCATCACCATGAGCTTGTGGCATAATCTGTGGGGTTTTTGGCCTGGCATGGTTGTGTTATGGCATACCATAACGTATGTGCCTGAAAGCAGCCACTTTCTGTAGGGGAAGTGATCTGACTTCAGCTCTCACCTGGAGATTGGCAACAATGGTTCTCCAGGAGGAAATGACTGGTTTGGAGGGTGGAGTCTATGGCATTGTACCTGCCTGAGGTCCCACCCCTCCTCAACACCTATCCTCTCCAGACTCCACCCCTCAAATCTGCAGGAATTTCCCAAACTGGAGATGACAACCCTATCACCTCTTAGCCAACTATCAGCCTACCGTTATCTGCCCCCTGACATCAGTCTTCCATCTCCTCCCCTGCTGCAGCCTCTACCTAGGAAAAGTACAGTCTTTCTCTGCAGTAAGGACCAAAGTAGTTTACATCATTCACCTTTCCCCCTTTTGATCTGCACAACCCTGTGAGGTAGGTTAGGCTGAAAGTCTGTGACTGGTCCAAAACCACCCAGTCAGCTTCCGCAGCAAGAACCTGGGTCTGGTAGACCCTCCTCTGAAGCACTAAACTCCTATGCTACACTGGCTGTCATAGGGGAGCTGCTGCTGAACAGTAGGAAGCAGCCAGGCCTAAGGTAGCCAACCTCCAGGTGGAGGCTAAAGATCTCTGGGGATTCCAACTGAACTCTAGACAGCAGATCTCTCTTCCCCAGGGGAAAATAACTGCTTTGAAGGGTGAACTCTATGGCATTATATTCAGCTGAGACCTCTCCCTTTACTGACAGAACCAAGCTTGGTTGATAAGCAGCAGCTACAGCCTAGCATCTTCCCCAATGGCCAAATCCTCATTTGTCCTGGGGCGAGGTTGAGGTGAGGAGAGAGGGAGGGAATGACAGTAAAGAGGTGGTCACAATGGCCTCTGAGGAAATGCTCCTGGTGGGGGCAGGCCTTGCTGCCTAGTCGCATTACCACCTTCATTCCCTCTCTTTGCGGATTCCCTGCTGCCGCTGCCTACTTTTTCTTCTGAATGCCAGAGAGTGGGTAGGCAACAGGAGAGATTTATTTATTTATTATTATTTATTACTTTAAATTTCTATCCCCCCTCCTCTCCGCAAGCGGACTCAGGGCGGCTAACAACATTCATTCACAAGTTAAAACCAGTAAAAACCAATAAAACATAATTACAATTTAAGATTTTAAAAACATTTTGTGGTGCTGTATCACTACAATATAGGCGAGTTCTTTTTTTCTGACGGTGATCACCTAGTACTCTATATGATGTTGAGTGGCAGTTCTTTCCCTGCTAGATATCAAAGGCCTGTCGGAACAGTTCAGTCTTACAGGCCCTGTGGAAAGTGGAAAGATCCTGCAGGGCCCTTATGGCCTCTGGGAGAGCATTCCACAATTCTGGTGCTGCCACCGAGAAGGCCCTAGCTCGCATCGAACACAACCTAGCCTCCTTTGGTCCAGGGATGGACAATAGATTTTTTGTTCGTGAACGCAGTGCTCTCTGGGGAACATGTGGAGAAAGGCGGTCCCAGGCCCCTGACCATAAAGAGAGAGGAGTAGACTCAGCCAATGGAATGCAATGGAACTTGAGTGGCAGTTGACCAGTCAATGGCTGATGAAGCGCATAACACAGCCAATGGGAGAGCTGGAAATTGCCAATACGCTTGGGGTTTTATATAATAGGATATGGAATAAAGAAGGTTTACTTGGTTACAAAGATTGCACAAAATGAATATACTATCCCTGGCTGTGTTGTTTTTAACATTTCTATAAAGCAGTCACATACACTTATTCCAGTTTATATCTTTGGTACCCCAAGTTGCATTTTATGGCACACATGCCCCGCCCCGACAAAATAACATTTATGTCAGATCCAGCCCTCATAACAAATAAATTTAACGCCCTTGATCTATAGGGAATGTGCAGGTGTTTTTTGGATGTTTTAATAAGCATTTTAAACAAGGCTGTATTGTGTTGTAGATTGTTTCATCTGATTTAAGCACTGCCCTTATTGTTTTATTGGATTGCATTCAATGTGTTGTGAACTGCCTAGGGTTTTCTATTAATAAATTAAAATATAAATTATGGCTGACATATCTGTGTAAGAATATCTCTCTTGCTGGCTACATGAATGTATTTGAAAGCAAAACATAAACTCTTTGCAGACTTGCTGTGTGTGATGTTTGAGGTGGGAAAATCACTAGGTCAATTTTTACCTGTGAAAGTAGTCTTATAAAAACACTGTGAGTTAGAACTTGTTTCTAGTAATTAAAACTTCCTACATAGATAACACTTCTGGGAAGGCCACACCAACCACACACGTATTACAGTACGAGTAAGCACTTGAAATACCAAATGTACTAAAAGTAAGTAAATCTGGGTCTGGTCACCTTGTGAGTAGGAAGAATCTGGGATGCCTACTTGTACTGCCTGGTTCCATGTTAAAATAGGTATTGATAGAAGTGTAATGAATACATATCTTTGTGTCAAAAGGGCAAATATGCCTTTGGCAGTCCCTGAATCTGTTAGCTCCTTTGTTATCACTCTAATTTAAAATGAATCCATATTTAATACGGTTTAAATTTAATATGAATTAATTTTGTTTTAATCTGATTACAGGCCACCTTGGAGCCCAATGCCCACAGAAATACAGGTGGTAAATGTTTTAAAGTACAGGAATAAATGTTTTGCTACATATGGGGCTTCTCCATATGCTCAATGTATATCCGATTTTCTTTGACAGTCGATCCATAATCTAGAATCAGTTTAGGCATGGTTCTTCTGCACATCTGCCCTCCTGCTTTTTCATTGTTGTGAATTTATTTTCTTCCACATGTCTTTAAAAAAATCAGGAATTTGAAGGGAGGGTGCTGTCATCATTGGTGGCATCATAGAACACACACTAAAGTATCTATATATTGATATCCTGTTGTAAGGATAGATCCAGAAGATTCTCTGACTTCCAAGATTTTTTAAAAAGTAAGTCTCTATTCTCTTCCCTTGTGGAGATAGACCCTTTTCCTTAAACCTCTATAAGGGAAAGCAATAGAGACTTACTTTTAAAAAAATGAAAGCTGGAAATTCAGGGAGCCTGCTTAGCCTATTAATTACAATAGTATATTGATATATCAATATTTTAGTGGTGTTTTAAATAAATAAAAAAGAAAGAACTCGTCTTCAGAGCAGGGTGGGAGGAAGAGAGGGAGTGGTTTCTCATGATGACAGTCCAATAATCAGACTGGGCTGGAGGTGAGTAGGAGTGAATGGGGCAAAAAACTGAAAGAAACATTACACAAAAAGAAAAAAATGTCACTCAAAATTGGCTTCCAGAAAAAGACAAGATAAAGTAGTCTCAAAAGAACCAGGAAAAAGAAAAAGAAAACTAAAGTTACAAAAATGTGCATGAAAATCAGGAGATTAACCAAAGCAGTATGGGGCCATAACTGACCAAAAAAAAACCCTATACAGAAAAGCCCATATACAAGCTATACATGTTCAACAACAGACACATGCATGTTTATCATACATGAAGAGCATACATACAGTTTCTCTATTTGGAATTTCCTATACCCAGGGAGGAAATTGATTTTGAGATATGGTTGTGCCAACAGTCTGGAGTAAAGTGTCCTGTTCCTTTAACAGAAGCTTAATGTTTAGAAATGGGCAATTGAAGCTTTTCCTGGCATAGAGGTAAATAACATCACCTGATAAATAAACCTCTATTAAGGTGACAAGACTTTTTGCCAAGCAGTAGGCAACTCTATATAGGATTGCCTACAGGGAAAAAAATGTCCTGTCCCTTTAACAGAGGCTTATTTGCCATGGGATGTTACCAGGTGATGGAAAGGACAGGATGTTTTTTCTAGAACTGTTGGCAACCCTAAGCTTCCCCTATATAACCCATGCATCAATTGAGGTTCAGAGAGCTGTGGCTTTTTGTAGCGTGATAAAATAGTATGCCAGAGAAAAATACATAGGCTCACCATCTTTCCTAAATTTCACAGTCTGCATAAAACCAATTTTCCGCAGGGCATTCACAAATTAATTAATCCCAAATAAATCCTTCAATTAAGTTTATTTTAATGAATACTGGTACTCGGGGCTTTTTTTGAGCAGGAAAGCACAGGAACGCAGTTCCAGCTGGGTTTGGGGTATGTAGCCAAATATGCAAATGAGCTCCTGCTGGACTTTTCCCACAAAAAAGCCCTGTGTGAAACAATGGTGATGCCAGGGTGTGTAGCCTAATATGCAAATGAGTTCCTGCCGGGCTTTATCTACAAAAAGGCCCTGCTGGTACTGAATTGGGCTATTATTTTTATTCATTTAATTATTTATACCATGTTTTTCTCATAGCAGGAATCCAAAAGAACTTATAAACATCTTTCCTCCCCCTCCTCTTTTTTATCCTTACTGCAATGAGGTACATTAAAAAGAGAGAGAATGAGTGACTGGCCCAAAGAAACTCAGTGAACCTCTATCTGCAGAGAACAGCTTTGAATTATTATGCCATGCAGAATGTTTGCTGTTGACTGACATGTTTACTTTTTAGATTAAATTGAAATCTGATTTTAAATGTTTATTGTTCTACTAGGAATAAGATCCATTGTGAAGAAAAATGCAACAGACTCTTGAAAGAGGCTCTGGGTGAGTGCCACCCTTGCTGTCTTCCCACCTACCCAAGTGAAGGCATTCACTCCCCACCCCATCTTAAGGGGAGTTGATCTCTGCCACCTGCAGACCAGTTGTAATTCTGAGTGATTTCCAGCCCTCATCTGGTTTCCCACGAGGAGATGGCTGATTTGGAGGGTAAAATCTATGGGATTGTACCTGTTTGAGGTCCCACCGCTCCTCAAATTCACTGTCTCCAGGCTCCAACCCTCAAATCTCCTGGAATTTCCCTACCTTATCACACAGGAGTACTCTCCAAACCCTTGGTTGGATGCTATGCTTCCTTTCTACTGGTGCAAAAATTTGGGTAAAATTATTGAGAGGGCAGTCGCGTTACAGTTACAGAGTTTTTTGGATGACGCTTCTGTCTTAAGACACCCACCAATCCGGCTTCCGCCCAGGTCATGAGACGGAGACAGTGCTGGTTGCCCTGATGGATGACTTCCAACGGCATCTGGATCAAGGCGGCTTGGCAATGCTGATGCTGTTAGACCTATTGGTTGCGTTCAATACGGTCGACCATCGGTTACTGACCTGCCGCCTCGCCAACATGGGAATTAAGGGATTGGCCTTGAAATGGCTTTCCTCTTTCCTTGATGGTCGGGGACAAATGGTGGCGATTTGGTGAGAACTGTCCTGGAGGCACCCACTTAATTGTGGGGTGCCATAGGGGACAGTTCTCTCCCCAATGTTGTTCAACACCTACATGCGCCCCCTTGCCCAGATAGCCCAGAGGCATTCCCGGACAATATGCTGATGACACCCAGCTCTATTTACTGATGGACGGCCAGCCTGACCGTGTCCCAGAAAATCTAGATCTGGCGCTGCCGGCTGTGGCACGGTGGCTCAGACTGAGTAGGCTGAAGTTGAATCCAGCGAAGACAGAGGTCTTTGCCTGGGTTGAGGCGGTCCAGGAAGGGAAATTCCCCTACCAGCGCTTGACAGTGAGCCACTGAAAGTGACACACAAGGTCAAGAGCTTAGGAGTACTACTGGAGCCTGCCCTGACAATGGAGGCCCAGATAGCAGCCACTACTAAATACGCTTTCTTTCAACTTAGGCGGGTGAGGCAGTTGGTCCTCTTCCTGGATTGCAACGACCTGGCAACAGTGATCCACGCAATGGTCACCTCAAGACTGGACTACTGTAACATCCTCTACATGGGGCTGCCCCTGTGCCGAACCCGGAAACTACAGCTAGTGCAGAACACGGCGGCCAGGTTGTTATTGGGGCTCCCTAAGTGAGAGCACATACAGCCGGAGCTGCGGGAACTGCACTGGCTGCCAATAGTGTACCAGATTTGTTACAAGGTGCTGGTTATTACCTATAAAGCCCTATATGGTCGAGGACCTGTCTACCTTAGGGACCATCTCTCTCCATACATTCCCCAGAGGGTACTTCAATCTGGCTTTCAAAACTTACTGGTAATCCTCGGGCCGAAGGAGGCCAAACTGAGGGCTTTTTCGCACTGACCTTACTCGGGAGCGACGTCCCTCTTCACCGCGCAGCGTCTGTGCGGATTTTGCACTAATTGCTCCACAGAACCCGGAATAGCCGCAAAGTCCCACGGCTTTTGCCTCCCAAATGTAAACTGGTTTTTGGCCAGTTTACATTTGCGACGCAAAAGCCACGGGACTTGCGGCTCTTCCGGGTTCTGCAGAGCAATTAGTGCGAAATCCGCGCAGACGCTGCGCGGTGAAGAGGGACGTCGCTCCTGAGTAAGGTCAGTGCGAAAATGCTCTGAAAGTCACCAGGGAAAAGGGCCTTTTCTATCGCTGCCCCCTACTGGTGGAACCAGCTACCAGAAGAAATACAGGCCTTGTGGAATCTTGGCCAATTCCGCAGGGCCTGCAAAACCATCCTCTTCAAGCTGACCTTTAACTAACGTAGTGCCTACAGCGCAGATGGAATGCCATCACACTGAAAAATGGAATAATACTTAGATTTTAGCACCAAACGATATGCAATGCTGATTTTAATTCTGAATGTATAATTTTATTGAATGGATTATTATTATTATTATTATTATTATTATTATTATTATTATTATTATTATTATTATTATTATTATTGTTATTATTATTATAGCTGGTATATTTTACTATTTTACTATTGTGGATTTCTATGTTGTGAGCCGCCCTGAGCCTGCTCCGGCGGGGAGGGCGGGATATAAATCAAATAAATAAATAAATAAATAAAAATACTTTTTGGTTCTGGTAGAGGCTCTCTGATGCAAGACACAATTTTGAGGATTTCCTCCTTACCATCACAGGCTTCTGTTTTACATGGCTGTCTCATGAGTCTTCAGCCCCTAGCATTGCCTTTTTGGTGCCTGCAGACAGGAAGGAGAAGGTATGGAAAACCCATCTCCAACAGTACTGCATATAATCCAACCCAATTCTTTTTCATATAAAAACTGAGACATAGTTTACCCTTGAGTTTGGATTTTTGTAGACTGGCACTGGGTGGGTGCATTGTGTGTATGTGCATGTGTGTGTATTCTAAGTGTGCTCTTTCCTGACTAATTCAGAAATTTTATTAGATACCCTTTGGCAGAAGTCATTTTCCTCATTCTCCTGTGGACTAAAAACATAGCCCCATATTAAAGATTCAATGTGAATTTGTAGGTTTGACAGCTCAGCACACAGAACTCTATGAAAAATTCATGGGTTGACAGAAGAGAAATCCCAGGACCGTATTTACTCCCAAACATTACTTCATGTTAGCAACGAAATAAATGAATAAATGAGCAAGTGCCATTTTAAATCTTCTAAAAAGATTGTTCAGAACATGGACACTTTTCTGGAAGGAAAGAAGCGGACAACATTGAAATATTCTTCCAACAACATTTCCAGATTTGGCCTTCTTTCTTCCTTTTGTGAAACCATACCTATACAAGCAACCCTAAGCAGAGTCACACCTTTCAAAGCCCATTGGCTTCAATTGATTAAGAAGGGCATAACTCTGTTTAGAATAACATTTCTGGGAGGGACTCAAAACTGTAACAGTCAAAAATATTATTTCTTTCTTTATAATATCTGTAATCCCGCATTTCTCCCACACCAGAAGCCAAATGAGAACAAAAGCGACAATAAATTATGTACAAAATTCTGAGGAGGGGGAAAAAACAGCCTAAAAAAATCTTCCAGAGAACATGATGCCAAGGCATCTTCTGGATGCAGGAAACCCACAGAGTTCACACCATTCATCAGCCCTTAAATGACCTTCTAACAAGTTTTGTCTTGCACTCTCTCCAAAATAATGGAAAGGTGGAAGCTTTTCCCACACTCTCAGGAAAGCTGTCTCACATTGGGAGGGGGGGGTATGGGAGAGGAAAAAAAACCAAGAATAGACTATACTATACATATCCCCTACAGCGGAAAATAGCAAGAAGGAATCACTGCAACACACAGTTGGTACAACGGCTCATACAGGGAGAGCCAGTCCCTTCAAGTGTTTGGGCCCCAGGTTGTGAAGGGCTTTCAAAGTAAACACCAGCACCATGAACTGAATCTAAAATTTATGAGCTCTGTACATGTTATAGCAGAGGTCCTCAACTTTTTGAGCCTATGGGCATCTTTGGAATTGTGACAAAGGGTGGTGGGTGCAACCATAAAATGGTTGCTGCAGAAGGTGGAGCCAACCACACAGAGGAAGCCACAAGGGCAGGGAAGAAGTGAGATCTTTCTTTGCCACCAATTAAATTGTTTCTTATCTCTCACAATTGGAATGGTATGAAAAAGAAACATAATTCTTGGTAAAACGTTCATTTCAATAGCAGATATCCTCCCCAACATAGATAATTTCAATTTATTCCATTTTAGCATGTCTTCTTCAATCTTATGCCAAAATTTTTCATAATTATTCTTATATAAATCAATATTTCTCATCGTAATTTCTATTACAGTTCTGATATTGTCTCTTATTTGCCTTCTGGGGAGAAAACCTGCTTGTTCCTCTTGAATAGAAATGTTCAAATGCTGTTTGAGTCGTTCCGCTAGAATTCTAGCAAAAATCTTATAGTCATGGTTCAATAGTGAGATCGGTCTATAGTTTTTTACATTCGTGGAATCTCTACCATCTTTCGGAATCAAAGAAATAACGGCTTCTTTCCATGTGTTTGACACCTTCCCATCTTGCCTTATACAGTTCATCAATTTTTGAAGTTTTGGTACTAGTACTTCTCCCAAGACTTTATAGAATTTCGCTGAAAAGCCGTCAGGACCCGGAGCTTTTCCTAATTTCATTGAACAAATTGCTTCTTCAATTTCTATTTTCTCAATTGGATCGTTTAAAATCTTTTCCATATTCTCACTTAAGGGTTGTACTTTGATTTTTCGCAAATAGGCATCGATTTTCTCTCTATTTACTTGTTGACCTTTGAATAATTTGGCGTTTTAATTCCAGCATGATCCACAATTTCTTTACCCTCCGAAAAAATCTTGTTTATGAACTTTTTCTCCCTTTTTTTCCCCAGTTGCCAGGCCAAGTATTTCCCCGGTTTATTAGTGCCTTCAAATGATTTCTGCTGTAGCCTTTTTAAATTCCACTCCACCTTTTTATTCAGTAAATGTCTCAATTGATTCTGTAGAATTGTTATCTCTCTCATTATTCCCCCCCCCTCCCCGGTCTTTTCTTGTTTTTGTAGCCACGAAGTCTCATTCACACTGGTAAGGAGATCTCACGAAGCTTGACGTACTTCCTGTCTTGCTCAGATGTGCTACAGGTCTGTTCTAATATGACAATGTTGCTTTTTCTTCCAAAACCGCAAGTAGACAAAACAATAAATTCTTTCCCACTTTTTAGCAGTTTTTAACACTGTCCTTTATATTTATAAAGTCCAAATTTCACCTGTTCCTTCCCTCTTCTTCCAAGCTCTCTAAATTTTCTTTTCCCACCTTTTAAATTTGTCTCTTTAAACTATAAATAGCTCCAGAATGAAAAAAATAGTCTTCTGTACCTTTTCTTCCAATTATCCAACTTTCCACTGGTCTTGCAAAGCTTTAAATGTTTAGCAATGTCCAAGAAGGTTAGGATCCTGTTGAGCTTATGTCAAATAAATGTCTCTGAGAGCTTCTGCAGATGATGAATATGCAACTCTTCCCTGAGACCCCTCAAAGCCTCAAAAAATCCCCCTCCCTTTTAGCCAAGGTAAATCTCATCAAAGTTTCCTGTGCATATCTTGGACTAATCTCTAACTGAGAAAAGTAGGCAGTAGGCATTAATTTGCCTTTCACTACCCCAAACAGAAGTTTCAGCCTGCTCCCGTTATGAGAGGCAGCTCAGCTCGGCATTTTCCTCCCCCGGAAGTCCCCCCGGTCTTTTCTTCAAATCATTTTCTTTTCTGACTATTTCTGTTTGCAAGTACTTCAGTTGTTTTTCTTTGGCTCTTTTATCTTTATTGTTCAATGTAATTAGTAATCCTCTCATAACAGCTTTATACACGTCCCATACAGTCTGAATATTAACCTCTTGGTCTTCATTAGCCTGGAAGAAAGCTTTGGACTCTTTTTCAAGAGATTTTACTACTTCAGCTTTTAACAACAGGTCTTCATTTAGTCTCCATCTTCTTCTCTTTCTCCTTCCCTTTGCTGACCACATTAATAGATTGTGGTCTGCACCTATTTTTGGAAGAATCTCTATTTTATTAGTAATAAGTCCCAATCCTTCGTAGTCCAGATCATATCAATTCTTGAGAAGGAATCATGCCTTGCTGAAAAAAAAATATAGTTACGTACGTTAGGATTAAACTTTCTCCAGATGTCTTCTAAACTTTCTTGCTTTATTATTTCAAAAAAGACTTTGGCAGCTTGCCATCTTTTTTCTTTTTGTTTCCCGATCAATCCAGAGAGTTCTTAATTGTTCCATTGAAATCTCCCATTAACATTACCTGCTCATAAGTCATTTGATCAAGTTGTTGCTGAATGTCTTTTAAAAAAGCATCTTTTGCCCCATTAGGGGCATATAGTCCCAACAACAACGTCTTTTTTTCATTCATAAACACCTCCACAGCAATGTATCTGCCTTCATTGTCTTTAAAAACCCAATTTTGGCTCCAATTCTTTTGTGAAGGACATTTCAAACATTTTCTTGTTCCAAGAAACTTTTGAATTTCTGGAGTAATTGCTGATTTTCATTTTAATTGATCCTCCTTTAGTATTAGGAGGTTTTAAATATTTTAATGTAATGTAATTTTAGTTTTCAATATTATAGTGAGCCACCTGGAGGGCCCATGGGATTGGGGTGTGTGTGAGGCAATATTAAGAAACCACCACATAAAATGAACCAAATACCTCAGAATGCTGTTGTTCATTCTCAAGTACCTCCATCAGGGTTCTCTATAGGGCTGGGAAAAAATGGCATGCCTCTTTAACAGAGACCTGATACATAGAAATGGTTAGCTGAGGCTTTTCAAAGTGTGGAGGTATTAGCAGCATCACCTGGAAATAAACACTAATTAAAGATTGGGTTGCCAGCCTCCTGATGGGACCTGGGGGTGTTCCAGAATTACAGTCATTCTCCAGACTACATAGGTCAGTTCCCCTGGAGAAAATGGATGCTTTAGAGGGTAGACTCTATGGCATTATACTCCACTGAGGTGCCTCCTCACTTCAAAACCCACCCTACCCAGGTTCTACCCCCAAATCTCCAGGAGTGTCCCAACCTGGAGTTGGCAACACTAATTAAAGGGGTGGGAAATTTTTCTCCAGGCATTTGGCAACATCCTTGAATAGAAACTTATTTATTTGGGTAATGTTGTACTGCAAAGTCATAAGGTAAGTAAGCTGCCCATTTCTACACATTAAACCCCTGTTAAAAGGACAGAACATTATTCTTGAGTCCTCTTGGTAACTCCAAACTCCAAACATCATATCAAAGCTCTATTGTGGGGTGTTTGTGCAACACCTGAGCTAATCCTTTTCTGGAAACATTAGTAAAGGAGATTTGCTGTGATGATCAGTAAAAAACAGTTCATAAATAGATTTGCTGACAGGGTTCCGCCTCTTCCTCCAAGGAGTTAGGATAGTATTTAACCTCACAACAACCAAACAGGTTAGGCTGACATGTATGACTTCCTAAAGGTCACCCACTGAGTTTCACAGCTCAGCAGGAATGAAACCCCAGCCTTTTAGAATCTACCCTGTTCTGGTTCATAGTGCTATACCAGGCCCTTATTTGGGAGTGCTAAATAAAATCTTAATGCATGGTAGAAGAAAAAAAGAGCCACAACCTAGATTCACCCAAACATCAGGTTTTAAATTCCTCAAAGAACAAAGCTCCACCATACACTAGAAAAATGATAAACATCCAATCAATTGCCATCCTCGAGACTTTAAAGCTAAGCACCTATGTGAGTATTGAGTCATAGGAACAAAAATGAGCCTCCCTCCAGTTATAAAATTGATTTTCTTCCTGGAGGCTGGCGTTACTCAGAAGAGACTATTGCAGCCTCTGTGAACACCCATAAAGAAATCTGAAGTCCAGCAATGGCGCACAATAAGTCATGAATGATCAGAGAGTGCTGGAAAAGTGAGAAAGAATGGAAAGGGGAGCACGGGGGGAGGGGTGTGTGTTATGAGACACAACTAGCTGTGTGTTGAAACGTGTAAATTAAAGCAGAAGAGTGCACAAGTACAAATTTATGCCAAGATACACTAAATAAGCAGAATAAGCCAAAGATGCTTCTAAGAACAAGAATGGATCAAACTGGGTAGCAAAACTTAAGATTTACTCAGTATAGCTGAATTCACAGCCAGTGTGGTATAGCAGTTGCCATGTCAGAATAGGGTTAAAATCAGAGTTAGAGGGGGCCATTCAGGCCATTTAATCCAACTCCCCAGTCAGTGAGCATCAGCCCAAAACATCCTTGGCAAGTGTTCATCCAGCTGCTGCTTGAAGACTGGGTGTGTGTGGCAGTCATTTGGATTTGAATGTGCTTTTGCAAGAATATTAAGACTAGGAATAAGGCCCGTTGAGGGAATAAATACAACAGGCTTTAGAAAGAGGCTCTGGGAGAGTGCCCCGGCCTTGGGCACTTAGTGTCAATTTGCTGTGGTGTCATAGCATGACGGCGATCACACAGACGCTGAAGCTCAGCATTCCTCTTATCTGCAGTGCAGTGCTGCCACCTTTTCCTGTTGTATTTGGCCTTGTGGCATTTAGTATCAGCATGTGCTTGTGGTGTGATCTGTCTTTTTTGGCCTGGCATGGTTGTGTTATGGTATACCACAGGGTATGCACTTCTAGGTGGCGATTTTCTTAGGGGAAGTGATCTGACTTCAGCTTTCCCTCTCCTCCTCCCTCCCTGCAGCCTCTACCTAGGAAAAGTACAGTCTTTCTCCACAGTGGGGACCAAAGCAGCTTACATCAATGCAACAACCCTATGAGGGAGGTAGGCTGAAAATCTGTGACTGGTCCAAAATCACCCAGTCAGCTCCCACAGCAAGAACCTGGGTCAGGCAACCCCTGTTCTCAAGTGGTAACTGCTATATCACACTAGCTGTCATAGTGTGGCTGCTGCTGCTGAACAGTAGCAACAAAAAGAAAAAAACTCTCCGTGTAAAATGCAAATTTAACTTGTTGTGAATAATAAGTATCAAAATACAAAACGAATAATATCAGTACATATCGCCAAGTTAAAACTTCATAAGTTACTCAATGCTCCTACTATCCTTATGTGGCTGAAAGCCACTAAATTACATTCAGTCCAGTATTAAAAGTAGGCGGTCCAACGGAGAACCGGTCCACTTTGCAAGCTGTTTCAGATCTCAAATCCTTCTTCCAGGGACCATACCTATAAGTTTTGTACAATTTTCCAGGTCCAGTAGTGCCAAAAGAATCCCTAGCTTTCTCTAATTAGCACGCATAATCGCGGGAATGCCATAGTAAGTACTATTCTTATCAGCAATGCAGGGACTACTTTTAATACTGGACTGAATGTAATTTAGTGGCTTTCAGCCACATAAGGACAGTAGGAGCATTGAGTAACTTATGAGGTTTTAACTTGGCGATATGTACTGATATTATTTGTTTTGTATTTTGATACTTCTTATTCACAAGTTAAATTTGCACTTTACACGGAGAGTTTTTTCTTTTTGTTGTGGCTTAGTCTCTCCTGCCTGGTCCCATTTACATTGTGGCTGAACAGTAGCAAGCAGCCAGGTCTCGTTAAATCATGCCAGTCAGGTGGCATCAAGTCACCCAGAGGATGCTGCCAGGCATAGAGTAGCCAACCTCCAGGTGGAGCCTGAAGATCTCCTGGGATCACAACTGAACTCCAGACAACAGATCTCTCTCCCCCTGGAGAAAATAACTGCTTTGGAGGGTGGACTCTATGGCATTTTATTTAGCTATGGCCTCTCCACTCCCCAAACTCTGGCTTCCATAGACTCCACCACAAAATCTCCAGGAATTTCCCAACCTGGAGCTGGCAACCCTAGTCAGGGCTGACCCCAATGAGCTCTCAAAGGCCAAAATAGGCCTGGGAAGGGCCTCCCCTCCAACTTTTACTAACAGAACCAAGCTTGGAATATTATGCTTGCCTAGCAACAGCCACTGAGGGAAAAGTGAGTTGTTGGTGTAGGCCTGGGGCTGCAGGGTGGGGTTGCTCTCTGTTGAGGCTGAGTGACATGCTGTTCAGCCAATGGAAGCCAAGGTGAGTTGTTGACAGCATGGCTTGCTTTTTGTATATAGAGAGATTAGCAACCATCTCCATGATTGAGAGACCTGGCTTCAGATCGCTGACCAGTCTACAGGATGACTCTTGGCCAGTCACTGTTTTGTAGCTGCTCTACCTCACTTGTTTCTTTTAAGGACAAAATGCAGGAGAAACCAATGGATGTCACCCTGAGCTTCTCAGGAGAATGGTAAGGGAGAAAAAAAAGATAATCACTTCTCTGTGCCTTTATGCCCTCTATTCAACATTAACTTTCCAGATAATTTCAATTACTTTAAATTTACTTTTTAAAAAATATGTATTACTTATATTGAACTTATACAGTCTTCATAGGTTATTGAACATTTTTGCAACAGGATCATTCATAATGTCAAAATACTTTTAGAAACAACTAAGAACACATTTTTCTCAAAGCTAGTGGCAGCTACTCTAAACTCTGCAAGTGCGGCAGGTAAATACAACCTACAGCCATCTGGCTCGGAGCCTAAACCAGTTCAGGAAATGAAGTGCAATGGCCTCCTGACAAGGAGGGGCACTGCCTGACGTGGGTTGGCAGTCACCAGCAAATAAGAACAGCTAGATACAAGTCCAGGAGCTCCTCAGAGACTAACAAGATCATCAGGGGATGAGCTTTGGAGAGTCAACGCTCCCTTGGGCAGACAGCTTTGACACTTGAAAGCTGAATATTTTGGGGTTTTATTTTAAATAGTTTATTAAAATTTCAAAAGCAATACATTAAATAAACTTCAAAATTACAGAGCTAAACTTAAATCAAAATCGAGCAAGACTGAACGAATGCAAAATAATACAGAGAGAGCCAGTTTAGTGTAGTGGTTAAGTGTGCGGACTCTTATCTGGGAGAACCAAGTTTGATTCCCCACTCCTCCACTTGCACCTGCTGGAATGACCTTGGGTTAGCCATAGCTATCACAGGAGTTGTCCTTGAAAGGGCAGCTGCTGTGAGAACCCTCTCAGCCCCACCCACCTTACAGGGTGTCTGTTGTGGGGGGAGAAGATATGGGAGATTGTAAGCAGCTCTGAGTCTCTGATTCAGAGAGAAGGCCGGGGTATAAATCTGCAGTCTTCTTCAGTTAAGCATTACCGGAAAACCATCAGACAACAGTAAATTAAATTCAAGTATCTCTTTGGTAATTTACAATATAAATTACTTTGAGAAGTTACATACTGAAAAAGGGAAACCATTTCTCTTCAAAATTTGACTTATACAATGGGCTATCAATTGTAAAAATTTGTGACACTAATTTATTTGAAATGAGGATGTCCCAGACTTTTATAAACCATTTCCTAACAGTAGGAGCTGTTGAACTTTAAGGTGTGACTGGACTGCTGTCTAGCGGTTCCACTGCAGACCAACAAGGCCACCTTCTGAAACCAGCAAATAAGAAGGTGATATAAAAAAAATACACATAGGATTTTCCTGCTTTCTACACCAAATTAATTAGGTTTCTGCTTCCAATACAGCCACAGCTCTTTTTTTTTTCTTTTTGGCCTATTTAGCCCTAAAATAATAGTCCTTTGGAAGCAAATGCGCCACGTCAAAAGAATAATCAAATACGGATTTTAAAAATATGTATGCATGGATGAAAACAGTAAGTTCATGTCTCTAATCATACGCTGCCACAGCTTGGAAACTACATGAGGGGAGAGGTGCCTCTCCTAGAATGGCAGTCATTGGATTGGAATGTGCTTCTGCAAGTCCATTAAGATTAGGAATCATCCACATGATTGTCAACAGACAGCCCAGTGTAGTTTGCAAGCCTCAGGTGTGCTGAGTCAGCATGCCTGGCATTCCAAAAAAACTCTTCCACGCAGACCCTCTGAAACCACATTGTCTATTTATGTTTTATAAGCTGTCCCCACCTTCTGAACCCCACCAGAGAGCTATTTTGTTGTTACATTATTAGTAGTATTATTATCATCATTATCATTATTATTATTTTCATTTGGCAGTTAGGGTTGTCAACTGACATGGAGAATAGAATGTCCTGTCCTTTTTAATATAAGCTTAAAATAATGTTTTTTTGAAAAAAAAATCAGGTGATATTATTTACCTCTGTATCATTTAAAAACCCCCAACTTCAGCTGTGCACTTCTACATACTATGCCTCTACTAAAGGGCCACAATATTTTATTTATTTAGGCAATTTATATTCTGCCCTTTCCCAAATGGACTCAAGGTGGATAACAACATTTTAAAAACAGTATAAAACAACAGTTAAAACCAATAAAAGTGAACAATACAGTTTGTTCTTCTCCAGACCTGTTGGCAATCCTGTCTGCAGGTAAGAAATCAAGGTCAGAGTGTACATATCCCAAGTCACACATGAGTCTATGACAGGGCTCCCAGGTTTAAGACAATTTTTCCGTTTGCTCAAGTGACTCTCAATGCTTTCTACTTAATATTTTGAAGAAAACTTCCTTTGTCATTAATATGTAAATGGAGGGAAAATCTTTACCTATCATGGTTAGGGTTAGCAGAAGAAGGAGGGGGATGGGAAATGGAGAATGACAGTGAACCAGTGGTGTAACATCACTTCTGGTGCAAACCCAAAAGTGATGCCACTGCATTGGTGGGACGCTGTAGGATCCCCCAGAATCTATGATTTTTACCATAGAGTTTGGGGTGAATCCTAGAGCATCACACTGATATGGTAATGTCACTTATGCTGGAAGGCACAGCATACTGTTAGTGTGACAGTGCTTTTTCTGCACATACACCCCGCCTGCCCATTTTTCTCCCAGTGGCCAGCCAATTGTTGATGGGCAGAAATCAGGTGGGCTCCCACTACAGCAGGACACGTGGTAAGCCAAATCTTTTTTTCCCCCCATGACAAAGTTCTAATGACAAAAAAGTATCAAATCTGCTGAATTATGTCTCACCATGCACCTATTTAACCATCAAATATCTGCAGTTTATGCTGTTGTAAAGTTGAATGATGTATTATATTTCCTTATTTTTTTTACATTTATAATTTCTTTCTTCACTACTGAACTCAAGGTGGCATACAGAGGAGTTCTTGAGATATCCCATCCAAACTGCATTGTGCAGGGGGTTGGACTAGATTATTCTGGAGGTCCCTTCCAACTCTATGATTCTATGAAACACTGGCCATACCTGGACATGCTAAGCTTCAGTAAGGTTCTGGCATCATGTGTTTTCCAACCGTAGCCTGAATATTATATGTTTTAGGTAAATCCTGGAGCGCCACACCAGAAGTGATGATGCACAGTTGGCACAACAATGCTTTTCCAACCCATTTCCCCCTGCCTGTCAAGCGGCAGTGGAGAGTGGACAGATAGTGGGAGGTCCACTGCCATCTGGTATCTAGTCACAGATTGGAGATGCAGGTTACGTACCTCTCATCCTCAGCTGGAAAATGTGAATTAAGTTTCAATACTTTGTACTTGCTGCTACATTTTTTATGAACTTGAAGTAACAGATCAATAACCCTATGGCATTCTGGCATTCATGAAAACATCTCCATTTGCTGGATTTTCAGGTTTTCATCTCGTTTTAATCCACTCCCTTCTCCTCTCTGGGCTTGTAGGAGCTCTATCTTTAGGAACTGAAATGATCAATCTAGTCTGCTACAATGTATATTTAAGTAGTCACAGACAGAAACAAAACATTCTTCAGTGCTAGAACACTCCTGTGCTCCAGACAAGAGACTGGGGAATTAAACAATGTGGGTTGTTGTTGTTTTTTGTAAACCTTGCATAGAACTGTTGGATTTTTTTTTTTTTGTAAACTGGCAGGTTGCCAGACATTGTAAATGCTCAGGGGGCCTCCTTCAGGAGTTTGCTTTTTCCAGCAACCTTAACTCATTTCCAAGTGCTAAAGAGAATCCAAGTGCACAGACCCGATGGCACATCAGAACTCTATCCTGCCGCTTTTAATCTGAGTGGCTGTGAGTTAAGAAGCTCTTGCAAATCTTTGTCATGTCATAAACAGAATCCCTTGATTGCCCAGTTAATCATCACTCATACCATGGGTAAAGAAAAATGGAAATCAAAACCCAGTTTACTGACTGGATTTAACAGTTTGACAACACACCGCACGTATAGCATATTGCCATAAAGTATACAGAGAAATTCTGCATGTGATTGTTGAAAGCTGTTTAATAGGTATTGTTTTATTTTAATCTCATTGTGTCTCCAAGGAGCATAGGGTGGCGTACATGGGTTCTCCCTTCATTCTACCCTCAAAACACTTTCAGGGAAGCATGGCTTTGAACCTGGGACTCCCTGGTCCTAGTCCAGTACTCTGACCATTACATCTCCCCGGCTATTGCAGGAGGAGGAGGGTTTTTATACCCCACCCTTCACTACCTGAAGAAGCCTTGGAGTGGTTTACAATCACCTTCCCTTCCTCTCCCCACAACAGGCACCTTGTGAGGTAGGTTGAGTGAGCACTTCAAGAAGTGTTCTTGAGAGAATGGCTCTGAGAGAAATGTGACTGACCCAAGGTCACCCAGCTGGCTGTATGTGAAGGAGTGGTGAATCAAGCCTGGTTGTCCAGATTAGAGTCCATTGCTCTTAACCACTATACCAAACTGGCTCTACATCTTTTTTGTTTTCCAGATTGGGCTGGCTTGAATTATAATCTGACATTCTCCCTTCCAAAGTTTCTCTCAAGAATCTACCTCAACTAAAACTAGCCTTAATAAAACTAGAACGTAGTAAGTTCTAGATTAGTGTTCTATTTCCTCTGCAAAATGAGCTAAACAGGGGGGGCATTCTTGTAGAGGGAGCAATGTTGTGGTGCAATTAATCAGTTCAAGATGTGGCTTTTATTAGAGATAAAGTTTTTCTTGCAGTGCTTGTCTTGTTGCCTTAAAAAGATATGTTTGCATGCATTGTTCTTGATGCCCTGCCCTAGAAGGCCCAGGCTAGTCTGATCTCATGTAATCCTGGAAGCTAAGCAGAACCATGTCTGGTTATAGTATTTGGATGGGACATAGCCAAGGAAGCCCAGGGTCACTAATGCAGAGGCAAACAGTGGCAAACCACTTCTGAAAGTCTTTTATCTTAAAAACCCTACAAGGTTGCCATAAATTGGCTGTGACTTGACAGAACCACCATTGTTCTTGATCCCACACAGACATTATTGTACGATCTCTGTCCGGCTTTATTTTGTCTTACCAGGATTCTTTGCTGTTGGAATAAAATGTTGTTATATTTTATAATCTGCTTACTGATTAACTCATATTTTGGAATCTGCTTACTGATAGACTGAATTTTTAAAATTATAATTGTAATCCACCTTGAATCTCAGACCAATTTCGCACTAGGCTTGTTCCGGGTGGAGAGCCATTTTGCTCCCGGCACTTCTCTCTGTTTTTTGCACAAAGTGCCCCAGAGCTGCGAGCTGGTATGCGGCTTTTCCATAGCAAGCGAGATTCTCTTACAAGCAGCTGCGGAAATGCAGCGCGCCAACTCGCAGCTCTGGGGCAGCTTGTGCGAAAACAGAGAGGGGCAAAAGGGCTCTCCACCAGGAACAAGCCCTAGTGTGAAATCAGTCTCAGCAAGCAAAGTGGACTATAAATGGAAATACTAATAATAATATTCTAAGACTAACCAACAGTGTATGCTACTGTTCTTCCAATTTATTGACTACTTTTTCTGCCTTCCCTTTGTAAATTACTGTTCAGTATGTGAACAGGCACACATATACAGAGTTGTCATTCTTGACTTTTCAGCTCACTGCCATTGTCTCTAGGAGTGGAACATTTTTGAACATTCACTAATTTGATTTTTAGGTTCATTAAAATGGTTTTATTGTTTTTAGTCATCTTATGATGACACATTGGACAGGAAAGTGGCATTATTAGTATTCTGAGCAAATGAATGAATGAATGCAGTACCTAGTAAAAACTGAAGTTTCCATTGCTTAGTTCGTTGCCTATTTTACACAGTTTTTATTGCACTGTTCTTCAGTTTTGAAATTCAGCTGTGTTGAATTGTTTGCATTATACTGTTTTAAGATATGTATTATGCTGTTTTTTTTAGTGCACTGCTCTTTAGTTTTGTAATCTGAGTTTATTTACTGTTGGTTGTATGTTTTATACTTTCTCATTGCTTTGGTTAATTTTTTAATCTACCTTGAGTCTCTATGAGAAAGGCAGACTATAAATGAAGCGAGTGAGTAAATAATTCACATAGCTGCTTCAGAGGACATACAGGACTGGCTACTTGAAATGAAATGATACAACATACAGCAGGCAGATATTCATTCACACGTCACAGGAATGCAGGCAACTCTCAATATGGAAACACAAGTATTCCAATTGCACAAGAGCATTCCTCTGATCATTGGTGAAATGTTAGATATGCAAGCGGTACCTGTGACTTGCTATTGACTTATGGACGTCTATGCCCTTAACTTCCCCAGCCAACATCTGTTGTCTCTTACTCAGAAAGTACACCACTATGTACAAACACCAGTTGACATAGTGTGCATGTACACTTTAGTAGATGGCTGGTTGTGATATGGGTGGGCCTGACAAAGAGCATAACAAACTACAGAGAATGACCTGGGCAGCAGAAAAATACTGTGCAATAAAACAGGAGCACAAATAAGGTGGGGCGCAACAAGCTGCCTAAGTCATAACAACTTTAAAACCACCAGGTATCAGTAGCAGGGGGAAAGAATGGTTGAATGGGGAAAGAGTGCCATGAGGGATAACTTCAACGGGTGCCCCCTGGCCTAATTACATTCCAATAAAGCTTCTTCCAACTGCTTTCAAATTCATTCCTGAATAGGAACATGCATATACTTCAGACCATGCAAGAATAGGCATACCTTGATTGTCATAGAAGAGAACATAATGAACAGGCTATTTCAGTATCTCAGATATCATGGCAAGCGGCAAGTGGGTCAGTGTAGATACTGATGAAAATAGGCTTACATGATCCAACAGGCCATCAGATAGACAAGAAGTAAGAACAGAGATAGGCAGGGTTGTACCTACTGGACTTTGGCATGCAGAGAATGTCATGCATAACCTAATATGTGCCACAGAATGTTCCTTTCTAAAAAGCTCAGACTTCATTAATCAAACAGCAAGAAATGTTCCACGTTCAAGCATACAGAGATTCTGGGGTGGATCCTACCCTACCACTCCACTGGACAAAGTGAAGACTAACTGATAGCCAGTACAGCTGCTGCAGAATTCGAGTCATATAAGCTGGCCATGATGTACTCTAGTCAGCAACCTGGCAGATGCATTCCGGACCACTTGAAGTTTCCAAAGCATTTTCAAGGGTAGAACTGCATGCCATAGAGCGAACCGCAGCAGTCCAATCTGGAGGTGACTGTTGCATGGATCACTGTGGCAAGGTCTGACCCAGACAAATAAAGAGCCATCTAGCAGACTTGGTGCAGATTACAAAATGCTGACCATGCTACCATGCTTGCTTATTCAATGACAGTGCAGAAATCAACCACACCCCCAAGACTCTTTACAGAGTGCTGTCAACTGGCCACCACTGTGTCTTGGCAATGACTGTCAGTCATTCCCAACCACATGACCTCCATCTTGGATGGATTCAACTTCAGCCAGCTCCCCCTTAACCACTGGACTACCATGTCCAGGCACTGGGACAGTGCCAAAGCCCTGCTGCAGGCTGCTTACCCAGCAGGAGGAAGAGCTACTGATGGCCCCCAACTCCAAACCTCTGATGATCTCCACAAGAGAGTGCATATATATGTTAAATAACATTGGAGAAAGGATTGAACCCTGTGGGAACTCAGAATTCAAGTGTCATTAAGAAGACCTTTCCTCCCCAGCAGCAACTCTCTGAGAGTATCCCTGGAGGAATGAGGAGAACTAACTAAGGGCAGTGCCCATAACCACAAGGAGGCAAGGTGGTTGATCAAGACCAAATGGTTAACTAGATCAAAGGCAGCTGATAGATTCAGAAGGAGGGCTGGCATGACTTTTATCCAGAGGCAAACTGAGATCATCAACCAAAACAATCAGTGCTCCCAAAGCCAGTCCTGAAGTTCAATTTAAAAGGGTCTTATCCAGAAAAACTTGGAGCTCTTCTGCCACTACTCACTGAATTACCTTCCCTAGAAAAAGTAGATTAGACACTGGGCACTAATTGGCCAGCTCCTTTTTATCTAAGGAGGGTTTCTTTAGCAAAGGTCTAACAAGATCTCCTTAAGAGAGCTGGGGAAACAGCCCTGTGGAAGAGACAAGTTAATAATCTGTCTCAAAGGGCCACTTACTACTTCATGGCAAGATTTACCAGCCCTGAGGGACAAGGATCCAAGGAGCAGGTAGTTGGCTTCACAGCTGTTAGGATCCTGTCAACATCTGCAAGAATGAACAGGCCACAAGAGTCCAAAAAAGAACCAGATGGTGAAAGCAGAGCCCCCATCCCACTATAGTTATCAAATTCAGCAGCCAACTCCAGGTGGAGCTTAGAGAATTTATCCACAAAAAAGTTTGCAAATGAATTACAGCTGAGAGCCAAATCAGTATTGTTTTTTAGGACACGCCAAAGGGGTGATCAATTGTTGGACCAAAATGAATAACTGAGTTGGTTGTGAGTTAGCAGACACAATAGAGGTGATGAAATAAACACTTTTTGCCATTTCCACTGCTACCTCATAAACCTTTAATTGGGCTCTATAGTGTGTTCTCACAGTTTTGTCTCATGTTCATCACCATTTCCAATCTAGCAACCTGAGCAAGCTTTCAAAATTTTATTTATTTATTTATTCATTCATTCATTTCTCAGATTTATATCCCGCCCTCCCTGCTGAAGCAGGCTCTGGCCGGCTATCATTATACAAAATCTCTTAGGCTATCATTATACAAAGGAGTCACAGAGACATAAGGGCGCAGAGGAAATTGGGGAGCAATAGCTTCCTGAATACCTCTATTCCAGATCTCAGATCATCAAAGGAACTGCCAGCAGGTCCAGATAAACCCCACAGAGCACTTTGGAAACCATCAAGATCCATTAGTTTCTGCAGGCAAGCATAAATACATTCATTGCCTCTGTGTGGGGAAATGGCCACCTCCAAACCAACCCTTATGAGGACGTGGTCTGACTAAATGGCACCAATTTACAAGTAATCACACTATTCAGATCAAGCCCTGCCCAAAAGATCAGCTCTAGTGTGTGGCCTGCTTCATGCATGGGGGTTGATGCAACCAATGTTACCACAAAGTTTGAGGTTGCACCAAGAAAGGAAGTCTCTGCATGGATGTTAAAGTCCTTCAAGACCAACAGTCTAGAGAAATAGTGTCCACTCGGCTACTGCCTCTAACAGTCTCAGAAGGGAGTCTGCTGGTAAGCTGGGTAAATGATACACCAGCAGGATTCCCACCCACTCACTGACACCCCAAGTAAGGCCAACACTTTCAAGGCCAGTGAAGTTTAACGCAGGGACCATCTCAGAAGAGGACTACCACTCCCCTCCCCCAGTCCCTCAGTTCAATGTTGATGAAAGATTAAGTATCCTGGGGGAGTAAACTGGATGCTGGGAAATTTGAGTTTATGTGCTGAAACATGTCATCAGCATGAGCTGATGAACCCACATGGGTTCAAGAAATCAGGTACCAATGTACAAGGCTATTGGTTAAAGTCCTTACCAGTTAGAATCACAAGGCTGAAGCCAGAAGGTCCACTGTCCCCACCTTAACCCACCAGCACCAGCACCAAGCAGCAGCATCCACTACAGAATCCTGCCCACAGTACATCATTAGCAAAGACCAAGGACCCAACAAGAAACAACATTGTGAGATATGTGCCAATTAGTAGCACCTAACAAGCCCAGGAGACATATCAAATTGTAGTTTCAAGAGGGCATAAAATGACCAAGGTAACAAGCAACTTTGCTTGAACAAATACCATTTTCCCAACCCAATACAAGAGTCAGGGTTTCCTCCCTCCTGTTCCCCCTATGGTGCTAATTTGTTTGCAAGAACAAACACAAGATTAGTTACAAGTGCTCAGTAGAAGTGTTCAGTCTGCCTTAAGGAGAGTTTGTGTGTACAGTGCTATTTATGGTCTCCTTATGACCACAGCCTAGAATAAAACCAGTCAGGTGGAGAATGAAACAAACACAAAATTGAACTGTGCAGGCAGTTTTTTTCCCTATAGGTGTGTGAAGTGGTGGTTTCAATTGGAAAGACCTTGTGCAATGCTTATTGTAAGAGCCCGCCCAACGTTGAAAGACATGACAATGAAAAAATGACATCCCTTGTCTCATAAAAGCCTGTAGCCAAAGCCAGTGTGTGTGAAAATTAAAACCGCCAAGAAGGCACAAACTTCTAAATCCTATTAGGGACTCTGCTGTTTGTTTCTGTCCGTCTTGTGCTTCTCAGAGAGCTGAATGGAGCTCAAAGGGAGAAAGGGAAAGAGGGAAGAAAGGGAGAGTAGTTGCATTCAGCAGGGTGTTATTAAGTCATTTGCTCCTCTGCCGACTTTGGTATGCAATGGTGTACTTAGCCTGGAGCAAGGGAGTTTCTGGACAGCTATGGAGCAAATAGGTCATCTAGTACAGTAATTGATGTCCTGGTTACAGCACAAGCATCCCAACCTGTTAAGGGACTTTTAGCAGCTAGGATTAACTGAGGCAATGTACACTGTGGGGGAAGCACCAACCTGAATTAGAAATCCTATTCTACTGCACTATTACAGAATGTCTTACAGTTGCCAACCTCCAGGTAGAACCTGGGGATCACCTGAGATTATGCTTAATCTCCAGATTACAGAGATCAATTCAATGGGAGAAAATTGTTGCTTTTAAGACTGAACTCTATGGCATTATACCATGAAGGTCTCCCCCTTCTCGAACCCCATCCTCCCCAGGTTGCACCCCAAAGTTTCCAGTAATCTCCCAACCCACAGAACGCCTGCATAGATAGAATTCAATTCTGCTTTCTATACAGGTCTCCATTTAAAATCTCAAGAGAGAAGACAGGAAACAGACAGTCCTCTGAATCCAACTCCAGCTGTTAGCTGCTATCTATGATGTCACCAGAAGGAAGACACCATGCAAAAGACCCTTGCCAATGGAAACCAGTAGACCAAGAGAACAATCCTAAACTGTTCTTTTAACTTGAGCTTACTTCCAGGAAAGTGTTCTTAGAATTATACTGCAAACAGCAGGGGTGGGGTGAGAAATGAAGATTAGTATCTCACCAGATAAGGTACCAAGGAAGCAATATCATAACTTTTCAAAATATTATAAATGTGCTTTTGAATCTTTCCACCCTCAGCCACAGTCTTGTTCCACTTTATCACGGCTTTAATTAGAAAAAATAAAATCTATGCCTGTCCACTTCTGTTTTCCCCATATAAGTTGTAGATAATTTTTTTAAGTTCTGTCTCCCCCTTGATTATTTATTTTAAAATCCTCTCCAAAGCTTTTTCTCAAGGCCCTTCAACCCCCTCTCCTTCCAAACATTCCAAAAATATAAATGTAGCACTATGTTCCATAGTCTTGCCTTAGTGTGAAAACATAGGGTCTTTATTTTTAAAATCCATACAATTTCTTGATGTGCAAGATTCACAAAGTACTCTGCATAATGTGGAACATGCAGCCAGTGTGGCACAGTAGTTACAGTTCTGAGTTAGGACCAGGAACACCCAGCCTGGCTTCAAACCTAAACTTCAACATGAAACTCCCTGAGTGACCTTGAATAAAGGACCTTGGTCCTTAGCCAAAGATAAAATGTGGGTGGGGAAGGGACATGTAACACTGGGAGTTCCTTGGAGGAAGAGTGGAATAGAAATCTAACAGATGGATAGATCAATATCTAGATATATAAGAAGAAAAGGAACAATGTATTAGGACACAAAGTACCGTATTTTTTGCACCATAAGACTCACTCCCCCCCCCCAAAAAAAAAAAGTGGAGGGAAAAGTGTGTGCGTCTTAAGGAGCGAATACTGCAAAAAATTCACACAAATGCCTCTAAATTCACACAAACAGCTCTAAAAACTAGGTGCGTCTTATGCTCAGGTGCGTCTTATGGAGCGGTACTCAATGTGCAGACAAAACAGAATACGCTGTATACAGGAATTGTCCCGTGGCAAGGAGCATGGCACAAGTGCATCAGAAATGCAGCCACTCCTTGAAGACAAACATGCAAGACATTCCTTTGGTGTCATCCTACTGAACTTCACATAAGTCATCCATTTTGGCCCCTATTTGGAGAACTATTTACCATATGTTTAAATGTTTTCTCAAAGTAGGGACTTGGTGTGCATTCCTTCAATAGTTAAACATTAAAATGTTGTTTAGAACACCTGGGATATTAAAAAGTCTGCCAGATTGATTAAGATATTCTAAACAATTGCTATCGATCTATCCAGGTTTCTGTACCACACCCCTCTATCTGAGCATCTTTCCTTTTGGGCCACCACATTCCCAGCCCACATAGGCTTTAGGGAGTTGTACAAGATATTTAATAGGATACAAGTCGCTCTGTTTCACGGTTCAAGTAAGCTGTAAATTCATTAGTGGTTAGTTTCTCTTATCATATTTAAAGGCATTAATTAACATGGCACAAGGAGTGTCCCTAACTCTGTCTAGTCAGTTTCACAAATCTTTCCTATTTGAGCTCAGTCAATGGTGTTGACAGAATCCTGAGGGATGTAAAATCCACCACCTGTAGTTCAGATCCATGTTCCTTCCTGGTTGATAAAACCCTATAAGGAGGTGTTAAAGTTTCAAGTACTAAAAACCATGAACACTTTGTTGAAAGAGAGGCTTTCTTCACCCTCTTGAAGAGACCGATGGGACCACATTTGAAAAAGCCTTCCCTAGAGAAGAACATACTAGCTAACTGTAGACCTTTAACCCTTAAGATTATCAAGCAGGTAATTCCACACATCTGCCCTTGACTGTCTTCAGGCCTGGTTTCAGGACACATTCAGCTTTGGTAATGCTAGTGGATTATCTCCATTTACATCTAGATAAGGGGCATGCATCCCTATTGTTGCTGTTGAATTAATCTGCCGTTTTTTACACAGAGGATCATGCCATACTGTTTAAATGGCTGGAGATGGGATTATAGGATTCAAGGAAGAGGGCTGAAGTGGTTAAAATAGTTTTTATTGGATCAAATTAAAAAAAATGCTAGAGGCAATGTGGAGATGGAATAATGAGGTTTTGGCATGGGAAGTGCCACTTTCACCTATTCACTTTCATCAAGGTGGGCCACTTGATGAAATTGGAGCTTTGGAATTTGGTGTCATAAACACATTGGATTCAGATATACACTATACTGGACAAGCCACCAGATGTTATGATCTCTATTCTGAGTCAGTTCCTGAATACCGTGGTCAAGTGATTGGAAGTAAACAAGTGAAGCTGAATCCAGGTAGGTAATGCCACTCAGTAAGGCTGCTGCCTCCAGGGCTGGATTAACAATTAGGCCAAGCAAGCACTAGCCTATGGGCCCCCATGCCTTTAGGAGCCCCAGGCTGGCTCCTCCCCCTATTTCCCCCCTGCTTGCCGCCCTCGCAGCCTGCCCACACAGCCAGCAACTGAGCAACTGTTTGCTCAACTTGCCTGGTGCAGCTGCTGCTGGCGTCGTCACCAACTCTATGATTCTAAGTTTGCCTCTCTGTGCCTCACCCCTGCAGCTTTGTCAAAGGGGCTTTTGAGCACTGAACTGAACATACAACTGCCCTGGCAATTATAAAGGTGAATTAGTGGCAGATGTGAGCTCTGGACATGCAAAGGAAAAAATAAATTCTCCAGTTCTAACCAGATCTAATTGGTAAAGACCTAATTGGAGAGCCAGTTTGGTGTAGTGATTAAGTGTGCGGACTCTTATCTGGGAGAACCGGGTTTGATTCCCCACTCTTCCACTTACACCTGCTGGAATGGCCTTGGGTCAGCTGTAGCTCTGGCAGATGTTGTCCTTGAAAGGGCAGCTGCTGTGAGAGCCCTCTCCAGCCCCACCCACCTCACAGGGTGTCTGTTGTGGGGGAGGAAGGTAAAGGAGATTGTGAGCCGCTCTGAGACTCTTCGGAGTGGAGAGTGGGATATAAATCCAATATTTTCTTCTTCAAGACCTAATTGGTAAAGCATTTGGGCAATCAGTTCACTTTCACCCTGTGGTCATATCATTTCACCAGCCAATCATCATCACCATTGTCCTCTGCAATTAGATGTCACATTTGTTTGTGTGTATGAAATGCCTGCCCAAATAAAATAGGTACAATCCAACCAGCATGAACCCAGCCTCAATGATTTCATTAGGGATGTTAAGCATATACTTAAATCTACCATTAAAATCAATAAGAATCAAAATGCTCCCTCTGGCTGGGTTGTGCTCTGTGTCTCAAAAGATACACAGATCTGTGCTACTCTAGCGCAATAACCAATAGACAACAATTTGAACCAAGCCATTTTGAACCATCAGGAAAGGAAAGGTATAAATATTTTGATAATAAACTACAGGTTTTAGAAGCAGCCATCAAAACTGACCAGATAGTACCATGTCACTGTTTTTTGATCCTTACTATGCAAATGCCATCCTTAGATGGCTGTAGAAGTTAGCAAGTATCACATGGGGAGCAGTTAATCTCTAAGAATGGGTTTCTATAAAATTCTTTTAAAATCTGTTTTGCAAGAAAAAATCATGCAATTGTTGATAGGTCTTGATTTGAGATTTGAATTACTGATCTACAAAGATCTGTGGACACAAACCTACTTGGCCCAGACATTTTTACCTTGACCACTTTGAACAAGAAAGCTGTCAACAAATTCATGGCCTGGTATTCAGATGCTGCTCTCTAATTTAGACCACAAGAGCAGTGATGTTGGATCAGACCAAGAGTCCATATAGTCCAGTATCCTGTTCCATATAGTGGTGAGCCTGGAAAACCAACCAACAGGGCATGGAGGACAAAGATTCTACCAATTGGTCGGGATCCACTGGCAGCAGGAAAGCAGAGGTAAGGAACATGTACTCCCTTCTGTCAATGGAAATCAGCAGTGGATCCAAGCAATGTCTGCCCCCAGCAATCTGAACATGGAGATTCCATTTACTGTGACTAGTATTCACTGATGGACTGTTCATCCCTGAATTATTACAATCCCTGTTGAAACCAGTGAAACTACTGACCGTCACTACATGCTATGATAGTGGGTTCCAGAAGTTAATTACTCTATGAGTGAAGAACTCCTTCCTTTTGTCTAATTCAAATCTACTGCCTAATATCTTCACTGGATGCTTGATTGCTTTGCTAAACCACTAAATAGCCTTCTCATTGCTTCCGAGTTCTAGGGACAGCTATTTTTCTCTTGAGCTGACAGGCAGGCTCAGCAAGAAACCATCACCTGGCACCCTCTACCCTGATACCAATTAAAAAACACACCTAGCAAATGAGGGGAAAAAAAGTTGTTCTCACTGAAAACTGCTCATAACACCCTTGGAGTCTTTAAATAAATTGCTGACGAAGTATAACCTATATAATTCCACATCTGTACATCACTGTCATTCATTAGCCAGTTGAACTCGAAATGTGTTACGTGAACAGCAGCAATAATTTAAGTGCCATAAAACTGGGCTAGGTGACAGCAGCAGTGTTTATATTTTGAGCGTTTTCTCTTTCCTTCTGCATATATAAATATGTACACATTCATTTGCACACCCACATGGACAGCTACACCCAGCTGTTTGGGTAATCCAACAGCACTTTCATACCTACCTTGTTCTAGATTTACACCTGTGACTAATGCAGAAAGATTTTTTTTTATACTGTTTCATTAGAAACTTTTATGCCTGGTTAAACAGCTCCAACACTCCCAGAAACTATGCTTATGAGAATCAAGATGCTTAAATGAAAGAACACAGGTAACTCTGAAATATTTTTTTTTTACTGAATTTAGTTCAGCAGATCCTGAGATTCTGACAAAGTGCCATTAAGTTTTTGTTGAAAGGGAAAGCTTTTGTTTCCCTTGACCTCCTAAATTCAATGGAAACATTCTTACAGTTTAAAGGGCTAGCCAAATATTGTGACCAGTTTTGTAGTAGTCAAGCAGAAAAGGGGTGCTTAATCTTTTCCTTGTCCCCCCAAAACTACCCATCCCACTCAGTTTTTAGTTCCAATACATATTATGGTAAAGTTTATAAATGTAAATTTCATAAAGTGTTAGATTGGCAGTGCAACGCTAAGCAAAGTTACACCCTTTTCAGCCCATTGTCTCTACACTAGGCATGGGCACGAACCGAACCATGAATCATGATTTGTGCATAAATAAGCCAATTTGTGGTTCAATCCGAACCAGTTCAGAACATGGTGCTTTGTCTGGTTCATTTTTTTCAGACAGCCTGCTGCTGATTCAATCAGTTCCTAGACAATGCTGGGGGTAGGCTTCAGGAAACACCTATAGAAGTAGTCCATAGCTTTACTGGCAGCTCCAGGAGCCAATCATAGAGCTTGCATTCTGCAGCATGAAGAGTTAGTTGTGAGACCTGAAGCTGAGCTTTCCTGGGGACACCTTTTGGGGGGAGGGGCGGACAATCCAAATTCAGTCTTTGCCAAACTTTGAAGGTGAGTGGAGGAGAGCCTGCTAATGAAGACTCCCAGTGAGTTTTACATGAAATGAACCAAATGAACCATGAACTGGGTCAGAAATCCAATGAATCATGAAACAAAACGAACCACCATGTTTCCTGGTTCATGCCCATCCCTACTCTACACCCTTACATTTGTTCCCAAGTTGCAGATCTCCTCTACAATGCTTCTCTACTAAAAAGCCCCCTTATCTGCTCTCTGTTTTAAATGCATTATGTGTGATTTGTAACATTCTGAGAAAAGATTCCATGCTTGTAAAAGCAACTGTGAGAGCAAAATAAAAACAGTGCAAGCAATACTTGCAGTCAACTAGTTGTTTGCTTGGTCTGGTTTGCCATTTGAAGCATTTATTCTTGAGCCCTAAAATAGCACTCTCCTGTGGCTGACTGGCACATTTCCCTTTGGCAAGGGGTAAAATGTGTTAATTGTGAATCTCTGTGCATCTTTCCAAATAGCTGAAGGCTACCAGAAGCTTCCACTGTGGACAGGAGTACAGGCCAAGTAATGTAGGGAAAAGACTGGGGTATGCATGTGTCAACAGAAACCAGATAATGTAATTCTTTGTATCCGGCAGCTCATGTATACAGGCAGCCTTTACCATATGGCGCTAGTACCTAAGAGCTTTCTTGTGCATCAGTCCTGTTGCACACTGAGGATCCTATAGAGCTGTAAATTAGGAGCTAGCTATTTAGAGTGATTTAAAAAAAATACTTTTGGTTTACTTTGTAAGCTGTATCAAGCAGGCTTTCTGGAGAGGTGGCATAGAAATCTACATAAATAAATACTCTAATAAAAGCCCATGTTTCCATTTTGCTTCATGGTTTGGTTCGTGCCCATCCCTACTTGAAACACTCCCTCCTTTGTGTCTTCTAAATCAGATTTGCATGGATGCACCCTGTTTCTGCTATTATGAACATGTGAAGCTGCCTTATACTGAATCAGACCTTTGGTCCATCAAAGTCAGTATTGTCTTCTCAGACTGGCAGTGGCTATCCTATGGCCTGATCTCTAGGTCTAAAGAAGCAGGCATCAGTTCTCTTCTCCCTGTGCCACAAAAGAGAAATATGGGTATTCAGCCAACAGAAAGCAGCTTCATTTCCCTAGTGACAGAGATATAGATCTGTACTGTCAGGAACCTCTTTTTTATATACCAGCTGGATTTCCTCTCATTGCCCGAACAGGCAACAATGGAATTCACCTAACTGTTTCTACCTTTTATAGCCCTGTGCCTCTTTTTTTAACAGAGCTACACCTGTACCTGCATTTATACCTTGCCCTGTCTTGTCCAGCTGTTGCTGCTTTTCCTCATCCTTCCCCCAACCTCTGTGGGATCAGAGAAAGAAAACAGCAGCTATTTTTCCTCATGTCATTTGGCATTAACTCTCTGGTCAACAGAGAATGGTTTTTATGATAGTCCTTTTATGATAGTTCTCACATCTCTTATATACTTTTTTTTAACATCTTATATTTCCTTTACAGCTATTTAAGCCCCACAGTGGAGCCAATCCATTTTATAACATATAAGCAAAGAATATCAGTTATGGCAGAATGCTATCCTCACAATGCAAATATATTTTAATCAGTATTTAATTAACAGAAAGTATGTGTTGTCCTTAGGCCATATTGCCTTTTTAAATATTTGTTGATATCCATTACTTCTTCCCACACAGTCTATGGCAGATCATGGCTTGGATCCAGAGGAATGGTTCCATGAGCAAAATGAGTTATATACAGGAAGTGCATTTTTTTCTTGCCTTCTTCTCTGCTGCATTGCTAAGGACCCACAAAATAATGATACTTGGGTTGCTTTGTCCCCCAAGAGCAGCACATCAGATGGCATTTGGGGCTGCAGCCAGAGAAGGGAGCAGGAAAGTTGCATTCCTTAGGTGGAAGACTTTCTGCCCATGATACGCTCTGAGGATAGAAACTCATAGATATGGGTACTTCTTATTTACAGAAATTGTGAAGCACTTCTGCTACTTCAGTTACAAACAACACTTAAGCTGATAGCAGAGAGCTGTGGTTCAGGCCGGCTTGAAGCCGCCCCAAAGAGAGCCGGCCAGAAATAGAGCACTCTGGAGCTTCTGGATGGCACTCGGAAAAGGGGTGGGCCATAGGCACCCAGGGAATGTCTGGAATGCTCATGCATCCCATCTGCGGCTCCCCAGGAGCTCTCTGAGTGCTTCCCGGCCTTCCATATGGCTGGTGAGAAACCTTGGAGACACCCCAGCAAAAAGGCACCACTTTCAAAGTGCTGCCTTTTTGAGCTGGCTCCCGGCAAGCCAGGAGCAGGAGTGAAGGCAAGTGGCTGAAATAAGCATATATATGCAGGGCTTTTTTGTAGCAGGAACTCCTTTGCATATTAGGCTGCATACCCCTGATGTAGCCACTCCTCAAAGAGCTTACAGTAGGCCCTGTGCTAAGAGCCCTTTAAGCTCTTGGAGGATTGGTTACATCAGGAGTGTGTGGCCTAATGTGCAAAGGAGTTCTTGCTACAAAAAAAAGCCCTGTATATATGTATGACCAAATAACAGACCATTATACAAAAAGAGCAAGCATATTACCTTTTGCACACAAGACTTGGCATTCAAGAAGAAGAGCTCTACTGTCGTTTTGTCTTTCAGAAAGGAAATACTCTCAATGTAAAATCTGAAAGAAAGAAGGAAATGAGACTATTGGTTTCTTACAGTAGTTCCCACTGTAAACTAGCAGTAACTGCAAGATTGTGTTTCAGCCTAATAGATCAACGGGATTAGACAGAACCATGAAAGGATGATGCCTAACAGAATAGCTATGATTATCCAGACAGAACTCAAAAAGGACTTTTCAGGAAATACACATGAATAATATAATCAAAAAGATATGGTTATTGTGTTGTCAGAATATTTATTTATTTATTTACAAAATTTACATCCCACCTTCCTGCGCTTATAAAGAGCCACAAAGGTGGCTAACAGTTTAAAAAAACAGGTTTCCTACCTGTAACTGATGATCTTCGAGTGGTCATCTGTGCAGTCACACCAATGGGGAGAGGCGCCGACCCTGATCAGTAAACTTCAAAAGCTGCGGATTTCCGCGCCTCTGTCCCAGCGCGCATGCGCAGACCCCCCCACTGTGCATGCTCGCCAGGACGGAAGTGGACATCCCGCCAGTTCCTTCTGACCGCTGCATTAACCCACACACGATGGACCGGCAGCGGAGGGGAAGGAGGGCGGGTAGTGTGACTGCACAGATGACCACTCGAAGATCATCAGTTACAGGTACGAAACCTGTTTATCTTCTTCGTGGTCTCTGTGCATCACACCAATGGGAGACTAGCAAGCAAAGGACATACCTGGAGGAGGGCGCAACAGTCCATCAGCAAGAGACAGACTGTAGTACAGCACGGCTCACCGCCGAGTCCTGACGCCGCCTCATATTAAGCGCATAGTGCGACACAAAGGTATGCGCCGACGCCCAGGTGGCAGCCTTGCAAATGTCCTGCAGCGGAACACCTTTCATGAACGCTGCCGAGGTTGCCACTGCTCACGTAGAGTGGGCCCGCACTGGCCCAGGAAGCGGCGTCTTACGGAGAAGATAGCACAGTCTAATAGTGCCAGTAATCCATTTAGATAATCTCTGGGAAGAGATCCTCCAACCCAAAGAAGGAGCCACATGAGACACGAAGAGCCGGGAATCCCGTCTGAACGGCTTCGTTCGGTGTAGGTAGAATGCCAATGCTCGTTTCACATCGAGGGCGTGTAGTCGCCTTTCGACCTCCGTCGAAGGACTCGGGAAGAACACGGGTAAGAAGATCTCGGCATTCAAGTGAAACGCGGAGACCACCTTGGGTAGGAACGTGATGTCAGGGTGGAGCACCACCCCCTCAGGAGAGAAGCAAAGGTAAGGCTTGTCACACCTCAGCGCCATCAGCTCGCCCACTCGCCTCGCCGACGTGACTGCAACCAGGAACGCTGTCTTCCACGCCAACAGCTGGTGCGAACAGGTAGCCATAGGCTCAAACGGCTTTCCCATAAGCGCCTTGAGTACCAAGGGCGAGTCCCAGGACGGCGCAGGTACCCACACCGATGGATACAGACGAGCGACTCCCTTGAGAAACCTCTTAGTCTCCGGATGGGCGAAGACCGAATGCCCATCAATCTGCACGTGCTCACTCGAGATGGCCGCCAGGTACACCCTCACCGAGGAGGCCGCCAGATCACGGTCCAACAGGGACAGCAAGAAATCAAAAACTGCAGAGAGACCCGCCGCCCGCGGCTCCAGCCCTCTGCTCGTAGAGAACTGAACAAACTTCGACCACTTGTAGGCGTACGAGCGTCGGGTCGAAGGCTTCCTGCTGCTCAAAATCACGAACCGAGCTCTCTTCGATAACTGCGAGCGTCCAGATGCCAGGCCGTTAACTTCAGGTGGGGCACATCGTGGTGCACCACCCGCCCCTGGTGCGACAGCAGCAGATCCGGAACCTGCGGGAAGTGGCGGAATGTCCTGCGGGCAAGACGCAACACCACCGAGAACCATTGCTGCCTCGGCCACCATGGCGTCACCAAGATGCCTACCGGCTTCTCCCTCAGGAGCTTCTGCACCACCCTGGTGATCAGTGGCAAGGTGGGAAAGAGATACACTTGGTGGTGCGTCCACGGGATCAGGAGCCCATCCCCGAGGGACATCGGATCCACACCGCCCCTGGTGCAGAACGACTCGCATTTTCTGTTGTCCCGAGTCACAAAGACGTCCAGCGTGGGCGCTCCCCACAGGCGAAACATGGGTTCTAGGAACGTCCAGTTGAGCTCCCATTCGTGGAGCGATGCTCCCCCCCTGCTGAGAAAGTCTGCCTGGGTGTTCTGAACTCCTGGAAGGTGGGTTGCAAGCAGCGATATCCCTAGGGCTATACACGCTTCCCAAATCGTCATTGCCAGCCGGCAGAGTCTGCGAGACACTGTTCCCCCTTGATGATTTATGTAGGCCATGGCTGTCGTATTGTCCGTGAGGACTGCCACCGCTTGAACCCTGATGAGCGTCTGGAATGACTGGACAGCGTGAAAAATGGCCAACAGTTCCAAGTAGTTGATGTGCCGAAGAGCCTGATGGGCCGGCCACCGATCCCCGACACACAGGCCCAGCGCATGCGAGCCCCATCCCCAAAGGGACGCATCTGTCGTGATCGTCACGGACGGCTGTGGTCTGTGGAAGGGCGCCCCTTCCGTCAAGTTGCGGTCCTGTCCCCACCATTCGAGATCCGCCAACACTTCTGGAGGAACAGTCAGGCACCGATTCGGAGAGTCGAGATTGCAGCGGAACTCCTGGAGGAACCACAGCTGGAGCGGTCGCATGCGAAGCCTCGCATTTGGCACGACCGAAGTGGTGGCTGCCATGAGCCCCAGCAGGCGCTGAATCCGGTGCGCAGGAACTGACGGATTGCGATGTAGGGAGCGAACTGCCTGAACAATGGCCTCCGCTCAATCCACTGGGAGGAATGCCTTGCATGCTACAGTGTCCAGCACCGCGCCGATGAACTGCACTCTCTGCGATGGTTGGAGGTGCGACTTCTTCCAGTTGACCTGGAGCCCCAGGTCTGACAACAGAGTGAGAGTGATGTCGATGTGCTGAAGCAGAGTCTTCCTTGACCCCGCCACTATCAGCCAGTCGTCTATGTACGGGAATAGGGAGATCCCTTGGAGCCTTAGGTGGGCGGCGATGACGACCATCGTTTTTGTAAACACTCTCGGGGTTGTCGACAGACCAAAGGGCAAGGCCTTGTACTGGAAGTGGGCGTTGCCGATCGTAAAGCGCAGGAACTTGTGGTGCCGGGGGTGAATGGAAACATGAAAGTAAGCATCTTTCAGGTCTAAAGTGGCCATCCATTCCCCGTGATCCAGCAGCGGGAGAATGCATGGCAGGGAGGTCATTCGAAATTTGTTGAAGCGGATGAACTCGTTGAGACCCCGAAGGTCCATAATCGGGCGCAGGCCTCCGTCCTTCTTCGGGACAGCAAAATAACGGGAGTAGAACCCATGGCCGCGTTGATCCTTTGGGACCTCCTCGATGGCCTGCTTTAGGAGGAGGGACTGAACCTCTTCCTGAAGAGGAGGGGAGGGTGCAGTGTAGGCGAACGTCGGGGTAGGAGGATGCTGGAGAAACTCTATCTCGTACACCCATTGGATCACAGATAAGACCCACTGGTCTGAGGTGATACAGGACCAGGCTGGGAGGAAACGGGATAGGTGAATAGAGTCCGTGTCCCCATGGGGACGAGTAGGTGGAGGGGAGTCAAAGGCCCTGTTTTTGCTGCTTTGCCCCTTTCTGCCTAGAAGCCTGAGCAGAGGACAGCGAGTACTTCTGCTTGGGCTGGTACTGCGACCTTGAAAAGGTGGTTGCTGACTTCGGGCGCCACTGCCACTCAGGAGACTTGGCATAAGGCTTCTTTTGCCACTGTCGCGGCCACTGCCGCTTCACCTGAGGACGAGAGGTGGAGACCCCCAGGTTTCTAGATTCTTTATACTCTTGTCCATCTCCTGAAGGACCGAGTCTGTGGTCGCACTAAAGAGACCCGTGCCATCGAATGGGAGATCTTCAATATACGCCTGCGTATCGGGTTGCAGGGCGGTGGAGCGTAGTCAGGAGTGTCTGCGTAAAGATATGGCCATAGTGAGAGTCTTGGCACAAGCATCACCTGAATGCTTTGCAGAATTCAGCTGCTGATTCGCAAGGGCCATCCCCTTCTTCTGCAACTTCTTGAGAACCGATCTGCTCTGTTCTGGCAGAGTATTCAGGATGGGCGAGATCTGGTCCCACAAAGTATATTGATACCTGCCCATACATGCAGAGTAGTTCGCAATTTTCACCCCAAGCAACCCAGTGGAGTACAATCGGCGCCCCATAGCGTCCAGCTTCTGACCTTCCTTATCAGGGGGAGTTGAATGCATTTTCTTCGCCTTGGACGAGGACGATACTACAACTGAGTTAGGCTTAGGGTGCGTATATAGAAACTCCGCGGTGTTTTCCTGCAGACGGTACATGTGGTCCAGTCGGCGTGATGACACCGGCGTGGACGCAGGCTTGTCCCAGGACGACTTTGCCGTGTGAAGCATCACATTGGTGATGGGCAGGGCAACCGCCGTCGAAGTGTCTCTTTGGACGATATCAAAGACACTGTCCGTGACCACAGGCTGCGGCTGAACAGTTGGTAAAGACAGCGCCTGCACCATCCTTTTAATCAGGTCCCCATAGGACTTGAGGTTTTCGGACGGGGAGATGGGATGATCCTCCGTGGTCTTTGTCGGTGGAGATGGTTCACCCGTAGAGGAGGCCCCTTGCTCTTCAGGCGACGACTCCCTCAAGGACCTGGGGGATACTTCAGGCAATTCCGACTGCTCAGACGGCTGACACCGAGGCAGTGACGTCCGAACCGTCGGTGTCGTCTTTGGCTTCTCCGGGGAGGCACGCCGCTCTGGCTCCCGACGCCGATCCGGACGCTCGACCTCGGGCGGCTTCGATACCGTGGCGGAAGGCGCACGTAGAGGGGTCCTACACAACATCCGGGACCAATAGGAGGTCTCAGAAGCCTGATTCCAGTCCATCTGTCACGGTGGCAACCAGGGAAACGGTGGTTGCATCGGGTAGGCACCACAGAGGTACTGCCATTGCCGCTGATCCCAAGGAATCTGCGACACTGGCTGATGAGGAAAAGGAGCCCTCTTCTGGTAGTGAGGAGAGTGGCTGCTCGACGACCGATCCCAGTGCGAGTCCCGACATCGATCCCGAGCAGGGCTACGAGAACGCGGGGTCCCTTGCCCTGGCGTAAGCCGACCCGATGGGCTTCTATCGATACTGACATGTTGTGCTGAATCGATCTCGGAGTCAGAGTCGGAGATGACGAGCTGAGTCGACATCGAGGTAAGCGGCGGCGGGCTCGATAGACGAACAAGTGAGGCGAATAGCTTCAGAGGCGGGACGACCGGCGTCGAAGGTTCAGATAACGATGCAGGTGAGGATTGCGAAGCGGACTTATGCTTCGGCTTATCGGCCTTCTTCTGCTTCTTCGCCTTCTCCGCATGCGACCCCTTGTCCTCCTTGTGCTTCTTTGCCGGCACCGAGGACTCAGATGCAGCTGCCGAGCCCGAGCGCTTGCGGGGGCGATCGGCGTCGGAGGGACCTTTTTCGGCGTCGACCAATTTCGGTGTCGACAGTTCAGCCGAAGGTTGCCCTCGATCGGTGGAGAGCGCACGTGGTAATAGTGCCTTCTCCATAAGCACTGCCGCCAGCCGCGCCACCCTGTTCTTTTTTGTCTGCTTTGAGAACTTGGCGCAATGGACACAAGAGTCCGGCTTGTGCTGCTCTCCCAGGCACAGCAAGCACAGCGAATGGCCGTCCGGCGGCGCGATCTTGCTTCCGCACCTCGAACAGCGACGGAAGAAACCCCACCACCTTTCCATGCGAGGGTTAGGAAAAACGGGTGGAAGGCCCGAGAGCGCGGGGGGGGGGACGCCCCGAAGGGCGGGAAAAACTCACCCCACGCTCCGGACAGACAAAACTAACACTAACTAACTAACTATAACTACTAACAGCTAAACACTAACTATACTAACAATTTTAGACAAAATCCAACGAAGTTCACCGACCGTAGCGAAAAGATCAACCGATCAGCGCGGTGGTCAGAAGAGAACTGGCGGGATGTCCGCTCCCGTCCTGGCGAGCATGCGCAGTGGGGGGGGGGAAGATGGCAATGTAAGATGAACGGATGGATATCCTTGGGCAGAGAGTTCCAGAGAGTTCTTCCTGCTGCTGGAAGATGGCAATGTAAGATGAACGGATGGATATCCTTGGGCAGAGAGTTCCAGAGCTTTGGTGCCATGACCAAGAAGGCCGTTTCCTGTGTTGCCACCTACCTAATCTCAGAAGGCAGAGGCATCCAAAGCAGAGGTCCAAAAGTGACTGTATTGGTCAGGACAGGTACATGAGAGTGGTCTTTCAGATAGACTGGTCCTAAACCATACAGAGCTGTGAAAGTTAAGACCAGCACCTTTAATTATGCCAGGAAACTGGAAGCCAACATAGATGGGCCAAGACTGCAGTGATATGGTCCATATGACCTATGCCAGTCAACATCCTGGCTGTACCATTCTGTACTAATTGATGTTTCCAAGCACTTTTCAAGGGCAGCCCGATGGAGAGCACATTGCAGTAATCTAATCTAGATGTAACCAGGACATGTACCACAGTGGCCAAAACTTTTCTGCCCAGGAAATGCCACAGCTGACTAACCAGCCAGTGCTACTAAAAGGCATACCTGACCACAGCTGCCATTTGTTTATGCAGCAACAGGCCCAGCTCCAAGAGCATCCCCAAACTACAGTCCTGTTTCTTACTGGGCGGGGGGGGGGGGAGCGTGCAGCCCCATCCTGAATGGGTGAAACCTTAAATTCTGCCTACCCAGCAAAGAATTTACAGCAGGAACTTAAATATGAAAACAACTGTGTTCTATAGTGCAGAGGTGTCAAACCCATTTGTTATGAGGGCTGGATCTGACATAAATGAGACCTTGTTGGGCAGGGTCAGGCTGTGTCAGGCCAGGCCATGTGTGTACCTATTTAAGATTAGGTAGCAGACATATAAACTTTTTAAAGGACAGACAAACATGACTAACGTTTTTTTTAAAAAAACCTTAAAAAGTGCTTAAAACATTAGCACTTGTTGGTTTTAAAGGTGCTTGCTTTGTATTTCTTCCATGGGATCCATGGAACTGGGCAAAAGCAGCTCTGGCTCTTCCTCCCCCCCACCACGAAGACCAGGAGGGGGAGGCGCCTCAACCAATGGAGAAAATCAAGGTTTTGCTCTGTAGCTCTGCTGTGCAATTGAGCAAGCCTTGCAAAGCAAGCTGAGATGCAGAAGGAAGCAAGAGAGTGGGAGAAGGAAGCAGACAAGAGCCAGTTGCTCAGGGGTCTGATAGGAGCCTTCTGGGGACCTGATGCAGCTCTCGGGCTGCATGTTTGACACCCCTGCTATAGTGGTTAGCTTTTCGTAGCAGAATTTGGAAGATTCCTCACTCTGCCATGAAGCCCATTTGGCAGCCATGGGCTGGTTACTCTCTCTCAGCCTGAGCTACCTCACAGGATTGTTATGAGGATAAAATGGGGAAGGGAGAACCCAGTAAATTTTCCTGAGTTTCTTGGATGAAGGTTAAAATACAAATATGACAGTATTTGAATTCTACACTAGAATTTTATTGAGAGCGGCAGGGTCACATTTTGAAATACTTAAGCAATGATCTCAGAAGGGCCTTAAGCTGAATATTCTAGGTTGTATATGCTTGAGATGAAAATCTGGGAGAAAAACATTTGCTGATTTCCCTCTCACACAGACCTTCAACCCCCCTTCCCACACATTCATACTGTCCTCTGTCCCCCAGGAGTAATAGTTTGGAGATAACTTTGGGGTGCAGGGGGAGGGGGGCTCTTACAGGGATTGGTGGCACTGTCTAAGGTATACAGCTTCCAGATCATGAAGGATATTAAACATCAAGATCAGCACCTTGAACGAAGTTTTGAAGGGAACATATTTCCATGGTAGACAAGGCAGAAAGATCCATCCCTTAATTTTTAAAAGGACTGAAGACAGAAGAGAAAGATTTTTGCCATAAGCACTGCAGAGCTGCTACCCATTAGAAGAGACAGTACTGGCTACATGGGCCAATGGTGTGACCGGGAAAAAGTTGCATATAGCAAATCCTATATAATAAGTCTTGCTGTTAGTAGCAGCAAGACAAGTGATAGCAAGGAATTGGAAAGAAGCTGAGGAATTGACAATTAATCATTGGAGGGATAAAATGAATACTATAATTATTTTGGAGTATTTAACAATGAAGATACGAAGAATGAACGGATTAAAGGTTAGGGAACAGGAGGAGGGGTGGTTTAGGAAGATGGTGAGATATTTGGAAAAGTTTAAACAATTTAAGACGATTGGTTGGTTAATAAGAAAATGAATGGACAAGATGTTTAAATAGAGTGATGGAGTTGTATTTGGATGAAATGTTAATAGTTATAAATTTATGGAATATTATAATGTATCTATGGCCTGGGACTCTCACAGAGGTGGAGTGGTGTTGGAATATATAACAATAAAAATTTTTTTTTTTAAAAAAATATATATAATAAGTTTCAAGGCAGATTATATTCAGTTTGGTTTAAGGGCTTACAGAACTTAGATCTGCAATTGTTTGGCTCTTCTTTTCCCACCAGGCTTGCTGGTTTCAATATGGGATAGGATTCTAGCACTTTTCATAGTTGCATGGAGGGGGGAATCACAGAAGGCCTAGCTTTTCACACAATACGTTATGGTGGGAAGGTGAGATGTACATGATGCTAGAATTCCTTCAGCTGTTAAAAGCAGGGTAATACTGTCATTCACTGAAACTGGAAATCCTAATCATATATTGTATATGTATTTATTTTTCCTGTTTTTCAACCTTAATTTATTAAATGTTTACTTCTTGCAGACAACCTATCTTCTTTCTTCTACAATAAAGTACACACTGTACATTCTTATCACCACTAAATGTGCAACGCAAGTCAAAACCACAAACAGATAAGGATGATGAAGAGGGTGACCAGTGTATTTCCTGCTGTCATCTTTTGCGGTCTCTGCCTGTCACTGTTCCAGTCAGACTTCCATTACTTAACTTATGTAAACTGCACAATATATTGGAATTACATCATGACACACACAAGTCTACTGTGCTAATTCACGCCACTGTGACACCTTTGCAGGCTCATGCTTTTCCAAAGAATGTTTCATTTGCCGGAATGTTAAAAAGTGACAGTATAAAGCATAAGGATGTTACATTTAACAGAAAAGCCTTTCTAATGGCTTGTGCACTCTCTGCATTTCACTCTTTGGCTGCTTGATCTGGGTTCACCTGTAGGTAGCTTCCAGTCTACCTCCAAGCAATGGTTAGAGGTAGTTCACTAGAAGGAAGCAAAACATCTTCCAAGCTGCAACCGGCATTCGGCTTTATTACAGGTCTGTGCAACTTGTTACCTATCAAGGGAAAACTCAGCCCACCACTGATGTTTGGGGGCCTGCTGGGTGCTCAAAAGTCCCATAACCATCACCCTAGTTCCTCCATTCCCAGGAAAAGTGCGGGGAAAAAAATCCTAAAAGATTATTGCGCTACTGGTGGGCCATGTATCTGGCTGGCACTCAGCTTGATGACTCATAAATTATTCAGGTCACTTAAAGTTCAAGGGCTTGGATCTCAAATCTAGTCTGCCAGCTGTGGTGCTTTCATCCAGTGCCCCCAGGTAAATGCTAAAAACTAAAGAAAAGAATGAATACAATCCCAGCAAGCCCACAGAGAGTTCCAATTTCTGCTTCTTTTCTTTGAGTAGAGGAAGGTTCCATACATGCATAGTGGTCATTACAGGGCTTTGTGTCATTGGTAGTGTTACCAAACAAGAATTTTTGTGGCACCTTAAAGATGAATGCATTTATCTCTTGATATCCTGCTCTGTCTGTGTTCAGAGGAACTCACATTTGCTTCGATAAATTATAAAACAAATACAATACCACAGTGATAGAACATAGAGACAGAACAGAAGTAAGCCACAACTCATGGGCTACTGAAAGAACAATGAAAGAGCTTTGCTTTGGAGAGCCTCTGAAACTTCACTCAGGGCCTTCCTTGCATCCTTCGGAGGCCAATTCCACAGCACAGGTGCAGCAGGATCTAAGTGGCAGCAGTTCATACAGCCGTAAGTGGGTTAAGAGCTAATAAATCCTGGTCTGATGATGGCAGCTGCCTTGCAGGCACACAAGGTTGGAGGCAATCTTGCAGATATTTATCTGTTTATTTTTGAGACTTTTACCCCACCCTACCCCTCAAGCAGGCTCCGGGTAGCTTACAACATATAATCCAACAATTAAAATCATACATTAATTAATAAAACGGTTCATTAAAACATCTACTCAAACAATTAAAAATTCAGTCAACTCATTTCAATATCTACTAACTGCACAGCGGGTAATTTCTTCTTCTTACAATGCCTGCTAGGCTCATGCCAGGGAGAGTGCAGTGTGAAGGGTCCTAGGTTGTGAAGGGCTTCAAATACCAGCATCTTGACTTGAGCACAGAAACAAACTGGCAGCCAGTGTAACAACCGGATTGTGCTTTAGCCCCCTTCGTCAGGTTAGTAAACTGATCTCTCAGTCAACAGGTAGGGGAAAGAAAAGTATAAGCACGGGGTGAAAAGACTTGGGCTTTGACATTTCTGTGCTATGATAGCGCTATACATCTTTATGCTGCCACAAGGTTCTTCTTTTGTTCATGCCTCAATGGCCTAATAGAATAGTCCTGTTGGGATGCATGGTGATTAACACACAAGAAGCTACATTATACTGAGTCAGAACATCAAGGTCAGTACTGTCTACTCAGACTGGAGGCAGCTCTCCAGGGTCTTGGGCAGAGTTCTTTCACATCACCTATGACATGGTTCCTTTAACTGGAGAGAGCTGGGGATTGAACCTGGTATTATCTAAGTGCCAAGCAGAGGCTCTACCACTGAGCCACAGTAGGAAGCACTGTGAAGTCATAACCAGCTTATGCAACCCTGTAGGGTTTTCAAGACAAAAGACATTCAGAGGTGGTTTGCCATCGCTTCCCTTCATGTCACAACTGAGTATTCCTTGCAGGTTTCCCATCCAAATACTGACCAGTCCTGAATGTGCTTAGCTTCCACGATCTGATGAGATCGGGCTAGCCTGAGTTATCCAGGTCTGGGATACATAGCAGTACCTCTTTGAGGGAGTGAACAAACATGTGGACAAAGGGGACCCAATAGATGTTGTTTACCTTGACTTCCAGAAAGCTTTTGATAAAGTTACTCATCAAAGGCTCCTTAGTAAGCTCAAGAGTCATAGAGTAAAAGGACAGGACCTCTTGTGGATCAAAAGCTGGCTAATTAATAGGAAGCAGAGAGTGAGTATAAATGGGCAGTCTTCGCAGTGGAGGACGGTAAGCAGTGGGGTGCCGCAGGGCTCAGTACTGGGTCCCATGCTCTTTAACTTGTTCATTAATGATCTGGAGTTGGGAGTGAGCAGTGAAGTGGCCAAGTTTGCAGATGACACTAAATTGTTCAGGGTGGTGAGAACCAGAGAGGATTGTGAGGCACTCCAAAGGGATCTGTTGAGGCTAGGTGAGTGGGCATCAACATGGCAGATGAGGTTCAATGTGGCCAAGTGCAAAGTAATGCACATTGGGGCCAAGAATCCCAGCTACAAATACAAGTTGATGGGTTGTGAACTGGCAGAGACTGACCAAGAGAGAGATCTTGGAGTCATGGTAGATAATTCACTGAAAATGTCGAGACAGTATGCAATTGCAATAAAAAAGGCCAACACCATGCTGGGAATTATTAGGAAGGGAACTGAAAACAAATCAGCCAGTATCATAATGCCACTGTATAAATCGATGGTGCGGTCTCATTTGGAATAATGTGTACAATTATGGTCACCGCACCTCAAAAAGGATATTATAGCATTGGGAAAAGTCCAGAAAAGGGCAACTAGAATGATTAAAGGTTTGGAACACTTTCCCTATGAAGAAAGATTAAAATGCTTGGGGCTCTTTAGCTTGGAGAAAAGTTGACTGCGGGGTGACATAATAAAGATTTACAAGATTATGCATGGGATGGAGAAAGTAGAGAAATAAGTACTTTTCTCCCTTTCTCACAATACAAGAACTCATGGGCATTCAATGAAATTGCTGAGCAGTCAGGTTAGAATGGATAAAACGAAGTACTTCTTCACCCAAAGGGTGATTAACATGTGGAATTCACTGCCACAGGAGGTGGTGGCGGCTACAAGCATAGCCAGCTTTAAAAGGGGATTGGATAAAAATATGGAGCAGAGGTCCATCAGTGGCTATTAGCCACATGTATATATATATGTGCCTGCGTGTGTGTATATGTATGTATGTATATGTGTGTGTGTTTGTGTGTGTGTGTATATATATACACACACACACACACATACTGGCCACTGTGTGACACAGAGTGTTGGACTGGATGGGCCATTGGCCTGATCCAACATGGCTTCTCTTATTTTCTTAGTACCTAATTTTCCTCAGTGTACTTTGGTTATCTGCCTTTTCAATATATACATATGTATACACAGAGCTATGTCTAGCATTTTGAGCAATCAGACCAAGAGTTAAATAAAGAATTACAACATGACAAAGCACAGTATGTTCAGAAGTGATAGGGCTGTGTGAGGTAACCCTTCTAATGTGCCATTGCTCATATAATATGTCATCACCCAAAAATGAGGAGGAAAGGATTGTTGTGGGTTTTTTTTTTACCCAGACCAATTTTATTTTATTTTTTAACCGGACCTGGATAGCACAGGCTAGCCTCATCTCATCAGAAACTAAGCAGGGTCAACCCTGGCTAGTATTTGGAAAGGAAACCACCAAGGAATACCAGGGTTAAGATGCAGAGTTAGGCAATGGCAAACCACCTCTGAAGTCTTTTGCCTTGACAACCCTACAGGGTCGCCATAAGTCAGCTGTGACTTGATGGCAATAACAATCCCACTCCTACCTTCAGTTAGGAAAAAATTCAACACTGATTTCTTACCTACAATTTCAAATCTTGTATCTCGAGTTTATTCTGCATTTTAATCCTGTGTGTGGTCAATACTTACCTAACTGCAAAGAACAAAGTAGCTGGGCCTGGTTTCTTGGGCAAGTCATGATCCAGAACTCTGTGATCTAACTGTAGCCAAATAGTTTGACCTCTATAATGAATAAATACAGAGAAGAGAAGTTAACGGGTTTGGTACAGACCGAGAAAATACAGCTTTCCTGCACATCATCATTCAACCTAAAGAGGAAAAGCTGGATGCCCATGTCAGTTGGTCAATCACAAAGAATCAGGGCACTTAGAATCTGACACTCAGCAGGATGTAACTAACCTTCACAATTAATTCTCCAAAGATACAATATCATAAAACACTGATTTAATATTACTAAAGTTTCTATGTCATTTCTTATACGTTTATACAATCATTACCAAGTGAACTCATTGAACCACACTAATAAGAATGACTAAACACTTGGAGGTTACAACAATGTGCTAACAGGCACCAGTTCAACAGATATAGTTTTTTGTCATTAGGTGCACACAGGCACTCAAAAACAATTGAAACTCATTTGACATAGAGACTTTAGGTACTATTAAATCACTGTTTTATTTTATGATATTGTATCTTCAGAGCATTAATTGTGAACGTTAATTACTTCTTGCTCGGTGTTATTGCAGTCTGTCAGTTTGTCAATCACTTCAGGCTCTGCTTCTTGAGTCTTTCAACCTGACAACTGGATCCCATTAAAAATGTCACAGAAGAATTCCTGTTCTGACTGGAATCCCCACAATGATAACGAAGTATGGATTTAACTAAGCACAACTGACTCAACCCCACCATGGCAGAACTGCTGGAAGCAAAGGAGTATATAAAAGAAAGGCCAGCAATGGTTGGAAGACCCAGATTCGAATCCTCATTCTTGCCATGGAAGCTCATTGGGTGACTTGGGTAACACTGAGACACTCACTCTTTCTGCCAGGGCGGGCCCTAGGGCGTGTGGTGCCCCAGGCAGACTTACTGCCCACTGCCCCCCAGGCTGCCCCCTCCCCTCTCCTCACTCCTCTGAGTGCACCGGGGGAAGGTGGCCTGCCCCTCCATGCCCCCCCCCCCGTGACACTGGTCTTTTGCTTGCTCACTTTGGTGGGCATCATATTAGAGCATTCTCTTAATAGAAAGCAGGATGAGGCTTTGCTCCCCCTCCTTTCCGGAACAGGAAGGGAGAAGGAGCAAAGCCTGGTCCTGCTCTCTATTAAGACAGAATGCTCTATTGCAATGCCCACCGAATTGGGTAAGCATGAGGCTGGCATTGCTCCTCTGAGTGCATGGGGGGGGGGGGAGCGGGAAAGTGGCCTGCTTGCTGCCGCCTAATTGCTCTCCAGCCAGTGAGCTGCTGACCATGGCAATTAGGCATTTGTCTTGGGTGCCGGGGGGGGGGGAGAGCCCAATTCAGTGCCCCCCTCCCAGCGCCCTAGGCAAATGCCTAATTTGATTAGATTTCTTAGATTTATATCCCACCCTCCCCGCCGAAGCAGGCTTAGGGTGGCTAGTGGGCAGGCCAGCCTTGCTTTCTCCACCTAACCTACCTCAGGTTGTTGTGGGGATAAAATGGAAGAGGAGAGAATGGCACTGTAAACTGGTTTGGGTACCCACTGGGGAGGGAAAAGCACTATAAACAAACAGAACACTTCCACTGGAAAATTGGTTTTTGAGTGTACGGTAAAGCAAGCAGGTGAATATTTTGAGATACACCCAGCCTCAGACAAAATTCAGGCCTAAGGTCAAAGACAGACAATCTTGGCTGTGTTTGGAGACATGGCAAAATGATGGTATGATGCTTGTTACCCTTATAAAGGGAACTTTTTTAAAAAAGGTAAATGAATGTAAACTGAGGCAAAATTATTACCTCACTAGAGTTCAACACAGATGTTTAAAAAAAAATTATTTATTTTTTTTATTGTGTTTATATCCCATCCTCTCCTGTATAACATGGCTCAGAGTGGATAACATAGCCACTCCATGCCTTTTTTGGTATGAATTCCTTAGTGAAATAAAATCCACTGGGATCAAACAAGTCTTGTGTTTCTAAGCAAAACTTCCAATTGTGAAGCTAGCATAACTGACCTATCTTTAAGGGTTATTTTATAATGTAATATAAGGAATATCTGAGAGCACCTGTGTAGACAGAAAAGCCCTAGCAGACAGAAAACATCTCTACAGAAGGACAATTCATTATTAACTAGCAGGTCACTGAGTAAATTGAATGTATGTCACAAAGTCCTTGCCAGAAGCACAATTTGCCTTGCGGGTTTAACAGAAGTGAAAGAAACCAGGTGGTGAATTGCTGATAATATGATAGCAAACTTGACGGGGAAGGGGGGGGGGGGGGAGTTCTAAAATAAAGGCTTGACTGCCCTCTGGAGGCTGGAAACTCATATTCCAAAACACTACCCAACAAACAATCCCATTGTTAAGCCTTTCTAAAACTTCTCCAAAGTTTCAAAAACAACTGCTTTGTTTTGGAGGACACCACAATCCAAGAAATAATTTTGACATCATCATCATCATCAGAAGAAGAAGTACATTTTTATACCCTGCTTTTCTCTCCCCTAAGGAGACTCAAAGTGGCTAACAATCACATCCCCTTTCTCTCCCCACAAGTCACCTTATGATGTAGGTGGGGGCTGAGAGAGCTTTGAGGTGACTGGCCCAAGGTCACCCAACAGGCTTCATGCAGAGAACTGGGGAATCAAACCCAGCTCTCCAGATTAGAGTCTGCTGCTCTTAACCGCTACTCCATGCTGGCTCTCAAGTGAAAATGTTCCACCTTGGGGGAGGGGGTGGTGGAGTTTTGCATGAAAAACAGAACATATAAACAGAACCCATAGGAATTTATAAACAGAAAACACTTTCCATTTGTGGAGCAGGCAAAGAATGAAAAAAAAAATCTATTTTCCAGGAAGGTTTCCCCAGGTGGGACAGCTCTTCCAAAAATATACCAGTGACAACACAGAAATCTTCAGAGAGAGAACTAAGCTGTACAAAGATAATCAGAGAATCCGTGTGATATGGCCATTAAGAATGCCAGACTAGCATCTGGGATATCTAAATCTGAATTCCCACTCTGCTTTGGAAGCATCTTGGGAGACCACGGGTCAGTTAGACACACTCAGCCTAATTCACCTGACAGAGTTGTCATAAGGAGGACATAAAGAAGAGGAGAATAATGAAAATCGCTTTGGGTTCCACTGGTGAAAAAGGTCGAGGTCGAGTATAAATGAAGTAAATAAATAAAATAAATGATAACCTTTGACTGAGAAAGCATGGAACAAAAATCCAGCACTGTCATGGTAAAAACATACACTGCAACAAAAATCCTATAACAAAACAACAAAATCCCATGTAACAAAATCCTGAGAACTGCAGCTTTTGGCAGAAGACTGGGAGTGGAGAAAAACATTTTAACTCTTTTCCTATCTACAACTCCCTTGCTTCCAACTGTCCCCGCCCCCCAGCAATTTCCTTCCCACCACAGATTTCCCAGCTTTGTGTATGGAGTATGGAGAGAGGCAAACCTATGTGTGGAATGCAAAAGGATGGGGGGACTGGCTTGGGGGCAACTTGTTAGAGAAAAGAAGTGAGCTTATCCCATGTCACCACCATTCCACATTCTGCTTTTATGTGAGGAAACCATAATTTTCCACTTGCAGAAGCTACATCTGGGGTTGGGTGCGTTTAATACCCAGGGGTAGAATTCTAGCAGGAGTTCCTTTGCATTTTAGGCCATACACCCCTGATGTAGCCAAGAGCTTATAAGGCTCTTTTTCGTAAAAAAAAATTAAAAATTCCACTCCTGTTAATACCAGTGTGAATGCAGAAGAGTAAACATGTGGGTGAATTTTTACTCTACAATATGTGATCACATCTCAGCAGGGAGTTGCTAGATGGTTTCAATGATGCACAGCAGACTGAAGTAAAGACTGTCTAGGCTAGATACAAATACTTGGGTCTGTTATAATTACCCTGTGCTTATCACACAGGACTTAGCAAATGTGCCCCTTAAGCTGGAGGCCACAGGTAGAGTGGGATTCTGTTTCAACACATGACTCAGGAAGGGGCCTGATCAAGCAGGGAAATATTTCCACACACACTGAATAATGCACTTTCAATGCACTTTGCAACTGTTTAATATTCCAAGATACACTGGAGTTTGGCTTGCAGTAGTTTCACACAGTAAAATCCACTTGCAAATGATTGCTGAAAGTGGACTCAAAGTGCATTATTCAGCATGCATGAAAGCATCTTGCAGAGTTGTCTGCAGGAATTGCTTAACTCCCTGGCAAGAACGAGAAGCCAATTGAGAGAATTAAAGAGATAAAGCCAAAACAAAGGCACATCAAATTGAAATGATTTTCACCTTTTCACAAGGATTTTCACCTTGTGTAGTTCTAAGACTGTATTATTATTGAAACCATTAGAAAATCATTTTGCAATAATTAAAAACAATGAGTAAAAAAATCAGTAGATACTTACGTATCATCTATGAACGTTATCCCAAAATACTCCTTTTCTTTGAGGTTGAAATGTGAAGCCACCAGATCCAGCAGTTCCCGGGACAAAAGTTTAGGCTATTGAAAAAAATTATATTGATCATATAAGGGTCTAAGCTGGAGGTGTCAAACTCATTTGTTATGAGGACATAAATGAAACCTTGTCGGGCCAGGCTATGTCAGGCTGGGCTATGTGTATAGCAGAGAGATATTCTTTTTAAAGAATACAAACATGACTGAAGATTTTTTTAAAAAAAAAAACAGCCTTAAAACATACTTAAAACGTTAGCACTTGTTGGTCTTTGTATCTCTCCCATGGGATCCAGGGAACTGGGCAAAGGAAGCTCTGGTTCTTTCCTTCCCCAGGGGACCTGGAGGGGGAGGACCCTCAACCAATGGAGGAAATCAAGGTTTTGCTCTGTAGCTCCTGTGCAATTGAGCAAGCCTTGTAAAGCAAACTGAGGTGCAGAAGGAAGCAAGAAAGAGGGAGAAGGAAGCAGACAAGAGCAGTTTTTCAGGGGGCTGATAGGAGTCCTCCAGGGACCTGATTCAGCCCCCGGGCAGCATGTTTGATACCCCTGGTCTAAGCCTTCCTTCTTTGAACAAATGGTATTGTGAGCCAGATGTTCTAGTGACTGCAATGGTTTTTTTTTTTACCTTATCCCAATAACTTCTTGCTTTCCTGAGCAAACATGTAATTTCCATTTTCAGCCTCATATATACCAATTTCTCCCTATCTGCAGCCCAAGTTTGTGTTGTGAGGAATCCTACAATAAAAAGATAGAGGGTTGGATTCAGCAATTAGTAGCACCTCAGATCTCTTCCTTGCTTCTCCTCCCTCAAGCAGTCCTTTCTGACTCTAGGAAAATTGATTTCTGGCATTAATGGATCTATGGAGACTACTTCCATGTGGGATAGAGGGCTGCACAGAGAAAGGTGGAAAAGGCTACTTCTCCCTTCTCTGCCACTGCAGAAGACAAAGTAAAGGAAACTACTTTTTAAAAGATGTTTCCAAATATTCACTTGAAATTACTCCAAGCACTATGATGAGAGCTAAAAGCAATTCAAAAAAGTACTTTATTAACTGTGCTAAAACACACAAACAGTATTTGGGATGCATTCCCTACTGCAAGTCAAACTCCAATGTATCTTGGGATAGTAAACTGTCACCAACCAAATCCATTCTTCTGGTAGAGGAGTGTTTCACAATACTCAAACATTCAAAGACTAGATATATGCTTTCACATGAGGTGGAATGTTATTTTTTGAGTTTGCATTTGAAACAACAGAACCAAGTTTTTTGAATACATGTCATGATCCTAGAACTAGCGTGGCCTATAAGCTCCAGAGAAGCCTGTATTAGAGTAGTAACCAGGCCTACATCTCCCAAGATCCCTTCTGCCCCTCTGACTGAGTGGGCAGAAGTTCTGGAGGGAAAACTTGTCTAATGGAGAATTGAGGGGTGGGACCTGGGAGGAAACAATAAAAGGACTAACTAGAGAGGGGGAAATGTTCTCTCTGGAAAGGCTGAGTTGGAGAGAGGCTGCAGCAGGAGGATTCCCCCATCCAAAGAGGGCTGAATTGGTTTGAAATCAGAAGGAAATGTGTAGTTAGTCTCATTGGGTGATACCAGATGGCTGGTTTGGGTCGGCTTCAAGCCGTCCCAAAGAGAGCCAGCTGGAAACGGAGTGCCTCGGAGCTTCTGGATAGCACTCAAAAAGGGGCTGGCTGTGCATGCCCAGGGAGTGTCTGGAATGTTCCCGCATCCCATCTGCAGCTCTCCGGGCACCTCCTGCCTTTCCAGACGGCTGGGAAGGCACCCCAGCAAAAAGGGACCACTTTGAAAGTGGTGCCTTTTTGAGCCAGCACCCAGCAAGCCGGGGGCGGAACCGGGGCGGGACAGGGACTGGAGGCAGATGTGCGCATGTGGACGTGCTTTTTTGGTCTGCCTGCCTCCCGTCCCCTGGACGGCTTTAAACGCCCATCTGGTATCACCCACCAGGGCTTTTATTTTCTTTATACCATCTTTAATGTTTTTCCTTTTTTTGCTATTGCACTAATAATTAAAACCACTTGTTTGTTCTTTAACACTACAGTAAACTTATTATTGTTATATTGCCTGGGCCCTCTCATGTCTCTTTGGTCATGGTCAAAAGATACCTGTTGAGAAGGAAGACAAAGGGGTCAGATGGGTGATCAGGGCCCTCTCAGACAGACCTGTACCAGAGTGGTGGCAGTAGGGTTGCCAGCATCCAGGTAGAGCCTGGATATCTCCTGCTTTTACAAATGATTTCCAGCTGGCAGAGATCAGCTCCCCTGGAGAAAATGGCTGCTTTGAAGGGTGGACTCTATGGCATTGTACTATGCTGAGGCCCCTCCCCTCCTCAAACCCTGCCCTCTCCCAGCTCCACTCCCAGTCTCCAGGTATTTTCTAACACAGACCTGGCAACCCTAGGTGGCAGCCAGTAGAGGCCCTCCCTGGTCCCCTGCTTGTGACACTAAGATATTAAACTGTCATAAACTATGATGAAAAACATGTATCATAACTAACTAATCATTAACACTGTAGGTAATTGGAAGTTATTTTTCTGCCTCAAGCACACATATGTCTATGATGAGGTAAATATTCTCCAGTGAAGCCCACTAATTGTACCAGTCTGCTGTGAAAACGTTGTGAAAGCAACGTCACCTCAGAGTCGGAAACGACTGATACTTGCACAGGGGACTACCTATACCTTTTTTTACTTAACAATTATAACATTTAAGTGGATCAGTTTTCAATTGGAAAAACTCATGGGACCACAGAACTTTTAATATTGGTTAGAGTAAAACAGTATTTTAGAGGCAAAAGTTGTAGATGACTGTGTTTGGTCCATATTATAGGTGCTTTTCTGTTTACAGATAAGTGGTCACTGTCGGGGCGGGAGTAGCAGAGTGAGGGAGATGACTTGCCCGACACAGGGCTTCAGGAAAGAAAATCAGGCCGACACGTGCAACTAGTGCCAAAAGGTGTATTAACATATATACACGACAAGTGCTCTCTTGTGCAGTCTATACAATATCACCTCCACGGACAAAGTGCTTCGCCTAACCACCATCTCACAGGGAGAGACCTGTGTGATGCACACACAGATCATATATAGTCCAAGCAGCCAATCCTGGCCGTGCTGACTCAGCAGATTGCATCACTTGGCTTCTGCCGGCTCAAGCCGGTCTGCTGATCAGGTCACTGTGACCTAGCCTGGCAGCTAGATCACCAGCTGTCATACTGTGGCTGTCAGACTGGGTTTATGTAGATTCTTGCTCCAACACACCTCCTAATCTATTTAAACCCAGTGCACCAAAACACTTTACACAGTTTACATACATGTCCACCAGCAACATTACAGTTCATATTTACGTAGCTCGGAACCCTTTCCGGAATTCGTTCAGGAACTCATCATGATTGTAAAACACATCATCGTGTTCCTGTTCAGCCAGCTCTTTCAGACGCTTGGCTTCAGCCTCCATCTCCCTTGCCTCGCACTCTGCCACCCAGGCTTTCCATTTCTTAGCCTTTTCTTTTAACATTTCCTCTAATCCGGGTGGGTCTGGATTGACAGTCAGAGTGACATAGGGACACTTGTACCTAGCGGGACGTTGGCCTTTGGTGGACCTGGCAGACACCCGTGGCCCTGTGCTTGGACCAGCTTTGTCTTCTTCGGGTTGCTTTGTTCCCACCTCCTGGGCTGGTTGCTCTGCCCCTGTAATTGGGTGTTGAACCTCCTGACTCTCACACTTTACCTCCAGTTCCTGCATTTGAGGCTCTGCCTCCTGACTCTGCTCGTCAGGCTCTGTGCCAGCATTCGGCTCACCTTCTCCAGCCCCACTGGGTGCCACCTCCTGGGCTGGAGTTCTGGGCTGCGCTCCAACATCGTTATCGCTACTTGGCAGCAGGACAAATTGTTTCTGCAAGGAGTGCAACCTTGGCCAGCTGCTTTCTTCATTGAACTGGGCACTCTTACTAAGTGTTATCTTGCTTTTGCTATTGCAGAAACGATAACACCTGGCCCTTGGCTTGTGGCCCAGAAAAATTAGGCTCTCTGCCCGGACATCCCCCTCCCCGCTACTCGTGGAGTGGATGCCAACCCGAGCCCGTGACCCAAAGACTTTTAAAGAACTCAAATCTGGGGTCTTGTTCAACAGTAACCTGTAAGGCACATTTTTCACAGTATTACACCAAACCCTATTTTGCAAAAAAACAGCTGCATGTATGGTTTCTGCCCAATAGGTCATTGGCAGTTGTGCATCCTCTAACATGCAATACATCACATTCTGCAATACAGCCCCATGCCCATTTTCTCGGGGCGTTGCCGGGTTCGTCAGACGGTGGGCAATGCCCTTGTTCTCCAGCCAACGTTTCATCTGGTTAGATAAGAATTCCCCCCCTCTGTCGGTTTGTACAGCTAGGAGATTAACCCCTAATTGTCTCTCCACTGTTTTGACCCACTTGGTGAATGTCTTATACACCTCAGACTTATGCACCATGGTGAAAACCCACGCGTACCTCGTGTGGTCGTCGGTGGCCACCAAGCAGTATCTCCTCCCCGACAGACTCTTTGGCAATGGGCCAATAACGTCTAAATGGACTAGTTCCAGGGCTCGTGTGCTTTCCCTTGAGCTTTCTTTAGCAACAGCACACGCCTTGCTTTTGGTCTTCTTGCAGACCTGGCAATCCAAGTAACATTTGCAAGGATTTACTTTCAAACTAGGCACAAGCTCCAGGGTTTTCTTTAACGCCCTAAATCCGCAGTGCCCAAGTCTCCTATGGAGCAAATGTATACAATTATTGTGCACAGGCTCATTCGACACCTGAGCCACCTGGGCACAATCACTCTGGACCACATACAGTTTACCTTCCCTCTTTCCTGTCACAAGCAACTTTCCCCCACCTCCCAGGATTTTGCAGCAGGTTTTCTCAAATCTCACCTGGTATCCCTGGTCAAACAGTGTGCTAACACTCAACAGGTTAGACTGCAGTGAGGGTACATACAACACATTTTGCAACATACATTTCAGTGCAGGAAATTCCACATTGCCTGAGCAAACAGAATTGGCAGTGGTCCCATCAGCCAATCTCACATACTTATGCTCAGGACTGTCAATGTTTTTCAACAACTCCTTCTCGCAGCAGAGATGGCTCGTTGCCCCGGAGTCTAAAATCCAAGCAGACCCTGTGCTCTCTACTGCAGACGTGACCAGCCGGGTTGCTTCCTCACACGGGCTGGCGGTCCTCCGCTCTCGCCGCACACGCCCCCGCCTCTTCTCCCTCTCAGGGCAAGCTCGGAGCAGGTGCTGCGACGACCCGCATCCATAGCAGCGACGGACTGCAAACGCAGTCGGCTCCACTTCCTCCACCTTCGGACGCCTGCCAGCAGCAAAAGCTGGCTCATTCTTGGCTGTCTTCCCGGACACACCGATAACAGCACGCTGCCCGGCCGACACCCCCGGACAGCTCACGGCCGCAATTCTCTCTTGGAAGTCAAGCAGGTGGGCACAGACGTATTCCATGGTCAGGGTCGCTACGTCCACCGTCTCCAGAGAAGTTATCAGGGGAGTGTACTCAGGTGGCAACGACGACAGCAAAATGTACACTCTGTCGTCTGGAGCTACAGTCTTGCCTCTTGCCTCCAGCTCAACGAAACAGTCCGTTAGCCGTTTGATGTGATCTTTCACACACCCTCCAGCCGGCATAACGGTGCGGAACATCCTCCTTGTCAAGGCCATGAGGGAACCAGCAGTGGTGCTAACATGCACCGGACTCAACGCGTCCCAGGCAGCCTTGGGAGTGTCCTTCCCTCGCACATAAACCAGCTGGTCATCTCCTATAGATAGCACTATGTTGGCCAGTGCCTTATCCGATAACACAGTCTCGGCAGGAGATAAGTCAGCAGGGGGGTTACTCACGAACAGCCATTGCCCTTCACGCTTGAGGTAGTGTTGCATTCTCAGGCTCCACACCGCGTAGTTGGCTGAGGTGAGCTTCTCAACGGCTACTCCAAGCTGTTGCTGAGCCATCGTGCCGACTCCTCCTCACGGCTGGCTGCCGACGTCCCTCTGGCTCTCAAACAGAGAACGGTGGTGCTTCTGTGTCCTTCACCGGCGTTCCTCGCCTCCGGCTCTTTCCAACCTCACAGTCAGCTCAACTCTCAACTCTCTCCTCCGCGCAGCGGAACCGCCCTGGGCCCATAACCCTGTCGGGGCGGGAGTAGCAGAGTGAGGGAGATGACTTGCCCGACACAGGGCTTCAGGAAAGAAAATCAGGCCGACACGTGCAACTAGTGCCAAAAGGTGTATTAACATATATACACGACAAGTGCTCTCTTGTGCAGTCTATACAATATCACCTCCACGGACAAAGTGCTTCGCCTAACCACCATCTCACAGGGAGAGACCTGTGTGATGCACACACAGATCATATATAGTCCAAGCAGCCAATCCTGGCCGTGCTGACTCAGCAGATTGCATCACTTGGCTTCTGCCGGCTCAAGCCGGTCTGCTGATCAGGTCACTGTGACCTAGCCTGGCAGCTAGATCACCAGCTGTCATACTGTGGCTGTCAGACTGGGTTTATGTAGATTCTTGCTCCAACAGTCACTGCCCAAACTTTTAGGACATTGCTTATCAATATGCAGGTGACAATATCCTAAAAAGATGAAGTTGCAAAGCTACTATAGTGTGCTTTCTGCCAAAAAAGCGCAGTCAGATGGAATTTTTTCCCAGATGATGTAAAAGTTAATGCTCTCTCCTCCTTGTCCATAGTCTCTTACACTTACTCAGACATATTCCACTGTGAAACCAAGGCCAAGTACAGAATGTTGCCTCTGTGGGCTGAGCTGATATTTATCCCACTTGGGATATCCCACCTCCACAATTAGAAAGCTTCATGGCTGAGCAGGGATTTGAACCTGGGTCCTAAACTATACTGGCAGTCAAAACAGAAGAAAAGAGATTGGATTAATACCCCACCCTTCACTCGGAGTCTCAGAGCGGCTTACAATCTCCTTCCCTTCCTCTTCGCACAACAGACACCCTGTGAGGTAGGTGGGGCTGAGAGAGTTCTTGAGAGAACAGCTCTGAGAGAGCTGTGGCTTGCCCAAAGGTCACCCAGCAGCTACATGTCGAGGAGTGGGAAATCAAATCCAGTTCTCCCAGATTAGTCTGCACTCTTAACCGTTACACCAAACTGGCCTTATGTCTTATGCCCTCCCTGATTTATTTCAATGGTATCACACTCACTCAAAAGATTTCACCTTTTGAATCAGCAATATACCACAAAAATAAATCGGGAAGGACATAAGGCCATATTATGATAGCCAGTATGGATTAGGACCCACATTCAAATCCTCCCTCTGCTATGAAGCTCACTAGGTGACTGTACGCTTATCACCATCCAATTCAACCTACTATACAGAGTTGTTTTAAGGATAAAAAATAGTAACAGGAAACCCCTATACACCACCCTGAGGAAGGGTAAACAAAATGCAGTTGATGGATAAACCAGAAAGAACTACAGGTCCTTACCTGAACCAGCAGCTCTAACTTCCTGTCATCCAGCAGCTGAACCTGGCACTGTTTCCCTTCTGTCATCTGCAAAAGATGAGACAGATTGTATAGCAATGAAATCAGAAGACCCTTCCCATTTCAAGTAGTCAAAGCAATCAGTTCAGAAACAGAATTCTATTTTAGATTGGGATGCAAAGAAGCAACGCTATTTGATTATTTCATTCATGGTTTTTTTTAAAAAAAACCTATTATATGCAATTTATACCCAAGATAATTCATGTACCATATTATAGCCAGTATGATTTATTAGCTGTTCCATCTATTTCAATTGTGAGGCAATTTCTCTGCAGCTGCTGTTGTACCTACTGTAAAAGGCTTAGATTGGAGTGACTGTGTGTAGACGTTGAACTGTTAATTAAGATTCTTCAATTCTTTTTCATCCCCAAAGTATTCTTGGCTGGAGTATTTGTGCCTCTTTATAGGGAGGGAGGGGAATTAAACAATTATTTGCAAAAGAAAAAGCAGAATAGGTAAGAAGATTAAGCCTGAAATGCTAGCTGGGAGGAAATTCAATGAGATTGACCTCCAAGTAATAATATCTTTAACCAGACTATAAGAATCCCTGATCACTCCCACATTACTTACTGCAACAACCATAATCACATTTTTCTACTAACAATGGGTCAGATCCAGGAGCTCTGCTCACATACGAGATATTTTCTGCCTCTCTCAACTACTGCATTGGAACTCACAGCTGATGGCTGACTAGAAGTCCTGGTGCAGAATAAATGTAAAATGTAATGTGTAGTTAGGCGTTCTTGAGGGTTGGAGAACCATGTGACATGTACTGTGGAATGGCACTGCAAATCATCCCTTCCCCACCCAAGCAGATGTACCTTCCATTCACACCAAGGCATTTTAGGACTCAATCCCAAGTCTGTAAACCTATGCACACAACCTGTTTTTGTTCATTCCAATCTACCCCTGAACAAAAATGGTTAAGGTGTACAGTAGTGCTATGACTCGGAAGGCAGAATAGATGCAGATTGCCTAGATTCAGCTTGAGGATGTTCAAGACCTTTTCCTGCCTGCAAACCTAAACAGTCAGCATCATAGAATCACAGAGTTGAAAGGGATCTCCAGGGTCATCCAGTCCAACCCCTTGCACAATGCAGGAAACGCACAAATACCTCCCCCTAAATGCATAGGATCTTCATTGGTCAGATGGACATCTAGCCTCTGTTTAAAAACCTCCAAGGAAGGAGAGCCCACCACCTCCTGAGGAAGACTGTTGCACTGAGGAACCGTTCTAACGATCAAGAAGTTCTTTCTAATGTTGAGCCGGAAACTCTTTTGATTTAATTTCAACCCATTGGTTCTGGTCCTACCTTCTGGGGCCACAGAAAACAATTCCACACCGTCCTCTATATGACAGCCCTTCAAGTACTTGAAGATGGTGATCATATCACTTCTCAGCCACCTCCTCTCCAGGCTAAACATCCCCAGCTCCTTCAACCTTTCTTCACAGGACTTCGTGTCCAGACCCCTCACCACCTTCGTTGCCCTCCGTTCCAGCTTGTCTACATCCTTCTTAAAATGTGGTGCCCAAAACTGAACACAATACTCCAGGTGAGGTCTTACCAGAGCACTATACTTTTGTTAATACAACTCAAAATCGCATCAGTCCAAGCAGACAATACTGAGCTAGATGGAGCAAGAGTCTGCCTTGGTATAAGGAAGCACAATAAGTTTATAGGGAGAATTTTTAATACCATCAACTTGCTGCCAACTTATGGTGACTCAAAGGCAAAAGACTTTGGAGGTGGTTTGCCACAGCCTGCCTCTGCACAACAACTCTGGACGTCCTTGGTGGACTCCCATCCCTGCTTAGCTTCTGAGAGCTGACAAGATGGGGAGCCTACGCTATCCAGAGGTCAGAGGTAGATTTGAGTCCACGGTTTGGTTGGCAGACACAGTATAACAAAACATTTAATATCCAAGTTTCCAGGAGAACTCAGACCTCAAAAATCTACTTCTGAAGTCAACAGCAGATTTAAACATTCCCAAGCTTATAGAAGGTTGGAACCATTAGATAAGCAACTGGACTCATCTTTTCAGTTTTCTGCTGGTGGCCATTTTTTGAGCTGGTAGAAACCATATACATGCTACTGCTAACTGGTATGGTAAATTTCTGAGGAAGTCCTGAAGAGGAACTTTGCAGGTAACCTCCCTCCCCCATACTTCATATTTCTCCTCCAGTGTATAATGGTGAGGTGGGGGGGCTATATTTTTTATGAGAGTAAAAAAGAACAAATTTATTTGCTGCCAAGGCAAATGACTTGCATACAGAAAATCTGTGTGTAGGGTACCACAATAATGTAAGAAAGATTACTGCAATAGGACTACTGGAGAGGGGGGAAGCATACATTCTTGACAAATTATTTCTATTCTGTAAGCTTATATTATTTTGGAGTAAAACCTAGAGGATATTTATGTCATTTCTCCCCAGGAACTACATCCTCTTCACTCACAGCATGCTGTTAGAGGCAACATTTTTAGACCCCACAATGTCATCAAGTCATACACTAAACATATTTAGATTCTGTATAAACAGGAAGCCTCATGAAAAAAAAATAAACTTAATTGAAGAAATAAAAAAAGCAGAGACAAACCTGAATGCCTAAATGGAGAACAGCTTTGTAGCAAGGAGGTCTTTAAAGTAGCTACATATGTCTAAACTTGATTCATCCTCTGCCTGGAACTGTGATTTTATTTTCTACTTATAGAAAGAAACCCAGTTGGTTTTGGCAAGTGATACCTGTCACCCTTTCTTTTTTTATGGCGAGTTTTTATTTTAATGCACCCAAAGAGGCCGGGCTTCTAAAAAAGATTAACCCCCAAGAAAGAAAGAACAATTAGAGCAATATGTAATTTTGGGATATAAGTGTCCATGGGTTAGCTAGTATCAAAATACTCATGTTGACTCATTTCACTCATCTATATGTGCTTCTGCTTGCTCCTGTATCTGTATTCTCTGCAGCCTTACTCCCATTCTTGGGATGATAGTTCATAGTTTTTGTATGGCAGTTGTCCATTGGGGCCTCCAGAAGTCTGACTTCTAGAGACTGAGAGGGTTTGTTCTCGTGAATATTTATTTATCACGAGCATGGATCACTACCTTTTAGTACAACAAGATTTTTTTTTTATGTTCCAGGACAAGCTGAGCTATGACCTCAAATATGTGCTGAAACATTCACAACACTAGAATCAATGCCAAAACACCCAAGGAGTCAGCTAAAGATAGCTTTCCACGTTTCTGTCTCTCAAAAACATAACCAGCTCTTTAAACCCTCAGCCTATGACCCAGAAAAGAATGAAGTTTCCATCCCTAACTCCATCTCTGCTCACCATCGCTGCACCTTAGGAAAATAAGTAAGTAATGCCTACTACTCCCACCATAAGTTGGCAGCAACTTGATGAGATCCAGTTTGGTGTAGTGGTTAAGTGTGCGGACTCTTATCTGGGAGAACCAGATTTGATTCCCCACTCTTCCACCTGCAGCTGCTGGAATGGCCTTGGGTCAGCCATAGCTTTCACAGGAGTTGTCCTTGAAAGGGCAGCTGCTGTGAGAGCTCTCTTAGCCCCACCTACCTCACAGTGTGTCTGTTGTGGGTGGGGGGGAGGTATGGGAGATTGTGATCACTCTGAGACTCTGAGTATACGGTGGGATATAAATCCAATATCATCAATATCATTGGCTTCAATGCCACAGTCTCCTCCTGAACAGATGATGGCTAAAAAGAGGAGGGCCTTGATGAGCCCTGAAAAGGGCAAAAAAGTAGGCCTCCCAGACCTTGGAGGGGATATGGGTCCCTATGAGGGGCAAGAGAACTGGAAACCCAGGTCCCACACAAATGGTGTGCTTTGTGTAGCCTTTATGCACTTAAAGGCTGCATTTGATTCTATACCTTGAGAGAATTTGTGGGCCAAACTTTACAACTCTTCCAGGATCACAGATTTTTGTACTTAACTCAGCTACTATATCAGAATCCCACTGCTCATGTTCATTGTGGCCTTGGGGGGGGGGGGGCAACTGACATTCCTTTGTCCAGAGGAGTGGAGCAGGTTGCCTGTTGGCTCCCCTTCTATTTAATATCTGTATTAATGATCTTACAGTGGCCTTAGCAGTTGTGAATTTCCATGCCCCAGTTCTAGCTACCAGTCAGATCACATCATTACTCTACACAAATGAAGCTGTCCTCTATTTAGATCACAGGTGGTTCTGTGTAGATAGCTAGAGACATTTCAGAACTATTGCAACAGAGAGAGAGCTTTGTGATAAATTGTGTGTGTGTGGGGGGGGGGGATCTAAAGTCATCATCTTTTCAAAATCCACTCGAGCAACTCTTCTGGAAATTGGATAATCAGATACTATTGCAAGCCTCTAGATGGCAACTGGAGATTTCCCACTATTGCAATCGATCCTCAGGCAACCAAGATCCCTTCCCCTGGAGAAAATGACTCCTTTGGAGGGTAGACTCCATGGCATTATACCGGGGTGGCCATACTGTGGCTTAGGAGCCACATGTAGCTCTTTCACATATATTGTGTGGCAGCTTGGAGTATGCATTTAACGTTAAAGTTGCTTTCTTTCTACCTCTCCCTCCCTCATCTATTTGCCTGCCTCCCTTCTCTCAAACATCTGATGCCCATATCTTGCAGCTCTCAAGCATCTGACATCTATTTTATGCGGCTCTTATGTTAAGCACGTTTGGCCACCCCTGCATTATACCCTGCTGAGGTCCCTTCCCAAACCACACTTTCCACAGGCTGGGCACTATGAAAAACCCAACTCTTGAGTAAACGGACCACTGGTCTGATGCAGCAGGGCACTTGTTATATTTTCACAGTAGAATTCTATGAACTGTTGAGAAGCAAGGAAGGTATGACAGCTGAGCTTACTACTCAATCAAACTAAAGCACTTTGTGAGACTGGCTTTTTAAAAAAGAATAATTACTACAAGCAATTTAAATATGGCAAGATTTCAGAGCCAATTTAGTAGCAGGATTGTTAGATAATAAAACACCACTGAAAAAAAAAACAAATTAAATTTTACCCTAGTTCAAATAATGTGTTCCTTTTCGTATTTAAAAACATTTAGGAGAAATCTCCCTCATTTCTCCAGCCAGTCTTAAATTAGATAAGCATCTTGTAGAATGTCTCTCTGATTTAAGAGCAGTTTATCTCATATTAGCTTAATCCCATTACACCAGATGAATGAATGCAAACTCAGGTTAATTTACTCTTAATTGAAAAGGAAGAGTATCTGTGAAGAAGTGTGCTGCTTATTGCAAAACTGGTTTAAATTTCGATGTCTGATGAGAACAGATTCATATAAACAAGATCCTTCTTGTAATAAGCAGAAGAAGAAGGAAAAACAGAGTGTCTTCAGCTTTTTAGACCAGTATATTTTTTCTCAGAGGTTTCTGGGTAAATTCCAAAGCAGGTATCTCTAAGTTGGTGCCATAAACTTATTAATAAGAAAAAAACTGTTCTCAGAAGATCAGTCAGCTAATACAAAAGATTTGAAATATGTCAACATCTGCCCTAAAACAATAATTTTAAATCTGGATTGAAATGCAACCTAATCTCTGAGTCCTGGTAGAATGAGGCATATAGCATCACACATGCCTCAAACCTGGAAATGTTATCTTTTTGCATTTGAATATTTAAGATCTAGTATCAGTAAAGTGAGGCCTAAACTATATTATAAACACATGATCACTCTAATCTCTGCAGTAGCAGTTAAAGAAAACACACAATATGATATTGTTGTACTCAGCCCTGCTCCACTTCCTGGTTCCATTTCAACTGTGGTGACAAAGTTACTATGAGTAAGAGAAGCTAGATAGAGTATTTTTATTTATACCATGCCAATAATCTTTGACGATTTCTTTACTATTTAGAATTACCAACTGTCTGGAGAAAAAAAACTTGCGCTGTTAATGGAGGGGTCATGTTTGGTATTGGAGGACAATAATAATTTCTCCATGGAGCTTTACATCTGTCTCAACGTAGCACCGAAACCACACTAGTTTAGATATTTGTTGCTACTGGGTCATAAAATTAATGAGTCACTTTATTAAATCTGATTTCCTAAATATAAGCCAAAATGAACTTGATAAATCAGATTACGTTCTATTGTGGGTTTCTGGAAATTTTCAAATGATTCAATCTCCCACTGATAGCAAAAAAACCCCCAAACACCCACTTGTCCATTGCATTCTCTTACAGCAGAGGTGGCCAACGGTAGCTCTCCAGATGTTTTTTGCCTACAACTCCCATCAGTCCCAAACAGCATGGCCAATGGCTGGGGCTGATGGGAGTTGCAGGCAAAAAACATCTGGAGAGCTACCATTAGTCACCCCTTTCCTACAGTACAATCCTAAGAGAGGGGGTAGAACCAACAAAGGGGTATGACTGACCCCCTACACAAGCGCATCATGGACTTTTACTAGTGTAAGGTCTGTTTACACCAGTACAGGGCACGAGCAGCACTATACCACTTCAACTCCACCACAGCAGCTGTGCTGCAGCCACACACCAGCAGACCAATGGCACAAACTCTTGTGTCAGCATCAGTATGGGGTATTTGGAGGTTATGACACATGGTGTCTCCCACCCCCAAACCTGGCAGCAGACGGGTGAGCACTGGTCCCCCAGACAAACATGGACTCTACACATCAATTGAGTAGGTCTGTTGGGGCTTGCCTGAGGCAGCTGCCAGGAAAGGGAGGCGAAGCCTGCCTGCCTCGCCAGCTGGCAGTGCTCCCCTGTACAAACACAGTGGCAGGTGGGGAGTCCCACCAACCTGAGTGCTCCCACATGATGGCCAAACACTTCCTTTGCAGGTACAGAATGCCCTGACACTGTGGTCAAAGTGCATTCCTGATACACATCGGTTCTGAGAAGATGTGGAAGGTCTGAATTTTGCCCCGAGGGGGGGTGTCTGTCTTGTGGCATTGGAGTGCCAGATGAGGGGGGCAGATCACTGCATGGTGGTCTCTGTGGGACTGCCAAATGCCCTACAAGCTGCTAATAAAGAACACAGACAGCTGCTCCATTGTGCAAATGTCGCTGTTGGCTTTAGGAGCTGCCACTACAGTGAGGTTTAGTGGGTAGCAATTCATGCTGCCAAGCAGAGACGGTCAATTTCACAGGGAATGACACTGGTAGCCTCCATGGACCTGTGGTCACTAGGAATAATGAAGTTCCCAGGCCCAGTGGCTGGAAGAGAGGTGATGCAGAGGGGAGTGTTGACATCTTCAGATGGCAGTGGCCCTGCTCTACCAGACAGAAGTGGGGTAGGTGTAGCAGTGCTAAGGGAGTTCCCTCTGGCCCAAGTGTTATGGCTACTTGTGCCCCAGAGGAGTAGGGTTCTGGCCCCTTGCCTGGTCCCCAGGTATGGGGCACTCATCTGACACAGCCTATCCCACCCACCCTTTCCTCTATGTGAGCATGAGTGGTGGGAAGCCTTTTCCAGGGGGCAGCAATGGATGGAGGAGCTGGTAGCATCTGTGATGGATTTCTTGCCATTGCAAGGGATGTGGGTAAGGGACAGGGATATATCAAGCACTTGCTGACTGACCTCTCAGAGACTCTCCATCCCCCCAGCATCCAGCACCCCTGCCAACCTCCTGCTTGTCCTCTAGTGGGGTTGCACAGGGGTTCCCATTGGGATGCCTGTGACAGTGTGGGCATCATTCTGGACAGCATAGCTGTTGGTGAGTGGAGGTTACCTGGGCATCCATGTTCTTTTCTGTCGTGGCCCTCAGGGGCCCTGTGTACAGAGTGACACCAAGATGTCCCTACGGAGTGGGCGGGTGGCATACCCTGCCCCACTGACAAGTGGCTGGGGCCTCTGACTGGAGTTTTAAGGGGATTGTGCTACAGGGGAGGAGCAAGACTTCTGTGGTCTGCCCCTCTCCGCTCCTGCCAGTGGCAGATGCTTGACTCATGACTCCCCTTGGTCCTGTCTGCCCCTGCCTAGCACCAACACTGCCCCTGCCCAGCAACAATGCTGGACAGAACATTGCAGCAGAAATGCCATGGATGACACCAGGACACTGCCTGCCAACAATGACAATGCACTTCCCCACCCCCTTCAGGCACCATATAACTTTCCCCTTTCCTTGTTGTGTTGCAGCCATCTGCCTCAGCACAGGCCCAACAGAGGACTGCTCTGTTCATTTTCATAGCAAGCAACTAAAAGTGACAGTACTCCAAGAAATATTATCTTTAATTTTTTTTAAAAGTGCTAATACTTATGTATGAGGTTATGCCAATTTCCACCAATCCCCGCCCCCCACCGGCAGATCCTCTCTAGACTGTCCCTGAGAGTCTACCATCTTTTTCTGTAGCTGAGTGGGACAGCCTGGTACACAAGTATCTAGACTTTGAAGAGCCTAGAAAGAAATGTGCTGGTACTTAGCACTGGTAAGTTTGTAAATACTGTGACAAAAAAAGGTCTGCATTTATTGAACACACTAGTTTCTTTTTTAAAAATATCTAACTGTCCTATGCATTTTGGACAGATCACTTAGCTAAATTAAAGAAGTGAGGTTCAGAAGCTCAAAATTGTAGGCCATGGGTGATGACAAGGGGACAGTTTATAAAGCAATGTGCATTTCTGGGATTTACAAGCTGCCCCATGGTGCAGAGTGGTAAAGCTGCAGGACTGCAATCCAAACTCTCTGCTCACGACCTGAGTTTGATCCCGGCAGAAGGTAGCTGGCTTAAGGTTGACTCAGTCTTCCATCCTTCCAAGGTTGGTAAAATGAGTACCCAGCTTGCTGGAGGGAAAGCATAGATGCCTGGGGAAGGCAATGGCAAACCACCCCATAAAAAAGTCTGATGTGACGTCACCCTAGAGTCAAAAACGACTGGTGCTTGCACAGGGGACTACCTTTACCTTTTTATTTCTGGGATTATGTGTCCCTGAGATTTTACTACAACAAAACAGCTTTGATCACTGCAAATGTTTTGCTGCTGTATTTTGCTCTTCCAGGCAGATTGTAAAAGCACCATGTTTTTCTTTATTAAGGATGCCCAGGATGCTTAAATTCTGGGCTTTTATAGAGCTAAGAATGCAGTGTATTTACTAAAATCAATTATTAGTGCCTTAGGTCTCTGTATGAAAAGAGGTATCATTCACAACATTATTCAATGTATCTGAACAAGTGTGCATGCAGACAAAAGCTTACACCCAGAATTAAACTTTGTCGGCCTTAAAGGTGCTACAGGACTCAAACGTTGTTCTGTAACATTATTACAGCATTTTAAGATTTTCTTTATGCCTTAAAAATACTCTGCATTCACAATTTAAAGCTAGCTAAGTTATCAAGTGCTCGGGTTTGCAGGCAAGATCACCTTGGTGGTGGAAAGTGCTGTCAAGTCACAATTGGTTTATGGCCACCCTGTAGGGGTTTCAAGGCAAGAGATCTTCAAAGGTGGTTTGCCACTGCCTGGCTCTGCATGGCAACCCTGGACTTCCTTGGTGGTCTCCCATCCCAGTACTAGCCAGAGCCAAAGTCTGCCACGAAAACGTTGTGAAAGCAACGTCATCCCAGAGTCGAAAACGACTGGTGCTCACACAGGGACTACCGTTACCTTTTTACCTTGCTTAGCTTCTGAGATCTGAAGAGACAGGATTAGCCTGGGCCATCCAGATCAGGGCAAGATCAGCTTAGCAGGAACCAACTGGCTGCCTCAGAGTGGAGCCCAAAAGGAAGCTGGCAGGATGCTCCCTTTTCTTCTTTATTCTGTGTCCCCTAGTAGCTCATCACAAAGGTCAACTATATACAGAACAGTCTGAATTCCAGCCAATGCTTATACCTACAGAAGTCACATAGGGACAATAATCGATTGGGTCTGATGATGGATGGAAAACTTGCTAAGATGATGCTAAGAGTAGCAGAGTTCACACCTCTAGGTGTGATGATCAGTATTAACAAACTGTAAATTTGTTTCTGCTTTTAAAATGGAATATGATAGTAGTATGGCTTGTTCTTTTTTTGTATATTTGATCTTTTCTCATGTATTCTCACGTTGGGTTTTTTTTGGGGGGGGGCATATTTAAGAACATAAGAACATGAGAGAAGCCATGTTGGATCAGGCCAATGGCCCATCCAGTCCAACACTCTGTCTCACACAGTGGCCAAAAAAATTATACACACACACACTGTGGCTAATATCCGCTGATGGACCTCTGCTCCATATTTTTATCTAACCCCCTCTTGAAGCTGGCTATGCTTGTAGCCGCCACCACCTCCTGTGGCAGTGAATTCCACATGTTAATCACCCTTTGGGTGAAGAAGTACTGCCTTTTATCCATTTTAATCCGACTGCTCAGCAATTTCATCGAATGCCCACGAGTTCTTGCATTGTGAGAAAGGGAGAAAGGTATTTTATAATATTAAAAGGTTAAAATAAAAAAATATTGGAACTCAGGTCTAAAACCTTTTTGCTTCTGCAGAGCCTCACATTGCTAACAGCAATCTATGGGAAGCAACTGCAGCCCGATGCTTTTCTGGTGGTGCTTTCCATGGACGTTTTGGCTGTGTAGTGTTAATTTTGGCTGAGTCACAGAGCCAATTTGGGATGGCTTCAAAACTGTTCAGGGAAAGCCTAGTTTGATTCTAGTACAAGGTTTGGGGTGGGTGGGTTTGGTCTATGAATAGAAGGTTGGTCCCCCTCCCAGGAGAAAAAAATATTTGGCTCTTGCATAACATCAACTAACTTTTCAGCTCGGAGAATTCGTGAGGATTATGTAAAGAAGGGGTCCTGAACTGACTGTTTTTTTAATATTTCCAAGCTTGTATTTTATCTTTTCTTAAATGCCTGAGTACTCTGTATACCATCACAAATGCTACTGAAACTGATATAAATACAGAGACCATGCATAAAGTTGCCAAATTTTGTTCCCATGCAATCAAATTGCATTTTATGGTTCTTACAAGTTAATGTCGAGGTAACAGATTGTAATTTTAACCAGTGTATTCTAGTTAATATTTCTTCTGGAGCTGTATAATTTTTAAATGTTTAAATTTTAAATTTTTTATTATATGTACTATATTTATTAAGCTAGAGGATGTTTGACCACTACTGTATTATTTGTCATATCTCATTACTCATACTAATGTCCTATATTTTATTTTCACATTTATTTTTTAAATATCTTACGTTTTACTTATTTAGGTCCATCTTGATTTTTACAATTTTTATGTGGTTGTTGTTGGCCTGCATTGTGCTGTGTATTTGGTCATGGGCCGTAATAAACCAAACTGAACTCAACTAACTTTCATATAATCTCCTCCAGCTGAGCCAGTAAAAAGCCCTGGCAAGGCACAGCATTCTCCATCCTGAGCAGAGAAGGCAGAGTGCCATTGTTTATTCATCAGGGCGCTGCGCACACTGAATCCCTAGACTTTGAATAACCCAGATTCTGCACCCAGGTGATCTCCCATTTGTGTCAAAGAAACTAAGTGTATAGATTTGCTTATTATGCAGAACTCTTTATTCTGCTTCCAATATACATATGCATCCGTTAAGATAAATACAGTTGTTGCAAAATGGAACGGGGCGGAATGGAATGTTTTAAGTAAAGGGAATAGGGCTGCAGCCCAACTGAATTGTTCAGGGGAACATCTTTATAAAGGGAAATACATTTTTTTAAAAAACACCTTAAAACATGCTTAAAATGTTAGCACGCATAGGTTTTAAATATGCTTCCTTTGTATTTCTCCCATGGGATCCAGGGAACTGGGCAAAGGAAGCTGTGGCTCTTTCTTCCTTCCCCAGGGGATGGGGGAAGGAGCCTCAGCCAATAGAAGGAAGAGAGGCTTGGCTCAGTAGCTCTGCTGTACAATTGAGAGAGCCTGGCAAATCAAACTATTCCTCCCCGCTTCCTCAGCCAATGGAGAAAATAGAGGCTTTCCTCTGTATCTCCTGTGCAATTGAGCAAGCCTTGCAAAGCAAGCTGTTATACAGAAGGAAGCAAGAGAGAGGGAGAAGGAAGCAGATGACAGCCAGTTGCTCAGGGGCCTGATAGGAGCCCTCTGGGGGCCTGATTCGGACCCCAAACGATGCGTTTGACATCCCTGGTTTATTGTATGTATCATGTAGTTTTCTAATTATTTTTTAATATTGTATTTCAGTCTTCTAACATTGTACTAAGTATGGCATCATGATTATGTTTTGTTAGTGTATTGTTCGTATGAATTCTACTATTTTCACTGCATTGTCATCCCATTCAGCAATCCACCTTGAGTCTCAGTGAGAAAGATTAATTATGTATATGATTGCCAGTTCTGGGTTGGGAAATATCTGAAGATTTTGGGGGATCCATTTTTTCCTGGGGATTAGCTATAATCCCAGAAGATCTCCAGACCCCACCTGCAGGTTGGCAACCCTAAAACATTCAACAATTATAGTAGAACAGGGTTTTTTAATTTAGGCTGGAGCTTTTTTGTGGATTACATTATCTCAATTAATCCAAACTGCTGGATTCTCCCCTGGAGAAAAGGGCTACTTTGGAGGGTGGACTCTGTGTTGTTACACTTTTCTGACGTCCCTCCCCTCTCTAAACCTTGCCCTCTCCAGGCTCTACCTGAAAAATATCTAGGTATTTCCCAGCCGGGAGGCTGCAACACTAGCCTATAGCCTGTATTATATGGCTAGGATTATGTCAAGAGCATTCTTATTGGCCTATTATAACTTTGAAACATTTCTCCTGAAACAAATCACCACCAAGTTTTGGGCTGCTTCCCTCCTTCCAGTTTCTTGAAATTACAGACAAAGGAACTGAACCTCATGAACATCATAATCTTCTAGCACAGAAAGTTAGACCGCACTATTCTGAATTTGTGAGAACAACTCGAAGTAGATGAATTAGCGTCTTCACCTACTCTCCCTCTCTTTTACACATGCATACCGTGTCTGCGTTTGTGGGGAGAAAAAATCAAATATACTGGACAGAACCAGACTTGTGTGGTTCACTGAGCCCTCTAAATAAGAGTATGACTCAAAGATCCATTTCTCCCAATGAGCTCCATGCTTGCTGTGCTCCTTCTAGTGCCAAACACTGCATCAATTGAGACAGGGACAGAGAAGAGCTGATCTTACTCATGTGCTGTTTAATAGTTCTAAACTGAAACGAGGCTTCTGTGACAGTGATTCCTTGTCTATTTTCAAGAGGTTTCAGAACCATTCCTAGCTTACAGGAAATTCATCCAGTCTGTACCAAGCTAACACTGAAGGGTGTACAAATGCACTACAGCTGTGAAATGAGAAACTATGACCAGCTAATGGACTGCAAGATCAACAAGAAGAGTCCAGAAGAGATTTTTTTTTTCCAGAAGCAAACCACATATGGAACAATGGCAATAATACCATGTTAATGTTCAGAATAAACATACACCCCCCTCCCGATGCCTTCAACCACTCAGAATGAATGCAGTACTTGTATGCATCTCATAAAGCGAGATTTCAAAAATGTATGTCACAATAATCTGACATAAAATTCTTTTATTTTACCAACTGTTCTACAAAGGAGAACAAGCAGAAACACTACCAGAGCAATCCTATACAGAGGTATAACCTTCTAGATCAATTGTACTTACTGCACTTAGAAGGGTGTAACTCTGCTTAGACTTACACTGCAAGACTTCCTACTCAATCTGCTTTTTTAACATGTTTGTCTCCTTCTCTGCATCTCTTAACTTTGAGGTTATATTTTGTTCTGATTTAATTTAAACTAGTTTACTATGACATACATAGAATCAATTTTTAAAAATTAAACATAAAACTATGCTCTTACCTTTGAGCATACAATCTGGTGAGTTTAAAGAGCTGGACGGAGCACAAGAGGTACAATACAAACAGTGTGGCTACAAAGCATTTTGCTTAAATAAATGCTACTTGGAGCGGGGACACACACAATCCCAGGCTTCTTCCGTTGCCATATAATCTCTAGGAAATGACCTTAGTGTTTGTTGCTTTGATTACAATTTTGGAAACAAAAGCCTTCCAGTGGGAGCCAGACAACATGAGAATATTGTGGATTTGTACAGAACAGAAAGCAAAAACTCACACTTGAAAACTTTTACCGGAAGTAGTTCTCATTGCAGTAAAGTTATTTGCTGCTTACAAGTTTCAAAAAGCAAAATGAATAAAAGAAGGCTACATCTCTAATCCAAATTTCTGTGCATGCATGTACTGATGCTGGCTGAAGACCTTTTGCCATACCAAGTATCCTTTTTGTGTGCCACCCTGGTTGGCTCCACAACAAGCTTTGGACCCAAGTGGCAGCAACACAAGTTTGGTACAAGCCATTGCATCCTCCCACACTGCCACCCTCTGCTGATATGACACCCCAAGCTGTCTTGCAGCTGAATGTGTGAACAAATTCCATGGAAAATATAACATCTGTTGAGAAGTTGAAAGGAAAGTTCTCTTGGTAGGACTTTACTGGTGTTGTTCCGATCAGAAGGATATGAATATATGAGCCAGGCACTGAAACTGTCTGTGGAATATTATTCCCTCAGATAATTCTATTTAAATACATATGAAGAGCCCTGCTGGATCAGACCAATGGTCCATCTAGTTTAGCATCCTGTTTCACACAGTGGCCAACTGGTTGCCCTGAAGGGCCAACAAACAGGGCATAGACGCCAAGCTGATGTTATTTTTCATTTAAGACGCAATACAGAAGCCACTAGTGCAGGATTTTTACAGCCTCACTCTTGGACAATGATTACCAATGAGGAGGGAAATATGAGGGGAAGAAAACAGCTTTGTTTTCACATATAATTAAATCAGAACTAGTTGGCTCATTCGAATCCCGCTTTTTGGCCAGTTTTAAGCACAGGCAGCAAGCACAAGGCAAAATGACTCTAGAATTTTATTTTGCCATTCAACATGATGTTCAACTACATTGCCTCCACCTCTGTCATCTCTCAGATCAAACAGGCAGACACTAGGGCCAATGCAAGTCTCGTTTTCATGATGCATGCAGAACATTACAGTGATAGAAGTTAAACTTGGCAACCCATAAAAGAAGTGTTTTACAGTTCAATTTTACTGGGCTTAGAAGGAGAACAAAGTTTGAGTCCAGTGCCACCTTTAAGAACAACAGAGCTTGGTCAAGGCACAAGCTTTCATGTGCGTGCACACTTCTTCAGATACAAGAAGGGTGTAACTGCACAGGCTTGCAATGGTAGTGGATTACAAATGCAGAAATATGAAATCTTGTTAGTGAAACATAGTTTGCTAGCTTCCTTAAACCACATTCCCACCCCCCTGAGTGGGATTTAAATGTGGCAAGTCTTATTTTATACCACCTGGATACAGCCCAGCATGAACAGACAAGTTACAGATTGTTACTGCTGGGCTCAGAAAGAAGGGAGATTTTTCAGTAGGAATCTTACCCATGTCTTAATGCCCAGGATCCAGAATACCAGAGAATGATAGTGTTAGTAGGATAATGTCTGTTATCATTCCATGTTCAGAAGTGATGGTGATGTAACACTGTTTTTTCCAGTCTTCTATAGCTGGCAAAGGGTGCTACAAGTCACCTCTGTCTAGGACACACCCACCATGTAAACTGCTGGGAGAGTGAATGAATGCCTTGCCGTTGCCACTGATCTCAGGGAGCACTTGTAGCAACTGGAAGGGGAAGAAGCTGAAGAAGGAAGAAAGACAGAGATAGGACTGCAGGAAGGTCTATGCAGAGAGAACATAACAGTGCAGTGTAAAGGATAGGGTAGCATATAGAAAAAGAAATGTGTAGAGTGGGGCAGAAAAGGGAAAGAGGGTTACCCATGAGGGAGAGCAGAGAGCAAAGGAATCATGCTTGAAAGTACAGAAAAAGAATAAGTCCAAATAAAACACTGAGTTTGAATGCTTTTTTAATAGATAACTTAAACCCTGATCTAGATGGCCCAGGCTAGCCTAATCTCATCACATCTCAGAAGCTAAGCAGAGTTGGATGTGGTTAGTAATTGGATGGGAGACCACCAACAAAGTCCAGGGTTGCTGCACAAAGGCAGGCAACCTCTGTTCCTCTCTTACCTGAAAACCCCTACAGGGTCACCATAAATTGGGTGTGAGTTGAAGGCACTTTCCTCCATCACAACATAGATTAATTAGAAATCTGTTCCTCTTAAATTTCACAAACGTCCCTCTCATGTTGATTTGATTTAGCTGAGCCCTAGACAAATCATTCTTTCATTAAGAATGCAATGAATACCATCTTTATTCCACCCATTTCCATCAGACTCTGAATCCTTTGGCATCCCCTTGCATTTACCTTCTGCCCCGATATGCTCTTTCACTCACTCCTACGTGATCCTCTGATCTTGTACTCTACTTCTATATGTATTAACCAATGAAATGGTTCAGCAGGATATCTGTCAGAAAGTCCTCCTACACAGCAGGTAAGTATCAGAGGCAGACACCATAGGCTTAGACAAAGGGTATACAAACTAGAGTAATTGTAACTATGTGGAAAACTATTTCAGGAAGGAATAACTATTTCACAGAATTAATGGCAGATTTCTCCAGACTTCTGTATCTCCAGCAGACAGAACATCACCAAGCTTCCAATTCTGAATATCCTTTTCAAAAGCTGTCACCTCTGATGTTCCTCTGCAGACAAACTCAGTCACAATAGGCACTTGTCTGGCAAACAATCTGTACTATGACCAACATAAAGGAAGAGAAGGATGCAACCCAAAACTGGCACAGCAGAAGTCTGGATGCTTGAATTCCGCCTCCTTTGTATTTTACAACAGCTACCCACTGAGTACCCAGCTTGCTGGGGGGGTGGGAAGTGTAGATGACTGGGGAAGGCAATGGCAACCATCCTGTAAAAAGTCTGCCGTGAAAAAGTTGTGAAAGCAACGTCACCCCAGAGTCGGAAACGACTGGTGCTTGCACAGGGGGACTACCTTTACCCACTGATTAGCTACAACAGCCAATTTGTTTTTATCTTGTTGAGTGATCATTACATTCTATTTTATATGTTTGCAACTTCTTGCTTTGTTAGCTATCTTGAGCTTACAGAGATGACGTGGAATACAAATATGTTAAATACTTTTGAATTAACACAATGCAAAAGCAGAAATGACAGTCTTGAAACTATTATGTTTCCCTGTAAAAGATGTCCTCAGTTTGAAAGATCACAAACTTTTATCTCCAGTTTTTTGAATGGTTGGGATGATGTTGCTAAATTACTCCCTTGAATATTTCCTGGATTTCTATACTGCCACTCTCAAGACTTCAAAACATTCAAGAACTGGGAAACCTGGTCTACAAACAAAGAAATTTTTTACTTGGCTGGAACAGTTCAGGTCACCCAGACACTGGGTTAATTCATCTATATACATTTGTCAGAAACAGCCAGCATGATGTGTCAGACTAGGATCTTGGAAAACCGGGTTCAAGTCCCCATTGAAGCTTGTTGTGTGATCTTGGGACAGTCATATACTCCCAGCCAGACCTACCTCACAGGGTTGTTGTGAGGATAAAATTGAGGAGAGGAGGAGGATGCAAGCTGTTTTGGGGAGAAAGATGAGATATAAATTAAGTAAGTAAACAGATCTGTAACTCTTATGACTGGGCCTTCATATGGTGAAATCTGGTATTTTACATTTCAGAAGGAAGTACAGAGAACTAGAGCAATGCACAAGATTTCATGGCCTTCCTTATTATTTATTTAAAATATTTCTACCCTGTTTTACAATTAAAAACCCTCAAAATGAAATAAAACCCTCTAAAATAAAACTGGCTTTATCTGGTCTCTAAAGCCCAATAAATATGGAGCAGAGAATGCCTGCCTCAGTGCTACATTGAACATTTTTTGAATAGCTGAAGGTGGTTTCACATAGAAATTTTAGAGGCTACCAGGCACTAACCTTTGCAGAGTCTCCTAGACCTCTACACTGCAAGATAAAAATGGCAAAAATTTATCACAGTTAAAGGCTAATATAGCCCAACAATCAGCCAGTTTCTTCTTCAAACCCATTTGACATTGATCAAGAAGAATCTAATAAGCAGAAATACGCAACATTGCAGTCTGAAATGGAAGAATCCCAACAACTTCACACCACGTGAGCAATGTGTAGAAACTTGAGGCTGGTTTTAAATCTCTAATTGTATAATCTAAGCAAGAGGATTATCTAATGTCTTTGTCACAATGGGTTCTCTATGACAGATTCCCCGAGAGCTTTATGGAGCTTTGCTGTAAAATAAAAGATATGGTCAAACCCAAACTTTGAGGTGGAAATTATTCACCTAAATAAGCAATATCTTTGAAAGGTTAAGGGTGAATGTGTGACCATGGGCGTAGGAGTTGGTTTATCCTAATACTGACAGTATTATCCTCTTTGTGATCTATGAGAGGACATGCCCATCTCCATCTGTGCAGGAGATCAGTGCAATTGCTAATGACTAATTATGACGCAGTAGTATTTGGCATTTAGGCTCAGCATAATGAAGAAGCAAAAATGGTGCAGTGCTATTCTGAAGGCAGACAGAGCTTTAAAAAAATACGGCAGTATTAATCAAAGCTTACAGAGGGGAATTTGTGTCATTGTAAAGCCCTCATTGCTGAAGGATTCATACTTCATTAGTAGTATCTGGATGGGTCAGTTTCTCCTGAAGAACCAAGGCAGGATACAAATATTTTCAAATAAATTAGTGGTGGAAAGTGCTGTCAAGTTGCAGCTGATTTATGGTGCCTCCACAGGGTTTTCAAGGTAAGAAAGTGTTTGCCACAGCCTGCCTCTGAGTAGTGACCCGGGATGTCCTTGGTGGTCTCCCATCCAATTACTAACCAGGGCTGATGCTGCTTAGCTTCTGAGATCTGACAAGATCGGGCTAACCTGGGCCATCCAGGTCAGGGCTCAAATCAATTGTACAACATATATTGTTCAGAATAAGACTTCAAAAGAAGTCTTGAGGCACCTTGAAGGCTAACAGTTTTTTTTTTTTTTCAGCATAAGCTTCCAGGGGCTAGAGTTCACCATCAGATACATTAAGTGTGTTATCAGTTGACCGATTTTAAATCTCACACACATAGGTGCAGAGAGAAAAAAACCCATAAACAAAGCAGTCAGAAACCAATGAAATGCAAGGGGAAAAAGCCATGATATTTCTATTTAGCACTCATACACTTACCCACAATGGCTGTTCACAACAGCAGCAATAGGTGATGACAGAATTTTGTTAGGTTGTTGGCCTAGCTAATTTAACATCTATCGTGTGAAACTCAGAATACTTGGTGAGCTCTAATTGCATTATACTGAGCTTTGTGATAAATCCCAATTCAGCAAAGTCATTCTCCCTTTGAGGGTTCTTATGTGCATTTTATTTATTTGTTAAAATATGTATACCCTAGTGACACTGGGCAATTTATAAGTCACATCATTTATGCTGAAAAATGCTGGCTTACAAGTCAGCAACAGAGTGCCCCAAGAAATATACATTGTTCATATTATTTTTGAATGCTGCCATCTATTGGAAGATCTGTCTCCATCCCCCCCCCCCCCGCAACACACACACACTTTTCCATTGACATATTTAGTAGTAGTTTCAGGTAGCTGAAACAGAGTTGTATGTAGATTCCATTTTCCAATGGCAGAATGGAACTTTCCTGCCTCCTCTTCCCTCACTGAGTCCACTGATGTCCACAAAATGCTGCTCCTGGGGAATAGAAGACCCTGAGAGATGGTACAACAGGGTCTGCAGCTGGAAGAAGAAATCAACAGAAATTGCCAATTTAGCCTATATCAACAAACCCATTGTGTTATAATCCAGATCAAATATGGCTGGACTGAAACAGAAGGCATGCATTACCAAAAATGTTTTTTAAATGCCACTCTCCACTTAGAGTTACCAATTCGGGTTTGGGAAATTCCTGGAGATTTTGGGGTGGACCCTGGGAAGCATACTCTGCTCTGAGCCCCCAATGGGGGAATGGGCGGAATATAAATAAACAAATAATAATAATAGAATTTTGGCAAGGGAGGGATGACATGAGAGAGTCCACTCTCCAAAGCATGTTTTCTCCAGGGGAAAAAGCAAACCAGATTGGCTATCCGGCTGGCATCCACTGGAAACTTTCTGTATGCACAAAGCAGCTGATTTTCCCTGACCTTCTGCAGTAGACCTCAAACTCCTTCCTTGTGTTACTTCTGAGTGTCTGATGTCCCCAGGAGTAGCACCAAGGCAGGTAACAAATTGAAACACACAAACAATTATCTCATTTTAAGACCATCAAAACTACTGATATTAGTTCTCAAAGTATTTTTATTGTTTCTAAATATTAGGGATGGGGCAAGTTAAAAGAAAGAAGTATACTATAGCCACATTTCTTTTCTATGAATATAATAATGTTCACTAAATTCCGTTAACGTGAGCTCTGTAAAAATATTACGTCCAATATTATTTCACCAGATACACATTAAATTTTACATACCTCATGAACAACGTTAGCACATTATAAATAGCACACACATAGTGAATAAGGGACCACTTGTTATGAAATTGGTATATGAGCTATGTAGAAGGAAATGAGATGAAATACAGTCTGGAAATGAAATTCATCCAGAAACAGAGAAGGAAGAGCAATACAAAACCTTATTTCATTCAAGGCTACCCTTCCCCCCACCCCAGAAGCAAAACATACTATTTCACAAGTTGAAGTGGAAACCTGCTTGGGTGAAAGAGTTGGAAAATTGTTTTTGGGAAGTAAAATGAGCAAAATGAAAGTTAACTGTCAACTGGCACAAGAGGCTTTACTACACTTTCAAAATTTCCAGATGAGCTTCAGTGATTTATAATGTTCCAACCATGGAGAGGAAAGAAAATTATAGCTTAAAGAGACAAAACTGGTACCAACTAACTCCAAACTTTTTTGAGAGCATGATACAAAGTTTCCTTGGTAGATTTGTAAATTCTGTAGTTTATCCTTGGTTTGGGGTGGGGGTGGGGAATCACCTAGAGGACAAGCTCAATATTAGGATTTCTGTAGCTATGTTTTAAGGAGAAAAGTATTAAGAGAGCAATCCTAGAGGGGGGGCTGAAAGTGCTTTGGGAGCAAACTTACCATTACACCAGCAGAAATGGGAGTAACGCCACTCTAACCACTTCGCTGCCAGCGCAAATGGGAGTTACACCAATCTGCGCACACCACAGCGTGCGTCCATCCCTGCCCGCTGGCGAAGTGGCACTCCACCCAGCCAGCAGTGCAACTGGGGCGTAGGAAGGTACACCCACGCATAAGGGAGTGGGCCTAGGAGCGTGGCTGGCATTAGGTGGCTTCCTAAGGCTTTTCAACACGGACACAGCCCCTGCAAGAGGCATAAAGTTACAGCAAGGTAAATCATGGAGGATCCCATAGAGACGCATGTGTCCCAACAACAAAGGTTCCTGACGCTCCTGGTGCAGCCTCTCAGGGAGCCAACTAGACAGTGCACCAATCCTTGCACACCCTGGCCAGGGTGATCCACCTGTCCAGCATCCAATCACAGCCTCCCCTCCTACAAAGGCTGCCAGTCCTGCCCCACACACCCTTTAGTTAGGGATGGGCAGCACGGGGCTCTGCCGGGGAGCTCTCTGCCACATGGACTTAGAGCAAGGGGGGCACTTTGGTGAAGGACATTGCACAGCGAGGTTGCTTAGACAGTATAGGGCAGGCTCTTATTTCCAAGTCTGAACAGGTGCCCAGCCTCCCGAAGCTCGGTGTGCAGAGCTGGTTGTGCACCGATGGGTAAGTGTGAGTGCATGCTCCAAACTCGCCTTCCCCTGCCCTCATTCTCAGTGACAGCATCTCCAGCACTTATCCCAGGCAGGGGCACTTACCACAGCCTCTGCATGTCACTGGAGTGCTCTTGATCTCACTGCATGTCACTGGAGTGCTCTTGATTTCGGGTGCTCTTGATCTCTGTTTCTGTTTCTCCACCTCATTTCACGGCACAGAGCAGAGGAGTGCAGAGGGAGTGCATGCACTGGGCACCTGGCTGGCACCTCGTATTCTGTGCCTTGCAGCCAACGGGGGCAGGGTTCCTTGCAAGGGTGGGCGGTAAGACTCTGTGTCCATGCTGGGCAGCGCTTCCCAGTGAGACTTGGGCATGCCATGACTCTGTCTCCTCTCTCCTAGACATACATTTTGCCTGGTTTCCCTGACTGTAGACTCCTTGCACTATATTTTCCCTATCTGTTTATGGCTGGGAGGGGGGGGCTCATGACTTTGCTCGCCTGCTTGCCATTGGCATGAGTCTCTGATGGTGGGTGAGGCCGCAAAGATGAACAATAAGATGCCAGATAGATGTTGGAAATGTAAAAAACATGAAGGTTCTTTCTACCATATGTAGTGGACTTGTGAAAGAGCGAAAAAGTACTGGCAGATGATTCAACAAGAGATTTCTAAGATCTTGGGATTCGAATTTAACAAAGTTGCAGAGACTTTTCTGTTGGGATTACAAATGGAAAAATTTCCAAAAGAAGATAAAACTTTAATTTGGTATTTGCTCTCAGCTGCTAGGACATTGTATGCACAGTTGTGGAAGCAAGAAAAAATACCAGAGAAATGGGATTGGATTGTAAAAGTTATGACATGGAGTGAAATGGGCAAGTTAACCAGGACCTTAAGAGACTATGATTTAGAAGTATTTAAGATGGAGTGGAAAAAGTTCAGAAGGTACGTAGAAAAAGAGTGGAAAATAAAAGGACATTGGACAATTTTTGATAATGACAAAGTACAAGACGGAGGAGGATATTAATTTTGGTTCTTATTAATTAAGGGTACCTTTAATATTAAGATTTTAAGTATATAACACCGGCAGGGGTCAAGTAACTGGGGGAGGGGTGGGTAGAAAGTAATATATGGGATAGATTAAAAAAAAGTAATTATTAATGAAGTAAGAAATTGAAATTTATTACCATATGTTACTACTAAAATTGTTTGAAACATAAAAAGTGCAGTTCATCACACCTGGTTAGCCCAGGCTAGACTGATCTCATCAGATCTTGGCAGCTAAGCAGGGTCGGCCCTAGTCAGTATTTGGATGGGAGACCTCCAAGGAATACCATAGAATCATAGAGTTGGAAGGGTCATCTAGTCCAATTCCCTGCACAATGCAGGAAATTCACAAATACCTTTCCCCGCCCCCCGTATTTATTTATTTATTTGATTTTTAGCCCGCCCTTCCTGGCGAACAGGCTCGGGGCGGGTTACATCATAAACACAGTCAACAGTAAAAACAGTAAAAGACCAATTTAAATATATATACAATCTAAAATTATAAAAACTAAGATGGCAGATTCTGCCTCACAGACATGGCCTATTGTCCAGGTCCAGCAGGTCTTGTAGCACTGGGATGTAATGAGGGGGGTGGGAGGCTGGTAACAAGTGACGCCCACTGCCTCAGTTGAAAGCCCGGTGAAAGAGCTCTGTTTTATAGGCCCTGTGGAATTGAAGCAGATTCTGCAGGGCCTGGATCTCCAGGGGGAGCTCATTCCACCAGGCAGGGGCCAGGGCAGAGAAGGCCCTGGGCCTCATTGAGGCCAGATGGACGTCTCTGGGGCTGGGTATTACCAAAAGTTACTGGGTCGCTGATCGTAAGGACCTACGGGGCTCCTACAGGGAGAGGCGGTCCCAAAGGTATGCTGGCCCCTGGCCATCTAGGACTTTAAAGGTAAGTACCAACACCCTGAACCAGATCCGGTACTCAATAGGTAGCCAGTGCACTTCATACAGCACAGGATGGATTCGTGCCCATATAGGCGACGAAGTCAACATCCATGCAGCAGCATTTTACGCCAGCTGGAGTTTCCAGAGGAGGCTCAAGGGCATCCCCATGTAGAGAGAGTTACAATAATCTAGCCTGGAAGTGACCATTGCATGGGTCACTGTGCCCAGGTCAGGGGGGAGGTGAGATACAAGACCAACTGTCTGATCCGCCTCAGATGGAAAAAGGCTGATCTGGCAGTGGTGGTAACCTGGGCCTCCATAGTTAGAGAGGCATCCAGGAATACCCCCAAGCTCTTCACCCTTGATGTGGGCAGCAGTGGAGTCCCATCAAAGGATGGGAGCCTGATCTCTGATTCCAGCTCCCTGTAGCCTAGACACAGTACCTCAATCTTTGATGGATTCAATTTCAGCCAGCTCTGTTCCAACCAACCAGCCATGGCTTGCAACGCCCTACCCAGTTCTTCTGGGGCCAAATCTGGGTGGCCATTCATCAGCAGATAGCGCTGGGTGTCATCTGCATATTTATGACACCCCAGCCCATACCTCTGGATGATCTGGGCAAGGGGGTGCATGTAGATGTTGAATAATATTAGGGAGAGAATTGCTCCCTGCGGCACACCACATTGTAATGGGTGCCACTGAGATAGTCCCCCCCCACAAGTGCCACCCTCTGTCCCCGATCTTGGAGAAAGGAGACCAGCCATTATAGGGCCAGTCCCCATATCCCTGCATCAGCGAGGCGGTGGGTCAACGCTTCATGGTCGATGGCACCGAACACTGCTGACAGATCAAGAAGGATCTCCCCAGTGACCTCTGCTCCATGCCCAGAAGATGACCAAAAAACCCCCCAAACCCTCCAGAATCCCTGGCCAAACTCATAGGTCCTGAACAGATTGGCTTCTCCAAAGGCAAATCTGCTATGGATCACTGCTGCACTCTGGCCTTCCTTGCTGAAAAATATATGCATACCGGGTCAAAAAAATTATATGCTGCCTTCATCGATTTGAAGGGTGCTTTTGATTCAATAGATAGAGCCCAACTATGGATCAAGCTTGGTTACCTGGGAATGGACCCTCGTTTGCTGTTTCTCTTGAGGAAACTTCATTCTAATACCTTTTGCCAAGTGAAATTTTCTTCTAGCGGTGACTTGACTAGTAAAATCCCAGTGTTAAAGGGGGTAAAACAAGGTTGTGTGCTGGCCCCACATCTTTTTAATTTATTTTTAACTGACCTGGCACAATTTTTGACCCCTATCAATGGTCATCCGCCTAAACTTGCAGGCCGAGCGGTCCCCTTATTACTTTATGCCGATGACACTACCATCCTCTCTTGTACAAGAGTGGGCCTGCAAAGGTATTTGAACGCCTTTTATGACTACTGTAATTGTAATTCACTTACTATCAATTATACCAAATCTAAAGTAGTTGTCTTTTCAAATTGCTGGGGCCCACAGAGATGGTTTATTGGCAATTCAACAATCGAGCAAACAAAAAATTTTAAATACTTGGGGATCACTTTTAACCACAAGTTAAGCTGGGTTTCACATCGTAACAACACCATCAACTTGGCTAAGTGTTCAGCTGCTCAAATTAAACAGTTTTTCTTTGCAAGGGGCAACCAATTAGTTCCAGCAGCTATTAAAGTATTCAAAGCCAAAACGCTTGCCCAAATCCTCTATGGTATCCCTATATGGATCTCAGCTTTTACCAGGAAAGTGGAGGGCATTCAAGCCTCATTCTTTAGACAAATTCTTGGTTTGCCAAAATGTGTGTCCTACTTTGCTCTCTGCTCTGAAGTGGGTCAGTCTTTGGTGGAGACAAAAGCCTGGATTGCAGTGTTTAAATTCTGGCTCAAAATTCATTTTAGAACAGATCCCAACAGCCTTCTTGATTGTATGAAAAGAGACCCATATATTTCGTCCTGGACAGCAGTGCTTCTGTCTAAACTCAATCAATTGGGGTTAGAGGTAGATGATTTTTCTACCTCTGAAGAGTCATATATCTTCAGATGTATTAAACTGAGACTGTGGGAATTGGAGGAAACGAAATTACGGCCAACTCTCCCTTATACTTGCTCTCCAGCTTCCTTAGGTCTTTATGCTTTTTGTGGCAAAATGCCCAATTATCTATCAGACCTAACCACTCCAAGTCATCGCAGGGCATTTATGTTGGCCAGACTAAACGCGTTTCCCTCCAAAGTTTTACAAGGGAGATATCAGCGAGTCCCTTTAGCCGACAGACTTTGCTCCTGTGGAGCGAATACCCCTGACTCAATCCAGCATATATTGCTTGATTGTTCTTTTTACCATAACCTCCGTAAAGATTTATTTGGCAAGCTTTCTTTTTCTCCAGATTTGTCTATTCTGCCACCCTGTTATTATTTATTGAGTGATACTGAGGGGGTGGTTAGTGAGGCTGTGGCAAAATTTCTGGCTGACATCCTTAAATTTAATTCTGAGCATGTTTGAATGTATCTGTAAGCTCGGTTTTATTTTGATTTTATCTCCAATGTTTAAATTTTTATATTCTGTGTATTTTTATCTGAATCTATTATGCCATTAAAGGTTTGGTATGGTATGGTCCCTGGCCAAACTGACCCGGAGAAAAAATTGCTACCTGACCTCAAAGTGACAATCAGCATTTCCCTGGGGATGTAAGAAAGGCCCAGTGGAGCATTCAATTGTATCTCATAACTTAGATGAGATAGTCTAAGATGAGATAGTCTATACATACCTGTGACAGACCCCTGTGGTCAATCCACAGTCTCCACAGGTAATTCATTCCGTGCTCTTATAATTAGGAAATTCTTTCCAAATTTAATCTACAGCTAATGTTTAACCCAATGCTTACAATTTTATAGCTCAAAGCCATTGCATCATTTCTCACTGGAAAGTGGGATGTCCATTATTCCTCATATAATAATAATAATAATAAATTTTAATTTATATCCCGCCCTCCCTGCCGAAGCAGGCTCAGGGCAGCTCACAAGACATAGTACATCGTACCATGATACAACAATAAAATTCAAAACAATGACAATTAAAATACAATTACATATAAAACAACATTAGATTAATAATTTAAAACCACAATAATATATTATGGTGCTACAGTCTTGATGTGCATATACCGTATTTTTCGGACCATAAGACGCACTCCCCCCCCCAAAAAAAAGTGGGGGGAAAAGTGTGTGCGTCTTATGGGGCGAAGGTACCTTCTTCCGGGGGGGGGGGCGATCCGCTGCCTCCGCCTACGATCCCGGCGCTTCCCCCGTGCCTGCCTGCCTGGCTCCAGCTTCTTTCAGCAAGCGCTGGGATCGCTCCACGCTGCCCCCACCGCAAAACCAGCGCTTCGCGAGTGCCGGCTGCGGAGGGGGCAGCATGCTTCCTCCGTGCCTGTCTGCCTGGCTCCAGCTCTGATGCTTAAAGCAAGCGCCGGGATCGGAGGGCGGAGGGAGCGATTCTGGCGCTTGCTGTAAGCGTCAGAGCTGGAGCCAGGCAGACAGGCATGGAGGAAGCACACTGCCCCCTCCACAGCCGGCGCTCGCGAAGCGCTGGGTTTGCGGTGGGGGCAGTGTGGAGCGATCCCAGCGCTTGCTGGAAGAAGCTGGAGCCAGGCAGGCAGGCGCAGGGGAAGCGTTGGGATCGGAGGCGGAGGCAGCGGATCGCCCCCCAGGAGGAAGGTGTGTCCTATGGTCCGGAGCGCCTTATGGACCGAAAAATACGATAGATATCATTTTTATGTTGAAGCAATGGTTCCACCTTAAAAGGCCAGTTGAAAGAGGATGGTTTTGCAAGCCCTACGGAACTGATTAAGGTCCTGTAGGGCCCACACCTCCTCTGGTAGCTGGTTCCACCACTGGGGTGCTGCTATCGAGAAGGCCCGTTCCCTTGTCGCTTTTAATTTGGCCTCCTTTGGCCTAGGGATTTCCAGCAAATTTTTTGAACTAGATCTCAGTGGTCTCTGGGGAACATATCAGAAATCCATGCACATTCTTGGAAAACTCTCAGCATATGCTCATCAGTGAGAGGGGGGAAGAGGGTAGGAGAGAAAGGGCAAGGGAACAACACATGTTCATGTGCTCAGAAATTCAGAAAATTGCAAATTTACACTATGAAATATATAACATACTGAACTCAGTAGAGCTTGCTTTTCATGTTTTGGGAAAACAACGGATCTGCCTACTGGTACCCTAGTTTTCACCAATTAGAAATGTAAGGCAAAGAAGTTCTATCTGTTGTTCCCAAAAACCAAACTATATGGGGAATTATGTCAATGAACTGAAAAATGCAATCTAACATTGGCTAAATGTGAAGATGCTGCAACAGTGGTGATAAACACATGACAAAGAACTGGACAAAGAACTGATTGTTCTGAGGCTGCATAAACATGATCCTCAGAAAAATGAGTAATCTTTGACATGTATTATCCCCACCGAAATAATCTTTGCAGCACCTCACACAGGTCTGCCAAAATAGCAATCCCTCTTCCATTTAGAAAAGTAATTAAAAAAAAAAAAAAAACATCCCTTGGGTGTAGCCAGTATCATTTAGGAAGATCTGCCTAAGGTGGAGTAGCAAAGGAAATACTTATAGTTCAGCTATCCTGAGCTGAATTACAGGAAGCAAAAATTGCCAGTTTCCCTTTTTATTCCTCTATCCCAAATTAACGGCAGAACAGATGTTTGGTGCCAAGTTTATGTCCTGTGTTTAAGCATGTTATCAGCAATTTCTCCACCTGTTCTAGAAGAAACAACTTTCCTGGTGTTTGGATAAGCTCCTTCCAACCTCTCTCTATGTGATGCTAGTTTAGTTTCAGTAGCTTTGGGTAGCCATCAGCAAATCTTAAATTGTTCAGGCACACCACTACCATGGTTCCTCTTTACTCCTCTGGGGTGATGTCTCTCACTTGTGGTACTTTCTACTGCCTCTTCCCTAGAGAAGGTTCCAATAGGAGAATATTTTCCTCTGTACTTTAAAAATACATATTCTACGGCTTAGGCATTCCCTTCATGTGGGAATTCCTCCCCCACTAAGCCACAGCTCAGTGTTAGAAAGTATAACACAGTTACAATATTTCATGGAGCAGAGGTGTTATAGGATCCCTGTCTGGATCCCCAGAGATCTGCTTCCAGTCAGTAAAAACCAAAACACTGAACCAGATGTACCAATCATGTGTCTTGGTATAAGGGTATGTCAGGTGTTTATAACTGCAAAGGGGGCATTCAATTGTACAGCGCAAAATTTGTGGGTAAATGATACTGTGTTCAAATTAGGGATGGGTGTGAACAAGGAAAATGGAGGTTCATCCTGGTTCATGGGGTTACATGAACCACAAACCTTCATGAACCTCCTGGGTTAATGAACTACTTTGTTCCATGAGGTTTGTGGTGATCTTCTTTCCCTCCTCTCTGCCGCTGTAGATTCCCTGAGGCCAGTAGAATTGAAAGCGGGGGGGGGGGGGGGGAGATCTTGCAAGTGAGTAAACTCACTGCTTGGACTTCACTTGCATGCAGTGCCTGCTTGCAAAAGTCATTTAAAGGGAACATTTCCATTAAATGGCTTTTGGAAGCAGGAAAGTTGGGGGAGCAAAAGGGATTAATGAAGTTCATTCCTCCCCCCTCCACTTTCTACCATGAACCTCACGAACTTCTAAAAACCACATGGGAGATTCATGGGTAGGGATGGGCATGAACTTCAGTTCATGACGCCCACAAACTGGCCATGTTTGTCATGATTTAGGTTTGTGGCAAGGTTCGTGCCCATCCTTAGTTCAAATACTGATTTCTTAGGAAACAGGGTCAAGGAAGATTGAGAGGTGAGCTTGTCAGAAGAAAAAATATTGGTCTTGCTCACTGGCCTCAACATCTATGGTGCTAGAGCCAAATGTGGCTCAGTATGGAACCAGACCTAGCTCTTTGTAGAAGAAAATAAAAATTTAAAGTGAAAATATGCTAGAAATGTAGGTGGGATGCTAGATTGTGAAGGGAATGTCAGGCAAATAATTTTTTTAGGCTAAAGAGCTTCTCAGAGATGCTGTTCAGAAACAGAAATGGTAGAGGTAAACAGCTGCTGGTAATCCAAGTGTGAAGTATACACAGATTTATGCCAGTGTGCTAAAACAACCACACAGGATGCTTCGGTGTATATTTATTACTTATTATGAGGTCCTGTGTGTGCCACTTTTTAATAAAAGACTCATAACAACATGTGTTTGAGTGGTGGAAACTTCATTATTAATCAACATGTCCATTATGAGTACGTTAAGATGTATATTTTCATTGATGCAAATGGCTTTCTTATACTGGCTGTTTGTTAGTCTCTTGTTCTGAATTATGATGCAGTTTTGGCTCTTCAATTATAAAGAGGTGCTGATTTCATCTTTCTACTACATTAATTTCCTTCAACTAATATCCAAGAACCCACTCTTGTTCACAACTTTAATTATGCCTAAAATGCCTTGCCAATGCTGGCTTTTGTCCCCAACTTAATCTCCTCTCCCACTAGGTAAGCCACAAACAACCCAGTGCCTTGAGGGCCTTTACCCAGAGAAGGAGGCAGCAGAGCACCCAGGAACAGTGGCCAGCCGAATTGGGCAATCAGTAGGACCCAACCAGGTAGAGGCCCCCACCTCTGCTAGAGAGGAAGTTGAGCACCTGGACAGTCAGAGGTGGCCTGTAGGGGTGATTTCTGGCAGCTGGGAAGGACCAAGGTAAGAAGAGGAGGAAGGCTAGGCCCTGGAGGGACAGCAAAGGACCGACAGCTCTGAGTGGGAAACCACTCTCCTTTTTATCACTTCCAGGTAGGGATCCAGTTCCAAGTGGAGGTGGGGACCCTGTTTTGCAGACTCCTGCCACCAGCTGGCCAGTGGGGGAGCCCCACCCCAAGTCCTGCCCCAACTGTGACCACCATGGACCACCCTTCTCCCTCCCCTCCTGCAAGATTTAAAATTCCCTCTAGCTGATCAACAGTAACACATGGCTCACTGATCAGGCGGCAGGCCCTTTAAATTTTGAAAAAGAAGAGACTGAATTTATACCCTGCCCTTTACTACCTAAAGGAGTCTCCGAGTGGCTTACAATCTCCTTTCCCTTCCCCTCCCCACAACAGACACCCTGTGAGGTAGGTGGAGCTAAGAGAGCTGTAACAGAAGCTGCTCTTAAGAGGAACAGTTCTGCAAGACTGACTTGTGACTGACTCAAGGTCACATCAGCAGCTGCAGGTGTGGAGTTGGGAATCAAACCCATTTTTCCCCGGTAAGAGTCCACACACTTAACTGCTACATCAAACTGGCTAAGGAAGGCAGCCAAGTCAGGGAGGAAAACCAGGTGTAGTGCACAAGTGAGAGCAATGTTCCCTCTAAGCTGCAGAGTCTTGACAGCAAAAATTCTACTTTGTGAGCTACTGGTATTAAAGTTGTGAGTTACTGCATCAATTAGTGTGCTCTGGGGTCTTCCTGAGCAAAGACAAAAATGTGTGAGCTGGATGCTAATAATATGTGAGCTAACTCACACTAACTCAGCTTAGAGGGAACACTGAGTGAAAGAGAAGGATGTGCTCACTTTGGAGAGAAGGAAGAGGACTAGAATGCTTGAATCTCCTCTCCTTCCCATTCTGAGGCTGGCCGGGAGGCTGGCCCTAACCCATCTGGGATGGAAGAGGGTGAATGACCCAGTGTGGCAAGAGAAAGTCTCACACTGCTAGGGGCTGCTCACCTCTCTCCTAAACAATGAAAAGAGGAAAATTATTTTGAAACTGTTCTAAGGAGTGCCTACTCCGGAAATCATGAAAAGTACTACAGAAACTGGAGGATAAAAGTGAGGATGGAGAAAGCATAACTCTTACTAAAGGCACTTGAATTACTCTATTTAAGCAGAGCAACATCTCATAGTAGTTACTGTAAGAGGGAAGCTGGCATCTGTTTGTCACTTGAGGCATACGACCTTCTAAACAAGAGGATAACATTGGTAGAGACCTCTAAGCTTCAGCCTGTATTTGGGAACCTAGCCAAATCCTAGTAGTATTAATACTATTAGCTCTTACTGACTTGAAAGGAACCCTACCCGGGTTGCAAATACCTTTGTGACAGCTACTCTAGCCGCACCATTCAATGTAGGTTGAACACAGGGAATTGGGTGTTGCATGGAGATCATGAGACAATATTACAGGCTATAATGCCATGATTTTCAGACAGGTAGATGTTCTGTGAAAACTAGGTTCAAGAATGTAGGGCACTGTACTGTATCTTGGATCCTATACCTCTTTGACGCGTACACATGCGCCATGACACTAACAAGCATGGCAATCCTGCTTTCAAGGGCTGGCAGGACAAGGTATTAAGATAATTGTGGCACTGGTGCTTAGAACAGTCATCATGAGAAAGTGTAAATATCCCTATTATAAGATGTTAGCAGGAATGGTAAGTGATCATTCTGCTACTCCGTTTCACCATAGCTAAATATCCACGTGAGTCCTCAAACTTTCAAGATGGAATATGGAAGCAGAACCACAGAGTTGTTCTATATAGTTATCAATCATCATTAATATATCTAATTCTCAACACAGTCCCAACTGTGGATACTTAAATCTGGAGACTGGAAATCCAAAAGAAAATACTTCGAGAAGGGTTAGCCCAGAAGCATCAAACTCATTTGTTACATGGACTGGATTTGACTTTGTTGGGGTGGAACACAAAGGTACTGGAGATATAAACTTTATAAAGGTGATTTCAGATGTTAAATAGCAATAGCAGATGACTGACAATAGCAGGCTTGATTGGATTAGGTGTGATATGCAGAGGGATAGGCATGGAGATACCAGCATTGATAATGAGACAGGAAACCTAAGTCTCATATCCATCCAGGATGATTCAGTTTCCCTTTTATGTCATTTCTGAAGTTGTTGCATTCCATGAAAGTTCTACAACTACGGCTGCAAGATCCCATCCCCCGCAGCCACCAGCAAGGGATGGGGGGTGTAGGCTTGCCAGATCCAGACTGGGAAACTCCTGGAGATTTAGGGATGGAGCCTGGGGAGAACAGGGACCTCAGTGGGGTACAATGCCATGGAGTCCACCCTCCAAAGCAGCCATTTTCTTCAGGAGAACTAATCTCTACAGTCTGGATATGAATTGTAATTATGGGTGATCTCCACTTGCCATCAAGAGACTGGCATTCCTATCTACAACATTTAAGAAAATAGGTCATTTAAGGTGGCCATGTTGGCAGTTAGTGAGAATGAGATTAGGAATACACAACTGCATAGCCCATCCTCTTGCCATGACGACTATGGCTGCAGAGAGCCCCAGGCCTTCTAAAAAAGATTCCTTCCGTATCCATCGGTTTCACAAACAACTAAGTAAAAACAGTTTCCCCACAGGAAAAGTGTTTTTGCCATATATCAAAGGAATCACTGATCAGATGGGAAAACTTATGAAAAAAACCACAACCTACAAACAGTATTCAGACCCACCAGAAAAATACAACAGATGCTACAATCAGCAAAAGACGTAAGAGATCCCCTCACTTTTTCAGGAGTATACCACACACCCTGCAGTTGTGGACAGGTTTACATCAGGACCACACAACATAGCATCTAGACAAGAATAAAAGAACATGAAAGACACTGTAGACTTGTCCAACCTGAAAAAGCAGCAGTGGCTGAATATAGCCTAACTCAACCAGGACACAGTGTCTTATTCCAAGACACTGTAATATTGGACAACACGTCCAATTACCATGTCAGATTACACAGGGAAGCTATTGAAACCCATAAAAACAACACAATTTCAACAGGAAAGAAGAGAGTTTAAAAATGGATAGGGCATGGTTTCCAATCCTGAAAAACACAAAATGTTCTACATCTTACAACAGCACTACGGATAAGATTAGAATTTCAACAGACAATCCATATGCAAAAGAACCTCCTCGGGAATGCTACTCCATTAGCATGTCACAGCCTGGGAAACTCCTACAAGATAATGACTCAGCCCTATCCCGCCTTCTGATATAAATTAACTGCCTACCATCTTCTTCTCACTTTGACACACAGAGAACTCTAGCCTTCTGTGTTATACCTCTGAGGACATCTGAGGATGCCAGTCACAGCTGCTGGTGAAACGTCAGGTTCTACAATGCCAAGACCATGGCCACACAGCCTGGAAAATCTACAACAACTAAAATTTGTTTTATTTGTTTTAGCCCAATCTTCCAGCCTATCAAGATCACCCTGTATCCTGATTCCATCTTCGACTGTATTTGCAACCCCCACCCCCCTGCAATTAGTTCATCTGCAAATTTAATAAGCATTCCCTTGATTCCTTTATCCCAATCATTTATAAAGATGTTGAACAAAACAGGTCCCAGAACAAATCCTTGAAGCACTCTACTTGAAACTCCTCTCCAAGAGGATGAGGAACCATTCACAAGGACCCTTTGTTAGAGTTATATGCTTCAGTAGGATATAGTGCCATAGAGTTCATCTTCCAAAACAGCCATTTTCTCCAGGTGAAATGATTTCTGTCACCTGTAGATCAGTTGTAATCCCAGGAGATTTCCAGCCACCACCTGGAGTTTGGCAGATCCTTACCAAAGCTCAGGAAGGATTAACAAAAATGAAGTGGGCTGAAATGTCCTGTTCCTCAAAGCCACTCTCTAAGGCTGTAGATAAAATCCTTTTCACAATTCCTTCATATTCCTGTCTTGTGATATAAACAATCGTTATGTTCTAAATTGCAGATATGCTAAAGTCTCAGAGTATAATGCTGGGTAGGAAAATTTCTGAAAGAAGAAGGAAGAGGAGGAACTCTTTTTGCACAGAAAGATGGCATATAAGTATTTTTATAATGGAGTTCTCAGATCATTTCATCACAATGAAGTCCTTTTCTATAGCTTACTTGATTTGACAAATAGGCTGTGCTCTATCATCATAATTCATATAATTATTTTTAGAGAAGCCCCAAAATACCAGTGGCAGCATTTTAACTGAAAAGGTATTCCTCTACACACACACACAAATATGGGAATGCCTACTTTAAAAAAAATGCTTAATGGTCAGCCGCCATGCTTTACAGGACAATAAGAAAGCTCCAAACATTGAGGTTCTCTCTTCTCTTGTCTCTGGAAAATAGATCAATTTGGGTTGGGAAAAATGGGTCAGGGTTATGAGTCAGGGAAAAGTGGATAAATTGTTGAGCATGCCTTACCAAGCAACCAAACAGTTGATGAGTCAGGCCTAACAGATGCTTGTCACCTCCCTGAGTAACCAAGAAGGTGACATTCCCCCCTTTCCAAAATGTTATATGATCTCTGGGATGCAGGCTTGACATTTTAAGAAGTACAAAAGTTATTCTAACTTAATTTGCTGTATCATGGATCTAGTACAGCCAGAAGCCTAAAAAGCTACATGAAGGAGAATGATAATCTATTTGCCTTCTGAATACAAGATGACAAAAAAAAAAAAATATCTCGGTGTTAGAGTAGATGTATCAGACAACAGCGAATCTCCACTGTCATTCTGAAGCAAGTGTCTAGTCCCCATGGTTGCTCAGAAAATCATGAAAACATTGTTCTTCTAGGCAACCTATGAAACATCATTCTGGAGGATTGATAGCTGCATGAAAAATGAGTTTATGCTGCTCAACCTGCAGATACATAGCCAGGAAGGAAGCCAAGAGAGGGTAACTTATGAAGAAATCACTCTCCTGTCCCATATGTGCTAAGATGTGCACACAGAATTCCCATATCAGAAGGGTATTCCATTCACTTTATGCATTATGCAGACAGGAGGATGCAGGAATTTGAGTATATGAAAGTCAGTGACAGAGACGGAATGGACTTCTGCTATATTCAGAGGAAGATTCTGCAACCAAGGCATTGATGGAGTCAGTACTTGAATGTATTGTGAATGAGGGAATGATGGATATCTACACGGCTATTTCCTGGTATGGCATGGAAACTGAAGGCTTTTAAGAATTTTTAATCAGCCTTTTAATTCAGCCTTACAGATGCTTCTATTAATCATCTATAATTATTTAATAGGTCTGTTAATTAAGTAGATTCCCTTAAAAGTCTCTGAAAAGCTCAAAAGTCTATATAGACCAGCAACAATAAAGCACCCAAATATTCAAAGCCAGGCTCGTTTTGTTCAAATATCAGATCAATTCATCTCCCACCTCTTCTTTCCTATGATTCGCCTAGTCTCAGTTCTCTGTATCCTTTGCCCATGCCCTCTCCTTACTTTTTCCAGGTACCCTTTTCTCAATCCATCCACCCTTCAACCACCTCATCTCAGGGTTCCCTTGCCACCTAGCTTCCCTACTTCCTGGCATTTGTTTTCATCCCTGCCCCAGAAAGTTACTACTTTTAAAGTCTTTTGGCTGGCCAAACTTGCTTAATGTAAGAACCACAGAGAATAAATGTTAGATGTTTGAGAACCACAAGACATGCATGTCAGATGTTTGAGAGCCGCAAGACAAGGAAGGAAGGAAGGAAGGAAGGAAGGAAGGAAGGAAGGAAGGAAGGAAGGAAGGAAGGAAGGAAGGAAGGAAGGAAGGAAGGAAGGAAGGAAGGAAGGAAGGGAGGGAGGGAGGGAGGGAGGGAGGGAGGGAGGGAGATGTTTGAGAACCACAAGACATGCATGTCAGATGTTTGAGAGCCGCAAGACAAGGAAGGAAGGGAGGGAGGGAGGCAGGGAGGGAGGCAGGGAAGGAAGGAAGGAAGGAAGGAAGGAAGGAAGGAAGGAAGGAAGGAAGGAAGGAAGGAAGGAAGGAAGGAAGGAAGGAAAATATATGGGAAGGGAGGCAGAAGTAGAAAGAAAGCAACTTTAAATTAATTCTCCAAGCTGCTAGACTTGGCTTGAAAAAGTGATTTAAAGAGTTAAATGCCTTTTCAAAGCTGGCTGATGGGGCAGTGGGGGCTTCAAAAGTCACACAATATGTGTGAAAGAGCTACATGTGGTTCCCAAGCCGCAGTTTGGCTTCCACTGTTCTAAACTCAGCTTACATGGCCTTATACTGAATCAGATCCTTGGTTCATCAAAGTCCATTGTCTCCTCAGACTGGCAGCTGCTCTTGAGGGCCTCAGGCAGAGGTCTTTCACATCACCTACTGCCAGATCTGTTAACTGAAGATGTTGGGGATTGAACCTGGGACATTCTGTATGCCAAGCAGAGGCTCTACCGCTGAGCCATAGCCCCTCCCTCCCCTAAATGGACAAGTTCTCTTTTAAACACAGAAATTGGACAGCAAACATGCTATCAGCTTTGATCTCAGTGCAATTAAAACCTAGTGCCTTCTTATGGAGAGAGGAAATTATCTTCTAACTTTAATTCAAGGCAGAAAGTTACCTAGTAGTGTGTATCTGCCTTAGAGAGTTGGAGTGGGGGAGGGATTAGTCTAAACTTTCTTTAGGGGAGTCACTTGTAAAACAAATACTCAGTAATAATGTCACAATGCATTTCAATTCCACAGCATAATAAATACAGCCCTCTGAAAGCAGTTCCTGATTTTTGTTTAACTTATTCTGCAAAACCAGGAGTAAGGAAAGAAGAAACTGTCAGAAGGAAATTGATTTACCTAGATTTATCCTCCTCTCCTCACGCAACGGAGCAGCAGCAGACTACAAGCATCTGGCACATATTTAAATAACTCATGGGGGGGGGGGGAATGGAGAAAGGGTAAATGGAGAAAAAGAGAGAACAGAGTTTTTCCTGTCACAGCATTTCATGCTCTGCCGGTTTGCTTGATGGACATGAAAGGCAGACACTAAATTAACCCCATTAGATTTGAAAGCCTAAGTGGTGTCAGTGGAAAGCTTTCTTTTAGAAAGACACTGTGATGGAAAGGACAATCAATTTCTATTAACAATCATCAGAGGGTGTTCTGCCCAAGAAAAAAAAATTAGAATCATATTTAAGAATCAAATTGAGTCATTTCACAAATAATTTTTAAAAATCACTGCCTCAGATCTTCCATTCAAACAAATACAAAGGACAAAGCGGAATTCTGAAAAATGTAAATCTTTACAAACGCTGCACGTGCCTTGCCCAGAAAGCAACCCACTTGCCCTCTCAGGCTCTGTTTAAGAGCATCCCACAGGTGAGTTACTCAGGAGAGATCTTTTCCTTCTTTTGTTTAAAGCTAAACAAAACACTCTTTAACTAACTTAAGGAAGGGGGGGAAAAGATAAACATCCCTTTACCTGATAAACATCCCTTATCCCGCACCATGTTCTCAGAGCTTGGTGGCAACCCCTCACTCTCTGCGTGTACCACCTCCTTAACGTTGAGACTGCCAAGTTCCAAACAAAGCGGCTGCCGCTAAACAGCATGTCTTCAACTCCGCACGTGAACACCGAAGCCATGGTCCGCTCTTTCAGAGCTCCAGTCTGGCAAACCCAGCTTCTTCCTGCCTTGAGTCCGTTACTCCTCTTTTATAAACAACTTCTGTTATAGCAGACTCATTTTATACAGTGCGGAAAAAGGATAGGGGTGTTGCGAGAGGCCAGGGTCAAGCCGTACACAAACTCTTCTTTCACTCTGTTTCCTGGGCAGACTCCCAGACATGCCCTGGCACTGCTTGAAGTCCGGCCAACGGCTGCAGTAGCTCAGCCAGGCTAGAAGCTCACACAGCAGCCTTGTGTCCTTCTTAACGGCTTATATAAATCTCCGTTAAGCTTCGGTAGCTACCACTATGGATTCTAATTAAATGTTTAACCCATTTCTGCTGTGGCACGCCTCTCACAAGCACCTCATCTAAATACTCCTTTACTGGGGAGGGAGAGAGTGAGTAAGTGAGACTATAAACAACTCCTCTCAAGTAATTTAATACGCTCTTCTCTCCAACATTTCAATACACTCACTATGGAAATACAGACTGCGTAGAAACGACGTAATGTACCTTTAGCACCTCATTACCTGCTTTTTAAAAGCAATAAAACAGTCCACATTCTCCTCAGAAGAGCTTAGATAAAAGGTCAAGCAACCCAATTTTTCACTCTCTGCCTCACACACAACTTTAAAATCTTGTGCTGAAGAAAACCCTGGTATCTCTCTCCCCACCCCACCCCCACTTCACTTCTCAAATCACACAAACAAACGTGAGAGTATTCCCCAGGTAGGGTGTCATTCAGACTCCATGTCTCCTGCTTCTCTAGTATTATTTCTCTCACACAGAGTGCTCTCTTGCAAGCAACAAGAAATGACATTCCTGCTTCTCTAGTATTATTTCTCTCACACAGAATGCTCTCTTGCAAGCTGCAAGAAGTGACATTCTGATTCTCCATTAGAGTAACTGTAATCCTATTAAGGCAGCAGCACAGCACCAAAGAAACAGAACAGCTTCACGCAGACATAGCTTTTCACTGTGCAGACCACAGTAAATAAACACTCAGTGAAATAATAGCCCACAAGAGAATCAGCAGTCAGTATAAAATTAAGCTGCCAAAGCCCTGCCCTTCTGAGAGTTAAACTGTTAATGCTTGGAAACAGTGCCTTTCATATTGCAGGCAATTCCCTGCAAGACACTAAAGCGGGGACCGTTGCTCTATGCTGGCACAAAGCAAAGGCTAATTTATCTTCTTATAAGAGTTTCTTACAAGATTGACATTTCATAAGCTTTTTTGGGAGGAAGTGGGGGAGTTAGATTGGTCTTTCTTTCTGCCTTGTTCTACCTATACAGACAGTTATAATCCTGGACGGGGGGGGGGGAGTGGAGAGAGTGAGGTAACTTTCTGTAGGCAGAAAAATAGAAAGTGCCTTAGAAAACGGCAGCAATATATTACAGAAACCATACAATAAGGAGATGAACTGTAATGGAAGAGCCAGTGTAGTGGTTAAAGTCTCCGTCTAGGATCTGAAGACCCTGGTTCAATTCCCTACTGCATTGTGGAGCTTGCTGGGTGGATATATGTTTCTCAATCCCTCTCTGTCTCACCTACCTCACAAAACTGTTGTGAGGGCAAAATGGAGAAGTGGTGAACCAAGTATAATACTAAAACACAATCTGAGTCCAGTGGCACCTTTAAGACCAACAAAGTTTAATTCTGGGTATAAGCTTTTGTGTGCAAACACAGTACTTCAGATACACTGAAACAGATTTCCTCAAGCCTTACATGGGGATGGGAGAGAGAGTTAGTTGCCAGGAAGGGCTAGAGTTAAAATGCATAAATAACTGGGTGATAATTATAGCTGAGATTGGATTAAAGTAGTTGGCAAGACCTGTGAATGGCAGTAAATTAGCATATAAATACAAGAGTTAAAACAGATGTGAGAACAAAGTTTGAGTCCAGTGACACCTCCAAGACCAACAAAGTTTAATTCTGGATATAAACGACCACTGAGAGACTTAGAATGTGTAGATGCACACTCCTTCAGATACACTGAAACAGATTTCCTCAAACGGTACATATAGGTAAAGGGGGTGAGAGGGGGATTAGTTGTCAGGAAGGGCTAAATCAAGATGCATAACTACAGCTAAGACTGGGATAACTCGTCTCTAGCTACACACTTACAATAATTTAGGTTTTCTTTTTTAAAGTTCAGCCTACATACTGAAAAAGGGTACAGTTATGTACATTTGAAAGAATCTAAATTAGTATAAACTAAATAGTAACAGTAAAAGAGCGTATTCCTATAGAAATGGAACCTTTATAAACAAAAATATAGTTTTGAAAACTGATGGGCCAACTGCCATATCCTACGTTCATAAATAATAAAATGTCATTTTTATGCCTCAGAATTATTTTTTCAAATCACATTCACGTCTTGTTTTGTGGAAAGTTTATACTTGAGTGTACTTCTGAAGCTACGGTTGGTGGTGAGTTTCCAAGGCATGAGAAGACAAGAGTAATGGGAAAAGACAATTGCCCACCAAGGTCGGAATAACGAGTCGGACACAATGCATTGGATTAAAATTGGGCCACTTTATTAACTTACAACATGAACAGCAAGGGAACCCCACCAGCGGCCTGGCCAGGGCTAGGGGTCACCGCGACCGCTCCCCTGCCATTAACGGGCGAGGACCCAGCCCCCCTTCCGGAGCTGAGCTGCTCAGCTCCCTCCAGGCAGGCCCAGCAGGGAGGCCCGCACCAGAGGGCCCAAACCCAGACGCACGTCTCGGCGGAAAGGCACCCTCTAGCCGAGCCTCCTGGACAGTCTGCATTCTCCAACCCGGGTCTCCAAACCCCAAGGCCGATCATGCCAGACCCCAAAATTTCCCCCAAAGTGGGGGATGCTTCACAGTCCTCCCCTAGCCGCATAGTGTCCTAAACCCCTAAAACCTGCCAACTAAAGTGACCACCTATTTAAAGGCACCATCCCAGAGCCAATTCCACAATCCACTGCACTGCTATGCAGGGTAGGCGAAAAACACACCCCAGCACCAGCCAATCAGCTGGGGCGTAAAAAATTCCTACCCGGCTCCCCGAATGAGGCAACCAGCAATGCCCACATAGCAGACAGGGCGGGTGGGAGGGCCGATCGTCGCAGGACTGAAGAGAGGGACGGGGAGCCAGCCGTTGAAGCGGCTAAACCCCGCCCCCTTGTAAAGCGCGCCCAAACAGCGCGCGGACCAACTCTCCCGCCCTGGAGGGCAAAAGGATCTAAGCAGCCTAGCAGCTACGCTGCAGGCTGCAAGATTACAATTGCCCACCAAGGTCGGAATAACGAGTCGGACACAATGCATTGGATTAAAATTGGGCCACTTTATTAACTTACAACATGAACAGCAAGGGAACCCCACCAGCGGCCTGGCCAGGGCTAGGGGTCACCGCGACCGCTCCCCTGCCATTAACGGGCGAGGACCCAGCCCCCCTTCCGGAGCTGAGCTGCTCAGCTCCCTCCAGGCAGGCCCAGCAGGGAGGCCCGCACCAGAGGGCCCAAACCCAGACGCACGTCTCGGCGGAAAGGCACCCTCTAGCCGAGCCTCCTGGACAGTCTGCATTCTCCAACCCGGGTCTCCAAACCCCAAGGCCGATCATGCCAGACCCCAAAATTTCCCCCAAAGTGGGGGATGCTTCACAGTCCTCCCCTAGCCGCATAGTGTCCTAAACCCCTAAAACCTGCCACTAATAAGGCCAAGTCTCTACTTAGGGCTTAGTACCCACCGGGAGGCCCAAAGCCACCCGCAACCCTTGCTGCAAATCTCTCAGAAAAAGCACGTTACCCTTTTCCGAGAGATGCACCCCATCCCCTCTGTAGAGGTCAGGACATCTCGCTGAAATATCCGGATGGGGTAAATAGTGGCCCAAACCCTTTTCGAGTAATTTTTTAATTTCTTTATTGGCTTTATACCTGGCTCTTTCTAAGGCTGCAGGGTCCACAGCATGACGCCACACTTGGCGGGGCAGCATGGCTGACCAAACTATCGTGGTCTCCGGCCATCGCTCCCTAATGCGCTGGAAGTCATCCCGGGCTTGCCACACCAAGGCCTTACCCTTCAATAACCCCAGATCATTACCTCCCAGGTGAACCATTAAGACCTGTGGAGGAGGACCCGCTCTATCTTTGAATAACAACGGCAGCAAGCCTGGCCACTGGAGGCCCCGGCGCCCCTGCCATTCGATAAACGCATGCTGGCTGAGTCCCAGCTGAGAGCCGACCGCAGTTCTCCGTGCTTGAAGACCAGCCCAAAAGACGTAGCTATGGCCGCAGATGAGAACTCGGCACCGGCTCCTCTGGCCAGGAACAGCAGCATCTAAAAAGAGAAAAACCGTTAAACACAAACGGAACCAACTTATGCACACAATCCAATGCACTCATTGCCCGCAAAAGGGGCGGATGTATGCCTTATAGGCAGATGAACGCCAACGCCCCAGCCTCTGAATAGAGGTGGAAGGCAACCCCATAGCAGCCGCTGTGGAGGCCGCCCCAATTCTAAAGGAGTGGGTACCAAACCGCACCCCCGATAACCCTAACTCACCCAGCGCCCTAGACGTAACCGCCCAGAACTGGTGCTTCGTTAATGGCTTACCATCCATGTGTATAAACAAAAATCCGTCCTTGGGCCCGCGCACTGCCAAATAAGCAGCCAACGCATTAACTGGACACAACTCGAGCTCCGAACAACTACCCAGCTCAAGCACAGTGCCCCTCTGCAACTGATCCGTCTTCGAGCGACGGACAGTAACAACCGCCTTAGGCCCCAACAACCTCAGGTCCCTCAGCTGCAAAGCCCTACCAGAAACATCGTTTCTAGACTGAGCAACCAGCTCACTCACTCTAAGCGCCCCAAAAAAGGCCAACAAGGACGCGGCATGAAATAAACATGCCTCAAAAGGCGAGGCACATACCCTCTTCAACCCCTGTAGAATCGAGGGAGACACCGGATTCCGCGTATCAGCCCTGGGTCCGGCTTCTCTAGCCCACCCCTCCAGCATCTTTCGAAGACGAAAATCTGCTGTATCTTCCCTATAACCGAGTGCCTTACTTGCAAAAGCCAATGCAGAAAGGCACCCCCTAATAGATCGCACGGCCAACCCCTTACCTCGCAAAGACACACAGTAATGGAGCAATTCCTCCACCGGGAGGGGCCAAACCCTGCGATACCCTACCTCAGCCCGAAAGTCTTCAAACTGCCACACGGCCCGCTCATAAGACTTCCGAGTGCTGGGCGCAATGGCTAGGCCTATCGCTCTGCAGGCTTCGGCTCTCCAATCTGCCATAGCTCCTGGGGCATTGGCACCGGTTCCCCGTCTGCCTCCGGGGCCAGCTGACGAAACCTCTCCATCTGTTTACGAGACAGAGCATCAGCCACCCCGTTGCTCACCCCAGGAACATGCCTGGCTAAAAACAATATATTAAGCCGCAAGCAGCGCAGAGTGAAGGCCCTCACCAACCTCATTACCCTCCGCGATTTGGATGAAAGGGAATTAATGACGTGGACTACTGCCATGTTATCACACCAGAAATGAACAGTGTGATTGGCCATATCCTTCCCCCACAGCCAAACCGCAACTAAAATGGGAAAAAACTCGAGAAACGTAAGATCTCGGTTCACCCCTACCTGCGTCCAGGAATCAGGCCAAACATCCGCGCACCAATGTCCGCGAAAATAAACACCAAAGCCTAAAGATCCTGCAGCATCAGACATGACCTGTAGTTCGGCCTCAAGCATCAAGTCGTCCCTCCAAAAGGAGACCCCGTTAAACGACTCCAAAAATTCCAGCCAAACCCTCAAATCATCCCTCATGCTGCAGGTAACCCTAGTTCTATGCTGGGGCAAGCGTAACCCTGCCATAGCATCACACAGTCTTCTAAGGAAAGCCCTTCCAGGAGCAACCACTTTGCAAGCAAAGTTGAGGTGCCCCACCAACTGCTGCAATTCCAGCAGAGTGACCTTCCTCCTATGAAGAAATGCATTAATTCTGTCCCTCAACTCACCCAATTTCTGCAAAGGCACCCTAGACAACTGATCAATCGTGTCAATCTCAATCCCCAGGAAGGTCAACCTCTGGGTTGGGCCTTCCGTTTTTTCCGGTGCTAAGGGTACCCCAAGTTCAGTAGTGAGCTCGGCAAAACCAGCCAGCAGCTGGCCACACTGCCCTGTCCCTACGGGCCCCACAAACAGGTAGTCGTCCAAATAATGAACAACGTCCTGCAACCCCACTTTCTTTCGCACAGCCCATTCTAAAAACGTGCTAAAACGCTCGAAAGCGGAACATGACACAGAGCAGCCCATTGGCAATGCTCTATCCATGTAGAAATGGCCCTCAAAAGAAAAACCTAAGAGATCAAAGTCACCGGGGTGGACGGGCAAAAGGCGGAACGCAGACTTAATATCGCATTTTGCCAACTCAGCCCCCACCCCGCAATGCCTCACCACGGCGATAGCCTGGTCGAAGCTGGTGTACCTGACAGAGCATAAATGCTCTGGGATCCCATCATTCACTGACTGCCCCCTAGGAAAAGACAAATGGTGAATCAAACGAAATTCACCAGGCGTCTTTTTGGGCACCACACCTAACGGCGAGACCCTCAAATTAGGAACTGGAGGCTGTGAAAAAGGACCAAGGATCCTTCCCTCTGCCAACTCCTTAGCGATCTTGTCTCTAACGACCTGTTCCAAACCTTTAACAGACTTAAGATTCCTAGACATAAACGCAACTCGAGGCCCCTGAAAAGGGATCCTAAACCCAAACTTAAAACCCTCTAACAGGTACAAAGCGTCCGCCCTCCTAGGATACTTAGCTAGCCATCGCTTAAGCGGTCCCACCCTTATCGGGCTGGGGCCCTTTCTTGGCTGGAAAAGCTCCTCCGCCCCCGCCAGGCTTCTTTTGATTCCTGCGCCCCCGGGCTCTGGGGCAGCTGTCAAAGGCGTGGGATCCACCACACAAGGGGCAGGCGTGCTTGAACTGGCACGCCTTCCTATTACACACCCCCAGGGATCCAAAGTCCCAGCAGAGCAAGCGGGGTTGAACCGCCTGCCCCGCTGTACCGCGGGGAGAGCTCGACGAAGTGGATGAGGACGCCCTACTCACTAAGTGACCACTATCTGATCGGTCACCCAGGTTAGGCCTAGCCGGAGACATAACCTGCAGCCAAAGCTGCTGGTGAATCCGATCCCACTGGATGGACGGATATAGGGCAGCCCGCATTCTGAATTCCTGGTCATACTGTAACCAGGCTGATCCACTAAAGGCAGTATAACCTTTATAAATAATGTCCAAATATTGGAACAATGATGCCGCCCGCCACGGCTGCGCCCTGGCAATTACCCCAGCATAAATGCAGAACCCAGGCAACCAATTAGCCCATGTTCTGTCAACCTTTCTCTTCCGCAGCTTCTCCTTTTCCTTTTCATCTAATTCCTCCTTGTCTTTCTTTTCCATTTCTCGATAAAGAAGGGAAAATATGTCCACATACTCTCCCTTCAAAATCTTTTCCCTTGTAGCAGGAAGCAAATGGTCCCCGAGAGGCAAAGCAACTTCACCAAAAGGCAAGTCTGTAAAAGGCACCATCCCATACTGCGATGGTGCGCCCAAAATGGGACCAGACCAACTCAGCTGCCCTGTACCCTGATGAACACAAGGTGTGCCCTGCCCCCCTGGCCAAGCCCAATTCTGCACCAGCCCAGCCCCAGCAGGAGTAGGCACACTTAATCCTATCCCTGAGGTGCCAAGCCCGGCTACTGTGGCAGGTCCCCATGTTCCCCATGGCCACACCTGCCCAGACCCAACTTGCAAACCATCACTGGACCTACCTCCAAGTCCAGCCGGCACCACCGGCAAACCGATGCCCGACGTCTGCGCCTCCTCCACCGCACCTGCATCAGGGCCACTGGAACCAGCATCCTTGCCGGGCAGGACTCCACCAGACCTGCCCTCAAGAATGGACAACCTGGTGAGAATGTTAGCCTGCCTTGCCTTTTTGGATTGCCTAACCTCGCCCCCTTTACTCAAGGAAGGAACCCCCGCCGCCTGTTCCAAGGCCTGCAGCCTACTTAAAATACTATAATCCACCATCCCTTCACCCTCCTCATCCGAAGAGGATGACGGAGGTGGTGGCCTCCTGGCAGGAGCTTTAGATGGTCTGGGTGCAGGCCTCTTGCCCTTAGACTTGCCTGAACCTTTACCCCCACACATTTTGTCCACCTGCTTTATAAAAGGGGGACCTAAAATGGCCGCTCAATCTGCCCGGCAACAGCCCCAACTACCAGCACCACAAAATGGCCGCCCAACTGTCTTTTGCCCCTCTCTCAAGGAACCCACAAAATGGCCGTCCAAACTGCCTAGCAACAGCCCCGGCTACCACAACCCAATGCTACTCCACTGTAACCAAGGGTGGTACGGGGTTTTTTAACTGACTCCACCCCCGTGAAGACCAATGCAACCTAAAGCCCCCCACCTGGCCCAAGCTTCCGCCAGGATCCAACTCCAAATTTGAGTAGCTCAAACTGCAGTACTGCAGCTTTAACACTCTGGGCCCCCAAGCTCGTGTAGCATATAATTACCAAACACAAAATGAAGTAGAAAGGGAGCAACTCAGCTAACCCAGATAGACACCCACAACTCCACCAGGCTGGCTAATCCCAACACAAAATGAAGTAGAAAGGGAGCAACTCAGCTAACCCAGATAGACACCCACAACTCCACCAGGCTGGCTAATCCCAATGCTAACCAGAGCCAACCCCTGCTAAGCTCCTGCGATCTAAGGGAACCCAGCTATTCCGTGCCACCCCTTCAGGGCCCGTAAACCAAAAAGCCCCCAGAGCAACTCAGCCTGCCGCCGCCGCTCCGATCTACGACTCAGACGCCGCCACGCCTCCCGAGGAGCACCAAGCCGACCCGCTCTCTCCCGACAGCAGCCGACTCGATCTCCCCCAAATCAGCCGCCGCCGCGCCTCAGAAGGCGCTCCCGAAGCCGCCTACACGACCACCGACGAAAACGGCCTCCAGCCCTGCTCCGATCGTCGCAGGACTGAAGAGAGGGACGGGGAGCCAGCCGTTGAAGCGGCTAAACCCCGCCCCCTTGTAAAGCGCGCCCAAACAGTGCGCGGACCAACTCTCCCGCCCTGGAGGGCAAAAGGATCTAAGCAGCCTAGCAGCTACGCTGCAGGCTGCAAGATTACAATAATACCAAGAAAAGTTGAAGGCGGCAGGAAAAAAAGAAGACCCAACACGAGATGGATTGACTTGATCAAGGAAGCTACAGCCCTCAGTTTGAAAGACTTGAGCAAGGCTATTAACAATAGGGTCACCATTAAGTTGGAAGCGACTTAACAGTGCTTAATACAAACACACACAAAACATACATGTGTGGTTCTCGCATAAGATGTGTATTCAGGGTGCAGACAAATTGATACAAGTGTGAGAAACAACTTGCCACAGAAGAGATGCCGGGGGATGCAAATGCACAGTTGGCCTCTGCTGTACTTTCCCCCTAAAACGTCTGGATTCCAAATAACAGCAACCTGATAATGTTAGCAACAAGACTGCAGCAGTTCTTCCAAATCTATTTGCTCTGAAAGTGAGGTAGGCAGAATCGGTCACCATAGACAATTTTATTTAATTTGTTGATTAGCAATGCATGAGAGAAAACGATCCCTAATAACAGATTCCCATAAAGAAGTAGTCAATTGATTATGCAAATTGCCTTAGGATCTCTTGTTTTAATAGAAAAGGCTATAAAATTCAGCCTAGGCTAGGGTGGAAGAAGGCCTACTCTGGGGGAATTGGAATTGAAGAGTAGCAAGAAAGAAATTCTGTCTAGCTAACTAGACAAGAACAGAAGGTAACCTGATATTTTACCTGATCTGGCTAATCAACAGAATGACGACAGGCATTTCTTCTCCGAAGAGGCAAACATACCAAGTATGTTAACAGAATCTCTTACTAGCTAACATCCCCGTATTACAGAGCAATCCTAAATAGTTACAGTCTTCTAGGTTAACTGACGCTAGTTGGCTAAGAAGGGTATAACTGTTTAGGACTTTACTGCTGCTGTGTGAACCTAAGTATGTGTAGTAAGAAGAAAATCCCATTGAGTTAAATGGGTCTTGCTCCCTAGTAAGTATGCATAGGACTGCAACCTTAGACTCTGGCATTCCTGCTTCTAATCCTGCACCTCATGACAGCAGGGTTGCCGGGACTGAGTTTCACAATCCTGGAAGCTTGTGTGGGTGAGGCATGGGAAGGGGAAGCATTGAGTATTGTGGTGATGTCACTTCTGGGAGAAGTCCAGGAAGTGATGTCGTCACATCATGGATGTCATCTCTCACCAACTGTGACAAACTGTGATCCATCACAAATTCACTAGCTGGCAAACCACTAGCTCTTGTTTCAGTCCCTCATCCGCAGTAAAAAGATAATAATACTGGCCCGCCTTACAGAACTGTTGTAAGGATTACAACGCATGAAGACCTTTGAGCACTGAAAGAGCTATACAAATTCTAAGTATCACAGCTATTTTCCTCGCAACAAAGGAGCTGGGGATGTTTAGCCTGGAGAGGAGGCGGCTGAAAGGTGATATGATCACCATCTTGAAGTACTTGAAGGGCTATCATGTAGAGGATGATGTGGAATTGTTTTCTGTGGCCCCAGAAGGTAGGGCCATAACCAATGGGTTGAAATTAAATCAAAAGTGTTTCCGACTCAACATTAGGAAGAACTTCCTGACAGTTAGAGCGATTCCTCAGCAGAACAAGCTTACTCAGGTGGTGGTAGGTTCTCCTTCCTTGGAGGTTTTTAAACAGAGGCTGGATAGCCATTTGACAGCAATGAAGATCCTATGAATTTACGGGGAGATGTTTGTGAGTTTCCTGCATTGTGCAGGTGGTTGGATTAGATGACCCTGGAGGTCCCTTCCAACTCTATGATTCTATGAAATCTGTAAAGACAGTTTCTGAAAGACAGCACATTGCTTAGGCCTTTACAAAGAAGCACAGATTCAAACCTGGCCACCCACAGCCAAACAAAACACCGCAACACCAACCTTTTATTTCCCTGTCATTCATTAAACAATACTTATTTATTATTTTACAGTGATTACTGTACGAGCCACTGAACAATAACTAAAAGATTCAGCTTTCAGACAATTTTCTCTCCTTTTAAGAAATCCTGAACATTGGCACTTCAGTTTCCATAGATTATTTCAGATATTTTGCAGTTCAGCTATATTTTTACTCACTGCCTTCAGTAGCAGAGAGAACATCTGAAAGCAAATAATTATCTGTATATTAAGAGAGCTGAAGTTCACAAAAAAGAATCTGCTAAGGGAAAAAAACATAAAAACACTTTGTGACAGCTGCACATAATAGCACAATCATCTCCAAGCTGAAATGAAAAAGAGATAAAACAGGGAAACATAATTTCAGTCATTTGTTGAATTCCACTGCCAACAAATGGCTATTTTAACAGGAATAAATAACTATCTAATCCCAGCATAGAAAACTGCAACTCGCCTTCTCAAAAGCCAATCCAGGCCCAGCTAGCACTTGGCAGTTATCAACACCATTGGCTATGCCCCCAGAAGCTTAATGAAAACCATAGCTCCCATTGGCTCAAAGGACTGTGTGTCTACACCTCTGAATGTATGTCTAAATTTCTGAAATGTAATAGCCTCCCATATTTAGACATATATTTGTTTGAAAAAGTCAATAGCAGTCATCTATAGCATTTATGTCACTGGATCTCACTTATTTTTTTTGTGATGCCTTCAGTATCAATATTTTTTATTGCAGTTTCCTGGGGGAATAATATAATTGCTTTATCATTTTTATCTACCAGATACAGTAAAGCACGATCTTACATACTCTTGATCAATTTTGCAAGAGCTATCTGCACAGCAGACTTTTGTCATGAAGAATGCTTCCATCAGTCTGCAGTATGATAGGCACACCTGTGAGCTGCTGTATCAATACATCTAAACAAAGGTTACAGGACGGGATTCATAGGACACTCAGTACTGAGCAATTAACACTGCCTTTTTAAAAAGTTGCACTTGAAGAATGTGAACAGAGATGGGCAGACACCATGGCTTAAAAGCCACATCAGGCCTTCCGGGGACCATGGTACCCCTCTCCTAGGGTTCACAGCCTCTTGCCAGAGGCAGGGGGCCCCCCAATTTTGGGGCATCCAACCCACTGCCACGGGACTGGCTGGCAATGGGAGCCTTACCCCCAAAGAGCACTGGCATGCCACAGCATGCCCATCAAGATGCAGTCACCCAGAAGTGATGTTATTGCACTGGGTACATTGCGGGGGGATGCTCTAGTATTTGGGTAGGGGGAGAATCTATGATAACCATAGAGTTTTTCTCCAAGTGTTAGAGCGTCCCCCCATGACATGCCCAATGTGATAACATCACTTCCAGGTGACATCATCATGCCATGCACACTTTGTACGAGGAAGGAAAATCCCCCACCAGCTTCTAGATAAGACCTACACTCTGCATAACTTTTGTGAAAGCAGGAATTAATGCAGGTTTGAACAACCACCTGTATTGCTTTTTCCCTTCAGAATGGTCTTGCAGGAGGTGATTTTGAGGTCAGAAGGGGGGGAAATGATCTTTGAAATTTCAAAAATTTTGGCATGGATGTTAATTTTTTTTTAATCTGCAACATTTAAGAGCAGTTAGCTAATGAGAAATGCCTGAAAATCATAGCCTGCTCATGCCTTGGGCAAGGTACATAACTGTGATTGTTTTCCAAAGTAGGAGAAGAGGCTATCTTGTTATCTTTCAATAATATTTTTACTCGCAGCTCATTGAAATGCTAATTTGAAAATTAACTATAGTGAAGTCAGGTTTTTAAAGGGTCATTTCAAAATAAGGAATACATGTACAAAAAAGTATTGGCAAAGGAAACTACAAAGGCAAAAGAGTCTATAAAAATCTGATCAAGAATGTAGCTCTTCTAAATAAAAATTGAGTTAAGGGAACATTTAAAGCTAAAGCACACAGGGAAAATGCTCTGCTTGATAGATAGATGAGTCCCAAAAGCCCTGAATTTGTGAAAAGGAGTGCTTAGTTGTTAGTGTTTTTTAAAAAAAATTAAACCTAGGAATTCCTTGAGTATTAAAAATGGAAGACTTGCATGTAGGAAAACAAATTAAGAACAAAAAGAAGGGGGGGCTGAATGAGGATCCCTGGATAAAAGTAATTTACTTGTACACATTCTGGTTATACTTTAGAGAGGGTTGTTTCACTTTTTCTGAAGTAACTTTTTAACTTTTCTGATGTGAAATAGAAGGAAATGAATCAGTGGGACATCCCAGAGAAAATGTGTACCACACCCATGCTAATATTATGTAGGGGGAAGGTGTTAGGGGTAAGTATTATAAAGGTGCACTGCTCACTACTCTAAAGGGGACAGAATATATAGACTGTACGCATACCCTGAGCAAGGAGATGAAAATTTTAGTCAAAGAGCTAAATGAATGACACAAGTCCTCAGAGACTTCCTCTAAAAACAACTGAGTTGTTATTCTGTGAAGTAAGCTGGAGCTGTCACGTAGAAGGGCACAGTAAAGAAAGATATTACATTATTATCTGAGGCTAGGGATTCCAGCCTCCAGATGGGACCTGGGGATCCCCTGGAATTACTGCTCATCTCCAGACAACATAGATCAGTTCCCATAGAAAAATGGGTGCTTTGGATGGTGGGCTCTGTGGTATTGTATCCCACTGACGTCCCTGTCCTCCGCAGGCTCAATCCCCAAATCTTCAGGAGTTTCTCAACCTGGATCTGACAGCCCTACCCTTCAAGTACCTGGCAATCTTACCTCAGGGTCAAGAGCCCCACCTCCAAATTCATCTGGGTGAGTGGAGGCTCCTGGGCAGGTGGTGCTAATGGTTGGAGCAACAGAAGCCCCACTAAAGAGCACAGGAGGAAAGGCCAGGCAGGTCACAGCATAGGGAAGCTTGGATTTCTGTGTTGGCCACACCCTCCGTGCAACACAGACAAGGCAGGCAATCCCAGGGTTGAGACCAGCAGCATCCCCACCTTTCTTAGGCTGGACTGAGCCAGAGCAGGGGCTCTCTAAGGTAGTAGGGGAGGGAGGAGCACAGTTTACGTTTCCCTCTGTGCTCTTTCTGACATATACTGGTCAAATGGAGCAACAAAAACAAAATTTTGCTAGCCTCCTGAGTCCCCACTAGTCTGTAATAACTCCTTGTCACAAACTAGCTAGATTGGAGTCCAGTAGGATCTTAGAGACCAACAAGAATTTTTGTTCCTGCTGCTACCTGTGGGATGGCCGGGCACCACAGCTGAGCTACAAGCCCTTGCCCTTCATCCACTAATTCAGTCCTGATTTACACTTCGAAGAGAATGTGTTGGGAAAGACAGATAATAAAAAGGGTGAGCTGCTAGTAGGGTTGCCAATCCCCAGGTGGGGGCAGGGGATCCCCCGGATTGGAGGCCCTCCCCCCACTTCAGGGTCGTCAGAAAGTGGGGGGAGAGGAGGTAAATGTCTGCTGGGAACTCTATTATTCCCTAGGGAGATTTATTCCCATAGAAAATCATGGAGAATTGATCTGCGGGTAACTGGGGCTCTGAGAGGCCTGTTTTTGGGGGTAGAGGCACCAAATTTTCAGTATAGCATCTAGTGCCTCTCCCCCAAATACCCCCCAAGTTTCAAAAAGATTGGACCAGGGAGTCCAATTCTATTAGCCCCAAAAGAAGGTGCCCCTATTCTTCATTATTTCCTATGGAAGGAAGGAATTGAAAAGGTGTGCTGTCCCTTTAAATGTGATGGCCAGAACTCCCTTTGGAGTTCAATGATGCTTGTCACAGCCTTGATCTTGGCTCCACCCCTAATGTTTCCTGGCTCCATTCCCAAAGTCTCCTGGCTCCACCCCCAAAGTCCCCAGATATTTCTTCAATTGGACTTGGCAACCCTAGCTGCTAGAATGGACTGCCCTGCCTCAGTGTACAAGCAGAAGTTCATATTTTGGAACACTCTCCCATTGTTAAAAAAAATCCTTGTAAATAGAAAAACTGCACAGGAAATTAAAAGAAAGGGGTAGAATCATTATCACCCACTGTCATGATCCTAGGCCTAGTGCGGCCTACAGGCCTGGAAAAGCTTACCTTGGAGTTGCTGGTCAGCCTAGGATCCCTACTGTCCCTCTAATTGGGTGAAAGCAGCTTTGGAGGGAAAACTGGCCCAGAGTGGGGTGGGACCTCGGAGGAAAGCATAAAAGGCCAAGCCACAGACAGAGTATGGAAAAGGAAGCAGGAGAGATCCCTCACCCAAACCAGGTGGTGAGTCCCTGGAGTTATAGCAAGGGAATGTCTAGTTAGATGCATCAGTATTTTTATTTATTTACACCAACCTTTATTGTTTTCTGTATTCACTGCACTAAATCCACTTGTTTGTTCCTGAGCACTTATAATAAACTTCTTTTTTTTTAACTGCCTGTGTAGTCACATCTCTTCAGTCACGGATAAAAGGTTTTGCTAATAGGGAAGATACAGGGGTGATTAGGTGCTCTGATCCCTCCCATATAGACTCTTACCAGCGTAGTGGCAGCCAGCAGAACGCCTCTGCTCATCCACCTGCCGTGTGATGCCCACAGTGATAGTTTTCTGTTTACATGGAGTTGGTTGTGGGAAGGAGTATCCAAAACTGGAATCCACCATCTGCAGTCTATTGTGGTACAGTAAGATTCCACCACTTTCTACCATAGGTCTCTGCAACCTTTGGCTTTAGACCCAAACGTTGCTCACTATGGAACTTAATATGGCTCTTTTTAAAAAGAAAATCAAATTGTTAGGTTATATTGGGGGTGTAAGTCAGATGCTAAAACAGTCAGTGAATGGAATGACAGACAAATAATTCTGTGGGACTGAAGAGATTTTTAGAGATGCTTTACAGAAAGGGAAATGAAGGAGATGAGTGATCCAAACGCAAACCATGCAGAGATTGATGCCCACGCACTAAAAACAATCACACAGGGGGCTCGTGTACATATTTATTACTTGCGGGGCACTTTTAATAAAAGACTTGCAACAACCCATGTTTGGGCTAAAAGAAACTGAATGGATTATTCAGTATATTAATGATGAGTAATGTTATGCTGTATAGTTACAGTTATGCAAATGGATTTCTTGTACAAGCTTTTTTTGTTGATCTCTTGCTCTGAATTTTGATGCAATTTGAGTTTTTAATGGTAAAATATCCCTGTTCTACTACTTCATTCTCCTCTGTGTATAAAGCAGGTCTTAGGGCCTCTATTTTAATTTGCGAAATACTGTATAGTATGAGTTCCTCCTTTACCCCACACCTTTCTGCCAAATATATGAATTATAGATACTTCCCTGTAAATTATTGAACCATATAGATCTTGACAGGCATAGCAAGTGCCATAGAATTATTAATTTGAACTTTGGGGTTCTTTCCTCTCAATAATCTTTTTTTTTAAAAAAAAAATCACTGCCTTTTCATTAAAAACAAAGGATGACCAACTTTGTCAGGCTCTGAGTGCTGGTCTGTTTTATCCTAATAGCAAAAATGAAATTCACTTCCTAAACCATTTGACTACAGTCAGTCTCTAATTAACTGCTTATTAAAGAAGATTAAAACAGACAAAATAATCACTGACCTTTATTTTAATTTCAGAATATTTTACATACATTCCCAGGCAACCTTTGAGGGTGTACATATTCCAATGCATGGGGGGAAGGAGAGACTGAACACATGGAAACTAAGAACTGAATAACAGTCCAATCCAAAACCCACCATTTCCAGAGCACTTGTGGATTGAGTGCTAAATTGTTCTGTGCAGGAGGAAAATAATGGATGTCATCATGGGTGAAAATTTTCTCTCTTCTAACACTTTTGGAAGCTTCAAATGGTGTAATTGCAGCTAAATTTTCATATATGCATATACAAGCAAGGGAGATGAGAGATTCTGTCTCTCCACCACCACCACCCCACCCAACTGGCCAGCCTGCTTACTATGCCACTGCGTCCACCTGCCTGGCTGATGTGGCTGCTGAGGCACTGGCAGTGGGATTGCTGCTGCAGCAAGTCCTGCTCCCCCACCCACTTGCAGCTCCCCTGCTTCTGCCCACCAATCTCAGAGCAGCTCCTGAATCTCCTTGTCCTTTCATTCACCTGCCTGTAGCATTTACGGTGGGGGGGGGACTCCTCCCCCACCAAGATCACATGGCAGTGGAGAGCAGCTCCCACCTTCTCCTGTCATACCTGTGTGGCTCATAAGGCAGCAGGCAACTTCTCTTTTCCGAAGTCACATTGTGAGATCGTGGTCTCTCCCTAAAAACATTTTTTAAATTTCCTGTAAACCTGAAGGTTCTTCCCGGTTTGTAGAAAAATGTTTCCAGTGTGTCCATGGTCCCATTATTTCCCCTCCTACCTACCTGGGTACCCAGTTCAGAATTAGTTCTATGATTACTACTGTGTTGAGGAAAGTGCTGGGTCAACTAAGGAAGTACAATCTGTTGTTGATAGTAGTACCATGGGTTCCACAGCTAGAAAAGCTCAGGGTGTAAGAGAATGTTTAGGCATAGCATTTCTCTAGAGGTCCAGAATATGAACACCACTTCTGTCCGATGTGAACACCTCAATGCTTGTCTACTTGTTACATGCCTAATTGGTAGTATTTGCTCTTTGAAAATGTGAAATAAACCTTTTGGTTCAGCCTCCTCTAAGGGTAAGTTCATTTATGGAGATTCAGGTAACAGCTAGGGCCCCACAATAGTGGAGATCAGGCGGTAGTGATGATGATGATGATGAAGAAGAAAAAGATTGGATTTATACCCCACCCTTCACTTGAAGTCTCAGAGCGACTTACAATCTCCTTTCTCTTCCCCTCCCCACAACAGATGCCCTGTGAGGTAGGTGGGGTTGAGAGAGGATTCAGAGAACTGTTCTTGAGAAAACAGCTCTTTCAAGAACTGTGACTGGCCCCAGGTCACCCATATGGCTGCATGTGGAGAAATGGGGAATCAAACCATTGAAACATGTTTACCCATTATTTACCCACTGAAACACATACCAGTTAATTTACCCATTGAAACATATATTAGCTAATGTCATTATTATTAAGGGTTAAAACTGCCTAGCTGTTAAAACCTTGACTGAGAATTCTTTCAGTACTATAAGATGTGGCACACCCATTGTCTCCAATGGAGACAGAAGGATGTAACTGTTTAGGGTGTCAGAGTTCAATCCTAAAAATGCTTTCCTGGATATAAAACCCACTGAACAGACCTGAGCAGGATTCTGAGTAGACTGGCTTAGAAGTAGAGTGTCAGTGTATTAACCAAGAAGAACCCAGACTGGACCCTGGAAAACTGAAATAAAATTGACCAAGGCTTTCTTCACAAGGAAGTATGTCCCTTGGGGACAGAACAAAACAAAGTAAAGAAACAAGGGGAAAAAAGACCCTGGCTGTGCAGAACAATGGAAAAACAAGTGAGGCTGGGATGTTGCCAGCTGCACACTGCACAGGGACAGAACCAGCACAGACAACCTACTTTGCTGTTCTTAAAAAGATGCTTCCCATGATGACCTGGGATGTAGCAATCAGGCACGAATGATCAGCAGTTACCAGGCTGCCATGCTTAATGCTGCCACTGCGCAAATGCAAAACTGTTAGAAATGCTGCAAGGCAAACAGGGTTGACTCAACAAAACAGTAGGCATTTTGAACACAGCAAATCTGACTGTAATTTTTATAAACGTCTCAGCATCACTGCTGCTTTCCTGCATCCATTCAACTGGTGCCTACTATATAATGTCAGCTGAAAATACTTCTGTTTACATGGGCTTTATCAGCTTCTGATCAGACAGATTCAATCTGTTGGTGGCCTCATTTTAGCTACTAAAATTTATTTTTGCTGTTCTTTATTTGATCGTTATTTAATGACCTACTGTTGTAATCTATATTGCAAATCACCTACTTCTATACTTGAAAGGTGGGGGTATACATTTTTTTCTAAATAAATGCTACAATCCCTTAAGTAAATCATGTCCATTGTACCTTTTATACTGCTTTGACAGAACAAAGTCTGGCATTCCCTTTAGACACAACAAGGGTGCCAAGAACCAGCCTAGAGATTCCCTTTGTGGCTAATGCAGAGGGGATATCAGTCTTTCTCAGTCAGCAGACAATTGTCCATGGCACTATCAGCTGGTGCCCAGAACTGCCTGGTTCTGATGAGATCACTGAAAGACAGTACACAATGTGCACAGCTCACACACAGATGCACACTTCTTTCTGTTTTTGCATTCAAAGACATAGCAAAAACAGGTTGCAAGACTTTCCAGGGGGCAGGGGATGCAACCGGATCACCTGCTAACCATCCAGCCCAGCAAAAATAAACCATGACTTCTGGACCAGTTATTAAACTTCTAAGCATGATTACAGTCTAAATAAAACTCAGGATAGAGTCCATCCATTATCAGACAGGTGTTACTTGAGAAAAGATCTTTAAGTTCTTTATACCGCTCAGGGACAGATTTCTGTTAATAGACTGACCACCCTTTCCTAAGCCTAATCCCCACCCACCAGGCACAGTTATAAGAGAACACACTCTAGACATGATCTACAGAAGATAAAAAAGCCACCCTTCCTTAACTTTTGAATACTTTGTATTATAATTCCAGGTTAGCTGTTAAGATGGTTGTGGTGGAAAGTGCAATCCACCTGACTTACATTGTTCAAGACAGGAGACATCTAGAGGTGGTTTGCCAATGCTTATCTCTGTGCAGCAACCCTAGACTTCCTTGGTGATCTCCCATCTCAAATACTAACTAGGACTGTCCCTGCTTAGCTTCTGAGATTGGGCTAACCTGGGCTATCCAGGTCAGGGCAGCTGTAAAATGGACCATATCAAAGATTCTCAAACACTTTCCCACACCTTCCAGTTTTGAATCTCCACACTCCATTCAACCCTGTTTTGTCCTCAGTGACGAATATCCTTTACCAGAGGTGAACTTTAAGTGAAAATGGAAAACTGCATCTCGCACACTGATGGGGAGACAAAGAGCTGACTGGAGAGAAAATAGGCATCACCATGCTCCTCTCATCCAGGCCACCACAGGGAAAAGCTGGACACAGCCATTCTCCTCCTTGCTAGCTGCACTGCACTTGAGCTGGCCTCACCAGCTGCTCCTCACCTAGGCCTGCAGAGTGAAGCTGGGTGCTGCCATGCTCCTTCTCACTGACCCCACTGTATGTGTGTGGGGCAGCAGGGTGTCTGGGCCTGTCAGGGGCCCTTCTGGGCAATGGCCTACTGGGATTTCCCCCAATAAAGTAAATGCTCAGTTCACCCCTATTTAATGCGGAAATAAATTCTATTAGATTAAACTTGGCATAAATGCTGCTGTGAGATACAGCAAACATTTAGAAATAGGATCTCAGCATTATTTGAGGCATTTGACCATGGATCGAAAAATGACTCAGCATTTCAACACTCCTCTCTATTCCACAGGGTTTCAAACATTATTCAAATGCAATTGAAACAGATCCATGACAAAGCTTAAAAGCTGCTGAGCAAAATCTCACCAAAAGTAATAAGAAAGACTAAAAATGAAAATCTTTGGTACCAGAACTGTGGCATGCCATAGAGATAACAGGAGAGAGATCTGCCTTTTGCAGACACTTAGGACTAATCAAAATACTGTGCGAGTTACAGAAGAAGGTCCTTGGGCAAAATACTATCTGCAGATCACACCCAACCTTTAATTCTTGCTATTGAAGCTTTCTATATACAATATAATGGTTGATTTATTATAATAATCAACAGCCCTGGCAGACTTATAGTGAGCAGAGTACTCTTTGTATACTCTTTGTATACAAAGATATACTCTTTGTATATCTTAAACATGGATAAATGTGATGAATATTTGGACACAGTGCAATTCTCTACCTGCCTGGTTTGCAGTAGCTTTTTCTTGACCTTGGACTTTCATTGAGAGTCCAACTGGCAACCTAGACCAATGGACTCTTTTGCTTATTACCCACAGAGCAGGAAGAACAGGGCAGAAACAGCTTTGTTTTCTCAGCTAATGTGTGCCAACCAGGAGTGCCAAAAGCTACTGTCAGCTCCTTTAAAAGTAAGCCTATGCAGAACTTTCCATCCAAGGAAGATTTTCCAAAACACTGAAGTGATTTGCTTGTCACAGAGATTGAAGCATCAAATAACTTCAATGTGCTCAGCCCAAAAACCATGATCGACTCTATCCCACCTATGTTACCAACAAGAGACCCAATCATTCAGAAGCAGTTTCTTTATTAGAATAATCGCTCCAGCCTAAGCATGTTTTCCATCTCACCCTTCATTTAACTAGCACTTTTCTTCTCCCCATTTGCACTCTTAACCCCAATTGTACTTCATCTCTGCCTTTTTCATTCCAATGCATTCCATTGCTTCTATACACGTCATCTTCCTGTCACTCTGCCTTCCCATACCACCTGACTCACCTTCCTATGTGCTCCCTTCCATCCCTCCCCCCACCCTTCAAACTACCTTCCTCTCACTTATCCTTTATGCAATCTTCTTTTTGCTTGTGTCCCTTATGCCAGTGTATTCACATGCATACCTCCCATGTGTCCAAATCAGCTCTCCGAGTTTGATGACAATGCTGCATCGCCTACCTCCTACCAACAACTCACAGCTGCTCTGACACCTATACCTTTCATGGAGACCCATCTATTGGAATGTTAATTCACATTCCATGGCAAATCGATAAAACTGCTATTGGACGGTGGATCTAATTTCTCTAACATTTCTAGAGAGGCTTCAACAGTTTACAGTATTTGTCCTCTTAACAACGACAAGAAAATCCTGTGCACTGTTTGGGTAGCAAGGGTGTATGTGAGGGAGGGGGAAGGGAATATCTGAGCACTGATCAAAACCCATTCATCGCCTTACTACCATGAGAGCCCTAAAATCCACATTGTACGTAAAAGGCAGAAATACATCTGCACACATACTATAAAACTGACTGCAAGAACATTGGAAGAAGGAACTTCAACAATTGGTCATTGCTTAACCTTCCACATTATGCAGGCAGGAAGAGGGAAACACAGCACAGAGAGCTGACTTTCCTGACATCAAGGGTCAAGATATGAAAAGACAGGAAAACCCCACCTCCAAATTTGTTTATTGTTCTTGAGAACGATGACAACGATGACATCAAGAGTCTGATCCTTTCTACCTTACTAAGACCAAGTGAACTCCAAAAGAGGAACAGATCCTTTAAAACAGTATTTTTTACAGGTAGGAGCATTGGTTTAAATATTTTAAGGGTGGGGCACAAATCAGTTTTGCCAGGCAGTGAAGTGACATCAGCAGCAACCTTAACAAGTGGGAATGGTGACAGAAAAAAACAAACAGTGGGAAAGGATATTAGAAAGGGAAATTCTGGAGGTGGGAATCGACACTGCCCATACATATTGTCCTAGCTTAGCTGACTCAGCTTGGAGGATGGGAAAAGGGAGGAAATAGAATCTATGCCTCACAGAGAGAGAGAGAGAGAGAGAGAGAGAGAGAAAGAAGAGGCAGGGTTGCCAGCAGGTCTGGAGGAAACTGTTCTGTCTCTTTAACTGAGGTTTAGTGAGGAAATAGACAGCTGAAGCTTTTCACAGCATAGAGGTAAATATCAACTGCTAAATAACTTCCCATTGAGACTCCATTAAAAGGAAAGGATATCTTTTTTCCAGGAAGTTGATCACCTTAGGAACAGAGCAAAGGGAGAAAAAGCAAATAAACAGTGCAATCCAAATATCACTTTCCTGAGAGCAATCCTCGCTGAATAGACCTGAGTAGTATTCTGAGCAGGAAGGCACTAAGATTGCTCTCTTGGTTTAAGCTAAAAGTGCCATCAAGCAGATCTACTCAGAATTCTACTTTGGCCTAGTCAGTAAGGTTGCCGGGTCCAACTCAGGAAATATCTGAGGACTTTGGGGTTGGAGCTGGGAGATTTTCCAATTCCCTAAAAATAACTGGCCAAATCAGCAATGTCTGGTCCTACCAAAGCCTTGTATGCGGTGTTTGTAGATTCAGCAACAGCCTTCGATTCGATCAATAGGGATCAACTCTGGGGTAAATTGCTGAGGACAACCATAGATAAGAGATTGTTATTCCTAATATGTGAGCTACATACAGATACATATGAAAGAATCAGAGTAGGAATAATAATAATAATTCATTCCATTGCAGCTCTCACGCTGGGCTCTGGGCAATGAACCACATGATTAAAAAGACATAAAATGTATAACAACAACAAATTAGTTAAATTGATAAAAATTAATAAAATGCAGATGGTGCCCTATATATTTTCTTGAGATTCTGGCCCATATGTTCCTGCCGAGGAACTAAGATCACAGGGAGAGCCCTCTTGATTGTCACACAACCCAAAGAAGCTTGTCAGGTGGGTACAGAAGACAGGGCCTTTTCAATGACAGCTCCATGGTTATGGAACAAGCTTCCCCATCCTCCAGGAGGGTGTACTTTGTTCAATGAGTAATTAAACTGAAGAATTAGCTGCCATTGTATGTAGTGATGGACATGAGCAGAGATGGCTTTGAAAGAGAGTTAGGCTAATGAAGGAGGGGTCCATCAATGTTTTTGCACCATGGTGCTTAAATGGAACTTCCATCTTTTGAGGCAATAAACCTCCAAATACCAGTGCTACGTAGCAACCAGGGCCCTTTTTTGTAGAAAAAGGCTAGCATCAAATCATTTGCATATCAGGCCACACCCTCTGATGTCACCATTGTTTCACACAAGGCTTTTTTGTAGAAAAAGCCCAGCAAGAACTAATTTGCACACACACCCTAATGCCAAGCCAGCTGGAACGGCGTTCCTACGCTCTCCTGCTCAAAAGGATAGTTTTGTAGAAAAATAGTTGAAGCTCATTAGCATAACTCATTAGCATATGCCATGCCCCCCCCCAGCCAAAAGCAACCCAATGCAAGAAAGGAGAGTCCCAGGCAAGTGAGGCTTGCTTGGGCTGGTTAGAGATTCAGCCAGCCAAGTAGGCCTCACTCGCCTGAGGCTCTCCTGCCCCACTCCAGTCAAAAGGTCAGCAAGCCACTCGCTGCCCAAAATCACATAAGAAGTGGAGAACGGGTGACATGGGCTTCTCCAGGGGTTAATAAGGGCTGCTGGGAGCGTGGTAAAGCCCCTGGGGGCTGGCTGGCTGCTCACTCTCCTAATCCAGGGATTGTTATGCAGCTGCACCTACTATTCAATGGACAAGGTAGGTGGTGAGGAGGAGGGGGAACCCTCAGAAAGGTTCAGGAGCTATGCTGTGAGCTCCTGCTGAATCTGAGGTCTGTGCTGGTATCAATTTATTTATTGTTTATACTGTTTATTGTTTCTGTTTCTCCTTTCTAGCTGGGACTCAAGGTGGATTATGTGGAGTGAGAAAATACAATCAACAGAATGGAACAATGAAATAGAATCTGGATTGCAGAATCTGTGAACACGCAGGGCCAGTGCGTGGGAGTAGGCAGAGTAGGCAGCAGTCTCGGGCGCTACCCCACCTGGGGGCGCCACAAGGCACCCCCTTAGCCACGCACAGCGCTCCTCCAACCCTGTCTTGAAGGCAGGATCAGAGGAGCATTTTCCCCCTGCAGTAAGCTCAGCGCACTCTTTTAGCAGTACCAGTCGCTTTCGGGTTGAAAGCGGTCACTTGGCTGCTTTCAACCCAAAAGCAACCAGTGCTGCTAAAACAGCATGCTGAGCTTACTGCAGGGGGAAAGCAGTGGCTCATAGCATTGTTGTGCGCCGCCCATCACTCTCTCCTCCCTTCTTCCCTGCATGATGACGTCACTTTTGGTGACGTCATCATGCCACATGTGCAAGATATCAGCTCCAGCCCTGTGAACGTGACAAATTAAATGATGCAAAATTACATAATAGGATCCAATTTAAAATAAACTATACACAGTAGTATAGACCACAGTTTCTCATGTAACTTTGTGAATCATTTTACCCAGTGCTACTCTAGTGCCTGCTAGTTGGTCCCCTCTGAAACAAGGGCAAAGTGGTTCTCAAGAAACAAGCAAAAGATGGACTAAGCAGAGACAGAAAAGCAAAGGAAATATTGAATTGGCAATTCTTAAGGCTACATATTTGATCTACATGTTAACCATCTTGTTTCACACTGCTTAAAGTTCACACTATTTATACCTGAGATTACAGTAGGATTAAAAAATAATTTTGGAATCTACATGAATTGATCAAGTACAGAAATGGAATGGTATATATGCTATGGTTTTATAATTTGTTATTATGATTACTGTTATTACTATAAGCAATTTATTTGGAATACATATTTTCTGCAAGTCTGGCTTTTCTTTTGCCAAGAGCTTGTAAAATACTCACCTTATGTTCTCTCTCATAAGGCCTGAGAGAGGAAACCATTTGGATCAGGAAGAGGATGTCTGGCACCAAAGTATAAGCGCTCGTAGATGGTCATCGGAAGGCAGTCTAGCATTTCAAAGTTCCTTGTTATTGACACAAGTGAACTGGTGGAATTTTTCTCAGACCCCCCAAGGAAACATCAGTCTTACACAAAGGCTCTCGGTACTAAAATCTGCACAATTCATAAAAAAGGAGGAGAGTCACAGATTTGAAGGAAGGAACTGCGATTATCTCCGACTTGCCCATAAGACCAGCGTGAATGACAGAGGACAGAACAGACATGAACACTGGGTCAAATGGAGCATCTTTTCCTCCAAGCAGAACAGATCTGCCAACTCTAGGTTGTGAAATCCCTGGAGATTTGAGGGTGGGGCTTGGGGAGCAGACAGAGGGTTCTAAGAGAGTTATAATGTCATGGGTTCCACCCTCCATTGTAGCCATTTTCTCTAGGGGAACTGATATCTGTAGCCTTAAGATCAGGTTAATTCTGGGAGAACTTCAGGTCTGACCAGTAGACTTCCCCCCCACCCAAACTGTGGTAATGCTTATCTGAACAGACAGCTGATAACAGAATAGGAGATAAGGAGTGTGTGTGCACTTAGATTGATAAACCAGTAAGACTTTTTCAAGCTATACCAGAGGCCAAAGCTCATGACTCACAATCCTAAACATACTTAAGTACCCTTCTAAGTTCATTTACTTGAATGAATTTAGAAAGGCACAATTCTGCTCAGGAATACAGTGCCAGCCTACCAAAAAGCTAGTGTAATGATTTATAAAAAATGTTCAAAAGCTGTCTAATCATAAGGTCGAAACAATTATTTTATTTAAAACCACTTCTATCCTGTCCTTATTTATTGATTTATTTATTAGATCTGCATCCCACCCCTCTCCCATAAGACAGGGCTTGGAGTGTCTCACAACATTTTAAAAGACATACAATGGAACCATAAGGCTCATCATTACAACAGATAAAATCGTGATATTCTTCTAGTACCTAGCATTAGAAAACATCTGGCAGAGCAATAACTGCTGAAAAATAAAAGGAACAGCTAAAGACCTGACAGAACTAGGATTGCCAATCCCCAAGTCCAGGCTAGGGATGTCCCAGTTTTGCAGGCTCCTCTCCACCACCAGCCAGCTGGTTGGCTGGGGAGGCCCTGTAACGTACTGAGACAGGAGACGTTGGTAGGGCAACATGCTTTAATGGTGGCACGTTACAAGAGAGGGAACACACGGGCCGGGTCCCGCTTATGTACAACTCCGGGAACCTCCCTCCAGACAGGCCAGTCCAATCCTGGCCTGTTGAACTTCCCGCCACAGCTGGTGATTGGCTGGGAGTTCACGCCCTGCGCTGAGCAGCCCAGGGACGCCCGGTCGCTCCACGCAGGGTCACGCTGCTATTGCGTAATCGTTATCTAGATACACTACACCCCTCCCCCCCTAGTTGCTGTACATAGTCTCTCAGGTAGGCGGGAGGTCGGTGCTCCCGGGTGGATCGTCTAGGAGCTGCCTGTGGTGTCGGCGCTGCTTCGGCTGCGGGGGTCTCTCCGGGGGCCGAGGCTGCTGTGGGTTGCTGGTCGATCTCTGTGGGTCACTCAGCCTCTGCTGGTTCGGGGAGTTCGCTGGCGGGCAGGGTCGGTGCTGGCGCTGTGGCCTCTGGCAGACCCCTAGCCGGCTCTCCCTCGGGTACTTCCTCCTCCACATCGATTGGCCCTTCCGGTAGTGTGCGGCGGCGCAGCTGGTCGATGTGCCGCCGAAGCATCTGGCCCCCCTCTGTGGATACCTCGTAGTGACAGGTCCCAATTACCTGCCTCATCCGACCCGCCACCCACATGGGTCCCTGGGCGTAGTTTCGTGCGAACACGGGGTCCCCCGCGAAGAACCCTCGGGCTGCCTCCCGGACCTCCAGGGACCCTCGGATGTCCGAGGCTCGGTCGGAATGTAGCCTGTCGAGCCTCGTGATGAGTTTGCGCCCCATGAGAAGTTCGGCCAGGCTCACCCCCGTGACCGGGTTGGGGGTCACCTGGTTGTCGAACAGGAAGGCGGCTAGTCTGTGGTCCCAGTCACCCTGCACTATCCGGCCCAGGGCTTCCTTCGTTGTTCGGACCATTCGCTCCGCCTGTCCGTTGGTGGCCGGGTGGAACGGGGCAGACCTTATGTGTCTAATCAGGTACCTCTGCAGGAATTCCTGAAAGTCCCCAGAGGTGAAAGCCGCCCCGTTGTCTGTGACTATAGTGTCCGGAATACCATGGGTGCTGAGGGCCCGGCGCAGTGCCCGTATGGCGGCTGCTGATGACGTGGACGCTACTGGAATGACCTCCAGCCATATGGTGTAGGCGTCCACCATGATCAGAAAGATCTGTCCCTGGAAGGGCCCCGCAAAGTCTAAGTGGAGCCGGGACCAAGGTTTCCTAGTGGTTTCCCAACGTGTGACCGGGGCACTTGGTGGCTCGGGGCGTGACTCCTGACATGCGCTGCACCTCCGCACCCAGTTCTCGATCTCCTCGTCCATCCCCGGCCACCAGACGTAGCTCCTGGCTAGAGCTTTCATCCTGACTATGCCGGGGTGTGTCTCACGGAGTGACTCCAAAACTCGCTTCCGCAGCGGGGGGGGGGGGACCACCACCCTGCTTCCCCATAGGATGCACCCTTTGTGGGCTGCTAGCTCCTCTCTCCTCATTTTGTAGGGTTTGAACTCTTCCCCCATGTTCCCTTCTGGCCACCCCCTCACCGCCCAGTCGAGAACCCTTGCCAGTGTTTTGTTCCTCCCTGTAGCCTTTGCGACCTCCGTGGCGTGGAGAGGCTGTTCCGGGAGGGATTCAACCAACATGACCAGGTGTGCGGGGGCTGGGTCAGGTTCTGTGACGGGTAGGGGCAAACGGCTGAGCGCGTACACGTGGCCCATAGCCCTGCTGGCCCGGTGGACCAGTGTGTATGTGTATGAGTTGAGGAATTGGTTCCACCTCAACACGCGCTGTGAAAGTATTTGGGGGGGTTGGCGGTCTGGGGCCAACAGACCTAAGAGCGGCTTATGGTCCGTGGCTATTGTGAACCTCCGCCCATACAGATAATCATGGAACTTGCGGACCCCCGCCACGATTGCCAGAGCCTCCTTGTCTATCTGCGCGTAATTGCGCTCGGCCGGTGTGAGTGTACGGGAGTAGTACGCTACCGGTACCTCCCTCCCGTCCGGGAGTTGGTGCCCCAGGACTGCTTCCAAACCATAAGGCGATGCATCGCAAGCTAGGATGACGGGGAGGCCCTCATCAAAATGGTGGAGCACTGCATTGGACACCAGGACGTCCTTGACCGCCTGAAACGCGGCGGCTTGTTGTTTGCCCCAAACCCAAGGGGTTTTTTTTATCCAGCAGCCGGTGTAAGGGTTCCGCTAGGGCTGCCTTGTGGGGGAGGAATGAGTGGTAAAAATTAAGCACCCCCAAGAAGCTTTGTAGCTCCGCTTTGCAGGTGGGGGCCGGGGCTTGCACGATGGCTCGGGTCTTTTCTTCCGTTGGGTGGATTCCTGCTGTGTCTACCGCGAAATCCAGGAACTCCACCTGTGGAACCCCCAGCACGCATTTCTCCCTCTTGACCTTGAGCCCCGCTGTCTGGAACCGGCGGAGCACCTCTCTCAGGCGGTTGGCGAATTCTTCGGAGTCCGGGGCGGCGATTAAAACGTCATCGAAGAACGGTTGGACTCCGGGGATCCCTTTAAGGAGAGCGTCCATTATACTTTGGAAAATCCCCAGAGCGACGCTAACCCCGAACTGTAGCCTCCACACCCTGAAGGCCCCCCTGTGTGTCACAATAGTTTGGGCCTCTGCCGTTTTCGTATCTACCGGGAGCTGTTGGTAGGCCTGTGCCAGATCCAGCTTCCCGAAGATCTTAGACCCCGCTAGGGCAGCCAGGACGTGGCTCACCACCGGCACTGGGTAGGGGTTATCCTGCAGTGCCTTATTTATTGTGCACTTATAGTCGGCACAGATCCGCACCTCCCTGTTTGGCTTGATCGGGGTTACGATGGGAGTCTCCCAGGGGGCGTAGTCTACCGGTTCCAGGACCCCTTGGGCGGTGAGGCGGTCTAGTTCGGCCTCTATTTTTGGTTCCAAGGCGAACGGGACCCACCTCGCCTTTAGCCTGATTGGCCTGACCGTCGGGTCCAGTGGCAGGGAGATGGCCGGCCCTTTGTAGCTCCCCAGGGAGCCGTCAAACACGCCCGGAAACTCTTGGCATATTTCCCCGAACCCCCTGGGTGTTAGGGTTTGTCCCACCCCCTCCAAGCGGATCCCCAAGGGTTTGAACCATGCTAGTCCTAGCAGGGTGGTAAGCTGGCGCTTTACCACCAGGATGTCCAGTGGGCCGTAGAAGGACCCCCGCTCGACTTGCACCTGGGCCCACCCCACGATTTGCACCGGGCAACCCACAGGCCACGACCGCCGCTGCCATCAGCATGGCTCAACAGAGCAGAACCACCGGTCACATCGAGCCATTCAACCCCGCGAATCCCGAGGCCTGGGAGTCCTACGCAGAGCGGGTAGAATGCTACCTGAGGGCCAACAGGGTCACCGAGGGCAGCATGAAAAGGGACGTTCTCCTGAGCGTCTGCGGGGCGGCCACATTTGAGATCACCAAGGGTCTCTCAGCCCCCGCCAAACTCACCGAGAAGTCCTTCGCGGAGATCCTCAGGCCATAGAAGGACCCCCGCTCGACTTGCACCCGGGCCCACCCCACGATTTGCACCGGGTTCTTCTGAAAGTCCCGGAGTATGAAGTCCGCCGGCCTTAGTTGAAGCCGCTGGTGGGGGCACAGTTTCCTCAGGGTCTCCTCTGCTATAATGGAAAAGGAGGAACCTGAGTCCACCTCCATTTGGCAGGGGTTCCCTTCGATGAGGACCGCCATTTTGATCTTGTCGGGGGTGGCGAGGGGCAAGTTCAGTACCTGTAGAGTTGTGGAGGCTGTGGAGTGGAACTCCGCCGACTCGTGGTGCGTGGTCGGCCTCCGGCGGTTGGGCTTGGCTCAGCAAGCCCTTGCAATGTGGCTGGTTTTTCCGCAGCTCCAGCAGTCCCAGGTCCGGTACTGGCAGTCCCTTCTGTCGTGGGGGTCACCGCAGCTGGCACACTTGGGGGCCAGCGGTCTCTCCGCCGTTGAGAACCGTTCGACTGCTCGGGGTCGTTGTGGCGCGCGGTTGGTTGCCCCTGCTGGGCGGCGCAGCTGGAACGCTTCTCCCTCGTCCGGACGGTCGGGGTCCAGCTCCTCGTGGTGGACCGCGTCGGCCCTCGCCTTGGGGAAGGTCCTCGCGGTTCTCTCGAACGCCACGGCTTCACTGAAGGCGCTCTGCAGTGTGAGGTCCTCCTTCGCGAAAAGCCTCTGTTGGAGCCTCTCATTGCGGAGGCCCCACGTGAACCGATCGGCCAGCCGAGGAAAGTCGCAGCTTCCCGCGATCTGGCGTAGGGCCGCCAGATAGTCGGCAGCCGATTCTCTTGCCACTTGGTCTCGCCAGTGGAAAAGGAACCGGCGGGCCACCCGAGATGGTTGGGGCAGGAAATGGCCAGTGAGGAGCCTGATGATCTCCGCGAAGGACTTCTCAGTGAGTTTGGCGGGGGCTGAGAGACCCTTGGTGATCTCGAATGTGGCCGCCCCGCAGACGCTCAGGAGAACGTCCCTTTTCATGCTGTCTTCGGTGACTCTGTTGGCCCTCAGGTAGCATTCTACCCGCTCCGCATAGGACTCCCAGGCATCGGGATTCGCGGGGTTGAATGGCTCGATGTGACCGGTGGTTCCGCTCTGTTGAGCCATGCTGATGGCGGCGGCGGTCGTGGCCTGTGGGTTGCCCGGTCTCCGATGTAGCCGACGTGGCTAGAATCCCACCTTCGTCACCACTGTAACGTACTGAGACAGGAGACGTTGGTAGGGCAACATGCTTTAATGGTGGCACGTTACAAGAGAGGGAACACGCGGGCCGGGTCCCGCTTATGTACAACTCCGGGAACCTCCCTCCAGAGAGGCCAGTCCAATCCTGGCTTGTTGAACTTCCCGCCACAGCTGGTGATTGGCTGGGAGTTCGCGCCCTGCGCTGAGCAGCCCGGGGACGCCCGGTCGCTCCGCGCAAGGTCGCGCTGCTATTGCGTAATCGTTATCTGGATACACTACAGGCCCCATGCTAACAGCCATGATATACCTCTAAATCACCACAGGGTTAGAAAAAGCTTGCAAACTGTGTTTTGGAATGTATGTATGCCTTTAAATCTCAGCAGGAGGAAAGTTTCATGGGGACAAGCAGGTAGAGCCATGTGGGTCTTCCCAGTGAGTGTGTGAGAAAGGAAGAGAGTGAAGTCCCTGCATTTGTTTTGCATTCATTTCAGAAGTTGTTTGTATAGTAAAATGGATAGTAAACAGTTAACTAGAACCTGATTATGGGATGGAGGAAAACTCCCCCCCCCCTTGACTGCTCTGTTCCTTTCCTTTTCCCATGTTAGTCTGAAGAAGTTGGTTGAAATACAGTAGGTAGTTACGTTCAGCAACTCCCATGAGTAAATTGCCCCAGTAAGATCACAAAAGTGCGGGCTCGCAAACTCTATTTATTTTGGCTGCTTTGTGTGTCTACCAACGCCTAGCAAGGAACTTGTGGGGATATGACAAATTTCACTTTTGTTTAGTGGAAGTGCAGCTGCTGGGGAACCCTTTGAAGGGTCCCCCCTGACCCCTAGTGGCCCCCAGAGGTCTCAGAAGGGGAGCTTGGGTTGCTTCACCCTTTTTACGCCTGCCCCTCCCAAGGCTTGAAGATGCTGGCTCCCTCTCTTTCTCTCTGGGAATGGGCAGCCTCTCCGTCTTATGCACCTCTCTCTATTCCTCCTCGACCTCTTTCCGTGTCTCCCTTTTATTCCTTCCCATAGCCTCCATCTGGCCTGGCCACCTCCACCACCCTTGGCCCCACCCCCCCTCTTAAGCTTAGACACAGGAGGTGGGGTTGCTGGGGTGCCATTCCCTGGCTCTGGGATGGGGAAGGGCCGCTCTCTGGCTGCCTGGACTTGTTGGCACCGCCACAGCTCAGGACCCGGCTCCCATTCCTCCCCCAAGTTGCCGGGGCTTGCTAGCAGTGCTCCAGGTTCAGGCAGCCTCTCCGCAGCTCGCTAGGCTCCTCCCCATGGGTGAGGTCACACCTGGCCCGGACCTTGGCCGGCGGGTCCCTGGCGGCTTGCTCTGTCGTTCGGCGGTGGGGCCAGTGGAGGCCCTCTCCGGCTCCCACGGCATGTCGGGAAAGTCGGGGGCTGGGAGGCGCCCGACAGGGCATCAGGAGGTGGGATTGCGGGCCCAGCCTCGGCTCTGGGGGCGGGGGTCTGCAGCTTGCTAAGTCCCGCCAGGGCTGGCCAGGACAGGTATCAACATATTGATGGCACCCAATGCCAGATCTCCTGATTAGTTCCACTAAAGGGCATGCACACACAGACACACACACACAGAGGGACAAGAGCGAACCCTGAAAACACCATGATCTAGTGAATGCAAGGAGGAGACCTGGTTTCCTTTTGATCCATAAAATGAACCTTTGGGGCATGTCACAAAAAGATAACCGATTAAAACTGTAATAAAAACAAGGCGAGCAAATAATTCGTTCAGTCTTATGTCTTACAGCTATACATTTTCATTGGCAAAATAGAAATACTCTGGTTCTCAGAGGGAAAAATGGCTCCAATGGGCAGCCCAACCTATCAGTCCTAATTGGCCAGGATTCCTCTCTTCCATCTCAGTTGTGAACCATTTCAAAGTCCTTATGTTTACGTCAGTAAACCTGCTGCATGCAAGCTTCTCTCTTCACTAAAAGGTAAAGTTTGCAGATTTCATTTTTTAAAAACAACAGAGATAAAAGTAAACATATGATACAGTTTGGAATTGACAAGGCCAGAGTGTGATCATTTTAATCCCCTTTTAAGAACTATCTGCTTCTAAGAAGCTTAGAAGGGCAAATCAAGAAGAACCCAGCAGCAGTTCCTTTCATTTCTGCTATTATTTCCACATATGTATTTTAACTGGTACATTTTTATCCTGCTCTTCCCTTCAAGGAACTTGGGGGGGGGCGCTGTACCTGGTTCTCCATTTTATCCTTGCGATGACCTTGGTCAGGTAGGCTGGACTGAGAGAGCGCAACTGGCCCAAGGCACTGCTCTGGGTTCTCCCCTTTTCCATTTTATCCTCACAAAAACTCTGTGAGGTAAATTAGGCTGAGAAAATGTGACTGGCTCAAGGTCTCCAAAAAGCACTTCATGTGGAGTGAGGATATATTTAAAAAAATATATTCTCCATCATGTTTCATAGCCTTGGGGTAGTTCATACATTTCAAATACTAGAATTAATCATGTTAAGCAGTGCCATATATAAATACTTATTTCTTTCTTATATAGGATACATGATATGCATAAATACTAACATTTCACTTGAAACTTGTCATATTTATGACTCCAGATACTATAGGATGACAGGAAAAGGTTCTCCCCCAAAGGCTCATGCATTTTAAAATTCACCTCCTTACCCATCTAGCATAACCTTCTGCTCCCCCATGGAGGATACTAACAGTGGCTGTCATTGGCATATGTCTCAGGAATCTGGCACCTAGAAACTAGAATAGTTAAGAACATAAAGCTGGAAATGTTTGCTCAGCTCTTTCTTTTTTTCTGTAAGTGATTTGATTGCACCATTCATATCCAGAAATATCCACTGAGGCTTAAGGAGGAAAAGGCTGAAGATACTTATAGTCTGGCAGTGACAGTCTTTTGGAATAGCATCCTATGGTGCAAACTTAGTATGGGAAACATCGGTACCTTTTACTAGAATAGAAGCAAGTATCTCATTTTTCACATATTTCCAGGTGTTTGTAATCCTGCATCTACATTATAATCTTATTTTTGTATATTATAAACCAGTATTCTGCTAATCATAATGGCTAACTAAAACCCTGAGGTTTACAGCAGTATCTGGGGGGTGGGGCGGGGCTTTAATGCCCAGAAAATGGCTTCCCAGAGGTAACTACAGAAAACAGGTTGCTGGACAAGATAATCTTTAGTCCACCTAAATGTCTTTTCTTAAAATAAGGAATGAGTCGGTGAGGCTGATTTCCAGTGGTAGGTGTGATAGATGAAGAGAGACCCTGATCCCTTTCCATCAATCATGGATCCCCTGAAAGTCTGTTTGATATATGTGCAGAGCAGCTAACAGCCAATCAGGGCCCATGGAAGGCTGAAGGAGCCAGGTGGGAGAAGGAGTCAGATCAGATCAAATAGCATTTGTGCTTTCAGACAGGTAGGTTGAAACTCTTCTCTCAAGTGACTCTGGATGTCTTGAAGCAGGGGTCCCCAACCCCTGGGCCACAGACTGGTACCAGTCCATGGCCTGTTAGCAACTGAGCTGCAGAGTGAGGCAGAGGCACCACACCTTCCCTTTTGCCCACCTGTGTCCCAGGGATATGAAAGAGGCAGAGCAGCCTCACTCCGAAGCACTACCTTTTTAATTCGCTCAGGTCTCGGGCAGGTGGAAGGGGCAGTATGACAGTGACCACCTACCCCTCATTTAAAGACCCCAATGGGGGTCAGTGATGGGGTATAGGCATGGGAACAGCCTGGGGCAGCAAAAACCCCAGCACCCCCACCCCCACCAGTCCGTGGAAAAATTGTCTTACACTAAACCAGTCCTTGGTGCCATTGTCTTAGGGGCCACTGTCTTGTATGCCAGCTAGTTAAAAGTGGCACACTGGAGACGGTTTGGTTTTCAGAGAATTAGGTGGGAAAGCCTGACACAAAAGCTTATATAGGTCTCAGAGACTGTCTTTTGTGAAAAAGCAACCATAGTGAATGCTTCACGAAGAGACAGTTGCTGTTTCAGGAAAACTGAGGAAAACTGGCTAAAGATTTGTATGTCTTTGAAGAGCTCACATTTACATCATGAGAATCCTGAGGACATAGGAAGGCCAATATTTACCTCAAGAATAACTCCATGTAGAAGGCTGCTGACATTCAGTCTGTCAGCAGAAAGGATGGGATACAGACCACTCTTGTCAAACTACATGGCACAATGCCTCTTTTTAAGCAGCATTTAAAACCCTGAACTTCATCGGAGGTAGCTCCAGGGGTAAGATACTGCTATGGAAAAGTCACATGCTGCTATATGCAATATATTTAGAAACATATTTGTTACACTTTTTTCTAAGGTGGCCCAGGAAGAAGAGAAAAGCTAATCTTAGTAGTAAAGCTAAGCAGAATACAATGCCATTCTGATGCTGGATGAATCACACTCTGTTGTGTCATTTGGAATGTAATGGGTAGGTATTCAATTGTGCAACTGCATACCCACCTTCCATTAGGTAGAACTGTAAAAGCACACCATCTGTTAGCCAGTAAGGTATCTCCTGATGGCAGTATCCAATGTTCACTTCCGTCTGCCACTGAAATTGCAAGTATGGATGGTTTCTATCATTCAAATGAGACATCTGTCACCAGCTTACTAGACATTTGGGATACTGCTGAGTGGCAAGTTGGTAATGGCTTAGTTCTTCTTTAGCATATGGCATATAACGTGCATAATGCCAGCTCGAAGGAATAGTTCTTGATGATGCTACATGTCCGGGGAATATTGCAGATGCACATTTTCCAGCTGTTTGTTTGTCATGACGAAGAGCGTTACTGCCAGCCGTTTCGTTTTCAAGCATTCAGTATTTCATGATGAGATCATCTCAGTGATGATTTGGGGGATGAAGGAAGAGAAGAAATAATCACATCCAGCAGATTTTAATGGGGGCTTTAGACAAATGAGAGAATGTGTGTCTGATAACATGGTATGCTAAAAGTGATGTCTTAAAAACAAACAATTTCATATTTGGAGGTTGGAGAACCTTAAGGTTTCCTTGCTATTCTTTTACAGTACCGAACACATCCATGCCCTGCCTCCAGGGTGCATGTAATCCATTCTCACAATCTCACTGCAAATCCTGAGTTGTGCCACCAGGGAGACACCTTATTAACTGACAGATGGTGCAGCTACAGCTCTACCTAGTAAATGATGGGTACTATGAAGTGGACAGTGAATTAGATCCTGGAAAAAGTTGGCTTCGCTTTTTTGCCACTGGTAACAACTCAATGTAGCCTATTCAGAAGTGTGGAATCCCTCATTTAAATATGATCATCCGTGTACAGTTCCAACGTTTGCAGCTCTGCCAGAGCTAACCAGATGTCAAGGACCATTAACAGATCAGCATAATCAGGAACAGACTACATGGGAGCAGCTGCTTAGGCCAAACCCCCCTTCTTTCTAAACCCTGAACAGTAAATTAAGGGAGCAATGTCTATTCAGAAGTAAGTCACCTGTTGCTCAGCGGGACTTACTCTGACAAATGTGTCTTTAGAACTTCTGCCTGAATTACAGAATACTTCATGCACTACAAAGTTCCTATCTTCCATGCAGAAATCAAAGTGGAAAATAATCTTAAACATCGTTTCAGAGGGTAACCAGATTCACTAGAAGCAGAACAGTTAGATTCAATTCCAGTAGAACTCTCCACTCTCGAAAACTTATACTCAGAAAGTCTTGTTGGTTTCTAAGGTGCTACTGAAGCTTAATCAAATGAATCGTAAACACGTGAGGGACAACATGTATATAAAGCTAAATTAACAGAGGGAAAGTTATTGATGATATATTTGCTACTTGTGAGATGAACCATTGCGCTGATGGTACAAAAATCTTCAGGTGTCTAACTGAAGTTCCTTGAGCAGGAATGAATCCTAGGACAGCACTGAAATTACTATAAATACAGGTGTTCTTACAGTAATTCTGAAGTGCAGTTCCAGAAGAGATAGATGCAGAGACTAGGATCTGGTTCACATAGACAGGAGAAGGGGGGTGGGAATAAGGTGGCAGAGCCTTGAGGAGATAGAATGGACTGGTCCTATGGTTGCCAGCCAGAGGAAATGAGAGCAGTGGCGTAGGGAGGGGGGGTGGGGGGGCGGGTCGCCCCAGGTCTGGGGGGTCTGGGGGGGCCCCTTGGCAATGCCAAGGGGCCCCTCAGAAGCTGGCTGCCTGGCATCCCCAGGTCCCACCTGGAGGCTGGCATCCCTGACACACACACAGGGCTTCGGCACCTGTCTGGCGACGCCACTAAGCCCATCCCTGATACCCAAGAAAAGTCTTCCCGGTCCCAAGTTTTGCTTCTGACGGAACTCGAGGGAGACGAAGCCCTTTCTGCAGCTCCAGCGGCCCCGAGGGATCCCCTGCAAGGGCTGGAGGCGCTAGCGGGGCTGCGAGAAACTCTCGACCGAGCCCGTCCAGGAGGAAGCACGGAGCGCAGCCACGACTTGCTAGAAAGAGCAGGGCCCCTCCGCCCCGAAGCTGCAGCCGCTCGCCTCTCCTCGCCCTCTCGGGCCGGGGAACCTGCAAGGCGGCGGCGCCGCCCTCCACCCGCAGCAGCCAGCAGCCACCCACGGAGCTCCGCGCCGTCGGCTCGCCCCTCCCTCAGTCCCGCCCGCCTGCCTGCCGGGAGGAGAAGTGGACACATCGTCACTGCAGCCAGGCTGAGTCGGCCGCCCGCCGGAGGCTCCCCGCTAGTCCTGTCCCTAGAAGAAGATCCCATTTGCAGTATGTTGTTCTCTTACATAGTTGACATAACTAAAGAATTAATAACTTGTGTGTGACTCTTGAGAGTTTAAGAGTTCTATACTATTTCAGCCAGTGATTAAATGCCTAGAAAATCTGTTTTAAAAATAATTTCATTTGATCTTAAAGATGCAACTGAACTCATTTTTATTTGTGCAAGGTTTCCTTTAGTATAGATCTCTATATTACTACTTAATGTATTTCTTTATACATATAAAAGGAGGGATCCTAGAACTGGTGGGGGAATGGAAAATGCATTCCTCCACCAGCCCCATTTCTTCCCTGGGTCTAGTTCCATTTTTCCTCCATTTCTGGAGCCTGCTCTATTTCCTTTGTCTCTTCCAGGCACTCTTTTTGGTTGCTACAGCTACCCAAAATGCAGACTCTGGGTTCTTACTCTCAACATGGGGGTATTTTTATCTCCAACTTGTTTTTTTAATCACATTTTTCTGCAAACCTGGAGAGCCCCTTTAGGTTTGCAGAACACTAAATTGTAGCTTCATTTGGCTTCACTGCGTGGACTTTCTCCCTCCATAGCTTGTGTTTCTTAAATTGATTATGTTCTGTGCTGCTGCTAACATGGCAGCTGTGGCTTCTTTGCTTGTATCAGTACAGAGCCAGTTTGGTGTAGTGGTTAAGTGCGTGGACTCTTATCTGGGAGACTCAGGTTTGATTCCCCGCTCCTCCACTTGCAGCTGCTGGAATGGTGTTGGGTCAGCCATAGCTCTCCCAGCAGTTGTCCTTGAAAGGGCAGCTTCTGTGAGAGCTCTCTCAGCCCACCTACCTCACAAGGTGTTGTGTATGTGTGTGTGGGGGGAAGGTAAAGGAGATTGTGACCGCTCTGAGACTCTGAGTGAAGGGTGGGGTATAAATCCAATATCATCATCATCATCATCATCTCCTCCTCCACTAACATTTTTCCCATGAGGCCACTTGTCTATTTTATCCTTTGAAGCCAGGGACCTATTTTGCTTTTTCCTGAGTTATTTCTTTTGTAGGTAGATAGAACAGGATATGTTGCCTATAGGATCTTAATTGCCAAGGGGGCTTCACTGCACCTCCACGTGGCAAGCCAAAAGACACACACAGGGATCTAATTGCAGGGGTGGCCCACGGCAGCTCTCCAGATGTTTTTTTTGCCTACCACTCCCATGGCTGGCTGGGGCTGATGGGAGTGGTAGGCAAAAAAAAATCTGGAGAGCTGCCGTGGGCCACCCCTGTAATAACGAAAAACATCCCATACCATAATACCAAGATTTACCAACACAATAATACCAACACACAGTGATATCAACACCCGTCCCTCGCAAGTGGTGGCCATCTTGCGGAAGTGACATCACCGGAAGTGACATCATATCCTGTTTCTGGTGGCGTGCACACACGTAGGGGGGCCCACATAAATCTTGGGCCCCGGGCCCCCAAAGCCCTAGCTACGCCCCTGAATGAGAGAATGATGTTGCACTGAAGGCACAATGTCACTTCAGGCGCACACCAGGAAGTAATGTCACAATGTTGGCATGATGCCCTGTGACAGGGTGTCAAACATGCAGCCTGTGGGCCGAATCAGGCCCCCAGAGGGCTCCTATCAGGTCCCCGAGCAACTGGCTGTTGTCTGATTCCTTCTCTCTCTCTCTTGCTTCCTTCTGCATCACAGTTTGCTTTGCCAGGCTTGCTCAATTGCACAGGAGATACAGAGGAAAGCCTCTATCTTCTTCATTAGCTGAGGCTCCTCCCTTGGGGAGGAAGTGAGGGAGGAATAGCTTGCTTTGAACGGCTCTCCCGATTGCACTACAGAGCTACTAAGCCAAGCCTCTCTTCCTTCTGTTGGCTGAGGGTTCCTCCTCCTGGTCCCTTGGGGAAGAAAGGAAAGAGCCAAAGCTTCCTTTGCCCAGTTCCCTGGATTGCATGGGAGAGATACAAAGAAAGCACCTTTAAGACTAATGAGAGCTAATGTTTTAAGTATGTTTTATTTTTTAAGTTTTTAAAAATCTTTAATTGTGTTTGTCTGTGTCCTTTATGAAGTTTATATCTCCTCTACCTGGCATTACATTTTATGACACACATGGCCCAACCTGTCAAGGTCACATTTATGTTAGATCCAGCCCTCATAACAAATGAGTCTGACACCCCTGCTCTAAGATCCCCCACAGAATTTGGGGGGGGGGGGGTGTTCCTTGAGTGTCACACTGATGAAGTGATGGTGATTCTGGGCTGGTGCTGGAACTCATGTTACACCAATGGCATGACTCCCCACCCCCCCTTCCCCTGCTGCCCTGCCAAGCAGATAGGCAGGAGGTTGGACCAATTCAGACAGTGGATTCTACCTACAGTTAGACAACTAGCACAACACCACAAAAAAGTTATACCACACCACTTTGCTATGGTGGTTTTCTATTTTTAGGGAGCTTATAATATAATGAAACACCCAAAAATATTTTTCCATGATCCACCACCAGCAGTCCAATATTTCACCTCAGGGCTTTGCTGCCTCATTCTCATGTATGCCCCCCCCCCGCCCCAGTCAAGATACAGCTGAGTTATGGTTACCCCATAGTGTTTTCAAGGCAGGATATGTTCGGAGGTAGTTTGCCATTGCCTGCCTCTTCATAGCAACCCTGGATTTCCTTGGTGGTCTCCCCTCCAAATACTAATCACAGCCAACTCTGCTTAGCTTCCAAGATCCGATGAAATCAGCTATCCAGGGCCACATATGTATAAACCAGGCCTAACATTGATGGGTTCAGCTATAACTACCAAATTTCAGTTTATACTGAGCATTATAAATTCAGGTACTCAAACATAAGGGAGATGTGGGGTCTGATATAAGAAAGACAAAGAGAACATTCTGTGGTGCGATGGGATTCCAGTCAGACATCAAGCAACCCAAAGAGCAAGGGTGGTTGTTATTTTGATGCCCTACAGCAGGTATGTCCAACAGGTAGATCGTGATCTACCAGTAGATCGCAAAGGGGTCAGAGGTAGATCACCAGCCCCACTTGGTCTCATGGTTTGCTGGACAGGTATTTGGGGTTTTTTGATGATTGTTTGGTGTGGTGGTATTTGATTATTGGTGCCAGTATGATGAATTATAATTTTTACTTTAAGAACTGCATGTGTGGTTCTGGCATCATCCAGAAGTCTTCAGTTCCTGTTGATCTTTAATACTTTGGGACAGTGACAGTTTTGGACGAGATTCAGCCAGTGTTAACTTAGCACGCAGCCACCCCAGTATAACGAAGATGAGTGTACCAAAGAAGAGCAAAACCTACCACTTTCATGATGAATGGGAAATGGACTACTTCATCATGGTGAAAGACAAGTGTTGTTGTCTACTTTGTAACGCTGCTGTATCCTTGCCCAAAAAGGGTAATCTGGAGCGTCATTATAAGGCTCTGCATAGCAATGTTTGATTTTCCCATCTGAAAATGACAGAGTACACAGTGTTCCAACATGACAGATGAACATCTCCAGGATTCCCTGAGACTGGCCCTCACGCAATATTCACCCAACTTCAAAAAGCTGGTGGATGAATGCAGGCTCAGACGTCTCACTAATTAGCAAGAGCGAAGTTTTAAAGATTGCACAAGATCAGCCTGGATCGATACTTGACCTATATTCAACACAAATTACTCAATAAAAGTTAAAGAAAGTTATTACTGTTCACAGTTCTTTCTGGATCTTCGTCTCTCTGTTTTGTTTTTGCTTATTTTGCTTACCAGTAAATGACAGAAGGTGCATTGTAAATGGGGGGGGGGGCACAGTGGAACCCAACTTTGGTGGGTTAAAATCTAATTCAAAACTAATTTGAAACTTAATTTTCATGGTGGTAGATCATCCACACTTTTGTCCAGAAAAAATAGATCATGACCTGTTCAAAGTTGGACATGCCTGCCCTACAGTTATTCCGAAAGCTACTAGTAGATTATCTATTCATAATACTCCCTCTACTGGTCATTGCATACAGTTAAAACTGAAAGATCGTACTGTGAAAAAAGAGAGAACTGTATAGTTGTGGAGACTCTCAAAATGTGAGTCACAGTGCCAAAAAGAGATTATTCCCATAAACTTAATCAGTAAATATACTGTAAAAAAAGCACTTCGTCTATATGTGGGGAAACATGTGGTTGTCCTCTTCTTGTGTATTTATCTGACATTCCTCACTTCCCCACTCTTTCTCCTTGTAAACAATACCAGTTGTTTTCTATGTGTGCCATGCCCATGTAATTGTCATGCACCCCTATTTGTAGTTTTCTCCATGTGATTTTTAAAAAAAAATTATTTTGAGGTCCCATAAAGAGCCACACCCTTGGGTCTAATTTGAGAAACACAGGAACTAGCTTAGCTGCAGAAATACTGGGTTGGATCCAAAGTAGCGCCCCACCAGTAGATAGAAAGATGATAACTGTAAGGACTTGCTACAAGATGAGATTGGACTTTCTGCTGTGATTGACCCGGGTGAGTTGATAGCAGGCTAAGAAGAATACGCTGCTGAGTCTTGATGGGAGCAGCTGACTTCCAGCTGGTTTGAACTTATTTTGGTATTTTCTCCACAGTGTCCAGTCTCTCCTTGGGCTTCCTGAGGCTGTTAAATAAGGGCATTGGAAGACCATCTAGGCAGCCAGTGCTTGCTTGGTGGGCACCATACTTGGGACCACAGTGAAGAATCTTGGGCATCAGTGGACTTAGGGTTATGATGGCTGCGTTTTTCTCCTGCTGAGGGAAGTGGGGCCTGGTTCAGACAGCTGTAGCACATTGTGCTATACCCTACACTAGTGGAAGCCCTACATTACATATGATGAAGTTCTCACAGTGTAAGGCTCACCAGCTCATGGAACAGCACCTTTGGATCCAACCCACTGCAATCTCTATGCTGGAATTTTACCATTGATTCCAACAGTCACTGCTACAAGAACTGAGCTTGGAATCCCAGGAGGACTATTTCAGGTTATGAAACAATAGCTGCTGTTCTCCTCTAGAACAACAGGATAAGGCCCAGGATAAGCGTAGCCTCTTATGTACCAACGCCACAGGGAAAATCCACGGTCTATGCCAATCCAAAATAGTCACTGCAGAATAAGACTAAGGTGGAGGTATAGAAGCAAAATGGACTTCACTGCTGCTAAGCATATAAAGCACCAGTTTAAATCAAGAATTCACCAACTAAAGACCACTCCAGATTTCACATAAAATTCATCACAAAGGCGCTGCTGCCTGTCTTCTAAATTTCACAGTGTCTTTAAGTCAGACTTTTACTTTTTCTGAACAAGATCCATCCATACCTTTGATGATAACGCATTAGTTAAATGAACTGACAGACAAAATGTTAGGCAGCCACAATAGCCCAGCTCATTTCTGACTTCCTTGTTTATGATTTATATATGAAGATAATACTGATTCGCAGGGCTTTTGGGGTAGAAAAAGCCCAGCAAGAACTCATTTGCATATTAGGCCACACCCCCTGATGTCACCATTGTTTCACATAGGGCTTTTTTGTCGCAAAAGCCTAGCAGAAACTCATTTGCATATTAGGCCGCACACCCTAACACCAAGCCAGCCAGAACTGCATTCCTGTGTGTTCCTGCTTAAAAAAAGCCCTGCTGATTTGTAATTTGTTTTTTTAAAAACTGATTTAGATTATTGTACTAATTGTTTTATTTGATGCTTGTTTGTGAGCTGCCAAATTGTGAGCTGGGAAGGTGCAGGGGGGAGGGAAGTGGGAGAGAAATATTTCAATCAATCATATGTTACAGTTCAGCTACAGCTGCCATCACTATAGACATCTCTGGGATTCCTGAAGAGTGGCCATCTTGTGTCCCATGCAGCCACACTAGAATATCTTCTCATTCACTTGCCAAAGGTGGAATTCCCACTGGGTATGCAGAGCTGAGCTCAACAATGATTTTCCTCGGGGTCAACATATCTGGGCTGCCTAATCACAGCCAACTTCAAAAATGATGGAAGCATTAATCAAGTACCATACCTTTACCTCAGGGGCCCAGTCTTCAGTCTACTTGATCCTTGTTGCAGTATTTTTCAGCCTTCCATGACTACAAGCCCCTTTCATCCTTCCAATTCTTTCCTGCCTCCTTTGCCTTTATCCATCTTCCTGTAAGAAAGAGGTCACAAGGGTGTAATTGACCATTTAGCAGAAGGTCCTTCCAAACCACCTCTCTCCTAAGATAGGCTTTCAAGAGAGGCAGCCCAGCCACCTGAACTCCACAAGCACACAAATGGAAATGTCTGACGTAGTTTCCCCATCAATGCCTTAGAATGCAATGTGCTCATTAATGATGCAACACTTTAGATGCTTGGCATCACTGCACTTTCAGCAAGCGTACAGAGCATTTCCTGAGAGAATACAAGTGTACATGGAAGCATGCATGTGCCCAGGTGCCATGAGCTTTTTATGACACACATCTAAAAGTTTTCCATAAGGGAACTGAAAGTCTATCTCCAATTTAAAGCAAACAACCCACCCCCCATTATTAAGTACTGCTATGACTCTCCCATATGTACAGTCAGCTATATACAGTCCCAAGCACACACAAAAAAATATTAGATTCCAGTTTAGACACAGAAATGACAGAGAAAATTTTATTTATTTTCATGGACATAGTGTCTTCAGTGTCTACCAAGGCTGCACTTTTTGCCCTAACTGCTAAGAATATCCGGTCTAGGTTAGAGCCTGCAGTCTAGGCTAACAGTCTGCCATAGTGCCTTTTATTGCTAGCTGAATATTCATAGGTTTCATAGGACTAATTTTAGTAAAATAATTTTAACTGTTCTGAAATTGTCTCTTTTAATACTCTCTGGGAGTAACCTCATTTAATTTTTTTTCTATTTTGCCGGTGGTGTTTGTTGCTTGTCCTCTTTTTATTTCTTAGTTGCATACAAAGTTTGTAATGGCCCTTGCACCCATGCAATAAATCTGAATCTCACATGTTCACACCCCACAACTCAATGAGAGATAGGATGTAGATGGGTTTTTACTGAAGGACACTCATCAGATGGGGCCTTCAATGACATCATGCCTTCCTCAGCCTAATCTGTCATACAGAGTTCCATTGGGGTTGATGACCTTCTATACGACACCCCAACAAGAGCTTGGAAAATGTATACCAAGCAGTTCTAATTGTTAAAAAAAAAAGGAAATTAAAATGGGCAGTCTAAGACTTATGGCCAAAGTTGTATTAATACTCCTGATACATGCGGGAAAAACAGATATCCACAGATCAATACATGCCAGAAAAGGTAGTAGATGACAGGATGTGGAATCTGTTGAGCCTTGCTTAAGTTCTAAATCAGTATCTCTCGTTGCACTTCTAATTCAATATTTTCCTCTGTACACCAGGGGGCAGACAATGCCACACTCAAATGGAATAAGCTTCCTATGTACCGTAATTTTTTTTTCCAAAAGCAGCTAGTTTATAATCGGGAGGAAAAGTTATAAATGGCTTTTGCCACTCTTTTGAAACCCACACTGCACATGAATATGAAATGGCCCACTCAGCCTTCAATTGAAAATCCTAGACATCTTTGCGACTTTCTTTCTCAATGGTGTTAACACAATTGTTTTATAATCAATGAAGATGACACCTGGATGGCCCAGGCTAGCCTGATCTTGGCAGATTCTTGAAAGCTAAGCAGGAATGGCCCTGGTTAGTATTTGGATTGGGAGACTATCAAGAAAATCCAGGGTAGCTGTGCAGAACCAGGCAATGAAAAACCATCTCTGCATGTCTCTTGCCTTGAAAACTCATGGAGTTGCCATAAATTGGCTTTGTCTTGATGCAGTTACCACCAAACACATAATTATTTTAGGCTACAAAATAACATCAGGTGACAGTACAAAATAATGACTTAATAAGCATGACAAAGATAATTCTGCCACTCTAGACTGCATACATATAAATTCTTTTAGACTGACTATTGTGAAAATGGTAAAGCTACAGCCCAGGGGTGGTCAAACTGTGGCTCAGGAGCCACATGTGGCTCTTTCACACATATTGTGTGGCTCTTGAAGCCCCCAAAGCCCTGGCAGCTGGCTTGGAGAAGGCATTTCTCTCTTTAAATCACTTCTTGATAGTCTCCCATCCAAATACTAACCAGGGCCATTCCTGCTTAGCTTTCAAGAATCTGCCAAGATCAGGCTAGCCTGGGCCATCCAGGTCTCATCTTCATTGATTATAAAACAATTGTGTTAAATTAAATCACAAACAGGAGAGCCAGTTTGGTGTAGTGGTTAAGTGTGCGGACTCTTATCTGGGAGAACCAGGTTTGATTCCCCACTCCTCCACTTGCACCTGCTGGAATGGCCTTGGGTTAGCCATAGCTCTGGCAGAGGTTGTCCTTGAAAGGGCAGCTGCTGTGAGAGCCCTCTCCAGCCCCACCCACCTCACAGGGTGTTTGTTGTGGGGGAGGACTCTTTGGAGTGGAGGGCGGGATATAAATCCAATATCTTCATCTTGAGTTGTTACCAATATCTTCATCTTCATCTTCTTCAAGCCAAGCCAGCTGGTGGCTTGTAGAATGCATTTAAAGTTAAAGTTGCTTTCTTTCTACCTCTACCTCCCTCCCTTCCCCTCCCCTCCCCCTATTTGCCTGCCTGCCTTCCTTCTTCTGATGTTCACGTCTTGTGGCTCTCAAACATCTGATATTTATTCTATGTGGCTCTTATGTTTAGCAAGTGTGGCCATCTCTGCTACAGCCTTTACACCGTGGCTGTAGCTCTAGTCAATATGTAAAGGCAGGCAGGCTATATATTTACTTACTACTTCTCTTCTGAGCATCCCATGACCCAAGTTTGCTAACAGCAGCATTAAAACAATTTGACAAACCAAACATTTTTAAAAGATATGAAAATATTACAAGCCAATATTAAAATACCTGTCTGAATAGTGCACACACCATCTGAGAAAACAGGCCAACATGGGTGACCTCTTCCATTGCTTACATTCACCTAGACCTAGAGTATTAACTAATGATACATTCCTGCTTGCCTGACAATAGCCTGTGTTTCATCAAGGATATGGAAAAGCTGCCCAGAGTTCAAGGGTTTAGCAAAAGAACCCCATTTATTACATGACAAAAGTTGGCAGGCCTTAATGAAACCATGTCCAGCTTCACAATTAGGAAAGAAGCCTAATCAAGGAAATTAAAGGACAGCACTGAAGGCTCATCAATAAACTATTGACTGGGCTTGTTATTTTCAGGCTCCAAGTCCTGCTAAGTTAAAGTGATATAAATGGAAACGGCAGAATTAAGCCTTGAATGAAGGACAACAAATACAACACACCAAATCCCTCCAGATTTCAAGCAGCAGCTCAGTCCAGCAACCAAGAAACCCCTTGAAATCATATATTGAGAAATCTGGCCACTATTCCTCTGGCTGCAACCCCAAATCTTTGTTGAGTAAGGCTTTCCTCACTTTTAAATACCTTCTTACATAAAGTCATAATTTACAGCAAGAAGCAATAAAAAACCAAGTGGCATAAGAGATGAGAAAATGGCACTGCGTGTTACAAAAGTCAGAAATTGTATCCCACTGAAGCACAAACTTTAAAATGTGAGGGCAAACAAAGAAGGCAGAAAGAGAGACCTTTGATAACCACTTTTCAATATAGTCCTACCCTTAATAATTGCTTGCAAGTGCTAGATACCAAATGGCACAGCTCTCCTAGTAAGAGCTGCTGATTTCCAAAAGCTACCTTGCTAGAATTGCTCTTCACAGCTTGAACCTGCCCTTTATGCTCCCATGACATCCTCTTGACATTATCTGTCCCAAATCTATGTTATGGGGCTTGTAGAAAGACATGGCCAAGAGAAAAGTGCCCTGTCTCTTTAAGAGAGGCTTAGCCGGATGTTATCTACCTTCAAGCTGACAGGAAGAAATTTGATTCCATTGAAATGTGGTGTTGGTAGAGAGTTTTATGGATACCACGGACTGTCCAAAAGACAAATAAGTGGTTTCTAGATCAAATCAAACCTGAATTCTCCCTATAACCTAAAACGACTAAATTAAGGATATTGTACTTTGGCCACTATGCAAAGACAAGGCTCAATGGAAAGGACAATAATGCCATGAGAAAGGTAGCAGGAAAAAAGGAAGACTCAACATAAAATGGATTGAGATGAATTGAGATGACCGAGAAGATTCAACATGAGATGAATCAAGGAAGCCATAGGCCTCACTTTGCAAAACCAGAGCAAGGCTGTTAATGATAGGATGTTTTAGAGGTCATTAATTTATAGGGTCATCAGAAGTGACCTGACAGCACTTAACACACACACACACCTCTACTTCTGTGCCATGAAAAGTATTACATTAAGCCTCTATCAGGGCTTTTTTTTGTAGAAAAAGCCCAGAAGGAACTTATTTGCATATCAGGCCACACCCCTGACACCATTATTGTTTCACAGAGCTTTTTAAAGAAAACGCCCAGCAGGAATTCATTTGCATATCAGGCCACACCCCTGACACCAAGCCAGCCGGAACTGCGTTCCTGTGCATTCCTGCTCAAACTCCCCCCCTGGCCTCTATGAAGAGGACAAGAATCTCTCTCAAGGCCAATTACCAACTCTACCTATGGCTGTTCCACACCTATGGAACTCTTCTTATGACCTGGCTGAAGTGTATTATCAGGCACATCATTCACAGCCCAGGAGCGAGCAAGGAAGGCTAGGCTAACGAGGGCACACAGATGAGGGAAAGGTCATAGCTCAAAGGCAGAGCATCTGTTTTCTTTATAGAAAGTCCCAGGTTCAATCCCCAGCATCTCCCACTAAAAGGATCAGAGGCCAGGTAAAATGAAGGCCTATCGCTGCCAACCTCAAGGTGCGGCTGGAAATCACCAGGCAAGCAAGGCAAGGAAAATAGCACTGCTGTGAGCAGATCTTTCCCAAAAGACCGCACCAAATCACAGTAAAGCAGGGGGAAACCTGGAAGCAGGATGAAACGAGGATGACGATGACGTCATGTGGATGCTCCTCCAAACAGCACTGCAGTTCAGGAAGCCGCGCAGAGGAAAACATCCGTGCAGAAGCAGACGGCTGTCACAACAAACTATTGTTAGCCATAAACAGGAAACTGGAAAGGATGGTGCATGAGAAAGAGAGAGAGAGAGCAGAACAAGTCTGTGACTCATTTCTCATCCCTTCTCATGGCTTGGTGGATGACTTGAACTGACCATTGAATTATGAGACTCTCGCTGATGTCTACGCATGTGTGAGCCTGTCCCAACAAAATATAATCCATAAAACAGTATTGTAGCCTCCCCCCAAAGTTCAATATTTCTCGTCTAAAACTGCTTGCATTGCATCTGAACCTGAGCCACCAGTTTTTAAAGTTTTAGAGGATAGCAGTGCTGATCTGCAATAGAACAGCTAGATATGAGCTGACTCCTAAGACTCGAAGATTTCCATCCCAGCTCATATCTGACAAAGGGAGCTTTAACTCTCTAAAGCTCATAGCCCCCAAAATGTAGTTGGTCTTCAAGGTGCTTCTGCACTAGTAGCCAGCAGTTTCTACAGTGTCTTACACTCAGAGGTATGTACCCGGGGTCTTACAAGCAGCACGGTTTCCTGGATGTGAATTGCAGGCTGTAAACAGTTACCTCACACCAGGGGTTGTTTTGTAGAAAAATAGGTGGTGGAGCTCATCCAGGGATTCCTATGCAGCTGCACCTACCATTCAATGAACAAGGAAGGTAGTAGGAGGGGGAACCATCAGAAAGGTTCAGGAGCTGTGCTCCTGTGAGTTCCTGCTGAATTTAAGGCCTGCCTCCCACAAAGTCCCCCCACCATTCCTGTAAAACTAAATAATGCACCTGCAAAAAACTGTCGGAAAGCATGCTGAAGCGAATGGTGTGAATGTTTTTATGTGCGCTACTAGTTATTTGTTTGCTTCTTTTAAATTTTCTTAAGTCATGGAGGTGGTCAATGAAGTTCCTGGGTACACCTGAGCAGCACAGAGAAATCTAAAGGTCTGTGTTTCCCTGGTCTTACTTTAGAATCATGGCCTACCAGGCTCCACATTTAGCTTTGCAGGATGCCGCAAAAGGGAACAAGTAACTGGGGATTTTAAAAAGCTGTTTATTAAAGTTTAGCACAGTTGTTCTTAGCAAGGCAAAACTAGCAAAGGCAGCTCTGGGTTTTCCTTGAGGAAATGGAAACTGGGGAGAGCAGCATCACATCCCCCACTTAACTCCTTTCCATTCCATTCCCAAACTCTCTGCCTTCCCTAGGCACTGCCTCCCCATATCTCCCAGAATTCTGCAGGCCACTGTTGGCAAAAATAATAGCAGCTATTCATCCCACTTTCCAATAGGGTTGCCAACTCCAGGTGGTGTCTGCAGATTTCCCACTATTACAACTGATCTCCAGGTGACAGAGATCAGTTCACCTGGAGAAAATGGCCACTGGGGAAGTTGGACTCTATGGCATTATGCCCCAAACCCTGCCCTCCTCAGGCTCCACCCCCAAAATCTCCAGGTATTTCCCAACCTGGAGCTGGCAATCCTTTCCAATGAATCAAGTATGGCTTTATAAACTTGGTTTAAAAAAAAAGAGTAGTGAGCCCTGGCCTGAATAGCCCAGGCAAGCCCAATCTCACCAGATCTTGGAAGCTAAGCAGGGCCAACTCTGGCAAGTACTTGGATGGGAGACCTCCTTGGAATACCAGCAGTCAGGAGGCAGGGGCAGGCTTTATTCAGCCGCCTCTCTGAATAGCCTCCATGCCTCCAGTAGGGGTCAGTCACAAGAGATCACCATGACTTCCAGGTTTGCACATATACACTCAAAAAATACAAAAAATTATGGGGCAGTGTGTGTGGTTTTCCTGAAAAACAGGTTTCCTACCTGTAACTAATGATCTTCGAGTGGTCATCTGTGCAGTCACACTGATGGGAGAAGGCGCCTGCGCCAATCACGATCGGTAAACTTCAAAGCTGCGGATTTCCGCGCCCCCGCCGCAGCGCGCATGCGCAGTCCCCCGTCTGCGCATGCCCACCGAGGCGGGGAGCGGACATCCCGCCAGTTCCTTCTGACCGCTGCAATAGCCCAAGCTGATGGACCGGCAGCGGAGGGGAAGGAGGGCGGGTAGTGTGACTGCACAGATGACCACTCAAAGATCATCAGTTACAGGTAGGAAACCTGTTTATCTTCTTCGTGGTCTCTGTGCATCACACCGATGGGAGAGTAGCAAGCCAAGGTCTTACCTGGAGGAGGGCGCAAACGGTCCATCATGAAGACATCGACTGCAAAACCGCACGGCCCACCAAGGCATCTCGACACCGTCCCAGGTCCAAGGTGTAGTGGGACACGAACGTGTGCGCCAAGGCCCATGTCGCAGCCTTACAGATGTCCTGGATGGGTACACCCTTCATAAAGGCTGCCGAGGCCGCCACCGCTCTGGTAGAGTGGGCCCGAACCGGCCCAGGAAGCGGCGTCTTGCGGAGGAGGTAGCACAGGCGAATGGTCTCGATGATCCATTTCGACAAGCGCTGGGAGGATATCCTCTTGCCCTGTGATGCCGTGGCATAGGACACGAACAGGCGAGGGTCCTTCCGGGACGCCTTCGTCCGATGCAGGTAGAAGGACAACGCCCTCTTCACATCCAGCGCATGAAGCCGACGTTCAGCGTCATTGGCCGGAGCCGGAAAGTAGGAGGGCAGGTGAATCTCAGCGTTGAGATGAAACGAAGAGACGACCTTAGGCAGAAAGGTAATGTCTGGCCTAAGGGACACACCGGAGGTAGGGAGCGTCACTTCGAAGAGCAGCCAGCTCCCCCACCCGTCTAGCTGACGTGATGGCCACCAAGAACGCCGTTTTCCAAGCCAGAAGGTGCGGCGCGCACGTGGCCATGGGCTCGAACGGTTTCCCCGTCAAAGCCCTCAGGACCAAGGCTAGATCCCAAGCAGGAGCGGGGACCTTGAGGGCCGGGTATAGCCTGACAATCCCTTTGAGGAACTTCTTGGAGTCCGGGTGAGCGAAAACCGAATGGCCGTCCACTCGAGAGTGTTCTGACGAGACAGCCGCCAGGTAGACGCGCACGGAGGGCACTGTCAGGCCATCGTCCAGCAACGATAAGATAAAGTCAAAGACCACTGGCAGGCCCGCTTCACGGGGAGTGACCCCTCTGTCTAGGGCGAACTTGACGAACTTAGCCCACTTATAGGAATAGGACCTCCTGGTTGAGGCCTTCCTACAGTTCAGCATCACGAATCGCGCCCGCTCGGACAGCCGAGGCCGCTCAGGCGCCACGCAGTGAGCTTCAATTGGGGAACGTCGTGGTGAAGAACCTGGCCCCGATGGGAGAGGAGGAGATCCGGGGCCCGTGGGAAAGGGTGGAAGTTCCCGCTGGCTAGTCGAGAAACCACTGGGAACCACTGCTGCCGGGGCCACCAGGGGGTGACAAGGATCCCCACCGGCCTGTCGCGAAGGATTTTCTGTATCACCTTCGTCATGAGAGGGATCGGGGGGAAGAGGTAAACCTTGTGAAGGCTCCAAGGAACTAGGAGTCCGTCCCCCAGGGACCCACGACCTTGGCCCCCTCTGCTGCAGAACAGCCTGCACTTCCTGTTTTCCCGTGTCGCAAAAACGTCCAAGTCGGGAGTCCCCCACCTTTGGAAGACCGGTGCCAGGTAGTCCCAATTTAACTCCCACTCGTGGAGGGACGCCCCCCCCACGGCTCAGGAAGTCTGCCCGGACATTCTGCTCCCCCGGAAGATGGGTTGCAGACAGCGACACGCCCAGTGACTCGCATAGGTCCCACACGGACACGGCGAGGAGGCAGAGCCTGCGGGACACCGTGCCCCCCTGCCGGTTGATGTACGCCATCGCCGTGGTGTTGTCCGTCATGACCAGCACCGCCCTGTTCCGGAGAATGGTCTGGAAGGACTGCAGTGCATGATACACCGCCAGGAGCTCCAGGTAGTTGATGTGGCATTGGGAGTGGCGGTCGGGCCACGGGGCGCCCACACAGAGTCCCGCAACATGCGCCCCCCAGCCCCAGAGGGATGCATCCGTCGTCACCGTCACTGTAGGGGCCGGGCGTCGGAAGGGTAGACCCTCCATCAGATGGTCCCTGTTCTCCCACCATCGGAGGGATGCGAGGACCTCCGACGGGATCGTCAACCTGCGGGAAAGGGGGTCGATGTTGCATCGAAAGACCCTGAGGAACCAGAGCTGCAGTGGCCGCATGCGTCGTCTCGCCATGCCGATGACCGACGTCGTAGCTGCCATGAGGCCCAACAGTCTTTGCACCTGTCGAGTTGGAACCACGGGTTTCTCTTGAAAGGAGCGCACCGTCTGTACCAGCACCTCCGCTCTGTCGGGGGGAAGAAACGCTCTGCACGCCTCCGTGTCCAGGATCACCCCAATTAACTGCACCTTGCAAGATGGGCGGAGGTGGGACTTCGCCCAGTTGACCTGCAGGCCCAGTTTTGTGAGCAGAGCAAGGGTCAGTCCGATGTGGTGTTGCAGAAGCTCCTCCGAGCTTGCCACAATCAACCAGTCGTCGATATAGGGAAAAATCGTCACCCCCTGCAGCCGCAGGTGGGCGGCCACGACGACCATTGTCTTTGTGAAGACCCTCGGAGCCGTACATAGTCCAAAAGGAAGGGCCCGGTATTGAAAATGGGCTCCCCCGATAGCAAAACGGAGGAAGCTGCGGTGGGCAGGAAGGATGGAGATGTGAAAGTATGCATCCTTCAAATCCAACGTGGCCATGAAGTCGCCCGGAGACAGCAATGGAAGGATATGCTGCACGGAGACCATCCGGAACTTGTCACAGCGAACAAACAAGTTCAGGTCCCGAAGACACATGATCGGGCGGAGACCACCGTCCTTCTTTGGGACAGTAAAGTAACGGGAGTAGAACCCTAGGCCCCGTTGGTCTGCAGGGACCTCTTCGATCGCACGTTTGAGGAGGAGGGAGTCCACTTCCGCCTGGAGGGATGGGGAAGGGGGGGTACGGACGAACTTTAGGGTGGGGTAGCGTAGGAACTCTATGGCGTACCCCCGTCGAATGATGGATAACACCCACAGCTCCGATGTAACAAGGGACCACTCCGGTAGGTGGGGGGAAAGACGGATAGAGTCCGCTACTGCTGATGGAGGAAGGAAGTCAAAGGCCCTGCTTGCCCTGCTTGGACCCTTTCTGACGAGGCTGGGTAGCAGGGGGAGAGTACTTCTGTTTGGAGGAATATTGCTGACGCTGGAAGGGCGCTGAAGACTTGGGTTTCCAGGAACGCTCTGGTGACTTCGCATACCGTTTCTTCTGCCACGGTTTCGTCCACTGCCGCTTTGATTGGGGGCGGGGGGTCGAAACACCCAAGTTACGTGAGGTTTTAATGCTTTTGTCCAGCTCCTGGAGGACAGAGTCCGTAGTGGAGCTGAACAACCCCAAACCGTCGAACGGGGGATCCTCTACGTAGACTTGAGTGTCTGGTTGCAACGCCGTGGACCTCAACCAAGAATGACGACGAAGAGAGATGGCCGTCGTCAGTGATTTAACACATGCATCTCCGGAATGTTTGGCCGAGTTTATCTGCTGCTTGGCCAGCAGTATGCCTTCCTTCTGCAGCCGCTTGAGAGTGCCCCTGGTCTGTTCAGGAAGGGTACCCAGGACGGAAGAAATCTGCTCCCATAAGGCGTATTGGTACCTTCCCATACACGCCGAGTAATTGGCTATTTTCACCCCCAACGACCCCGCAGAATATAGCCGGCGACCCATGGAGTCCAGTTTCCTGCCTTCCTTATCTGGTGGTGTGGAGTGTGTCTTCTTCGCCCGGGATGAAGAGGACACAACCACCGAGTTCGGTCTAGGATGCGTGTAGAGGAACTCGGCGGTGCTTTCCTGGATCCGATACATATGATCCAGACGCCGGGAAGACACCGGGGTAGAAGCGGGCTTGTCCCACGAGGATTTCACCGTTTGGAGCATCACATTGGTAAGTGGCAACGCCACTGCCGTAGAGGTGTCCCTCTGGACGACATCGAAGACACTGTCCGTTATGACTGGTAGTGGCTGCTCCGTCGACAAAGACAGTGTCTGGGCCATTCTGCGGACCAGATCCCCGTAGGACTTGAGGTCCTCTGAGGGGGAGATGGGAAGTTCATCAGACGTTTTCTGGGGGGGGGGAGGATCCCCAGAAGGGGGATCTTCCAGGTCGTCGGGGGAGGAGTCCGATGATCTGGGTGATGCCCCCGCTGACGCCGAACGCTCGGATGGATTTCGGTCAACCGGCGACCCTTGCTCCGGTGGAGGAGTCTTGGGGGTCGGTTCCCGTCGAGTGCGATGCTCCGAGTCCGGTGGTTTCGGTACCGGATCCACCTTAGGAGCTGCCCCCATCGCCGCCGACGCCGACGAATGTTTCGACGGGTGGTAGGACATGCGAGAGTGATACGAAGTGGCAGAGCGCTGGTCCCAGTCTGGTTGCTTCGGGGCAAGCCATGGAAACGGAGGTTGCAGTGGGTAAGCGCCATATAGATATTGCCATTGGCGTTGATCCCAGGGTACTTGCTGTACTGGCTGCTGCAGAGCACGATCAGTCCCGACATCATGCGGAGAGCGAGTTTCAGACCGGTCTCGATCGGATCGATGGCGAACCGGGCTTCGGGATCGAGGAGTCTCTCGGCCCGAAGAGGAACGACGGTCCAGCGTTCTGGCCGAGCGTTGAGCCAATTCGATCTCGGAGTCCGAGTCGGTAATGACGAGTTGCGTCGAGGCCGAAGCGAGCAGCTGGCTGTCCCGACGTACAGCGAACAGCTTCAACGGGGGAATATCGCCAACCGGTCCCGGAGGAGATTCAGGAGAAGTCAACGGTGCCGACTGAGCAGGCTTAGCCTTTTCAGCTTTCTTGGGCTTCTTTGCTTTATCGCCAGACGTTGCCTTTTCGTCCTTGTGCTTTTTAATCGGCACCGGGGACTCAACGTCAGATGCCGAGCCCGCACGCTTACGGGGGCGATCGGCATCACCGATTTGGCGATCGGCGTCGACGGGCTTCGATGTCGATGGCTCTTCGGGAGCGGCCTGCTCGGCGGCCATTTTGCGGGGGGAGAGAGCTTGCTCCATGAGCGCGGCTGCTAGCCTTGCCGCCCGGTTTTTCCTGGTCTGCTTCGAGAATTTGGAGCAGTGGCAGCAGGAAGCCGGCGTGTGGCTTTCCCCCAGGCACAGTAGGCAAAGAGAGTGTCCGTCGGGGGGTGCAATTTTACTCCCGCACTTCGCACACCGGCGAAAAAACCCCCACCGTCTTTCCATACGCTACGAAAGACAAGGCGGGAAACAATCGCGAGGAGGGGAAGGGAAGGCCCCCGAAGGGGAAAGAAAGATTTTTCCCTCACTCGCGAGACAACCTAACAATATCTAACTAACTATAACTGTAATCTAACTACAACTAACTAACAGCTAAGGAAAAAACAAAGTTCACCGACCGAAGCAAGAGAGATCAACCGATCAGCGCGGCGGTCAGAAGAGAACTGGCGGGATGTCCGCTCCCCGCCTCGGTGGGCATGCGCAGACGGGGGACTGCGTATGCGCGCTGCGGCGGGGGCGCGGAAATCCGCAGCTTTGAAGTTTACCGATCGTGATCGGCGCAGGCGCCTTCTCCCATCGGTGTGATGCACAGAGACCACGAAGAAGATTAGATTGTGATCAGTAGCTTTAATCCAGTTGCCTTGTACTCTGTTGTCAAGCCACAAAGAGCCATTCCTGTTACCTTAGTCAAAGAAACAAAGAGTTGAAAGGGACCTCCAGGGTTATCTAGTCCAACCCCCTGCACAATGCTGGAAAATCACAAGTACCACCCCCTACCCTCCTTCTCATGATCTGCCTAAGTTTACAGAATCAGCATTGATGTCAAATGGCCATCTAGCTTCTGTTTAAAAACCTCCAAGAAAGGAGAGCCCACCACTTCCCAAGGAAGCCTGTTCTACTGAGGAACCACTCTCACTGTTAGGAAGTTCATCCTAATGTTTAGCCAGAAACTCTTTTGATTTTATTTCAACCCACTGGTTCTGATCCACCCTTCTGGGGCAACAGAAAACAACTCTGCACCATCCTCTATATGACAGCCCTTCATATGGTGATCATATCCCCTCTCAGCCGCCTCCTCTCCAGGCTAAACATCCCCAGCTCCTTCAACCTTTCCTCATAGGACTTGGTCTCCAGACCCTTCACCATCTTCATTGCCCTCCTGTGGACACGTTCCAGCTTGTCTATATCTTTCTTAAATTGTGGTGCCTAAAACTGATAAGTTACAGGGGAACTGCACAGTGTGCACAAAAACTTCTGTGGACTGAGAAAACTAGGTGTTCTTGTTGTTGTTTTAAGTTTCACTGATTTTTCTAGCAGCTTGGCTTTATGGCAGCTTTACAGCAATTCTGCTGCACTGAAGCTCAGCCAGGGACATATAGTCAGAAGCCAGATGCTCTTTCATCTGGAGGGCAAAGAACTAAGCTAGTCATAAAGACAATAGAACTGGAGAATTAATGTGTAGCGTCTCCTCTCAATCTCAATCTTAAATAGCCTTGTTCCCATGTTACAGTGCAAGCACACAGACCCTGCATGGACGTGTGTACATCTATTTGTAAGCAACAGCTAACGTGCATTCACTTTACAACTGAAACCAAGGATCATAATCTGGATAAATGTGGGGTTTATATCCCACATTCAGCCACACATACATTCAATGTAATGTGAGAATTACTCAACACACTTTTTTAAAAAAATCAAGTTACAACAGTCACAGATTGTACATGGGTTCACTTGGAGTTGTGAATGGGACTCAGGTTGGTTCTACTTCTAGAGTCTAACCTCATATGCTCATCTTTGCAATCCCCATTTTTTTCCAGAATTATCAGGTGCACAACTGCCTATCTGGAGGGGGCTTCGGTGTGGGACATAAGTTTTAAGGCCCCCCCCCGCGCAAGAGTCATCTCTGTAGACTGCAGAGAAGTCAATTTTTTGATGTTTCCCCATGTAATCTTCTCCTGCAAATTAAAAAAAAAGCATCAGAGAGAAAGGTTTCCTCCTAGCCTTTCATAACCTCAATGGGTTGCAGAAAGAAAGAAAGAAAGAAAGAAAGAAAGAAAGAAAGAAAGAAAGAAAGAAAGAAAGAAAGAAAGAAAGAAAGAAAGAAAGAAAGAAAGAAAGAAAGAAAGAAAGAAAGAACGAACTGCAGATTTATACCCCACCCTTCTCTCTGAATCAGAGACTCAGAGCGGCTTACAATCTCCTTCTTCCCCCACAACAAACACCCTCATGAGGTGGGTGGGGCTGAGAGAGCTTTCCCAGAAGCTGCCCTTTCAAGGACAACTCTTGCGAAAGCTGTGGCTAATCCAAGGCCATTCCAGCAGCTGCAAGTGGAGGAGTGGGGGATCAAAGCTGGTTCTCCCAGATAAGAGTCCATGCACTTAAAAGTCCTATTTAGTTTTGTTTGTTTAAAAAAATGCACATCTACAGATGAGGACTGCAGATAAGCTTGCTACAAGCACTGGGCAGCTACCATGGTGTCAGCAAATAAGAGACAGGGGCAAAAACATCTATATGTTTTCACTAAAGCATTAGTAAGCATAGACTATGAAAAAAGTTTAAAGTGGAGCCAGGTGATGCTGAGAAATTCTTTATCTCCACTGATGGAAGCCAGCAGAGATTTTGCACATAAGTGCTCCAGTCACGGTCACGAGAAGTTCTCTGCCAATTATGCCAGGTTTTATTTATGAACTGTTACTTTCTAAGAGTATTGAAAAGTACATTACAGAGCCTGAGAAATGTCAGGACTTGGCTGTTTTCCAACAAGAGCACATTCAATACAAAATGTTACACTCCTGGCAACTGAGTGAGAGAGAGATCTGAAAAGGCAACTGGTATGCAACTAGTCTACCCCCCCCACACACAAAAAAAATGCAACACATCAAAACACACACACACACAAATAGGTGATGTTATACACAACTGTGTATTACAAACTGTGTAAGCAAATTATTGATATATTAATACATCACAATGTGCACTCACTATCAGTTTCATAATCCTGTAGTCCTACCAAAATTATTTTAAAAGTTGCTTGAAATTATGTGAATTCACACATGGTGAATGCCAGACTTGATCCTAGATTGATCATGTTCCAAGATTCAACATTAACTCCAAATTTCCAAAAATCTCCACAGCAGAAAATTTTATGGGGTATTTATCCACTTACATCTGCTTTGAAATGGGGCTTCTTCTAAGGCCTAATTCTTGCTGAAGCAGGAAACCTGTTTTGAGCCACACCAGACAGAAGGTGAGGGCTCATATTATGAATTCTCCCCCATTTGAAAAAGAAACTGTTTGCATAGAAAAAGGCAACAGAAAAAAAGTTGATTAGAAGCCTTCTTCCAGACAGCTTGTTTACTACAGAGTTTGTACCCAGTTGAAGATCTGAAAGAGAGAGAAGAGCAACCTTGCTCAATTTCTGTCCTGGCTACAGCTCCCCCACTCCTACAATTTTGTATCGATCACAGTCCAGTGACATCCAGCAGCATGTTTTCAGGGTCCATGGGGAAATACTGGGAAGAAGGTGGGGAACCAAACACAGAGAGAATCCAACCCTATGAGGATACAGTTTCTGTTTGCTAGTGAGGTTTATTTATTTGTTCGATTTAACACTGCAAGGCAGGCTCAGGGCGGCTTACAATACAAAAAGCTAACAAAGATCAGTTTAAAATACATTAATAATTATACAATAAAATACATAAAAATACATAAAACTCACATCAATATGCACTATGCTACCTTTTCCTTAAATCAATTCTTCAAGTATTCCAGTGTTCAATATTCTGATGTTCAAAGTTTAAATATTCAGGCATCCCGATATCAATTAATTGTATGCCAACCGGAAGAGGGCTGTTTTACAGGCCCTGCGGAACTGTTCAAGGTTCCGCAGGGCCCTCACCTCCTCCGGGAGCTGGTTCCACCAACAGGGTGCTGCAATTGAAAAGGCCCTGTCTCTGGTCGCTTTCAGATGGGCCTCCTTTGGCCCAGGGATTATAAGGAGGTTCTGAGACCCCGATCTCAGCACTCTCTGGGGAACATGTGGGGAGAGACAGTCCCTAAGGTAGGTAGGTCCCAGGCCATAAAGGGCTTTAAAGGTCATAACCAGCACCTTGTACCGAACTCGGTATGTTATCGGCAGCCAATGCAGTCCCCGGAGCCCCGGCTGAATGTGCTCCCGTCTAGGGAGCCCTAACAACAGCCAGGCAGCGGCATTCTGCACTAGCTGCAACTTCCGGGTTCGGCACAGGGGCAGCCCCATGTAGAGGGCATTGCAGTAGTCCAGCCTCAATGTGACCGTTGCATGGATCACTGTTGCCAGATCGCAGGTGTGGTCATGACTGTACATTTTAAAAACACTGCAAGGACACAGCAGTGTTACATGCAGAGTGGCTTGGCTGTGATGCTTCTTGTTGGCTTCTCTCTGCATGCATGGACAGAGAGAGGGAGGAGGTATAGAACCCATGCCCTCTATGTCAAGATCTCTTGCCATGTTCTGTTTTGTAATACTATTTTATAAGGCTTGCTTGCTTTGCAGCTATTGTATCTAACTTGTATCAAAACCAAGCAGGGCCTCATGAATAGACCAATGCAAGCTGGCTTTCAAGGTTAAGTGATATGGTGTATGTTACTGTCTCCCTTTGGTTTTCTTGTAGGAACTGTCCAGCTAAGATGTGCTTTTTCTGCTTGAATTTTGGCAGTAGTAACGGTTACTGATAAAGTAACGGTTACTGATAAAGGTATATAACCTGGATATACTCTACCCCTCTTTAGTTTAGACACTTCCCCCTGGAAATGTCTGTCATCTATTATTCAAAATAAATGCTTATCCTGGATACATGGAAAGTGTCTTTATTTGAAGATAGCAGCAGATCTATGCATATGCACTAGCAGCAAGTCCTTCCAACAAGTCAAGGGGAAATGGGGATCTATATAGGCTCACAACACAGCAGGTGGGGCAGTGTTAGGTCCAATTACTCTATACCTTCCTTGGTGACTGGATCATGTTTTTATACTTCTGATATTCTACAGTTCAACACTTCCTCTCCTAATGGAATGAGAAAGGGTAGAGTGAGATGATGCATCACTGGGGGGTCCAAAAGGATTGACTGGTCTCCAATAACCATGCCACTTGCTGCCTATGTCACTGGGGAAAGCTGCATGAAATGTATGATCTTACTTAACAAATGTGGGCGGGTACACACATAGGCGGTGCGTGAAAGAGATTTAATATTGAAGTGAAAGCTAAGCAAAGACATGCGTCACCATAGGGGCTTAACTACAACAGGGCATTGATTTTATATCATTGCACACTAAATTTTCTTCCTTAAACCATCAAGAGCCTTGCATCAATCCAGATGGATATTGGGCTATAATAATGTGTGATTTATCCACCAACATCATATTTGTAGATTTCATAAAGCGACTTATCTAGATAAGCCTTGACCTATTCTACCTTAAACACTGTAACACTAACCACTATATGATCAAATACAGTCCATTTTACCAAGCCACAGCTGTTTTCAGTTACCAAGGTGCCACAGTCATAAACCACATTCCTCAAAGTGGCTTAGAGATTCCCTAACTGCTATTTCTGCTAAGCAGGTTCAATGGCATTTGATACACCTAACAGGTACAGCTCTCTCTTAAAACCGATCTCTTTAAAACCAAGGTGATACACTAAAACAAATAGAAAGTTAAATATACCAAAACTTGACTCAGCAAATGCGTAGGTCCATCTGTGAATGTATGCAACACTGCACACCTTGAAAACTCCCCTTGTAGATGGATATGTACTATCATCCTACAATCTTCATCCTTTTCTTACCTTTCACCCCCAGGCAACCAACTGAGTTTGAGGTAGGGACTACTGCGGTCATGTAACAGGAAAGGGGGAGCCAGAGTGACAACCTGACTGGTGTCAAGGCCAGGACCATGGACTGTAGATCACAAGAGCAGAAGACAGTAAGTATAAGCCAAGAGCAGGGCTACACTGTAGTGATAAATGACAGAGGGAGACAGATAAACCTCTCTCGGAAGGGAATTCCAAAGTTCCAGCAGCACAACTGAGAAAGCCCTTTTTCAGGTTGCCAACATTTTCAGTTGGTGAGGGAATTCGGATCAGGGTCTCTGAAGATGACTGGAATGGATGGGTTTGGATGCCAATGATATAACTTTATGTCTGGGTGTACTCTCAATCTATTTACGAGACTTAAATAACCCCCAATTAAATTTTCTTCTTTTTCACTATTAATATGTTGAATCATGTCGAAAAAGACTTGGGAAGAAAGAGAATGGAAAAGCCGGTTTGGTAGTAGTTAAGAGGGGTGAACTCTAATCTGAAGGACCAGGTTTGATTCCCCACTCCTTCACATGCAGCTGCTGGGTGACCTTTGGTCAGTCACAGTTCTCTCAAGAGTAGTTGTTGTTGAAACAGCCCCACTTACCTCACAGGGTGTCTGTTGAGGGAAGAGGAAGGGAAGGAGATTGTAAACCACTCTGAGTCTCTGGGAGAAAGTATAAATCCAATCTCCTCCTCCCCCTCCTCTAATCTGGGTCTTGTTTATTTAAATAACTCCCTCACCTAAGAATAGAAATGGTTCTACTTTTAATTGCTAAAGTGTTTCATCCTCGGTTTTCTGGGGAACTAAACAAAGTAGTAATTTATACATATTATAAAATGTTGGGTTTACTAAGGGTGGACAATGATGAAAAAGAAATTGCACTCATTTAGCTGGCATAAGAACTTGGTGTATTCCTGCTGTTTTCTGCCAGCCTCTCTGTTCCTTCTCCAAAGAGCCTTCATCCACGTACTGTTACTTTGCTTCATGCTGTGGGCATGTTTCCAATGTCTAAAGACCACTGGCATTTGTTCTCAAGATAGAAATGTTACTGAGTTCTCACCGCCATTAATGCCAAAACAACTTCTAGAGTTACAAGGCCATGGGATGCAAATGCTATTGAGCTGGATGTACGTCGAAATCCTAAGCAAATGGAGAGCAAATACCATGAGGATGTGAATACCGTGAGGATGTGAAAAACTGACCAACCAAGCTGATCAAAGCAACAGGCACAACTATTACGCAGGACTTTTTCATGAACGTTGTTGATGTCTCCATTTTTAAGAATTGGTGACAGCAAATATCTTCTGTTAGTCCAGCATAATTACCATCCCTGAATACTGTTGTAGAATAAGCGATGCAAGGTTTATGAGCTAATCTTCTTTTCCCAGGTTTCTTAATATGCAGTTAAGTTGCTTTCACACAGGGACAATTCCCCATTGCGCTGTCATTGCTGCTACAAATTCAGAGCCAACAGAGACCCTGGCATGCAGGGACTTCCCATGCTCTTTCTTGGCACCACTATTCCCCCTCTAGGTTCTTTTTGAGGAATTTTTAAAAAAATGGTAGTAGGTATATCACTATAGTGTAATGACACTATAGAGATATAACTACTAATAATTTTTTTTAAACTGGCAATAAGACCAATGGTGGTTGTGGGGAGAAATGCCGGGTGCAAATGGAGCTTTCCATCCATATGGTCCCAAGACCAAGAAAAGTGTGCTCTTTCTGGAAAGACCATACCAAAGCAGTTTTTGGAAAACACACAGGAAAGTAAGCGAAAACCCCAAAGGTAGATGACTGCTCAACAATGTTGTGCAGGACCCAAAACAAACAAACTGCTACAATTCGAGGGGGAACATCAAGGGAGGCAACCTAACTAAGAGCAACAAGAACTAAATCCTGAACAGTAACAGACATGGTCACCATGTCAACATCAGTAACTGGAATCTGAGCACAGCCACTCAGGGTATCTAGTCACTGCTATAATTCTAATTAAAATAGAGACTTCACAGGTCACCTGAGGCTAATGTTTTCTCCTATTCATCAATTGGAGTTTTAAGAATGGTCAGAACAAGAAAACCATAGCTCTGCATTGCTTCTTCAATAAAATGTACACTTAGAAAGTGGATGGGACTGATTGACCACTGCAGATCTGATTGGCTATGCATATTAAAATCACACTTTCAGTAGCTGCTGTCATCACATTATTGGTTTTGCTCTCTCCTACTGCTCTTTCCCAGTGTATTCTTTAAAATTACTTTTGTACTCCTGAACTCAAGCTTCCTTTGGCTCTGCAGGGGCTATTTATGGTTGCCCCACCTCCCATGGTGGCTATTTCACGATTGTACCCTCCCCTGTGTCAAAATTTCAACGCCGTGCACCAGCCAGCTGCCACCTCCTCCTCAAAGGAGGAATTTGAAGAACTGGTCCTTCCACCAACAGAATTCCCACCTGAGCAGATGGATCCAGCAGCAGACCCAATGGGGGAAGCAAAGATGCTTGATCTTCCAGGAGAAGAAAAGGATGCCACAAAAGCCAGCTTCCCTGCCAGCCTCTCCTGAGCTAGTGGAGAGAAGAAGAAGAAAGAAGAAGAGAACACTTGGCAGTTCAGGAGAGATGACAAAGTGCCCACTCGACTGCTCAGCAACAGTCAGCATTAGTTTCTGGAGAAGTCTGCAGGACCAAGGCTGAAGGGACACAGGAAGGTGAACACATCTGGCCCTCAGGGGATGAGTCAGCAAAAAGGTGCAGATGAAACGAACACACTGAGCAAGGCTCAGTGTAGAAGCAACATTGCTCACTACCCCTCTGTGAGCTGCCCTGTTTAGCAAAAAGAGTTCTAATCTGACCCTGCTGTACCATATACCTTGTCTCTGATACCTTGTGTTTGATGCTGAAGTTTGGGACTCAGACCCTTGTATCCTGCACCTGTTCCCAAACCTTGGAACTGGACCACAGGACCATTGACCATCCTACCCTGATCTTTGAACTGGAACTTCAGCTATCTGATTGCAGACTGGTTGGTAGACCTTGCTCCTGTGTATTTCTGTACTTGTTGTCATTGTATTTAAGTATCTGGAAAACCCTAGGTAGAGCAACACTGGCAGGCCTAGCCCGGAATGTGACAACCAATTGTGACTATAAGCTCAAAAAGTTTGGGGATCCATGAGACACACAACTCTATCTTCATGGAAAGTGATAAATTAAGGAGCTGCCTGTCATATTTATATTTTGGCCTTATTCCAAGAATGTGTACCTCTTTAAGCATTACAAATTCACAGGTTGGCTTTGGATCCCACCCTATGTCAAACATAACACAATTACACGTAACTTGAGAGTCCGCCTCAAAATTCTTGTGCATGTGTGCCCAATTAAGATCAGGACTGTGATGCACATGAAGAAGGGGCTTCAGGCTTTAAATGTTCCTTTCCTAGCCTGAAGCCATTCATAGGTGTTTCCCAGCCTGTATTCTTCATAATGTGTGTAGAAGGGGACTAGTTCAACTATACCATGTCAGACCATTTATCATTACCCTCAGAATCCTCTGTCTTTACTTCCCAGCATCCTTTAAGATGAACATACCAAGGTTGGGACCAGGAACCATCGACATGTTAAGCATGTAGGAACCAGGAACCATCTACATGTTACTCACTACAGTCTGCCATTATTCTTTATATTATGAACAGAATTTTCCAGAACATTTATGCACTGGTTGCAAGCCTATGGCTGACTCTGGTCATCAAGCCTCCATTGAGGACTACAAACAGCAGCCCCCACCAAGCTCCTGGTCTTGTCTTCGTCAATGTGTGGGTCCATTCCCCCTTCTGGTTTTCCTTCTCAGGAAGAGGGAGGTGTTCCATTTGGCTCCACCTGTGGCAGCCATTTTGAGTTGGTGCTAACCACACCTCTTCAAAATTCCAAATACACCCACAGGCTCAAAAAGGTTGGGAACCTCTGTAGTAGAGAGTACTGATCTTGACAGACCAATGGTTTGACATAGGAAAATAAATATCACATTACATTTGTTTACATTAGAGAGCTGGAACAGCAAATGTTGGGCAAACTGAATTTTACAAGGTCAGAATCTGGTTCTCTTTGGGGCAAAGATCATTGCTTTATATGCCCCTACTTGAGTCCAATAGCACTGATTTAAATACATCTCTTTCAACCACTAATTTCAAATATTGGCTTGCAATGATGGCTTTGTCCCAATTTTGGTTTTGTGCTCCCCACCCTCCGCTATCTACCATCTGCCTCCCTTTCCCCTCTTAACGGCTTATTCCCAAAATCCCCTCCCCTCTCGTCTGATGCTTGCTCTTCTGACCACAACAAGCCCTAAGCTTCCTATATCAGCTTGGTGCTTGGATCTAATCCGCTTCGGATCTGAAGCACATCTACAGTATTACATGCAAGATTTAATGAGAAGATGATTAATTTGGACCTGTTCTTTTGGCATACCAGGAAAAGAAAAATCTAATGATCTTGGGTGATCCTTGGTGGATCAAAGAAATTGTTTATTCAACAGACATCTTTATATGTGGAAGTGAAACAAAGGCTTTATTTTTACTTTTCATAAAAAATCCTGCAGTTATTACTAGTTTTCTGGATCTTATTCCTGTTCAGCATAAGCAGCCATGTTTTGGGATTATGATGTCTGTTTTTCATCCCCAATCTTTGGGTTCATTTTCATAGCTTAGTTAATGGATCCTAGAATACAGAAAATCCCCAGACTAACTGTTGGGTAGTACAAAACATGCATACACCTCAAATATCTCCACAGACGCAGATTGCAGGGCCTCGGAGTTCAGAAGAAGTGCAACAGCTGGTCATCAATTGGCAAGCTCTTGCTGCCTCAAGGGTAAAGACCTCCAAAAGTGAGATCTGGGTCCTCCATTGTCTCACCACATGGTGTGGAATTAATGCAGGTTATTCTTGTGGGGGGAAAGGAGAAGATAACACAAGAGCTAAAAATCATCAAATCTGGCAGACAGTACACTGTCCTCTGTAATAGGCATTGAGGATGGGCAATACGGCATACAAACACATTTAATACATACACATTCACACATGTGTATCAACTACTTACTGTTTGTGAGTGAGAGAGCGGATATGTGTACGAGTATAGCTTTTATATTTCTGGATGCTTTCCTCTCAGCAACTTTGAAGCAGCGTAGTAAGGATTCGCTATCTTATTTGCATGTTAATACCCACCGGGCTTTCGAACGAAAGCACAGTTTTGTAGCAGCTGAATGATATTAATCAGACAAGCTTGTCCCTTTCTGGTTTCCAGTTATAAGAGACAGGTGGCTTGTCACAGTATGGTGAGGCTCTCTGAAAGGCAGCTTGCTCAGCAAACTGCCGAGTGAGCTGTAATAATGTGGACAATTAACATTCATGCTTCAGGGCCTTTCGGGAGCGGAAGGCATATCACTTCATGTACAGATGAATTGGGCAGTTTAGCGTAAGTACTTTTCCAAGGGATGTTGAAAAGTTTTCAACTAGATAATTAAGGATTTTAACTAGAAATAGAAAAGGGGAATAGACTTGGACCATTTTAGATCAATGTAGCTTGGGAAACAGAGAGCTGGGATCCAGGAGCATTTTCCATTTCTCATCCCTGTTTTTTTAAAACTAAAAATCTCTTGTCTTAATTTTGCTTCTGTGAAATCAGAACAAATTATGCATCATTTTTATGCATCATTTCAGTTTCCCCGCACACAATTTTTTTCTGGAAAATGTCAACATTATGTGTCAATAAACCTTTCCACTATACAAATAAATGATGTGCATTGCTTAAAAGGAATCACAGAAGATTCTGCATACATTGCTTACAAAATGTGTCTGCTATACAAACAAATGTATAACAAGGACAGTGAAAAGGAAGACTTGAAATTGTTGACACAAATATAAATGAATATAAAAAGAAACAAAATAGGGAACATTCATTCATCTCTAATAAATTTAGGACTCACTTTAGCCTTCAGTGGCTGATTCATTGTACAGTTCTCTCAGATCAAATCCTCACCAGTATAATCGTGACTTATGTGGAAGAGCACTGCCTTTCTGGAGGCCAGGGCAGACTGTGCCTCCAGCCTGCATGCTGCCGCCAGTTACTTATATCTTGGGGGCAGGGCCTACAATTCACCTTGCCCTGGAGGTCACATGAGCAGCCAGCATCAGCAGCAATGCCACCAAGACTGTGATTGCCACAACCATTTCTGGAGAGAGCCAGGCTGGTAGCCATGCCCCTGCAACCAAGTGGAGGGATGGACGGCGCAAGAGTAGCCCCAAGTATCCAGGAGGTGGCACTCCACAGAAGGTCTTATGAGGCTGCATGACAGGGAATAGAAGGTTGAAGCCGGGGGAGATAAGCGGAGGAATTGCTGGGAGAGGCATTCTGCTTTCTGGACTGCACAGAGAGAGAATGAATACAACAAGCAAGCCCTCTGAGGGGACTTGGCAGACTGGGGTGATGTTGAAACCCCATCCCCTCACATTTTGAGACCCAGAGGGGCAGATGAGGTTCCAGTCTGCAGCACTGAGGTGGTGTAGGACAGTGCAGCATATGCCATTCCAGGACAGTAGTGTGATGTCCGATGCATCAGCTGATCTTTCCCATATACAATATGTAACCTACTTTAGTAACAGTCTTAAGTGGGGAGTGGACTACTTTCCCTCAAGACAGAGCTCTGGAAAATGTAATGACCAATCAGGACGCAGTGTGTTCATTTTATACATTTTTCAATATAAGTGCAGTCTAGTTTTTCTTTTTTAAAAAATCTTTACAGATGATTTCCCTTTATAGCTTTTATATACATTGTGCTTAAGATCTTCTCCCACCCCTCCCAAACAATGTTCTATTTGTGGACTTTCTTATTTACTCTATTCTGTACAAATCTTCTAGAGAAACTTTACCTAGGTTTAAAACTCAAGTTGCAAGCATAGGACATTCCTCAGGAACAGGGGAAGTCAAAGCTATTACTTCCCTGGTGTTAAAGCCAGAACTTTGAGCTACAGTTGCTGGAAACCAGGGAGACTTACATTTACCGTTTTTGCACAAAGCTAACCTCGCAGTCACAATTCTGTTCCCTCCGCAGCGTCTGGTCGGATTTTGTACCATCTGCGCCAGAGTTATGCGTAACAAATGTAAACCGCTAAAACCCAGTTTCTGTAACTCCGGTGCAGATGGTGGGAAATCCGACCAGACACTGCGGAGGGAACAGGATTGTGACTGCGAGGTAAGCTGTGTGCGAAAACGGTAATTGTCATGGAAGCCCAAGCCAGTGGTAACATGACATTGCTGGCATCATTTCTGGTGCTTTCTGGAGATGATATCATTGAGTAATGGCAACATTCTAGAATTTACCTAAAACTCTATGGTTTAACTACAGAGTTTCTGGCAAATGCAGGGGTGTCGAACGCATTTGTTATGAGGGCCGGATCTGACATAAATGAGACCTTGTCAGGCCAGGACATGTGTGTGACATAAATGAAACCATGCTGGGTCGAGCTGGGCCATGTCAGGCCAGGCCCTTCCTCCCCAATGGAGGAGCCTCAGCCAATTGAGAAAATAGAGGTTTTGCTCTGCAGCTCCTGTGCAATTGAGCAAACCTTGCAAAGCAAGCTGTTATGCAGAAGGAAGCAAGAGACAGGGAGAAGGTAGCAGATGACAGCCAGTTTCTTGGGGGCTTGATAGGAGCCCTCCCGGGGGCCTAATTCGGCCCCTGGGCTGCATGTTTGACACTCCTGTGCTAGAGTGTCACTTGACATACATGGGCAAAGTTCTGACATTCACCTAAAACTATATGATTTACTCAGAGAGTTTTGGGCAAATGCTAGAGTGTCAGTGTGATGCCATCACTTCCAGGTCACACCAAAAGTTCTGTCATGGCATCAGCACAGTGCTTCCCCCCATTACCCACAGAATAGTCTCCCCACTGCCCGGCTGAGTGGCAGTGGCCAAAGCCAGCGTGGCGGCAGAGGTCTCCCTACTATAACCAGTAGAGCAAGACAGCCAGGGCAGGAAACTCAAGCTGAGCACCAGGAGGTGTGCTGTAGTGTGGAATCAGCCAAGGACTGGAGTCACAAAGGAATCCTCTCATTTTATCATCCTGCTGCTCCTCCAAGTGTGCATGCGAAGAGAGGAAGCAGGTATGCTATGCTTGTTGCCTACACATGAAAACTAGCAGCAGATCCATCCCCCAAAAGCAGTAAATGAAATGGAGGCTGCTCCAAATGGAGCAGGTGGCCACCCAATCCACTTTAGGATCCTAATCCATGGTTTGAAGAGCACTGTTCTGGAAGGTGAGGAATGATATTTCTCCCCCACAAGAAACCCTGCATGTTACAGCATGATTATTGCCTCATAGTTTCCTTTACATTGGACCAGCCCACAGCAGTTTTACAGCTGAACCCATAGCAGCATTACAGTAGCATCACAGGTGAATCCTTTAACAGGTGTATTTTCTAACATCTGGGAAAGTCGAATGGTTCATCCTTTAAGGTTTTGATAGATAGATAGAAAGATGATAGACAGATGATAGATAGACAGATAGCTGGACGGATAGACGGACGGACGGATATTTGTATGTTATTTTGGGAAATGAACAGGAAAAAAGCCAGAAATCCCAGAGAATTCTCCTAGCCCAGCAGCAACTGCCTGTTCCCAGCCTTTCTACTCTGTTCTGCCTAGCGGGGAAGTTTGCCCTACAAAAGGAAGACAGCTATGTCAGTCACATAACTTTTTTCCTTATATGTACAAAATGCTGAAAGAGACAGGAAATTTTATCAAAATAAAATTCCTTCACTGTTTGGGAGCATCCATAGAGCACAATGTCTTTTAGACAAAAAAAAATTAAAATAAAACACTATCAAAATAAAAACTGCTGTAAAATGCAAGAAAACTCTCTTTGCCATTAAATCTATCTGGCTTCTGCTGAAAACAGAATGTTGAACTAGACCAACTTAGTCTAACAATTTTATCTTCTTTGGTTATATTTTTAAAACAATCAACCCAACATTGAACTTGAAAGGATAAACTTTAGAAATGTATTTGTTTTAACAAAAGTAAATATAACAAGAAACCAGTATGGTTTCTGAAGAGAACTCTGCAGAAGCAAGGTCAAAGCAGGATTGTCCTATTAGCAGGTTTTCGAACAGTCCAATTATTAACTCAAAATCATATTGCAAAGAAGCATACATGCACACAAAAGCTTATAGCCAGAATTAAACTTTGTTGCTCTTAAAGGTGCCACTGGACTCAAACTTTGTTCTTCTATTAACATACTTGCTGTAAAATACACATATATGTGCAACATCTCTCCACCTGTTTGATTTTTTGTGATACAGCATGATGTCTGCACTTCAGAAGCATTAAAACAAAATCCATTCCTTTCTGCACCATGAGTGCTGTCATGGATTCTAACCCCCTTTTATTTGTCTATCATTTTGCTTGGTGACAAATTTCATTTCTCATTGGTAAAATGGGAATTTCTTATAAAATGATCTCACAAGTTTGTTGGGAGGCTCAGGAGTGATAGTGAAGACGGAAAACTCTGGTGTTAAGGCAGGGCCAGATTAAGGTCAACTAAGCACAGCCCCTTAGCCCTTCCACTATTTAACTAACAAGGCATTAATAACAATGCTTTTTTAACAATGCAGATTAAACTCTAGGCAGATAAGGACAATAAAGGAAAATTCAACTAAGGTAGAGTGTGACAGTGAAAGAGTTAAAGGCACCATAGCTGGGGGGGGGGGAACTCTGTGGTGCCCACCTTCCTTTGTTGCCCTAAGAATATGCTTATTTAAAAAAAAGTAAAGATAGTCGCCTGTGCAAGCACCAGTCATTTTCGACTCTGGGGTGACATTGCTTTCACAACATTTTCACAGCAGACTTTTCACAGGGTGGTTTGCCATTGTCTTCCCCAGTCATCTACACTTTCCCCCCAGCAAGCTGGGTACTCATTTTACCGAAGGATGGAAGGCTGAGTCAACCTGGAGTCAGCTCCCTGAACCAGCTTCCACTGGGATCGAACTCAGGTCATGAGCAGAGGGCTCCAACTGCAGTACTGCAGTTTTACCACTCTGCACCATGGGGTTCTTATTTTGCTTAATTTTGCTTAATGGTAAATCCAATGCTGTATTAAGGGAAGGAGTCTTACAGAAATTATTGGTGATAATCGTGATTCCAATCAGAAGGACCATCTCCTCAACAACTACTTTTCTTAAAATATGGCGGGGTCAATTTTCTATTCCCTGGTTTAATCATCAGGAAGATTGAAACCAAGAAGGAGACTGAGACTGGGAAGACCAACCATGAAGTGGCTAGATTGTTAGTGGAAGGATGTGTTGCTGGTGACCAAGATAATTCATACTATGTATGCGTGTGAAAGTTGTACAATGAAGAAAATGGACATGAAGAAAGTACATTCCTTTGAAATGTGATTTTGGAGGACAGCTTTATGGATACCATGGACTGCCAAAAAAGACAAATAACTGGGTTCTAGATCAAATCAAGCCTGAACTCACTAGAAGCTAACACGACTAAACTGAGGCTATCATACTTTTGCCACATCAGAAAAAGACAAGACTGACTGGAAAAGTCAATAATGCTAGGAAAAGTTGAAGGCAGCAGGAAAAGAAGAAGATCCAACATGAGATGGACTGACTCTACAAAGGAAGCCACAACTTTCAGTTCACAAGACTTAAGCAAGACTTAAGCAAGGCCGTTAACAATATGTTTTGAAGGTGATTAATTCATAGGATCACCATAAGTTGAAAGCGACTTGACAGCACTTAACATGCATGCACACACACAGAGTCCAGCTTTCTCACTGAGATGCAGGTTGGATAACACAGTGTTAGTCAGATACAATCAATGCAGGGACATCCAATAAATGCAATAGGGTCTGAACAGTGGTGGGATTCAAATAAATTAACAACAGGTTCTATGTCCTAATGACCATTTTAACTATATCAAAAGATATACCGAAAGGTAGTTTAATAATTCACGCATTAAATACTGCAATAAGAACAGTAAAATAGGTAAAGACAACTAGATTATGTTTAAAGAAAGATTTATTGAAGATATTTCCATATTGGGAGTTCTGGCCCTCACATTTAAAGGGATGGCACACCTTTTCAATGCCTTCCTTTCATAGGAAATAATGAAGGATAAGGGCACCTTCTTTTGGGGCTCATAGAATTGGACCCCCTGGTCCAATCTTTTTGAAACTGGGAGGGTATTTTGGGGAGAGGCACTACCGTCCTCCACTGCGAAGACTGCCCATTTATACTCACTCTCTGTTTCCTATTACTCAGCCAGTTTTTGGTCCACAAGAGGACCTGTCCTTTTACTCCATGACTCTCAAGCTTTCTAAGGAGCCTTTGATGAGGACAATGTGAGCTTAAAAGGCTGGCCTCCCTAAAAAAGCAGTGTGCCAACCAAAGCTGGTTATACAAGCTTGAGCAAACACGGGTGGAGGACTCACATGTCCAGGCAGAGGGTTTTTTTTACCATCACCTGAAAGCTACTACAGTTGGGGCACCCAAACGTATGCCACAGAACCCATCTGAACAGATCAACCGTTGGCTGGGGAAAAGCCCGGCTATCAAGCCTTGTTTTGCATACATGGCAACACGCTCCAATATTTATCTCTCTGCAAAAAGAAAAATCTGTCACCTAATTTGACTGCCATTTGGAAAAAAACCAAACAAGCCCGACGCCCCCACAAGCGTTTGCAGCCCACAGACCTTCGCCTACTCATCCTTCCAGGAATGAAAGTGGGCGGGGCTTCCTGACTCCGCGAGCGTGCACGAGCGAGCGGAGCCCTGCTTTGCCGAGGGGCATGCCGGGTCTGGTAGTCTTTCGAGCCTCCTGCCTGCTGCGCTACCGAGCGCAAGGACTACGAGTCCCAGAAGGCGCCGCGGTGGTTAGCTTGAGCTGCTTTTTCCTCGGCACCTGGGTTTTAATCACACGTGGGAGTGGTGAAGCTGGAAGGGGTTGGAGGGAGTGAGACGCAATTCCTGGCAGGGCGCGCGTCTAACTTGTTCGCTTGGGCTTTTTTGCAGTCTGGTGGGGAAAAGAAACTGGTGAGTTTTAGGCACTTAGAGGGGAAAGTCCCCGTTGATCCGAGGGTGCCCGACCAACAAACGGTTCTATAGAACCGATAGCGCATTAGGTAACGGTTCCATAGAACTGGTGCGAACCTGCTGAATCCCACCACTGGGTCTGAATTACAGAAACCTGAAAACAAGCAGAAATCTGAAACTGAGCTGAAGCAAAGCTTAAATAAAGCATAAGCATTAAACATGACACATTAATGCAGAAATTACATAGTAAGAGCATACTGGCAGCAACAGACAGTATCTAGTATACATAGTGGTACAGTGCACAGAAACAGACAGACGTTTCACACATGTAAACAAATGGAAGAAACCTGCATATTTCCATACTTGTGTATCACATGGTTCCTTGGGGGAGCAGTGATTGGCAGAGTACACACTCAGGGTCAACAACATGATGGCTAAAATGACCTTGAGACTAAGCGACTGTTAACACTTTCAGACCTAGCAATCATTCATGCATACTAACCAACATAACTAGAGAGCTTGCAACCTGCTATTAACATATGGTTGCCATAATGTGTGACTACAGGTGGTGCATGCTCCCATAACACACTGTTGGTGTGCTCCCCAGTAGTCATGACTGTAACATCTGAAAAAAAAGACTTCTTTTCCCAGATCAACAAGAGATCAGCCGTCAACCCTGGTCTCCCAAGAGCACTTCTATCCATACTGCTCTACACAGGCTGTCTTGCCTATAACGTGAATTTTGCACACGTGCCTCTGGAGTACAGGTCATTGTTTCACTCTTCCCTTAGCATTAGTTGAATAAATTCAACTCTGAAGATGATATCTAATCAAAGGCTGGTTCTCCAGGGAGAAATTACGGTATGTAATGGAAAATTGTTACGAGTTACTAAGTAAGAGCCAATTTAAGTTCCAGCAGCGTGGTGTGAGAGCACTCTTTTCCCTGAAACTAAAACTAGCCCATAATCCAAAGTACCTTCCTTAACCAAACACACCTTTATGCTTATATGGGAAAATCTAAAATACCTCCACCCACACAAATGCAAACCCAATCCATTCTTGTATTTGCCCGTGACTCCCAACAGCATCTGTGTCCTGAGAAATATAAAATGCACTTGTCTGCTCAGCATTCAGGGAAGGATAATTACTCTCATTTCAGAGATGGGAATCCCCAGGAAAGAAGAAGTAAGGGTCAGATTAATAAAACCACATGGCAGCTCTTTTCTCAGCAGTTTCCAGCAGCCTGCTGTGTAGGCATATTCACAAACTCATTCATGTGGAAAATTAAAAAAAAAATGATGTCTCCAGAATCAGACTACCCCCAGGTTTTAGCAGGACCCCATCCAGGTTATCTGCACAAAGGGGAGTGGACATAAGAACATAAGAGCAGCCATGTTGGATCAGGCCAATGGCCCATCCAGTCCAACACTCTGTGTCACACAGTGGCCAAATATATACACACACACACACATACAGACTGTGGCTACTAGTCACTGATGGACCTCTGCTCCATATTTTTATCTAACCCCCTCTTGAAGCTGTCTATCTTGCAGCCACCACCACCTCCTGAGGCAGTGAATTCCACATGTTAATCACCCTTTGGGTGAAGTACTTCCTTTTATCCGTTTTAACCTGACTGCTCAGCAATTTCATTGAATGCCCATGAATTCTTGCATTGTGAGAAAGGGAGAAAAGTACTTCTTTCTCTACTTTCTCTCGGTAATAAAAAATTTTATTAGTAACATATGGTAGCAAAACTATATCTACAACTTATAAAAACTTAAAGTAAAAGAAAAAACTTTCTACCCCATATCTTACTTTTCCCCCACCCCTCCCCCCGTTACTTGACGCCCGCCAGTGTTATTTACTTAAAGGAAACAAATATTAAAGGTACGCTTAACTATTAAAGAAAAAAAAAAACAACCAACAGTTATATTCTTATTTTTAAAACCTTAATAATTATCAAAGATTGTCCAATGTCCTTTTATTTTCCATTCTTTTTCTACGTATCTTCTGAATTTCTTCCACTCCAACTTAAAAAGTTCCAAATCATAGTCTCTTAATTTTCTTGTTAATTTGTCCATTTCACTCCATGACATAACTTTTGTAATCCAATCCCATTTCTCTGGTATTTTTTCTTGCTTCCACAGCTGCGCATACAATGTCCTAGCAGCTGAGAGCAAGTACCATATTAAAGTTCTGTCTTCTTTTGGAAATTTTTCCATTTGTAATCCCAGCAGAAAAGTCTCTGCCACTTTATTGAATTAATATCCCAAAATCTTAGAAATCTCTTGCTGAATCATTTGCCAAAACATTTTAGCCCTTTCACAAGTCCACCACATATGGTAGAAAGAACCTTCGTGCTTTTTACATTTCCAACACCTATCTGGCATCTTGTTGTTCATCTTTGCTAATTTTTTTGGAGTCATATACCATCTATACATCATCTTAAAACAGTTTTCTTTAATACTATGACATGTTGCGAGTTTCATAGAATTTTTCCACAAATATTCCCAAGATTCCATCTTTATTTCATTTACATTAATTGCCCATTTTATCATCTGAGACTTCACTGCTTCATCTTCTGTAGACCATTGTAAAAGTAATTTGTATACTTTTGAAATTAATTTCTCATTATCTCCAAGCAGAATTCTTTCCATTTCTGTTTGCTCCTTCCTTATTCCTTCAGTTTTGATATCATTCTCCACCAAACTTTTTATTTGTTGCATTTGAAACCAATCATACTTGTAACTCAGTTCTTCTAGAGTTTTCAGTTCTATTTTTCCACTTTGTATTTTTAGTAGCTGACTGTATGATAGCCGTTTTTCTTTGGCTGTTTTAGCCATTATCTTTATCACTTCAGCTGCCATTATCCACAAAGGTCTCCTCTCATCACCATATTTCTTATACTTTATCCATACATTTAGTAGATTACTTCTTATATAATGGTGAGAGAAAAGGCCATCCATCTTCTTTTTTCCATAGTATAAGTATGAATGCCAGCCAAATTTTTTCCCATGGCCTTCCAACATTAAAAGTTTTTTATTTAACAACGTTATCCATTCTTTCATCCATACTAAACAAACTGCTTCATGATACAATTTCAAATCTGGTAATTGGAATCCACCTCTCTCTTTTGCATCTGTCAAGATTTTCATTTTAATCCTTGGTTTCTTCCCAGCCCACACAAATTCTGAAATTTTCCTTCGCCATTTATCAAACTGTTTAGCATCTTTCACAATGGGAATAGTTTGAAACAGATACATTATCCTTGGTAGAATATTCATTTTTATTGCAGCTATTCTGCCCAGCAATGACAAATTGAGCTTGTTCCATTTTAGCACATCTTCCTCTATTCTACGCCATAACTTCTCATAATTATTCTTAAACAAATCAATATTTTTCATTGTTATCTCTACCCCTAGGTACTTTACCTTAGAGGTAACTTCACAGCCCGTTAGTCTTTGTAATTCTTGTTGTCTATTTATCTGCATATTCTTACATAAAATTTTAGATTTTTCTTTATTTATGTAAAGTCCCGCCAACTCCCCAAACTCTTGTATTTTCATTACTAACAAAGGTGTAACTTGTATGGGGTTTTCATTTATAAACATTATATCATCAGCAAATGCTCTGTACTTGTAGGTATAGCCTTTTATTTGTAATCCTTCTAGATCTTTTTCTTCTTGAATCTGCATCAATAAAATTTCAAGAGTCATTATGAACAACAATGGTGAAAGCGGGCAGCCTTGTCTAGTACCTTTGCTGATTTTCATTTCATCTGTAAGATCTGCATTCACACATAACCTTGCCCTTTGTTCAGAATACATTGCTTTTATCATTCTTATAAAGCTTTCTCCAAGCTCCATCTTATCCATTACTGCACACATAAAGTCCCAGTTTAAATGGTCAAATGCTTTCTCTGCATCCACAAAGAATAATGCTACTTCTTTTTCTGGATGTCTTTCATAATATTCTACAATATTTACAACAGTTCTAATATTGTCTCTTATTTGTCTTTTGGGAAGAAAACCAGCTTGATCTTCCTTTATAAAATTTATCAAATATTGTTTAAGTCGTTCTGCCAGAATTCTTGTAAATATTTTGTATTTACAAGATCGTTATTGTATCGTTATTCAAAAGCGAAATTGGTCTGTAGTTTTTCACATTTGTGGCATCTCTATCTTCTTTGGGTATCAAGGAAATAACGGCTTCTTTCCATGTATTTGGTACATTCCCTTCTGTTCTTATTACATTCATCAACTTCTGCAATTTTGGTACTAATTCATCCTTAAAAGTTTTAAAATATTTAGCTGTATATCCATCTGGCCCGGGAGCTTTCTCATTTTTCATCGCGTTGATTGATGCTTCAATTTCTATTTTTTCAATTGGGTCATTTAAGACTTTTCTCATATTTTCAGTTAGGGGCTCAATTTTTAATTTTTGTAGATATTCATCTACCTTCTCTCTCTTTACTTCAGCACCTTTAAACAGCTTGGCATAGTACTTAATAAATTCTCTTTTTATTCCCTCTTGAGTAACTACTTCTCTTCCATCTATCACAATCCTACTAATTATTTTGTTTTCTCTCTTTTTCTTCAATTGCCACGCCAAATACTTTCCCGTCTTATTTGCCCCTTCAAACGATTTCTGCTGAAGCCTTTTCAGATTCCATTCCACTTCTTTGTTTAACAAATGTCTCAATTGAGTTTGTAATATTGAAATTTCCCTTAGAATTTTCTTTTTCCATGGTCTTTTTCCCTGGTCTTTATTGTTCAGAGTAATCAACAACCCTCTCATTACTGCTTTATAAGCATCCCAGACCATCTGAAAGTCAATATCTTCTTTATCATTCACTTGGAAAAAGTCCTTAGTTTCTTTTTCTAGAAATTCCACTGTTTCTTTGCTCTGTAGTAAATCTTCATTCAGTTTCCATCTCCTCAATCTTTTAGACAATTTTGTAATCCACATTATTGGATTATGATCAGCCCCAATTTTAGGTAAAATCTCTATCTTCCTTGTTATGAGACCTAAGTCTCTAGTTCCCCACAGCATGTCAATTCTGGAAAAAGTCTTATGTCTTGCAGAAAAAAAAGTATAGTCCCGCACTTCAGGATTAAACTTCCTCCATATATCTTCTAAGTTTTCTTGTTTAACTAATTCAAAGAAAGACTTTGGCAGTTTCCCTTCTTTCTCATCGCTTTTTTTCCCTCCAGATCTATCCAATGAGTTCTCGACTGTTCCATTAAGATCTCCCATTAAGAGTATTTGATCATGTCAACTCATCCAACTGTTGTATAATGTCTTTGAAAAATTCTTTCTCTACTTTCTCCATCCCATGCATTATCTTGTAAACCTCTATCATGTCACCCCGCAGTTGACGTTTCTCCAAGCTAAAGAGCCCCAAGCGTTTTAACCTTTCTTCACAGGGAAAGTGTTCCAACCCTTTAATCATTCTAGTTGCCTTTTCTGGACTTTTCCCAATGCTATAATATCCTTTTTGAGGTGCAGTGACCAGAATTGCACACAGTATTCCAAATGAGACCGCACCATCAATTTATACAGAGGCATTATGATACTGGCTGATTTGTTTTCAATTCCCTTCCTAATAATTCCCAGCATGGCGTTGGCCTTTTTTATTGCAATCGCACACTGTCTTGACATTTTCAGTGAATTATCTACCATGTTGTCAACTGATGCAGGGGGGAACACAACCTCATTTCTCTTGCTTTTGGAACAGCTGCCAAAAAAACAAAAAGGCAATGACATACCCTCTGTCCCATACTCCTGTGACTGCTAAATATCATTGTGGTCTGATCCTCACCAAGCCCCAAGGCCAACTTTCAGCCCCATAGCTAGATATTTTTGTGGGGGGCACCAAAGGGGTGTGGCATCACTGACAGACATTACAAAAATAAAATCAAAAATCACTCATCAGCAATAGCAGATCTCTGGAAGGGCTCAGACTCTGAGAATTCCCTCTGGATCCTCAAAAGAGATGGGAAGGGACGCTGGAACTAGTCTATGACCCCCCCCCCCCTCAATTGTTCTGTCTCTAGTTCCCCCAGTCCTCAAACATTCAGACCCCCTGCCCATGCCCCCCATGCTACACTCAGCTGGCTTCCCTTCTGTTTGCCACAACCCAGAGAATGTAGGACCCAGCAGAACCCCCGAGCACTGTGCCTGGAGGTTGGATCTTGATTACCACTTTCCCTGCTTGCATCTCACCTCCTGGTTGCATGCTGCAGCACAAAGCAAACCCGGAGCCCTCTGCAAGCCCACCTCTAGTCTGGCAAGAGGGTGGGGGCTCTGGAGAGCCTGGGACTTACTATGTGAGCCTCTCCTGAGTGTGTGTGGGGGGTGGCACCAGGGGCTGGCTTCCTCCAGCCTCCTCCCTGAGCCTCCTTCCCTCTCCCTCTTAGCAGCTGCTGTCTCCTCCTCACCTCTGCTTTGCTTGGCTTCCCACCTCAGGCCAAGGGCAAGGCGGGCTCAGTGGGATGTACCTGCCGACTGCTGGAGCACATGCTGAGCCAGATGGACCAGTTGTTCCACTGTGGCAACTGGAAGTGGGAGAAGTTCTGCATGAACCATAAGATGCCCTTGGGGGAAGTAAAGGAGGAGATGTGGGTATAGGGGCAGCAAAATCAATAGGAGTGCAACAAAATCAATAAGGGGCACTGCCTGCTCTGCCCCCCATGCAGACTATGGGCCTACCACTTTGGTTTCCATCTCCAGACCCCACCTAGGTGCCATTTTTAAAAATGTTTATAGCAACTGAAATTCCTAAGGGACAAGTGGACACAGACTGCAAGACCATTACACTGTGTCCCTGGCATTTCCCCAGGATTTATCAGTTTCTGCTGAGGTAGCTGTTGGTATTATTTATTATTTATTGATTTTAAAAAGACCTATGCTGCCCCTCAGCACAAGCCTTCTGAAGCAGTTGACAATAAAACAACTATATAAAATTACATCAAAGCAGAGTGTTAAACATCAGTATGGGATAATGAACCAATAAACATTAACCCAGCAGGAGGAAAGTAACCCAAGAATTACATCTGAGCAGGAAGAAAAACAAACCACACAAATGCAAATGGCAACATAACCAAATAAGAACAGCCATTATACATAGTACAAATTATCCCGACAATACCTCAAATTTAGAAGCTAGGTATATGTGGAAAGGGAGTTCCTCAAATTTATTTTACCCAAACAGCTTACAAGAGTACTAAAAGACACATGAACACACATGTACACATGAAATTGCCTTATACTGAATCAGACCCTTGGTCCAGCAAAACAAAGTTTGAGTCCAGTGGCACCTTTAAGACAACAAAGTTTTATTTATGGTATAAACTTTTGTGGGCACACATCAAAGTCAGTGTTGTCTGCTCATGACTGGCAGCCGCTCTTCAGTGTCTCAGGCAGAGGTCTTTCACATCACCTACTGCCAAATCTTTTAACTCAGGGGCATCAAACCTGTGGCCCATGGGATGAATCTAGCCCCCAAAGGGCTTCTATCTGACCTGCAAGCCACTGGCTATTGTCTCCTTCTGTCTTTCTCTCTATTGCTTTCTTCTGTATCACATCTTGCTTTGCCAGGTTCTCTCAATTGCACAGTAGAGGTACTGAGCCAAGCCTCCCTTCCATTGACTGAGGCTCCTCCCCCTCCTCGTCCCCTGAGGAGGGAGGGAAAGAGAGCTAACTTTGCCCTGTTCCCTCAATCACATGGGATACAAAGAAAGCACCTTTAAGACCAACAAAATTTTATTCAAGGTATGAGCTTTTTGCCTTGCCACAGGGGGTGGGGGTTAGTTAGTTAGTTTTGTTTGGCTCATTATGCCAAGGCTTTCCTGGGTACAACTGGATACCCCTCCTCTTTTTCACTGTATTCATGCCCTCATGATCCAGTCTTTCTTAGTAGGAAAGCAATGTGAACTATTTAGACAAGGAATAACAACAAGCTAGTGAGATGGATTAGGCTCAGAGAATGTTCCAGACTGAGTTCACCCAGCACATTTCCTTTGTACACTGGGGATTTTGAACTTAGACTTCCCAGATAGCATGCTGGTAATGGCCACTATACATGGCTATCTCTCTATTCTTGCACTGCCTCACAGGAGTTGTAGTTGTTTCTCAGGGGAGGACTAAAGTTTTGTAGCCCTGAGTCTGTGTCATGATGCCTTCACATGTTCTTGACTAGCACACGAAGCAACTTGTGTACAAAACCTCGCAATGCCAAGCCATTTCATGTTTTCCTCTTGGTCTTAGGCTCAAAGCATGGACCATAAGATTTCTGTAACAAATGTCAATAAATCAAAAGCAAGTTTGCAACTTACAGATACACACCTGAACATCACCTGAACAGCTTACTCAAGATTGCTACAATACAGATGATATCTCCAGATTTTGATGCAATAATTCAGAGCAAAAGGTGTCAGATATCAGAGACTGTTAAATAAACAAAATACTGCAAAAGTGTTGTTTTAAGCATGTTTTATCTTGTTTTGTTTTTTTTAAAAATTAATTGTGTTTGTGTCCTTTATAAAGTTTATATCTGCGCAACCAGGCATTACATTTTATGACACACATGAACGGCCGAACAAAGTCTCATTTATCCAGGCCCCATAACAAATACCAGGGACTAAACTTGGGATCTTCTTTGTACCTAAAGTCAAGACCAGTCTAACAGCTGAGGAAGAAGGAAGATAATGTAATTCTGAGGTAGCACAGAATGCCTCTGTGGCACAGTGGTCAGAGTGCTAAACAAAGACTAGGAAGACTCTGTTCAGATCCCTTCTTAGTCACATTACTCAGCTGGTTAACATGGGCCAGTCACTCTGTCTCCCTCAGCTCAGTCTACCTAACAGAACTGTGGTGTGGATATAATGAAGAGAGGGGACACCATGCACATCTTGAGATCTTCCTTTAATTAAAGGGATTTCCTAAAACTTGGGGTTTTCATATCTGCCATATCTGACTCCTTCTTTTGCCTTGTTCACATGTTACAGTGGACATATGTAAAGCCTGTGTGTGTGTGCACAGACCTATTTGTAAAAAAGAGCCAATTCAAGCTCACCTTACAAACTGGGAACCAGTACCTGGACCAATGTGGTATTTCAATCACAGCTGTACACATGTTGAATGTTATATGAGAATTATTCAATATACATATAAAGAAAGATCATCGAGTACATGAATTGTATGAGCATTGCCTGTACCTTGACACTTCATGTTTGCCTCTCATTCTCCTGTTTTTTCTTGGGAAGGATCATAGCAACATTACATCTTTCTAAACCCACTGACCTATAAAAAGGCGCAACTCTGTATAGAATTGCACTGATAGATACAGTACTGTACAGTTTTATTATTACAATCCAAGACCAGACAGTACATTAATATATAACATATGCATTAATTACATCAACATGACTAATCAATAAATGCAGAAAATATCTTAGATGGATAAAATGGATTAAAATGAAATATATTTAACATTTCTTAAAAGAGGCAGTAATCTTCTGTCCGATTAAGCTGGCCATGGCACAAAATCTTGATACCTTGGCAGTAATTTCATTACAGAAATCAGAGAGTGGAATAAAATTGGTTAGATCTGCCTGGGTAAGCGGTGTTAATTGGAATCATGTATTTTGTCCAAGTCTTGGGACAGAACTGACAGAATAATAATAATAATAAGACAACATTGGATTTATATTCCGCCCTCCACTCAAGAGTCTCAGAGCGGCTCACAATCTCCTTTACCTTCCTCCCCCACAACAAACACCCTGTGAGGTGGGTGGGGCTGAGAGGGCTCACAGCAGCTGCCCTTTCAAGGACAAGCTCTGCGATAACTATGGCTCACCCAAGGTCATTCCAGCAGGTGCAAGTGGAGGAGTGGGGAATCAAACACGGTTATCCCAGATAAGAGTCCGCACACTTAACCACTACACCAAACTGGCTCTCTAAATAAAAAGTGTATGTTCCATTGTCTTGACCAGCTCAGATTTACAAGGGCAGAGACAGTTTACATATGGGATGTGAGCTTATCTCCCCTCAAGGAGAGCAGAAGGGAGGGTGTTAAATTGTGCTAAAGTAAAACTTCTGTGGTATTTTGGGAGTTCTAACAAAAACTGGATAGAGCAAAGTTTTGGTTTTTATTCCCCACGACCAGTATGTGTGAAGCTTGAGCTCTATCCATTTGGAGAGAGGTGTCCCATAATCTCTTGTTTAGTAACTGGCTCCTTAGAATCCAAGGTGCTGGAAGGCTGTTACTCTTAGATACAAGAATATTTTCAAACAAGTGATTCCCATATGTACAATCTGAGGTGCTAAAGAAATACAAAAGACTCTTCCTTATGTCCTAAAGAATACTTCAATGCGACAGTCACCTCCAGGCTAAACTACTGTAACTTGCTTTATGCTGGCCTGCCTTTGACTTTGACCCAGAAACTTCAACGGGTCCAGAATGCGGTGGTACAAGTCCTGATGGGAATGCCACAAACTGCACATTATTCTACCTGTATTGTGCCAGCTACACTGGCTTCCAATCGAGTACCAAGTTAGATTCAAGGTTTTGATTATGACCTTATTTATTTATTTATTTATTTATATTAAGATTTATACCCCGCCCTTCTCACCTAGGTGTCTCAGGGCGGCTTACAGCACAATAATTAAAACAATAATTAAAACAATTTCAGTTTAAACAATTAAAATACCATTAAATCATAATTTAGTAAAAAAGATAGAATAAAAACCGGCGGCCTATAGATACATTTTTCATCCAGGATATTTTACATTGTCAGTTAATATCATAGGCCTGCCGGAAGAGGACTGTCTTACAGGCCCTGCGGAATTGCCCTAGATCCCGCAGGGCCCGCACCTCCTCCGGCAGCTGGTTCCACCAATAAGGTGCCGTTATTGAATAGGCCCGGTCCCTGGTGGATTTTAGGCGGGCCTCCTTTGGCCCGGGGACTACCAACAGGTTTTGTGAACCTGAGCGTAGTACTCTCTGGGGAACATGTGGGAAGAGACGGTCCCTAAGGTAGGCAGGTCCTAGGCCATATAGGGCTTTAAAGGTCATAACCAACACCTTGTACCGGACTCGGAATATTACTGGCAGCCAGTGCAGACCCTGGAGCCCCGGTCGAATGTGCTCCCATCTTGGGAGCCCTAATAACAGCCGGGCAGCAGCGTTCTGCACCAACTGCAGTTTCCGGGTTCGGCACAGGGGTAGCCCCATGTAGAGGGCATTACAGTAGTCCAGCCTCGAGGTGACCGTAGCATGGATCACTGTTGCCAGGTCGTCACGTTCCAGGAAGGGGGCCAACTGCCTCGCCCGCCTAAGATGAAAAAAAGCGGACTTGGCAGTGGCTGCTATCTGAGCCTCCATCGTCAATGAAGGCTCCAACAGCACCCCCAGGCTCTTAACCCTGCCCGACGCTGTTAATGGAGCGCCGTCAAAAACTGGCAGGGGGAGTTCCCTTCCCGGGCCGCAGCGACCTAAGCAAAGGACCTCTGTCTTCGCCGGGTTCAGCTTCAGCCCACTCAGCCTAAGCCACCTAGCCACTGCCTGTAACGCCCGGTCCAGATTTTCTGGGGCGCAGGCGGGCCGGCCGTCCATAAGCAGATAGAGCTGGGTGTCATCAGCATATTGATGGCAACCCAGCCCATACCCTCGGGCCATCTGGGCAAGGGGGCGCATATAGATGTTAAATAACATCGGGGAAAGCACTGCCCCTTGAGGCACCCCACACTCAAGCGTGTGCCTCCGGGACAGTTCCTCCCCAATCGCCACCCTTTGTCCCCGACCGTCAAGGAAAGAGGAAAGCCATTGCAAGGCCAACCCCTGAATCCCTGCGTCGGCAAGGCGGCACGCCAGGAGCCGATGGTCGACCATATCGAACGCTGCCGATAGGTCCAACAACATCAGCACCGCCGAGCCGCCTTGATCCAGATGTCGCCGAAGGTCATCCACCAGGGCGACCAGCACCGCCTCCGTCCCGTGGCCCGGGCGAAAACCAGACTGGTAGGGGTCAAGGACAGAAGCGTCCTCCAGGAAGCTCTGTAGCTGCAACGCCGCTGCCCTCTCTATAAGTTTGCCCAAAAAGGGCAAATTCGATACCGGCCGGTAGTGTGCCAATTCGGTCGGATCTAACGTTGTTTTCTTCAGGAGGGGATGGACCACCGCCTCTTTGAGCGCCGATGGAAAATGTCCCTCCAATAGGGATCTATTTATGATATCCCGTATAGGATATCTTAGCTCCCTCTGGCAGGTCTTAATAAGCCAGGAGGGGCATGGGTCCAATTTACAAGTTGTTGGGCGTGCAGATAGGAGGATCCTGTCAACTTCTTCCAGGCTGAGCGCGCCGAAGCCGTCCAGGACACAATCCGAAGACAGGCACGGAGCCTCGGGTTCGCTAACTGTATCTAATGTGGCAGGGAAGTTGGAACGGAGCGATGCGATTTTATCCGCAAAAAAATTCGCAAAAGCCTCACAGCCAATTTCCAATTCATTAAAATTTGGTCTGCCCTGTGGCAGCGTTGTAAGAGTCCGAATTGTATTGAACAGTTGTGCCGGGCGCGAAGTTGCGGACGCAATCTCTGCCGCAAAGTAAGTTTTCTTTGCGGCCTTGACTGCCACCTCATAGGACTTCATAACCTCTCTATAAGATGTTCGAGTCGCTTCATCTCGGGTACGCCGCCATTGCCTCTCTAGTCGTCTGAGTCCTCGTTTCAACTGCCGCAACCCCTGGTTATACCAGGGTGTCGGCCTTGAACGAGGGCGCAGAGGACGCCTAGGCGCGATCTCATCGATGGCCCCGGTGAGCCTATTATTCCAAGACTCCACCAGGTCATCGAGGGAATCGCCAGGGGGCCAGGGATCCCGCAGGGCCGTCAGGAACCGTTCCGGGTCCATCAGGCTCCGCGGGCGAGCTAAAATAAGCTCGCCGCCCAAACGGGGTTGGGGTGGGACGTCCACACGAGCCTTGAGGGCATAGTGATCCGACCATGGCACTGCTATAGAAGCAAGATCGTTCACTAAAACTCCCGACGCGAAGATCAAGTCTAACATGTGACCGGCCTGGTGAGTGGGTGTCGTAACTATTTGGGAGAGTCCTAGTGTCGCCATGGAAGACACTAGGTCCATCGCCTGATTGGAGGTCACGTCATCGGCATGAACATTGAAGTCACCCAGGATCAGAAGCCTCGGGTGCTCCAATGCCCATCCTGCTGCGGCCTCCATCAGTGATAGTAAGGCGCTGGCCGGTGCGTTAGGCGGTCGGTACACCAGCCAGATCGCCAACCCCTCCCCAACATCCCACGCCAGGCCGGCACACTCAATGCCCTTGATCTCCGGAGTCGGGAGGGCCCGGAAGGAGTAAGCCTCTCGAATGAACAGGGCCACCCCTCCCCCCCGCCCGCTAGTCCGCGACTGGTGAAAGACCGAGTATCCTTTAAGGCCATGAGTGGTCAGGGACCAACATATCTATGGGATCGCCTCTTCTGCTATGTCCTTGGAAGAGCATTATGCTCTACAGGTAGAAATCTATTGGTGATTCCTGGCCACAAAGAGGTCTGGCTGTCCTCAACGAGGGCCAGGACCTTTTCAATCCTGGCCCCAATCTGGTGGAACGCTCTGCCAGAAAACACCAGAGCCCTGAGGGATCTTTTACAATTCCACAGGGCCTGGAAAGCAGAGTTGTTCCACCAGGCTTTTGTTTCGAGAGCAGCGACGGTTGTTGGGCTGGCACTCCACCCCACCCCAAGGGAGATTCTCTGCTCCCGATGCCTTGAAAACTGAATTGTTGCACACTACAAAGGATGTTATCACGTTTTAAACTGTTTTTAAGTAACTGGATTTACTGATTTTATATGTATTTTATTCTATAGCATACCTTTATTGCCATAACATATGTATTTTATGTTGATGTACATCACCTAGAGCATGACATCGGCCGGGATAAGGCGATTCGATGATGATGATGATGATGATGATGATGAAGAACAACTCACAGGTTTGGTTGGCATAATGTGACTTTAAAAAGAACTAAAACACTTGTCTGCTTGTTATAGGAACTATTTCTCCATTTTATAACAATTCAAGGGGAAAATGTCTCCCTGTTTAATTAAAAATAACCAAACACTGAGATACTAAGTGACACCAGAATATCTATTACTAAAAGGGTCTCATTCTCCTCAGCATTCGTATTGCAAACAATATGGGGCTTTTTGGGGGGGGGAGGTCTTAGTCTTCTCTCAGAGTCTTATTCTGTTAGAGTCCATGTCAGACAACAGAAACTGAGCAAATTAATGCACTTGGGAAGGGAGTGTGAGCAGAATCATGACGACAGGCCTTGTGCCTGCCCTGTGTGCCAGTAGACTGTGAAACGAGACCTCAGGTGCTTACAAGCCATACGTGCATAGATTTTATCTGGCTATTGAGAACATTGCTTTCTTTTTCTCCCCCAGAACTCCGAAGCATGCAGGCCAAGCTCTTGCTGACACCGTCTGCATGCATGAAAGGTCCATTTTCACAGTCTAGTGATGCATATAGGTCAGGAGTGGGGTCTGCTGAAGGCACGCCAAGACACAGCCTTTGATATACAATACTTTTAATACAGAAAGTGCCACAGGGCTCCCTTTTGGTCCTTACAAAAATCCTGCCAAACAGATCACTAGCGTTCCCACTTTGTAGACTGAGCATACTGGAGAGAAAATCTTGACTAAGGCTGAAGACAGAGATAAGTTATAAATGGAAACAATGCAAACAACAGATCTCTCCCCTTCTCCAAACAGCTACCTGCAGTTTCTCAGAAGAGGGGACATCAGTTTGAGGGAAAATGGGTGGAAAATTGCCCCTTTCCCATTAGGCTAAAGTCTTCGAAACAGAGCAAACAGACAACTGGGGGAAGAGGGATTTCTTCTTTCATTGAAATCTGCCTCCGTTCCTGAGGACTGGAAGGTAGCAAATGTCAACCCCATTTTTAAAAAGGGTTCCAGAGGAGATCCGGGAAACTACAGGTCAGTCAGTCTGATTTCAATACCGGGAAAGTTGGAGGACGGTAAGCAGTGGAGTGCCGCAGGGCTCAGTACTGGGTCCCATGCTCTTTAATTTGTTCATAAATGATTTAGAGTTGGGAGTGAGCAGTGAAGTGGCCAAGTTTGCGGATGACACTAAATTGTTCAGGGTGGGGTCGTGGTAGATAACTCACTGAAAATGTCAAGACAATGTGCGTTTGCAATAAAAAAGGCCATTATTAGGAAGGGAACTGAAAACAAATCAGCCAGTATCATAATGCCCCGGTATAAATCGATGGTGCGGTCTCATTTGGAGTACTGTGTGCAGTTCTGGTCGCCGCACCTCAAAAAGGATATTATAGCATTGGAGAAAGTCCAGAAAAGGGCAACTAGAATGATTAAAGGGCTGGAACACTTTCCCTATGAAGAAAGGTTGAAACGCTTGGGACTCTTTAGCTTGGAGAAACATCGACTGCGGGGTGACATGATAGTGGTTTACAAGATAATGCATGGGATGGAGAAAGTAGAGAAAGAGGTACTTTTCTCCCTTTCTCACAATACAAGAACTCGTGGGCATTCGATGAAATTGCTGAGCAGACAGGTTAAAACGGATAAAAGGAAGTACTTCTTCACCCAAAGGGTGATTAACATGTGGAATTCACTGCCACAGGAGGTGGTGGCGGCCACAAGCATAGCCACCTTCAAGAGGGGTTTAGATAAAAATATGGAGCAGAGGTCCATCAGTGACTAGTAGCCACAGACTGTATGTGTGTGTGTGTGTGTGTGTGTGTGTATTTTGGCCACTGTGTGACACAGAGTGTTGGACTGGATGGGCCATTGGCCTGATCTAACATGGCTTCTCTTATGTTCTTGTGTCATCCCTTCACTGTGTAACTCTGTTCCTGCAGGCCCCCCTGATCCCCAGAAGAAGGTTTTCCAGATATACGGGAGACTGCAGGGGCTAGGAGGGAGATCCAGCCTACAAATTCTTTCCATTTGTGGTTTGTTGAATCCAACCCAATAAAAACCAGGTCCCCATTACTAGCACATCATACTGGTCTTCATGGTTGACATTTCAGACTAGCATACAAGGAAATGCAAGGCCACCAGTCTTCCTCTTCCACAGTCACTAGCTCCCTCACTATCATAGTCAGATCCACCTGGTAAAGTGTTCGTGAATCCATATTAGGGCTGCCAGCTCCGAGTTGGGAAATATCTGGAGATTTTGGGGGTGGAGCCTGTAGAGGGCAGGGTGTAATGCCATAGAGTCCACCTTCCAAAGCAGTCATTTTTTTCCAAGAGAACTGATTTTGGTCCACCTGGAGATCAACTCTAGCAGACAGTCTCCAGGTGCTAACTGGAGGTTGGCAACCCTAACACATATGCTTTAGGAAGCAAATAGAGAAGCACAGTAAATCATCTTAAATTCCAAGCTGTTCCATCAGCTCTAAATAACAGTGTGTACAGACTAAGTCTAAAATGGATTGCTACAACATATCCACTCCCATCATCTGTGCATCTTTTATTCTTTTACCTATGAAATGGCCCATATAATTTCACAAGGACACCTTCCTACGGCTCTTTTATCTCACTCATACATCTGGAACATGAAAAATGCTCCCAATGATGCATCATGCAAGAATTCAATTCACTTTTATGTGAGCCCATCAGGTGAAAGTGCAAAACAATTCCATTGCAGGCTTACAATATGACTGTAGTCCTGCCAGTTGTTTAATATTGACAGCAACCTGCTTTTCAATCATTCTGAACTGCAAGCCTTAACACCAGCTATCCTTGAAGTACACCGGGAGCCACGTGGATATATTAAGCATTAAAGTCTTTCAAGGCCCCAGGACTATTCTTAATCACTTCTCCCCGAGAACCAAATTCTGCTAAAGAAATAAAGACATTCCAACTTTATTAGTTAGAGCTGAAAATATGACTGCCAACACAAGTTGCAAAAGCCAGACTTAACCTAACGGATACCCCGATATAGCATTTTTTATATACATATATACTTTACATTCATGCACTACACAAACTTTGCAATGAGTTACTTATCCAGAAGCACATTTGAATGTAGCCACTTCTGCAGAGTCTAAAAGTAAAAGCTGCCAACCTGTTTGCATTTGCAAATGCCTGGCTGTCCTTTTGTGGCCTCAGGTGTGCAATCTTGGCTGGGAAGACTTAATGAGAAAAGCAGAGAGCAGGGTTCAATGCAGCAACCACATGCCATTTCTATCCCACAAACTGAGCCCTCCTAACACTCAGGGCTGGATTTGAGGGGGAGAGGTGGGTGCTTGCCTCGGGCGCCAACGGAGGGGGGGGCAAATTGGGTATGGAATCCATTGTATTCTATGGGACCATAAGATAGAATGGCCCATAAGGGAACGTCATTTTTTAATTCTGCCTCCCCCCTCAAAAAACATGTAGATTCGGTCCTGCTAACACTGTTCTGCGATGGACAAATTTGTGGAACTCAAATTGACTAAGTTATACACAGTTGCTTAGAGTTGCCAACTTCTAAGGTGGGGAGCCTGGCAATCACCCAGAATTCCAACTGATCTCCAGGGTACAAAGATCAATTCTCTTGGAGAAAATGGCAGCTCTGGAGGGGAGGCTCTACAGCATTGTACTCCACTCAGGTCTCTCCCCTCTCCAAACTCCTCGTCCAAATCTCAGGAATTTCCAGACCCAGAGTTGGCCATCCTAGCTGCAACATGAAAATGTAGTTTGCACTGATTTTTTTTTAAAGGAGCCCAGAAATACTTGCAATTGATTGATTTTAGGGATTTTTATTCTAAGAGCACAAAAAAGCAAATTTTACATCTTTTTAATAACTACTATTAAGGAGATTTTGTCAGAACTTGGAAGTTAACTAGAGTTGGTACATGGATAGGAAACCACCAAGGAAGACTTGGGGCTGCTTTGAAGAGGAAGGCAACAGCAAACCACCTTTGCTCATCCCCTGCCTTGAAAACCTAATACGATGGAACTTCATGGGGTTGCCATGAGTCGGCTGCGACTCGATGGCACACTTTACCTTACTTTATTAGGAAGTTAACTGTTGTTAAGTTGTAATGGTTAATACAAATAAATTATTCATTTCCTTGATGAAGGCCAAATCTTGTTAGCAATGTTCCCTCTAAGCTGCAGAGTCTTGTGAGCAAAAATTCAACTTTGTGAGCTACTAGTATTAAAGTTGTGAGCTAATGCATAAATTATTGTGCTCTGGGACCATTTTTCCTGAGCTAAGACAAAAATGTGTGAGCTGGAGGCTAAAAATCTTTGAGCTAGTTCACGCTAACTCAGCTTAAAGGGAACAGTGCTTGTTGGTAGAGGATAGGGGGGATGTAACATTCTGCCAGTCAGTATTTGCAGTCCACAGCAGTAGACATTTTTACAAGGACTTGGAAAATTCTGCATCTCTGTGAAATAGGCACCAGCTCAATAAACAGGAACTCAGTGTGGTTTAACATAACAGCCACATGACAAATTCCACTTTGTCACCCTCATTAGGAGGTGTCATTGTGAGCTCAATTTTGAATTTGGCATTCAATGCCAGTGGAGCTATTTGAAAAGCAAGAGGGGCCATAAAACAGCAGACATCTTCAAACTTGCTCAGAAAGGAACTCTGCATAATTCTGTGCTGATGTTTGTAAGCCATTCTGCCATGGAGGCCCATATGAACAGAACAATACTACTAGGATTGTCAGCTCTAGGCTGGGAAATTTATGGAAATTTGGGTTGGTCTGAGCCTGGAGAGGGCAAGGTTTGGGGAAGGGCAGGGACTCCACAGGGTATAATGCCGAAGAGTCCACTGACCAAGGCAGCCAGTTTATCCACAGGAACTTCAGCCATTTACTAAAGCTATTTTCTCCATTGTCCAGAGATCTCCAGGCCCAATTGTAGGTTGACAACCCTAATTACTACCATTCCTAAACAGTAGGGTTGCCAGTCCTCAGGGGGAAGCAGGGGATCCCTTGATTTTGTGAGCTCCTGCCCACCACCAGCCAGCTGGCCAGCAGAGGGAAGCCCTGCCCCCATCACCTGGCACAACATCCTCAGCATGATGACATCCTGCAGAAGTGACATTATCATGTTGGGGATGTTGTGTGGTGGCCCTCTGGTATTTTGGACAAAACTCTATGGTAGCCCCACCCCCCACTATGGTAGCTCCCTCCCACCCACTGCTGGCAAGAAGGTAGGTCCTGACAACCCTATTAATTAACACTTCTGGGTCACAGCAACAGGTTTCTTCCCAGGCCCAGGGTACATTTGGAAGACCTATAGGGTTGGACCCAGTCAGGTTTTCCCCTTAGTTCTTTCCAGTTCCCCTTCTTATCACAGCCCCAATTCCACATGACTTTCATCCATCCAGATCCTGTGATCCCCAGCATAGCATTTTTGGGATGGTTAAAGGGCACTGTTTCACTCATTCCTTTTTCATTAACTGAAAAGCTGGCTGGATTCAACCCATAATACTGAAGTTTTGTTGAAGCTGATGTTTTCCGCACAGGGACAGGTTTATGTTCTTTCCCATTCCTGTCACAGCTACCAGTACAGCAAAGCAGTAAGAGGGCTCCTAGACAGCATGCTTTCCTATAGTTTCCCTACCCCCGTCCCATGGCAGCAGCACCCCCCCACACACACACACACACTGTGCCACAAGACCTTTTTTAAAAAAACAAAAACAAAAAAATCAGCATTTGAATATCTATTTATCTCATCTGGAATTTCTTGATAGAAGGAAGGGCAGGATATAATTAAACAGTTTCCAGTCTACCAAACAGTAAAATATTTCCCTATAACCTAACCTAGGACTGTTTCCAATATGCCCTCAGGCATGAGAAACAGGCAACTGCAATGTCAATTAAATGTGTTCTATTGATCAAGCCTTTCCTGTGATTCTTAGAGGGGACTGATGTCATTTCCTGGTTACCCTTGGAGTGATGTCACACTGTCAACCCAATAACTTTTAAAAGTTTTCTCTCTCGCCTCTGTTCTGAGTGGTGGCAAGGAATGAACAGGGGTGACCCGACGCCCCATGGCGCCCTAGGCAGACTCGCTGCCTGGCGCCCCCACAAGTGCCCCCGCACCTCCCCCACAGCTCTGCACCTCCCCTCCCCCCCTTCGGACCCTTCCCCGCCTCATGTCAATTTCAATGCTGGAACTGGCTCTAGCACCATGTTCCAGCTATTTAAAGGCCCCCCTCCCCAGCCGATCACTCAACTGCAGGTAAAACCATGCCACAGGGCCAGGACTCGCTTACAGTCTGTCAAAATCAGCATCCTGAAAGGGCAACCCAGCTGCTGCTGACTCCTCCCCTCCCCACTTCATGGATGGGAGAGGAGTCAGTGGCAGCGGGGTCAATCTTTCAGGACCCTGGTCCTGACAGACTGTAAGTGCGTCCCAGCCCTGCGGTGCGGTTTTACCCGTGATTGAGCAATCAGCCGGGGAGGTGGGGGTTTAGGTAGCCGGAACGCGGCACTAGAGCTGGTTCCAGCATTGAAATTGACATGGGATGGGGAAGGGTCCGAAGGGAGGGAGAAGGCACAGTGGGGAGGGAGGAGGCACGGGAAGCATGGAGCTGAGGGGGAGGCGAAGGGAAGGGAATGGAAGGGTGGGTGCTGGCAGCAGTGGTGGCAGGCGGCAGTAGCAGTGGGTGGGGGAGGTAGGCAAACTAGGTCCTTGCCTGGGGCACCGAGAGGGGGTAGGGAGCCCAATTTGCCACCCCACCCTCCCAGCGCCCTAGGCAACCACCTAGTTTGCCAAGTGGGCAAGCCGGCCTTGGAAATGAAAGTCAGTGATGGGAGTCTCTTTATTCCCACTGGGGGCCTGGCAAACTTGCTCTTTGATTATGCCTGGATGCTATGATGCCATCTTTGAAAAGCTTTTTGACACCCACCCTTCATATTTCCCAGGCATTCTGGGCAATCCATAAAAATTGAAATAAGGCAGTGATTATACTCAAAGTGTAACTATGCTGGCTTGAATTTTGTGTAGGCCCTGACAGACATGAAGCAGGCCATGTGAGACCTGTGTAGGCCATATCAGTTGTCATGAAGCTTCCATTAAAATTTTTCTCAGTCCATGGACTTAGAAATCTAACAATCAACTGCCTTTCTTCAGTTGTTCTAAGGATACCATTAAGCCGCAGAAAACAGAAGACTAATAAAACAAGTCGATTTTATTATACTCTTACCATATATTATTTAATTTAGTTTTTAAACTAAATCTTGGGGGAAAGCCAACAGGAGATGAAATGTTTCTGGTTTGGGAGGACTCATCTCAAAGAGATGAAGGGTTAGCTGTTACTTTTCTACCGGGTAATAGACCAGAGTTGTCCACTGAGATGGTGACAAATAGAATGGACTTCCTGCCAGAGTCTCAAGGCGGCAGGAGGAAGGTGGCGGGCCTAGCTTGCCTGGGAAATTATAGATGTTTGCACACAAATGCTAGAAGTCTTCAAAGTAAAATTGGTGAGTTGGAATGTTTAGTGTTGGGAGAAAACAGACATTGTGGGAATTTCAGAAACTTGGTGGAATGAGGAGAATCAGTGGGACACGGTGATTCCTGGATATACGTTATATCGGAAGGATAGGGAGGGAAGGGTTGGAGGTGGAGTGGCTCTGTATGTCAGAGAGGGCATATGGTCCAGTAAGACTGAGATCAGAGAATTAGATTCCCTTCTAGAAATGCTTTGGGTTGAAATAGAGAGCCCAAAAGGAAATTTAACTATGGGAGTTTGTTATCGCCCACCAAATCAAAAGATAGAGGACGATTATAATATGATGGAAGGATTAAATAGTGGCTAGATGCAAAAACTGTGTCATCATAGGTGATTTTAACTACCCGCAGATTGATTGGGTCAATATGTGTTCTGGTCGAGAGAAAGAGATTGAGTTTCTAGATGCTCTCAATGACTGTGCTACGGAGCAGATGGTCTCTGAACTTACCAGGGGTGGGGCGATCCTGGATTTGGTCCTAAGTCATGCCCAAGACTTGGTGAGAGATGTAAAAGTGATCGCACTGCTTGGGAGCAGTGACCATAACGTTATTGATTTCACCATTTGTATAAATAGAGTTGCTCCAAAAGACCAGCACAACCATGTTTAACTTTAAAAGGGGTAAATTCTCTGAGATGAGGAGGCATGTGAAGAGGAAACTGAAAGGAAAGGTAAATACAGTCAAAACCCTTGGGGAAGCTTGGAGGCTATTTAAAACTACAATCCTAGAAGTTCAGATAAAATATATACCACAAGTTAGGAAAGGTACAAACAGGTATAAGAGAAGGCCTGCATGGTTAACAAACAAAGTAATGGAAGGTAAGAAGGACTCCTTTAAGCAGTGGAAAGCTAGTCCAAGTGAGATTAATAAAAGGGAACACAGGCAGTGGCAAATCAAATGCAAGACTGTGATCAGGCAGGCAAAAAGGAACTATGAGGCGCATATTGTAAAAAACATAAAGACCAACAATAAAAATGTCTTCAAATATATTAGAAGCAGGAAACCAGCCAGGGAGGAAGTGGGGCCCTTGGATGACCAAAGCGTCAAAGGATTACTGAAGGAGGATAGGGAAATGGCTGAGAAGCGGAATGCATTTTTTGCTTCCGTCTTCACTGTGGAAGATGAGAAGTGTTTGCCTGCTCCAGAACCACTTATATTGGAAGGGGTGTTGAAAGACCTGAGTCAGATTGAGGGACAAGAGAGGAGGTCCTACAACTGATAGGCAAATTAAAAACTAATAAATCACCAGGTCCAGATGGCATACATCCCAGAGTTCTGAAAGAACTCAAAGTTGAACTTGTGGATCTTCTGACAAAAGTATGTAATCTTTCATTGAAATCTGCCTCCGTTCCTGAGGTCTGGAAGGTAGCAAATGTCACCCCCATATTTAAAAAGGGTTCCAGAGGAGATCCGGGAAACTACAGGTCAGTCAGTCTGACTTCAATACCGGGAAAGTTGGTAGAAACCATTATCAAGGACAGAATGAGTAGGCACATTGATGAACACGAGTTATTGAGGAAGACTCAGCATGGGTTCTGTAAGGAAAGATCTTGCTTCACTAACCTGTTACATTTCCTTGAGGGGGTGAACAAACATGTGGACAAAGGAGACCCGATAGATATTGTTTACCTTGACTTCCAGAAAGCTTTTAATAAAGTTCCTCATCAAACGCTCCTTAGTAAGCTCGAGAGTCAGGGAGTAAAAGGACAGGTCCTCTTGTGGATCAAAAACTGGCTAATTAATAGGAAGCAGAAAGTGAGTATAAATGGGCAGTCTTCTCAGTGGAGGATGGTAAGCAGTGGAGTGCCGCAGGGCTAAGTATTGGGTCCCATGCTCTTTAACTTGTTCATAAATGATTTGGAGTTGAGAGTAAGCACTGAAGTGGCCAAGTTTGCAGATGACACTAAATTGTTCAGGGTGGTGAGAACCAGAGAGGATTGTGAGGAACTCCAAAGGGATCTGTTGCGGCTGAGTGAGTGGGCGTCAACGTGGCAGATGAGGTTCAATGTGGCCAAGTGCAAAGTAATGCACATTGGGGCCAAGAATCCCAGCTACAAATACAAGTTGATGGGGAGTGAACTGGCAGAGACTGACTAAGAGAGAGATCTTGGGGTCGTGGGAGATAACTCACTGAAAATGTCAAGACAGCGTGCGATAGCAATAATAAAGGCCAACACCATGCTGGGAATTATTAGGAAGGGAATTGAAAACAAATCAGCCAGTATCATAATGCCCCTGTATAAATCGATGGTGCAGTCTCATTTGGAATACTGTGTGCAATTCTGGTCACTTCACCTCAAAAAGGATATCATAGCATTGGAAAAGGTGCAGAAAAGGGCAACTAGAATGATTAAAGGTTTGGAACACTTTCCCTATGAAGAAAGGTTAAAACGCTTAGGGCTCTTTATCTTGGAGAAACGTCAACTGCAGGGTGACATGATAAGAGGTTTACAAGATTATGCATGGGATGGAGAAGGTAGAGAAAGAAGTACTTTTCTCCCTTTCTCACAATACAAGAACTCATGGACATTCAATGAAATTGCTGAGCAGTCGGGTTAGAACGGATAAAAGGAGGTACTTCACCCAAAGGGTGATTAACATGTGGAATTCACTGCCACAGTAGGTGGTGGCAGCTACAAGCATAGCCAGCTTCATGAGGGGGTTATTTAAAAATATGGAGCAGAGGTCCATCAGTGGATATTAGCCAAAGTGTGTGTGTGTGTATAATTTTTTTGGCCACTGTGTGACACAGAGTGTTGGACTGGATGGGCCATTGGCCTGATCCAACATGGCTTTTCTTATGTTCTTATGTTCTTAATGATTATGAAGAAAGATCTTATCTGGGAGTTAACAGTGCCAGCATTCTGAGTCATAGCAGCCAGATCATTTAGCTTGGTGAAAGAAAACCCTTTCCAAATATGCCAAAAATAGTTTCGTAAAAATGAAATGAGGCATCGTCAAACATTTTTGGCTCATGTAGCAGTAGCACAGACATGAAAAATGTCCATCAACTATGGTCTGGCTACAAGTCTATTCATGCACAATTTTGTGCCAACTATGTTTGCAAAAGCATATGTCAAAGATCTGATCTTGCTTCTCTATTGCCAAAGTGATGACTGAATACTTTCTGTTACACGCTTATATCTGCAATTCAAGAAGGCTGGTGAACCCTCGTGCTATGATAGAGTGATGTTTTTCTTGAACACCATTACCCAGATTCTCAGAAAGATAAACAATCCAATAATTAACTAGAGTGTGAAGCCAGAAAGAAGCTTTTAAAATCAATAAGTTACACCAGTTTACTCTGACTGACAGTGACCCCACATGGCTTCAATTATCACCCAGATTAAGCATATTGACTCAGAAGTGTGTCCCAAGACTTTCTCCCTACTAAATGGAGGTATCATACCCTTAAGACCTCCCAGTGATCTCAAGAAGGCCAGGTCAGAAAATGCAGCGGCTTCTTCCTCCCTACTGACTTTCTTCCAAAACATTTAGAAAGTCTTTCCTTGCAGAAAACCTTTGGCAAAATTCCAACCTACAGGAAACAAGTTCTGAGCATATGACAACAAAGCTTGAAAGCAAGGGGATAAACAGGAGGGTTTTTTAAGTTATTTATTTATTTATTTATTTATTTCATTTATATCCCGCCCTCCCCCACCTTGGCAGGCTCAGGGCGGCTAACAGCAATCCATAAAAACACACCATAATAAATAAAACATTAGAATTACATTATAGAACAATAAAACATTAAAACATTAAATTAAAAACCAGTCTAGTAGATACAATTATACTGCGGTATAGATCTTTGGACCGCATTGGCGGATCTTTAATTACCATTTTTCTTAGCAGTCCGAATATGCTGATTTAAAAAGGATGGTCTTGCAGGCCCTGCGGAACTGTTCAAGGCTCCGCAGGGCCCGCACCTCCTCGGGGAGTCGGTTCCATAGGGTAGGGGCCGCGATCGAAAAGGCCCGTATTCTGGTGCTCTGATATTTAACTTCCTTCGGCCCAGGGATAGTCATTAAGTTTTTCCCCGTTGACCTCAGTGCTCTCTGGGGTTCATATGGGGAAAGACGGTCCCTCAGGTAGGCAGGTCCTCGGCCATATAAGGCTTTAAAGGTAACGACCAACACTTTGTACTGGACCCGGTATATAATCGGCAGCCAGTGCAGTTCACGTAGTCCCGGCCATATATGCTCCCGTTTCGGGAGTCCCAACAACAGCCTGGCCGCCGCGTTCTGCACTAGCTGCAATTTCCGGGTCCGGCACAGAGGTAGCCCCAAGTAGAGGGCGTTACAGTAGTCTAGTCTTGAGGTGACCGTTGCGTGGATCACTGTTGCGAGGTCCCGGCGCTCAAGGAAAGGGGCCAACTGCCTTGCCCGCCTCAGATGGAAGAATGCTGACTTGGCAGTGGCTGCTATCTGGGCCTCCATCGATAATGAAGGCTCCAGTAAAACACCCAGACTCTTTACCTGGCGCGCTGCTTTCAATGGCGCACCATCGAAGGCCGGGAGAGCTATTTCCCTTCCCAGAGCGCCGCGACCCACGCATAGGACCTCTGTCTTCGCTGGGTTCAACTTCAGCCCACTCAGCCTGAGCCATGTCGCTACAGCCTGTAATGCCCGGTCGAGATTCCCTGGAGCGGGGCCGGGCCAGCCATCCATTAGTAGATAGAGCTGGGTGTCATCTGCATATTGATGACAACCCAGCCCAAACCGCCGGGCAATCTGGGCAAGGGGGCGCATATAGATGTTAAACAGCATCGGGGAGAGAACTGCTCCCTGGGGCACCCCACAATCCAGTGTGCGCCTCCGGGACCGCTCGCTCCCGATAGCCACCCTCTGTCCCCGACCTAGGAGAAAGGAGGAAAGCCATTGCAAGGCCAACCCCTCGACCCCAATGTCGGCGAGGCGGCGCGTCAGTAGCCGATGGTCGACTGTATCAAATGCAGCCGACAGATCTAACAGCATCAGTACCGCAACGCCGCCCCGATCCAGTTGCCGTTGGAGGTCATCTACTAAGGCGACCAGCACCGTCTCCGTCCCATGGCCCGGCCGGAAACCAGACTGACATGGGTCTAAGACAGAAGCGTCATCCAGAAACCCCTGTAGCTGCAACGCCACGGCCCTCTCAATAATTTTACCTAAGAACGGTAAATTGGACACCGGCCGGTAGTTCGCCAATTCGGCCGGGTCTGCTGTAGCTTTTTTCAGGAGAGGGCGGACCAAAGCCTCTTTCAGAGGTGTTGGAAAATGCCCCTCTAAAAGGGATCTATTTATGATGTCCCGTAAAGGGCATCTAAGCTCCCCTTGGCAAGATTTAATCAGCCAGGAGGGGCAAGGGTCCAGATCACATGTTGTCGGGCGAGCAGCAGAGAGGATTCTGTCGACTTCCTCCAGGCTGAGTGGGTCGAAGTGGTCCAGCACTAAACCTGAAGACAGGCACGGAGCCTCAATTTCACTCACTGTATCTAATGTGGTAGGCAGGTCTTGGCGGAGCAGCGAGATTTTATCTGCAAAGTATTTCGCAAATGCCTCACAGCCTATTCCTAATTCTCTAACATTTGGTTTGCCTTGTGGCAACGTTGTAAGATCCCCAATTATTCTAAATAATTGTGCTGGGCGCGAGTTTGCAGATGCAATCTTGGTTGCAAAGTAATCTTTCTTTGCAGCCTTGACTGCCACCTCATAAGACTTCATAAACGTTCTATAGGATGTTCTCGTTGCTTCGTCCCGAGTATGCCTCCACTGCCTCTCTAGTCGTCTGAGCCCTTGTTTCAGCTGGCGTAACTCCAAGGTATACCATGGAGCCAGCTTCGTGCGAGGGCGCAGAGGGCGCCGGGGTGCAATTTCGTCGATAGCCCTGGACAGCTGGCCCTGCCAGATTTCCACCAGGTCATCGAGGGAATTGCCAGTGGGCCAGGGATCCCTTAGGGCCGTTTGGAACCGTTCCGGGTCCATCAAGCCCCGAGGGCGAGCCAAAATAGGCTCTCCGCCCATACAGGGTTGGGGCGGCATCCCCACACGGGCCTTAAGGGCTAGGTGATCCGACCATGGTACCGCTTCTCCGGCGATATCGTTCACCAAAATCCCGGCTGCAAAGATCAGGTCTAATGTATGCCCGGCCTGATGCGTGGGAGTCGTGACAAATTGAGAGAGTCCCAGTGTCGCCATGGACGACACTAGGTCCATCGCCTGAGTGGAGGCCGTGTCGTCGGCATGGACGTTGAAGTCACCCAGGACCATAAGCCTCGGGTACTCCAACGCCCAGCCCGCCACTGCCTCCAATAGTGATGGTAAGGCGTTAGCTGGTGCGTTGGGCGGACGGTACACCAGCCAAACCGCCAACCCCTCTCCAACATCCCATGCCAGACCGGTGCATTCAATCCCATCAATCTTTGGATCCGGGAGAGCCCGAAAGGAGTAATCCTCCCGTATGAGTAGTGCTACCCCTCCCCCCCGCCCGCTCATCCGTGATTGGTGAAAGACCGAGTATCCCGGGGGGGACATCTGGGAGAGGGCTACTGTCTCCCCGTCCCTCACCCAGGTCTCGGTCACGCAAGCCAGGTCCATGTTCTGCCGTAGCAGAAACTCCCTAAGGGTTGCGGTCTTATTATTTATGGACCTGGCAAGTTAGAAAAATGGGAGACATCCAAACAAAAACAATCTGCCTCTTTTTTCCCATGCCACTAGCTAAGAATGGGACATCTCCTGGGTAACTGGGAGTCATGAGTATAGTCTCTAGGGTTGCTTCAGCTCAGGTTGCTATATTAACAAATGCAAGTCAGCAAATCTCTCAACAAGCTCCCTCATGAAGAGGACTGATGAGAAATGTGAGCAAAGAAATCAGGGGGCAGAGGAAGTGTACAATTTTAGCACAGGCCTGTTTTGACAACATTTATTCCCTTAACCTGACCCACTGACAAGTCATGTGATAATCAGGTAGTATCAGCAATGATAAAGTCTTCAAGTTGATTAAACCATTAGCTAACTTATCCTGAAAGCTTAGGGGTGGGTGGCTTTGAGGAATCTGGTATGGCATCATTAAGGCAAAGGGGGTCTTCTGCAGCCAGCTCCATGACACTGTGCAAACTATCTGACATTCTCAGTTTATCAGTTCAGCACCCTATAAGATTGACTCCTGAGTCCTGACACCTCTCCCACTTGTAATTAATGCTTTCCTCCAGGACATTCTGTGTTGTGCCTGAGGGCCAAAAAGAGTTAACTGAGATCACCGAGTGGTATTCTATCAACCTAACTGAGAGACATACTTCAGTGATTTCTCTAGTCCGAGGCAGATTCTCTGAAAGCTGAGCTGGTGGTGGAAACTTCCATAAAGTCACTACTGACTTATAGCAACCCAGGGTTTCCAAGTCAAGAGATGAACAAACAATGGTAGTTTGCCACCGCCTGCCTTTGAACAGCTGAACTGGACTTGGTGATCTCTGATGCAGATACTAACCAGGGCCCCAAGAGAGAAACATCTGAAACAATGTCCTGAAAATGTGATATATAAGACAGTACAATTTTTTAAAAACTAATTTAAGAGATCAGTACTTATCAAGCCACATCTGAAGCTTTGTCCTGATACAATGATATAAGCTGCCCACATCAAAATGGGTCTGTGCTTCATGAAGCATTATGTTGTAAAATAACATCATTATTCTTCTGATCTTATCCCACTCCTTTAGGATTGTCAGTCCCCAGGTCCCAGTGGGATTTCCCTCACTTTGGATGCTTCAATCTGCCACTGACCAGCTGGCCAGTGGGGGAAACCCCACCCTGATGCAATAATATCACTTCCAGGTGACATCTACATATCTGGGACATCACATGGCAGCACTCAGGTTATTGGGCAAAAAAAAAAAAAAATCAGAATATATCAGAATTTTGCCCCAAAAAACACAGCATTGTGTGCAATGTCACCAACACAATGGCATAACTTCTGGGTAATGTCACTGCATCAGAGACATCATACATGATGTCCCATCTACCCCTGGAATGCCCCCCAAATCCCTCCACCACAATGGCAAGGGGACCTGGCAAACTTGCACCCTTCCTCCAAGGAGCTCAAGGCAGCATACATGGCCCCAGGGCTCAAGGTCCCCACATACAGATTTTAAGCCAGGTCTCCCCAGCTGTAGCCCAACACTCTAGCTACTATATCATATATATACTGCAGCTGCCCAGGTCTTTGCAATCTCTATTTCCTAAACTACTACATACCAAAGTGTCATCAAGTCACAACTGACTTATAGTGACTCCAGTAAGGGGCTTTCAAGACTAGAAAGAATCAGAGGTACTTTACCAATACTTTCCTCTGCAGAGCCTTCCTTGGTGGTCTCTTATCCAAGTAATCTATTTTAGCAGCCAGGTTCTGATATCAGGCTGCAGTATGCTGTCTTCCCTCCCTAAGCTATTTGGATGCCACATATTGAACTAGTATACATAACCAGTGTAAGTTTGGTCATGACACTTTGACCCTTATCTACTCTGCTCATACTGGTGAAGAACATGGATAGAATCAGCCTCATTCACAAGGCTACTCTTCTGGATTCAAGACCATACAAAACTTAAGGAAAGGAATGAATTTGTTTCTTTCAGAATGTAGGAAAATGATCTACTTGATATTAAATCAGAACAAAAAAGAATGCTACCGCTCTTTTACAACCTGTGATGGTATTAAGTTTTTGCTGTTTCCACAATCCATTTTCAACATCATGTCAGAGAGAAGTTCATGTAACCTTCATTAAGTTTCAATGTTTGAGGAAGAAAGACATGTTCACTTTGTTTTTAAAAACATGATTTCAAAAGAAGTTGCCTAATTTCTAGGAAACTAAATGGACTGCATAAATCTTTGTCCTTAGGTTTTGACTTCACTGAAGGAAGTGCTGAGATGTTCACTGGGAGAACAGGCAGAGTTTGAAAACCCCATAATTGGAAAGGAAAAACCATGTGTGGCAAAGGGCAGGCTCATATGGGAAAATCTCCTCAGCTTTTACTTTAAGTGGACTACATTCATTAAAAAAGACATAACAAAGAACGTCTCCTTTGGGGAATGAGGATTTCAGCTTGCCTGTATAAAAGGGAAATATACTTCAGCTAGAAAAGAGAAAGCAATAAGACAAGATAACTGGGTGTTTGCAGTATCATCAGTAGTCAGGAAGACTTGACATAGGTTTCTCCCCAATTATGTGAATTTCAGTGAGATTCAAAAAGATCTCCCTCTGAGCATGTTCCAGTCTTTTTTTTTCAGTAAAGGCTGATTTTAGTCCCTTATGAAATTCCTCCTTAAAAATGGTTCACTTCAACAGAACATAAGCTAGATTTGTGTGGCTTCATCAGTTAATTGTGGTCTAGTGTGAGCATCAGGCTGCAATTTCCACCAGTTAAAGGCAGTATCATATCTGTCTGAATGCCAGACTGGGGTTTTTTGCCCAAAATTTATATGAGGGCAGGAAGGGTTCCAATACCACCACTCAGTATTAAACTTAGGTGGAATTTTTATTTTACACAATCTGGAAGTAGTTCTTCTTTAAAAACAGCAAGTATTCACAAAAATCTCTCAGAAGGATGGAAGCAAGATTACAATGCCATTGCAGTGTTAAGTGCTATGTACCAAATGCTTGCATGTTCTTCTCTCCTCCCTCCGTTGACACATCCCTCTACAGATGACATGACATGAGTTGAATCCATACACATAGATGAGTGGGCACAAGTACACTGGTTCTGCTCCTACTGATGCATGATTACTGGATCAAGCTCATGGACGTAAAGGCTACATGCACATCGAGTATGCCTGCATAAGCTCCATTCCAGTGATCAGGAATGTGCCTATATGAATGCACTTTCCATGTGTGCAAATTCCATGCCAGTGATCATGCTAGATGGTGGGATGGGACCAGGTGCATTCTGCCCCATGTGTGTTGATTTTAATGTGCATAACATGCATAAAAAAAGTAAAAGGTAGTCCTCTGTTAAAGCACCAGTTGTTTCCGACTCTGGGGTGATGTTGTATCACAACATTTTCATGGCAGACTTTTTTACGGGGTGGTTTGCCACTGCCTTCCCCAGTCATCTACACTTTACCCCCAGCAAGCTGGGTACTCATTTTACTGATCTTGGAAGGATGGAAGGCTGAGTCAACCTTGAGCCGGCTACCTGAATCCAGCTTCCGCTGGGATCGAACTCAGATGGTGAGCAGAGCTTGGACTGCAGTACTGCAGCTTACCCTCAGTGCCACGGGGCTCCTATAATAAGCATAGAGGGCCACAATCAACATCAATTAACTGCATCTTGTGTGCATGCTGTAGTTTGGCTTTACAGACAAACTATCAAATTATGGGTGTGCCCATCCAAACCAGGACCAAGCCATGGTTTGCAATTTTGGTAACACATTGGATACACAAACTATAGTTTGCCAGTTTGGTCATAAGAACAAAGTTTGGTTTGCACCAAATCAGTTACCAGCCGTCAGTGAATGAGGCAAGGTGAGTGGAGCATGGGCTCATTCACATAGTAGCAAACCATGGTTTTGTGTTATGCCTGTGTCCAGCCTTGGAAGTGAAGAAGAAGCCACAGGAACTGTGAAGCCTGCACTCTTCCCCAATGAAAGACTGCCTGTACTTTATCAATCCACACATAGCTCAGGTCTTCTCAAAAGCTGCTCTAGTTGATTTCATTGATCCAGCAGTTATGATCCCCCTCAGCTTGATGTTCATTCTCAGTGCTGACCCCTGCACTGCAAAATAGGCTTCTATTAACCCACTGCAAACTATGAAAGGCTGTTTTTTACTCAGAGGTCACGTCCTCTGAATTAAGGCTGGTGGAATATGGGTGAGCTGCTTCTGTTGTTCTATATTTGGCTGTAGTTTTGTTTTAACAATTGAATGTTAACCTTTATTTTCCACAGCTACAATATGAGGAAGTGGAGTAAACATTTTTTCAACGAATCAATGCATGAATTCCAGCTCCGGGGTTTCTGTACTCCGGGCAGTGGTCTTCTATGCTCAGAACACAAAAAGGGGGCATTTCCCAAACTGCATTTTTCCTTTACCCATAAGAAAGAATCTAGGGGATGCTAACACTTCCACTGTTAAGCCAGGGACAATGAACATCCTTATGACTGGACTAGGGAGGGAATTACAACTCCAAATTAACAAACTGGATTGCCTGGAGCAAAAGCACCAAAATACCTTCCCCTGACCAGACACAGCCTTAATAAGAACTAGCACAGGATAATTTAGAAGCAAAACATCTTAACAGTATATAGATAAGATTGCCTTTATTACAGCCAACAACACAGTAATGTGAGAGATACGGGAAGGAGCCAAAGAGCCTTCATGTCTCCAAAAGCTGCTCAATCCCAGAAGCATGAAATTTGATTAACATTATTATCCTGGAACAGGGTAGGTGAAGAGAAAATTAATTTCCCCATAAAACAGCCAAAGCCTTTTAACACTTCAGCGGCAGCATCTCTTTTCCCTGCTGTTAATTTAGATATTCTCACCCATTCTAATAAAATAAAGAGGCTATTAAATGCTTTTTTCTATTTATTCTTTGACTCTACAATTCTCTTAAGTTGCTTCCATACTAACCCCACCACTACCCCGGATACAAAAATCCCCTTCCCATTCTGTTTTCTGGCCCTCTTAAATTTTGTCAGTGTTCTCCAGAAACTAATGACTCCTGCTTAATAATCCATTCTGTGCCATGAAGCATGGGTGACCTCGGGTCAGACTCATACACTGTATTTCAGCCTTACCTACCTCACAGGGGTGTTATGGGGACAAAATGAAGCAAGAACCAAGAATGCTGCTTTTAGCTCCTTGGGGAAAGGTAGAGGATAAAAATTATTAGGTAGACCATACTGGCTCAGGTCCACCAGAGATTTCTACGGATGGAAGCAATTTCTGTTGGCAGAGTGGATCTCTTCTTCTCACTGTAGCTCCAAATACCCCCTGAAATTTTATTTTTTTTATAGTATTTACTTCATTTATACGTTGATTTTCATGCCTGTGGGAACCCAAAGTGCCTTACAACATTCTCCTCTTCTCCATTTTATTCTTGCAACAATCCTGTGAGGCTGGCTAGTTTGAAAGTGCATGACTAGCCCAAGGACACCCAGAAAGCTCTGAATTTGTGCCTCCCAGATACTAGTCATACTCTAACTACTACCCTATATTGAAAATGCTGCTCCTAGGGAAAAGGAGAACCCCAGGAAAAGCATGAGCTAAAAATAAAAGATCTTAAAAATGAGGAGGCAAGTGATGAAAGTCACCCACCCTTCTTATTTGTAGAAATCCTCCATGGCAGGAGTCTCCAACGTTTTTCAGCCTGTGGGCATCTTTGGAATTCTGACACATGGCGATGAGCACAGCCACAAAATGACTGTGCCTGTTGCAAGAGGTGGAACCAGCCACAAAATGGCTGCCATAGCTTACTTTCAGTCACACAGTGAAGAGCCTTATACTGTGGTGGCAGCTGCAGCCAAAGGAATATTTTAAAAAAATCTGCACAGCCAATCAAATCACCAGTAGCCAGTCAGAAGCTCTCCTGGGCAAAAGCCCTACCTGGCTATGCCCACTCTTTGGAAACACCTGGCAGGCACCAGAGAAGGTGGGTGCCATGGGACCCACAGGTACCACATTGGGGACCCCTGTTCTATGGAATCCAAAGACGTATGCAAAACAACAGAAATTATCAAATCAGTTATGAACAATAAAATACTTAATTTATAGAACTTACACAGATCATGGGAATTCAGCTCTGGGTGATCAACTGGGCCACCTGAGCATGAAATTCTATTTTTACTTCTAGCACATACAGGTCTGCACACATGTACTTGTAACCTCACCATGAAGATTTCCCTCTGCAGATTTTACTCTAGCAATGGGAGAGAAACAAGCTGGTAAATGAAACACATCCACATTTCTTCCAAGCTTAAAACATCTGGAGATTTGGGGGTGCAACCTAGGAAGGGAAGGACCTCAAGTCACTCTCAAAAGCTGCCATTTTCTCTAGGGGGAATTATCATTGCAATTTGAAGATCAGGGGCAATTCCCAGGTATCTCCAGATCCCAAGTGAAGGTTGCCAGCCTTAATCTGAAGCCATTCTCAGCTTGATGGCACTTGAGAAACACACCCTGCACTATTGCTCCTTCTGGAGACCATAAACCCTCCAGAGACATAGCCTTCACACTCATGAGCTTGATCCATGGCTTTGTAAATTCAAGCAGAATGACATGTATGGTTAAATGACTACTGAGGCATATACACCAAACCATTTTTAGACTCTCTTCTGTGGCTACTTCCTTTCTGGTCACTGGTTTTAAGGTGGGGGAAATGGCACATTGTTCTGAACAACAAAAAGTTTGGGTTTCATTCAGGAGAGGGAATTGGTGTGTGGGGGAGGGGGGAAGAACTACTGTGGGAATCTAGAGAGAAAAGCTGGAAATGAATAATGCTGCCAGAAAAGCTGAAAACAGAAGAACTTGTGATAGAGACCTAATGTCCAGATTCTAAAGAAAGCAGAAGGATGGATAAATCTACACAGATAAGTGATTTAAACAAACTGTGTAAATACAACGGCTTTGTTATGAGTTTGTGATATTAATCAACAAAAAGAGAGAGAGAAACGTTGACTGCGGTTTACATGATAGAGGTTTACAAGATTATGCATGGGATGGAGAAGGTAGAGAAAGAAGTACTTTTCTCCCTTTCTCACAATACAAGAACTCGTGGGCATTCGATGAAATTGCTGAGCAGTCAGGTTAAAATGGATAAAAGGAAGTACTTCTTCATCCAAAGGGTGATTAACATGTGGAATTCACTGCCACAGGAGGTGGTGGCCACAAACATAGCCACCTTCAAGAGGGGGTTAGATAAAAATACGGAGCAGAGGTCCATCTGTGGCTATTAGCCACAGTGTGTATATGTGTGTGTGTGTGTGTGTGTGTGTATATATATATATATATAAAATTTTTTGGGCCACTGTGTGACACAGAGTGTTGGACTGGATGGGCCATTGGCCTGATCTAACATGGCTTCTCCTATGTTCTTATGTTCTCCTTCAGAGAGGGTAGGATTGGAAAAGGCTTCTAAAAGGGTGCTCCAGGCGAATATGTTAACCAGGTTGTCTATTCTCAAGGGCAGGTCTGGTGCATTCATCGCTGGCAGTGCCATGGGTCTCAGCGGTCCAGATCAGTGTCATCGTCAGGAGCTGTTCGACCCGGATCGACGCTGGTGCCTATTGGATCTGTTGGTAAGGCTGGGGACATTTCACAGGCATATGCTGGGCTGGCTTGGCCTTGGGGTCCATGGGGTCATGCCTCGCCTGCAGGGTCTGGCATTCCTGCTGTGTGTTCTGGGTTTTCTCCCCCCACAAGTATGGGCTTGCAGCCAAATTGATCTTGGCCAACTGGTCAGTGTGGCCCTTGTGGATTTTGGCCAGGTGTGGGGCAGCAGAGTCTTGCAGGCTCTTTTATGGGGGGTTGGGGCTTCCCTTCTCCTTACGGGGTGGTCCCTTTTTCCGCCTTACCTTTTGGGGATGTAGCATTACCTTTGGGTGATCATTTGTTGCCTGCAACAAAAGATAAGATCCTAAAGGGTGAGTATGTCGATATCTTCTCCCTCCTGTTCTGGGAGTTGGAGAAGAAGGATAAGGAGGACTTGGATGACAAGGAAAAAGAAAAATTGAAGATGCTTAAGGTGGACCGGACTTGGGCCAGTTGGCTGCCTGGGTTTTTTATCTGTGCAGGAGTGACTGTACGTGCTCAGCCTTGGAGGGCGGCTGCGCTTATCCAATACATGGACATAATTTATAAGGGGTACACAATGTTTAGTGTGCCTGCCTGGATTCAATATGATGAGGAATTCAGGATGAGGGCTGCATTGTACCCTTCCCTTCAGTGGGATCGCATTCACCAGCAGCTGTGGCTACAAGTCATGTCTCCTGCGCAGCCAAATTTGGGCTACTGCTCCGATAGCGGTCATTTGATGGCCAGGTCAGCAGCAACCTCTTCAGTTTTGGCAGCCTCTTCCCGCGGTTCAGCGGGGCAGGCGGTTCAACCCCGCCTGCTTTGTTGGGAGTTCAGTTCTCAGGGAGTGTGTAGCAGAAAAGCTTGTCAGTTCAAGCACGAATGCCTCATGTGTGGCGGCTCTCAGTTCTTCAGTAACTGCCCAAAAGCCCGGCTGTGAAGAATCAAAAGAAACCAGGAGGTGGAGGAGGTAATTATCAGGCTGGAAAAGGGGCCCAGTCCGATAAAGGTGGGACTTCTTGAACACTGGCTGTCCAGGTATCCACGAAAGGTTGATAGCGTTTACCTGCTAAAAGGTTTTAAGTTTGGATTTAGGATTCCTTTTCAGGGGCCCCGAGTTCCATTTATGTCCGGGAATCTTAGTTCTGTTAAAGGTTTAGAGCAGGTAATCAAGGATAAGATTGCCAAGGAGTTGGCTGAGGTCAGGATTTTGGGCCCATTTCCTAATCCTCCTGTGCCTAACCTTAGGGTTTCCCCCTTGGGCGTGGTGCCTAAAAAGGCACCTGGGGAATTTCGTTTAATTCACCATCTATCCTTCCCCAAAGGGAAGTCTGTTAATGATGGGATTCCTGAGCATTTATGCTCTGTTAGGTATACAAGCTTCGATCAGGCCATAGCCATGGTTCGACGCTGCAGTGAGGGGGCAAAGTTGGCAAAATGCGATATTAAATCTCCATTTCACCTTTTACTTGTTCATCCTGTTGATTTTGAGCTCGGGATTTTCTTTTGGGGGTCAATTTTACATGGACAGAGCAATGGGCTGCTCTGTATTGTGTGCAGCTTCTGAGTGTTTCAGCATATTCTTGAAATGGGCTGTTCGTGAAAAAATGGGTTTGCAGGATGTTGTTCATTATTTGGATGTAGGCTACCTCTTTGTGGGTCCTGCGAGGACTGGGCGTTGTGCACAGCTGTTGTCTGGCTTTATTTAGCTGACTGCAGAACTTGGGGTTCCATTGGCTCAGGAAAAAACGGAGGGATTGAGCTGGATACCCTGGCGCAACTGTCCAGGATACCTTTCCAAAAAATAGTAGATTTAAGGAATATGATTCATTCCTTTCTTCTTAAATGGAAGGTCACTTTGATTGAGTTACAGCAGCTGTTTGGGAATCTTAACTTTGCTTGCAAAGTGGTGGCCCTGGGGCGAGCCTTTCTTCGTAGGCTATGTGAAGCTATGGCAGGCTTACACTTGCCTCAACATAGAACATGGGTTAGCAGCAGCATGAGGGAAGATTTGAGAGTTTGGCAAGAATTTTTGGAGTCTTTTAAAGGGATCTCCTTTTGGAGAAACAACATGAGGCTTGAAGCTGAGCTCCAGGTCATGTCTGATGTTGCTGGGTCTTTAGGTTTTGGAGTTTATTTCCATGGACACTGGTGCATGGGTAGTTGGCCAGACTCCTGTATTCAGGTAGGTGTGAACCGAGATCTTACGTTTCTCAATTTCTTTCCCATTCTTGTTGCAGTTTGGCTGTGGGGGAACTATATGGCCAATCGCACAGTTCATTTTTGGTGCGATAACGTGGCAGTAGTCCACGTCATTAATTCCCTTTCATCCAAAACTCAGCAGGTTATGAGGTTGGTGAGGGCCTTCACTCTGCGTTGTCTGCGGCTTAACACATTGTTTTTGGCCAAGCATGTGCCTGGGGTGAATAACAGGGTGGCTGATGCTCTCTCTTGTAAACAGATGGAGAGGTTTCGTCAGCTGGCCCCAGATGCCGATTGAGAGCCGGCGCCAATGCCCCAGGAGCTATGGCTGATTGGAGAGCTGAGGCCTGCAGAGCAATAGGCCTAGCCATTGCACCTAGCACCAGGAAGTCTTACGAACGTGCTGTGCGGCAGTTTGAGGACTTTAGGGCTGAGGTAGGGTATCACATTGTTTGGCCCCTCCCGGTGGAGCAGTTGTTCCACTACTGTGTTTCTCTAAGAGGTAAGGGACTGGCCGTGCGATCCATTAGGAGGTGCTTGTCTGCATTGGTTTTTGCTAGCAAGGCGCTGGGTTATAAGGAGGAAACAGCTGATTTTCATCTTCGAAAGATGCTGGAGGGGTGGGCCAGAGAGGCTGGACCTAGGCCTGACACGCGGAAACCTATTTCCCCTCTCATTCTTAGGGGCCTGAAGGGGGTTTGGGGCGCAGTGTGTGCATCTTATTTTGAGGCCACTCTGTTTCATGCTGCGTCCTTGGTAGCCTTTTGGGGGCTTTTAGAGTCAGTGAGCTAGTGACAGGGTCCAGAAATGACATTTCTGGTAATGCTTAGTTGCTACAGGACCTGAGATTAGTAGGGGGAAAGGTGGTCATTACTGTCCATCGCTCTAAGACGGACCAGCATCAAAAAGGTACTGTGTTGGAGCTGGGCACCTGCTCTGAGCTTGAGTTGTGCCCAGTTTCTGCTTTGGCTGCTTATTTGGCAGTTCGGGGGCCCAAGGAAGGGTTTTTGTTTTGACACATTAATGGTAGCCTGCTGACAAAGCATCAGTTTTGGGCTGTGACTTCTCGGGCTTTAGCTAAGCTGGGGTTGTCCGGGATGCGGTTCGGTGCCCACTCCTTTAGAATTGGGGCAGCCTCTACAGCTGCTGCCCTGGGAGATCCTTCCACCTCCATTCAGAGCCTTGGCCGTTGGCGTTCATCGGCCTACAAATCTTATGTTCGACCTTTGCTCAGTTCCTAGCTTCGTTTGTTTGGTTGAAATGTTGCTGGTTCTTGTCCTAGTTTGACTAATTTTTCTTTTTTAGATGCTGTTGTTCTTGGCCAGAGGAGCCGAGTTCTCATCTGTAGACACAGCTATGTGTTTTGGGCCGCACATCAGGCTCAGAGAACTTCGGTCGGCTCTCAGCTGGGACTCAGCCAATATGTTTCTATCGCATGGCAGGGGTGCCGGGGTCTTCAGTGGCCTGGCCTGCTGCCTTTGTTATTCCAAGGGAATGCGGGCCCTCCTCCTCATGTTTTAATCATTCACCTGGGAGGGAATGATCTCGGGCTAGTAAAAGGCAAGGCGTTAGTCTTGCAGGCCTGCGAGAATTTTCAGTACATTAGGGAGAGATGGCCTGGGACCACCATAATTTGGTCAGCCATGATTCCCCGCCAGGTGTGGCGCAGTGCTTGGAACCCTGCAGGTATTCAGCGGGCCCGTTACAAAGCTAACAAGGAAATTAGGAAGGCATTGGTAGGGGGGTTGGGCCACTATTTGCCCCATCCTGATATTTCTACGAAATTTCCTGACCTCTACGGAGGGGATGAGGTGCATCTCTCTGAAAAGGGCAACATGCTTTTTTTGAGAGATCTCTGGCAAGGGCTGCGGGTAGCCTTGGGCTTCCCGGTGGGTGCTAAGCCCTAAGTAGAGACTTGGCCTTAGTTATACCAATGCCTTGTGCCCGTCTCTTCATTCCGACTTGGGGGGCAATTTGTTGCTGGCACCCTGCAGCATTCTGAGGCAAAGAAAACTCCTGAGAATTCTAGATTATTTTTTCTAATAGGCCAAGCTTGTAGTTCTTAAAGTTGAAAAAAAAACAATTAAAAGAGTAAAGCCAGTTATCAGCAAAGGCTGACATTAACGGCTTTTACTAGCTACTTCTTCATTCTCCAGTCTCCTGTATCTCTACAGTGCTCCTTTTCTATGCCTTCTAAGCAGCAGTCTCCATATCCCATCTTTCAGTTCCATGTGGCAGTTGAGGACTTCAGCTAGCATGGACTGAAGTATTTCAAATACCATTAGGATCTTGATTTTCTAGACAAAAATAATTGTTCCTTTATAAAATTCATAATAAATTTACAGAATTCCCTGCCATCTGATGTGGTGATGGCCACTAGCTTGCATGGCTTTGAGAAACGGATTAAACAGATTCATTGGATGATAAGCTCTCTTAATAGCTGCATAATACTCCTTGCCAAGTGTTTTTGGATAAGAGGTCTGTCCACACTTTTCATGCTTCCCTTTGTGGTTCTGAGAGAGAGCTGGTTGGACCACAAACCTTGGTCTGATCAAGGTGGAGCTTCCATTTCTGTTCCATAAATTATTATATTAGAACAAATAGTGATTAATGAAACATGGGATGTATTAGAACAAAGAGTGATTAATGAAATCTGCAAAGAACTTGAAAAAATTTTGCATTCCTCATAGTAGGGTTACACTTTGAGCAGCGGTCCTGCTTACAAAATCCTTTATAGCAGACTGCAAGTTTCCCCTTGAAAGCAACATAGTTTTTCTTCCTAGCTCCAATGCTTCTCTCATAGTTACAGAGAAAGTTTTTTCATTTAAATGCCACTGCACCATTTTGCAAAAAGAAAAGAAAAGTGAACTTCCAACTACCATGATAAGGAAATATGCTCATTATTATCACATTAAGCCTGTGGCTATCTATCATATATACCTCCCTTATACTTTAGAATGATGTTCCCTCTAATTAATGAACTTGGCACATATGGTGGATCCCCAAAAGAGTCTTTTTTGACAGAAGAGTTTTCGCCCACAAAGCATGACTTTATCACCTTCCTCTTCCCATTGCACTGAGAATTGTTCCTCAAACTGCTGCTCCTGAGACACCCCTGTCCTCCAGGCAAGAAAGTCATGCTCCATAGGAAGAACTTATATACATTGCTTTCAAATGCTAGCAAAAAACAGTAAAGCTGAACCACATAATTCATTGCCTCCAGATATGTACAAAGAATTAGACTACACCACATCTTACCTATGGAGGTGCTTATCTATGGAGACAGTAGGATGGGATATTTTATTGTAGGTCAGGATTAGGATACTCACTCAGTGTTCTTGCTCCTAGGTTCATTCAGCAAATATGAGTGTGCCCAAATAACACCTGTCTATTAACAAGGAGATATAGGGATGAGAGCAGCCAGTTTCAGAACAAAAGAGCTCATGCAGTCTACAATTATAGCTAACAAACAGAACTAAGCAGGGACTCCATTCCATGAGACTAGACCAACTCATACAAATATTATGGGGGAGGCAGACCATTCCATTGTAATATATGCAATAAATATACCACATGATAACACACAATCGATAAACTCATCTTGTGCTTTGCATATGAAGTATTTTGAGCTTGAATGCATTAAAAATGAGGGTGAGAAATCCCTTGTAAACAAAATGCACCTTGGAATTGAGGTACGGGGTCTCTAGTAGGGATGGGCATGAATTGAAGCACAAATTGTGACTCATGCCTAAAATAGCTAATTTGTGGGTCATTCGAAATTGGTTTGGGTATTTGTGCTATGCACAACTCACAAAACAAAGTGGCTTGTTTTGGGGGCAGTTTGCTATGTCGTTATTGGGGGGGAATCTTCCTCATGCACCACAGCACGCCCAGCATGATGACATCACCCAGAACTGACATCATCGTGACAAACACACCACTGGGGGGGTTCTCTATCACACGATAGATCATCTCCCAGCAATGTGCCTGGTGTGATAATGTCACTTCTGGGTGATGTCATCACACTGGCTATGTCACAGCACACCAGCGCTCTCAAACCAAATGAACCAATAAACCACGATTCATTCACAAAATCCACAAAATGAACCAAACCACCAAACTGGGAAAACCAATGAACCATGAAACAAAATGAACTATCGTTTTCGAGTTCTGTGCCCATCCCTAGTCTGTATCCTGGAGAAGGAATATGGCAAGATGGATCCTGCCACTCTTTCATTAGTGAAGAAAGTTTGGCTCAAGGGTTCCATTTTGTTTATGAGGCTTCTCCTGACCTCTGCTGAGTATTTTCAGAGCACAGAGTGGGTTACTGGGGGAAGGCAGCAGCAGGAAACCATCAGCTTGCAGAGACTTCCTTGACTCACATCAGTTTGGGTCAAAACCCTGGGGCCACCAAAATATGCCTGCAGTTTACATCATGTGTTACAGTTTTTAACTGAGAGCTTCAACTGGAGGTGATCACCTATGGAAAATGCTTATGTCACGTTTTATTGTATATTTTAATGAGATATAAAAGAAGCCCAAAGAGCAATCATTCCAGACGGTTTTATTTTACCTCAAAGCAGGATCAGTTTAACAGAAGGCGAAGATTTGTGGGTTTCTTACACCCTTGCCCACATATTTCAAGAAATAAATGTGACTATGGAGCATTATAACACAAGTTCTCACATACAAATTAAACACCATAAAGGGAATTCCACCTTCATGTCCTAGTTAGCTTGTAATAACTAAAAAACCCAGCTCCTAAACTTTCCTTCTCACTGCCTTCACAGTGAGAAAGCGACATCACATCCTGGCCAATAGAAATTCCGCATCTCCTGATGATCAGCTACAGCGTGCCAAGGAACTAAATGAATGTTTATGGGAGTACTATAATCTGGAACCAGCAGCAAAGCAAAACTACCCTGTCAAGGTGATTAAAGCAGCTCTCTCAGGGCCAGTGGAGTTAAAGGCTTTTTGCTGTCACATCTGTAAACACCTTTCCTCCAGGATTGAGAACTCAGCTGTTTTCAATTTGCAGTAGAAAGCACTAGTCTCAAACACATTACACTTGCTAAGATGATACCTTTCTTGGAAGCTGCATTTCATCTGCAGCTGTTCCCAAGGAGAGATATTGTTTTGTTTTGTTTTTGGCTAGGGGAACTACTGGCAAAATGTGATTTATGAAAATGCAGTGAGGAACCACTTCATAGAAACAGGGGTGACTATTAATGAAAAGGAGAGCTGATCCTCTTGGATGCCCTAAGCCAAGTAGTTGGCTGCAAATTGCTCTGACTTAAAAATGCTGGAGAATGTGCCACAGCAGTCATGAGCTGACTGATGGTACCTCTATGATCAGCACATCACTGGAAACCCTTCTTTGTAAAGCCAGCTTAAGTTCTTCAATGCTGTGATCACACACACTAAATAATGCACTTTCAATTCACTTTCAGTGCACTTTCCAACTGGATTTTGCTAGTTTACACAGTAAAATCCAGTTGGAAAGTAAACCGAACTTGGATTGAAAGTGCATTATTTAGCATGTGTGACTGCAGCCCAAAAGTGTCCTCTATGTGTTGATGACCTGTATGTGACTGCATCTATCTGGGGAGGGACTGTGGCTCATTGGTTGAGCATCTGCTTCGCATGCAGGACAGGGTTGCTGACTGTGCTAGGAAATTCCTGGAGATTTAGGAGCGAAGCTTGGAGAGGGTGAGGTTTGAGGACAATAAGGCCATACAGTCCACCCTCCAAAGCAGCCATTTTCCCCATTGGAACTGTTCTCTGTAGTCTACAGATTGTAATCTGTTCCTGAGAGATCTTTGGGCCTCACCTGGAGACTGACAACCCTAATGCAGAAGGTCCCAGGGTCACTGCCCAGCATCTCCAGCTAAAATAACCAGCTGGTAGGAGGTGATAAAGCCCCAACCAGTGGGTAGTTGATGACAAAGCCCTCTAGCTGAGACTCTGGAAAGCCACTGGCAATCAGACTAGACCATATTGATCTTGGTAAGTCAGTGATCTGTCTCAGTAGACCTGTGCAGACCACCCATCTGCCTGCTAGCTCACTGAGTGGGAAGGTAGAGTAGGCACAAGTATGCCTGCCCTACCTTCATGCTACTGCCGAATCATCTGCATGGTGTGAAAGGGCAGAAGTGCACCCTCTTCCCGTGAACAGCAACATTCAGAAAGCAATGTCACTGATCACAGGAAGGAGATGCATTTGTGGCGCTTCCTCCATGCATCTGCACCATGTAGACAGCAATTATGAAAAGGCAGGAAGGGGGGCGGAGCCTGCTCTCCCTCGCCACCTAGTCAGTTAACACATGTATTAGTCATCTGTACAGAGCCCCAAGGCACAGAGTGGTTAAGCTGCAGTACTGCAGTCAAACTCTCTACTCACGACCTGAGTTCGATCCCAGCGGAAGCTGGGTTCAGGTAGCCGGCTTCAGGTTGACTCAGGCTTCCATCCTTCCGAGGTCAGTAAAATGAGTACCCAGCTTGCTAGAGGGAAAGTGTAGTTGACTGGGGAAGGCAATGGCAAACCACCCCATAAAAAGTCTGCCACGAAAACATTGTGATGCGACATCACCCCAGAGTTGGAAACGACTTGTGCTTGCACAAGGGACTACCTTTACCTTTTTACAGAGCTATAGGGCAGTTTTGTGTGTTCGCCCACCTGAGAGTTCATCCTTGTGTGATAGTGGAATTGAAACGTGAACCAAGCACACACAAATGATAGTAGTGCAACAGCTTCATGATGTTCTAAAACAGGGGTTGCCAAACTACAGCTCGGGAGCCACAGGTGACTCTTTCACACATATTGTGTGACTCTTGAAACCCCCACTGCCCCAATGGCCATCTTGGAGAAGGCATTTGTTTCTTTAAATCACTTCTCCAAGTTTGGATAATGCATTTAAAGTTGCTTTCTTTCCCCCTCCTCTCTCCTATCTTTCTTCCTTCCTGCCTGCCTGCCTTGTGGCTCTCAAACATCTGACATTTATGTCTTGCAGCTCTCAAACATCTGAAGTTTATTTAGGGTTGCCAAGTCTAATTCAAGAAATATCTGGGGACTTCGGGGGTGAAGCCAGGAGACTTTGGGGGTGGAACCAGGAGACATTGGGGGCAGAGCCAGGAGCAAGGGTGTGACAAGCATAACTGAACTTCAAGGGAGTTCTGGCCATCACATTTAAAGGGACTGCACATCTTTTAAATCCCTTCCCTCCATAGGAAATAATGATGGATAGCGGAACCTTCTTTTGGGGCTCATAGAATTGGGCCCCCTGATCCAATCCTTTTGAAACTTAGAGGGTATTTTGGGGAGAGGTACTGAATGCTATCCTGCAAATTAGGTGCCTCTACCTCAAAAAAACAGTCCCCCCTCCGAGCCCCAGATACCCGCGGATCAATTCTCCATTATTTCCTATGAGAATAAGCCTCCATAGAGAATAAGAGTTCCCTCCCTTTCCCCCGCTTTCTCTCTCTCACTCACACACACGCTTAACTGTCTCTGATGTTTCCAAACGAGGTCTGGAAAGTACAGGGGCTACCCTGCTCTCCTTTACACACACAATCACTTGCTCTGAAAGGAAAGCAAAACAAACGGAGGGGCTGCACTTTGACGAGGTCTGCTGTTGCTAACCCTTCCCCCTTAAGTACTTCCTGCTTTCTGCTCCAATTTAAAGGCACACACACATTTTAAAACCGGACCTGTTTGCAGGTCCTGCCAGAGATTGAGAGGTACATGGTGACTGTGGGGGAGGGGCTTCCCCCGCCAGCCAGCTGGCAGGGGGAAGCCTGTAAGACCGGGGGATCCCCCACTGGGACCTGGGGATTGGGAAGCCTAAGCTTATTCTATGTGGCTCTTCTGTTAAGCAAGTTTGGCTGCCCTTGCTCTAAAATGTTGGAGGGGTTTTCTGTGAGTTCCAAGAGTGACAGGACAAAAAAGGACACAGCAGATTTCTTACAGGCCACCTTCTCAGGAGATCACAGTGACTTACATGCCCCTCCCCTATTTTATCCTCAGAGTAACTTTGCGAGGTAGTTTACTGCCAAAGAGATTAATTGGTCCAAGATCACAAGTGAGTTTCTTGAATGAATGAGGATTCATACTATGACCGATTCCCCACTAGCCTTACCCCGCTCTCACTCTCCTCTTCTCTGCGGGGCTTCCATTGGATTTTGCACAAGCTGCCCTGGGGCTGCAACTCACTTCGCCTCTTTCACGCGGCAAACAGAAACCAGTTTTTAGAGGATCTTGCTTGCTGCACGAAAGATTGATGCCTCGGTCTAAACCCCCTACTCATATCTGATATCCAATGAAAATAGTTTTTTTAATTGATTATTCAATGTTGTAAAGATAATGACAAACACAGAAATATGTAATCTAAGACTTACAGTACTCACTTCTTACTTTTATGTATCTTGAATTCTTTTGAATTACTTTTATATTATGATATGCAGAAATGTAATATTCTGTTATTCTTTTTTATCTTCCCTTTTCTCATTCCCACCTTTCCCTTTTTGCTGTAATCTTAATAAAACTTTTAAACCAGAAAAAAGATTTGGGGTGGAGAGGGAGCTCCATAGGGATGCCACAGAACCACCCTCTAAAGTAGCCAGTTTCTTCAGGGGAACTGGTTTCTGTACACTGGAAATCAGCTGTAATTCCAGTTGGCCCCACCTGAGGTTGGTAAGCCTATGACTACATGATTATTGCATGGTTCATGCAATGTATGACTCAGTCCTAAATCTTCACTAGGCTTCAGATGTGCACTAGCCACAATGTTTTCCTGTACAGAATATCTGTGACTGCCATGTGTTAATGAATAAAAAGCCAAAACCATTATATACACAGCAATACTCATGTATATGCATACCAAAACCAGTGATGTAAGATTTGTTCAGAACAGAAGACAATGAGGCCACAGCACAAACTAACATTTTCTACCTTCTCTTCTGCAATTTAAGCTTACTATCAATGGCAAATAGGGTTACTAGGTCCAGCTCAGAAAATACCTGGGGACTTCGGAGGTGGAGCTGGGAGAGTTTCCATTTCCCTAAAATAAATAAAAATACAGCAGTGCAGTTCCCCTGAATACAGTCCATTTCCTCGTACCCCAGCAGCTGGCTGCACTTCCACTAAACAAAAGCAAACATACCCACACGCAATCACAAAGCAGCCAAAATAAATGCAGTTTGCAAGCGCACACATTTGTGATCTCACTGGGGCAATTTACTAACTGGAGCTGCTGAATGTAACCATCTGCTGTATTTCAACCAACTTCTTCATAGTAACAGGAAAATGAAAGCAGAGCAGCCTAGAGAGTGGTGCTTTCCTCCAAACAAACCGAGGGACTCTGCTGCTTCTCTTCATTTAACACAATCACTGGGAAGACTCACGTGGCTCTGTCTACTTGCCCCACCCATTCAACTTTCTTCTTGGTCTCCCATCCAAGTACTAATCACAGAGTTTAAAAGCATGCACACAGTCCAAAACACAGGCAGTTTGCAGGCTTTTTCTAAGCCTGCCCAGATACAAAGGCACATTGTGGTTGTTGGGGCAGGGCTTCCCCCCACCGGCCAGCTGGCTGGAAGCAGGAGGAGCCTGCAAAACCAGGGGATCCCCCACCCAGACCTGGGGACTGGCAAGCCTAGACTGGTAAAACGTACTCAATATTTCTGTAACCCACTTTAGGTCTGAAAAGTTAGCATCTTCAAATTTAAGGACCTCTGACAAATTCCTCACTGTCTGCAAGGGGGAAAATAGATCTTCAAGAAGAACGTGGGATGATGGCGTGAAATTACACCAGATTGGGATTTACCACCTTCAAATAGCTGTGTTCACAGCTGAAGCACAGTAAGTGTCCTGTGCATGAGGAATACCTACCTGGAACACCATGTTCTCAGCTGGACTATTTTGGTTGCAGTCTTTTAAGCAAAATATAATGAGATTCAAGAGAAGAAAAACACATATAAGGTACAGATTTGCCAACCTCCAGGTAGTGGCTGGAGATCTCTTGCTGTTACAACTGATCTCCTGGCAACAGCAATCAGTTCTCCTTGAGAAAATGGCTGCTTTGGAGGGTGGACTCTATGTCATTATGCTCCACTAAATCCCTCACGTTCCCAAACCCTGCCCTCCTTAGGCTCCACTCCCAAAATCTCCAGGTATTTCCCACCCAGAGCTGGCAACTCTAGGTACAGTGGTCCGAATACACAGTGCAAGAAGAAAAGGTGAAAGCATAACAAGTATTTTTAGCTTAGGTACAAGAGAAAGAAGGTAAGAAATTTCAAACATCTAGAAGGCTTCCACAGAGAAGATTCAGTGTGAGATACTGGATGGAATGACAGTGGGTGTGCAGACTCAATACAGAGACATTGTTAACCTAGGACCTAGAAGACCTGGCTCCACATGCCTGCTTAGCTACAGAAGTCACTTGGGTGACCTTGGACCAGTCTCTCTCTCTCTCTCTGACCAATCTACCTCAACTGGTTGTTGTAAGGACAACCGGGCCTGGCGCATCCAAGCAGGCCAGGTAGGTGGCCGCCTAGGGTGGTCACCTGGCCTACGGGGTGCCAGGCATCCCCTCCCACCCCCACCCTCTTCCTGCAGGTAGCCCAAGCAGCTTACGAGGAGGTTGAGCTGGCAATGCAAATAAAATTGGCTGGCAGCAAGAGGTGGCGTGGTGGGAAAGAAGCACTGCTCCACCTCTTCCTGTCTGCTCTCAGCTCCTCCCTGCCACTGCTCTGTCTCTTCCTGTTTGCCTGCATTGGTGGTCAAAGGAGCCTCTTCTTGCCACCATCACCACCAAGGGAGGGAGGCAGGCTGGCAGCAAGAGAGGAGCCACCCAGCCCTTCCCAATAGAGGCAGGAGGTGTGCTCTAGTGTCTCAACTGGGACCCACTGCCACCATGCTTGGGGCGGGGGGTTGAAGGGCATGCGGAGGGTGAGAAGTCGAGAGTGAGGGGCATGCCTTGCCTGGGGCACCAGCCTAGTGCCAGCACCCTAATGCCAGTGCTGAGGACAACACCGGAGAGAGGAGAAACATCAACACTACTCTGAGCTCTCTGGAATGGCAGGAGCAAGATACTGGAAAAAAGAGGCAACAGTGAATTCAAACTACAGCAAATCAGGTTCATTACTACATCAGCCACTTTTAAGCATAAAGAAGGAAGGAAATTCCCTGCTCAGAGGAGCTTACAGTAAACAGGTTGATAGTTGAGGACAGAAGAAAGATAGCACAAGGAATCCCAGAGCAGTGTTAGGGAAGCCCTTGTTTCTCAAACTCTGGCCTACCTTACAGAGTTGTTATAAGGACAATTGAGAGAAGTATTGCAAAGTAATTCCTGCACTAAAGAAAAGCAACTTTTTATTTTATTAACATTTTTTCATCTTCTTTGTGTGTATGTGTTTTTTAGTAAATGAACACCATATGAGAGCCAGTTTGGTGTAGTGGTTATTTAGTGTAGTGGTCATTTATGAACACCATAAATGAGAGCCAGTCTGGTGTAGTGGTTAAGTGTGCGGACTCTTATCTGGGAGAACCGGGTTTGATTCTCCACTCCTCCACTTGCACCTGCTGGAAAGGCCTTGGGTCAGCCATAGCTCTGGCAGAGGTTGTTCTTGAAAGGGCAGCTGCTGCGAGAGCCCTCTCAGCCCCACTCACCTCACAGGGTGTCTATTGTGGAGGAGGAAGGTAAAGGAGATTGTGAGTAGCTCTGAGACTCTGAGATTCGGAATGGAGGGCGGGATATAAATCCAATATCATCATCATTAACAACAGATATGAATAAAGAGGAGGTGAAAATTACTGATTTCAAAGAAGAAGGAAGTCTACATTGGTGACCAGACAAGTATTTGAACTGTTCCCTCCAGTAAGAAAGCTGCAAGTTCCCACTGGTCAGTTCAGAGCTGGCAATCACAGCATCTCGTGCAACTTTAAAATCTCTCCATTACCATCTCAGCTAAAGTATCTACCAGAAAAGCCAAATCTGAGATGGGTTAACAGCTCAGCCAGGCAACCATGGTGGCATTTTTCTTGCTCTGCATGTGCTGATGGGTTATTGTTACTAAAACATCCTATCTCACAGGGAGAGAGCACAAGGACAAAAGAAACTCTCATGCCTTATGGTACAGAGAACCATCAGATGAAATGGATCTGGAAGAAACCTTTGATTGCAGGTAGACAATTGCAATAACTCCCTGATGAAAGGAATCCCCCTTGTGCTGTAACTGGTACCTGCTCTGCTAGAGAGAGATTATTCCCATATTGCGTCACATTACACACGTGGTGGTTGCAGGGCAGTTGGGTAATTGTGAACCCTGGACTAAATAATCTGATGCAGACCACCTTTGAGATGTCAATGCATACTTTAAATGCAAAATTACAGCCTGTTTTGGGGGCCTCTCACTGAATGAGCTAGAACCCCAGACTTCTGCACCAAAATCCAGTCCAATCACCAATTGGTGATTGTGCCAGCACTGCTGTATAACTCACCTGCAAGCTGCATGCACTTTTGACAAAAGGTTTCTTAGAACACAAAAGCAGAAGCATTTTCTGCTCCTTTAAGACTCCCAGGCAGAAAATACAAGGACAATGCATACACTGGCATACATTTTAATGTTCCTGTGGCTTGCTTAAACCAAGTAAAGGAATTCTACTGCTGGTAGGCAATTGCTTCTTAAGAGACACTCACACTAGTTCTATCCCTTGAGTGCAGACCCCACCTTGATCTTCTCATTGAAATTCTCTTCTTTTTGAATGCACACAAACCAGGGAGCCAGCATGTGTGTGTCAAACTAGTCAGTGAAGAAGTTGGTATTCTATACAGAGTGACAGTTCTGTTTTTTGTTCTTTCTGTAGGGAGCTAGTTTTTCAAGGCTTGTCTTGTTTCAAAGTACAAAATGAGACCTCGCCTCATGTCCTAATCTTCACATAGGTGTCCAGTACAGCTTCTTTCCTCCATGTTAGGGGAAAGAAAAAGTAACATCCTAATACAGGATAAGGCTAGCCCAATATCATGTTTTCACAGATAAAATCTGATTTTCTTTTTGCCCTGAAACATCTAGACTAAGAAGTAGTTCTGTGTAATTCTAAAAGGTGCATTCCAAATTTTGAATAAACAGCAGTGCTCTTACTTGCCTTTGGGGAGAGAAAAAGTACATGATAGATACGGAATGAGACCATTGCCCTTTCTACCAACACACAGCAACACGGATGGGGCTTCCCCTTTCTTCCCCGAGTCAAAGTGTGGATGAAAGATACAATATATGCACAGCAGATGCTCGGCACAGTAGTTTGGTACTGCATGACTCTGGTTGTTTGGGCTAAGAAGAAATGGTTCACCTCCACTGAATCCAGCGTACATCTCATCTTTTTTTCTTTACACTTTAAGTCATCTAAAATGGGAGCAACACAGTAAGTCAGGTAAGGATTATTATACAATGAAACAGTGCTGTACTCCTTTAGGGATTAAGGCAACAACCCTTTCTCCTTTGTTGTGAGGAAGCTTACCCACTGGCTTCCTTTCCCGCACTGTTTCTTCAGTGCCAAAGAGAACCAGTTTGGTATACAGACTGTGTGACTCTTATCTGGGAGAACCGAGTTTGATTCCCCACTCCTCCACATACAGCTGCTGGAATGGCCTTGGGTAAGCCATAGGAGTTGTCCTTGAAAGGGCAACTTCTGTGAGAGCTCTCTCAGCCCCCCCCACCTCACAAGGTGTCTGTTGTGGGGGAAGAAGAAAAAGGAGATTGTAAGCCGCTCGGAGACTCTGATTCAGAGAGAACTGCGGGGTATAAATCTGCAGTCTTCTTCAAAGTTCAGTAAGGCAGACATGATTTTACTTTTTGTTTGTTTTGCTGTCAAGTTACATCTGACTTATGGCAACCCTTTAGGGTTTTGAAGGCAAGAGACTAACAGGTGTGGTTTGCCATTGCCTGGCTCCATGTCACAACCCTTGTATTCCTTGGAAGTCTCCCATCCAAATACTAGCCAGAAGGCTTTTTTTGGTAGCAGGAACTCTTTTACATATTAGGCTACACCCCTCTGATGTAGCCAATCCTCCAAGAGCTTACAGCAGACCCTGTAAAAAGAGCCCTGTAAGTTCACGGAAAATTGGCTACATTGGGGGGGATGGTAGCCTAATATGCAAATGAGTTCCTGCTCCAAAAAAACAGCCCTGCTAGCTAGAGCCAACCTTGCTAGCTTCTGAGATTTTACCAGATTGGTCTAGGATGGGCTATTCAGGTCAGTGCTGATTTTACTTAGCACAGGTTTAATATGTTTGTTTACCGGCTGATATGCAGTTCTTGTAAGAAACTCTGTCTTAATTATTCCATTTGTGGCTATGTTTTGTTCCAACTGAAAAAAATTTGAAAAGAAAAAAAGAAAAAAATGATGATAGGAAAATACAGGTTTTCATGATTGCATCCCATGATCCATCAACGGGAAGTAGTAATGGCTGCGGGTCTTCCTGGCTGTTCCCCCCAGCAGCCGTTACTGATCCCCAGAAATTATTCTCTGAGCCACAAACCACACATGGAGGTTGCAGTAGAGCAGGGGTGGCCAACGGTAGCTCGTCAGATGTTTTTTGCCTACAACTCCCATCAGCCCCAGCCACTGGCCATGCTGGCTGGGGCTGATGGGAATTGTAGGCAAAAAACATCCAGAGAGCTACCATTGGCCACCCCTGCAGTAGAGGATGGGGAGGGGATCATCCTTGTTCCTAGTTTGGTGTAGTGGTTAAGTGTGCGGACTCTTATCTGGGAGAACCAGGTTTGATTCCCCACTCCTCCACTTGCACCTGCTGGAATGGCCTTGGGTCAGCCATAGCTCTGGCAGAGGTTGTCCTTGAAAAGGCAGCTGCTGTGAGAGCCCTCTCCAGCCCCACCCACCTCACAGGGTGTCTGTTGTGAGGGGAGAAGACATAGGAGATCGTAAGCTGCTCTGAGTCTCTGATTCAGGGAGAAGGGCGGGATATAAATCTGCAATTCTTCTTCTTCTTGCTTGCCTCTAGTGTGAGCACTGATCCACTGGCAGCCAAGACAGAAGGAACTGATTCTACCTTAAGAACATAACAGAAGCCATGTTGGATCAGGCCAATGGCCCATCCAGTCCAACACTCTGTGTCACACAGTGGCCAAAAAAATTATATATATATATATACACACACACACATATATATACACACTGTGGCTAATAGCCACTGATGGACCTCTGCTCCATATTTTTATCTAACCCCCTCTTGAAGCTGGCTATGCTTGTAGCTGCCACCACCTCCTGTGGCAGTGAATTCCACATGTTAATCACACTTTGGGTGAAGAAGTACCTCCTTTTATCCATTCTAACCTGACTGTTCAGCAATTTCATTGAATGCCCACGAGTTCTTGTATTGTGAGAAAGGGAGAAAAGTACTTCTTTCTCTACTTTCTCCATCCCATGCATAATCTTGTAAACCTCTATCATGTCACCCCGCAGTCAACATTTCTCCAAGCTAAAGAGCCCCAAGCATTTTAACCTTTCTTCATAGGGAAAGTGTTCAAACCTTTAATAATTCTAGTTGCCCTTTTCTGCACTTGTTCCAATGCTATAATATCCTTTCTGACGTGCGGTGACCAGAATAGCACACAGTATTCCAAATGAGACCACACCATCGATTTATACAGGGGCATTATGATACTGGCTGATTTGTTTTCAATTCCCTTCCTAATAATTCCCAGCATGGTGTTTGCCTTTTTTATTGCAATCTCACACTGTCTTGACATTTTCAGTGAGTTATCTCCCACGACCCCAAGATCTCTCTCTTGGTCAGTCTCTGCCAGTTCACACTCCATCAACTTGTATTTGCAGCTGGGATTCTTGGCCCCAATGTGCATTACTTTGCACTTGGCCACACTGAACCTCATCTGCCACGTTGACGCCCACTCACCCAGCCTCAACAGATCCCTTTGGAGTTCCTCACAATCCTCTCTGGTTCTCACCACCCTGAACAATTTAGTATCATCTGCAAACTTGGCCACTTCTTACTCTCAACTCCAAATCATTTATGAACAAGTTAAAGAGCATGGGACCCAGTACTAAGCCCTGCGGCACTCCACTGCTTACCGTCCTCCACTGCGAAGACTGCCCATTTATACTCAATCTCTGCTTCCTATTAATTAGCCAGTTTTTGATCCACAAGAGGACCTGTCCTTTTATTCCATGACTCTCGAGCTTACTAAGGAGCCTTTGATGAGGAACTTTATCAAAAGCTTTCTGGAAATCAAGGTAAACAATATCTATCGGGTCTCCTTTGTCCACATGTTTGTTCACCCCCTCAAAGAAATATAACAGGTTAGTGAGGTAAGATCTCCCCTTACAGAACCCATGCTGAATCTTCCTCAATAACTCGTGTTCATCAATGTGCCTACTCATTCTGTCCTTGATAATGGTTTCTACCAACTTTCCCGGTATTGAAGTCAGACTGACTGGCCTGTAGTTTCCTGGATCTCCTCTAGAACCTTTTTTAAACATAGGGGTGACATTTGCTACCTTCCAGTCCTCAGGAACGAAGGCAGATTTCAATGAAAGATTACATATTTTTGTCAGAAGATCCACAAGTTCAACTTTGAGTTCTTTCAGAACTCTTGGATGTATGCCATCCAGACCTGGTGACTTATTAGTTTTTAATTCGTCTATCAGTTGTAGGACATCCTCTCTTGTCACCTCAATCTGACTCAGGTCTTTCAACACCCCTTCCAATATAAGTGGTTCTGGAGCAGGCAAACACTTCTCATCTTCCACAGTGAAGACGGAGGCACTTCCCACTACAGCTCCCTGACCCACATGGCTATTATCTGCGGAGTCTTGCTCAGTTCTGCAGGGCCTGCAAGACTACCCTCTTTCAACTGGCCTTTTCTTAATGCGGATTCTGCTGTACCGTCTTTACGAAAATCTGTAAATGAGTAAGATTGGAAATTTTTGAAAATGTAGCTCCAAGTACAATTGCATGAAATTGTTGGTTTTAATTAGATGGTTTTAAGGGAATTTTAAGGGAATTGTATAATATTGTAGATTGTTGTTTTATTATGTAATCTTTGTATTTTATATTATGTTGTAAGCCGCCCTGAGCCTGCCTTGGCGGGGAGAGCGGGATATAAATTAAATGTTATTATTATTATTATTATCCTGGACTGGACATGGTTGCTCTTAGGGATGCCAGCCTGGGGAACCCCTGGAATTACAGATCATCTCCTGACCACAAAGATCAGTTCCCCTGAAGAAAATGGATGATTTGGAGGGTGGACTCTATGGCATCACACCCCACTGAGATCCCTGTCCTCCCCAGGCTCCACCCCCAAATCTCCAGGAGTTTCCCAACCTGGATTTGACAATCCTACCCTCCATCTGATGGCGGGGGGGGGGGGCGGGCTGGCTACCCTTGAGGAGAGACAGGAAGACTGGGACTCGCAGTCTTACACCAATAATTTTTTTCAAACTATCGCTTGATTCTGTAGACAGCAAGTGATGAATGCATATAGCTCATGAGGCATTTGATGGCACAACACTCTCAACTGTGCAAATGCCAAGCTTTATGCATTCATCACTTGCTGACTACAGAATCAAGTGATAATTTGAAGAAATCACTGGTATGTCACATAACAAGCCTTTCATATCACATCACCCTGAAATCAACACTTTTACACAGAGTCTGTACACCCAGTCAACTGCAAACCATCACTGAGTCTTCCAAATGGTGAGAAACCCATTTCTCTATGCACTTCTCTCCCCTCTCCCCACCGCCCCATTGTAGTAAGAATGGGATGGTACTCAGTTTGCTATCTAGGGTCCTTCTCAGTGTGTCTGAAGTCAGACTGGGGGAACATGACACAGAACCTTTTCAGCAGCTGCACCAAAACTATGCCACCCGTGAGAAGACCATGTGGTCCACTTCAGAGTTTTTATTCAAGAAACAAAGACTTTTCTTCAACAAGCATTGGAAATATTTCATTATGATGATCGATTGGGTATTTTGGGGGGCATGTTTCTGTGTAATATGCTTTCCTGGCTTATATTGCTGCCTAAATTTTAACTTTATAGTATGATTTATTCCACTATAAACCACATTTAAGATCTTTTTGGTCAGAAAGGCAAGAGATAAACAATGGCATCAAACAGAATTCTTAGATCCCTAAGAAAAAGCTGGCTCCATTTAAAAAAAACCCACCAAGTTGTGTACTGTTTAGAGCAGGGGTGTTGAACTTATTTGTTATGAGGGCCGGATCTGGCATAAATGATACCCTGTTGGGCCAGGCCATGTTGGGTTGGGCTGGGCCATGTTGGGTTGGGCCAAGTCATGCCAGGCCAGGCTATGTGTGTACCTATTTAAGATTAGGTAGCAGAGATATAAATTTTATCAAGAACAGACAAAACCAAATACATATTTTTAAAAACTTAAAACGTTAGCACTCATTGGTTTTAAAGATGCTTTCTTTGTATTTCTCCCATGGGATCCAGGGAATTGGACAAAGAAAACTGGCTCAGGGGACTGGGGGGAGGAACCTCAGCCAATAGAAGGAAGACAGGTTTGGCTCAGTAGTTCTACTATGCAATTGAGAAAGCCTGGCAAAGCAAGCTATTCCCCCCCCTTCCTTCCCAAGGGAGGAGCCTCAGCCAATGGAGAAAATAGAGGTTTTGCTCTGTAGCTCCCGTGCAATTGAGCAAGCCTTGCAAAGCAAGCCGTTATGCAGAAGGAAGCAAGATATAGGGAGAAGGAAGCAGATGACAGCCAATTGCTCGGAGGCCTGATAGGAGCCCTCCGGGGGCCTATTAGGCCCCCAAACTGCATGTTTGACACCCCTGGGTTAGAGTATCAGATGAGGGCTGGGAGGATCTGGGATCAAATCTCTACTTGTCTATGATGCTTACATGGCCAGTCAATCTCTCTCAGCCCAGCCTCTTTTACAGGATTGCTCAAGCTGTGAAGCTCTGAAGCTCTGCTCGGTTGGCCTCACTTACCTTACAGGGCTCTTTTTTTTGCCATCAAGTCAAGATGACTTCTGGTGACTCCTAGTGGGGCTTGAAGGCAAAGGGACATTCAGAGATAGCCTCTTCATCACAGCCCTGGTATTTCTTGGAGGTCTTCCATCCAAATACCAGTCTGCATACCTTCTGAGATCTGAGAATATTGGGCCCCCCAAATCTCCAGGCATGTTTCCAACCCAGAGCTAACAATCCTACTGGAATAATATCTATACTGAAATGCCGATATTTCAGCACACGGAGGAAAATATCACATCTATTACTCGGCCATCACATGTAAGTTACTGGAATTTTATAGCATGACATTAAAGTTTCACTACACCGCAGGCACATAATGCAATAAGATATAAATAATGAGAAAAGAAGCCATAGAATGCTAATGAGATAAACCAATGTTTTGAGGTAGGCTTTTTGTTATGAGAAAACAAAGATTCATGCTGCATTAGTCACAAAAACAATCTGTGGGAAATAGCAAAGCTGTTTTTGCCTGCAGCCAAACTACCAGAACAGCACACAGACACATAAAACTGCCTTTTATTAAGTCCAACTCAAGATCTACCAAAAATCAGTGTTGTCTACTCTGTTTGGCCATGGCTATCCAGAGTCTCAGGCAAAGATCTTTCACATCAACTGCAAGAGAGATAACAGTCTTCCAAGATGCCTGCATGTCAGCCACAGTACAACACAAGACTTGACAAGAGGCAGAGTACAAAAAAGAAGAAAAGAAAGGGAGATGGAACATTAAGTGATTTTAATAGGGTTGCTAAGACCCTTCATCACACTGGTGGGAGGATTTGGGGGGCATTCCAGGAGTGGGTGGGGATGTCATGTGATGCACTAATGTCATCTGGAAGTAACTGGCCTCAAACCATAGAGTTTTGCCCAAAAAGCAGAGTGCGCCCCCCATGTCACCGATGCATTCACATCAGTTCCTGGTAACATTAGCACATTATGTGTTGGCATCACTGTTTGGGAGGCTTGGGGGAACTTCTTCTCACTGGCCAGTTGGCTGGCAGTACACAGGAGCTCACAAAAGTGGGGGTTCCTCCACCCCCAAATGGGAACAGTATCCCTAATTTTTAAAGCTCAGCACATTCATGTGTGATGTAGTATAGTGGTTACAGTGCATGAGTGCTGCCAGCACTGGGGAGCTACAGTTCATTGAGGGAACCATGAATGCCAACATGTACTGTGACATACTGAAGCAGAGCATGATACCCTCCCTTCGGAGACTGGGCCGCAGGGCAGTATTCCAACATGATAACGACCCCAAATACACCTCCAAAACAACCACTGACTTGCTAAAGAAGCTGAGGGTAAAGGTGATGGACTGGCCAAGCATGTCTCCAGACCTAAACCCTATTGAGCATCTGTGGGGCATCCTGAAATGGAAGGTGGAGGTGCACAAGGTCTCTAACATCCACCAGCTACGTGACATCGTCATGGAGGAGTGGAAGAGGACTCCAGTGGCAACCTGAGAAGCTCTGGTGAACTCTATTCCCCAGAGGGTTAAGGCAGTGCTGGAAAATAATGGTGGCCACACAAAATATTGACACTTTGGGCCCCATTTGGACATTATCACTTAGGGATGTACTCACTTTTGTTTCCAGCAGTTTAGGCTGTGTGTTGCGTAATTTTGAGGGGACAGCACGTTTACCCTGTTATACAAGCTGTAGACTCACTACTTTACATTGTAGCCAAGTATCATTTCTTCAGTGTTGTCACATGAAAAGATATACTTAAATATTTACAAAATGTGAGGGGGTGTACTCACTTCTGTGACATACTGTACAGATATTCTGAGACAATGTCACCACTGTAGAATTATGTGGCAAAAATCTATTTATTTTTTTTAAATTCACCATGTGTTCGTCACTGCTGGAGGCAGGATGTTGGTCTTTGGGAAACAATGGTCAGTCCCTTTAGAGCAAATCCTGTGTTCCCAGGGACTTCAGTTGCAGAGCAAGTCAACAAAAAGCTAATAATAACTAAGGGAGCATCAGGAAAGCAAGTATGGTACATTATTTCTTTTTTTGACTCCCAGGACCCCCACATCTGGCTTCCTTTCCTTTTCTCCCTTCAGCAGAAGACACTGACCAGAGTACTGCTGCCCACTGCAGCCACCCACTGGGTCAGAAAAGGAAGAGGATTTTGTTGCCCTGGGTACACGCATGACAGTGCTTGGGTTGCTGAACTTGATCCGACCACCTGCCTCTTGTGGCATTAAAAATGTATGGCAGAGCCTTCTAATCTGCAAGGCCAAAGTTCAAGCCTCATCTTTCCTTCCATAGGCAAACTGCCTTCATTCAGCTTCTGTTTCGCAGTTTCAAGGTGAGAATAATAGCAGCTTATCTCACAATGCGATGATCAAGTTCTGTTGACTTCTTTGTCTGCAAAGGCTATAATCCTGCTTTCGCACTGAATAAAATGGTACTCTGTAACTCTGATACAGCACTTTCATATTTTCACTGTAAGTCATTTTTTATCCACTGCTGTCCCTACTCCATATGGGGAAGGCTGTTTTAAACAGGGTTTACACCAGTTTATGAACCATATGCAAAGGGCTGTGTCCCTTTCAAACAGTGCGGATAAAAGAAAGTACGTCTTCACCCAAAGAGTGATTAGCACATGGAATTCACTGCCACAGGAGGTGGTGGTGGCTACAAGCATAGATGGCTTCAAGAGGGGATTGGATAAACATGGGAGCAGAAGTCCATCAGTGGCTATTAGCCACAGGGTATAGATGGAACTCTCTGTCTGGGGCAGTGATGCTCTGTATTCTTGGCGCTTGGGGGGGACAACTGTGGGAGGGTTTCTAATGTCTTGGCCCCACTAGTGAACCTCCTGATGGCACCTGGTTTTTTGGCCACTATGTGACAGAATGTTGGACTGGAAGGGCCATTGGCCTGATCCAACACGGCTTCTCTTATGTTCTGGTGTTATACAGTTTTTTAAATAGTTTCAACTTTTCAATATAACAATACAGCGCTACATTGAAAATCTGTCAGAAAAAAAATGGAAAAGAATGTGCTGGAAATGGGCAGGAAAATAAAAAGGCGGTGCTTCCAAAAGTGCCACAGACATTTCAATCAGTACTCTGCAACAAATCCAAAATATCTCAGGACATTTAAGAACAGGAGATAATTTATATATATTTATATATATATTTAAAAAACTCAACCCTGCATTGCAAATGAGAGAAGAACAGCTTTATGTGAAAACATTTTTTAAAAAATTGTTAGCGACCAGCAGTCAGAATTATTGTTTTGAAATGGTACCAAAAATCCATTAGCAACCAGAAGCCAAAATGGTTTGAAATGGCAATGTGAAAGTACCCAATCACAGCTATCCCTTTTGGAAATATTTAGAGGTAGCAAACCTTTGAATCCTAGCACCAGGAGCTACCACAGCAGAAGGTCTTGGCCTCTGTGCCCTGTTTGTGGGCCTTCCAGGATATCTGGTAGGCCACTGTGTGAAACTAGATGCTGTACTAGATGGCCCACTGGTCTAATCTAGTAGGGGTCCTCTTATGTTTTAACCCTATAAACAATTATCTATAAATTAGCTCCATAACAAGAAATGTGCATAGGGTCAATTTGTATGGTTGCAACATTTTACACACTTACTAAGAAGTCTCTTTAGAACAATGGGACTGACTTCTGAATAAAGATGCTTATGATCTCAAGTTCACGTACACTCTGAATACTGTGGAGGTGCCTTGAAACAAAGGATTAAAATGCAGTTTTTTTAAAAAAGCACAACCAACTGCTTAGGAGCAGGCCTGCCAACAAGCATTAAGTTTAAAAAGACACAATTGGTAAATGTCTCTTTATCCTTTCCCCCTACCTTGGAAACATCTTATATTTAATGCAATAATCTTATATTTTATGCTTATTAAAGTTTTTAATATGCATAGTGCTTTAGGGAGATGATGCAACTGTAACAGACAATTAACTGCCATTACAAACTGGAAATCCTGCTTAAAATCCAGTTTGTGACCATGATAAGGTTTTATGACTATTACTTCCATTGTGTTTGTGTGTTTAGTTTCTCATATGCTACTGCACATATATAAACTACATGTTGTTTCCTACATATTAGCAGATTTCTAGTGCAACATTATGTTTCTGGAATGGCACAAGCAACATCCTTTCAACAACTACCAAGTTAATATGCTGTTTTAAAATTGTTTTCTGCAATACTATCTTTAGGGAATATCTCATTACATGTTTCTCCTGTTTTCTCTCATATTGGACTCCAGCATGCTATTTGTTTCTGGTTTTTCAACTGATATCCACACTTACTTTATATCCACACTTACTTTAACAGCTTGGCCAAAAACTGGCACTGCATGGAATACAATCAAATATGAAGGCTCATCTGCTGAGGAGAATAAAGGAAATGGCACATGCAGCTAGACAAAACAGTCTGACAAAGAAAGGAAAATTGAACATAAACAGTCATTCCTCTGTCTTGTCACATTCAAATCATGTCCTCTGAGAATTTAGATCAACATCCAAACACTAAAACATTGCCCTTTGCATTTAAAGCAAAAAACCAGGAGTACTTCAACAATTTTTAAGTTGAAGTATGCAATTGCATCTGAAATGTAAGGGAAAGAGCTCCATTTATTATTATTATCCAAAATTACAAGGAGTAATAACCACATACAAAATATAATTGCCTGAAAGTGAAGTTTTCTACCGCTTCAAATGTTTTTTTTCTTATGTCCAAGATATTTTCACAACACCCGTCACTAACTAACACAGCAATGATTTAAATTTATCTATAGACACAGAACCACTTCGAGTTTAACCATTTCAGCTGTATTCACCCTACTTCTAAGGTAACTTAGTAATTTCACATTCATATGTTACCGGCAAGTGAAGGTTTAAAGTTTTTCACAGCCTTAGAATCTTAAGAAGGTTTGATTTCACTGTTCCCTAAACATTCCAGTTCACTATCTTGAGTTTAACTGACTCTTCAAATTTCAGAAGGCAGGGGTACACTACCAAGTACCCAAATTCCTTCTATAAACACACCAGGGATCACTCTACTTTTTGAGCTATCTCCCTTTCCATCTGGATAGAGACTAACCAGAAGAACTATCCCTTTTTCTGGACCAAATGAGGATCTTCATTGATCCTTCCTCCTTGCAAGCCTTCCCAGTCCTCAGTCAATATTAAACTTTTCTCAGTCAGCACTAAACTCTCCTCAGTCAGGGCTAACCTATTCCAGATCTCAATCAAAGTTAAAATGAATTCCTTCAGCAATCAGTTCCCAAGTCTTTCTTGCTCTGCTGACACTAACCAATTAAATCCCTTTAAGCAGCTTGTTACTCAAGGCTCTCTGGGTCTGTGAGGCATTAACCCTTCACAGTCTTTCACATGTTTACACAGTACTTATGAGTTTTTATAGCACAGTCTGTCATAGTAACATTCATAGAATGTTAATGGTGGCTGATTGTAATAAGCATCTAGCATTTACCTTGTATCAGCTACCCAAATCCAGGGGCTGGCTTTGACCTTTGAAGAGCAAAACTGGTTTGAGTCAGGCTCGAAGGACCACTTTCAACTATATATACTAGTATGGGTTTAAGGCTGCAAATTTTTATGCTAGTACCTTTAGCATTACCTTTAATCTGCAGCAAATACTAGGTGATATTGTTTACTTCTGTGCCGTGACAAGAGCTTCAGTTGCCCATTTCAACAAATTCAGCCTCTATTAAAGGGACAGGCCACCTTAATCCTGGCCAGTTGGCAACTCTAACCATACATAGAATCACCTCTCCTATAAAGCCTTCAGATTTTTATCCAGAATTAGAGACAGAAAAAAACCTCAGTTAAGCACTCAACTGGAACATACCATTTTTAAAAATATGAAAGTCTTTCCCCCTGGTATGAAAGGAAAAGACACAGAATTAGCAACAATGTACTAATTAAAGGCCCTCAGATGGAGCTGTATGCCACATCAGAGCAAATAATATCTTGTGAAATAATACCTCCCCCCCCCATGTGACCCACACAGCAGAGGGACTTACCATGCAATCCTAAACAGAGTTTCAACCCTCTAAGACCACTGACTGGATTTAGAAAGGTGTAATTCTGTTTAGGATTGCAGTCTCTAAAATCCTGCAGTCTGCATTTTAAGCACAGGATACTGCACAACAAATGTTGTCTGCCACCTAAGCAAAAGGTAACAAATCAGGCATTATCAGTGAATCAAGGTAACACATGTTGAAGTGGTCCTGAAACTGATCTTGGAAATACTGTATATTCCAAATTGCTACATGTCCAACTCTATTCTGATCCTATTTAATAACTGTCATCACACGCCCCCTAATGCACAACTGCATCAAGCTGAGTAGCAAGATAAAAGATTTCTTTTTGATTTAGCACTTCTCTTTAATTAACACCATCCCCTCCCCTGCTGTAGTATGCAATTGACTGCTGAAGCTTTTGATTACAAGTATTCTGTGAGCAACAATAAAGAGATATTATGGGCACAGGGGAAAATATTTGTCATTAGCTAGTTTTATTTCTTGTGCAGAACACACTATAAAACTATAGTTAATAGTTCTCATCTGAAGCCACAACTGCATGATGAAATTTTGCTCATCTTTTACATAACTTCCTCAGGGAGGATGTTATGTGATCACTCTAAATTTACTTTTCGCCCACATCTATCTATAGTGAGGACTGGATTTGTGGATGTGGGTCACACATGTGAAAATCACACCTCGCCACTTTTTGGAAAGCTGTTTTATTTGTTGAGCTCTCTTGCACATTCACAACCTTGTTCTGCATGAATGGGCTATATACGGTGTGCATTCATCAGTCCTGAGGATTGAGTGAAAAGGCTACATGTCAGGATCTTGTGCATGGAGCATGTCTTCCTCTTCAAATGAAGCACAGTGAAATATGATATCTAGTTTCATAACCTTGCTAGAATTCTGACTTGCTTAAGGACCAAGTTAGCTTATTGTGGATAATGTTCTATATATGTAGTCCTAACATGTAGTGATAGGTTGTTTTCCACTCACTCGCTTAGCTATTATATTACACCACCTCTAATGCTACATTCTATTGATGACATGGGATCTCTGTTGCTCTTCTCCTGTGCAAACAGATAACAAGAGAAATCCTGAGCCGTGTGAACAAGTCACATAGTGCCTTCTCTGAAAACCAGTAACCTCCTGCCTAGAAACTAAAGCAACACTGCCATGAAGAGGAGCTGCAATATGAGATCCTCCCATTCAGCACAGGCTTCTCATATTCATTCAGTAGCACATGATGGAGACACATTGCAACTATCCCCACTGCAATATAAGAAAAGCGCATGAGTTGGCAAACAAGCATTCGGTCTTTGATGCTATCAGCCACAAGGATAGGGGTACAGTCTTAATGGAGTAAAATCCAGGAAAAGATCCAAAAATGATATGGCAGGCTATCTCTTCTGTAAAAGGTGCACACTGGAATATCATCAATGTAAGGACACTCTTCAACTAATAACCATGCTTGGCATTTCAGGGGATAATACAACACTAGAATCCTATTTGTCAATCCACAGCCAACAAACCTGTCAAACACTGCGGAAGGAAAACAAAGTTATTGGCATTTCCATGATGCTTAAGTCATTTACACAGCCCCCAAAGATCTAGTGTGACAGAATCCAGTGCATTTGAACAGCTGAAGCTGTCTCACACTGAGTCAGACTCTTCATCTACCAAGGTCAGTATTGTCTACTCTGACTGGCAGACTCTCACTAGGATCTCATATGGAGGTCTTTCATATTACCCATTTACCTGGAGATGCCAAGGACTAAACTGTTGCCAAGGCCTGACTGCATGCAGGAGTAACTGCCATTAAACTACAGCCAGTTTCCCTGTTTGAACAACAATGATGTTGTGCCAAGGAAAAATATGGAAAAGCCACACGTAGGTGTCAGTAACTTCACCACTGCATTGCAAGAGTGGAAGGAAGAACTAAGAACAGGCTTAAGTATGTTCAAAGACTACCAAACCCTTATATGTTGTAAACGCCACTCATCTTGAGTGCTTCATATGTAAAATTAGAGTGTTGTCCACATCTGCTCACAAGTACTGCCTAGAAGCCTTCCTCATCTCAGATTTGTAGAAGCTTCATGTGGTTTTCAAGGATATGCATTCATTGGTGTCTTCTCATTCATATACAATGAAGGTGGGAAGGTCCACCTACCTTTAAACAGAAATGGATTACACAGTCACCCTCCAAATACTCAAAACTACCTGATAACTCTATTTCAAGGATTATGTGACCATATTCCAGGATGGTGCCCCAATTCAGATTAAGTGCCATTCCCTTCCTGACAATCCTTTACTAAAAAAAATAACACTAATACAATTTCATTCAAGATGACAGATACCGCTTGCATTTCAAACAAAGTTTTTCTTTCAACCATGAGGACCGGAAACCTAAAACCTGTAAAAACAGTGATTTAGGAAGTTTTGTAGCAGAAAAATAATGAGGTCTGCACAGAATTTCTGGTTTGAAGTGAGGTTTACTTCTGGTACCAAAAGGAGGACCCAGTCGGGCTTGGCTGCCCCAAAAGACTGAGTTAAAATCATTCTGCATACAGACAGCTTTAGTCACACAGAGGGAAGTGCAAACAACCTATACTCCAAAGCAGAGCAAGGTGTTTCTTTACAGTGACAGACAAGGCAACACAACTCAAAGATAAGCAAAAATATTTATTGAGCTGGCAGGCAGTTTCAGAATAGACTGGTGAAAATAAAAAAGCAACGTTATAAAATATAACTAACTAATACACTTACATCACATCATAATCACCAGCCGGTAAACAGGACGGCACTTTGCCAAGAAAACTGTAGTAAAAAAGCGGTTTTAAGAAACTGTATAAATCCCCCTCAGCTGGCTAATGACAAACCAAAAATGGGCATCTCGGAAGAAACAATCAACCAAGCTGACTTTCCTAGTGCAGCTGAAAGTGGCCATTAATTAGGAGGAGATTAGAACAATTCCTTCCAAGGTCACACATAACCAAAACACTGCTGAAAGAATAAAAGTTGGCAAGCAGCTGAGAAATCAAAACCACCATGTGTGTGTGTGTGTGTGTGTGTATATAGATGTTTTTGAAAAAAAATCCACAACACCCTTTAGAGAGATCTTCATTACAGCAAGCAAGCAGGCACACAAGCTTATCTGATTTCAAAGATCCCGCCTCCACTGAATTCTTTCTAGTAAATTTCCATTACATAGTCCCTTTCCACTTATCTATTACAACAAGTCGCCTCTAGGAGGCCGCTCTCTCTTATCTAATCATCCAGCTGGAGATGACACCCGCTGGGCGGTGGTCAGTCTCCAACCAAGGCATTGCATCAGACACCCTAATTTGAAAGCAAAGCATGCTCTTTTTTAACATAACAATTATTATGGGGATGTTAATTAATTATTCAGGGGCTCCCCTTCGGTTTAAGCCTACCTAAGTCTCCAAATTAAATTTGCACCACTACATTTTAAAAGCCTTTCTTTTCACCAATTATTCCCTAATTATAGGCATATTTGTGATGAAAATTCCAATTAGGTTTTAATGAATCAGTTGTATATCAAATTAAATTCATTCTTTACACTCTCCTCCCTGGGGCATCTCACTGTTTAAGCCTACATTACTGAACACTAATATTACTATTATACAAATAATAATAGGAATGTAAATTAAACAAGTCCTCTCTCATGGACTGCTGCCTTGTCGTGGTGAGAGGGCTTGCATGGTTCAATGAGGCTGTGGGCTATGCCATGCAGGGCCACCCAAGATCGACAGGCCACAGCTGAGAGCCCAGACTAAATGTGATCCACTGGAGAAGGAAATGGCAAACCACTCCAGTATCTTTGCCAAGAAAACCCCATGAACAAAAACAAAACGCTAAAAGATATGGTGCTGGAAGATGAGCCCCTCAGGTCAGAAGGTGCCCAATTTGCTACTATGGAAGAGCGTTCAAGAAACCACAGAAAGAGTGAAGCGGCAGGGCCAAAGCCGAAAGGACGCTCAGCTGTGGATGTGTCTGATGGTGAAAGAACAATCCAATGCTGTAAAGAACAATACTGCATCGGAATGTGGAATGTAAGATCTATGAATCAAAGTAAGCTAGATGTGGTCAAACAAGAGATGGCAAGACTGAACATTGACATCTTGGGAATCAGTGAACTAAAATGGAAAGGAACGGGTGAATTTAACTCAGAGGATCACTACATCTGTTATTGTGGCCAAGAGTCCCGTAGAAGAAATGGTGTGGCCTTTCCAGTTAACAAGAGAGTGAGGAAGGCAGTAATGGGATACAATCTCAAACATGACAGAACGATCTCGGTCCGTATCCAAGGCAAACCATTCAGTATCACAGTAATCCACATCTATGCCCCAACCACTGATGCAGAAGAGGCTGAAGTGAACCAGTTCTATGAAGATCTAGAACACCTTCTAGAATTAACACCAAAAAAATGTCCTCCTCATCATAGGGGACTGGAATGCCAAAGTAGGAAGTCAAAAGATGACTGGAACAACTGACAAGTTTGGCCTTGGAGAACAAAATGAAGCCGGGCAAAGGCTAATAGAATTTTGTCAAGAGAACAAGCTGGTAATAGCAAACACCCTCTTCCAACAACCTAAAAGGCAACTCTACACGTGGACATCACCTGATGGGCAACACAGAAATCAGATTGATTATATACTCTGCAGTCAAAGATGGAGAAGCTCCTTACAGTCAGCAAAAACAAGACCTGGAGCTGACTATGGCTCAGATCATGAGCTACTCATCGCAAAATTCAGGCTTAAACTGAAGAAAACTGGGGAAGCCATTAGGCCATTCAGGTTTGACCTTGATCACATCCCTTATGAATATACAGTGGAGGTGAAGAATAGGTTTAAGGAACTAGAGTTGATAGACAGAGTGCCTGAAGAACTATAGATGGAGGTTCATGACATTGTACAGAAGGCAGCAATCAGCACCATCCCAAAGAAAAAGAAATGCAAGAAAGCAAAGTTGCTGTCTGATGAGGAAAGCTGAGGAAAGAAGGAAAGCAAAATGCAAAGGTGAAAAGGAAGATTCACCCAACTGAATGCAGATTTCCAGAGAACAGCAAGGAGAGATAAGGAGGCCTTCCTGAAGGAACAATGCAAAGCAATAGAGGAAAATAATAGCATAGGAAGGACAAGAGATCTATTCAAGAAAATTGGAGGAATCAAGGGAACATTTTGTGCAAAGATGGCCATGATAAAGGACAAAAATGGTAGGGACCTAACAGAAGCAGAAGAGATCAGCAAGAGGTGGCAAGAATACACAGAAGAATTATACAAAAAGGATCTCAATGTCCCGGACAACCATGACAATGAAATCGATGACCTTGAGCCAGACATCCTGGAGAGTGAAGTCAAAAGGGCTTTAGAAAGCATTACTAACAACAAAGCCAGCAGAGATGATAGTATCCCAGTTGAGCTATTCAAAGTCCTAAAAGATGATGCTGTTAAAGTGATGCACACATTATGTCAACAAATTTGAAAAACACAACAGTGGCCACAGGATTGGAAAAGATCGGTTTATATTCCAATCCCAAAGAAGGGTAATGCCAAGGAATGTTCAAACTATCGTACCATTGCACTCATTTCACATGCCAGCAAGGTCATGTTAAAGATCCTACAAGCTAGGCTTCAGCAGTATGTCGATCGGGAACTACCAGAAGTTCAAGCTGGGTTTCGGAGAGGTAGAGGAATAGAGATAAAATTGACAACATTCGATGGATTATGGAGAAAGCACGGGAGCATCAGAAAAATGTCTATTTCTGCTTCATTGACTATGCTAAAGACTTTGATTGTGTGGATCACAACAAACTGTGGCAAGTCCTTAAAGAGATGGGAGTACCAGACCACCTCACATGTCTCCTGAGAAACCTGTATAAGGGTCAAGAAGCAACTGTCAGAACGGGATATGGAACAACTGATTGGTTTAGAATAGGAAAAGGAGTTCGACAAGGATGTACATTGTCATCCTGCTTATTTAATTTATATGCAGATAAATGTGGAATGCTGGCCTGGATGAAGCACATTAAGATTGCCAGGAAAAACATCAACAACCCCAGATATGCAGATGACACTACTCTAATGGCAGAAAGTGAGGAAGACCTAAAGAACCTCTTGTTGAGGGTGAAAGAGGAAAGCACAAAAGTAGGCTTGAAACTCAACATCAAAAAAACTAAGATCATGGCATCTGGCCCCATCACACCTTGGCAAATAGAAGAGGAAGACATGGAAGTAGTGACAGACTTCACATTTCTGGGATCCAAGATCACTGCAGATAGTGACTGTAGCCATGAAATTAAAAGATGTTTGCTTCTTGGGAGGACAGCTATGGCAAACCTGGGCAGTATAATAAAAAGGAGAAATATCACCCTGCCAACAAAAGTCCGTATAGTCAAAGCAATGGTATTCCTAGTAGTAATGTATGGCTGTGAGAGCTGGACCATAAGGAAAGCCAAGCACAGAAGAATAGATGCTTTTGAGATGTGGTGCTGGAGAAAAATCTTGAGAGTCCCTTGGATTGCAAGATCAAATCAGTCAGTCCTAAGGGAGATCAACCCAGACTGTTCATTGGAAGGTCAGATGCTGAAGCTCAAATACTTTGACCACCAAATGAGAAGGGAGCACTCCCTGGAGAAGATCCTGATGCTAGGAAAAACAAAAGGCAAAAGAAGAAGGGGACAGCAAAAGATGAGATGGCTGGACAGTGTTATTGATGTAACAAACAAGAATTTGAGCAGACTTCGAAGGATGGTGGAAGACAGGAGGGCCTGGTGAGACTTTGTCCATGGGGTCGCAAAGAGTCGGACTCGACTGTGCGACTGAACAACAAAGCAGTAGAATCACTTTTTAAACTGTTCACAATCCAGTTTAATGTGCACCTTCCGTACTTGAAGTATAGTTTCCTTAGTGCTGACGAAGAAATATTAATTTCAGTGAGATTTATCTGGGTTTTGGCTTGATTCTGCTTTGTCATAATGCTTTAGGATACGTAGTTTCAATGTTGTAACTTTCTTTACTAGGAAATTAACATCATCACTTTCTTGCACATTCGGAGAATTCTAGGAGAACTGTCTTGCACAATCTTTTTTGCTGTTCCTTTTAAATCAAATCTTTATCAGGTTTTAGAAGAACTATTTAAATTAATTAACACAGATTCCAACTATTCTACACCTCTAGACATGTGACTTTCATACTTGTGAATGAAGCTTAGCTATGATAGCTAAAAATGAAACCTTCATATTCAGAACTTAAACAAATAGACCTCTGGTTACCAGATCCTGAGGAAACTGTTTGGCAACACCCCCTCCTGTTTCAAAGAAACAGTAATTTGAAACATGGAAACAAAACTCAAACAGCTGGGTTTCCTAGAGAAGTGACATTTATAAGGTTTGGTTACTTATAAAGAAGCAGAATCATTACTGGCGTCTGACTAGTATAACAACTAGTTACGAGTTTTCATTCATGGAAAGCCAGAGGAGAAATACTCTTGAATAAATGTTATGCTGGCACGGAAAATAATCATAGTACCTTTGCAGATATTCTAAGAGAATGAGCTATGTAATGGAGGAAGTGGCATCACAGCAGCAAACTCCGCCCCCAGCCTAAGCAGAGCCACTGGAATCCACGTATCAGGTGCATGCGTGAAGTCCTATATACACAAGCATCTACATGAACAAGTCAATGCGGGAGTGGAGTGAACACACTGATCCCAACCCCACTTAGGTGTGTTGTCTCAAATCTGGTCACAACACCTTACACATGTGCAAACTGTTCAGATGCTTGGAAACAATGCTTTAATTTCACATGGGCAGCCTTGTTAGTGTGTTCCAAAAAATTAAACAAGAGCCCGGTGGCATCTTAAAACACTGAGGGAAAAATATTCTACTACAAGTAGTCATGAGTAAGAGATCATTTTCACAGATTCATCTATTGTTAAAGGTGCCACTGGTCACCTGTTTTATTTTGCTCTCTTTTTAACTGCCCACTATATGTGTGAATGCACTGCATGAATACACAAAGGAGTGAGAGGAGCCAGTGCACTCAGTCACAAATGGAGACAGAGTACTGAATCAAGTTTTCCTGCAAAACCCAAATCACTGGTTGGGAAAACTCATTTTATTCATTTTTGCAGCCATCTTAGTTATTAACATCCTTAGGAAAGGTATTTCACAGTTCAATTGTATGATGCACTGAAGTAATACTTCATATGCTTAAAAGTTAGTAAGCAGGAATGTTCTGACGCACCAGAGATACCCTTTGTGGGTATCCTTAGGCTTTTGCAGACATGTCACTCTGGACCCCAGAATACAAGAAATGAGCCAGGGAAATGGAAATGGGTAATGAGCCTAAAAATAGCTCAATGACTCTTAACCAGGGCAATATAGTTTCCCCCTAAGGAGTGTTCAAATCATAGGGGCATTCAGAATTGGGGGCAAAGGGGGGTGGGCGGTATTCAAGATTTCAGACATCCCATTATCCACACCAGAAGACGGTTACTTTATCCCATATACTCCACCATGGGTCCTGACCCGGATAGCCCAAGTTAGCCCCATCTAATCAGATCACAGAAAGTAAGCAGGGGTCAGTCCTGGCTCATATTTGGATGGGAGACCTCCAAGGAATCCCAGGGTCATGGAAGCAGACAATGGCAAATGTCTCTTGCCTTGAAAACCCATACAGTTGCCATAAGTCAGCTGTGACTTGACAGCACTTTCTACCACACTCCACCATTAGGATAAAATCCCATATCCTAAATTAATCCCCCTGGTCCTTAAAAAGTTGCAGAAACACTAACAGAAATCCAAGCTAATATGAAAGAATTGACTGATGAACCTAATTGAATGTATGCCACAGATCTGTATGCTCTATTCATACTTCGTAAATATAACTATATAGATCAGTTTTCCTTCTTAGGACCCCTTTAATGTCCTTGTTTTTCATTTTGGGGCTTGAGAGCTTTCTGATGATAATGTCGTATCCTTGGTAAGTGGCAGTAGATTACAAGTTAAGAACCACTGAAGTAGCTAATTTGCTTTAAATGATAATATGTACTGTATATGCAACACACCAATATGTATATGGAACACACCATTTGGGGGGAGGGAGGTCACCATCATGTTTAGCAGCTGAAACCACCAATTTCCCATGTGGCTGACCCTTTCCTGTCCAGTCAAAATAAGGGGCAAAATAAATGGTGAAACATTAGAACCCTAGGAAACCGAAATTAAGCAAAAATCACATATTTGCAGGGTGAAGCTTAAAACCTGATGCAAACATAACAAACCAAGGAAGGAACCTTCTCGGTAATTACTCTTTCTTATTCTAGGGACTAATGGCCTCTGTACATGCAGTTAAAATTGCAACTCTCGTTGCATCACACTTATGAAACACAGCCAGTGTAATGTAGTGGTTATGAGTGGCAGACTCTAATCTGGAGAACCAGGTTTGATTCCCCCCTTCACCACCTGAAGCCTGCTGGGTAGCCTTGGGCCAGTCACAATTCTCACATAATGTTTTCATCCTCACCTACCTCACAAGGTACCTGTTGTTGGGAGGGGAAGGAAAAGCAATTGTCAGCTGGTTTGAGACTCCTCAGGGTAGAGAACAGTGGGGTATAAAACCCAACTCTTCTCCTTTGTTGTCGTCTTCTTCATCTTCTTCCAAGCAGGGACTGTGAATAGAGTTCTCCTATCCTCCATTTTGTTTTCACAATAACCTTATTACAAAGGTTAGGATGAGAAAGAGCTGGCCCAAGGTCATTCAGGCAGTTGCATGACTGAGTAGGGATTTGAGCACAGGTCTTTCAGGTCAACAGTCTAACCACTAGACTCCTCACTTTGCGTGCCATTCTGTGCATACACTGGATGAAGTCCAGCAGGACTTGCTTCTAGGTAAGCAAATGTCCACAGAATAAAACAGCATATTACATTCCATTTAGCAGGACTTAGCTCTGCAGAGGGGGGTGGGGGGGAAGAGTTGCTTTATAAGACTGCAGTTCTACATACATCTCCTTGGGATAAAGAGAAGTGGGTCCTAGTAAATTCAACAAGGCCATTTCTAAGTAAACATAGATTAGATTGGGTTGCATGGAAGTATTATTATACCTGAATTGGTCTGCTTCACCCCAAACTTACTGTAACGGTTATACTCTGGGAATGACACTGTTACAGCTTTGTGCCATACTTAATAAATATTGTAACAGCCTGAACATGAGAGCACAATGGTACTATTGTACACTTCTAATGACAGAATTGTTCTACAGAAACTGAGAAAATGGTTGTAAAGAAATTGAAACAGGGTGTGAAAGTTGCAAGAGCACAATTACAGCACCTATGATAAGATCAGAGTCCCAAACATTATGCAAAGCAGATTCTGGCTGTGTTCAATGGGCAGCAACCATCAGGCAATGGCCAACATAGTGGGAACCAACATAAATTCCCAACCAGCAAGAAGCCAGCTCAAAGGGTAGCATTAACTCAGCAGCTGCAAATGCTTTCTCTCTCTCTCTCCACTTAACAGAATCCACAATTATAGGCAGCGCTTTGTCAAAACCTAAACTGAAGGGTGTAATTTTCCAGCGATGCTATTAGCACACTGCAAAGATATTTTCAACTTCCAAATAATGTTTTTTTAAGGCCAATACAGTCTCAAAGTTTGACTAGCTTTTCACTACAGCCGTAGGGTTGCCAGGTCTTACCTGGCTGCCAGTGTGGGGAGATCTTTTGCATGCACTTTGCATGCCCGAAGTGATGACAACACCCATAAGTGATGTTATCATGCCAGGCACATCAGATTGTAGTATTTGGGTAAAAGACTCTATGATACCATTTGAGTAAAAAAAAACTATGATATCACAGAGTTTTTAACCCAAATGCTAGAGCATCCCTGCACAACATGCCCCGTGCAATAACATCACTTCCAGGTGATATAATTGTGCCAGACACACTGGGCACACATTGGAGGGGGGGCTCCCCCACTGGCCAGTTGTGTGCTGATGGTTTGGAGGTCTAGAAATCAGGGGGGAAACGGCTCCCAGAAGGTTGGAAACCCTATATAAAAAAGTAAAGGTAGTCCCCTGTGCAAGCACTGGTCGTTTCCAATTCTGGGGTGATGTCGCATCACGTTTTCATGGCAGACTTTTTTTTACGGGGTGGTTTGCCATTGCCTTCCCCAGTCATCTACACTTCCCCCCCAGCAAGCTGGGTACTCATTTTACCAACCTCAGAAGGATGGAAGGCTGAGTCAACCTTGAGCCAACTACCTGAACCCAGTTTCTGCTGGGATCCAACTCAGGTTGTGACTGGAGTTTGGACTGCAGTACTGCAGCTTACCACTCTGAGCCATGGGGCTCCTCTGTGGGAACCCTATATATAAAGCCACCATACATAGTGATGGATATTAGCTCAGTGGGCTTCAAAGGGGGATTAGAGATAGTAATTGAGAGATCACCAACGGCTATTAACCAGGTTGACTAAATGGAACCTTCACATTTAAATGCAGGAGTCCACTGAATGTCTGTGCTGGAAGTGAAGAACAGGTGGAGGCTTTGCTTCCCATACCTCACTTATAGACCTTCTCAGGACATCTAGTTGGCTATGTGAAACAAGGCACTGCTGAGCTAGACAGACCATGAGCTTCATCTAGCAAGCTGCCTTTATATTCGTGTTCTTATCTGAAACTGCTGTGATCTGATCTGGAGATCCAGAAGGATGCAGCACAGGAATAACATGCATGAACCTTGATATACGCACCAATCTTGAGTTCCTCAAATGGCAAAGACAACACAAATATGTCAAGCCTTCCCTCTTGAAGGGAGAATTGCTCAAATTCTGTATGAGAATTGTCTCTGCCCGTGCCACTCAATTGTGGCAGAGACAATCAAGCCTGTTTTATTATAGCATCGATTTTACCAGAATATTAAAAATATTTATATGACTCCAATTTTATCCAATTTCCCAGGTAGAACCAATCAGTTTTATGTTTCTCTCCTTGGAGATTGTTGTAATGAAATGAGCCTTAAAGTAGGCAGATTAAAGTAGGCATGTTTAATTAGACAGAAACATATGGCCCAGTCTTAATATTTTAACCTAGTATCGCATTTTAAGTTTAGTGTATCTAGTGTATTTAAGATATGAAGCCAATGTAAATGTTTGCTGATGACTTTTATTTTGAATTCTGATCTTGGTTCATAATAATCTTGACTTGACTTGTCATTCTTTAAAGCCTTATATGGCCGAGGACCCGCCTACCTGAGGGACCGTCTTTCCCCATATGAACCCCAGAGAGCACTGAGGTCAACCGGGAAAAATCAAATGACTATCCCTGGGCCGAGAGAGATTAGATATCAAAAGACCAGAGCACGGGCCTTCTCAATAGCGGCTGCCGCCCTTTGGAACCAACTCCCTGAGGAGGTGCGGGCCCTGCAGAACCTTGACCAGTTCCGCAGGGCCTGCAAGACCTCCCTTTTTAGACTTGCACATTCGGACTGCTAGAGAGGACCGTAAATCAAGGATCCGCCAAATGCGGTTTAAAGATCTATACCGCACTGCTGGTACTAGCAGAACTAGCGTCAATTTCCATCAGTACTGGCAGATGAAGTTATTAACTGTATCAATTGTATTGACTGGTTTTTAAAATTGTTAAGTTCAATGTTTTATATTGTTAAATTTAACTGTTTTGATTATTATTGTATGTTTTTATGAAATGTTGTCAGCCGCCCTGAGCCTGCCGAGGTGGGGAGGGCGGGATAAAAATAAAATATTATTATTATTATTATTATTATTCCCATCTCTATTTTTTGCCATGATATTTCATAAACTAGATGTGAGGAAAAATTGTATCCATAGTAGACCTATGGTAGGCCAGCTCTGTCATTATGTCCTATGTCACATTGGTTGGATGATTTAAACAAGTACACCCCACTCTGGTCCATCTCTTTGCTGGTAGTGCACTTCTTTCTTGCATGGTTCAGCCACTGGCACTGCTAATGGCTCAGAGAAAAAACATATACATACAATTCTCAATTTTCCCCAATTTCTCCCCTTACCATTATTCATATTTACCTCAGCAAATGTTTTAAGTTGTTTGTTCATCCAACCAAAGATTTGGAACAATTTGAAATTTGGTTTCAAATCATGGCTTCTCAAAAGAGAAGTCATACCAGACACAGCAACTTTCAGCTCACTGAACTCATCAGCACACCCTCCGCTTTTACAGTATTTTATCCTCAGAGGTCAAGAAATCACTATAGATGGTTGAGTCACAATACAGAAAAACATGGAAAGCTAATTGAAATAGGGACTTGTATTGTTTTCTGTGCTGGAAATCCAATTTCTCCCTAGAAGCTTTGTTCATTTCAACTTACTACAATCTGATATTGTTGGACATTTTTTAAAATGGTCCTTTGTAAACCCCTTGAGTTAATCACAGCAGAAAGCATCAACCCAATAAGATACAATATGGAGCCAGGAGGATACCACTTTAACTTGCTTAATTCCAGCAATAACAGTAGTCCTGTAGCACATCTGAACGGGAATGAAAGCAAAGTATATTTATTTATTTCATTTATACCCTGCCTTTCTCCACAGTGGGGATTCAAAACAATTTGCATTGTTCTCCTCCCCTGTTTTATCCTCATAACAATCCTATGAGGTAGATTAAGCTGAGAGTATACAACTGGCCCAATGTCACCCAACAAACTTCCATCGCAAAGCAGAGCTTCAAACCTGGGTAACCCCAATCTAGTCTGACATTAACTACTACATCCCAGTGACTCTACCTAAAATGGACACTGTCAAACAGAAATCAACTATTAGTAAGCATCTTTCAAAAATTCCTATTTTTATTACTGCTAGGATGGAATCCTGCACCAACAGTTGCATGCTGAAACTTTCTGATTTCAGTAGGATTAGGATGAGCCTAACTCTAAGTACCCTAAAGGTTTATACAGATGGATCTCTCAGCATATGACCTGTACATCATTCACCAAATTCCTGACAACAAAGTAATCTAACATGCAATACCTTAGTACATGATGGCAGCAATTTACACCTTCCCCAGCAATTCCCTACCTTTGTACACAAGTGTGAGGAAGAGTCCCAAAACCATTTGTCCATGCACCTTACAAGCTTCTGTGGCAGAGAAGTGATCTGAACCTGGTCACCCAGATCCTAAACCATCAAATATGCACAGGAAGAAAGACTGAACAAAAAACACACTGAGCAGAGGACCCATGAAGGAAACATCAGGTCAGCAGAGACCATAAGAGGGTGCCTAAAAATAAAGGAACTCATTTGTATTAATTTACATTATTTTTAGTCTGCCTTTCTCGCTGGGACTTATGACAGCCCCGTCCCCTCTCCCTCAGAGGCATGATTTTCTCTGTTTTTCTTTCCCTTTGCTGCCTTAGTAATGTGTTCTCTTCTTTGCTGAAGAACTCTGGCTGTCCCACCCTACCATGGTATGATATTTTGGCTGTTGGCTCAACCAAGGAACCTAAGGAAGGGATCAAGAGCCCCCTTTAACTTAAATGGCACTCCAGGTGTTTTGAAATTCAAAAATAACGTATTTTATTTAACATAGAGAGGAAAGGTCAGGTGAAATTAGGGGCCGAAATTTCTGAGGTAAAATCACTACATGCACAGACTTTAGTTCTTATATTGCAGCTAATTAGAGTTTCTTAAGCTTTTCACAGTGACTTAAATCTTTGTTGAGAAGCTTTTGCTCCAGTGTTTCCCCCAAACTCCAGTACACTCTCTTTGAGTAGGCTCTGACTCTTTTGGTTTCCAGAAGGCTGGCATACACTTTACAGTACCCAAACACACCAGTATTCATCTTTAGTTTTTAACTGACTCTTAAGGTCTCCAAAGGCCGTTTCTAATTACACCAGACCTGGAATCTCTGCACTCTTCAGAGCTAACCCCCTGTTTGACTGTGTAGGGAAATTTTCCTCTCATCAGAGAATCTATTCCCTTTCTTTGGCCCAAATGAGAGTCTCTGCCTACTCCCCAGATTTCTTTGCCAGTTCTCTCAAAGTCTCCTGTCGGTGCTAAACTGCTCTCAGCCAAGGCTGAAATCAGACTGATTTCACCTTAGCATCCAGTTCAGAAGTCTTCCTCTGTTCATCCAGTTCAGAAGTCTTTCTATGTTCACACTAAGCAATCAGATCTCTTAGAACAGCCTATCACTCAAGGCTCTCTGGCCCTGTGAAGAATTAACCTTTCACAGACCTTTATCTGTTTACACAGTGCTTCTGAGCTTTTAAAAGACCAGTCTGTCACAGGACTCAAGGAGGATTACACAGAGTGAGTCAATATAATCAATGGATGGGACATTCAATAAACAGTGCAATAGGATTAGAGTTGCGGAACCAATCAGCAGTCTAAAAACAGAACTGAAGTAAAGCATAAGTATTAACAGACACATTAAATGAGGCAAACTTCCAAAGTAGGATTCTAGCTTCAGAAAGCTATACACAATAGTATAGATCAGTCCCTAAGAATTTCCCTAAGTAATTTTATGAAGCATTTAGTATAGTGCAATTCTATTGCATGAGCACAAAAGCTCTCTTGAGTAATTCAATTTTGCATAATTTGTAGAAAGCTTTCCTGAACTGCTCATACATGTTGTTCCAAAAGGTGGGAGCCACAATGGGCAGATTGGGGCAAGAGAAAGAGCCATTGAATGTCATGGCATGTTGTAGGTAGAGTTTAAGATTGAACCAGTCAGAAGTGGAGCCACAGAAGACTCCCAGTCTCTCTCCTATGCTATTAATCAGGATCTACTCCCCACCAGAAAAAAATTTCAGATAAGCCAGTGGGCAAGAGTAGGAGGAGGGTATATTTCATTCTTCTAGCTTCACCTCACTTATGGGTTTCATGGGGTACAAATACTGTTGCCAACCTCCAAGTGCAGCCTGGAGGCCTCCCAGGATTACAACTGATCTCCAGACTATACAGATCAGTTCCCCCTGCAGAAAATGGCTGCTTTAGAGAGTAAACTTTATGGCTTTATAACCCCCTGAGGTCCCTCAGCCCTGCTCAAATCCCACCCAAATCTCCAGGAATTTCCCAACCCAGATTTGGGAACACTAGATCCAATCCATGGTTTTCATCAAGACTGTAAAATACTGGTTGAAATGGAATGTAAAGTAGCTTGCACTGAGTAAAGTTTGAGAGCCAGTTTGGCGTAGTGGTTAGGAGCACAGACTCCAGTCTGGAAGAACCGGGTTTGATTCCCCACTCCAGCACGTGCACCTACTGATGTGGCCTTGAGTCAGTTCTTCCAGTACTGTTCTCTCAAGAGCAGTTCTCAAGAGAGGTCTCTCAGCTCCACCTACCTCACAGAGTGTCTGTTGTGGGGAGGGGAGGGGAGGGAAAAGAAGATTGTAAGCCACTCTTGGGTTTGTGAATTTGTCATATAACTAAACATGAGAAATTGGCCTAATATAACTGTACAGAGGCACCAAAGATGACCATATAGAGTGAAAGTTAGGAAGGAAAAGTTTCACCTAAATTATATCCTAATATAACTGTTACATCATCCAAAAATGCTGAGGACCTAATTCTCACAGGAACAGTATCATTTAATACCTCAGAAGAGCATACACACAATGTAATGAACTGTCCTCATCCAAAGTAGATGTTCTGGAGGTTTCTAGTGTAGCATTTTCCCTGAAAGGCAACTTTCTCACATGCAAGTGGTTTCTCTCATCATCTCTTGAGTGGAGCATTTACTCCATCATATGAGCTTCCACTGGCAACTTCAGGTAGTATAGCCTAGCCAGAGCTTTACACCTCAGCAAGAACTAGGCCATAGTCTCATGCAACATTTCTTATCAACAAAGTCGGTTTGCTTGTGCTTTCAGCTAAGTGAACTAGCCGATGTTTGTCTTAATTACTAACAGGCCACGCACTCTTTCTCTTTATCAGTCCAATTTGGAACAAAGTGGCAGGGGAGCCATTCTGTGGGGATTTGAACAAGGTTAGTAGACAGCTATCTATTCATTACATATCTGCCTCATACCACTTGCATGTGTAGACTGAATTTAATCTGGTTCAGTCAGGTGAGAGAGGCCATCCCTACTGACCAAACCCTATTTTACTTCCTAAGGGAAAGGTCACAGATGAAATAAGCATAAATAAGAAAGAGAGACTACATCCATGTTGTCAGGCAATCTGTTTGAAACGGAGATGCTATTCCTATCTTTTCCTTTATTATTTAAAATTTAATGTGTGAAATTTTAAAGTTTCAGATTAGTAATGTGTTTATGACATTTTAAATCAATTGTACTGGAATGTCATTAGCATTGTTAAGTACCCTTTCGGAAAGGAATGGACTAGATTCAAAGATCCACATACAAAAATTAATTTTGTAACTTTACAAAAAAAAACAAAATCACTACACTCAAAGCTTACCAACTGATAAACTGGTCTGCTGTTGCCAAGTTTTACCAGTCTTACACCAGATCAGAAAATAAGTGATAATGTTCTTTACCATTCTGCAGGACTTTAGTCCATAATGAGTTTACTAAGAAGTCATCTGCAGCTGATTTATTAATTTGATAAAGCTTTATGTGTCTTTATGTTTACATAAAATCAAACCAAAAGCATCAGTAAAAAGCTAAAGCCGCAACATATAAAACAACATAAAAGAACTATGATAAAAACAAGGTTACAAATGAAAAGGGCAGCATATTAACAGATTGCAAAAATCTTGATAAGACCTCCCCAAGGCACCATGACAGGAATAGTCAAATTCAAAAGATTACTAACTGTAAAATACTAAAACTAAAGAGCAGCAAAATATGACAGTCTTTTTTAAATCAACACTTTATAAACATAGTGATGGTCACAAGAATAGACAGCTTTAAAAGGGGGTATAAATCATGGAGTGGTTTACTAGCCATGGTGACTATGGGGACCCTTCACATTCAGAGGCAGTCAGCCTCTGAATCCCAGAGCCAGGAGGCAAGATCAAGGGAAGGTCTCAGCCTCTATGCTCTGTTGTTGACTCTCCAGATGAACTGATTGGCCATTGTGTAAGATAGTATGTTGGATTAGATCAAGCAGTGGTTTGATCCAGCAGCTCTTCTTATGTCCTTATGCTTAGGCTAATAAAAAGATGTGTCTTTTTATTATAAAAAGAGCCAGTTTGGTGTAGTGGTTAAGTGTGTGGACTCTTATCTGGGAGAACCGGGTTTGATTCCCCACTCCTCCACGTGCACCTGCTGGAATGGCCTTGGGTCAGCTATAGCCCTGGCAGAGGTTGTCCTTGAAAGGGCAGCTGCTGTGAGAGCCCTCTCAGCCCCACCCACCTCACAGGGTGTCTGTTGTGGGGAAGGAAGGTAAAGGAGATTGTGAGCCGCTCTGAGACTCTTCAGAGTGGAGGGCGGGATATAAATCCAATATCTTCATCTTCTTCTTCGTCTGTTGCCAAACACCAGCAGTTCTGGCACCTGTGGAGTCATTCCACAAAAGAGGCATCATGAAAGAAAAATACCCTGTCTTTCTCAGTAAATAGTTGGCTATGTTCACACACAATATTCCCCACTTATGACAAACCCATATGGACATCCAAACTACCAAAAAAGAGCTCTCTCATCCCAGGGTGCCTTGCTTACCTGTTCATCCCACTAAAGAATGAAGGAAATTGTACCACACACATCAAGCTGTCTATGTATACATGGTGAGGTGTGTAGCGTGGTGAATACATGGTGGCATGATCACTATAATACATACACAAAGAGATAAACCACCTACATTGGAAGAAGACACAATGGTTTGCCAAGTACAGTGGTAGGAGATATGTTGATATTTGTTCATTATTTGAAAGAAGTGAATCCTTTTAGCCAAATGAAGTAGCTCATAAAAAACCACAGTCAACAACAAAACAAACTAAGGATCTATACAACAATATGTCAGCTGATCAGGAATCCACAGTGTCACCTCCAAAGGAACATCTAAAGAGGAAGGAAGGGAATAGAAAAACAGCAAACTTGAAGTAACCCAAAATTTTGGTAGATGGCCAAGTTTTCACCAGGTTTATGAAACTGCCTGAATCTGATGCTAGCAAGATGGTAGAAGGCAGAGCGTTCCATAAGTATGGTGTCCTTTCCAAAAGAGTCCTCTCCCCCAATGGCCACCTACCTCATTTGGTAGCAGCACTTTGGTACAAAAACTCTGTGGTTGCACCAATATCCAGCACTCAACAATGAATTCTGTATTAGTGGTTAGCTCCTTTGAAATTATACCAAGAAGAAAGGTCCAAAAGTGTCCCAAATTTGTTACCTTCTGTATCCCAACCTCTATAATCTAGGGGTGGAACAGAAACCAGTAGACCAAATAATGTGAGGAGGCCAAACATGCCATCAGGAAAGAGATAACATGGGGAAGCAAGCAGGGAGGAAACAGACACAATGCAGAAAGATAGTCTATTCTAGGAAACAGAGGAGGAAATGGAATTGAACTACAGAGGAAAGGTGGTGTAATAAGCAGCAGGGAAAAATGACTAAATTAGGCACATCAACACAGTGAGGGTCTGATTTCTGGTCAGTGATTTTCTCCCTAAACCTATGTAAGATTGAGACAATCACAGCCTGAAATAGAAAGGAAGTCAATTCCCCCAAACAGCCCTGCAAAGCAATGCCAAGCAGCACGGCTAAAGTTTGGTTTCCTTAAACTGAAAGAACAGAGGCTCTGACTCTTCTGATGTATTTAGACACATAGCTCATTCTGAGGGAGAAACCTGAAAACCCTCCCCTCCTCCTTCCCCCTTCTTGCCTCATTCAGCTACCTGTTCTACATGAAAACCTCCCAAATCTACATTCCCTCCTTAGGTGGGTTATCTCCAGAAACTCTTTGAAGTGAAGAAACCCTATTCTCGTAATCCCTGGGGGATGGGGGGAGCAGTGTCTGCTGTTTGCCATTATGTGATTACAGCCTCCCCCGGTTCAGGATTCAAAGACATTTTCACATTAGGAGACTATAAAACATACACTATACATTATGAGCATTCACATACAATGAACACCTGTGGAACTTGAAATCCTGCTTTTTAAACCATAAAATATTCCGTCTTATTAAATAACAGCACATTACTGTTATCACGACTGTAATAAAAAGTTTCTATAATCGCAGGAACTTGTCATGCTGCATCAGACCTATGGTCCAGCTAGCAAGGTCAGTCATATTGCCTGCTCTGACTGGCAGCAGCTCCCCAGAATCTCCGGGTCTTTCATACCACCTGGATCTTTTTGTGCACTAGAAGTGCTTGGGATTCAACCTGGGACCTTCTGCACACAAAGCAGATACTCCAGCACTCAGCCATAGCCCCACCCCATATTATTATTATCATTGGCCTATCCTGTACTCCTTTCCCGGTTCTGGATTTTTCTTTACGTTGTCACTCTCCACCACACACACCCCAGAAAAGGCGGTAATTTCTGTAAAAACAGTAGTAGGGAGTGAATCTAGGGTGAAAAGTGTTGCCTCCGGCCACTTCCGAGTCTGACAAGACAGAACTGAAGTCCATGAAATAAGGCAATGGCTCCTTTAAGGCCAGGTGTTGGTGGAATCCATTTCTCCCTACGCCCCCCCCCTCCGGTTCCCGGCCTGTCCCCTTCTTTTCTACAAGTTTCTTAACAAATCAAAAGGCCGGGCCGAGCTGCTCAGCCGACCTCCCCCATCGAAACGGGGGGGGGGGGAGCACGCCCAGCTGAGCCCTGCTTCACAGCGGCGTGAGAAAGAGCGAGCCGGACTCGGGAGCGCCCGACTGCACCTCCTTTCCCCACCGCGCTCGCTTCAGCGCCTCACACCTCTCTTGCGGTTCGAGGAGCGGCGAAGTGACAGCTTCAGAAGAGATTCCCCCTTCCCTACCCCCGAATGCGGCGAGTCTGAACAAGTTCCCTCTATTACCGAAGTGCTTTTGCAAGCCCAGCCTGGGGAAAGGGGGGGCTGCTGCGAAACCTTCCTCTGTTCCGACACGAAACAACCCCACTTGCTTTGGGGGAATCTGTTGTTTCTTTCTCCCCCTCCTGCCCCTTAACAGCTAGTTAAAGAACAAAGCACATGGCTCGCGGTTTGCACTTTGCAAATCAAAGCAGAAGGGAAACAAGCCTGCCTCTCTTCATTTTTTTTCTTGTTTGCAAATTCAAGAAAGGCGGAAGCCGCCCATCCACACCCAAACTCCAGCCGGGCTGAAGTATAGCCTCGGGGCGCCCGCAGCCAGACGCTCTGGCCCTCCGCGCGGCTTTGTTCCCGGGAACACCCAGCTCCAGCCCCGGGGAGGCTGTCTGCATCCTCCTCTCGCCTCGGCTGCCGCAGGGCCGAGCGGCGGGACTGCGGGGAGCGGTTCAAACTGACAATGGCTATTTATCTTCCCGCCTCTCTGGCTCCTCGGCGGTTTCTCCACTGCAGAGAGAGAGAGACCGGGGCGTGGGGGGAGGATTGCATCCTCGCCCTGGCAGAGGCGCCGCGCGTCCAAGAGGCTCAGACAACAATACATTGCAAAGCCTGGCAAACACCTACCCTGCTCCGGACTGCTCTCTCTGCCTCGCTTGCAAGCTAGCCCCGGCCGGGCGATTCGCTGACAAGCCGCCTGCAACTCTTCGAGGCTCTTGCAATCGCCGTCTTCAGCAAGTGACCACGCAGCACAATCTACTAGCGGTGCCCGGCCAGCGCTTCGCCTCTTTCCGCCGCGTGCTCAGCAGCCGCTCGGTGGGTCGCCCCCTTGCCCGCTGCAACCGCCGCCTCCTCGCTCGTGCCCAGCAGCGGGTCCCTTCTGAGCCGCCGATCCTCCAGCCTCGGCATAGTATAGCCTGAGCCAGCTGAGCGGAGGGAGGGAGGGCTCTAGCGGCCGGGAAAGGGTCCCGCAGAGCGCCGGCGGGAGGAGAAAGCGGAGCGCCAGTTCAGCCGCCCCACCCTGCTTCCTATTGATCTCCGGCAGCCAAACAGAAAGGGCGCGGAGGAGGGGACGTTGCGTGTGTGAACAAGCGTGGACTGTCTCCCTCCCGGAATGGCCAGCCCTCCACGACGAATCTGATTGACTCGAGGTACTTGTATCCCGCCCTTTCTCCAAAGGGCGCAGTGTGGCATCGTCCCGCTCAACTCCTGTTTTAGTCTCACAACAACCCTGTGGGGTAGGTCAGGCTGAGAGAAGGAGGAAACTGAACTCCAGACTCCCCTGCCCTCAGGGCCGGCCCTAGACTGTCTGGCGCCCTAGGCAAGGCTAACTTCTGACACACACACCCCTGCACTGATAATGTCACTGAGTCACATGATGTGCCCAATTCAGTGCCCCAGAAGGTTGGCACCCTAGGCAATCACCTAGTTTGCCTAGTGGCAGGGTCTACCCTGCCTGCCCTACTCCAGTCACTCAGTCACTACATCTCATTTGCTCTTGCATTATGTTTCCACAGCAAGTCACAACTGGAGTGGGTGAATGAACACCAGAACTGTACCGACATCACAGATCTAGCAATCTCCTTTTTATTCCATGCTGGGAGCAGCATACGTTTTTCTCCTTTCCTCTCCTTGATCCTCACAGCAGCCCCGTGAGGTAGGTTCAGCTGAGAGAAAGACTTGGCTGGCGACCACCCAGTGGACTGCATGGCTGAGCGGAGTCTGAACCAAAGTCGTCCTGCTTCAGTGCTACACCTGCTCTGCAGCACATTCCTTTTCGATGAAGCCTGTTCAAGCATTCTGCCGCCAGGCACCCTAGGTGCTGAGTCAGCCAGAAGATCTTAGAAGTTTGATGGCCTTGAGCCCAGTCATGGCCCTGGGCTCTCATCTTAACCTACCTCACAGGCAATGTTTCCTCTAATTCCCTCCCCCCAGAAGAGCAACTCGCATCCTGAGCAGATTATAACTGCTGCAATCTTGAAATGTAACAAAACACAAGGCACCACAGTCTCCAAACTAGACAAAAACAATGAGAAGACTATGCAATTCACAGCTAACACACACACACACAGGTATATTACAGTAAAACAATATAGTGCTTTTCTCCTTTCTTCCACTAGCCAATGGGACTTCTCTTGAACAAGAGACAAGCTTCCAAATAGGAGAGAAGGATCCCTGAGCCCAACTTGCTATTCAACTATAAGCAGTTTCGTGTCTTCCTCAAGAGCTCCGTCTTTCTCAATTCCAGGTTTCTTCCAAATGGAACACAGTAGCCTCCAGCTTCATCATTATCCTTGGGCACTCTTTATGGGACTATATTTGTAAAACACCTGTTTTTGGACTGGAAAGTTTTTCACCATTCATGGATTGTGCTTTACCTATATTGTTTTACTGTTCTACACTGTAATATACTTATATATATGTTTGCTGTGAATTGCATGGTCTTTTCATTGTTTTTGTTTAGCAGTCTTAAAATGGACAATGGGCAGTGAAGTGGGATAGGCTGCAGGGCAATGATTGGCCCAAGGTCATCCAACAAGATCCATAGCAGAGCTGAACCTGGGAACCCAATATTCATTCTCTCACACACACGCTCTCTCTTTCTGTGTATATAATCCACTTGCCCACCTTTATCTTTCATCTGCTGTGAGCAAAGCTTTTTTTGTAGAACAAGCCCAGCAGGAGCTCATTTGCATATTAGGCCACAGCACCTGACCTGGGAGCACGTGGCTGCCACATGGTGGGTCAGGCCAGCCAGAGCTCTGGCCAACCCAGGCAGAGCTCCACTCCTGTGGGCTCCAGCAGAAAAAAAAGCCCTGGCTGCGAGTGAGAGACGGGGCATGAGACAAAGTAGTTGTCTTAGTTATAAATATAAATTGGCCTCATTCAGCCTTCTTCATGATTTTTTTACCATTGCCTCCTTCACACAGTCATAATTTAAGCACAGGAAAGTTTTCTTCCCTTTGATGACTACCGCTTGTGAGAGATAACAAGTGTGTGCTAGCCATCAGCCAAAACTTCAGCCAGCACACTCATCTTTTACAGAGAACAACTTGCCATTTCAGAAGAGGTCCCAGGTCTCAGGATGGCTTCTATCTCACCCTCCAGCTAGACTTCACTGGACCTTTCACTTTAATTACAAATGCTTAGGGATCAGACTTCACTAATCTTCCTTCAGGAATTACAGTCATCCTTTCTCCTTCTCACTAGCTTCCTTTTCTGTTTGTTCGTCTTTGGACAGTCTTAATTGACTTCCAAAAAAGCTCCTTTATATATATATAAAAAAGCGATGGCAAATATTTTCCTCCAGTTCCTTGGAACCTCAACTGTTTTCAGAATGCATCTGTATTTGACGCCCAATGATATTTTATTTCAGTAGTGGATATTGGATAAGATTTTGCAGCATTTAATGACTGCATACAATTATATGTAGTATTTCAGTCATGGTTGTTGATGTGCACAGAGGATTTGAAACATTCTACCTTGAATTAGTAGTTGAATTAGTCCCTCCCATCTTCTGCCCCCCCCAAAAAAAAAGACATTGGTAGTAAGAAATTCAAGTTACTTTTATCTCTGCCTAAATTCTAAATAATTTTAATGTCAGTGTTAGGGTTAGGTGTTTTGATGCACATTTAAATTTTCCTTCACAAGTTTTCGTTTAAGACTCGTGCAAAATTGCAAACCTTAGCATATTTTAAATATTGACAAATATTCATGACAGCAGATTATAACTGAACTTTGCTTCTAGACTGATACCCCTGTAGCTCATCCATGATCACACTTCACATGCACATGTTTGCTACTGCCTATGACCAACTGCTGAGCTATTGTCTCAAAGTGAGTCACAATATATTTAAATCCTCATATTGAGAAGTACCACTATGTAAATAATGTGATTGGCCCACAATAAAGAGACATTTTTGCTTGTACTTTCCCACTGTGAATCAGACAGAACTACACAACCAACACTCATTGGACTAGCTAGAAATTTTGAAGCTTAGTAATTATAAAGGTTTGCATGTTTTATGATACAAGAAAACTATGTAAGGTAGTAGTTAGAGTGCTGGGTTCTGGGTTCAAATCTAGTTTGCTTTGTGATCATAGCCTAATCACTCTCTTTAAGCCCTAAAGGTTGTGAGTGTAAAATTAGAAAAAGAATCAATGTTCCAAGCTCCTTGGAGAAAGCATGGGGTAAAAATGTAATTGATGTAATCAAGGGTTGTTTTGTAGGGGAAAAGGTGCAGGAGCTCAGTAGCATATCTCATTCGCATATGCCCTGGGAGAGAACTCCTCATTGCATGCAGAGCCTGGCTAGAGGTTTAGGAGCTGTGCTCCTGTGAGCTCCTGCTGAATTCAAGCCCTGGATGTAATTGTTCACCCGTACCATCCCAAAAGGTTTATTCACATGACCAGTTGAGCTTGTGGCACCTGTGCTTTCAGTTTAGCCTAACTTTCAAGCACCACAGCCATTGTGGTATAGTGATAAGTGTTCTGGACTGGGATCTGGGAGACCCAGTTTTGGATCCTTTCTCTGCTGTGGAATCTAGTGGCATGACCTTCAGCCTGCTGCACACTCTCACCACAAAATACCACATGGAAAGGAGGAGATCAATGTAAGCTGTTTTTTCTCCACTGAGGAGAAAAGTGAGATATAGATGAAGTAGATAAATAAATAGACCCATGATAACCCTGTTGTGTGAATGAGTGCAACCACCATGCGCAGAATTTGACATGGCTTGATCTTTATCACTATCTTAAATAACGTTCTTGCTGCTGTCACAGTTTAAGACAGCTGTATAAGTGAGGATTTGCACCTTTGGTATGTGCAGCAAAGGTCCATTTATTTGGAAGTGTAACTACTACAAATAGAGCTTGTCAACTGGCCAGTATAGCAGCTGGTGAGGAGACTTGAATCCTGGGGAGAGGGCATGCCCCGATCCCACTCTAATTGCCATCCCTGACAAATGCAAACATTTTTACAAGTGTAGCGCAATACCAGAACTGTGCAGTTATAACACTAGTATTAAAATTCTCGGGGATAATAGGGTCATCTTTGGCACATTTAATGGACAGCGTGTTGAGGCTCACACAGTGGTTATCAGCTGGAGTCCAATAGATAATCTTAGTAATTCATCCTTTCACTCAAATGGGAGACAAAACCATATGTCTTGGACATTTTGTGAGGGGGGAGGAATAGCTATAGACAAATGGAAAGTTTACAGCTTGGGGATTTATTGTGGTGTTCGGTTGCAAAATGATACATCTCAAGTTTCCCAGTCCTCGTTATCTTGTAAATCTAGCAAGTGAAAACTAGACATTAACACTGTACTAGGCTGCTTTTAAAGAGGCCATCTACACGGAAGATCTTAGGTGAGGAAAGCCTGGCTTTACTTAAGACAACAGTAGTCTTTTCCAATCAAAACTTAATGTTATTATTTAGATGAGTTAATAGGTCAGCAAAATCACTGTCATGTCAGGGATGGTGGTTTGAAGCTACCCTGATAGGAGCAGACAGTTCAATGACAGTTTAATAATGAATCAAACCAGACCCAGCAGGTTTATGGGCCCTTTCCATTACCTGTTCTGTGACAACTTTGTAGCTGCAACAGTAGCCTGAGGACATCTGCTGTATCTTGAAGAACATCCTTGTCCATCCTCCAGCCTAACAAAAAGTTGTTGGGACCCCATTGCTAGAATCTGTGGTTCAACTCACAACTCATCTCTAAAATATATATCTTTAAGTTATATAACAATAGCCCTCTCTGTTTCTTTGCTTAGGAGTCACTTTGCCATGGCTGCAACTCATTGTAAATCATTGATACGGCAGGTGGGTAGCTGCATGCAATACACAACCAGCACAGATTTCCATTAGCATATGATCCCTGATTCAGGGTTGCTAATCTTTCAATGTGGATGCTTATATGGACCCAGGAGGCAGTAGAGCTCTTAGATCAGGACAGCCCTGTAAAAGTTAATCAAAACATTGAGAAAAAGCACCTTGTACACAGGAAAGTACTGTTTGAGAATACAGACTGGGCTTGGAATTTTCACATAGGCCCCTGCATTTATAAAAGAAATGACTGCATATGGGAAAAACAGCATACATTAGAATCCTTTTTTGTAACTTGCTTGCGTTCATATGTGAAGAGTGTTTTGCATTAGTGAATATTCAAACGTGATGATCTATGCAAATTGTGATAAGCTACACCCTATGTTTTCAGATATATATGAATATGGACATTTTAGTTAGGTTGTTGGCTACCTAATCTGTATTGTCAAAAAAGGGGAAAATTCAGCTCACTTCCTCAAGTAATTGGAAGCGCCAAGCCTTTTACAGAATCTATTTCCTTGTAATGAGAGACAGGATGGAAAAACTGTGAAATCTTTTGTATATCTGCTTAAGTATAAACAGGGGTGGAATTCTAGCAGGAGCTCCTTTGCATATTAGGCCACACCCTCCTGATGGAGCCAATCCTCCTAGAGCTTACAGTAGCCCCTGTACTAAGAGCCCTGTAAGCTCTTGGATGATTGACTCCATCAGGGTGTGTGGCCTAATATTCAAAGGAGCTCCTGCTAGAATTCCACCCTTGTTTACAAATGTACGCACAAAATATAACAGAAGCAAACAGACTCTTGAAGCTGGCAGCGCAACTGCTAATCCTGCATCATATCTCTTAAAGGGCTAAGCATCCTCCCTTCTCCTGGGCTAGATAAACTCACAGTGCTTTGATTCTCTGTGTCCATATTCAGACTGCAAAACCGCTTATTTTTCTGCCACGCGTACGTAACGGTAGAACTCTAGTCTTATGTGTCATTCTATAGGCAAATTGCCCATTAAAGAACCATAACTAGCCATTAGCTACCACTGAGGAAACAATAACTGCCACCCATGACACTGACAAGCAATTAAAAGTGGCAATTAAACTACCATCATAATACACAGTAGATGGGGTAGAGAGATGATTAGAATAGGGCTGTGTATAGTCAGCGAAATGTTCTTCTCCCCAGCCATCTTCTTTCTGCTCTAGTGCATACATACAGTCAGCTTTTTCATAGCTATGCTTCTAGTCCTCCTCAATGGGAAACAGAATTTAAACACTCTGTCGTGTTCTCCTAGGAGCCAGAACTTTTAAAAAGGTGCCTGGCAACTCCACTGCTGCACCATATGGACCACATCTGTTTATGACTCTTACACATTTTTCTCTAGAACAAAGTAGGAGTCAAGTATCACCTTTAAGACTAACAAAGTTTTATTCAGAATGTAAGCTTTCTTATGCATGCATACTTCTTCAGACAAGTCTTCTGAAGAAGTATGCATGCATATGAAAGCTTGCATTCTGAATAAAACTTTGTTGGTCTTAAAGGTAATACTTAACTCCTGCTTTGTTCTACTGCTTCAAACCAACATGACTGCCCACCTGAATCTATCTCCTTTTTATCTATGTTGTGCAGGGTTTGGAAGCCATACTGGCTTTTATGATGGGCAAAGAAATCTGTTGGAGAGGGATAATATTGTACCTGTGATACAGATCTGACTTATCTGGGTTGTCTTTAAAAGAAGACCTGACAATACATTCCTGGCAGTTCCAAGATAGTTATCTAAGCAGAGTAAACTCCAGGGTAGTTTTGTGTGCTGCTGCCACATTCAGCCAGAGTAACTGCATTGGCAGATATCTCAGTGTTATGTATGCATCCATTTGCCTTCCACAAATAATCTTAAATCAAAGTCAGAGGGAGGAATGAGTGCTTTCTCTAAATGGCTTCTAAAGGTCAGCCAAAATTTATAGCTGCTGAGATAAATACTCTTTATCTGTTTTATAGCTATATTACTATCAAGGAAGAAAAGGCCCTCTGAAAATATTTTTGGCACGCTTGGCAGTATTGAAGAAAGGCTTACAGACAGCAGTACTGTATAAAACACTGAAGATTACCTGCAGAGGGACAAATTCTTCTTGCTGTCCCCCCCCCCCACACACACACACCAAATAACCTCAGGGTGCAATCCTTCACAGAGTTACTTGGAAGTCTTCTTGAATAAGAAGGGTTTACTTCCAGTAGAGTTGTATCTGCAGAACTGGAGCTGACAGTGATTCACAAGATTGGACTGTGAACATCAGTTTGTCAAAATGGTAATTTTGCTTTCAAATTTTAAGAAATGTGTTTGCCTTCAGCTTTTTAGTTTAGAGGAGAAGAAGGCTAAAGATTGACACAATATGAGATTGATAAATTTAGAGTCAATACAGAGGAAGTGAATGCCTTTCTCTTCTTTTTTTATGACGCTAAAACTGGGAGACACTAAATGTAACTGATCAGCAGGAGGTTCGTGACACACCAGAGCAAGTGCCCCCCCCCCCACCAGTAACAAGAGCAATGCAAGTGAGGCAACCCTACTCTCCTTCCCCACCAGTGACCAGGGGGAACCTGGCAGTTGTGGTTGCCCTTCCAAGGAGCTCAACCCAACATACATGGCCCTTTCCCCCATTTTATCCTTATAACATTGCTGTAGGCTGAGAGGTTCTTCCTGGCTGAAGGACAATCACCCTATAAGCTTTATATGCAGGTGGCAATTTGATCTCAGGTCACTCGGATCCTATTCCAACACTGTTACCCTGGCACTACACTGGCTGCCTATACTCTGCCTTCTGCTAACCACTTTATGATAGTGGATGTTTGGCCTTTTGAAGCCTGAAATGGTGATAAGTAGGAATTCTTGAAGGAGGCTACCTGAAAAGCTCAGGAGCTACCTGACTTAACTTGCTTCGATTCTGTAAGGAATAAAACAACAAGACATAATTTCTGCCATCCCTAGAAGAAGATCCAGATTAATTTTACTCCTCCACTTGCACCTGCTAGCATGGCCTTGGGTCAGCCGTAGCTCTGGCAGAGGTTGTCCTTGAAAGGGCAGCTGCTGTGAGAGCCCTCTCCAGCCCCACCCACCTCACAGGGTGTCTGTTGCGGGGGAGGAAGGTAAAGGAGATTGTGAGCCACTCTGAGACTCTTCGGAGTGGAGGGCGGGATATAAATCCAATATCATCATCATCTTCTCTGTCACTGAAGCAAGCAGCTGGCCACCTAGAGTTGCCAAGTTCAACTCAAGAAATGTCTGGGGACTTTGGGGGTGGAGCCAGGAGACTTTGGAGGTGGAGCCAGGAGCAAGAGTGTGACAAGTATGATTGAACTCCAAAAGCAGTTCTGGCCATCACATTTAAAGGGACCATGCTCCTTTTAAATGCCTTCCTTCCATAAGAAATAATGGAGGATAGGGGCACCTTCTTTGGGGACTCATGAAAGTGGAATCCCTAGTCCAACCTTTTTGAAACTTGGTGAGTGTTTTGAGGAGAGGCACTGGATGCTATGCTGAAATCCTGGTGCCTCTACCTCAAAACACAGCCCGTCTGGAGCCCCAGATACCCATGGATCAATTCTCCATTATACCCTATAGGAATTGATCCTCATAGAGTATAATGGAGTGCCCAGCAGACATTTCTCTCCCCATCCCCCACTTTCTGCTAACCCTGAAGTGAGGGGAGAGCCTTCAAACTGGAGAATTCCCTGCCCCCAACTGGGGATTGGCAACCCTATGTCCACCTAGTATATTTTTTAAGAACATAAAAATCATCATGCTTGCTCATATCAATGGCTTAGTCCAGCATCCTGTAATGGCTAGTCAGATGCCAGGGGGAAGCCCACAAGTGGGGTTTACTGACAACCTTCTCTCTTACTGACTTCTCCACAACAGCTGACAAAGAGAGGCATTCTGCCTCTGAACTCAGCTCTCATGCTAATGGTCAGCCTACCCACCATAAGTCTGTCCAGTCCCCTTCACAGTCCTGCTAAGCCAGTGGCAATCACCACATCTCAGTGGGTAGTACTTACATTCATGGGTGAGGTGATAAAACATGTGCATATGTACTTTATATGCTATGATTAAGAGTAGGTTTTTATACCCCGCTTTTCTCTACTTTAGTAGTCACAAAGTGGCTTACAATGGCCTCCTGTCCTCTCCCCTCAACAGGCACCTTGTGAGGTAGGTGGGGCTGAGAGAGCCCTAAGAGAACTATGGCTGGCCCAAGGTCACCCAGCAGGCATCAGGTGGAAGAGTGAGGAATCAACCCCAGTTCTCCAGATTAGAGTCCACTGCTCTTATTCACTACACCATGCTAAAATGTGCTATCCCTAGAACACTGTTATTATGCTTAGAACCTGGTTTAATCCATAAATCTTAGTAAATATGGTCTATCTCATCTGGAATGTAAAAGAATCTAGGTACCCTGTGGTGTATTCTTAGGAGCGGATTACATTATATCCCATTCTCAACTGCAGGTTCAGAATTTGACTCTGAATGCCTGTGGCTGAAGGTCATACAACAAGGTAGGCCTTATGACTTGCTTCTGGGTTTCCCACAAGTTTCAACCTGCTGGTTTTGATCCAATCTTCTGGGGCCACAGAAAACAATTCTGCACCATCCTCTCTATGACAGCCCTTCAAGTACTTGAAGATGGTGATCATAACATCTCTTAGTCATCTTCACTCCAGACTAAACTTGCCCAGCTCCTTCAGCTTTTTCTTGAAGGACTTTCTTCCAGACCCCTTACCATCTTTGTTGCCCTCCTTTGGACATGTTCCAGCTTGTCTATATCATTCTTAAATTGTGATGCCCAAAACTGAACGCAATACTGAGATCTAACCAGAGCAGAGTAAAGCGATACCATCACTTCATGTGAACTGGACACTGTACTTCTGTTGATTCAGCCCAAAATTGCATTTGGGTTTGATTCCCCAACCCCTGCATATAAAGCCAGTTGGGTGACCATGGTCAGTCGCAGTTCTCCCAGAGCTCTCTCAGCCCCACCACCTGCCTTACAAGGTGCCTGTTGTAGGGAGAGGAAGGGAAAGTGATTGTAAGCTGCTCCAAGGCTCCATCGGGTAGAGAAGGGCGAGGTATAAAACCAACTCTTCTTCTTGTACTGCTCTGTCATTCTGCCTCATTATTTTAAATAATACATGCTTGCAGCTCAAAATTCAATATAGTGTTTAGAAGATTAAAACTCTTTATTTAAAGTCCCACTGTCAGAACACATAGTGTAGAACACTCATTTCATGAGCTGCCTTCTTGATAGTTTAATTTTAAAAATACATAATACTGTGGTGCAGAAAATTGTTTTTATTTTCCATAAGGCAAAATCACCTTTGATAAATACAACGGTTAGCTAGAAAAGTCATGTAGCTTCAAGAATCATCTTTTCTGTTGGAGAAAAATTACTGCTGTAGAGTGCCAGGTAGAAAAAAAGAAAGAAAGGGAAAACAGTGTGGAGAAATAACCTCATGTTGAGTAAAATCCAAAGCACATTTACTCACAAGTAAGCCCCACTGATTTATTATCTAATAAGTGTGCATAGAATTACAGCATAAATAGATCTAACCTTAAATATTTTATATAATATTGCCAGTGCATTATAAGAGTCACAGTGTTAGACTAGGAGTTAAATCCCTACAAAGCCAAGATCAAGATAGCTATGAAACTTACTGGGTGGCCATCGCATTCAAACTCCTGTTTGCCTATCCTTCTTTAGTCTTTTGTGCGTGAGACCAGAAATGTTGGAAAGTATCATTGGAAAGGATAATATTGACAAATGTATACTGCTACATAAATGCAACAAGGCAATGATTTGTGTATGTGAACAGGCCATCACAGATCTAGCACCATAGTTGAATTCACCAGGTGCAATAGTTTTTGATGGAGTCAGATCACACATCAGTCAGACTATCTGGTTTTGCACATATGTGTCCATCACTTGATGACTGCATGTGTGAATAGGCAGTCTCAGGTATAACAGGTATCAGCTTCTGTCACCTCAGCCTCAGTACTTTTCAGTGGACCAAACAGAAACATTTTTATCCAGCCTTTCGTCCAAGAAGCTAAAGAAAGCATAGTGGTCCCCCTTCTCTCCTTTTCTTCTCACAACGACCATGTTAGTTAGGTTAGGCTGAGAAAAAGTGACTGGCCCAAGATCACCCAGCAAGTTTTATGTACCCATCAGGCTTTGAACTTAGGGTTCAAACTGAGTCCGTTAAGGGAGGGCAGGATATAAATTTGATAAAATAAATTAAATAAAAGGGTTCCATTTCAGCCAAGTCTGGGCCCAGATTTTCCAGCAATCCAGATTAAGGCTATAGAAACAGCAGGGGCTATTTCACGAGGTAGCTTGTGCCTGAGGAAGGATATAAGAAGCTGATGAGAAAGAGGTAGTGCACTAGCAGTATCTGGACTAGGGATCTGTAATTTATAGCTCCAGAATCCAGTAGGGAACATGGTTCTTTAAAAAACAAAATTAAATCTTTAAATTAAGGTACCTTGAAGGAGAGGATGGGATGCTAGAATAACCAGTGTGTGAGGGGAATGGCAGACAAAGATCTGTATGGGACTAAGGGCTTCTCAGAGAGGCTTTACAGAAAAGGAAATGAGAGAGATAAACAACTGTCAGTAATCCAAGAGTGAACCAAGCACAGATTTATGCCAGTGCACTAAAACAATTGCACGGGGTGCTCCTATGTGTATTAAGATGGAAGAGGAAGGAGGAGGAGATTGGATTTATATCCCACCCTTTATTATCCAAAAGAGTCTCAGAATGGTTTACAATCTCCTTCCCTTGGCGCAGAGTGATAAAGCTGCAGTACTGCAGTCCGAGCTCTCTGCTCACGACCTGAGTTCGATCCTGGCAGAAACTGGGTTCAGGTAGCAGGCTCAAGAGTGACTCACCCTTCCATCCTTCCAAGGTTGGTAAAATGAGTACCCAGCTTGCTGGGGCGAAAGTGTAGATGACTGTGGAAGGCAATGACAAGGAAAGGAAAGGTCCCCTGTGCAAGCACCAGTCGTTTCCAACTCGGGGGTGACGTGACAAACCACCCCATAAAAGTTTTCCGTGAAAATGTTGTGATGCAACATCATCCTAGAGTCAGAAACAACTGGTGCTTGCACAGGGGACTATCTTTACCTTTTTTTCCCTTCCTCTCTCTACAACAGACACCCTGTGAGGTAGGTGGGGCTGAGAGAGCTTTTTTGAGAACTGCTCTTGAGACAGCTCTGAGAGAGCTGTGACTGACCTAAGATCACCCAGCTGGCTGCATGTGAAGGAGTGGGAAATCAAACCCGGTCCTCCAGATTAGAGTCCACCACTCTTACCCCAACTGGCTTGCAAGTGTCCCACTTTCTAATAAAGGACTCACAACAACCTGTGTTTGAGCTGGGGATGGATTATTAATCAGCATGTCAGTCATATTAAGCTGTATGAAGCATGCATGTACACAAAAGCTTACATCCAGAATTAAACTTTGTTGGTTTTAAAGGTGCCACTTGACTCAACACTCCTATTTGCCTGAAATTAAGATGTACAGTTGTGAAAATGGACTGTCTTATCCTGGCTCGTTGTTGATATCTTTCTCTGAATTTTGACAATATTTGTCTGTTTAAATGTAAAAAATTACAGACCCCTCCTCTAGACTGCTGCTTCAGAGCTTTCTCCTTGGCCCTGAAGCTCTGCCTCTTCCTGAAGCCCTAAAGGGGATGAACTTCCTTTCATTAGGGTCAAGTTTGTCACTGCTGCATGACTTCAATTTCAATACAAAATAATCAGATCATTAAAAGTGCTATTTTCAGCCAGTCTCATTTTGTTTCTTTTTACGGCTACTACTATTAGAAGAAAAGGAGGTCCTGATTTCAGATTGGATTGAAAGGAGCTTTACCCTGGACAAAGAATTCTTTTTCTCTCTGCTGTTTTCTTGCAAGACCACAGGGGCCTTTGTGGAGCTGGGCCAGTCCTTTGCCTCTTAGGCTTATGGCGGGGAATTCTGTGACCATTATATAGACACACCACAAAGCACTTATTGAGTGAGTGTCCATCTTCTAATTGCAATGAAGAAAACACAGCTCTGCAACAATGCATTCACCATTAATAAGCAAAGCAATTGAAACCTGCCTGTTGCAGTAGACATATAACAGCAGGCTCAAATCAATTTACTGTGAGTGCTTTAAGTTAGATTTAGTTCCAGAAAAGTGATGGATGCTAAGAAGCCAGGCAGAATCTCAGTGGAAGCACACAGAGAGCAATCCTAAACAGAGTTAGCACCCTTCTAAATCCATTGAAGTTAGTGGCATTAAGAAGGGTGTTGATTCAGTTTAGGATTGCATTTAGTGTACCAAAAGCACAATGAAAAAGGTCAGGTAGGGCTGTCAACCAGACAATGGGGTGTGTCCTGCTTCTGTCCTACCACTCCACTGAGCAACTTCATTCGTTCATACTTTGGGTGCTTAACAGTAATATGGACTCTGGTACCAAGGCCTGCAACAAACCAAGATGTAGATCCTAGCAACGCATCAGCAGCATCAGCCATACCACCTCAGGTTCATACTCCTTGTGGTGGAATGGGTCTGCTCAGACCCGCAGGCCCTGTTCCACCTTGCCCTGCAAGGTTCTCCAAACACCTGGAGAGACTTCTCTCTCTCTCAGATAACACACCATTGCCACCTGACCTTTGTAGGAATTACCCACTGGGAGGGTCAAGACACCCAGCTTCCCTTCCAGGTTCACGGAGGACACAAGAATAATGCAGTTTTGGGTCCCCCAGTAGGGAGAAAGACTAGATATGGTGTTAGTTATAAATCTAATTTTAATGACATTATAAAGATTACATCATTTGTCATATAGCAAAATAACCTTTACAATGGGCTATTAGATCTCCCACCAGCACAATAACGATTAACAATTCAGTGCCAGTAACTTCTGGTCCACAGTAAAGCAGATTCATGTTCCATTACGGTGCATTTAAAGACTGGAGGATGAGGGAAGCATCCTTCTACCACTTTGTTAGATCATAGGGAAATATTACACACACACCATTCATAATATTAACAAAGGTTTGCTACTATATACTTAAGTATATCCTGTCGCCAAGCAGGATAGAGATGAGAAAGTCCTGAGACCAAGATGTGAAAATAAAGGGGCGGTGGGGGGGGGGGTGAGGAATGGAAAAATCAGGTGGAGGGAAACAGAAATAAATGAGAAAAAAGGTGGAGAAAAGAGAGTAACATTAAGAGAGGGAAAGATTGTTTCATCTTGCTACAACACCCTAACTACTACTTTGCAAGATCTGGCTGAGCTGGGTGCAAGGAAAGGAAGAGACTCAGACTGAATGTTATGATAGGATTCAACCTTATTGGTATGTCCCAATGAATACACGTAGAGTAGGGCATGTAGAGATGCTCCATCGGGGTTTCAGTTGAGGGCAGGGACAGTTCTAAATTGGCTGGCACCCCCTCTGTACTCTCCAAACCTACTGTTCCTCTTCTCCCCCTACCTGCAAGGAAGTCGACAGTCCAGAATGATAATTATAAACATGTAATCTGACTTTTTTAGGCTTGTGTATTATATTATTTACCTATGTATCTTGTTTTTTATAACTTTGATGTTTTATTATATGTTTCATTATATGTATTATATATATGTATATTAAGAACAGTAGACTTGAGCCTGGTTATAGGAGAAGGTGGAATGGAAGGCTACAAAAATAAAATAAAAAATAAAGTAAATAATCTGGGAGAACCGAGTTTGATTCCCCACTCCTTCACATGTACCTGCTGGGTGACCTTGGATCAGCCACAATTCTCTCAAAGCTATTCTTTCAAAACCATGTCTTGAAGAGTTCTCTCAGCCCCACCTACCTCACAGGGTGTCTGTTGTGGGAAGAAGAGAAGGAGATTGTAAGCCTTTGGGTCATGAAGGGCAGGGCATAAAACCACTTCTTCCAGTGCAGGGGTGCTCTTAGCCAATGGGAGGAGGAGGAGGAGATTGGATTTATACCCCACCACTCAGAGTCTCAGAGCAGTTTAGAATCTCCTTTCTGTTCCTCTTCCTGCAACAGACACCCTATGAGGTAGGTGGGGCTGAGAGAGCTCTTTCAAGAACTGTTCTTGAGAAAGCAGCTGTTTTAAGAACTGTGACAGATGTAAGGTCACTTAGCAGATGCATGTGGAAGAGTGGGGAATCAGACCTGGTTCTCCCAGATCAGAGTCTGTGCGCTTAACCACTACACCAAACTGGTGAGGCAACTCCCCTGGTCCCTGCAGTTATGGAGGCTCTAACTGCCCATGGCTTGCTCCCCCAAAAGGAAGTGGGGAAGAAGAAGCACAAGGTTCTGCTGTTACTTGCACATATACCATCCATAGCTTGACAGCTGACTTCTGGTGGCAGCAACAGCAGCTCCTGTCCACTTTAAACAGGGCAGGGGCCACCATTTGATTGGCTGCAGCACTGGGATTGGCATGAGGTGGCAGTGATTCTCTCAATCTGAAGCAACTTCAGAGAACTGTTATTTGCCCAAGTGGCAAAACCTACCAGTAATGAAGTAATGATACAGTGTGCACTAAAAGAGGATCTTCTGTCAATTGTAGAAACAGCCTCTGCCTACTACATTCCCAGCTTCAAAACAACACAGCAGAAAACAATGGTTTCATCCTCCTTTTCCCTCCGCTGATGTTCTTGTTTCTTTTAGGAAGGACTGAGGAGGGACAGAGTGGGAGATAGCTTTGCAGCCTCTGTCACCCATTGGGAGTTAGTGCTGTGATGGACAGGGTCTCTGACCAGGTATCTGCCAACCCCATCCTTCCTTGCACTTCCTTTGTTTCCTTCCAGGTGTACCTTGGCAGAGATAGTGTAGAGAGTATCATTGGGACTGATGGTGGAGAGAAGCCATTGCAAAAAGACACTGTAATGTGTCTGCATTAGCAGCTTTGCGGCTTTCCTCTCCAATGTCCACTCAAATAACAATGTTTAACCAGCGGGTTGTTATGGTCACCAACTGGCCAACATCTGGAGGCAAAGCCGTGATAAATGCTTCAGTTGCACAAAGATGGCAGGTTTCTTTGTTTCTGAATGCTGTACAAAAGCTGAGTGGGATGTATATACAGTACTGTCATGAATATTCATTTTCATTTAGGAATGAATTTGCATTGAGTGCTTTCACAAAGCACAATGCAGCCTTGTAGTACATTCCTGTAGTCAAATAGAATTTGGTCATTGAAACACCTATCTCTGGTAGATGCAGAGTTGGTAAGTAGATCCTAATTTGGATCCAGTTCTGTAGACATGTTTTCAAGCTGCCCAGCTTGTATAGAACTCTCCCTATGGAGCTTGCCTGTTGACAAATTTACAGTCTTTCAGGCACCAAGCACAGGCAGTTTTAGCCCCTCAGGCCTCTTAAAATCTCATTTGTTGCAGAGTTTTTAGAGCTCCCATTTGTAAAAACACCACTCTTTATGCCATGGATTTTAGAAGGTTTTATGACGTGCTATTTTAATTGGTGCTATCTTTGGTTCTGTTTATTACACTGCAGCTTTATTTATGATGTTTTGCTGTTTTTACTGTGTTTTAGTATTATGTATTGAGTTTTAAGTTACCTCATAGGCAAGGCTTTCTTTGTAGCAGGATCTCCTTTGCATATTAGGCTACACCCCCTGATGTAGCCAATCCTTCAAGAGGTTACAGGGTTCTTCTTACAGGGCCTACTGTAAGCTCTTAAGAGAATTGGCTACATATGCAAAGGAGTTCCTGCTACAAAAAAAACCCTGCTCATAGGTAACTTAACATAGTTCAGAGTTTAATTTAATTATATAGGGATTAATTTTTAAAAAGTCAATTCTTAATCAGGCAGAACACAGGCATAGATGGCTTTTCTGTTGAGGGAGAGAATTAGAGTAGGTTGCCAGGTATTCCTTGGAAATTGGCAGGAGGGTGAAGGAGACTTACCAGGAGCAAAGGTAGGCTTAGGCTACCATTGCCAGCAATGTGGTGATCCCACTCTCAGCATGCAGCAACAGTGATATCATCACATCACTGCTGACATGGGGACACTAAGGTATTTAGGCAAAAACTTTAGGGTAGAAGCCATTTTTACTATAGAGGCTTTCCCCCCAACACCAGAGCACCCCCTGCATTGCTGGCAATATGATAAAGTTCCTTCCAGTACACATTGGAAGTAACTTGATCATATTGCCAGCGAGGCAGGCCTAGGTCTTCTTTGGCAGCTGGTAGGTCTTCCACCAGCCATCTGATCGGTACCAAGGGGAGGGTCCCAAGAGTGCCTGCCCCTGGTGAGGCCCTGACAAGCCTAAGTTGGGTGGGTGAATTTTTGACGAAGCTCCATCGTTTAGGGGGCTTCCATATATCAGTGATACAGCTGTGTAAACAGGAGATACAACATGAAGCACCCCATAAAAGTAGGGTTACCAGCCTCCAGGTGGAACCTGGAGATATCCTGGAATTACAGCTTATCTCCAGGCTACAGAGATTTGTTCCCCTGAAGTAAAAGGCTGCTTTGGAGGGTGGACTGTATGGAATTATGCCCTGCTGATGTCCCTCTCCTCAACAAACACAACCCTCCAGCCCAAAATTTTCAAGAATTACCATCCCAGAGCTGGCAACTCTACATAAAAAGAAGGTTCAGTCTGTCAAATGAGGTCATAGTAGGGCTTAACCCCATGAAACATTGTTCTCAGAATCTCTTTGTGGCTCTACTTGGGTCCTGTGAAGCAGACTTGTCCTAGGAGTTACCTCACTTGATGAACATATAAACTGATTCTGTTGCATTGCAGCTGAGATATGAACTTCTATTTGTGGTGTGTGACCCTTCACATACGCAGAAAGCTCCTTGCTGTTGTAGTTGATGACCAAGATGTGAGCATTCCTACTGGCTGTTATTGTAACCCTGAAGACTGAAGACTTGTTGGCATGCTGCAGTTTATACACACACACCCTCATCAAACTGAGAACTTTTATAAGGACAGCAAAAGTCATCATAGAGTAAGACTAAGGAGCAGTCATAAACGGTGGCATGGTCCCCAAGGAAAGAAGGACTAGAAAAGCCAGTGGAATAATGATAACAAGGCTATGGTTTGCAGAATGATTTCATGGAGTGGCGCTGCTCAGGAACACAGTTCACTCATGTTATTTAGTTGAGCTGGAGGAAAAAAAATAATGCAACCTGTCTGTTCATAATTTCAAAAGTCCCTTAAGGGCCTGGCCTCTGGCAGCATGACTAAAATGAATGTTCTGATGGCTGAATGGGACATTGCAGATGGAAGAAGGGCAGTGAACAAAGCACTTTTTAAACCCGTTGGTTCTGCCCCTAGGGAGATGGCCCCAGACTGTCTCTGTCACTGCTCTAGCATGAATAACGAGACAGCTAATTAACAGGGGATGCGAATAATGAACATCTGTGAGACCAGACAGCTTTGCCCCAGGAACACGAAGCAGGCACTCCACAGCTGGATGGCACTATATGCCGGGGCCTGATAAATGCTGGTTTTTGAATGATTAAGTGGAGGTCTGGAGTGACAGTTACGCTTTGGAGAGGACCTACATCCTTTCTGCCATAGCCAGCAGAGCAAATTTGGGTAACTATAAAAGAAGCAGTTGAAGCTGGTGGTCAATAATTCATTACAGGAGAACATCCTACAGCTCCTAGGGGAGCTGCATATTGTGGAGAGGACGGGGAGAGCACAGGAAGAACCCAGGGGAGAAGGGAACTTGGACTGAAACTCATTGAGCATGTCATGGTTTTTATTTTTATGTGTTAAAAACACATTGTAGACAAGTTACATGTTTTCACATACACCCTTCTTTGCATTTTAAGCAGATGTGCATGTGTTGTATTTAGAAAAGAGATTCTATTGTGTTTTATTTAGAAAAGAGATTTTAAGCAGATGTGCATGTGTTGTATTTAGAAAAGAGATTCATTATTTGAGCAGCCAAGAACGCGCACTGTTTAACAAGCAAATACAATTCTGACATCCGTTTAGATAACTAAATGTTAGACTTGGAAAATAGAGACAGGTGTTCATTTATTTTAATTAGTTATTCTACCACAAATTCAGAGCTGGGTTGAGTAAATATATGCTATAGAGTTGCATAAAGGAAATGTAGTTTAGTTAGCTGTGAAAGGTACTAAGGTTCACATTGTCGATCACATTTTTAATTCACTCTTCTTCCAAGGAACTCAACAATCACGTGAAGCAGCCTGATAATGAATCAGACCAGTAATGTGACGATATCACCAGGGACGAGGTGATATCACTGTTGATGTGCACCAGAAGTAGCATCACCACATCACTGGCAATGCTAGCTTAAGGTCACTGCTGTCTATTCCGTCTGGCAGCAGCTCTTCAGAATCTAAGGTGAAGGTCTTTAACATCACCTAGTACAGGGGTGGCCAAACTTGCTTAATGTAAGAGCCACATAGAATAAATGTCAGGTGTTTGAGAGCTGCACATGAATGTCAGATGTTTGAGAGTCACAAGACAGGAAGGAAGGAAGGCGGATAGATGTGGGGAGGGAGGGAGAAAAGGAAGGAAAGCACTTTTAAATGTGTTCTCCTAGCTGGCTTGGCTTGAAGAAGTTATTTAAAGAGAAAAATGTGTTATCCAAGTTGGCCAATGGGGTGGTGAGGACTTCAAGAGCCACACAGTATGTGTGAAAGAGCCACATGTGACTCCCAAGCCACAGTTTGGCCATCCCTGACCTAGTACTTGACCCTTTTAACTGGAGATGCCAGGGACTTTTTGCATGCCAAGCAGGCGCTCTACCATTAAGACAGTAGGCTGATGTAGGCAAGGAGGAAGGAAGTGAGACGGAGAGTAATCAGCCCGAAGTCTCTCACAGAGCTTCATTTCTATGTGGGATCTGAACCCAGGTCTCTTAGATCCCAGTCTAACACTGTAACTCATATACAACCGCGGTACTCCATTCTACTTTTCCCACTTGAATATCTGATCACAGCACCGGATCCAAGATCTTGCAGTTTACACATGCCAGTTTTGTTATTTTCACCTTTACTCTTGTGTGATGGCATCAATGTTATGTATTGTTATTTTTGTAATATCCTCATACTTCACTTTGGGTTAAGGTGGTTGTACACTATATGCAGAAATGCTGAAATGGTTTTCTGTATTTCAAAGTCAGAGTTAGCTTGAACAAGTCTTGAATGAACAAGGACTGAATGAACCCTAAAATCTTAAAAGGAGCTCCTGCAGGAAATGTGGAGCAGAGAATCTGTTCTGATCTGATAAATGCAGTGTCAGTTTCCAAAACTGACTATTCATACTGAGCGGTTTGCTATTGTTGCTTTTAATACAGAAGGTTTATAATAGTCACATCCTGTGTTAAGTGGAATACACAGCTTGCTCTCTGCAGATTCTCTAAAACCTTTTCTTCTCAATATAAATTATATTCATGTGTGGTGTTTCCAAAGCAAAGATGCAAAGTTAACAAAGGCAATCTCAACACACTGTTGACCTCTCCCATTTTTACACCTGAGAGGTCTGGTGGCTAGGATTTTAAGTGTTTATGGCTTTCATGGTTTAGTGCTTCACAGACAAAGTTTAATAAATTGTATCCTTGTAAAAAAAGAATGTGTTTAGATTCGATGTCATATAGTGTGGAATTATATCTATAACCCCCAGCCTTTATTAATCAAAGCAAATATATGATCTTTTATACTCTCCTAGACAGGGAAGGTCAGAAATGTGGATTCAGTGCTCCGCTGGCCTATTTATCATCGATTGTGCATGTCTTCCCTTCTGGTGTTAGCTGTACACAGAAGCAATGCAGAGCTGAACTTGCAACCCGACCAACTGAACAAGCTCAAGATCATTATTCCTTAGCTTCACTTTGTGCGATACAAAGAATGACACAGAGTGATAATAAGAGGCTTTATCATTGGGAGGCCATGCCGGCTAATTAAAATCAAATTATGTATTGTTGCATGTTTGCTTAGCCCATTTGTATCCTGCTGAAACTCGAAACTATCCTATACAGTATGTTAGGAGGTTAGGAAATATATCTGGCCCCAGGTCACTTTGCCTGCTCCCTAACTGAGCAGGTCATTCTAACACTATTCAGGTTTCCTCTCCCTGATCTAAGATTCAATTGGACTTTCCAGCGATAAAGGGTAGGTGCTCAATGGCAAAGGGGGTGTATGTGTGTATAGCTTATAACCTAAGTTAGAAACTGAAATGCTACCAATATTTAATAACAATATTTAATGTAGGGCCTGCTGGATTGTTTGGATCTTTATTGGCTGAAGTACTAAATCAAGAATAGAAGATTGCTCTGTGCTGATATATTCCTTTAGAAATGGAGAGATGTGAACAGTTACCTTCTATAGCAGGGGTGGCCAAACTGTGACCGAGGAGCCACATGTGGCTCTTTCACACATATTGCGTGGCTCTCGAAGCCCCCACTGCCCCATCAGCTGCCTTGGAGAAGGCATTTCTCTCTTTAAATCACTTATCCAAGCCAAGCCAGCCAATGGCTTGGCAAATGCATTTAAAATTGCTTTCCCTCCCTCCCTCCCAGTCCCTCCCTCCCTCCTGTCCTGCAGCTCTCAAACAACTGACACTCATGTCTTGCAGCTCTCAAACATCTGATATTTATTCTGTGTGGCTCTTACATTAAGCAAGTTGAACCACCCTTGTCCTAGAGTTTCAGAGGGTAGCCATGTTGGTCTGCAGTAGAACAGTTAGATCCAAGTCCAGTAGCACCTTAGAGAGCAACAAGATTCAGGGGTGTAAGCTTTCAAGAATCAATGCTCCCTTCATCAGATACAAATAGGAATGCAGATCCCTGAGTCCTTACATCGCAATCAGAAGGTGGGAAGAGAGGTTGCAAAGAAGGAACTCCGAATGCAGAGGTACAATGCACATGGTAATGAGCTTGGTTAGAGCAAAGAGGAAATGCTAGGGGACAGAAAATTAACATTGTTAGTGAGAAAAGAATCCTATTCAGCCCAGGTGGGGGAGCATCCATTGTCCTGAACTTGTGAGTGAACTCATGCTGTACTTTCTCCTTGAAGCTTCTCTGAGGACTGCCACTCTTAAGTCAACAATGGAATGACCAGGAAAACTAAAAAAAATTCCTACTGGTTTTTTGAGGGTTGCAATTTTTTAATGCTGAATTTATGTCCACTTATACTTTTGCATAGGGACTGACCTGTTTGTCTGACACAGAGAGTGGAAGGGCACTGCTGCCTTTTGATAGCTTATATAATGTTGGAAAAGGAGCAAGTGAATGAACTTGAAATGGTGTGGCTTGTGTTGTTAGTAGGAGTATGCAAAAAATGTTCAGGTTTGGGAATATTGGATCCAAAAAATATTGGTGTTCCTGATATTTCTGAATCCCAAAATACTGATATGCTACTTGGATTTGGGGTTTTTTTTAGATATCCCAAATTTTGGGGGTCCATTATTCCCTATGGAGAATGGCTTGGGGAATTGCTTTGAAATGTACAGTTGTTTAAAAAGGTTTCTGGGTGGCTGGGGGGGGGGGGGAAGGTGGAGTTGTTTTTAGAGGTACAGGTACCAAAATTGCAGCAAAGCTGCTGGTGCATGTCCTTTAAATAACTCCCAAGTGTCAAGTGAATTAAACCAAGGGGTCCAATTGTATGGGCCCCTGAACAGGGTGCCCCAAGCTGTCCTCCACTATTTCCTATGGGGGTGGGGAGAAAAAAAGGGTTGTTTTTTTTTAACTCTGTAAGCTGTTTCCAGGGCAAAAAGCTATGCCTGCAAGTAGCAGTCACTGAGAACAAACAGCAGGTTCAACAGAACCATTGCAGAGCTCAGCCATCCCAGCAGAACCACAAGCCAATGTGCCAAGCTAAACAGAACAAAATCAAACCAGAAAATCTCTACAGTGGAACCTGAAGGGGGAGGGTATTTTTTCAAGCCTGGCAGAAGCAGTTGCAATGTACAGAATGCCCGGCAGAACCAATGCCACTGTGGCAATGCAAGCAATAAGTACCTAATGCCAAATTTGTTCGTCTCATGAACAAGCCATATCAGACTAATTTTATCTCTTTTTTTGAGGAAGTTACTACCATGATGGATCAAGGGAATGCTGTAGACATAGTTTATCTTGATTTCAGTAAGGCTTTTGATAAGGTTCCACATAATATACTTGTTGACAAGCTGGTAAAATGTGATTTGGATCATATTACTGTTAGGTGAATCTGTAGCTGGTTGACAGATTGCATTCAGAAAGTATATATTAATGGTTCCTCATCCTCTTGGAGAAGATTGACAAGTGAAGTGCCTCAGGGATCTATCCTGGGACCTATTTTGTTCAGCATCTTTATAAATGATTTGCATGAAGGAATAGAAGGAATGCTTATTAAATTTGCAGATGTTACTAAATTGGGAGGGGTTGCAATCAGTGTTCCCTCTAAGCTGAGTTAGTGTGAGCTAGTTCACAGATTTTTGGCCTCCAGCTCATACATTTTTGTCTTAGCTCAGGAAGGATTACCCCAGAGCACACTCATTTAGGTAGTAGCTCACAATTTTAATGCCAGTAGCTCACAGCTTTAATGCCAGTAGCTCACTAAGTAAAATTTTTGCTCACAAGACTTTGCAGCTTAGAGGGAACATTGGTTGCAAGTATGGTAGAAGACAGAGACAGGATATAGGATGATCATGACAGGCTAAAAAACTGGGCTAAAACAAATAAAATTAATTTTAATGGGGATAAATGTAAAGTTCTGCATTTAGGTAGGAAAAATCCAGTGCATAATTATAGGATGCAGGAGACTTGTCTTGGCAGTAGTATGTGTAAAAAGGATCCAGGGGTCTTAGTGGACCATACACTGAAGATGAGACAGCAGTGTGATTGATGCAGTAACTAAAAAGGCAAGTTTGATTTTGGACTGTCTCAACAGAAGTATAATGTTCAGACCACTCAGTGATGGTATCACTTTATTCTGCTCTGGTTAACCTCACCTAGAGTATTGTGTTCAGTTTTGGGCACCACAGTTTAAGAAGGATATAGACAAGCTGGAACATGTCCAGAGGAGGGCAATGAAGATAGTGAGGTGTCTGGAGACCAAGTCCTATGAGGAAAGGAGAAGAAATATGATCACCATCTTCAAGTACCTGAAGAACTGTCATGTAGAGGATGGTTTGGAGTTGTTGCCCCATTCTGTTGCCCCAGAATGTTGGACCAAAACCAACAGGTTGAAATTAAAAGAGTTTTCAGCTAAGCATTAGGAAGAAATTCCTGACAGAGCAGTCCCTCAGTGGAACAGGCTTCCTCAGGTGGTGGTGGTCTTTCCATTTTTTGGAGATTTTTAAACAGAAGGCCATCTGACAACAATAATGTGAAGTTAGGCAGGTCATGAGAGGGAGAGCAGGAAGGGGTGCATCAGTGCCTAGTTCTCATGGCCCTTTCTTACACATCCAGGGGAATGCTGACTGCCACTTTGGGATCAGGAAGCAACTTTTCTCCAGGCCAGTCTGACCAAGGATCCTGGAGGATTTTTTTTTTTTTTGCGATCTTCTGAGCATAGAACAGGGGGTACTGGATTGGGGGGGGGGGGTATTTGTGAATTTCCTGCATTTTGCAGTTGAACTAGATGATCCTGAAAGTCGCTTACAATTCTATGATTTTATGATACCGAATAATCTCTGCTGTACAAACTTAAGGGAGGGCAGTTTTAGAAGCCCAGAACAACCATTTGCAGCATACAGAATGCCCAGCAGAACCCAGAGCCACTGTGGCAATTCAAACTTAGCAGGACTGATATCAAGCCTCAAAGCATGGAATCACAAGAAATCAAAGCAAGGGGGAATGGAATTCTGCAAGCTCTGTGCAAGAAAATGGAAAGGGATCACAAAGAAACCCAAACCTCTTGAAATTGACAAGATTCATTTGACGACAAAAGTCTCTAGGAAAATAGTATAAACCGGGATCCCAGAAAGAAAGCAGAAAAAAGAAAATGAAAGCCAAAACAGATCTCCCCAGTAATTCCCTTCTGGGAATTTTTGGGGACAGTTTCTTTGTTTTCCTCCCCCCAAAAAAATCCTGGATATATTTGGGATGCCAAATATACCTGGAAAATGCCAATAAAGCATTTTTGGGTAAATTTTCAGCTCACGTGTATCCGAATGCACACACCTTGTTGTTAAGTCCTGTGATGGTGTTATCAGAGTGGATATAGAAACAGAACTGGCATCTTAGTTTCTTGCAGATCCTGGTTCTAGAGTCTATGTTCATGTTAGGAAGTGTATTGCTATGGGTGAGAATTTGTTTATAGTAGAATCTGTTTGCTTCTCAATGCCTGAGAGAGGAGTATCATTGTCCAGCATAGGCTATATATCAGTAATGACACATTGAACTGGTTTGAGCTGAGAGCCTTATGTGACCACCAGTGGGGTACTTTTGTGTTTTGTTTGGGTCTATCTTGTAGCAGTTTATACTTTGGTATCAATCTGGCTTTGTTGATCTGTTTCTTTATTATATCAGGTGGGTACTGTAATTCTAAAAATGTCTGTCTTGGTAAAGTCTTTATAGAAAAAGGATTATTATAAAATGAGGAGGGGAGTTAGATTTACAGAAGGCTTTATGCAAAGGTGTATTATAAATGAAAGGGAAATGGGGATTGGAAGCAAAAAGTTGTGAGAAAGGGCAAAAAGAAAATACAGGGAAGACAACAGCAGCAGCAGCACAGAGATGTTCTGTTGAAAAGCAACACTGTTGAACGAATCTAGCTTGAATTTTGTTGTTTCTAGAGTTAGGAGATGACGAAGGAAGGAAGGAAGGAAGGAAGGAAGGAAGGAAGGAAGGAAGGAAGGAAGGAAGGAAGGAAGGAAGGAAGGAAGGAAGGAAGGAAGGAAAAGTTGCCAACCCCTCCCGATTCATTTTCTATTCTTTAGACCTTCAAAAATCAGTCTGCCTGCCAGACCTTGTAATAAACATCCAAGCTTCCCAATGGGAATAATATTTTCTTCCATAATTAGAGAAAGGCTAGGTTGGTGTTTAAAAAGAGCCTCTATAGATGATGGGATTTAATTTTTGAAAAACATACTATGGTACTAATGTCTTTGGTAAAGCCAGTATTTCCTGAGTCAGGCGGGGGAAGGGAAGCTTTGGTATATGAATCCTCCAGAGTCAGCAGCTGTGACAAATACATACTTCCTTTCAATATTAACTGCTTAGTTGAGAAGCAGGATAGATTGTCCATTTATGTTTCCTTCATACAGATATCAGTTCATTTTCTTTCACATGCAAACACCTTTAGGGGCTAGACAAACAGATGTGCCTTTGTCTTAGTCTACTGAATATTTAGTATGTTTGCACACTTTGACAAGAATAATCATTTGCTTACTTTGAGGAGATACTTGCAGTCAATTGAAATGGCAAAGCCCCTGCTGTAGACCCCCACCCCCCTTTTTTTGCACTTCAGTGTAATGGACATGCATTTGCAATTAACTGAGACAATACACCCTTCATGTATTTTCATTTTGGAGTCCCTCTGTGTGTGTGTGTGTGTGTGTGTGACCTCTTTGGTAAGGTGCTTCCCATTCCCTGCATAAATAATGAATAGCAACACCTACAAAAAATGGAGCTAGAGCCAAATAGGCAGCTGTGTTGGTCTGAAGTAGTTGAACAAAATAGGAGTCAATTGCACCTTTAAGATTAACGTAGTTTTATTCAGAATGTAAGCTTTCAGTGTGCATACACACTTCTGCAGACGAGGAATGAGGTACAGTTAGCAGAGACACATATAGCTGGTGGGGTTTGGAATGCCAAGTGATACAAAGTTAAAAACCAATAGCAGAATAGTAAAGTTAACAATTTCAGAAACCCTTTGATCTGGGTTGCATTAGCGTGGGAAACCATAAAACAGTAACATGTCAGAATGTGAGAACGCCTGTTAATTATTCCACTGCTAATAAACCTGGGTCAAAAAGAAGGCATTTCTTTCCCAGAAGTTTTTCCTGTTCAACTAATTTACCTTTTAACATGTAACATAAATATATACATCATTCTAGTTTGCCATTGGGAAAAAATACATTAAAATATAGTGGAAGATGGGTTTAGTATATGTAATGAGATAAACAGCCAATATCCCTTGTTTATGTCAATACAAAAGCATTATTCTGATACACTATCCTAAAAGAGAAATACATTGGAATGCTGTGGATATATCACCCTACTTGGTGAAAGTGGGTTTAGCATATGTAATGAGATAAAAAAACAAAACAACGTCTCTGTTCAGTCCTGGGGAGGTGTTTGTTCCAAGTTTCATATAGTTTGTAATTCAGCAATTCCCCTTTCCATTTTGTTCTTGAATTTCTGAGAGTGGGTTTAGCATCTGTAATGAGATAAAAAACCAATATCCCTGTTCAGTCTTGGGGAGGTGTTTGTTCCAAGTTTCATAATAATTTGTAATTCAGCAATTTCTCTCTCCATTCTGTTCTTGGAGCTTTCACTGTTGGCTGAGAAGTTGAAAGGGGGATAATTGATATTCTCTTTTTAAAAAAATCTTATAGCCCATAATTGAATCAATGGCATCCTGATCGTAGTGGTAAAACAGGCTGAAATTAGAACTGAAACACTACGCGTTTCTGAGAGGACGGAAACAAATTTTGCAAAGAATGGTGCCTTTTAAGCTGCCTTATAATGAATCAGACCCTTGGCTCATCACATTCCATATTGTCTACTCAAACTAATAGGGGGTCTCTAAGGTCGCAGGCAGAGAGAGGTCTTTCATATCACCTACCACTAGATTTTTTAACTGGAGATGCTGGGCATTGAACCTGGGCCCTTCTGCATGCCAAGCAAATGCTCTGTCACTGAGCCACATCCCCTCCCTTCTTAGGCGGCCCTCTTAGGATCTTGACTTGGCAACCACATATAATTCTATTACCTTTTAATATATTTTTACCTTGGTATCAAGGAACTCAGGACAGTATACATGTTCTCTCCTATATCTCCTCCCTCATTTTATAGGCTAGGCTAAGAAAGCTTGACTGGTTCAATTTCACCCAAAGAGTTTCATCAGGAATAGGGGTTTGTAAATGGGTCTCTCAGTCCTGATCCATCAGGCTAACCACTACACCAGCCTGTGTAGGGTAGTAATGGCAAAATAATTTCAATCAATTGACTTTGGCTGGAGTAACACTGCACAGAATCCATCAGTCATCCAGAATGGATGTAAAGCTTGCCTCCTTATTCAATGTATAATCAAAACCTGCCACTTTCACAAGTGCGCTTCACTACTATCTAGAGTGGTAATGGATCTCCCTTACCAAGGTGCCCTTTCTGTCATATGGGGAAATGACGAGGAGGGTCCTCTAAACTTACTTCCAAAATTATTCCATCTACCCGTCATAATGATATGTATTTCAACAGAAGCAATTTTGGAGTTTGTGATGCCTTCACAGGAGGCAATTATTACTAAGCATGATGCATCATGTTAATGAGAATTATAAAACAGTGAGTAAATCAGTGTATTACTCTACATTTATGTCTTTGGCTTCTCTATTAATATTTCTGGCTTTTCGTCAGTGATCATAGTTGTTAGAATGCAGCTCAGTAAGACATTTAATGCCAGCTATTAATTAAAGGGAAGCATTCCTGAAAGATTTCAGCATATTGACTAAATTGCTATTAAGTGATGATAGAATTAAGCCAAGTTGAATGTTGGATCCTCCATGTAGGAGAGAGAACACTGCATCTTCTGCACCAGTAATTTAATTAGATGCTAGTTGCAGCCCAGGCTAGCCGGATCTAGTCAGATCTTGAAAGCTAAGCAGAGTTGGCTGTGGTGATGAGTACTTGAATAGGAGACCACCAAGAAATACCAGGGGTGCTATGCGGAGCCATGCAATGGCAAACCACCTCTGTTAGTCTCTTGTCTAGGATCTAGGATCACCATAAATTGGTTGTGATTTGATGGCAAAAAGAAAAATTGTAAGTAATGTGTTAAATTGGTACATCAATTTAAGAGAGATTTAAACAAAAGTCCAAATGTTAATACAGAAGAAGAAGACAACTGCCCCGCCCTCCTCTGAATCAGAGACTCAGAGCGGCTTACAATCTCCTATATATTCTCCCCCCAACAACAGACACCCTGTGAGGTGGGTGGGGCTGAGAGGGCTCTCACAGCAGCTGCCCTTTCAAGGACAACTCCTGCGATAGCTATGGCTAACCCAACCAAGGCCATTCCAGCAGCTGTAAACCGAAGAGTGGGGAATCAAACCCGGTTCTCCCAGATAAGAGCCCGGACACTTAACCACTACACCAAACTGGTTCTCCTTAAAATATACAGCACTAGATAACACAGTGCACCAGCTATGTGACCAGATGGGACAAATACTGCATAACTCAGCCATGTGTAAGCTAGTATCTGGAATATTCAGAGCACTGGATGCCTGGAAATGAAATGTTGCCTGAGTGAGCCCATTTTCTGAACTTAGTCCAGGATGCTGAAGCATGGCAGTTTACATAAGCTTCTGCAAAGTTGTGTGGGTAACTCCCCATATGGGAATGGGCTGAGAGCTCAGAATGTAGAGGGGATGGCACTTGGTGGAGAAAAATGGTCAGTGTAGTGGATCTGAGAAAAGCAGGGCAAAGGCATCATGGTTGTTAGAAGAGCAATATTTGAGTCTAGTAGGTTTGTCAAAGCTGACAAAAGAAGCTTTGACTCTCAGGGCTTTTTCTGAGCAGGAATGCACAGGAACACAGTTCCAACTTGCTTGGTGTCAGGGGGTGTGGCCTAATATGCAAATGAGTTCCTGCTGGGCTTTTGCTACAAAAAAAGCCCTGCAAAAGCTTATACCCTGGAACTCTTGTTGGTCTTTAAGGTGGATTCGAATCTTCTCTTCTATTGCAAACCAACATGGATATCACCATGAAACTTGCTTGTTGAAATTGTCTTTTTGCATTTATTTTGTAACCCAGTTTGAATCCTCAGATGTGGAACAGAGTAGGATATAAATGCATAGATAAATAAAATAAAATAAACAGAAGCTTGCCTACAGTTCTGGTTAGGGATGTGATTAGGGGGCAGGTTGTCCACATCCATCCTCCGAAATTATCAACAGTTTATTCTTAAAAAGAGTAATGTTTTAAAACTTCCTAATGCAGTTCTGATTGCAGCCACTAGGAGCCCAGGGAAGGCAGAGCACAGCAAAGAGCCGTATCTCAGTAAAGAGTTGTGACAAATTATCATTCCTTTTGTCATGCAGGACAGATTGATCCAAGGAAATAAGAAGCCAACTCCAAGACATCTTTGTGGATGGAGAAATTCATTTTGTATTTGCAAAAATTGACATGTGCCGACCAATGTTTACATAGAAGTCCCACTAAGTTCAGTGTTACCTACTCCAAAGCAAGCATGCATAGTATTGCAGTATTGCTGCATTCAGATGCAAAGTTATGTACCCCAATGGAATTCACTTTGTATTATTTGACTCACAAGTTCAGAAAATAATGGTTCATTTATAGTGTGACGGAATTGGAAGGGTTAATAGAAAAGCTAAGGACTCAGGGAGTCTGAGTCATGTGATCTGAGGGTGGGGGCCGGAGTGCTCAGAACTCTCAGGATGAGTGAGTGACAGGTAACGGCTGGAGAGTCAACTGTCAGCAACTGTCAGAGGGAGACAGTTGAAGTGGGCAGTATATGGTCAGCAGGAGAGCTGACGAGAGAGCTGATACAGAGAGCTGTGAAGAGACTTCTGGTGAAGTGAAGCTCGCGGTTAGCTCTGTGGAGACAGCCAGGTGGCTGAGAGTGACAATCAAGTGTCACAGTGAAAGACCTGAGTGGTCACAGAAATATTTACACTACTCTTAAGAACTAACAAGGTTGCTGAGGGAGAGATGTGGGTCTGAGGGAGTCAGGAGGGCTGGGAGCAGACACACCATTCGACTCAAGAGACCAGACACATAAAGCCCAAGAGGCCAACCTAATTAGAGTTTGGAGAGTGAAGAATATAAGAACTGTGGACCCTGAGATACCTCAGTGAACCTCTGTATTGTAAAGCCTGAACTGTTTAGTAACTGTTATTCATCCAAGATACAAAATAGCCTATGTAAATACATCCCTTCCCCCCAGATGAAGACTGTGTGTAAATAAAAATCTGTGGTTAACTGTTAAGTTCTCTGGTGCCTGAGTATTTGGAATCAGCAGCAAATCAGCAGTGGTCCCCTACATACATAGTTATCCATCTATCTGAAAATAAAAGAGAACCCCGAAGAGACTAGAAATCCTTATTATACCCACCCCCTTTACTCATTAGTCGTGAGGTAAAACCAGAAGGAAGAAATAAAGTCGGCAGGAGGGGCTGGGGTCGCCATAAGTTGCCTTAACTGCTGCAGGGCGGTCATATATAGGACCAGGATATCTGTCATAAATTGAAGGAAAATTGACTGGAGATTCACTCTTTGTTTTGCAGATTCACTGAGATCTCATCCTTATGGAGAAGAAGAAGAAATGCAGATTTATACCTCGCCCTTCTTTCTGAATCAGAGACTCAGAGCGGCTTACAATCTCCTTTATCTTCTCCCCCCACAACAGACACCCTGTGAGGTGGGTGGGGCTGAGAGGGCTCTTACAGCAGCTGCCCTTTCAAGGACAACCTCTGCAATAACTATGGCTAACCTAAGGTCATTCCAGCAGCTGTAAGTGGAGGAGTGGGGAATCAAACCCGGTTCTCCCAGATAAGAGTCCACGCACTTAACCACTACACCAAACTGGCTCTCTTACTCTCTAGCTGGAGCCCTAACTTTACATAAAATTGGGTCTTATTTATGTAGACATCTCTCTCTGAGTTAGGTATTCTATCAGATAAGTGATGTTTTTCTAGGCCTGCTAAGCAAACCATGGTGTTTACTCATTGGCATGAAACTAGGGAATGTAGAAACTCAAGATGGCATTTGGCAAGGATAAAAAGCCTGAAATTGGAAGGTATTAAAAAACCTAGGCATTTTGCTTTTCAATTGATGGGTTCATTGCTAATGTGATTGATTTAGTAGGCAAGAATTGGAAGAGTGCTGAAATTGCCATGGCTAAGCATTCCATGTACCTGCTAATAAGAAAAGTAGATTTGTTTGATGTTCACTGGAACGATTAAGCTTTGTCATTTGCGCCGGCTGAGGTTTTATTTAAAGCTCTGTCACAATTCATTGCCTTGAATTCAGCAAGTTCTATCATTTCACTTATATTTTTTCCCCATTTTTTTAAAAAAGTCTTAAACATGGGATTATTTCCAGAACTGACATTTTCACTGCTAATTCCTCATAAAGGCAGCCCTTGATAAGGTGTGGTTTCCCACAAAGCTTCTTAGCCATATAATTTTCCACATGCTGCTGACTGCATTAAAAAGATGCCTTTGAATGATTGAAACTGACAGAGTGGACAATCTCATCTTTAGCATGGAACAGCTCTGTGTTCAGGTATAATTTAATTCATGCCTTTGCCAATTGACACTGAGAGTTTAAAGGCCTTAAGCACCGGTAAGAGTTACCACCTCAGGGGCCTGTGATAAGACCAGTCCTTCTTTTGTTTTAAAATTGCATCCCTGCTTAACAGTTCTTGAAAATTTCAAGGAAAGAATGAAGGAAAATTGCACAAATACTGTTCAAAGACGGGGAGATATCACTGTGTAATTTTTAGATCCTGCTCTTTTTTAAAGAGATTGGGCAGTGTAACTCTCTCCTTCTTATCTATATATATTTGTGAAGTAGGCTACGCTGAGAGGGAACAACCAGTCACGCAGTGAGCTTTGTAACTAAGTGGATATTTCAACCAGCATTCTCGCCCTTTCTAACATGGCATTCTAACCACTGTGCCACACTGTCTCTCAGGGGCAATATGTAGGGTTGCCAACCTCCAGGTAGCAGCTAGAGATCTCCCACTATTGCAACTGATCTCCAAGTGACACAGATCAATTCACTTGGAGAAAATGGCTACTTCGGAAGGTAGACTATGACATTATACCCATTAAGAAGAAGAAGAGTAGGTTTTGTATCTTGCTTTTCTTTACCCTAAGGAGTCTCAAGGCAGCTTACAATGGCCTTCCCTTCCCCTCCCCACAGCAAGTACCTTGTGACTGAGGTAGGTGGAGCTGAGAGAGTTTGGAGAGAACTGTGACTGGCTCAAGGTCACCCAGCGGGCTTCATGTGGAGGAAGGGAAAGTCAAACTCAGTTCTCCAGATTAGAGTCTCTGACTCCTAACCACTACACTATACTGGCTACCCATTACCGTCCCTGCCTTCCCTATACCCTGCTGTACTCAGGCTACACCCCCAAAATCTACAAATATTTCCCAACCTGAGATAGACAACAGCCACAAAAACAGACCCAGTTTTTTTCAATGCTCAACATTTTTATAGTATATAAGAATTAAACCTCAGACTACTGACAAGTCTAGAATGCAAGTAATAATCATCACATGAGGATTGCAGCTGTTAATTTATTTTCAAAGTGTAATTCACATAATATGTATAAGGAAAAGATGTCATCTGCAAGAATTAACGTTCTTCATTGCCATGGTTGCTTTAAAAATATAAAATGAATGGACTGGAGTGGAAAGCAAGCATTAAAAATAAAACACAGACTCTTATTTAAATGATAGCTAAGACTTTCATTATTCTAGACTTATATACTGTATGGTGCATGAATAGTGCTTGTAAGCAGCCATTATTGCAACTTCCCTTGTAGAGAAATGACTGTGAGGTTCTCCCCCACAGTGATAAATAGAAGGGATTTTGCTATACTTCATATCTCTATTCAGCACCTTTATATTTCAGGCCTTTTGACTCTAGAGATCATTATTTTGATCCCTGGTGTGGTGCATTATGCAGTGATATATAGCAAAGGCCATCAGCTCTGGCATGTTACAAAAAGTGATCCTATCAAAGTGTCTCATGGGGAACAGGCGATGGTCCACACCATTTAATGAAATCTGCTCTCTCTCTCTTTTTGCAGTTGCTTTTAATTGAATTGAAGTTGTCAGCCGAGGTTGTCATTTGGGGAAACAGAGGGGACCTCCTGATATGTTAATCAGTGTAGGGTTTGCAAAGCTGATTGTGTTTTTTAAGTTGCTCACACACAATGCATGCAACAATCGATGTAGTCATTTATAGCCTAGTGAAAGGTTGTTTGGGTTTACAACATCATTTTCAAACTTCCACACCTTGTCAAATCAAGCCAACCCCAAATAAACAATTACAACACTGTAGCCCGGAAAGGCAAGATTTGCAGCCCCCATCAGTCTTAACGTAGCCTGTCCATGTCAGTGACAGATCGTTCAGTGGCAGTAATGTATTCCAGTCTGCTAACTTGAGGGCAAATTTTATATTTAAATTAAATCTTTCCTACAGACGGGTGTATTTTACATGCATGATGTACAGTGGGAGCACTTTATCATTTTATGGGCTCCCGCCTAACGAGATCGTGGAAATAACAATAAAAAAATGAGCAAACCTGTCATATCATTGGTGCATTGCTTTTCTGATATGAAAAGCATCTCGAAGGCTAATTTTAAAATCAATTGCCTTGCAATCCATGATGAGGTGTTTTGACATGCATGCTGACAGCTACCAGCTATTGTGGTATGAACACACAAACCAGAGATGGTAACTTAACAGCATGGGTTTGACCATTAAAAATATTATAACTAGGGTTGCCAGGTCTGGGTTGGAAAATTCCTGGAGATTGGGGGGGGGGGGGTTGGAGAGGGGAGAGTTAGAGTTCATTTTCAAACTTCAGCAGGGTTTGAGTTCATCTTCCAAAGCAGTCATCTCTCCAAGAAGGGAACTGATCTCTTTATTCTGGAGGTCAGTTCTAATTCTGGGAGCTCTCCAGACACCACCTGCAGGTTGGTGATCCTAATTACAACCTTCTTGACCATTGAGGTAACACATTCTCCCCCCCCCCCCCGGCATCTAACTTAACACCTATTGCAAGTAGCACCTTTAGAACTGCCAAGCATGCATGATAAAATACAACAACACTATCATATGAAAGGGGTCTTTTATCCTGATTGGACTAAAGAAGAGCTCTCAAGAAGGGTTTTTTTTTAAGAATGTGGGGAAAAATTTATTCACCTTTCACTCTTCTATAATCAAAGTCAATACATCTCATAATTTTCTGAAACCATTCCTTTCACTTGATGCAATTTCTACAAAGTAACCTTTGGAAAAGATAAATCCTGCTGCAAACAGGACATTACGGTCACAATCTGGTAACTGCACATAAGCAACCAATATCAAAGGGGCTAAAGATAAACAAATTATCCTCTTTTCCACCACTGTGTGTACTTCATCATTATCTAGAAGGCATTTGGTCTGCACTGGAGTCACCCCCAAATGAATTGCATCCTTCTTACTATCAGCATGAATACTACATTGCCCATTACAATTTTGATATTCCTTGGGTGGTTTGGTTTCCATGGCATAGGATGCCATCTGAATACAGACTTATTGTAAATGACAACTGGTTGCCAAACAAAAAAATGCCCAATGGAATCTTTTATGATTGATTGCTAATGGATACATAAAATAATTGTCTTTTCCGACAACTTCTGGGTGGGGAGAGGATAAATGAATAGTAAATTTTGATCGTGTAGCTGTACAGTTGCTTTACAATTTTGTCAGATCCCAGCGGACCATGCAGTGCAAAAGTCTGCAGAGCAGGTGAGCTGGTGGTATGGCAAAATTGGCCACTTTGTGTTTATTTTGATTATGAACATGTGGTAAAACAGGTATAAACTCTTTACCATGAGAAAACTCATATAGAATCCACTTAGGTGATAACTCATTGTTTGAAAATGGTTATGTGTTGACGTGTAACTTAGAAGTTCGTGGAATAAGTATTATGAGTTGACCTGCCATGGAGTTGTGCTGAGTGTCATCACATGTGGGAGGAAATTTGGGAAAGGGAAATCAGGGTGATACAGAAGAGTTAAATAAGAAGATGAGGTTTCCTCAAAGCACAGCAGAAATAGTTCTTACCAGGGTCTTTTTTTGAGGAGGAACACACAGAAATGCAGTTCCAGCTGACTTGGCATCAGGGGGCGTGACCTGATATACAAATGAGTTCCTGCTGGGCTTTTTCTACTGCACTTTCATTTGACATCCATTCCATAGAATAGAAGCAATGACTCAACTTGTTCTCAACAGACTAGCTTCTTACCATTTTTCTAGTATAGTCATCCTACTACTTTCAGTTAGAAGTTGAATTCCATCCTTTCACTGCCTCACTTTCCTCTTCTGTCCTCTGCTTGGGACAGTATCTCATCGCATTTCTATTTCAGCATTGTTTCCTCAGAGTTATTGAGTCTGGATGTTACTCTTGTTTTTCAGACTCAATAACTCTGAGGAAACAATGACTATACTAGAAAAATGGTAAGAAGCTAGTCCATTGAGAACAAGTTGAGTCATTGCTTCTATTCTATGGAATGGATGTCAAATGAAAGTGCAGTAGACTAACCCACTTGGTAAGAACCAGGGCTTTTTTTGTAGAAAAAGCCCAGCAGGGACTCATTTGTATATCAGGTTTCCCTGATGAAAATGGCTGATTTGGAGGGTGGACTCAGTACACCATTGAGGTCCTTGCCCTCTCCGCACTCCATCCGCAAATGATGATACACGTTAAATTCAGAGGCTTGGAGTGGCAATAATTGGAGTCGAGGCTTAAGCTTAAAAAAAAATAAAATTTACTAGAAAACATCAGGATAGGGTACTTGGGATAAAAAAGAAAAACAATTTAGCATATCAGCAAGTCTAACTATGTCTGTCCTCTCCATGGCTACATTATAACAACCCCTTTGTCTAACAGTTTTTCTTCCCAAAGAGCATTTCGCCTGGAAGAAGAGCAATTCAGCTTGCATACAAGATCAAAGCATTTCACACCTAACATTCTTTCTGACCAATGTTGTGTTTACATCTTTTGTGGGTAAAGAAGATCCAGCTCACAATTGGGTTTAGGTTACAATACATCACTTCCTCTATTAGGTAAACAAACAGTTAACTCTATAATGGCTGGAATGTGCATAGCTTGTATTCCAACACCAAATCTCCAGGAATTTTCCAACCTGGCTCTAGTAACCCTACCCACCCACCCCAATCTGATGAAGTGTACATGCACATGATAGCTTACACCTTGAATAAAACTTTGTTAGTTTTAAAGGTGCCAGTGGGCTCAAACTTTGTTCTATTGCTTCAGACCAACATGGCTGCCCACATTGATCTATTAGTTCATATGGTTGCCATAAGTCAGAAGTTATTTGACAGCACATGACATGCACAATAGTGGTCGTGGTCAAAGAAAGGAGCATATTATCCATTACCCTGACATCCCTGTCCTTCACTTTTTCTTTGTTTCTGTCGCATTAATAAGCAGCACAACCTACATTTCCCCGGTGGCTGTTACAAAGTCAGCAAAGAACCTTTCTGTGAATCTATTCAGCTTCATTGTGCATAGGGACATAATTGTTATCTCTTTATCGTTTGTTTAGACTCTTTGATGTTCACAGGTTCAAGCTTTCATTTTCATCCAGCAATACTACGCCATGTATCAACGTCAACCAGTGATTTGTCTCTTGATAGATAGCTTTTCTCCATTCTCGCAATAAAAAGGTCCAGTTAAAAAGGTGACCTTAAAGAAAGATTAAGGCATCTTCACTTCTCTTGCTTTTTTTAGCCAGGGGTGGGGGGGAAGACTGTACTGCTAACTCAGTTAATACACTGTTCATGCTAAAGGTAGCAGCGGCAGCAAATGTAACTTTAAATAATGTATGGTAGAATGGCCAGCCTTACATTACACATTCTGTCCTGGTTACATTTAATAGTTTTCAGTCAACACTTCGCTGTTATTAAATTTATGGCAGAGTAAATGTTCTGCAGTTAAATATTAATTTAAAACACTTTTGTTGAAGAGATGCTCTTGGATGGCATGTGAGTCTCTTAGTCAAGTAAAAATATTGAATGAATCCAGAGACATTATTTCTAGATCTCTGTTACTGTGGGCTCTTCTGGAAGACTACATGCATGAAGGAAAGTGTTCAGACCCCCCACCTTGACCACCAATGCGGAATAGGGTCACTAGTTACAGGTTGGGAAACTCCTGAAGATTGGGAGTGGAACCTGTGGAGGGCAGGGGCCTCAGTGGGATACAGTGACACACAGTGCACCCTCCAAAGAATCCATTTTATCCAGGAGAGCTAGCATTCCTGGTTCAGATAGTTTAAAGAGAGAATAAAATGGAGGACAGAACTATGCATTCCATCTGAGTTCCTTAGAGGGCCTGTTTTGTCTAGCTGAAAGTTCCTTGAGTGTGTTTTGCTTTTTATTCAGAAGCTTTCTAATATAGAGTGGCAGACATTATTTTTCAGGTAGTAATATGCTCAAAGTCTTAATGGTGAGTATAATAAAGGTTAAAATGAGGGGGAGGATACTTTATTCCCAGAATTCATGTTAAAGCAAACAGGTGGAAAATGCTTAAATACACGCTGCCTGAAATTTAAAATTCATAGTATATGTGATTGAACTAAAGATTTTCTAATTTCTTTCTGATTATCAAGTGGATAACCACCAAGTATATGACAGAGCCTTCTCTGCAATTATTAATATGCTTCCTTGCCTTACCTTCTTGGCTCATAGGAAATATCATTAGCATTCTACTTCCATCTCAGGTTGGTGTAATTAAAATGCAGTGCAACAGAGCATATCAACATAAAAAGCATCTCTAATACATAAAATAGGTTCTATAATCATTTCTATGGGAGCAACGTGTGTTGCTAACCAACTCTAGAGTGGCCTTGTAAGTAGAAATAAGAAGCCCCCATTGATTTTAATTCTGTATTCTATTAGACTTCTCAGATTACTGTAATGTCCAGAGTTTGATTTGTTCTGCAAAGGCCTCTGCACCCCCCTGTATCCACCCTGGAAGCAATAAAAGTGAGTCCCAGATTCGGAGGGCTAGGTAGTCCCTTGGGAAAACAGCCACTGTCAATATTTTTCCTTTCGTGGGGAGAAACTGAACAGAAGCGACATAGCAGCTTTCCCCAACAGTCGTACAAGACGAGGACCCAAAACTGACATTACTCTAAACATATTTGAGCTTTTCTAACTAATTACCATTGATTTTGGCAGTGTAGAATCCTCAGTGTAATCCCTGATTAACAGCATGATCCCAGTCAACAAGAAGACATTTTTTGGGAGGGGGGATGGAGCCAAAGATGCAGAACACGAGTGCCAGGCTTCCATCTATGGGACAGGAGGCCTCCTGCTGGCAGCCCTAGATGCCCACCATGCCCCCAAATGGCAGTGGGATAAAAATTAAAACAAACAAATAAAACAGTGATGATGTCTGTGGTACTATGTCACTTCCAGGGAAAACCAAGGCATTTCTATCTAAGAGCTACCATGTCACTTCTGGTTTTTTTCTGGAAGCAAAGTAGCAGTGTAGATGATGTTGCACATCCTATGTTCCCACCCCCAACCCTCTCACCGGCCTGGCATCCCTAATGTAGAAAAAAGGTAGGAGGGACATAAGAACATAAAAGAAGCCATGTTGGATCAGGCCAATGGCCCATCCAGTCCAACACTCTGTGTCACACAGTGGCCAATATGTGTGTGTGTGTGTATACACACACACACACACACACACACACACACATATATATATATATACACACTGTGGCTAATAGCCACTGATGGACCTCTGCTCCATATTTTTATCCAATCCCCTCTTAAAGCTGGCTATAAGAACATAAGAGAAGCCATGTTGGATCAGGCCAATGGCCCATTAGAGGATCTTTAAAAGCTCCACTGAAATGTTTTTGCCAACATTCAGTACATCCTTAGTTAGAAACTTACAGTGCCTCTAAATTCACACAAACAGCTCTAAAAACTAGGTGCGTCTTATGCTCAGGTGCGTCTTATGGAGCGAAAAATACGGTAATTTGCCTACTGAGGACTTCACATCACAGGTCAGACCTTCTTTCCCCAAAGAGTTGTCTAGGAACTATGGCAGGGACATAGCCTTTCTTGAAACACCATGGTTTGGACCCAGCCAACAGCCAGCAGAGAATACTGGTGGACAGTGGTGGACTGGGTCTAAAAATATTGGTTGCCAGGAGACAAAGGGGGCCCACCCACAACTATAAGGCTAAAATTTAATTTTTATAAGAAATAAATAAAAATTTCAAAAAATACATAAGTGGAAAAGTAAAATTAAAACTTTGTGAAATAAATGTGTGTGTATGCAGTTGATATTGAATGTAAATACAGATTGCATTTTCTCCAGGGGAGCTGATCTTTGCCAGCTGGAGGTCAGTTGTAAAAGCAGAAGATGCCCAGGCCCCACCTGGAGGCTGACAACCCTAAATACAATGTAAATTTTAGTTGCATTACAGTAATAATGTTGGAACGTCTATTAAATTTTCAAGCTACTAAAAGGACATTAACATTTTAAACATATTGCCTAATGTTTAAGGGGGGTCCCACTTGCCATCAGGCAAGCTGACACCCTGGTCAGTCCACCACTGCTGGTGGATGTGGATGTTCTCCACATTCTTCTTCAGGCAACAGTCCCTGTTGATCCCTGGAAAGATTCCTGGAGCTGCAGGGCCTGTGTCCCTCCCCCCTTCTTTAAAAAAACCTGAGCTTTTAATTAAGGGGTTGATCTTTTAACATTGCTTTTACAACTCAGTCTTCTAGCCCGAGAACTGGTTTATGGGACTTGTTTTAAGATGCAGAATGTTTTATGTTTTTACGCTCTGGCTGGATTTTTAAAGCAGGGATTTCTATAGTTTATTACTTGTTACCAACTTTTATGGTGCCTTATGTTTTATTATGCTTTGCTTTATAAGCCACTTTGGGCAGTGCCTCTGGAGAGGCAGCACAGAAGCTATCTAAATAAATAATAGGTTGAATAGCTGCAATAAAGAACAACCTTGTCCTGTGAACCATCAGAGCTGCTTGCTTGGCTGCTGACTGAATCTCCTCTGCCTATAGCACCTTTGTCAAGATAGCTAACCTAGTACTTGGAAGGACCCAATGAGAAGAGGCCAATAAGATCAGCTGACTGAAGGGGCCAATAGGATCGAGCTCAGATGCATAATATTGATGTCTCCAGGGTTGGATTTTTAGTCTGATCAACTTGCCTAACAATGTGAAAACAACTGCTTGGGTTGTGTTGAACCAGGGTCTTGACTCTTGCTTGATTTGACCTTGTGGTTTGCCTCTGGACTTCTTTTAGACTCCTGGCCTACCCCTGATCATGCTTTTGCAATACCCTATGGACTTGTTCCCTATATCTGACCCACTGGCTGTCTGGCCTTGGTGTAACTTTCGACTCTTCCATCCTGCAGTTCCTGCCTCTCTTCCTGATCTTCCTGAATAAATTTCCACATAGATGGAAGTGTTTAGTGCTGAACTACCACTGTTAATGACAATAACCTTGCAATCCTGTGTTTCAGATGCTATTCTGTTCATTTATGCAAAAAATCAGGAGTATAGAATAATTGAAATGAACAGCATCAACAATTCACTATTTTTCCAGCTATTAGTACTATGAATTGTTAGTTTCTCATTACCTAATTCTCCCATTGAAACAATTAGGTCATAAAAATGTGGAAATTTGACTGGATAATACAATGCATACATGTAGTTATATATTTAAACTGTTTCTGTTTTGCTTTTCTACCCTTTTATCTCCAAGACTGCTGACAAAATAGTCAAATGATAATTAAAAGATAAAGATGAAAACTAGATTAAATGGAAAATTAGATCAATATTAAAAACTGAGTGCCAAATTAAACAACATAGCAAACCACTTCTATTCAATATTTTATTGAAATAGGACAGTTTTTACTTGATGCCCATAGTGAAGAAGAGTTTATACCATGTGAATGTCTCTGGGGAGGACATTACTCAGTCTGGGCACCACCACTGAGAAGGCTCAGCTGCAGTAGAAGAAGCTGTTTGGATCTAGAACAGAGCTGCTGGTAAGCTGTTGCTGAGTGAGGAGAGCTTGTTTGCCTGGGGGTAATTGCTGGCCCCATCTTCTGCTGTTGCTCTGGCTGCTGAGTCAAAAGTGGGTGGGGACTTGAGCCTTTAATTTGCAAGGCTCGTCCTTGCCAGAGGCAGAAGTGGCTCAGCTGCAGTAGAAGAAGTTTCCGTTTGCTGTGCAAAAACCGCGATGTTTGTTGCAGCCCCGGTGCAAATAGTAGGAAATGGGAGGATGCTGCACAGAGAAGACGGACATGAGAGCGGTGTAAGGGTGAGTGCAAAATCAGTCACTGACTTTCTTTAACGTACAGGACTGATGTTCACCAAATTTACAAAATAGTCCTAAGGATCAGCTTTGCTGAGTAGAGAGACCTAGGACAGCAAAAAAACAACAACAAAAAAACCCACACATGGGTGTACTTTAAAGATACATGGTCTGATGCCAACATGGTGCTGGAATGATGTCACACCATTATAAGTGTGACACCAGCACAACCAGTTTGGTATAGTGGTTTGGCTCGCCTGCGGAGCCTTATGGACCCGGAACGGTTCCAAATGGCTCTACGGGATCCTTGGCCCCCTGGCGATTCCCTTGAAGTCCTGGTTGATGCCTGGCAAGATCGGCTATCCAGGGTGATCAACGAGATCACACCTCGACGTCCTCTGAGCCCTCGTGTGAGGCTGGCTCCATGTTATACCTTGGAGTTACACCAGCTGAAACAAGAGCTCAGATGACTAGAGAGGCAGTGGAGGCGCACTTGTGACGAAGTGACGAGAACATCCTATAGAACGTTTATGAGGTCTTATGAGATGGCAGTCAAGGCCGCGAAGAAAGATTACTTCGTGGCCAGGATTGCATCTGCAAATTCGCGCCTGGCACAATTGTTTAAAATAATTGGACATTTAATCACACTGCCCCAAGGCAGACCAAATGTTAGGGAATTAGAAATAGGCTGTGAGGCTTTTGTGAAATTTTTTGCAGACAAAATCACGTCGCTTCGCCAGAACCTGCCCATCACATTGGATACAGTACATGAACTGGAGGCTCCGTGCCTGTCTTCTGGTTTAGTCCTGGATCACTTCAACCCACTCAGCCTGGAGGAAGTTGACGGAATTCTCTCCTCTGCACGCCCAACAACTTGCGATTTGGACCCGTGCCCCTCTTGGCTAATTAAATATTGCCTGAGGGAGCTTAGATGTCCTTTAGGGGGAATCATAAATAGATCCCTCTTGGAGGGGCATTTTCCAACACCCTTAAAAGAGGCTATGGTCCGCCCCCTCCTGAAGAAAAGTACAGCAGATCCGGCCGAATTGGCAAACTACCGACTGGTCTCCAATTTACCGTTTTTAGGTAAAATTATTGAGAGGGCAGTGGCGCTGCAGCTGCAGGGTTTTCTGGATGACGCTTCCGTCCTAGACCCTTGCCAGTCCGACTTTCGTCCAGGACATGGGACGGAGACAGTGCTGGTCGCCTTGGCAGATGACCTCCAGCGGCACCTGGATCGAGGTGGTGTGGCGGTGCTGATGTTGTTAGCTATTTAATGTCTATATGCGCCCTCTTGCCCAGATTGCCTGGAGGCATGGGCTTGGGTGTCACCAGTATGCGGATGACACCCAGCTCTATCTGCTAATGGACGGCCATCCTGGCTGCGTCCCAGGGAATTTGGACCTGGCACTGTAGGCCGTGGCAACTTGGTTAAGGCTGAGTGGGCTGAAGTTGAATCCAGCAAAGACAGAAGTCCTTTGCCTGAGTCGGGGCGCTCTGGGGAGGGAAATACCTCTCCCGGTTTTTGACGGGGCGCCGCTGAAAGCGGCGTGCCGGGTCAGGAGCTTGGGAGTTCTACTGGAGCCTTCACTATCAATGGAGGCCCAGATAGCAGCCACTGCTAAGTCAGCCTTTTTTCATTTGAGGCGGGCAAGGCAGTTGGCCCCCTTCTTAGAGCGTCAGGACCTGGCAACAGTGATTCATGCAACTGTCAACTCGAGACTGGATTACTGTAATGCCCTCTACATGGGGCTGCCTCTGTGCCAAACCCGGAAGCTGCAGCTGGTGCAGAACGCGGCTGCTAGGCTGTTATTGGGGCTCCCAAAGTGGGAGCACATACAGCCAGGGCTGCGCGAACTGCACTGGTTACCAGTTACATACTGGATTCGTTACAAAGTGCTGGTCATTACCTTTAAAGCCCTACATGGCTGAGGACCCGCCTACCTGAGGGACCGTCTTTCCCCATATGAACCCCAGAGAGCACTGAGGTCAGCAGGGAAGAACCTGCTGACTATCCCCGGGCCGAAAGAGGTAAAACTACAGAGTACCCACATGCGGGCCTTCTCTGTGGTGGCTCCACACCTATGGAACCAGCTCCCGGGAGAAATGCGGGCCCTGCGGGATTTTGAACAATTCCGCAGGGCCTGCAAGATCATTCTCTTCAGGATGGCCTTCACCGATTAAAAAGAGAGACTGCTAAGTAAATTTACCATCTGCTAAAATAGCACCAGGATGTTAATTTTATTAATTTTAGAATCTTAATTAAATTGTTAAACTAGTTATTGTTTTAAACATTATTGTATAAGTTAATGTATTGACTTGATGTTAGCCGCCCTGAGCCTGCTTCGGCGGGGAGGGCGGGATACAAATAAAATGATGATGATGATGATGATGATGATGATGATGATGATGATGATGATGATGATGGTTCAAGTGCTGGACTAGGATCTGGCAGAGCCAGGTTCAGATCTTCACTCTGCCATAGAAGCCTGCTGAATGGCCTACCTCCTAATCTACCTTACAGGGTTGCTTTGTATGTTTAAAACAATTACCTTACAGGGTTGCTTTTGAGGGCAAAATGGATGAGGGAGACTGATGCCCTAAGCTCCTAAGAGGAAGTGCAGGATAAACATTTACCTAAAAATACAAAATAGCCTAACACTGGTGCAACCATTACCACGCTGCTGGAGCTGAGTGAAGTTATGAGCATGCTATAGGAGAAGCAGACATTAGATAGGAACCAAAGCTCTGTCTGCATTCTCTTGGCCTAGAGTCCTGTCCCCAGCACTGGTGTTATGTCACACTGGCAAAAGAGGTAGTGTGAGGTTAGATTTACACATCATTGGATATTGTGCTATTCCTGTGTCATTGTAACCATTCTTCTCCTTACTGCTTGTCCACAAAGGAAAATCCATGAGAAGAATGATTAAGATAGAACCAAGATATTTTACTATCCAACAATGTGTGGATCTAACCAAAATCAAAACTCAATAAGAGAAAAAAAAACATAGCTGGTCACATCACTGTTTCCCACTTACCTATGCAACCACAGCGGAACATAGGATTCTGGGTAGCTGCCTCCAGTCACAGACAGGCACCTCCCTTTCAAAAGAAGTAGGCTTTTTTTTTTTTTTGTCAATCACTTTAGTTAACTGCAGACCCCTTGACTCTGTGCTGAGATTTTTACTCTGGAAGAAACTTAGAGATCTAGGGATTGATGGGAGACTCCTTTTATTAATTAAAAAATAACACTACTTGTCAAATTAGGTGTTCTAAGGAGGGTGATCTAAACTGATAAGATCCCAATAAGTATAGGCGTGAAACAAGGCTGTATTTGAGCACCTATACTATTCAATCTCTTCATTAGCGACTTAGCTCCTTTCCTGAATACTATCGATGGACATTGTGCTAAACTTGGAATGTTTCATATCCCTCTCCTGCTCTATGCAGATGATGCAGTTCTACTTTCCCTCTTGCGTATAGGTTTGAGAAGGCTGCTTTATTGATTTATGGACTACTGTGAGCTAAATAAATTAACCCTAAATTGCCAGAAATAAAAAAATGATTGTTTTGGGGAAAGTGTGGAAGCTGACCAAGTGGAATATAAAAGGGAAATTATTGAGCAAGTTAAAAGTTTTAGATATCTTGGAGTGCCTTCCACTTCAACGCGAGTTGGACTGCTCATAAAAATGAAGCAATGATAGCTGCGAACAATGATATATTTGCAATTACTTGCTTTTATTATGCTAAGGGTAATCTATATGTTCCAGCAGTCTTAAGAATCTTTAATTAAAACTGTGCCAAACTGCTCTATAGGATCCCAATTTGGATTTGCACTGTTAATAAGGAAATAGACAGAATTCAATCAGTTTCCTTTGGGAAATTTTAGGTCTTCTAACTCTTTGAGACAGTATAATGTGGGATGACAGCTAACAAACCCTGCCACATTGTTACCCAAATTGCTCTATATGTGTACAACTAGCAAAAGTGTCTCCTTGCTAATTCAGATATACATGCGGGGGTGGGGGGAGGAAATATAACTGAGATCTTTAACCCTATGTATAACAAAACCAAGATCCAGCCTAATACTCGAAAGAAAAAGAAACAATAAGCTGTTGAAAACAAAAGGAGGTTTTCAACAGAAGAGAAAATAAAGTTTGTGTGATTTGCAGAACAAAAATGGCAATTTACAAAATGTAAAGAAGACATTTGAAAACAGTTAACACCTTTCCCTAACAAGCTGCCTGGCTACAAGGGGAAAACTGAAAAAGAGAGAACGAAAAATATACAAGCCCAGTCTTCAACCAGAAGGGGAAGGGTTCTTTGGTGATGACAAAGCAGAACCAGGGGGAGTGAAACTGATCAGGCAGAAGAAAACACAGGAAAGCAAATCGGTATAGCGGAGAAGCAGAGATACCCCTGAATATGGGGTAATTGCAGGGATTCCAAACTAGCTACAAATATTGGGGCTGAGGGGTAACTTTTTATACACTTTTGTCAAGAATGAGGAGGAAAAGGGATATTGGCAGGGATGGCATGAGAGAGTGATGAAAATGCAATCTCTCCAGAGATGGACTAGTATGAAAAGAAAGTCTTTATCAGCATCGTGGAAGGAGTTTTCCTTGTTTGCAATACTACATTCTTTGGGGGAGACTGAGAAGTTAGATACCATAAGAGTTGATGCCTGGTTATTTTACATGATTGAGTCAGGGCAGAGACCTTCCTGTCCAGCCATTAAGAGAAGAAGAAAAGTGCTGGGATTGGCCCTTTGCTTATTATTTTGGATATCTGGGTTGTTGGTTTAAATCAAATTATCACGGAGGAGAGTCCAAGGTCCTTGGGAGAAATGACCCCCCCGCCCAGTTGAATGATGCTTTTGCATGATGGATAGAGGAGCTGCCTTGTATTCCTTTATACCAGGGGTGGCCAAACTGTGGCTCAGGAACCACATGTGGCTCTTTCACACATATTGTGTGGCTCTCGAAGCCCCACCCCACCACCCCATTAGCTGACTTGGAGAAGGCAATTGTCTCTTTAAACCACTTCTCCAAGTCAAGAGTAGCTTGGAAAATGCATTTAAAGTTCCTTAATTTCAACCTCTCCCTCATATATTTTCCTTCCTTCCTTCTTCCCTCCCTCCCTCCCTCAAACACCTGATGCTCATGCCTTGTGGTTCTCAAACATATAACATTTATTCTATGTGGCTCTTATGTTAAACAAGTTTGGCCAAACCCCTGCTTTATCCCTTAGCAGGACTCACTGTTATTTTAATATTGGTTTAATACAGACTCCATCTTTCATTGCTAGACCAATCCTAAAATGTGCATGTGTACACAGGGGAAACAAATATTACAAAAATAGACCCCCTTGGGGTGAGGATCCTGGCAACATCAATATGCTCAGTGATAGCAGAGTATTCAATTGACATATTTCTTCTGTGATTTATCTTAACAATGTGGTCAAAAATACCTCAAACAGTCTTGTTGACTGTGTATACTAATGCCCAGTTAAGCAAACACTGCTATCAGGACAATATGGAACAAGGGGGTCCAATTGCACGCAACTGATGTGTAACTTCAGGCAAACTCTTCATGGTTTATTAACAGCAATCTGCTTTTCATATGTTTACCAGCTGCCCGAACAAGGCTTGAATATTATTTTCACGAAATTTCCAGCTTTGAAGTCTTGCTAAAGGAGTTTGGTATGTTTGCCATCCATAAAGTGGAGCAGAAATGTTACTGTTGTAATGTTTAAGGTCAAAGGGGCAATATTTGTTCTGAACACATCCTCATCTACAAATTTTGTTTCTATTACTTTGGGTAACCGATCCAAGAATTGTTCTTTTTGTGGCTGCCAAAGCTACATTTGGAATGCTAAATGCTTCCATATCAGTATGACCTAGAGCAGGTGTGTCAAACATGCAGTTCGGGGGCCAAATCAGGCCCCCAGAGGGCTCCTATCAGGCCCCCAAGCAACTAGCTGTCATCTGCTTCCTTCTCCCTATATCTTGCTTCCTTCTGAATAACAGCTTGCTTTGCAAGGCTTGCTCAATTGCACAGGAACTACAGAGCAAAACCTCTATTTTCTCCATTGGCTGAGGCTCCTCTATTGGGGAGGCGTAGCTTGCTTTGCCAGGCTCTCTCAATTGCACAGCACAGCTACTGTGCCAAGCCTCTCTTCCTTCTATTAGTTGAGGCTCCCCCCATCTCCTGGGGAAGAAAGGAAAGAGCCAGAGCTTCCTTTGCCCGGTTCCCTGGATCCCATGGGAGAAATACAAAAAAAGCATCTTTAAGACCAATGAGTGCTAACATTTTAAGCATGTTTTAAGTTTTTAAAAAATATATTTGTGTTTGTCTGTGTTCTTTGTAAAATCTATATCTCTGCTACCTAATCTTAAATAGGTACAAACATGGCCTGGTCTGACATGGCTCGGCCCAACCTGACATGGCCCGACCCAACAAGGTCTCATTTATGTCAGATCTGGTCCCCATAACAAATGGGTTTGACACCCCTGACCTAGAGGGCAGTTGGCATTGGCTGTAAGAAACTCCTCCAAGTGAATCTTATTGTTGTTTTCTTCACAAACAATGAAGAAGATAATACCTGGACTTTATAATGTGTATTAGGGGTGTGCATTTGGCTGTATCTGAGCTGGGAAAAAATACTTTTAAAGGCAAATACGGCTCAGAGAATCTGACTGGCAACCAGTATAGCTGATATTGAATAAAGCGTAATTTTTTCAGCTTTTTTCAGATATATTTGACTATACAAAATAGCTGCTGGTGGAGAGGTTTAAAGGGCTACAAAGTTAACTTTCAGTTCTCTTCTAGGGCTCTTTCCCACCTTTTGCTCTAGGTTCCAGGCACTGAGTTCTGCTGATGAGCACTAGCACATTGCACAGGTTTTGCTGTCCTTGCAGAAAAAAGCATATTTCTAGCCCCATTGGTTGTGGAGATATTAATTTCCCCTTATATCTCCTCAACAAAAGGGGCTAGAGGTCTTTTTTAAAAATAAAAAGCTAGAAATTCACATAATGTAATATGCAGACTTTTATATCATTATATTCAATCCACAATTTAAAAAGCTTCCAGGTAGCAGGGGGAGGAAATGACCCACCATGACTGGGACAGAGAAAATGGCTGCTGTGTTGGTGGGATCAGGAAAACCTGAACTTTTTTACCTATATGACAGCTATCCAGGCTCTGCTGCAATGTCTCCCAAAACTTTGCAGCTAAGTAGATTAACGAAATACTAGGGAAAAGTTGATGAAACCCTAGGAAGTACACAAATGCACCATGAGGCTGTGCAGAAGTAGGAAAGAATTCCTGCCTCCCAACATAATTGAACCAAGGGGAAATAGGGTTGCCAATCCCCAAGTGGGGGCAGGGGATCCCCCGGTTTGGAGGCCCTCCCCCCCTTCAGAGTCCTCAGAAAGCGGGGGGGGGGGAGGGGAGGGAAATGTCTGCTGGGAACTCTGTTATTCCCTATGGAGATTTATTCACATAGAAAATCATGGAGAATTGATCCATGGGCATCTGGGGCTCTGGGGGGCCCCCTGTTTTTTGGGGTAGAGGCACCAAAGTTTCCACATAGCATCTAGTGCCTCTCCCCAAAATACCCCCCAAGTTTCAAAAAGATTGGATCAGGGGGTCCAATTCTATGAGCCCCAAAAGAAGGTGCCCCTATCCTTCATTATTTCCTATGGAAGGAAGGAATTGAAAAGGTGTGCCGCCCCTTTCAATGTGATGGCCAGAACTCCCTTTGGAGTTCAATTATGCTTGTCACAGCCTTGATCTTGGCTCCACCTCCAAAGTCTCCTGGCTCCACCCCCAAAGTCCCCAGATATTTCTTGAGTTGGACTTGGCAACCCTAAGGGGAAATGACCTAAATAATTCCTTTTTTTCTGGCTTCTGCTGTATGTGGCTACAATTTTTCAACAGACTACCCTCAATCATGTTGCATAACCTTTTATAGGAAATACTACTTTGCACAGAAAGTGATTAAAATGTGGAATTCACTGGCAGAGGATGTAGTCATGGACACAGGAATAAACAGCTTTAAAGGGGGACTAGATAGATTCATGGAGGATAAGTCTATCAATGGCTACTAGACATTACAGTGTGGCCGAGTTTTCCGTCATCTTTCCTGGTAATGAAAACGTCAAGAAAGGCAAGTTGACCATTGTTTTCTTTCTCCAAGGTGAACTGGATACGAGGATGGACTGAATTCAGATGAAGGAGAAAGTTATTCAAAGCAGCCTCTCCATGACTCCAGATGGCAAAAACATCATCCACATATCGGAGCCAGCAAACCCCTTCCAACCTTCCCAGCAATTAACACAGAACAATGGTCACATTCAACAGCCAGTTTCCTTATCACTACCCTTCCAGGAAGCCCCACCAAACAATGGGCACATCCACAAACCAATTGCCCTTTCATCACACCCCCTCCAGCCTACAAATAGCAGCTCTCCAGCAGCCCTGGCCCCACTCAATGCACAGCAGCCAAGAAGGTCTGAGCGCCTGCTCCGGCTGCAACGCCACTGAGGATGTTCTCCGCAGCTGAGAACGAAACGTCTGGAAGGAAAACTTTCTCCAGTAGAACACGGCACTTGATCCTGAAAGATTCTACAAACCCTAATGATGTTACCAGCTGTGAAAACCTAAAATCTTTCTATTCATAATCTTTTTCAAAGTCTCCATTACTCCTCCTCCATTACAATTTCTTTTTCTGACCCTTGAGCTGCCTCTTTTATTTTCAAAGAGCCTCATAAACTCATTTCTATACCAGAAGAGAGTTAGAAAGCTCTCATCTATGGGTTTTGCCAGTCTAATGCCATGATAACCATAATGATAACTATTTGGCACCTATAGCCATTCTCAGCGATAAAATATCTTTGCGTCATCAGTTTTAAAGGAGGGTGGAATCTTTTAATGACTGCAACCTGGATTTCACCGATACTTTAACAGAATACTCACATTCTTATTTCAAACATGTAATTTGCCATTACTGAAAGTAACACTGAATTCCTTAAACCAATTCTTTTCCTGTCTTTCAATGTCTATCACAGTCAAATCTACTAATACAACTGGAATGGTTAGATAACTGTTGAGTGTCTGCTATCTCCACCTGCTGAGCATCTTACACAGCTTAAAAGTCATAGTAAACAAACATAACAGTAGGGGGAAAAGGCAAGAAAGGTTTCTTCTCATATAATACATCTCAGATCGGGCCGATCAAAGCCCTTTCCCCCAGGTAAGGTTTTTTTCTGTGCTTCAGGCACAGAAGACGGTGAGGTGACAACAGCTGGCTTTAAAAAAAAAAAATGCCCTCCTGAACAGTTCATTTTGAGACATTCTGGGCAGAGACACAAATGTGGAAGTGTTCTTGATATTCTCAGGCAAGTGGGAGCCACAGCAGAGAAAAAACACATGTAAAGGCAGCTATCGACCTTACCTATGGGCAGTCTGGTGTTTTCAGAAAATGTTGCTCAGCTAAGCAAAGCTTCTATAGTATAATATATATATATGGTCTTGCAGATACCTGGAACCAAGGCCATGAAGGGCTTTGTATGATGATGATGATATTGGATTTGTATCCTGCCCTCCACTCCAAATCTCAGCATCTCAGAGCAACTCACAATCTCCTTTATCTTCTTCCACCACAACAGACACCCTGTGAGGTGGGTGGGGCTGAAAGAGCTCTCATAGAAGCTGACCTGTCAAGGACAGCTCTGTGAGAGCTATGGCTGACCTTTAAAAACAGCGCCCCCCCCGATACCCATAGATAAATTCTCCATTATACCTTATGGTAATTGGTCTCCATAGGGAATAATGGGGCTGAGAGAGCTAAGGCTGATTCCAGCAGCTGCAAGTGGAGGAGTGGGGAATCAAACTCGGTTCTCCCAGATAAGAGTCCACACACTTAACCACTATACCAAACTGGCTCTGTAGGCAAATTGAACATGGAAACTAATCAGCAACCAATGGAGTGACTGCAGAACAAGTATAATATGCACCTAGCTCTTGATAGTAACCAAGCCGTGATGTTCTGTACTTGCTGGAGTGTGTGAGTTGTCTTAAAGGGGAAACCTATGTAGAGTGTTTATAACTGTGTTGCAATATTAGCGTAGAACTAATATGACCTCCGTTATGATTTTGAGAAACTATGTTTGTGAGTTGTCAGTGTTCAACTAACTTTTTTTTCTATCAGGAAGTTAAACTGCAATTTCACAATTCTTGTCTTGTTCCTGCTGGGTATTGTATGCTGGAAAATTGTTCTGGCACCCAATTTTACCCATGCAACTAGCCATTTTAAAAATTCCTGGCAATGCTGAGCCCCAATTTGGCACCAGAACATCTCATTTCAGTGAGCTCTCCAAAGTGCCTGTGATAACAGCGGGTTTCATAGCGTTTGAATGGAAGGTTTCATAGAAATTTTAATTGTGTACTCTGGAGTAGCTTCATGCTTATTATTCCTGATGGCATCTTGGAACTTTAGTTGCCATGCCCCCAAACAATCTCACCAATAAAGTTAACTAAGAAAAGTAATCACTTCCAGAATCACATTCTGCATCAATGGGAGACATTTTAAAGCAACAATTTTCAGAATATGCTCTTCAGCTAGTAGGGTTAAGACACATGATGCCTCCAGGATCCTTACCTCATGGGGACCGCCATTTTGTAAAGGTATGCACTTCAGCATTGGCCTATAAATGATAAATAGAGCATGCATCAAACTAATATCAGATGTCAGTGAGTCCTATTAAAAACATAAAGGAATGCAATCATGCAAAAGTCACTCTAGGAGAGATGCAATCAAGGGCTATTTCTCCCAAGGACTTCAGAGTTTCTCCCTGATAATCTGATCTTCACAAAAAACCCAGATCTCAAAAACAATAAGAGGCTGGCTGCTTCCAGCAAGTTCCTCCATCTTTTAATGATTAGACAAGAAGATTCCTGCCCTCCCTTAATCATGACAAGAATCCAGCCATAGTTGATTCAGTAGATTCAGGGCGGGTAAAAGGAAATACTTCTTTATACAGGGGGTGATTAAAGTGTAGAATTTGCTGCCAGAGGATATAGTGATGGCCACAGGAATAAATAGCTTTAAAAGTGGATTAGATAGATTCGTGGAAGATGGGTCTATCAGTGGTTACTAGCCATGGTGATTAAAGAGAACCTCCACATTCAGAGACACAAAACCTCTAAATCCCAGAGCCAGGAAGCAACATCAGGGGAAAGTCTTGGCTTGTATGCCCTGTTGTTGGCCTTCCAGAAGAACTGGCCATCCGGAGGAGACAGGAAGCTGGACTAGATGGACAATTGGTCTGATCCAGCAGGGCTCTTATTTGTTTGTTTGTTTGATGGGATTTCTATCCTTCCTGTCCATCCTGTCAAGACAAGTTCAGTATGGGTTCTTAGTTCTAATTTCCAAAGCTCCTCAAGGGAACATTTTTGATACATATAATGCAAACAAGGAAAACTCTCCTCCACACCCCCAAAGTCCCCAGGTATTTCTTGAGTTGGACCTGTCAACCCTATCCCCAAGGCCCCATCCCCCAAATCTCTAGGAATTCCCCAACCTGGGGTTGTAACCCTAACATAACCCTAGTGGACATTCAAACTCTGCCATATTTTAGTTCTCTAGTCAAATCACAGCTCAGCAGTGGGTCTCATTCCCCTTTAGAGTTCTGCAAAACAAAGGGAACCCTCAGGTTTGCAAGGGAAAAATAGTTGCAACCCCCCCCTCTAATTTTAATCAAAGCCCCCTGTAAGTTAATAAACTCTCGTTTCAATCAAAGCCCCCTTGCAAGTTAATAGTGATCTCAGTGCATGCAGAAACACGAGAATGATGGGGGAATAAGCTTTCTTAAACAGAAAAGATATCTTATTTAATTAATGGAAAAGAAACCGAGTTAAGTTGAGCAATTCGCATGGAACAAACAATTTACAAAAACAGTACATAATATGCTAGGCACTGAGAATTGAAAAAATAGCCTATAATCCATTCTATTAGGCAAAAAATAAATTTCCCCAAAGAATTCCAAAACCAGGGTCCAAACTAAATCATAATGAATAGCCAAATCAGTATCATTATCAAAGAAGGGTTATCCACTGTCTTTCCCATTACATACTGGCCCCATAACTTATCATACCACATTTCAATCATGGGGGTTTCCAATTCTTAGCAATTGTCATGCGAGCTATCGCCAACATTGTCGAGATTTAGCATTTCTGATCTTTATTCACCTGCTTATCTGGCCAGATATCAAATAAAAGAAATCTATAGTCTACTGGAATGGACCTAAGTTTTATTTGCTCTACCACTTTGTTCCAAATATTTGACACCGCTGGAGGGGCCTTTAGTTTTACAATTCCTCCAACAGTCTGGACTTGAGACCCTAGAGATTTTACTCATCATGACAGGGTTTAAATACGAAAGTGAATACACTTAAAAAAAAAAATTGGAGTTGGATACCAATGCTTTTAGCCTTGATGGGAGTTCCAGATCATTTCCCAATCGTTTTCATCAAGCTTCTGAGGTAGCATTAAATTCCAACGTTTAATATAAGAGGGTGGATTTGAGTGAAGAGAGTCAATTAAATAATGACATGTTTTAGAAAGCAAATCTTTCTTATCAATGCCTCTTTAAGAAGGACCTCAAATGACGTAAGTTCATATCTAATAGTTCCTTTCCTCTGAAGAGAGTGGACCAGGTTCTGAACTTGAAGGTATTGATACCAATACTAGCTCCTAATTTCTCATCTGCTTGTTCCTTAGTAATAATATTATTTCCTTGAATCCACTCCTCAATTCTATCCAACCCCTTAATCCCCCACGGATGGCTGGAGTTAGCCCTTATGAATTGTGGGAACCAATCTTGCTTGAAAAAGCTACCTATAAGGGAAATACCTGGTGCAATCCACTTCCTTAGCTTATCCCATATTCTTAATGAATTTTCCAGGAAGGGATTCACTGGTATAGAATATGATCTCTAATGGTGTTTAGACCAGAAAGTTCCTCTCAAAGAGAATGGGATCATAACATACTCTTGTTTGATACTGGTCCATGCTTCTACTGGATTTGTCCTAATCATTTTAACTGTTTGGGCAAGGTTAGCCACATAATAGTAGATAATAATAGTAGATTCTTTTCTGGCAATCACATTTAAAGGGACCACATGCCTTTTAAATGCCTTCCCTCCATTTGAAAATAATAAAGGATAAGGGCACCTTCTTTTGGTGCTCATAGAATTGGACCCCCTGGTTCAATCTTTTTGAAACTTGGGGGCTGCTTTGAGGAACATAAGAACATAAGAGAAGCCATGTTGAATCAGGCCAATGGCCCATCCAGTCCAACACTCTGTGTCACACAGTGGCCAAAAAAATTATATATATATAATTTTATATATACACATATACACAAACATATATATACACACTGTGGCTAATAGCCACTGATGGACCTCTGCTCCATATTTTTATCTAACCCCCTCTTGAAACTGTCTATGTTTGTAGCTGCCACCACCTCCTGTGGCAGTGAATTCCACATGTTAATCACCCTTTGGGTGAAGAAGTACTTCCTTTTATCCGTTTTTACCTGACTGCTCAGCAATTTCTTTGAATGCCCACGAGTACTTGTATTGTGAGAAAGGGAGAAAAGTACTTTTTTCTCTGCTTTCTCCATCCCATGCATTATCTTGTAAACCTCTATCATGTCACCCTGCAGTTGACGTTTCTCCAAGCTAAAGAGCCCCAAGCGTTTTAACCTTTCTTCATAGGGAAAGTGTTCCAACCCTTTAATCATTCTAGTTGCCCTTTTCTGTCTATGCTTGTAGCCGCCACAACCTCCTGTGGCAGTGAATTCCACATGTTAATCACCCTTTGGGTGAAGAAGTACTTCCTTTTATCCATTTTTACCTGACTGCTCAGCAATTTCTTTGAATGCCCACGAGTTCTTATATTGTGAGAAAGGGAGAAAAGTACTTCTTTCTCTACTTTCTCCATCCCATGCATTATCTTGTAAACCTCTATCATGTCACCCCGCAGTCGACATTTCTCCAAGCTAAAGAGCCCCAAGCGTTTTAACCTTTCTTCATAGGGAAAGTGTTCCAAACCTTTAATCATTCTAGTTGCCCTTTTCTGGCAATGCTATAATATCCTTTTTGAGGTGCGGTGACCAGAATTGCACACAGTATTCCAAATGAGACCGCACCATCGATTTATACAGGGGCATTATGATACTGGCTGATTTGTTTTCAATTCCCTTCCTAATGATTCCCAGCATGGCGTTGGCCTTTTTCATTGCAATCGCACACTGTCTTGACATTTTCAGTGAGTTATCTACCATGACCCCAAGATCTCTCTCTTGGTCAGTCTCTGCTAGTTCACACCCCTCTCTTGTAGGACCTCCTCTCTTGTCACCTCAATCTGACTCAGGTCTTTCAACACCCCTTCCAAAATTAATGGTTCTGGAGCGGGCAAACACCCGTTCTGGAGCGGGCACCGGATGCTATGCTGAAACTTAGGTGCCTCTAACTCAGAAGACGGCCCCAGATAGCCATAGATCAATTGGGAATTGGTCTCCATAGGGTATAATGGACTACCTAGCAGACATTTCCCACCCCCACTTTCTGATAATCCTGAAGCAGGGGGAGGGCCTCCAAACCAGGGGATCCCCTGCCTCCAACTGGAGATTGGAAGCCCTACCCCATTAAGATACTTGTATGGTCTGATCAAGCTATTTCCCACCCCCCTTTACTGACTCTTAACTAGGGTTGCCAGCCTCTTGGTGGGGCTGGGAGTCCTCCCAGAACTACAGCTGACCTCCAGACTTCAGAGACAGGTTCCCTGGAGAAAATGGCTACTTTAGATGGTGGACTGTACGGCATCACTCCTCCACTGAATTCCCTCCTCTCCCCAAACTCCACCCCCAAATCACCAAGAATTTGGCAACTTTACTCTTAAGTGTTCTTGCTATTCTGACAGCAATGCTCATGTTCACACCAGCAGAACTGGTGGGTTTGTGGGGGCTTCTGCTTTTTTAAAAAGTTTTTTCCTGCATACTTTGGGGGTTCCCTCTCACATACAGAAATCCCAACCTTGTCTGTTCTCTCTGTCTCTCTTTTTAGTATCTCCTAATAAAGGCATTAGTTTTACTGACCCTTTATATGGATTGGGATGGGATATTATAGCTACTTGTTAACATCTTCTTGAGTGTTTCCATATATGGTGGTGTTCACATCTGCTCCAGAAGAATTTTGTGGGAAATTCAATTATGTTCCTAAGGAAAAGCAAACAGCCTTTTATCTTTCATGCTCCCTGGCCAAGTTTATGATTGGCTTGGTTCCTTGTCCCATAAAGGTGCTTTTCCACTGTTAGTATATTATTTTTCCTTGAATAATTGTGTTGCTAAATTAAGCCTTCAGTCAACAGTGGCTCACCAAGTATTTAGGATAAAAATGGCGATCAACTTCAGTACACTGCATTTCCAACAAAGAATATCAATCCTAAGTGGTTCTTTTGCAGCTAACATTACCAGGTGGATATTTATTCTATCCCTCTGTTGACGATCCTCTGTGCAGTGAAACAGATATTTCCAAATGATGCCACCAGCGATGGGCATCCAAGAGAGCCAGTTTGGTGTAGCGGTTAAGTGTGCAGACTCTTATCTGGGAGAACCAGGTTTGATTCCCCACTTGCACCTGCTGGAATGGCCTTCGGTCAGCCATAGCTCCGGCAGAGGTTGCCCTTGAAAGGGCAGCTGCTATGAGGATGACAGTTGGGAAGAAGAATAGGAGAAATTACTGGGTGGAGGGGTGCTTAAGATTATTAAACTTATCTAAAAAGGTGACAATAGATGGCCAAATTGCTACCTAGGTAACACCCGGTTTGCACAAAGGAACTTGGCTCTGGCTGAAGATGGTCTTCCTCTTCTTTAGTGTTCTTCTTGCCACCAGTCTTTGTCTTGGATTCCGTTGGACAAAGGCTTAGGAGGTCTGGCAGGGTCCACGCCTGGATAAGCTTGATGGCCCATGGGTGGGTAACATCTGTTGCATACGTGTGATTCCCGCTGTGCTGAAATGGAGTCTTGGCGCTGCTGGAAGATAGCTGGTGTTAGCCTCTCAAAGTGGATTCTATGGTCGAGGCTGAAAACCACATGGCCTGGATAGTTCCTAATGGCGCGCTTTCTTCCGCTCCAAAACAGGGATGGCGTTTGCCCGAAGCGACTGGAAACCATTCGTTCTCCTTGCTGGCTCTCTTCCAGGGACACAGAGCGCTGCTTTAGCATTGTGGCTGTTAGTACTCATAAGTCCTTTCCAGTCTGGTAGGCAAACCCTCGTCCTTCTGGAAGATGTGTGAGAGCTCTGTCTCCAGGCACTCTGGCAACCAGACGGGTGACTACAATGTTCTGGAAATTAGGGGCATTTCCTTACAACACTGGTGGACTGTGATTTCACATTTGGAGCATCATAATTAAACCTACCTATTTGTAACAACAACAAAAACACAAATGGTGTGTAGGGCTGTCAACTACAGGTTGGAAAATCCCTGGAGATTTGCGGGTAAAACCTGTGGTGGGTGAGGTTTCAGTAGATGTGGGACCTTAGTGGGGTATAAACCAATAAAGTCCAAAGTGCAAGATGTCATAGTCCCGCTGTACAGTGCACTGGTCAGTCTGCACCTGATATGCAGTTCTGGAGGCCTCACTTCAAGAAGGATGTGAACAGAGCGGAGCGAGTGCAGAGGAGAGCAACAAGGACAAGCAGGGTTCTGGGGACCAAGCCCTATGAGGAAAGGCTGAGGGACTTGGAAATGGAGAAGAGGAGAGGAGAGAAGAGGAGGTTGAGGGGGGGGGGCATTTGAAGGGTTGTCACTTAGAGGAGGGGAGAAAACTGTTCCTGTTGGTAGGAAAACCCTTTTTACAGTAAGAGTCATTCAGCAGGGAGGTATGCAATCCCCCTCACTGACAATCTTTAAGCAGCAGCTGTATGAACACTTGTCAGGGATGGTCTAAGCTAATCCTGCACTGATCAGGGGGTTGGACTGTGATTCTATTATTCAATCATAATTTCCCCAGGGGAACTGATCTCTGATCTGTGTAGTCTGGAGATCTAGGGCTGCCAACTTCTAAATAAATAAATAAATAGTTGGGGCCTCGAGATCTGGAATTATAACTGGCCTCCAGACTACAAAAATCAGTTTTCCTGGAGGAAAATGGCTGCTTTAGAGGGTGGACTCCACAACATTAAATCTGGGAGATCATCAAGACCTACCTGAAGGTTGGCAGCCCTAATGGTGTGTCCTTTGACTGAAGCTTCCTGCTTAAATCAGACGCCATTGAGAGTACATTTTAGGAAGCACGGCAGACAAAATCAACCCACTATGGATTTTACTCAGACATGCCAAGAACATGTGAAATACTGTCAAATGGCACATTGGGTATTTCCATTATGGACGATTGGGGAGGGGGGGGGAAGCCCAGCACCTACCTACTCACGAGTAATGAGCAATGCTTGAGTCACTGAAGGTCAGGAGCTCTCCTATCCTGTTTCCATTTGACAACAGCATGGAGGACACCCTTTTGCGAATGGGAAAAGTGGGATTCTGTGCAGGTTTTCTAGATGAAGTGAATCATTTGAAACAGATCAACTGTATAGTTAATCTTGCTAATCAAATTATATTTATGATAAGGACTGCTATCCTCCTTTTAATGACTAACCTCCACAGGAACTACTAATACATGAAAAGTCCCTCCAGTAACTGGAAAAACTTGCCTTTCTTCAGAGCAATGTTTGCGTTCCAATGACCCCTTTAAGACCAACAATGTTTTATTCAACAAATAAATGTTGAATAAAACTTTGTTGGTCTTAAAGTTGCCGCTGGACTCAAACTTTGGTCTGCTGCTTCAGACCCTTCAATCCATGCCTTTCCACAGAAAAGGAAGCACCATAGGCTCAATCTTTGCCCTGCACTGCCACCTGCTGATAATTTGCCAAATGACAACTGCCTTTGTATGTCTCACTGAATTTCAAGTAGGCTCCTTCCACTCAGGCTACATAGGTTTCATAGATTGCAATGGAAGACTTATGTGTGCCTTTAGATTGTGTGTGTTGAAGTGGTTACTGCATATGCATTGAACTCAGTCTGCCCTATAATTCATTTGGCTCTATGACCATCTCTTCTTGCATTCTACCTCTAATAGCGGAGCAAGAGGGCCGTGGGAACCTCACAAGCAGGCACATAGGTAAGAACTCTCCCCCCACACTGCTCCTGTCAGGTATGCTGCCTCTGAACACAGAGATTTTTGTAAATAAATAAATGAAACATTACAGATCAAAAGCAAATAAAACCCCCAACCCCAAGGATGCTTGCTGTTCACTTTGCATCCAAAGCCCTGGCAACCAAAGAAGACATGCAGTGCATTCTGAAGATCTTCAATGAGGTGGCTGAATGCCCCTCTTTAAACAGCTGATTCCACAGGAAGGGCGCCATGATGGAAATGGCCAGGCTCTGGCTGATACCAGGTGGGCCACGGTAGGCAGGGGAATAGCCAGCAGGCAGCAACCTGATTACTACAATTGGTTCATGGAACTGTTGAGTAATTATGGTAATTCATTTGGGGCCACAGCCTCCACATTAATTTTAAGAGGGTTCTCTGTCAGCACAAGGACAGGAAACAAGAAGTTAACTGTTCTCAAGTACTCCATACCTGTTGTTGGCTCTCCCAAGTACTCAGCATTTAAGGTCTGTTTATGAAAATACTTCTAGCTAACAGAACAATTTAAGGGCCATCTCACACCCTAGTAGGAGTATGAGTCCTTGGAGGAATACAGCAACTTGGGGATGCCAAATACTTCTAGCTAACAGAACAATTTAAGGGCCATCTCACACCCTAGTAGGAGTATGAGTCCTTGGAGGAATACAGCAACTTGGGGATGCCAAATACCTGGAAAGACAGGAAGAGACGGAATGACCCATGGCCATGAGCAAAGAGAAGTTATAAATTCTCTGGATGCAAAGGGAAGTAGGCATGTTTTAAGAGTCCATTTTGGCAAAGTCCATCTTGAAAGTCATCATTGCGACTTAACAAAAGGCAGTCATCCTAGACAAAGACTCCAAAGTAATGGTAAGTTTTTAGAATGCGGTCACTTCTAAGTTTAAAGAACCTGCCTTAGAATAAGACAAGCTATGGCATGTATAAAGCTGAGGGATGGAGGACTACATGTTGGCACCTTTTCTTTGTATTCCTTGCTCAATCTTGCTCAATCTGTTGCTGTACAGGGCCTGGGTATGGATATTTTTTTTCCAGTAAATCCTTTTCTATTTTAAATGCTGGTAGTTGTTCTCTACACCACACATAACTTCACCATTCAAACAAGGTGTCCAAAATGGGTGCAAGGGTAAGGGAGGCAGTTGGTTGTTAGATTGCTATTTCCCTGGGAGTACACAAGTGCAGTATGCTGTCCCCATAGCAACCAGTAGTTGGGTAGTGGGAGACATGGGAATGAAGCAGTACCTTTAAGCACTATTGTGGATGGAATGCTAGGAGTTCTGGTCCTCTTGAAGGGTAGTTGACCAGTTCTTGACAGTGACAATACCAGAGAGAAGTGAGAAAACCCCTCAGACAATTGGGTATACTTGTCACCAGTCAAAGATTCAGAATGGACATTGAGTGCCTAGATGTCTCAGATGGCCAAAACCAGGACTTTTTTGTAGCAGGAACTCCTTTGCATATTAGGCCACACACCCCTGATGTAACCAATCCTCCAAGAGCTTACAGGGCTCATAGTGCAGGGCCAACTGTCAGCAGGGCAGATGCTAGGGTTTTCGATGCCCTAGGTGAGCTGCCCACTAGCGCCCCCCAATTTTTTCTTAAAAAAACCAGATAATTGTAGGAGAAATGAAGAAACTTGAAACTATTTACATTTTTAATTTATAGTTTTCTATCTTAAATTTTATTTTCTTTTTTAAAAATTGTGAGATTAAGCAATAAAAATTGTGAGAATACTCCTTGATCCTTTTAGCTGGAGGTGCCTGGGACAAGATCTTCACATGACAATTTCTACTTGCTCTTTTAGTTGGAGGTGTCAGTGACAAGACCTTGTGCATGTGAGAAAGATGCTATGGCTCCTACCCCATGGCTCTGTTAAAGTAGAGTAGGAAGGATGAGTGGCAGCATACAACTTCAACAGCAGCCAATTTTTATTAACTGTAATTGGCTCTTCTTTAGCTTTTACAATTGGTTAATTTATCCCTGCTGGGCTCCGAGGAGCACACTGCGCAGGCGCCATCTGCTTTCGCATTTCCTGAGTCTGTAACAGACCCAGGGAACACAAAACCATCTGGGCAGTGTCTGTGCTCCATGAAGCCTGCTTTCCAGGGCTTTTTTAATAGCAAGAACTCCTTTGTATATTAGGCCATACACCCCTGATGTAGCCAATCCTCCAAGAGCTTACAGGGCTCTTAGTACAGGGCCTACTGTAAACTCCAGGAGGACTGGCTGCATCAGGGGTGTGTGGCCTAATATGTGAAAGAGTTCCTGGCGCAACCCCCCCCCCCCTGCTGCCTTCCATTGGGGAAGGCAGGCTCCAAGGAGCACACACACTATGCTGGTCTAGTGGCGCACCCTAGACCATGTGGTGCCCTAGGCGGCCGCCTACTCCTACACACCAGCCATGATTGTAAGCTCCAGGAGGACTGGCTACATCAGGGGTGTGTTGCCTAATATGCAAAGGAGTTCCAGCTACAAAAAAAAGCCCTAGCCAAAACAGAACAGGGCCTGTGAGTCAGTGGCACTGTTCCATGACAGTATGGATTGTCTGCCAAAGTCTCGAGGCAACAGGAGGAAGGTTGCGGGCCTAGCTTGCCTGGGAAATTATAGATGTTTGTATGCAAATGCTAGAAGTGTTCGAAGTAAAATTGGTGAGTTGGAATGTTTAGTGTTGGGAGAAAACATAGACATTGTGGGAATGTCAGAAACATGGTGGAATGAGGAGAATCAGTGGGACATGGTGATTCCTGGATATAAGTTATATTGGAAGAATAGGGAGGGAAGGGTTGGAGGTAGGGTGGCTCTGTATGTCAGAGAGGGTATACAGTCCAGTAAGACTGAGGTCAGAGAATTAGATTCCCTTCTAGAAATGCTTTGGGTTGAAATAGAGGGCCCAAAAGGAAATTTAACTATGGGAGTTTGTTATCGCCCACCAAATCAAAAGATAGAGGATGATTATAATATGATGGAAGGATTAAAGATAGTGGCTAAATGTAAAAACTGTGTCGTAATAGGTGATTTTAATTACCCACAGATTGATTGGGTCAATATGTGTTCTGGTCGAGAGAAAGAGATTGAGTTTCTTGATACTCTCAATGACTGTGCTATGGAACAGATGGTCTCAGAACCTACCAGGGTTGGGGCGATCCTGGATTTGGTCCTAAGCAATGCCCAAGATGAAAAAGTGATCGCACCGCTTGAGAGCAGTGACCATAACGTTATTGATTTCACCATTTGTATAAGAACATAAGAGAAGCCATGTTAGATCAGGCCAATGGCCCATCCAGTCCAACACTCTGTGTCACACAGTAGCCAAAATTTTATATATATATATATGCACACATATATATCTAACCCCCTCTTGAAGTTGGCTATGCTTGTGGCCGCCACTGTGTGACGCAGAGTGTTGGACTGGATGGGCCATTGTCCTGATCCAACATGGCTTCTCTTATGTTCTTATATATGGGAGGAGATGGTCCTTCAGTTCATAGGCCTAAACCAGTATGTTTTTATTAGTGTTCCACTCATAATGTTACTTTTTAGAAGAGTTGCTAACTGTTGCTTAATCTCATTCATGTATAAATCGGCCAACACCTTGAACTGCCTAGCATCCTGATCAGTATGCTATCAATGCCAAAGAAAAATTTAACTGGGCAGATTTAAGGCTGTCCAAATTTTTACTGGCAGAAACTAAGCAGGTAACATCATCCTGTTACTTTACCTTCATTGTTTATATCCGGTTGATGGAGACAAATGGATGATATAATTGACAAGAGAAGACCAGCTTTTTGCATGTTGCTATTTAGCTTTGGGGGAAAAGACAACAAAGAAACATAACCAATTATTTCTGCAGGTGCAGTGCCTCTCCTCTCTGCTGCACGGCAAGCTGCACCTCCAGAAGTTCCCTCTTCTCCACAGTTGTTAAAATTAGAGTTCTGTCCCCCTTTCAGAGGGTGTCCATGCTGGTCTGCTGTAGAACAGCTAGAATCTAGTCCAGGAACTAGGGTTGCCAATCCCCGGGTGGGGGTAGGGGATCCCCCGGTTTGGACGTCCTCCTCCTGCTTCAGGTCATCAGAAAGTGTTGGGGGGGGGCAATGGAAATATCTGCTGGGCACTTCATTATTCTCTATGGAGACTGATTCCAACAGGGTATAATGGAGAATTGATCTGCAGGTATCTGGGGCTCTGGGGGGGGGGGCTGTTCTCTGAGGTAGAGGCACCAAATTTTCAGCATAGCATTCAGTGCCTCTCCCCAAAAGACCCCCCCAAGTTTCAAAAAGATTGGGCCAGGGCATCCAATTCTATGAGCCCCTTAAGAAGGTGCCCCATCATTTATCATTTCCAATGGAGGGAAGGCATTTAAAAAGTGTGCGGACCCTTTAAATGTGATGGCCAGAACTCCCTTTGGAGTTCAATTATGCTTGTAACAGCCTTGCGTCTGGCTCCACCCCCAATGTCTCCTGACTTCTCCCTCAAAGTCTCCTGGCTGCACCCTCAAAGTCCCCAGATATTTCTTGAATTGGACCTGGCAACCCTACCAGGAGCACCTTAGAAACCAACAAGATTTGGGGGCTATAAACTTTTAAGAGTCAAAACTCTCTTCATCAGATACTTGATGGAGGGAGCTTTGTGGTCTCTAAGGCACTACTTGGCATCACTGAAGCTGGGGCTTCTGTTGCAGGCTGGGATTCAAAGGTAGATTCCAGTTTTGCTTAAGGTTGCCAGGTCTGTGTTGGAAAATACCTGGAGACTTTGGGGGTGGATCCAGGAGAGGGCGGGGTTTGGGGAGAAAAGGGTCCACAGCCGGGCTTTTTTTGTGGAAAAGCCTAGCAGGAATTTATTTGTATATTAGGCCACACCCCTGATGCCAAGCCAGCTGGAACTGTGTTCCTGTGTATTCCTGCTCAAAAAAAGCTTTGGTCCTCAGCAGGGTACAATGCCATAGAGACCACCCTTCAAAGCAGCCATTTTCTCCAGGGACTGATCAAAGCCACCAAGTAATACACCGTCTTTCAGTTTGCAAAAATATATTATAAGGATTGTGTACAACACATAATAAGCGATATGATAATGATAGAGGCCGGCGGTGCTAGGGCCTTTTAAAGTAACAGAAACCCCAAAGGGCAAAAAACCCAAAAAACCCCGTCCCCAAATGAATAGATGTAAGTCCAAACTTGGAAATAGCCCAACTGAAATTCACAAGGTGGGTGCTCCTGAGGAGTGTAGCTTCAATGCAGCCACTTGAAGATACACTCCTCAGGAGCACCCACCTTGTGAATTTCAGTTGGACTATTTCCAAGTTTGGACTTTTATCTATTCATTTGGGGACCAGTTTTTTTTGGCCCCTTGTGGTGTCTGTTATTTTAAAAGGCCCTAGCACTGCCGGCCTCTATCATTATTGCATTGTTTATTATGTGTTGTACACAATCCTTATAATATGTTTTTGCAAACTGAAAGACGGTGTTTTAGTGGTGGCTTTGATCAGTCTACTGATTACACCAAGTGCCCTTCAAGCAGCACATTTTCTCCAGGGAAGCTGATCTCTGCCAGCTGGAGATCAGTTGTAAAAGCAGGAGATCATCAGATCCCACCTGGAGGCTGGCAACCCTAGACTTTTGCTTAGACAGAAGCCTTCCGCTCCACGTGCCCGGACAATCTTTCTTTGCTATCTTTCGGCATGCCAGGCTGATATTCAAAACACACAAGGCCATCAGTAAAGATAAAGAATTGGCAAAGGAAATCTTACATAGAACAGTTGGCAAGTCTACTATAAAGTTAAATTAGGAAGCCAAGAAAGAGTGCGGAGAAATAAAGAGATCACATTAGACCATCTCATGGGATTCAAAAATAAAACATGAAGGAGAAATTGGAAGCTTAGTCTATAGCTAACAAACTGGCTCCAATCAATGCTGCTTAGCCTGGGGGTGTTTCCAATCTGCATGTGATGGCAACTGCCAGATGGGCTGCGGTCTTTCAGTCGGGTGGTGTGTTGTTGTTTTCGGTGCTCTTCCATCTCCATGAATCAACAAAATGGGGATGTGGGGAAGTCACACCAGCGAAAAGGGAAGCTGACATTTTGCTTCTCTGCAGAGTTTGCTTATTCCTTCTTTTTTTACGCAATCCCCCCTGCAGTGGGGGTGTTTGACACTGATAAATCTTTAAAAATATGTCCAAAATGTATGCATTGAAAGAAGCCTTTAAAGTACCTCCACTTATATTTATATGTGAGAGGATAGTACACAGGACAAAAGCATTCAGGTTAGCGGTGGCCCTTATCCTCATCCTTTAATTTTTATTTCCTTTACATTTCTCTTTTTCTTTCCTAGGTCAAGGTTTATTTTTCTTGTACCTTAGTTGCAAGATAGAGACTTTTTAACTTAAAAAAAATGGTTGTATAGTGCATATGTATGTGCTGCCAAGTGGCAACCAATTTATGGCGACTCCAGCAAGGGGCTTTCAAGACAAGTGAAAGCAGAGGTGGTCTGCCATTGCCTTCTTCTGCAGAGTCTCCCTTGGTGGTGTCCCATTCAAGTACCAACCATGCTTAGCTTCTGTGATTTCAAGACAAGTGAGAAGCAGAGGTGGATTACCATTGCCTTACTCTGCAGAATTTTCTTTTGTGGCCTCTCGTCCTAGTACTGATCCTAGTTACCTTCCAATATCTGATGAGATAGGGTTATACTATGCCTCCTTCCCTCCCTGTTGTGTAATAACGTAAGATAAATAAATATCCCTGTGTGTTCCTGGGTGTAATATATGCATGCCATTTGATGATAATGTAAGCCAAATTGCCCTCAATAGAGGTTGGGGAATTTTATGGTGGACAACTATGGCTCAACGGGATCCAGAATCTATATATACAAGAGATGATCTCCAGAAACTTTCACTGAATCAATGAGGAGACAAATTAACTAAAACAATTGGGTTTTTATTAGAAAAATAGAACACACATACAAGGCAATGAATACATACAACACTCACACAGAGCTAGGAAAACAGATATGAAATTGATAGGGGTAACATCAGGATAAACACAGACAAGGGAATACTGTACGTACCTCTCGAAGTCTTCTCTTGAAGCTCCAATAGCTACAAAAAGGAATAGGGTAGCAAGGCATGACCTGCATGGCAAGCTATTGGTGGCCCTTAACTGATCAGGTTTTGCAGCCAAACTACATGCTGGAGCATCTGATCAGTGTTCCCCAACTTTGACCCTAAGTTAAATGGGTTCCTCCAGATTTCCAACCAAAAATTGGTAATGGTCAATTTTGTAGGTGCTTGGTTTTGCTTACAAAACTTTCTTTTCAGAAGAACCTGTATCAGTGGTTCCCAAACTTTTGGGGGCCACCACCCAGGGCCAGCTCTGCCACTAGGCAAATTAGGCAATTGCCTAAGGCACTGGCCTTCTGGGGGCATCAAATTCGGTGCCCCCATGTGACTCAGTGATGTTATCAGTGCAGGGGGGCACGCGCCAGAAGTTAGTCTAGGGCTGGCCCTGCCACCGCCCCCTTGGTTCCATAAACACACCCCCAGTGCACTTGCCCTATAAAAAGCCTTATGCAGAATTATTTTAGTTTTCCTTCAGTTGCCCAAATTTTTCCTCCCTTCCCCATTTTAAAAAGATATTGAGAAATTTGAAATCCTTATATAATCTAGAAATATTAATATTTGATAAGTTGTGGTAAAAATAATACACGTGGCTAAAAAGCACACATCAGAATCAGTAAGTTCAGTAACCAAGAACAGAGGAAAATAAATGCCACTCTCAATAATATTATGTTAAGGACTTATCAGCAAAAACTTGAACAATGACAAAGAGAAAAAAAAACATGCAGCAATGACAGTTTCTCAGACCATGGCATACTGGTCTGGCTAGAGCTTTGGGGGTGTACTTACTTACTAAACATTCCAATAGTTTCCACCAAAGTTCAGCACTATGCAGAGGGAGAAACTTGGGACTGCCATTGTGGCCGCATGGTGCCATAGCCTGGTCAATTGTAAATAAGTGAACAACACAATTGAAGGGGTCATTTCCAGCACCTCCACACCCCCCCCCCCCTTGCCTCTTAGTGCCCCCTAGGTAATTCCACCTCCCACTTTGGGAACGTCTGACCTAAACAATTATTCCCCTTTGACTCTGCTGTTGTTGAAACAGAGGAAATTGCACTTCATATAAATGACTCGAAGACACCCCCCACCCCTCAAATAAAATTTCAATTTGTTGTTTTTGGTTCACAAATTGTCGCTGGGGGGGGCAGGCTATGTTTTCTATCTCACCCGTGTAATGAAATCTTCAGGTGCAAATTTAGATCCAAGTGTTGTTGATGTTAGGATGACACAGGGATATTTTTCAAAATGAAAGCTATGAATAGAATGTTTGAGAACAGAACTCTGAAGGGTGATAGGAATAAATTTGATTCCTGTGGCGGAAGCTTCTGACTTGATGTTGTTCTGTATTGGGCAACAGCTTTCCTGCTAAGAATGCAAAACACACTCTTCGTTTTGTACCCCCCATGGGAAATTTCCAGAGGAAATCTGCCATATCACCTGTAGGGGGAGCCATGCAGTCAATTCCTGATTTGAATGCTTTAGCCTTGAGTATTCTAAGAGGGCATGTATTTACTGTATTCATAGGCTTCTTATGCACACACAATTTACTGCAGAGAATTCGAGCAGTCAAGCCTTTAAGCTTGACTTCAGATTCTGGGCCTGCCATACCCATCATTCTTTTTCTTCGGTGAATTTATTCTACAGTCCAGACACAGCACTGCCTTCTCCTGTTACCCCATTGACACTGGACTAGGGTTGCCAGGTCCAACTCAGGAAATACCTGGGGGCTTTGGGTGTGGAGAGTTTGAGGGTGGAGTCAGGAGCAAGGTTGTGTAAGCACGACTGAACTCCGAAGGGAGTTCTGGCCATCACATTTAAAGGGACTGCAGTCAGGGCTTCTTTTTTTTGTAGCACGAACTCCTTTGTGTATTAGGCCACACACCCCTGATGTAGCCTAATATGCAAAGGAGTTCCTGCTACAAAAAAGCCCTAACTGCAGTCCTTTTAAATGCCTTCCTTCATTGGAAATGGAGGATGGGGGCACTATCTTTTGGGGCTCATAGAATTAGACCCCCTGGTCCAATCTTTTTGAAATTTGGGGGGTGTTTTGAGGAGAGGCACTGTATGCTGTACTGAAAATATGATGCCTCTACCTCAAAAACAGCCACCCAAGAGCTTCAGCTACCCAGTTTGATTCTCCATTATACCCTATGAGTACTGGTCTCCATAGGTTATAATGGAGTGCTCAGCTAATATTTCTTTTTTTTTTTTAGTCTTTAAATTTTTTTATTTTTTCAAATGAAAAAGGAAAAGGGGAAGTGGATATAGAAAAGTAATAAAACATCTGTTCAAAAAGTATAGAAAACATTCTGCATATCACTGTATCACCAAATGTAAAGTTCCATCATATCATTATTATTACACATTTAGCCTCTTATCACATTAGTCATATAGAGTTATATTGTAAGTTCCCATTTAGATTGTCAATTTAGTTCATGTTTGGTTTATATTCCAATCAAATAATTTGAAGGGTATCTACCACCATTCATCATTAGTTATCTATCCATACATATAACTTCTCCCAATATTTTCTTGCTTTCTCTTTGGATTTCCCAGCAAGCATTAAAGATAAATAGTCCATCACCGCTACTTCCAGTACTTTCTCTATTAACTCTTGCTTTGTAGGTCACTCTTAGAGCTTCCATTTCTGAGCAAATAAAATCCTAGCTGCAGTATTAATGTGTGCCATCAAATGTCTTATTTCTTTTGTATAGTCATTCGGGAACATATTCAACAAAAACAGTTCTGGTTTAAGTTGGATCTGCATCTTCAAAATCTTTTGTAATAGTTCATGGACCATCTTCCAATAATCTTTCACCTTCTCACAAGTCCACCACATGTGGTAAAACGACCCCACCTGCTTTGTACATTTCCAACATTTGTTAGACATATTAGAATACATTTTAGAAAGTTTTTGAGGAGTTACATACCATCTATAGAACACTTTATACAAATTTTCTTTAAAAGAAACTGATTTAGTTAGCTTAATATTTGAATTCCATAGTCTCCCATTCATCTAACATAATAGTACGCCCTATATTTTTCGCCCATTGTACCATACAGTCTTTCACAATCTCATCTTGCATCCTCATCCGTAGTAAATAAGATTAAATTTTCAAAATTAATTTTTCTTGAGGGCCTAAAAATATCTTATCAAATGGATATTGATCCATGTTAAACCCTATTACCTTGTCCTTTACATATCTGGACTGAGCCACCAGCCTATATCAATATTCTTGGTTTCTAGTTCTTCTTTAGTTTTTAGTTGCTTATCTTGTTGCAATAAATTCTCATACTTATAGTATTGGTTTAATTTCATAAGATTTGGTGGTGTAAAAGCTTCTACAGGGGATACCCATCTTGGAATACTGTTGTAGATTTTTGGTTTTAACCAGGCCCATGCATGGTAGACCGATTTCCATAGCCAGTGATTTTTGAAGTAGAAGTGCCCTTCTAGTCTTTGATGCCACAAATACGCATGCCAGACTTGGGTAAGTTCATGGCACTCCAAAAGGAGCTGACTTCTATCTTGTAACAAAGCCCAATCACTCAACCAAGTCAACACTGAGGCCCTGTGATACAGTTGCCTGTCTGGTAGGCCTAGACCTGCTCTTTTTTTACAGTCCTGCAATACTTTAAGTTTAATCCTTGGCTTTTTCTTCTGCCAAATATATGTCGAAATCATCTTGTTCAATTCTTGAAAGAAGGCATTAGTTAAGAGTACTGGGATAGTTTGAAATACGAATAGAAATCTTGGCAATACGTTCATTTTAATCGAAGCTATTCTTCCCATTAATGATATATCCAAATTCTGCCATTGCCCCAATCTCTTTGGATTTCTTTAAGCAATTTATCATAGTTACCCATCTTTAAGGTACTGCATTTGTTTGATATATAGATACCTAAGCATTTCACTTTCTTCTCATAGGAAAATGTAGACTTTTCTTGAAAGGATTGGATTTGTTCTATTGTCATATTCTTAGTCAAAAATTTCGTTTTCCCAAAATTTATCTTCAATCCTGCCCAATAACCAAATTGGGTAATCTTATTTGTCAAGCAGTCAATTGAGTTAAGTGGTTGTTCTAATATGAAGACCAAATCATCTGCAAATGCGCTCAATTTGTAATGCTCACCCTTGACCAACGCACCTTTAATATTAGAATCTTCTCAGCTAATATTTCTTCTCTCCCCCCGCCCCACAATTTCTAATAGCCCTGAAGTCAGGGAGTGCCCGCAAACCAGGGGATCCCCTGCTCCCAACTGGGGATTGGTAACCCTAAACCAGATGGTGAGAGAGGGCAGCTCAGATGGGATCACTTGGTGTGTGGGGAGTCAATGGCTCTTAGTGTAAAGACAATCTCATGCTAACACCTAAATCTCTTGCCACTATTTATCTAGCTTCATCAGACCTTCTATTGTCACCTCTCTTCTGCTCACCCATCATATTCCAGTCATCCTGTTTTTAGTGTTGCTTATTTATTCAGCTTTTCTCCCAAATAGGAACCCAAAGAGTAGGGTTGCCATGTACCTGGTGCGCCCTGGAGCTCTCCTGGAATTAGAACTGATTTCCTGAGTTCCATTGGAGAAAATGGCAGCTCTGAAGGGTGGGCTCTATGGCATCACTTTCCTGTTGAGGTCCCTCCCTTCCTCAAACAGCCTTGTTCAGGTTCTGAATAATGTGCATTGAATCCTGGCCTGTCACCTCTGAGTAGAGAAATTTCTGGATATTTGGGTCTGCAGCCTGGGAAGGATGGGGTTTGGGAAGGGATGGAATCTCAACCAGGGAATAATGCCATAGAGTCCACCCTCCAAGGCAGCCATTTTCTCCTATGGAACTGCTTTCTGTCATCTGGAGATCAGTTGTAATTCTGGGAAATCTCCATGTACCACCGGAAGCTCAGCAACCCTATTTGAGTCTCAGTGAGAAAGGAAGACTATAAATATTGGAAATAAATAAATAACACAACATATCTAATAGTGAAGTGTCTGGTCACTGTGCCATTCATGAAAGCATCATGGTCAGGTCCAAACTTCCCAGAGGTAAAGTTGGGGGTCTCTCCATATGTGGGGGGAAAACATGATTGTGAAAATTATCCCAAAAAACATGATTGTGAAAATTATCCCAAAAAGATCCACCACCCCCAATCCCTGTTTTCTGAACACGTTTTTAGTCTAGGAACACTTACTTGTGTTTTTCCTGGCATGTGTCATCTTGCTTTTAAGAGTCAACAAACAACAGAGAGATATCTCTTTCTTTTTGGACATGTGTTAAATCTTTTCTTGGAGTAAACAAACAGCATTATCTGGGTTGGCCACCCTGCCACACATACCCTGCACACGCTTCCTTGGGAGTAAGCCCCATAGTATCCCCAAGCAGGGGGTGCTTCCCTGTCCGAATCAGAACCACAGCACCTGGGATTGCAGTGTTGCATGCAGCCAGCAGGGCTCTTTCCTTCTCTGGTCAGCCTGCAGCCCTGTTCTTCCTTTCTCTACTTCTAGTTTCTTCAGCCCAGCAGATGCATTGCTAGGAATGACCAGGGCTTTTTTTTTTTAGCAGGAACACACAGGAATGCAGTTCTGGCTGGCTTGGTGTCAGGGGGCATGGTCTAATATACAAATGAGTTTTTGCAGGGCTTTTTCTACAAAAAGACCTGTGTAAAACATCAGGGGGTGTGGCCTAACATGCAAATGAATTCCTGCTGGGCTTTTTCTACGAATAAAGTTCTGGGAATGACCATCACCTACTGCCAGCTTTTTTAACTGGAGATGCTGGGATGTCATAATTTCTTTTCTTTTCAGCGCTCTCCAAAAGGTCCATGTTTTCTGGTGGAAAATTGGGGAAGAGGAGTCTTTGGAAGACACCCCACCATTTCTCCTGATTTTCCTCCATTTTCCTCCCTCCTGCACATTCACATCTCTGCACACTTACCCTTCCTGAAGGAGAAAGAATGTCGGAGCTAACTCATGCCTTCCAATAAAAGTCCATCTGTGCTGCACCACTTGGACCAACAGAAAGCGGAGCCCAGCCCATCCTCACCGCTTCTCCTCCCAGATCTCCCCTTACTTTTTGCCCCAGCCTGAGTGAGAAGGGGAACAGAGGCTCCTGTCCACCAGCCACTGCCCAGATTATGAGTGAGAGGCAAAGCAGCCCACCAGTGGGGCCCCACAGTTCCCTCTAAGCCCTGGGAGGACTTAGTGGCGGCTGCGGCTGGGAAAGGCAGGAAAAGAGCGCTGGCCACCCCTGTGGCCAGATGGTGCTCCAGGTGATGCCTACCTTGCTGACTCCCTGGTGCCGGCCCTGTCTATAAATCATTTTTATTTCAGTTTATTCTCCCCAATTTATTTTCTACCAAATTTTCACTTCCAAAACTTCATTTTCCCAGATTTATTCCTCTCTCTGAAAATTTCCTTTATATTTTCCAAAATTAATTGTGCTTTTTGTTTTTCCCACCCCAGTTTACTCTGAATGCAAAGAAAAAGAAAGATGTTTTTTCCAGTCATTCCCCCTCCAATAAGGAAAAAAAATATGAATATTTCTCAATTGCATGCCTAGGAGTTCCAAGCATAGACTTTACAGCACACATCCAGCCTCTAAGACTGTGGCAGATTTGAGGTAAATGTAATTTAGTTAGGCCCGCAATCCTGCTGGGATTAAGTCTCTGTTTATTGACCATATCCATTGCTTTTTCCAGGTGTTTGTTCAGGGTTTCCACAGACCCACTTGACTCAGCTGTTTGGCAGGTACTATATTTATTGTATGCATTATGATGGAACAGTCTTTTTGCTCCATTCTCTGATATTCTTGTGCATTGACTTAGTCTCATGGGATGAAGTCCCTCTCCCTCCCTCCCTCCCCCTTAGAGCTGTTCTGATATTTTGTTAGAATTGTGAATTGCATGATCTCCTTAGTCCTGAAAGCAGTTGCTGCCATCCCTGTGTCTTCTTTGTTTAAAAATGGGTGTTGTTTTGAAAACCATTCATCTGTGCTGGGTGAACCTAAAAGCAGGAACCCAAGTGCATCCCCTAGTCCTGATCTGCAAGCAAAAGGGAACATCACAGGTATCATCAGTATGTTAGTGGCACTCTATGCATGCCAGATGCTGACCCACCAACAGCTGCAATCCATCAAGATGTGCCAATCTCCTCTTCTCACTACCCTTCATTATTTCTATACCCACTGATCTGATTAATTGGGAGGGCATGTTATGAATAATCCGTGAAAGATGTTTCACACACCAATGCTTGTTTGGAGCCCCTAAAGCCGCCTTGATTTTATGTATCTATCTATCTATATAATTTATTCATGTAAGTCCTACAGACTATCTGGCATCCTAGGCAAGGCTAACTTTGGGTGCATTTTCTTATTTGGCAGATTCAGAGTTCTTATGAAGCTCTTTTAAAATGCTTAAGAACCTATTGTACCATAGAGTTTTCCCTCCCAAATTGCTAGAGCGCCTGGAAACCCATAGAGTTTTCTCGGAAACACCTAGAGCGGCTGGCGCGTGGTGTCACCGGCACGATGATGTCACTTCCGGGTGATGTCATTGTGCTGGCGATGTCCAGGGAGGTTCCCCCTGCTGACCCAATGTGGGCGGGTGGGTTGGGAACCTCCAGGGTGGGAGAAACCCTGCCCAGCCTGGGGGCTTGGCAGCCCTAATGGTAATGGGTGAGTCATGTGGGAGGCATCCAATTCAGTGCCCCTGGAATGCCAGTGCCCTAGGCAACTGCCTAAGTTGCCTGGTGGCAGGGCCAACCCTGCCTGCAGTGATGCTCAAATAATCATTATTTTTGCTGATCAAGTTTATTCAGAAGTAGGCAAGTCTCAGTGGAGTATGTGTTTCTAGAGGTGTGTGTTTGGATATTTCTGATCTAAAATCGTGCCCCAAATTCTCTGTTTACTTTCAGATTGGATATTTCCAGTCAAAAACTAAACAGGGAGTTTCAGGCACTATTTTCAATGGGAAATATCTGAATACATACCCCTAATTAGAGGTTTATGGGACTGAGTTCAGTGGGCCATAATACCAGCTTAATCCTGGTTGCTATAAATAACCTCATGTAGGAAGATCTTGCAAGTATCCAGATTCTGTGTCATTTTGACCTGGTGAGTGGATGGCATAGACCAGACAGTTCTTGCTGCTGAGTTTAAAATGGAAAGAAAATGTAATCTCTTCATTAGGTGACACCTGATTATTTAAAGCAGTATGCTTCTTCAAACCATATAAAGCACACACTTCTCAAGTTCATTGCCTTTATACCAGAAACCTTTACTTATCTCCTATATCGTTTGCACAGTTCACACGGTACCCGAGGGGAATTGCCCCATTTTCACCTCCCTCGCTCTTCCCGCCACTCTTGCCATTCCATTTTTGCCTCCCCCGCTCTTCCTGTTGCTCTCGATGCCCCATTTTCACCAACCCTGCTCTCCCCGCTGCTCTCGCTGCCCTTGCTACTGCTGCCACTCTCCTTTTTAATTTATTTTAAGTATGTGATGTCATTTTGGGCCTCAGGCCCCCCCCTACCTAAAATTTTCTGGCTATGGGCCTGTCCCCCTCCCCCTGTCATTAGGGCTAGAAGGGCAGAGCTTTTATTTTCTTGCTTGTCAAGTTGCAGTTTTCAAGGCAAGAGACCTTCAGAGGTGGTTTTGCCATTGCCTGCCTCTGCACGGCAACCCTGGACTTCCCTGGTGGTCTCTCATCCAAATACTAACCACGGCCAACACTGTTTAGCTTTTGAGATCTGACAAGATTGGCCTAGCCTGGACTGTCCAAGACAGGTCATGACAGAGCTACTCCAAATAAAAGGACAGAAGGGAATTTATTTGAAATGTAGCTGTAGCGTCTTGTGCTGAAATAAAGCACAGCGTGGCCATGCCGCCGTGGCGACCAGGGGAAGTCCCCTGGTCACCCAGCGCAGCGCGCAAAAGGACTCAGCCAATCACGATCTGTGGCGGGAAGTTTGACTGGCCAGGATTGGACTGGGCCAGCTGGAGAGGTGTTCCGGATAAAGTGTATATAAAGTGGGTCCCGGCCCGCGTTGCCCTGTTCTGTGATGTACCTTCTAATAAAGTATGTTGCCTTCTGCACGTCTCGTCACTGAGTACATTACAGTAGCTAAAGAAACCTCTTTCACACAGTGGGTCTATTGTTTCCCCGGCCTAAACTTTGCAGGTAGAACTATGGCTATTTATTGACTACTTGCTAGCTCCTCCTCCTTCAAAAGCAAACACAATAGCTGCCTTATGAGGATGAGAGAAAACAGGCCACAACACACGTAATTACTTCACTGGAACCGATCATGTGGGAGGGACTAGTTGCTTGGCTGCAATCCAAAGAAAGTCAAGGCAGCCTTAGATGTCAGAGGGCTCCACCAGATACTCATGCTTCCCCTACTGGAACAGCTCATCAAGTCTGGCTAAGTGTTTGGATCCACTCTCTTGTGTTGTGCAAGTCCCCATAGCAATCTCATCGGTTACCTATCCCTTTTATTTAAAAAATCCTTCCCCATTTTCCCCACCATTCCTTTTGGTCCTGTTTTGGAACAACCATTCCCCTGTCTCTTCGCTTTGAGCTGGTTTCTCTGGACTAGCACAATAGACATGGGTGGGATTTGCCTGCTTGAGCCATTTGTGAGCGTGAGCCACAACTGAAGGAGCATTGTTGGAGACTTTGGGTCCCTATGAATTGTATTTAAGAATTGTAATATTCATTACTGCAAAATTTGTGGATATCCCTCGTTGATAAAAATCTGAAACAGGTGTAATAGAAGATGACAACCTGTCCAGGGAGTTCCTATATGTGTATTTGTCTACATGTGAGGATTAAATGCTTCGTCAACTACTGGAATAAAGTGCACTGATTCCTCTTTGGGAACAGGAAATTGACACTTGGAAATTGACATTTTTGGACTGCTTCTTATCAAGGGATGTGTTCTCTTTATGATTGTGGATATTTCCTGCTTGTTAATATATTAGTTATTTGTCACTATAACCTTTGGATTGTGTTTATAACCTCCAGATGGTGTTTGGTGTTCTCCTGCTATCCAGTAAAATTATCTGGTAGGAAGTGGTTTAGAATGTAAAATGGTACAAATATAAGATCCAATGACAGAATAGTAAAATTAACAAATTGAGCAAACCTTTGATCTGAGTAGCATGAGCATGCGAAAGCAACAAAACAGTAGTATGTCAAAATGTGAGAGTGTCTGTCAATGACTCTATTGCTATAAACATGGTCCAAAAGTATACATGTATACAGAGATCCTCTCAAATAGTTACACTATAACAAAGTTTCTTGTTGGACTAGGCCCCTTCTTCAGCAGCCTCTTGGGCCATCCAATTGAGACACGAGGCATTTCTCTCAGGAAATGCAAATGAAGGATCCTGGAGAGACCAATAGGGTGGATTACTGCGCATATAAGGGGGCGTATTTAACTCAGGCCAAATGTTTATAAGGAGTGGTGTTGGCTGTTTGTGTTCAGTTCTGCTCTTGTTCAAAAAATCTCAAGCTGGCTGAACTCACTATATAATAAGCATAAAGTATGAACTTATACGATTGGCTAAAATTATACCAGTACATCCAATTGCGTGCCTTTTTCTGTCTGCACAACATGACTTGAGGATGACCAAAGTGCAGTGCTTGCCTTCCATAGAAACTGCTTTTCATCTAACTCAGTTTTGGCAGCCATTTTGCCTTCCACTTGGCAAGCTAACTAGTAAGAAGGTATTAAGCAAACAGCACCTGCTGAAAGGAAGTATTTTATGTTATTCAGCAATAGCAGCATTTTTAAAAAAGCTGATTAGCCAGATGTGTCTTTCCCAAGCAGGCAATGAAAATCTGCTGTGAGTTGGAAGATACAACACGCACCTTGTGCTGTCCCAGGAATGAGAAATGAAATGAAAATTTTAGGTTTGTGTAAAGAAGGGGGAAAAGAAAGGGGGGGGAGAGAAAACCAGCTGTATTGCATGATATTAAGACAATAGTAGCATTGCAACAGAGTTTCTGTAATGAAGCATGCTAGCATCCTGAAGATTTTATTGTCAGTTCTACTAAGTGTGTAGGGGAACTTATGCTTTCAGGCAGAGAGTTCAGGCGGCATTGTTAGACTTATAAAGACATGATATGAAATCCATGGCTTACTTGAATGATTTCATTTCAGTAGAAGCTTGTGTGCAATGTGAAATTGCCAAGCATTTCTGCACTACACTGTTAAGGCCCTTCCTTTTTAGAAACCACCAACCCAGAGCTCTATGGTAGAGAAGAGTCCAAATGGGAACTTGCAATTTGGGTGCTAAACTTGGAAAAGTTGGACATTTTAAGCTCAAGGATTATGCTGTGGTCACAGTGCAGGGACCTGCAAAGTAGGTATTAGGCATCACATATTCTGAAACTTTACTGGTCTCTTCTAGAAGCAAGAATGATGCTGGCTGCAATGGGAATTTTCCCTGTGTGTTTGTATATGTGTGGTTAACATCTTTTTCATAGAACAAAATCAGTACTTTGGATGAAGGCCATTGTTGAAAAGGCTACCAAAAAATTAGCAACAAACTGTTCCATGAGCTCATGAAAAATGCATAATGAACACTGGTTAGTCTTGAGCAGTACAAATGCCAGTGAGTGGGTAGTTATGTCCTTATAAACTATCATTGGGTGCTTTCACCCCCTTCCCCCCAATAACACACTTTCAATCCACTTTCAGTGCACTTTGCAACCAGATTTCACTGTGTGAAATGGCAAAATGCACTTGTAAACAGTTGCTGAAGTGGATTGGAACTGCATTGTTTAGCATGTGCAAAAGTGTCCATCTCCTTCACTTATTTCCCCCACCACTTTTCATTTTACTTTGGGAAGTTTGTAGTGGACTTTAATATGTTCATTTGGGAACAAACATCCTTCACTTTCTTTAATGAGGTATCTGTGAGCTATCACCCGTCACGTCAGCCTGAATCTTTGCAGCTCTGAGAATAGCACTGGATAGTTTATGCTATATTGGGAGCAGTGTGGTGTGAAGTTGGCTATTTGGTTCCATGTGGTTCACAATTAAGATCCCAATCCTGACATTATTATTAACCAGTTAGAGAGTTAAACAGATTGTTAACAGAAAAAAACAGACTAAAACCTTAAGACCTACAGCCTGATACTATGCATATTTATTAAAAAAAATCACCCTTATTTCAGTGGTGCTTAATCCCGTGTAACTGTGGATAAGACTGTAGCATGAGAGCAACTTCCTGCATTAAATTTTCACTACAGAACAATTATATCTATAAGTAGAACAGCACATTCTGTGATGATCTCTCCTTTCGTCCTAAAATTTACAGGATCCAACTGGGGAAGAGAGAGAGCCAGTGTGCAGCATAGTGTTTAACATGTTAGAAAAGGAAGAAAACTGCAGTTTGGTGGTACAGCACCTGCTGTCTGCTTGCAGCAGGTCTCAAGTTCAACCCCCTACATCTCCAGCTACAAAGATCAGGCAGTAGGTGACATGAAAGATCTCCATCTGAGACTGTGAAGAGCCACTGCTAGTCAGAATAGATGATACCAACCTTTACAGACCAAAGGACTAACTCCATCCAAGGTAGCTTCAAGTTTCCAACCTTGTGTTAGAGACAGCAAGTACAAGTCCAGCAGAACCTTGGAGTAAGATGGGGAAAAGATTTCACAAATAAATGCAACTCTTTCCTGCCATTTCCAGGCTATTTCTACCACTGTATTGCTTAGTCACTTTACTTGCATTTGTCCCTTAAGCCAATTTACATCCTTCTAAAACCATTCAAGTCAATGTGCTTAGAAGGACATTGTTTAGCTAGCTTCTCAGGTGCTGTTTCTCATGCCCAAAAGGGATATGTATGTGTTTATTTTACAAAATGATTTGTCACTACTTTTATGTACAGAGCATTTCAACATTACAATGCCCTATATCCCACGGTCTCATTCCACTTCAGGAAGTACAGTGTCTGAGATTTGTATGCTCCACATTTGCCACACCCTCTCTGCAGTACAGTGATATTCCCGACATATTCTTATTCATTCATGAGCTTATACTTGAAAGAATATTAGGGGCGGGGAACTTAAAAGATATTTCACAGTCATATATGCAGGATTAGTTCCCCACTAAGCATTTGCTCCCAGTATATATTCTGTAACCCTCCTGTAAAGGAGTTGCATGGTAAGCTTAATATTGCATTTTATGAAATGGCACATAGAGCATGTCATGCATGATCGTAAACATCTATAGGATGACATAGTAAGAATGAGACTGCCAAACAATCAGTCCTGGAACATTTAGAAAGGACGGCTGTTGTTTCTCAAGAACAAGTCATGTCAGACTAACCTTATCTCTTTTTTTGAGAAAGTTACTACCTTGCTGGATCAGGGGAATGCTGTAGACATGGTTAATCTTGATTTCAGTAAGGTTCTTGATAAAGTTCAACATTCTATTCTTGTTGACAAATTGGTAAAATGTGGTCTGGATCCTGCTACTGTTAGATGGCTCTGTAACTGGTTGACAGATCACACCCAAAGAGTGCTTGTTAATGGTTCCTTATCCTACTGGAAAGAAGTGACAAGTGGAGTGCCTCAAGGATATGTCCTGGGACCTGTTTCATTCAACATCTTCATAAATGATTTGGATGAAGAAATAAAAGGAATGCTTATTTGCAGATGACACAAAATTGGGATGGGTTGCAAATACAGTAGAAGACAGAGTCAGGATACAGGATGAACTAGACATACTGGAAAACTAGGCTAAAACCAATAAAATGAATTTTAACAGGGATAAATGTGAAGTTCTGTGTTTAGGTAGGAAAAATCCAATACATAATTATAGGATGGAGGAGTCTTGACAGTAGTACGTGCAAAAAAGATCTAGGGGTCTTAATGGACCATACGCTGAACATGAATCGGCAGTGTGATGCGGTGGCTAAAAAGGCAAATGCAATTTTGGGCTGTATCAACAGAAGTATAGTGTCAGATCATGTGAAGTGATGGCATCACTTTACTCTGTTCTGGTTAGACCTTACCTAGAGTGTTGTGATCAGTTTTTGGCACCACAATTTAAGAGGGATATAGACAAGCTGAAACATGCTCAGAAGAGGGCAATGAAGATGGTGAGGGGTCTGGAGACCAAGTCCAGTGAAGAAAGGTTGAAGGAGTTGGCTATGTTTAGCCTGGAGAGGAGACAGATGACCATCTGCAAGGACTTGAAGGTCTGTCATTTAGAGGATGGTGTAGAATTGTTTTTTGTTGCCCCAGAAGGTCGGAGCAGAACCAACTGGTTGAAATTGAAATGAGAGTTTCCAGCTAAATATTAGGAAGAACTTCCTGATGATGAGAGCAGATCCTCAGTGGAACAGACTTTCTTCAGAGGTGGTGGACTTTCTTTCCTTGGAGGTTTTTAAACATAGGCTAGATGGCCATCTGATAGCAATGGTGATTTTGTGAATTACAAAAACTGGGAGCACACTGTACAGCACTGAAACCACAAACAATGTACAAAAGTAGTCATTCAACAATGAACATTTACAACAGACAACGAGGTGTCTGTTAAAGTGTTTATACAAATTCAACCATAGATCACAAAATTGCATAATTATACACCTATTGAGCATCCACCTGCAGGTATACAAAACAATTCCAAACAAATTCCACTGAGAATCTTCAAAGTATATCAGTCTGTATATCTTGCAATCTTGAACAGATATACAAATTACTGAAGTGGGTATTCACACTGCCCCTGCTCTTGCCACCCCCATTCTCCCCACTGTTGCTGTTCTCGCCACCCTGGTCTCCCTGTCGCCACTGCTCTCACCATCCCTGCTCTCCCTGCTGCCGCTGCTTTCTTGCCGCCCCCTGTCTTGCCGCCCCCACTCTCCTTACTGATCTTGCTGCCCTGCTCTCGCCGCCGCCACTCTCGCCACCCCACTCATGCAGCCACCCTTGCTTACGCCGCCCTCCTTTTTTATTGATCTTTTTAAAAAGTGTGTGATGTCATTTTGGGCCTCAGGGCCCCTCCACCTAATTTTTTTCCCCTGGGCTCCTCATCTAAAATTTTCTGGCTATGGGCCTGGTGAGTTGGATGCTAAAAAACTATAAGATAGCTCACACTAACTCACCTTGGAAGGAACACTGATTGTTTAGGGCTTGAAAAGTCTGATAATGAGTCAATAATTACATTGAATACAAATCAGACCATTGAGAGAAAACTGTATTTCCCATCAAAATGTTGGGGTCACTTTAATAAGTTACCTGGAATTTTGAGTTAAACAAAGCAAAAATTGTACAATCTGACCAGTAGGCTATTACTGGATAACGAATACCTTATGTCTGTGACATTTGCCCATAAGGTTTCCATGTAGGGTTGCCAAGTCCAATTCAAGAAATATCTGGGGACTTTGGTGGTGGTGTGAGGAAAAGCCCCCTACTTTTCATACATATGAACATCATGATCACCAGTATGGTTGCCAGGGTGCCTGGAGTTTTGACTCTCACACATCTGCTCTAAGAAGTGGACTTTGCTTACAGTTTCTAAGGCTTATGTGGATACTATAAGCCTCAGCTTTGCAGCAGCATTCTACATCTCTGAAGGGTGTTAGCCAGAACTACAGACATGCTCCAGCTGCTCCTTGTGTGCCCAGTCTTGGCCACTGCAGTGGAAGAAGCCAGGCCACCATGTTTCCAGCCTGCCTCCATGAACCTAAGGCTAACAACAGCAGAATCCATCTTGCTTTCCTGATCCAAGCATACCCTGCCAGGCTGGACTCATTCCTTCTTAGTGGGAAAGTTACGCGTACACACCCTGAGCCTGCAAGCAACCCATTTACCCCATGAATGGATTAACAGCTCCACTGTTGATCCTAATTGCTCAGCAATACCAAAACAATAACTCTTGCCCAGGAAGAAGATAAGGAAGAGGAAAACCATCTCCCGTCTCAACCAAGTGTATTGTCTAACCCGGGTGATACCTAGGCCAGTATTTGATTCCCTATTGTCACCTTCCCAGATAATCCCATTTAACCTTAAGTATCCAGCCATTCCCATTTCTCACCCCAGTCTAATACCTTGGAGCCGCCCCAGGCAGCATTGCAGCTTGGAAATTTCCAGGTTCACTGGACTAAGGTGAAGTTCATTGGTCAAAACTGGCATCCAATTAGGTGTCAGCAAAGGACTCACCATTGGCTGTGCTAATGTCCAGCCTCCTTGGTCATCACAGAGCCTCCCCCCTGCTCCTCCCCAAGACCTCCCAGCCCCTGAAGGGTCTGAGGGAGCCTATTTAACCTCTGACCCAACTCCACTCATGTGTGCTTTCTATTCAGCAACCCCCAATACCCGCTGTATAGATCCATTTCCGATTCCTGATCAGTTTCGGGTCCTCCCCCATTTCCTCATTCGTCGCCATCGGAGTCTTCCTTGGAGTCTGCGAGAGGTAGTATCACCCTGTATGTTTATCCTTATATGTACCCCTATCGATCTATCTATATTTCTTTAGACCTGTGTGAATGTGTGATTGTTTTGTATTTGTATCTTGTATGAAAGAACTATTATTTCAAATAAATTACAATTGATTTTATTAAATTAGAGTCCAGTTTATTGAGCATCACTCTCTGAATGGTTGAGCCTGGTATACATTGATAAAAGGATTCCTATTAAAGCCGGGTGTCCATCAAACTAATTCCCCAACCTCGTTTTGAGGGCATTTTGGCTTACAGTGGAGCCAGGATACTTTGGGGGTGGGGCCAGGAGACATTGGGGCGGAGCCAGGAGCAAGGGTGTGACAAGCATAATTGAACTTCAAAGAGAGTTCTGGCCATCACATTTCAAGGGACCACACACCTTTTCAATGCCTTCCTTTCATAGGAAATAATGAAGGATAGGGTCACCTTCTTTGGGGGCTCATAGAATTAGACCCCCTGGTCCAATCTTTTTGAAACTTAGGGAGTATTTGGGGGAGAGCCACTGGATGCTATGCTGAAAATTTGGTGCCTCTACCTCAATAAACAGGACCCGCAGAGCCCCAGATACCCGCAGATCAATTCTCCATTATTTCCTAAGGGAATAAGTCTCCATAGGGAATCATGAGTACCCAGCAGACATTCCCCCCCCCCCTGCTTTCTGATGAACCTGAAGCGGGGGGAAGGTCTCCAAACTGGGGGATCCCCTGCCCCCACCTGGGGATTGGCAACCCTATTTCCATGGTAAAATTATGGCCTAGTTTTTACTGAGGCGATAAACTTGTTTCTGGGTATATCACTACAGGGCAGAATCACAAGACTGAAGATTTTTCAATATAAAAATATCTTTCTGTTTGATGTGAAAGACCTCCACTCAAGACTTTGGGAGCTGCTGGCAGTCTGAACAGACAATACTGACCTTGATGGACCAAGGGTCTGACTCAACATAAAAAGGGGCTTATGTGAATAGTGAAGGACTTTCAGCCAATCTTAGACACTTAATTACACAAGAATTAGTCTTAAAGTAAGAATGAACATCTATAAATACGGTATAATGCTTACATTCAATAGATAGATAGATAAATTTTTATTGTCATTGTTCTCCACAAAAAGAGAGCAACGAAATGAGGTGCTCTTCCACAAACATACCAACACATCAAACACACATATTCATATTCATACCATTTAAATACATCTAAAACCATTTAAACCATTAAAACCATTTAAACCATTTAAATACATCTAAAACAGATAAACATTCATAAAACCATTAAAACCATTTAAATACATCTAAAACAATAAAGTGATAATGTGATTTCCTGCTTGCAAAACTGTTACTAATCAAAGTTAGATCCAGGTGGGCAGCCATGTTGGTCTGAAGCACTTTTAAACCAACGAAGTTTATTCAAAATGTGAGCTTTCGTGTGCTAAAAGCACACTTCATCATACAATAGTGTGGAATGGAATTAGCAGTCCTACATATAGGCAGTGCTGGATTAAACCCCGTGGAGGTCCCTAGGTAGTCGAAATCTTTTGGCCTTCCTCAGAAATTATCTCAGAGTCGGAGCGCTTGCTCTGCCACCTATAGCCCCCACTGCAGCCTGCAGGCACCTTCTCGAAAGCCCCTTTGGCAAAGCTGCAGGGGAGAGGCAGAGAGAGACAAACTTGGCGACCACACCAGCAGCAGCCGCACCAGGTAAGTTGGGCAAACAGCAGCTCAGTTGCTAGCTGTGTGTGCAGGTTGGGAGGGTTGCAAGCAGGGGAAAAACCAGGGGGAACACATGGCCCAGGGCCTTTAAAGGTGTGGGAGCCCATAGGCCAGTGCCTACATGGCCTAACTGTTAATCCAGCCCTGCATATAGGAAGTGGACAGTGAATTAGTATGCAAAATAGTGAAAATGTTTTTAACAGTGTCAGGTCTTTGGTGCCCCTCCCGGTCCCCCGGCGTCGCCGTTGCCCCACCCGGGCACTCTGGGGCGTTCCCCGGAGGTCTCAGAAACAGGGGGGTGGGCACTGGGTTACTTCACCGCAGGCCCCCGTTCCCTCCTGGCTGTGCTATGGCTCCCGTCCCTCTCTCTCGCGAGGCAGCCTCTTTGCGCATCAGCCAGCTCTCCTCAGCGACCTCCTCCCTCCCTCCTTTTATGCTTCCCGACCCATCCTCCCCCCTCCCAGGACCTGCCCCTCTCTGGCTCCTCCCCCCTTCAAAGCCCCAGACGCCCAGGAGAGGTGCGTCGGGGCCGGGCTGACTGGGCGTGCCTCGGGCATCCCAGCCCTCAGCGGCGTGCTGCAAGGGAGCGTCTCGTGCTGCGACGAGCTGAATGGCTCTCCCTCTTGCTCTCCGGCGTCTTGCCCCGGCCAGACCTCACGGACTCGAAGCCGGGCTCGCCGTCTGGGAGGCGTCGCTCGGGTGGCTGCTTTCGCCCCGTCAGTCGAGGTGAGGGGTGGGGCCTCCACAGGGGCTTGGAGAGGTGGGGGGGGCTCTTGGGGCGATGCCGGGGGCTTGGAGCGGCTGGCAGGCGCCGGGGGGTCTCCTCCGCGCAGTCCCTGCCCGGGCTGGGCGGGACACCCCCCCCCCCGTGTCCCTTGCTTCTCCGCTTCCTCCTCGAAGACCCGGGAGAGGTAGTCGGCCACGCGGTGGTCGGCCCCGGCTTGATGGTGCACTGTGAAAGAAAAGGGGAGAAGAGACATATACCAGCGAAGGACTCGGTCATTGGAGTCCTTCATCCTCGACATCCACAGCAGGGGGGCGTGGTCCACCACCAACCGGAAAGGGTTGTTGGTGAGGTAGAACTTCAATGCCCCGACGGCCCACTTGACCGCCAGGGCCTCCTTTTCTACGGTGGAGTACGCCCGCTCGGCGGGCAGGAGCTTGCGGCTGATGAATAGGACCGGGCGTTCGTCCCCAGGGCCCCCCTGGAGCAGGGCTGCCCCGATACCGGTCCCCGAAGCATCTGTGTGCAACACAAAGGGCTGGGAGAAGTCCGGGTTTCTCAGCACGGGGTCTCGGGAGAGGCTCGTACGCAGTGCCTCAAACGCTGCGTCTTGGGCTGGCCCCCACTGGAGGACGTTCGGGCACGCCTTCCGCAGGCAGTCCGTCAACGGGGTGGCCACTGCCGCAAAGTTGGGGATAAATTTGCTGTAATAGCCCGCGAATCCCAAGAAGCGCCGTAGCTGCTTCTTGGTGCGCGGGCGGGGCTGCTGCTCCAGGGTGACGACCTTCTCTGGCAGGGGTCGGAGTTGGCCTTTCCCTACCAGGAACCCTAGATATTTTAGCTCCTGGAAGCCGAGGCGGCTTTTCCGCGGGTTAGCGTGGAGCCCGGCGGCCTGCAGGGCGTGGAGTACCTGGCGGAGGTGGAGCAGGTGGGCCTCCCAGGTGGGACTGCACACCACGATGTCGTCGATATAGGCCCGAGCGAAACCCTCGCATTGGGCTAGGGCCTTGTCCACCAGCCGCTGGAATGTGGCCGCAGCCCCATTCAAGCCAAAGGGCATGCGCTTGAATTGGAACAAGCCTTGTGGGGTGGCGAAAGCGGTCTTTTCTCTGTCGGCCGGGTGCATGGGCACCTGCCAATAGCCCTTGGTGAGGTCCAGGGCGGAGAGGTACCGGGCCTCCCCCAGCTGGTCGATTAGGATATCGGCCCGCGGCATCGGGTAGGCATCGAATTTGGCCAGTTTGTTCACTTCCCGATAGTCCACACAGAAGCGCACGCTGCCGTCGGGCTTTGGCACCAGGACCACCGGGCTGCGCCACTCACTCTGTGATGGTTCGATGACGTCGAGGCGCAGCATCTCCCTTACCTCCCGGGCGATCACGTCCCAGCGCTTCTGTGGGACGGGCCTCCACCGGGCGCGTGCCACCTGGCCTGCAGGGGTTACTACCCGGTGCTTGACCAGGGTGGTCAGGCCCGGCTGGTCGGAGAATACCGTCGGGCACTCGGCCAGGACCTTCTGCAGCTCCTGTCGCTGGCTGGGGGTGAGAGCGGCGTCCAACACCGGGCCTCCCCCGGCGCCCCCCGCGGTCGTCCAGGGCAGGGTTCCGTCCGGGAGCTCGCCCGGATCTTCGGCCACGAGCCCCTGCTCCGGCCGCGCCTCCCGCCGCACCCAGGCCTTTAGGCTGTTCACATGGAGGGTCTTCCTTAGGCGAGCCCGAGGCCCGCACTGGACCTCGTACGTCAGGGGACCCAGGACTCGGGTGATTTGGAAGGGTCCCCGCCACGGGACGTTCTGCGTTGGACGGGCCCTCCCCGGGGTCGCTGTCCTCTGTCTCCCCAGCGGGGGCGGCGTCATCATAACCGGCCCCGGCAGGCTGGCCTGGTCGGCCGGGGTTGGCTGCTTCCACTACGTCGCCAAAACGCGGAGCGTCCCACCCGAGCAGTATTGGGTAGGGCAGGCTGCTTACTTTGGCGACCGGCACGCTCCAGTAGCGGCCTAAGTATTTCAGTGGGATGGACACCACCGGGCTTCTTTCGATGTGCCCATGGACGCACCGGATGGCGGCGGTGCGGATGACAGGCAGCGGGGCGGGCACCAAGTGGGCTCGTATCATAGACAGCGAGCTACCGTTGTCGACCATGGCCTGCAGTTGCCGCCCTCCCAAGGACACCGGGATCGTCCAGGGGGGGGGGCGAGCCCCCGCCTCAGCTGTCTGCCAGGACTCTTCCCAGCTCACGTCGCACTCCATCAGGGGGCACTCGCGTTTGAGATGGCCCCACTGGCCACAGGTGAAGCAGGGCCCTATGTCTCCTGCTGGACGGCGGGTCTCCGGCGGCGGGTGCCCCTCCTTCTCCCCCTCGCGGCCTCCGGGGCGTAGACCAAGTCCGGGTAGCGCCGGGCGTGCTCCGGGCCTCCACCACCCCGGCGTGGCATGGGCCGGCGGCGTCCGCGCCCGCCCCCCCGGTCTCCGGCGCCGGGCGCCCTCCCGGGTGTCGCTCCTGGGGCGGCCCGTCCGCCGGGTGGGGGCAAGCCCTTCCCTGGCTTGCCGCCCTCTGCGCGGAAGGGCAGGCCGCGGTGGTCGGCGGCCTGAAAGTTCTCCCACAGCTCCTGGACCTCGCTGAGACGGGTTGGCTTCCAGCAGGCCACCCAATGGCGGGTACGCGGCGGCAGCACCTGCAGCAGCTGCTCCACTACCACCAGCTCCACGATGCGCCGCCCGTCGCTGGTGGTGGGGTTGAGCCACCGGGTGGCGGCATCCTTGAGGGTCGCTATTGCTGAGCGTGGTCGCGTCTCCCCCGTAGGCAGCCAGGAACGCAGCTTCTGGCGGTGGGCCTCAGGCGTGATCTCCAGGCGGTCCAGGATGGCGGCCTTGAGCGCTGTATAGTCCGCCGCCTGAGCCCGCTCCAGGGCCTTCATGGCAGCTTGGGCCTCCCCGGTCAGGTAGGGTCCCAAAATAAAGGCCCACTGCTCTCTGGGCCAATGAGCGGCCTCAGCCACTCACTCAAACGCTTTCAGGTATGCCTCGACATCGTCCTCCGCCCCCAGCTTCGTTAGAGGGGGCCAGGGGCTCCTCCCGGCGCCGAATGGTGTTGGCCCCGCCGGCTCCGGGCGGGCGAGGAGCGCCTGGTGAAGATCCCGCACGAGGGTGGCTTGGGCCGCCGTCTGCTGCTGGGTGACCTCCCGTAGGAGCTGCGCCTGGTGGTCTGCGAGCCACTGCCCAAACTGGGCCAAATCCACGGGGGTGGGGTTAGTGTCCATGGCGGCGGTCCGCCCCACGTGTATCACGGAGTCCTCACTTGACTCGTCCGTCGACGACTCGCTGGACTCCGGCTCAATGGTTGGGGTCGCCACTCGGCTTGAGTGCCACCCGGGCGGGGCCGGAATATGGGGGCGTGGTCGTCCTAGGCTCGGGAGAGTGCCCGCCTCCTCCACCACGTTGTCAGGTCTTTGGTGCCCCTCCCGGTCCCCCGGCGTTGCCGTTGCCCCACCCGGGCACTCTGGGGCGTTCCCCGGAGGTCTCAGAAACAGGGGGGTGGGCACTGGGTTACTTCACCGCAGGCCCCCGTTCCCTCCTGGCTGTGCTATGGCTCCCGTCCCTCTCTCTCGCGAGGCAGCCTCTTTGCGCATCAGCCAGCTCTCCTCAGCGACCTCCTCCCTCCCTCCTTTTATGCTTCCCGACCCATCCTCCCCCCTCCCAGGACCTGCCCCTCTCTGGCTCCTCCCCCCTTCAAAGCCCCAGACGCCCAGGAGAGGTGCGTCGGGGCCGGGCTGACTGGGCGTGCCTCGGGCGTCCCAGCCCTCAGCGGCGTGCTGCAAGGGAGCGTCTCGTGCTGCGACGAGCTGAATGGCTCTCCCTCTTGCTCTCCGGCGTCTTGCCCCGGCCAGACCTCACGGACTCGAAGCCGGGCTCGCCGTCTGGGAGGCGTCGCTCGGGTGGCTGCTTTCGCCCCGTCAGTCGAGGTGAGGGGTGGGGCCTCCACAGGGGCTTGGAGAGGTGGGGGGGGGCTCTTGGGGCGATGCCGGGGGCTTGGAGCGGCTGGCAGGCGCCGGGGGGTCTCCTCCGCGCAGTCCCTGCCCGGGCTGGGCGGGACAAACAGATTATAAGAATACCAAATTCAGGTCTGAGTATTGTTGGTGTGGGTTCAACTTGGGGGAGGGGGAAATATCAAAGGAAATAAACATGTAAAAATTGGAGACTGATGTCTGTGTCATTAAGTTTCTTAATTGTGAGGAGTAATACATTAGAGTCTGTTGTAATGTTCCATTGGTCTCCTCTAAAGCATGGGTTAAGATAACGACATTTTTCTTAGAACACAGTTGGAGTCTACTCAGTTCAAATACTAACACAAAAGTACATTAGAATACAGTGGATGTATACCTTCAGGGATTTTTTTTGAGCAGGAACGCACAGGAACGCAATTCCGACTGGCTTGGTGCCAGGGAGTGTGGCCTAATATGCAAATCAGCTCATGCTAGGCTTTTTCTACAAAAAGGCCTGTGTGAAATAATGGTGACATCAGGGGGTGTGACCTAACATGCAAATGAGTTCAAGTATGGGTTAAACTAACATTCTTTTCTTAGAGTAGTTTTGTCAGAGAGATTTCTACTTTGATATATTGCATAATATCACAGGCATTATTCTGAAACACTATTTCAAAAGAGAAATATGCAGGAATACAGTGGCTGTATAGCTCTACTTGACAAGAATGGGTTTAGCATATGTAATGAGAAAAGAAACCAATAGCCCTGTTCAGTCCCAGGGAGGTGTTTGTTCCGAGTTTCATAATACACCTTGTAATTCTGCAGTTTCCTTGTCCATTGTGTTCTTGAAGTTCCTTTGCAGTAAAACAGCTATTCTGAGGCCACCCATGGAATGTTCTGGCGGGTTGAAGTGTTCTCCAACAGGTTTCTCAGTTCTGTCATTCCTGATGTCAGATTTGTGTCCATTTATCCTTTGGTGTAGAATTTGTCCTGTTTGTCCTATGTAGAGAACTGAAGGACATTGTTGGCATTTAATGGCATATACAGTGTTGGAAGATGAGCAAGTGAATGAGCCTGAGATGGTGTAATTAATTGTTAGGTCCAGTGATTGTGTCGGCATTTGGGTTTATTGCAAGCTCTGGTCCCAGTGTTCATGCTCAAAAGAGATGTCATATTATGGTAGGTGAGGAGTTGTTTGAGATTGGGGGTTGTCTGTGTGCAAGAAAAGGTTTGCCCCCCCCCCCAGTACTCGTGAAAGAGAGCTGTCACTGTCCAATAGAAGTTGTAAGTCATTGATGATGCATGAACTATTTTGAGCTGAGAGTTGTGTGTGACTACTAGTTGTGTTCAAAGTTGTAAAGAAAGATGGAATGGTTATTAGCTGTCCTCATGGTTTTATCACAGAGAAACAACAGTTTTGTTCTTGGACAGTGTGTGTGTATGGATTTTTTTTTTTTTTAGCAGGAATGCACAGGAACACACAGGAATACCTCATACTGACTCAGATGATTGGTCTTTTCCCAGCTTAAAATGGGTCCAGAAAATCAGTGTCTCCTAAGAACCCCTGAAGGAGCAACCCACTCAAGCACTGAGAATTGAAGATTGAAAACTGGCAAGACGTTTTCCACCATCATAGGGTCCAGGGAGAGTCCCCCCCCCAAACATGTATAATGTTTTTGTTGAATGGCACAACTCATGATCTCAAGGAAGCATTTACCTATCCTGTTACCTCCTCAGCCAGTTCCCTTGGCAGCCTTTATTGGCCAGTGGTGTCTACTCTGACCTGCAGCAGCTCTCCAAGTTTTCATGCAGAGAAAGCTTTTCCCAGCATCTGCTACGTGAACTCCTTTTAACCAGGGCTGCTTATCCATTAGTCACAGTAGGCACAGTGCATAGGGCCCATGATACTTTTAGGCCCCCACAGAATGGTTTCATTTATTTTAAAATCAGAAGGGGGGGGGGAGAACTTTTAAGGTCAAAGAAAACATTTTAATTTTTTTTCTCGCATCAGAAAAAAACAGAATGTTAGGGCTCATGAAAATTTATTAAATTTTGCATAAAACAAAAAAGTTGATGTATTTAAAGTTATATCAAAAATAAATTTTAATATTAATATTATGGTGGAAAGAGCCCACAAAGGCAAAAGTGCCTAGGGCTCATAAAGTCATGATGCTTTTAACTGGAGCCAAATTGTAACGGGTTTGTACTGGTTGTGTCCATGCCTAACAGCCATTCTTGCTTGGTTTTATTGCCCCACATTTAAGGTCATGCTTGCAACCAGTTACTCAGAAGCAATTCTGCAAATATTCATCTTCCCAATCAGCTGGTGTCAGGTCAGGAGATGTGCAGTTTGGTGTCTTGTCTGTAGCTCTGTTTTCAGCCTTTGTCTGCAACACTCTAAGGGTGTAGGTGGTACTGGTGAGCTGGGAATAGCCAATTGAAGTTCACCTGCTGAATCAGGACTGGAGGGTGTGGGTGGCTCTGCACCAGCTGTTGACTGTGAATCCTGACAAGCCTGTAGCTCATTTTCCTGCTGGTCAGCTTCGGTTAACTCTTCTCCTGAGGAGTCCTTTTCTCTGTGGAGTCCTCACTATTGCTGAGCTCTAGCTGACACATGATAGTGTTAAAAGGAGACCAGCAAAGGTGGTTTTCCAGTGGTCTGGAAAACAAATGGGGTCATTAAGACAGTGGTATGGTCTTTTGCAAAATGGCTAGCATTTTTTTGGGGGGGTTGGGGGGGCTGGAGAACACACTTGAACATTATGGCTTCTATCCTAAGCAAAATCTGATGTTTTCCTCCAGCCTACGGAGCCATCCTCCACTGGAGGTGACTGTTCTGCCAAGGGGAGAGCCTCTTCAGTTGGAGGAAGTCCTCAGGATGGAGAAAGCTTCAGACTTTGCAGAGCAAACTTGTAGGAAACAACCCAGGCTTGCTCAATATCTGAAAGGCTTTTGACCTTCCATCCTATGCCAATTCCTGTCATATTGTTGGTTGTCTAAAAGTGGGAACCCTGAAAGCATGACTGACCTTGTGCTTCTTCTTTTTCCCTCCTTTGCTGTCACATGGGAAGAGTGCCTTGTAATGTGCCACCCACACAGGCTCTTCTTCCCACGCAAGCACAGTGGTGGGGGGGAAGGGGGAGACCAAGCATGAGTCATTTGTGTTGGTGCTCTTCCCGGGTTGCTCTGCTTCTATGTTACTGTAGAAGTGAGTAGGAGGTAATGGGAGGCCTTATCCTGTTGTAAACATTCTGGCTACCCCATCCTTTTAATTCCTCCTCCAGATTCCCACTCCTGTTTCATAAATGGTTACTCTCCCTCCCCTTAGTTTTGCATCAACATGATAATAAAACATCATATAAAACCTAATTTAAAATGCTTTAAAAGGGAATATCAGTCATGATAGAGACAAGCAGGGCTGCCTTTTTTCGGGGGTTATGCGTTCCATTCTACCTGTTCTAGGGATTCTTTTAACATCTTGCTCATTTGACTGCTATTCACTTTGGAGAAGTCAGGATTTCAGCAGAAGCACAGAGACCAGAAGCTGAGGGAACATAATTTGCTTACAAACCATTCTCAGTCAGCACTGTCATAATGTGTCTGTTAACTATGGACTTGCAAGCTGTTAAACACTGAATCATCGCCCATCATTATATTATTGTGACAGCGCAGCATTGTTATGTCAGTGTCTCATAACACTGGAGAAGGCATCATGATGCAATCACAAACCCCAGAGGAGGTACCTTCTTCACCTAGTGGTGAAGACATCACCTTCAGCCTAAAATGCATGACTTAACTTAGTGAACTTCCTACCACAAGAGATAATATTAATAGAGGTTTATAACAATCAGTGGCTTTGAAAAGGGGCTGGACAAATTCACTGGACAGATCTCTCAGTGGCTATTTTTTTTTAATGCCAGTTGGTTGAGGGGGCAACAACAATAGGGAGATGCTTTGGCTTCTGTTCCCCTGCTTGCAGGCCATCCAGGGCATTTGGTTGGTCACCGTGGAAACAAGATTCTGGTCAGGGTCCAGCAGAGCTCTTCTTATGTTCTCATCTTTCTCTTCCAAAACAGGCGACGTTTGCGGGTATTCATTCGCTTGTATGGGACGAAATAAAGAGGCATACTTGGAAGACTGAGGCTGTCCCATGCTCTTGGCAACTGTGTGTAACCAAAGGTTGCCGACTCTGCCTTGGGAAATTCCAGGAGATTTGGGGACGGAGCCTGTGGGGGGGGGGCAGCGTTCAGGGTGGGAGGGAGCTCAGTGAGTATGTGCTTTCATGGGGTCTACCCTTTGATGCTGCCGTTTCCTCCAGGAGAACTGATCTCTCTGGTTTAGAGATCAGGAGTAGTTCCAGGCCTCAATTGGAGGATGACAGCCTACCTCAGCTTGTGAGTCTCAGGCCTGTATCCATCTGCATAGTCCTAGCCTGGATTCTGTATCTCCTTTACAACTGTGATGGAACTGTGATGGAATATTAGGAACTGGGTTTTGTATGCCTTTACTTCTAAATATATCAAAAGACGTTTGTTACACCGACAGCACAATAGTGCTACGTGGCTGGTGCTTCTCATGGTACAGGTGGAAAACTGTGGCTGGGTGGACGTGAGTACCCCGAGTGGCAAGGATGATTTTCATTGATTTGAAACATCTTTTAAAGATCTTGAGTTTTGCAAAGGGGAGCAGGGTTTTGGCCACTGTTTTGTGTGTGATCAGAAATTGAAGGAAGCAGAGAACTGATAAAATTCTTCAGATCTGTCATCAGGATGACCAACACCCCAGATTAGTGAGTAAGGTATTACATGTGAATTAAGGTAAATTACTGCCTAGGAAATGGTGACCAGTACTGAGGGGGTGGCTGAAATGCAAATTTTGTGTATGCATGGAGTGAGGAATTCAAATCTTGTCATTGACTTGAATGTGTGATTATTATCAATTAATCCAAAACAACAACAAAAAGAGGAGTGATCCTGTGATCTGTTAAATATGTCAAAGTTCCCCAGGTTCATAGAAGCTTGAGATCTATTTTCAGCCACTGGAATTATGCTTCAAATCAGTCCTATCAGAAAAGCATTGCCTATGCCTTCATATGGAGCTAGGTAGCCCTTCTGTCCTGGGGTTGGCCAGCTTTCTAAACTGAGCTTGGAAAAGAAAGTCATAATGGACTTTTCTGAAGCAAGTGCTGTGCAGACCACCAGTCTGAATTACTAGATGGCCTTAAGCAAGTTGCTCTTTTTCAGTATCAGTGTTCCCTTCTGTAACATGGAGATAATATTGGCATACCTTACTATACCTGTTGCAGGGATTACAGAAAAGCAACATATGTTGGCTTGTTTTACAGGGATGTTGTAAGAATTACAACAAGAGCCAGGTGCTCATTATGCTGAAAGCACTTTACAAATGCTCTTATTAATTTGATTCAGAGAGCCCCAGCACTTTAGCCACGGGACCTGTTTTCTATGAGGATGATGCAGTGACTGGAGGAAAAGAAAATTTACTTCTGAGTTCTAAGCACACCCGGGATTTTTTTTTAATTTAAAAAAAGATAATTTAGTTACAAAGGTGTGGGTTTCTCTGATCACGTGCAAAGTGCAGTCACCAGACAACCACTAAGAAGGATTTCGTCGTTTCAGTCTCCCTGCAAAGTCTGATTTCTCCCAGCAACAGTCGTGGTTTCAACCATGATGGAGCGCTGCCGTCCAGCCAGGATTCCGGCCCGCGCCGATATACCCTTGGCAAGGGGCTCCTGCTGACATTGACAGGACACACGCTGCTGCCTCTCCACGCCCCGCCCATTCCTTACGTCACGGACGCGTCGCTCTATGGGAGTCGTAGTGCGACGGCTACGACATTTGCGAGAGGACCGGGCCTCGGTGGACTACAACTCCCAGGAAGCCCCGAGAGGAGGGTGTGCGCGAGGAGGAGGGCATTGGAGAGCTGGCAATAGGCACCGCACAGTCAAGCCAGGGCTTCGGCGGCGGCGAGAGTAGCGGTAGAAGACCCGGGCGCAAAGGCGAACTGCGTGAGGGCGCCGGGCAGGCTGCGCTTGTGGGTTTGTGTGTGAGTGAGGGGGAGGGGACGTTGTGTTGCCTTTTCCTTCCCCTCCCCTTTCTCTTTGGTGCCCGGCGGCAGCGGGGGACGGAGAGAGGGACATGCAGGCGGAATCGGGGATCGTGCCGGACTTCGAGGTGGCCGAAGAGTTTCACGAGGAGCCGAAGACCTACTATGAGCTGAAAAGCCAGCCCCTGCACAACAGGTGAGGGCAGAGCCGCGCCGCCCTCGCCCTCCCCCTCTCCTCGCGCCCTTTTCGTCCCTAAATTGCACCGGCTAATCTGGCATACCCCCCCCCCCCCCTTGCGTTTATACTCGCCGGTGCGGATACGGAGTGGAAAATACACACTGCTGCCACCTGCTCTGGGTGGGAGTGCGCCGCCTTGAGCATCTCTTGGACGCTCTGTTTACCCCTCGAGAGTTCTTGATTTGTACGGGGGGGGGGGGGGGGCTTTGATCCGCGTGTCAGGTTTTTAGTCCGCCCCCTTTTCCATCCCTCTCCCTTTGCCTTTCCCCTCTCTTTCTGCGGACTCTTTCCATATGCAACTTTTCTTCCTCTTTCCTTCTTGCCCTTCCTTTACCCCTCTCATTTTCTTTCTCTCTACGTATTTTTCACTGTTCCCCTACCACTCCCGTTTATTTCCTCGCCTTTCAATTCTTCCCATTGTATTCATTCTTTATCCCCCCCCCCCCATTGACTAGAACAGGGACGGCCAAACTTGCTGAACATAAGAGCCACATAGAATAAACAACAGATGTTTGAGAGCCGCAAGACAGGAAGGCCGAAATAGAAATAGATGGGGAGAGGGAGGGAGAGGTGGAAAGAAAGTGACTTTAATTTTAAGTGCACTCTCCAAGGCGCAGCTGGCTTGGCTTTGAGAAGTGGTTTAAAGAGACAAATACCTTCTCCAAACTGGCTGATGGGGCAGTGGGGGCTTCAAGAGCCATACAATATGTTTGAAAGAGCTGCAGTTTGGCCACCCCTGGACTAGAACCTCCGATTTTGGACCCCCTCCAAGTTCCTGGTGCCAAAGGAGCCCCCACCCCCTTCTCCTTTTCTGCTTTGCATACTCTTGGGGGGTGAGGAGGTTGAGTCCTTTACTGTCCAGTGGGAAATGTCCCTGTATTGTCGCCTTGGCTGTTTTTGCACACACACACCCTTCCGCGGGGCTTGCACGTGCTTCATTGCTTGTGCCGGGTCTAGGTGTAGATGGGCTGGCACGGATATGCCCTCCGCCATAGAGGAGAACGTTTGACAGGCTGGGCTGTGAGGTGCCAGAAGTGTGCCTGGCAAAGCAGAGCGTCAGCAGCTTGTAGAGTTGGCTTTCCCACAAAGGTGGATTATTTATTTGTCCAGCCGAGTGGCCCTTTGAAAGGGAGTGGGAGAGAGAAGAGGGGAATGTTACAGAAGAAGAAGGGGGGTGGGGCGCAGCAGGCCATGTATTGGGTGTTTACTTTGTGTCCTGCTGAATCAGGCTGTTTGTAAAGAAAAAAAAGTTTTAAATATGTATATATTGAAAGGAAACATCCTTTGCAGTTGAAATGATAAAGGCAGCCGTTTAGTGAGTGGCTCCTGCCATAATAGCAGTTTTGTTTAGCGTGTGTTACAGTTTGGGCGAGGGAGGAGGGACCAAGGCCCTGTGGCTGCTATTATGTAAAGGGCATTGTTGGCTATTCTCACCAGAGGCATTATTTGGCCTTGGCTGGGAGTTACAGACTTCCACTAATAGTTAAATGTGTATGAAACAGAGAGAGAGAGAACTGTTCATCTTTTTGTTTGGGGAACGTGCTGGGCAGGCAGGTCGTGTTTTGGCTCATGGGGTGTCTATAATGTGGAATTGTTTGGTGTCTCCTCCCACAAGAGTGGTCCTGTCGATGAATAAATGCACTCATTTTGGTGAACAGGCAAGGATCTGAAAGGGTTCAGATGGGCAAGCCTGTGTTATATTAGAGCTCCGAGCTAGAGAGATGGGACTAAAAAGCTTTATTTGTGCTATGTGAATGCTATTACTGCCAGATAGATATACTGTGCACTTTCATTGTTGACAAACAAGACTTCGAAGTGCTCAAGAGCCAGCAAGGCAGAATGGTTAGAGAGTGTTTGACTAGTGGACCACAGAGTCCACAAGAAGCCTGCTGCTGGACCTTTGGTGGAATCACATTCTCATAACCTGTCCTATTGTACATGGTTGTTGTGAGGATAAGATGGAGGACGGGATAAATATGTATATGACTTTGAGCTCCTTGGAGCAAGGCTGGGATGAAAATGAGATAGAGATACAGGGCCCATGCCTTTAGGGGCCCTAGGCCAGCTCCCCCCCTCAGTTTCCCCCCTGCTTGCAGCCCTCCCAGCCTGCATGTGCAGCCGCAACTGATGTGCTCTTTGCCTGACATGTCTGGTGTGGCTGCTGCTGGCATCATTGCCAAGTTTCCTTCTCTCTGCCTCTCCCTCATAGCTTTGTCAAAGGGACTTTTGAGAAGGTGCCTGCAGGCTGCAGCAAGGACCACAGGTGGTGGGGTGGCTGCTCCAACTCAGATAATTTGCGAGGTTGCCCCCCAAGATTTTGACTGCCGAGGAGCTTCCTCATGGTTTAATCCTGCCCTGTAGAGATAGGTACCTGACCATTTGACTTTTCTAATTGTGAGTCTGTAGTCAGGGTATAGTCTACAGAGAGCCAGTTTGGTGTAGCAGTTAAGTGTGTGGACTCTTATCTGGGAAAACTGGGTTTGATTCCCCACTCCTCCACTTGCACCTGCTAGCATGGCCTTGGATCAGCCATAGCTCTAGCAGAGGTTGTCCTTGAAAGGGCAGCTGCTGTGAGAGCCCTCTCCAGCCCCACCCACCTCACAGGGTGTCTGTTGTGGGGGAGGAAGGTAAAGGAGATTGTGAGCCGCTCTGAGACTCTTCGGAGTGGAGGGCGGGATATAAATCCAATATCTTCTTCTTCTTCTTCAGTATAAAACTGTATTCAGATTGTTTAGGTATTCTATATGACTGCTTAATTAGCAGGAAACGTGTGTGTGTGTGGTTTATTCTCCAGTTTGGTAATCTACCTGAAAATAAACACACTTGTCACTCTATATGTGAATGTGAAGCATGATTTATTTCACTAGCCTTGATAACTAAAAGGAATCTCCATATCCAGAACCAGTAAACCTCTGAATGCCAATGCCAAGGTAACATTTGGGGAAGCCTTGGCCCCTGTCCACTTTGTTGGCTTTCCAGAACAACTGGTTGGCCATTGCGTATAACAGATTGCTGGATTAGATGGACGCCACTGGGCTGATTCAGTAGGGTACCTCTTATCAGGGGTCGTTTTGTAGAAAAAAAGGTGGTGGAGCTCATCCATGGATTGTTATGCAGCTGCACCTACTATTCCATGGACAAGGAGGTGGAACTCTCAGAAAGGTTCAGGAGTTGTGCTCCTGTGAGCTCCCACTGAATCTGAGGCTCTTATGTTAAAGAGTATGTGCTGAAATTTCATGAGGGGGAAGATACGGTTGGTTGTATGATTGCATAATTTCATAATTTGGTCTGTATTTATTTGCTTTGTGTGTCATGAAAGGGTAGGAAGAGCAGAGGGCCAATAATGTGCCTGGCCTCAGAGTATGAAAAATCTAACTGTGCCACTAGGGCAAAGGCTGAGGTTTCACAGAACTAATGTAGCAGCCAGGTTGACTGTCCCAGGTCTCGGTCTGTTGGCCTTGTAATTGTAATGACCTTCAGCTTGGTAAGTCTGCAAAACTTTCTTTTCCTGTATTGACATCCAAAAAGTGATTTGAACCCGGTGTGTATTTTATACATGAAATAACAAAACCTTATGGTACAGTGTTGTAGAACATAATAGTAATTCTTTGATGATATATTCCTTCTTGTCAAGCAGTATCTGTATCTGATTGGAAGGCAGGCCAAGTTACAATGTCTTATTTGTGATGAGCAAGTCTTTTGAAATATAACTCTTTATTTTGATTTTGGAAACACATTCAAAAATATTTTTAATTGCACTGAAAACATTATGCACGTCAGAGTCAATGCAAGTACTTAATTGGACAGACATCAATTGGATTCTACTGTGAATTATCCCCAGGAATTGTAAAGTTTGTGTGTATTTTAAAAAGCTACACAGGCCATGATGTGAAGTTCAGGTCTGTGTTTTTTCAAGAGTAGAATCTTAGCGCATAAATGGATTTTTCATTAGGCAGGGGCTAACAGCAATGTTGGAGAGTGACCAGATGGTGAAGTGCTCAGTCTTCAAATATGGTGAGGATGAAATTGAAATATGAGGAACCTGGAGAGAGAAAGTCTTGAAGAAATGGAAGAATGAGCCAAACAAGGAGAGGCATTAACATCCTATCACAATCCTACTGTGGTGCCAGCTGTGGAAAGCTGGGGATCAGCATAACAACACATGTTAGTCCTGACTGAGGAGATTGGAGTAGCGTACACAATTCACTCCCATTTCACTTTATTCTCAGAACAGTCCTGTGAGGTAGGCTAGGCTAAGGCTTCTTTCATGCATTGTTGGATAATGCATTCTCAATACACTATAGCAATTGTTAACAGCTGTTTCACCCAGGAAGATCCAGTCACAAACAATTGCTAGAGTGAACTGAGAATGCATTATCAACAGAAAGCAGCCCGGGAATGAGTGTTTGGTTTCATGGCTGACTGAGTGGGTATCAATCTACTTTCAGTGAGAGAACATCACACTTAATAATGAATTAGTAGAGTAACAAATACTGGTGAAAGACTGATGAAAGGTGATTAACCATAGCTGGTGGAGGTGGGTAGCCCCTGCTAATGTTGGCACTAAAAGCAGTGCAGTATAGTCAGAATCTTATGCTTGATTATACTTTGAAGGTGGAATGGGAGGAGATGAGAGATTTTGTTTTTCAGTTGGATTCTATGGTGAATTTTCATTTTTTCTGTGTCTCTTTGGGCTTGGACTGTGGTCTGAGGGCATATTGGATATTAAGTCCTATGCCATACCTAAATGCCATCCTATTTTGAGGCCTGTGCCAATGGAATTATGCCAGCAGTCAGGATAAACCAGTTTATTCCAAGTTCTCCATCACCTAAAATCCTTTATGCTGGTATATTTTTGAGATCTTTCACTACAAGGGGACTTGTATGACATCCTGTAGAGATGCCAGCCTCTAGGTAGGACCTGGGGATCCCCTGTAGTTACAGCCTCTCCAGACTACAGAGATCAGTTCCTTTGGAGAAAATGGATGTTTTGGAGGGTGGATTCTACAGCATTGTACTCAGTGAGGTCGTTGTCCTCCCCAGGCTCCGTTAATGTATTTCTAGGAGTTCCCCAACTTGATCAGGCAACCCTATTGCCCACCCACTTGCTAGAAGCCAGGGAGGGATCTGGCAACCATATACATGTCTTTCTCATCCTGTTCAAGTGAAAAATAGGATTATGTTGCAAGTAGTCAGTAGCGCTGAGAATGAAGATTTAAAAGCAAGAACAGGGCTTTTTTTTGAGCAGGAATACATGCAGTTCCAGCTGTCTTGATATTGAGAGTGTGGCCTTATAGGCAAATGAGTTCTTGCTGGTTTTTTTCTACCAAAAAAGCCCTGAAAAAAACTAATTGTAGCAGAAGGTAACAAACATGGGTCAAGGTGGTATGGTACTGTAATGCAGAAGGTGGATTTAAAAGAAATTCAGGAATTGCTTGTGGAAGGAATCATGTACATGTTGAATGTAAACATGGTATTATACATACCTTGGAAACAGGAAAAAGTTGTGTTATAGAAATTTTGGGAGACAGACAGGAAAAAATCTCTTTTGGAAAGACATTGTTGGGCAGTAAATCATCATCTACTTTGAAACTGAAGATTGTGGAAGACTGCACTGTGGGAGCAGATGAACAATAAAGAGGAGATAGGAAACCCCCACTTATTGAAAGTACAAAAGAGAATGGTGAATATTTTAGAGGCTGAGATTTGGAACAAAACAATTTGGGAGGGGGGGGCGGGAATTGAACCTAGAACAGACAGAACCAAAAAAACCCAGGTTATGATTATTTCTTACTAATTTGAGAATAGCCATCATTGGTACTCATACGCTTGACCCAACTGGATTGTTGTGTTAAGAGGATTTGTTTACACAATAATATTTTACGGTCCCTTTCTAACCAGAGTTACCTCCTTCTAAGCCCACTGAAGTCAATGGCACTGCTAGTCTTGTCTGGGTAGTGGAGACAAGCTCTTGAGTAAGAACTTCTTGCTAATAGTTTGAAGTACCCTTTTGTCAGAATAATAGTTGAATAGTTCTTTACTCAGTCACAACTCTCACAATGCAACATCATGTTGCTGAATGCTGTGACTGTTGTAAACAAGAGTTGAAGATTAGGGTTGTGGGCACAGCTTCAAGTAGGGCTGAGTTTGGAAGAAGGAGCCATCATATGTTGATAGCAGCAGGGAGAACTTTCTAGTTGTGGACTAAAGCTTTGGAAAGCAGCAGTCAAGTTCTGTTAAGAGATTGCATGCCATTATTATGAAGCAAGAGCTTTCTCTATACTGAATCTAGTGCAATTGGTCCTATGTTGAAAATTTCCTGAGGATAACATGGGAAAGCCCTCTAAGGGCTGAGAAGGCAAGTAATAAACTCATTGTTATTGGAATGTCCCCAGATGTAGTACAGCATCAGTATTGTGGTCTCTGATTTAGTTGATGGTCACCATAGAACGGGGTGGCCAAACGTGCTTAACATAAGAACCACAAAGAATAAATGTCTGATGGTTGAGAGCCATAAGACATGAACATCAGATGTCTGAGAGCTGCAGGAAGGAAGAAAGGAAGAAAAATAGATGGGGGCTGGAGGGAGAGATGGAAAGAAAGCAACTTTGACTTTAAATGTTTTTTTTTTCAAACTGCCTGCTGGCTTAGCTTGGAGAAGTGATTTAAAGACAAAAATGCCTTCTCCAATCTGACTGATGGGACAGTGGGGGCTTTGAGAGCCACACAATATGTGTGAAAGAGCCACACGTGACTCCCAAGCCACAGTTTGGCCACCCCTGCCATAGAACTTATTTATTTCATCACTGTTAGTCCCTTGGAAGTCAAATACGTTACACTTGCTTCTTAGCCCCCCATCCTGGCTTCTAACTTCTAGCACAGCTTGAACGCAGAAGTGCTCCTGATTTATGCGCTGCACCCATTCCTTATCCATTTCACTCTTGGAACATGCCAGCTTTCTTAGTAATTAAGAAGTTTTCATAGCAGAAGAGCAATTCTGGTGACAAGAAAAGAAACTTGTTTCTGTCTGCAGCCAGAATCAGATGGCAAATAGTTAACACTGGCATAGCTTCTGGAGAATGGTGCTTTGTTTGAGAGCGCCAGCTGATTTCCAGCTGTCCAATTGCATAGCTCCACTCAGGTATGGAAACCTCTGTGCTTGTTATTAAGTGCTCCAAAGATTGTTTGCAACACTTTTATATATTTGAGATCTTGCTTAGTCTAAAATCTGACTCTCTCTGCTCTCCCAGAAGCACTCTTTATCAGTGATGGGTTGCTGACAGTTTTACCGCACCAGTTAGAATGCTTGTAAAGATTCCATTACCTCACTCAAGTGTAGCCAGAGCTAAGGAGACTTGCAGATAGGCTGGCCTATTTTTTTTAACCCTGTTGTGTATGGCTATAATGATTACAGTCTTTGCCCTTAAAAAGTATTGTTAGAAATCATTCATACTCTGGAAGACTCTGCAGATGAGTTTAGATAAATGAAGCTGGTTTTGCAGCAAATACTAGCTCTAAAGCTAGCCTCTTTTTGAAGCTCTTTGTAATTGTAATAATTAAGATAAATGTAATATGATTAAATTTGCTTTAATTATATTGGGGTTCTCAGTGGTCTATTATCTGCTTACTGTAGGTAACATAGTATTTTTCAAATCAGTGTGATTCACCTCCCCCCCCCCCAAAAAAAAAAAAAAGGATCTTCATATGTTGCAGACTCTTGTATAGTTCTGCTCTGCCATTTGTTCAGGCTACTGTTTATATCTGTTCCAGTTGTGCAAGAAGTGGAAAATATCCTTTATTTAGAACAGGTCACATGTGCTTATATTGAGGAACAGAGCTTCAGTGTAACAAGCTGTGTTTTAGAGGAACAGAAGTGAAATTTCAGAAAATGATACCTTTAACTGAGAAACATCAGCCACCTTATAACTAAAGCATATCCTTGTACTTAAATATAATCAATAGCAGGAGGATCGTTGCTCTTACCTGGGTGGCTCAGGTTATCCAGATCTCATCAGATCTTGGAAGCTAAGCAGGTTCAGCCTTGGATAGTACTTGGGTGGGAGACCACCAAGGAAGTCCAGGGTTGCTACGCAGAGGCAGGCAATGGCAAACCACCTCTGAATGTCTTGTTCCTTGAAAACCCTACAGGATCTTCAGAAGTCCTCTGCAACTTGGCAACACTTCCCACCATCAGGAGGATGGTTTAACGGAGAACCTTCAACACATTAACCTGACTTCATGGCTCACTCTAGATACAGCACCAAATTAAATGGTTTTAGCTTTTAAGGTGCCACTGATCTTCTGGGTTTTTTTATTTTGCTACATGAACGGGCCTTGTGCTCAGGGGCCTCCCCCACCATGCATATGACTCAGTTTGTGATTGGGATGAAACTACGGCTTGTTGCAAATGCAGAAGTGACTAAATAAGCCATGACTGAGAGGGAGCACACCATCCTGAGGGTTTCCAAGGTTCTTCTCATAACAACAATCTCTAGTTCATCATCCTCTATGCATGCAAGCCATAAATATAGGCGGTTAAGTAATAGAGCTGAAAGGCACCCACATTCTTCAATACATCTGGGCTTTTCCTTTAAAAATGTTTACTTTGCAGCAGCTCCCTGTTTTGAATCCAGGGATTCAGAAAGCACTCATGAAAGCTTTTCTTCAGTCTCTGCAAGTAAGACATCAGTATTAATAGGCAGTGTCCCCCCCTTTTCCTTCGGTGCAATTGGCAATGATGGACAGAACAAGATGAGGGTGTAGTATGGTTGAGGCAGGAGGCAACACCATCTACGGATGGTGTGGCAGTTGGTCCCCTTTCTCGAATGCGACGACTTGGCAACTGTGATCCATGCTACAGTCACCTCAAGGCTGGATTACTGTAATGCCCTCTACATGGGGCTGTCCTTGTCCCAAAGCCAGCATCTCCAGCTAGTGTAGAATGCTGCCGTCAGGCTGTTAATGGGAGTTCCTTTATGGGAACACATTCAGCCTATGCTGAAAGAGCTGCACTGGCTACCAATAATGTACCGGATTCGCTTCAAGGTGCTGGTTTTAACCTTTAAAACCCTATATGGCCAGGGTCCTGCCTTTTCCCGTATATGCCTCAGCGAGCACTTTCGTCTGGATCTCAAAATCTGCTGGTAGTTCCCAGTGTCAAGGAAGTGAAGCTTCAGTCAACTAGAGCCAGGGCCTTTTCTGCAGCTGCCCCTAGCTGGTGGAATGAGTTGCCAGAGGACATTAGGGCCCTGCGAGAGCTCCCACAGTTCCGCAGGGCCTGTAAAACGGCACTCTTCCACCTTGCTTTTCCATAAGGATAACTTACAGCAATGGACTAGGCTCATAAATCGGAATTTAACATCATTCTGGACTTCCCACCACGCTATGGCGATTTGGGGTCCTATGAACATTTAACACTGACTACTGAAACTTAATTGCATGATGAATCATAGTAGTAGCATCCATTGTTTTTAACTGCTATTTTAATGTTGTTTTATGCTTTGTTTTATGCTTTATGTAGTAATGTTTTTATCTTGTTGGTCATTTTCGATTCTAACCTGTGAGCCGCCCTGAGCCTGCCTTCGGTGGGGAGGGCAGGATATAAATAAAATAAATAAAAAATAAATAAACATTTCTATACTGTGACACTACTGTCCGCTGTCTGGTAGCTGAAGAAGTGTTCATGCACACAAAACATACCCAGAATTAAACCGTGTTGGTCTTAAAGGTGCTGCGGAACTCAAATTCTGTACTACTGTCTTCTGTTATGGTGGCAGTGAGTGACCCTCACAGGGAGTGAAAAATGAGAAGCCTTTTCAAGCATGAGTCATACTGCATCATGGGCTGGTGCATAGAACCTTAGCTGTGAGAAATTACTGCCATAGGGAGGCTGTTTCAGATGGTCTTTGCTTGGTACTTCAAATGTGAAAATGTTACTCTAAGATGAAATGTGTGGAGGAAGGGGGCAGGCTTTGTTAGAGCCAGAAAGAGGGAGCTGGCCAGCCTGATGTGATGTGTGTAGCATTGCGTGCGTGTGTGTGTGTGTGGGGGAGGTCAGAGAAAGGGTATTTAAGGACTGTCCTCCACCTTGCCCCATCTTTGGCATGGGTTGATTGGTACACAGTAAAGGTGAGCACCTGAAGGTGTCACTTTGTAGGGTGAATGGACAGTTATCAGACCAGAAGCTTGGGGCATTAGTACCTTCATGGAGCGGAGAAAGTAACTCAGTGAAGGATTCCTTTATCCTCAACAAGCAGACTTCATGGCTAGGGGGAAAGGAAATGGCACACCTCCTTTGAGCATGTGATGGTTCAGTGCTTGGGACAGGATGGCTTTGCCTGTAAACTCTGGGATGCCTAGCCAAGAGAAGGCATTACTCTTCTGTATTCCACCAGTCGCCCACACTGTGGTTATGTGTGGAATGGGATTTGCTTGCCAGCTGCAGATCTTTTGACTAATGTAAGATAAATATAGTTGGTCATTTCATTATACCATCTAAAGGCATTGGCTTTCCTTATTTCTTCATCTCTAATACAGTTGTTACTACTTCTGGCTTTCCTACCAAAACATAACTTTTCACATGAGTAGTCTACTCATGTGAGCATGATGACATTGGAGGAAGGAGCTCCGGAAAGGTTATATTCCTGCCTCACAAGATTTCAATTTAGAAAAATTGCATCTTCTGTGAATTCTCTTTTACAGTTCAACACTAAATGAGCACCTACTAGAGTGAGTAAATTGGCTGCACCAACTAGTAAGAAGAAGATGATATTGGTTTTATATCCCGCCTTCCACTTCGAATCTCAGAGTCTCAGAGCGACTCACAATTTCCTTTATCTTTCTCCCCCACAACAAACACCCTGGGAGGTGGGTGGGCCTGAGAGGACTTTCACAGCAGCTGTCCTTTCAAGGACAACCTCTGCCAGAATATGGCTGACCCAAGGCCATTCCAGCAGGTGCAAGTGGAGGAGTGGGGAATCAAACCCGGTTCTCCCAGATAAGAGTCCGCACATTTAACCACTACACCAAACTGGCTCCAAAAATATCAGTGGGCACTTCCCTTGTGGCTCTTCAGAATCATGGCGGTTGTGCATAGGCAAAGGGAATTTGTGGATATTTTAAGTGTAGAATCTGGAACACTTCAAAATGGAAGAATCTCGACTTTATGGATGGGCATAAACTGTCTCATGAGCTAACATTGGTGACAGGTTTTGGTGGGTTTGTGATTCATAAACTTCTGTTTGTGGTAGGTCGACTGGCCATAAACTTTTAAGCCGTTTGTGGTAGTTCGTGGCAGTTTGTGAATTGATACATTTCCAGACAGTCTCTATTTGATCATCATGTTTACCGAACTTCAAGGCAGCAAAGCAACTCTGAAGCAATGGGGAAGCAGAATTCTCTAGCTTTGGAAACACCAATAGGTTCCTTGTGCATTTGATCTGTGTAGCATGCACTGTTGAGCTATGCCTGACATTTTCCCCACAAACACTTTCCTGGGGGCATTATCCCCCACCAAAGAACAAGTCCAATCTGCACATAACTTAGTGGGCATGTGGAGGAGCATCAGGGGGAGGCCCCTATGTGAGCTTGATATCTCTAGCTTGTACATGGTCCATTCTATACATTCCTGAACCTTTGCCTGTCATTTCCCAGGAAAGCACTTTACTGGAGATACCTTCTTTGGGGGCCGTAACTTCGACCTCATAAATCCAATCCTCACCAAATGTGGAAGGCAGGTAGAAGAGAGTCATCTGGTGATCCCCTGCGAATTTGGTGTCTCTAGCATGCTGTGGGGGGAGGCATTCTACCACATTGCAAAGTGAGTTGGTTTGTTTGGCAGCTAAAAGTTCATGATGGATTGTGATTTGCAAACTGGGCATGCCACAAACCAAACCATGTTTTTCCAATTCATGCTCATCCCTTCTTCTCTTTCTGGTGATGTGTTTGTGCCATAATATTGAACATCCAACAGCCTGCTAGCTTACTGATTCTTATTTACACAAAGGCTGTTATGATACACCTCCCCATGTTGGTTTTGAGTTTTTCTGCATGGTCAGCCTCAGGATTTGAATGGGAGACTACCAAAGAATTCTAGGGTCATTATGCAAAGGAAGGCAATGGCAAACCATCTCTGGACATCTCTTGCATTGAAAACTCTACAAAGATGCCATAAACTGTGTGTGCTTTACACATATGCACATCAAACAGATTATAAAGAAGAAGAAAATGTTGGATTTATACCCCACCCTTCACTTGGAGCAGCTTAGTCTCCTTCCCCTCCCCACAACAGACCTGCTGTAAGGTAGGTAGGGCTGAGAGAGTTCTCAGAGAACTGCTCTTGAGAGAACTGTGACTGATCCAAGGTCACTCCAGCAGTTGGGCATGGTGGAGTGGGGAATCAAACCTGATTCTCCCAGATCAGAGCCTGTGCTCTTAACCACTATACCAAACTGGCTCTTGTGTGTGTGTGTGTGTGTGTGTAAGGCCCTGAGCGGCCAGGGACCAACATACTTCTCCCCGTATGTACCCCAAAGGGCCTTAAGATCGGCTGACCTATATCTACTGGTAATCCCCAGTCCAAAAGATGTCTGTCTAGCCTTGACCTGATGGAATGAGCTCCCCCTAGAGATCAGGGCTCTGTGGGACTTGTTACAGTTCCGCAGGGACTGTAAAACAGAGCTATTCCACCAGGCTTTTAGTTGAGGCAGAGGATGTCCAATATGATGGGCCCCCTTCTGCCCAAACTGCCTGGTCAAACTGCTGGCTTGAAACTGCTGATAGTTTAGGAACCCGCTGATCAGACCATTTTTAGTAAATACTTGAAACAGACCTAGGGTAACTTGATCCAAGGTCACTCCATATCTTGATGATATTTATTGGTTGTAATCAGGGGTGGAATTCTAGCAGGAGCTCCTTCGCATATTAGGCCGCACACCCCATTGTAGCTAATCCTTCAAGAGCTTCAAGAGCTTACAAGGCTCTTTTTTGTAAGCTCTTGGAGGATTGGCTACACCAGGGGTGTGTGACCTAATATGTAAAGAATCGCCTGCTAGAACTCCACTCCTGTTTTTAATTGATGTAATTTTAGATTTTCAGATATGGCTTTTTGTATTTATATGTAGTTTATTGTATGGATTTTATGTTGTAACCCTTCCTGAGCCCACTTAAGTGGAAAGGGCGAGATAGAAATCAAATAAATATGTGTGTGTATGTGTATAAGCTGTGGTGTCTGTTCTCTGAATGTTTTATAGATCAGGGAAATTTTAGAAGAACAGTGCTAAATGATAGAAATATGGCAGCCTGTCTCTTGACTTCATGCTACTAAGACGCAGTTCACATGGCCAGAACAGTTATGAGGAAGGTTGTGCCCCTTGGCAAGCCATTTGTGTGAATGGTTTTCTTACACAAATCTGGTTATTTTTGCCACACCTTCAATTTTCTTGTTTCACTGAGATGCGATACAAGTTGTGGAGTCTCCATGTCGGGCAACTTAAGCATAGTTGCCCTGCTAATGTTTGGCTCCTCTGTCAAGGAGCTGAGAAATATTGCCACTTTCCTTGAACTTGATGACACCTTAGGGTACAGGATCACAGTTTTGATTCTGCAGCCCTCGTTTAGTAAAAACTGAATTTTCTCAGAATAAGCAAGTCAAGAGGTCTTTACCAAAAGTGTCACAGACGATGTAAAGGTTAATTTTTATAACATTTGAGCTATTTACAGCTTCCATTCATTCTTTTCTGTGTTTGTGGTATAGGAATAGGGAGAATAAACTGGAAGAACATTGTTCTTCAGTAATGTGCTTGACTATGCATTCTTGAGCTGGTTATATGTCTAGCTGAGGAGAGATACAGATTATGCAGTGTTTCCAGATTCTCTGGAAACAAAGGTAGAGATCTTGGCCAGTCTAATTCAGCGTCTTCTTATTTTTTTTTAAACCATAGCTAGAGGCCTAACTATGGCTATAGTCCTGTTAGATTATCCTAGTTTCCAGTGAAATCCATGGAATTAAGTGCTTGTACAGGCTTGTAGTTGTTGGGTCCACCGAGAACTGTTTCTTCTCCAGTCTCATTGAAATAAGGCATGCCCATTGTCGGTGCTTGGGGAATATTCTGGCCAGAGTACCACACTGAAAAACTCCATAACTTGCATTCTTTTGGCATTTAGCCTTTTAAAGAAAGAGAATCTGGGATTGTGTATTCCACCTCTTGCTTACTGTAGTTACCTGGTTATGTTGGGGGGGGGGGCAACCACCACAAACAACTGGTCACTATTTTCCATAGCTTGTGTCTGAAGCGCACACCTCTTACAGTGGACAGGATAAGAGAGGCATTCTATATTAAGAACAAGGTGTAGGAGTTCACAATAGACTCATTTCTACTGGCGAATACCACAGGAGTTCAATCATCAGCCACTGTTTAAGGTTTAATTATCTCTAATCAGTTTAATTGCTTAAATTGTTGGGTTACTGCTTCATAATAATGCCTGGCATCCGTAGAGTATCTGCTTCTGACATATCCATTTAAATTCCATTTTGCATCCAGTTGTTTTTTTAATCCCTCAGAAGGAGCGAATTGCTTAAAAAAGTCTTTCCTAGATCCTCTCGCCCACATTGCCCATAGATTCTCTCCATGGTGTTGATGGAAAGAAGTGTACGGCTGCCACATGTCAATTACCACTTCCAGGGTGAGTCAACAGAGAGGCTTGCAGAGATGATTGCTTCATTTAATGCTGTTCGTAATGGGAATTGCATTCAATGCACGTGTTCCCTTTAATTATAATCATGTGAAGGTTTGCTATGTGTATAAATTCATTTTTTCCAATAATATCTGGGCATACAATAGAGAACAAAAAGTGTGTTGGTTTCCATCATCATTTTCCAGAATATTACATAATGTGCTAAAATTGATGACTAAAAAGCCCCTGGGGGTGTGTGTGGGCGTATGCTGGTAGTTCAGACTATGGTGTAAATATCTGGAGCTGGAAGAAAGGGGGGAAAAAGTGGTATCAGAGTTGTCTCAGATTTGTAATTTTTTTAAATTACAAATCCTGCTTCAATGTACTTCACGGCTACTTTTTGCCACTAAAGCAATGCGGCAGTAAAACTGGGCTGCATGGGCAATTAGGCACTTTTTATGGCTATACTAATAATCGAAGAACGAATATAGTCTCCTCTGATAGTATTATAAAACCAATATGGACAAAAGGGAGAAGTCGCCGAGCTGGTTGGTGAGCGGAAATTGCATACCCAACCCTTGCTGCTTTCTTTATAAGGAGAGGCCTGTACAATGAATTATGCTGTCAGTTTGGTACCTCTGTGTCTTGACTTTTGTTGTACAAGGGAGAATACATATCCAAAGCATGGCAGAATCCTCCTTGCATGGCATGCTTGTGCATAACATTGCATGGGATATCTTTTTGGAAGCGTGTTACAGAATTATGTTTTCACCTTTTGAACATGTGTCTCTTGCCTGGGTGGATTGGTGGAAAGGGGTAGTTATTGTATTTATTTTGTTTCACCCCCCCAAACCATGTTGCAACTGGGGCATGAATGTGAAACTCCTCTTTTGTTTGTAACTGAGCTTTGCATACATAATATTTTCTAGCTGCTGAATGAACAAACTTTCAGTTTGGGAATAGGCTGAATAAGAACATAAGATAAGCCATGATGGATCAGGCTGATGGTCCATTCAGTCCAACACTCTCTGTCACACAGTGGCCAAAAAACCCCAAGTACCATCAAGAGGTCCACCAGTGGGGCTAGAGGCCCTTTCACTGTGCCCCCCCCCCCAGCACAAGAATACAGAGCATCACTGCCCCAGACAGTTCCAACAATAAGCTGTGGCTAATAGCCACTGATGGACCTTTGCTCCATATGCTTATCCATTCCCCTCTTGAAGCTGTCTATGCTTGTAGCCACCACCCCCTTTTGTGGCAGTGAATTCCACATGTTAATCACCCTTTGGGTGAAGAATGTGTCCTTGCAGAACTCAGGTGTAAACTGATTTGTTAGAGTTGGAGGCTAACTCTTTTTCAGTTGAAGTTAGAGTGTAGGCTGCCGCCTAATTAGACATGTGATGAAGTCTGCCTCAGGGTTTAACTTGGCCAAAGAAACTTTTCCTGAGTTGGACTGCCCATCCCTATTCAGAACATAGAATATGTGGTTGTTGCTGATTGTCTCCAACTTCATTGAAACCAAAACACTGACATTTAGAGAGCACCCTAAGGAAGTCTACTCAGAAGTAAATCCTGTGTTATTCCTTGGTGCTTAATCCTGGGGAAGGATCCTGTATATTTTAGTCTTTGTTTCCATGTTGCAAACTAGAAAAATATGCAAGTTTGTCTATAATGGGTCTCTTACTCTTGCAGAGCACCTGGGTGGGATGTCCTGCAGTTCTGTGTTAGGGAGAGAAGTCCACATAGAACGAGTTTGATCCCATGGAAAATTCCTACTCATGTAAGACCTCTTGCACAAGTGGAGATGCCAAGTCATTGCGAGTAGCCCATGTGCCAAGACAACTTGACTGTGTCTTATCTTGGTTTCCACTTGCACAAGGTGTATTTTAGCAAACCATAATGACCTCCAATCAAATCATGTAGCACCTGCAGATTGGACTGTAATGATGGCATCCAATAGCCTTTTGGTCAGAAGTGAAAAATCTTCCCTTGATCTTGCAGAAGCTCTTGTGCAAACTCAGTTATATAAAGTAGCTGTAACCCACAATGAACAGATCTTCTAAGAAGCAGCATATAAGTTTTCTAAATGGAGAAAGGGGAGGGACGGTGGCTCAGTGGTAGAGCATCTGCTTGGGAAGCAGAAGGTCCCAGGTTCAATCTCCGGCATCTCCAAAAAAGGGTCCAGGCAAAGAGGAGTGAAAAACCTCAGCTTGAGACCCTGGAGAGCCGCTGCCAGTCTGAGAAGACAATACTGACTTTGATGGACCAAAGGTCTGATTCAGTGTAAGGCAGCTTCATATGTTCATATGTTCATATGAGAAGTAAAACTTCTCTTCCACTATTGCATGGTGCAGTCTAGTCCAATATGCATATTGTGGCACTAGAGAAACTCATTCCTGTGAGAGCCAGTGTGGTGCATGGCTAGAGTAGGGTTGGGTTCAAAGGTGCATTGAGCCATAAGCTGAAGGCTTCTTACTTGCACATGATCATGCTTAATTGATTGGTTCACATTAAGGATGGTCACAGAATGCGGAAATGGTGGTTCATTTTGTTTTGTGGTTCATTGGGTTGCCCGATTCTTTGGTTCGTGTTGATTCATGGTTTTTTTTTATTTCTTGATCCATTTTGTGGTTTGTTGGTTCTTTTTGTTTGGGAAAGCTTAGAATGGTCCCCCAGTGAGCTAGAGATGCTGAACTTGTGGCATACTCTTCAGGAGACTCTCCTCTACCTGCTCTCCACGTTTGGTGCAAATTGGATTTTGGGGGGTCGAGTTACTGTCCCTCCCCCCAAAGCAAGTGCCCCCAGTAAACTGTTTTCCTAGGAGTATGTCAAGCTGGGGAAAGAAAGGGAATGCCACCTTGGAGTTTCTGGTCAGTTTCATTCCCCTCCCAGCTTCCTGGAAATGAAACTGACTAGAAACGCAGCACAGCTTTCCCTGTCTCCCTGCTGCTTCTGGTCAGTTTTACTTCCATGAAGCTTACCAAACAGGAACCAAATGACACACCCGGCGTTTTCGCACTGACCTTAATCAGCAGCGACGCCCCTCTTCACCGCGCAGGATCGGCGTGGATTTCGCACTTATTGCCGCGGAGCACCCGGAAGAGCCGGAAAGTCCCGCGGCTTTTGCGGCGCAAATGGAAACTGGTTTTTGGCGGTTTCCGTTTGTGCCGCAAAAGCCGCGGGACTTTCTGGCTCTTCCGGGTGCTCCACGGCAATTAGTGCGAAATCCGCGCCGATCCTGCGCGGTGAAGAGGGGCGTCGCTGCTGATTAAGGTCAGTGCGAAAACGCCCACCAAGAAAAAAGCTGGTTTATTTTCATGTTCGGGTACAATGTGATCAAACAAACCAGTTTGGAATGAACCACAAATTGGCCCATTTTGAGCACAAATTGTGATTCATGGTTCAGTTCATTCCCATGCCTAGTGCACACACACAACTCCACATTTCAAGCTTTGAAATAGGATGTACATTTGGATATTTTTGGTCTTACTATAGATCAGAAAAATACTTTATCAATATCAAGAGAGAGGTTAAAAAAAAGAGATGGGGAAAAATGTTGGGCCCCTAAGTAGCTTATACTGTCATCCTTTCCTCTTCTGTCTTCTCACAACAGCAACAACACCACAAGTTTCTAATATTATGGGAGCCCTTGAATGATGATTTTTAAAAAAGTGGTCACTCTCCATTCAAGCTTTTCCACAGTCCAGAAGGCTAGAAGCATAATCTTGTAAAAAGGAATATTAATGTCGTAAGACTTCTGCACATGTCACATGATGTGGAGATGAGTATCTGTGTTGAATGCTGTGCTCATAGCCCTGTAGATTTCTCGACTTTACAAGCTGCAGAGAATTGGTTTTTTCCTTAAGCTCTTTAACCAAATGGATTACTCTTCCACTTGTGAATTGATCATATCAAGCTACATTTTGATAAATAGAGTATTGGCTGCAGAGCTTGAAGGGTATGCGCCCTATATTATCTAGGTCTTTCAATCTCAAAGTCTCTTCCTGCTTACTGTAAACATTTAACAGTTCCCAAGTATAGAGTATAGAATACTTTTCTCCAAGGCTAGAGTAAATGCCCTGCCATTAGGTGAATTAGCAAGCATATTCCTTGGAATTCCTTTCTCTGAGTGGCTATGTGACTGTAATTCTGGATACCTCCCAGAAATGTGATGTTTTGACACCCCTCTCCTCTCCTCTCCTCTCCTCTCCTCTCCTCTCCTCTCCTCTCCTCTCCTCTCCTCTCCTCTCCTCTCCTCTCCTCTCCTCTCCTCTCCTCTCCTCTCCTCTCCTCTCCTCTCCTCTCCTCTCCTCTCCTCTCCTCTCCTCTCCCCTCCCCTCCCCTCCCCTCCCCTCCCCTCCCCTCCCCTCCCCTCCCCTCCCCCCTCTCCCTTTATGCTTCCACCACCCCTTTATTTTTATTCAACACCCTCCAATTGCACCCAAGGCTATTACTGCCCCCCTGGATTGTTCCAGCGCCCCCAGGGGGCAATATCGCCCACTTTGGGAAACACTGCTGTAGACTCTAGGTCAGGGGTGTCGATCTCATTTGTTATGAGGGCCAGCTCTGACACAAATGAGACCTAGTCGGGTTGGGCCACATGTGTCACAAAATGTAATGCCAGGTAGCAGAGAGAAAAACTTCATAAAGGACACAGACAAACACAATTAAAGATTGTTTTAAAAAAACTTAAAACATGATTAAAATATTAGCACTCATTGGTGTTTTGTTTGTATCTCTCCCATGGGATCCAGGGAACTGGCCAAAGGAAGCTCTGGCTCTTTCCTTTTTTTTCCGACGGGACCAGGAGGGGGAGGAGTCTCAGCCAATAGATGGAAGAGAGGTTTGGTTCAGTAGCTCTGCTGTGCGATTGAGAGAGCCTGGCAAAGCAAGCTCTCCCTCTTTCCCTTCCTTCCCAAGGGAGAAGCCTCAGCCAATGGAGAAAATAGGTTTTGCACTGTAGCTCCTGTGCGATTGAGCAAGCCTGGCAAAGCAAGCCGTGATGCAGAAGGAAACAAGAGAGAGAGAGAAGGAAACAGACAACAGTAAGGTGTTCAGGGGCCTGATAGGAGCCCTTTTGTGTGTGTGGGGGGGCTGATTTGGCCCACGGCCGCAAGTTAGACACCCCTGCTCTGGGTGTCCTTTGTCTGCAATTTCTCATGAGAGTATAGCAGCAGATCCTACTTGCAAGGAAATGTTGTGATACTAGTTCCTATTGCACTGTTCTTATGCCACTTGATTGAATTGTTTTGTATTGCTTTTATTGCATGGGTGGCCAACAGTAGCTCTCCAGATGTTTTTGCCTACAACTCCCTTCAGCCCCAGCCAGCATGGCCAATGGCTGGAGCTGATGGGAGTTGTAGGCAAAAAACATCTGGAGCGCTTCCGTTGGCCACCCCTGTTTTATTGCATTGTCTTCTATCTTTGTAACCCACTTTTTGCATTATGGTATGTCATGCCTTAGGTTTGTTTGCTGATTTGATACCTTATGCTGCCTGAATTGCTTTCTGTTTTGTAATTCTCTTTGAATTACAATGATATAAAACCAGTAAAATGAATTGCATTGAATCCTATTACATGATGGTAATAGAGTCATAGAATCACAGAGTTGGAAGGGACCTCCAAGGTCATCTAGTCCAACTCCTTGTACAATGCAGGAAACTCACAAATACCTCCCCCTAAATTCACAGGATCTTTATTGCTGTAAGATGGCCATCTAACCTTTATTTAAAAGCCTCCGAAGAAGCAGAGCCCATCACCTCCTGAGGAAGCCTGTTCCACTGAGGAACCGCTCTAACGGTCAGGAAGTTCTTCCTAATGTTGAGCCGGAAACTCTTTTGTTTTAATTTCAACCCGTTGGTTCTAGTCCTACCTTCTGAGCCACAGAAAACAATTCCACACCATCTTCTATATGACAGCCTTTTAAGTACTTGAAGATGCTGATCATATCACCTCTCAGCTGCCTCCTCTCCAGGCTAAACATCCCCAGCTCCTTCAACCTTTCTTCATAGGACTTGGTCTCTAGAACCTGCACCATTTTCGTTGCCCTCCTCTGGACCTGTTCCAGCTTGTCTATATCCTTCATAAAATGTGATGCCCAAAATTGAACACAATACTCCTGGTGAGGTCTTACCAGAGCAGAATAAAGCGATACCATCACTTCACGTGATCTGGACACTATACTTCTGTTCAGGGGTTGATTTGTAGAAAAATAGGTGGTAGAGCTCATTAGCATAACTCATTAGCATATTGCCCCTCCTCAGCCAAAAGCAACCCAATACAAGAAATGAGAGCCCAAGGCAAGCAAGGCCTGCTTGGACTTGCTAGAGGTCCAGCCAGCCCAAGCAGGCCTTGCTCTCCTGGGCTGCCCCCCCCCCCAGTCAAAAGGCCAACAAGCCACCCACTGCCCAAGGTTGTCGTGGGCTTCTCCAGGGTTTAATGAGGGCTGCTGGGGGAATGGCAAAGCCCCTGGTGTCTGGCTGGCTGTTCGCTCTCCTAATCCAGGGATTGTTATGCAGCTTTACCTACTATTCAATGGACAAAGTAGGTGGGGAGGAGGGGGAGACCATCAGAAAGGTTCAGGAGCTGAGCTCCTGCTGAATCTGAGGCCTGCTTCTGTTGATACAGCTCAAAATTGCATTTGCCTGAATAGATTCTGCATATCCATTTTGAGGAGCTGCAAAGTATTGCAGAGAGGCATGACACTATCTTAGTTGATAAGAGATTTTATAACTGCTTCAAAATTCTGGGTGGGTACAAATTGTACAGTGCATTTTGCACATGGTTGAACTTCAGTCCACTAGTTATACTCATTCCTTAAGTGATGGTATAAAACCCTCGACAGTATAAATTTATTAATACCTGAAGTGACTCCTGCAAGAAGCCTTTTTTTCGTTGGTCAAATTATTGTATAAGTACTGTAAAGAGAAAGAGTTATTTGAAAGGGGTTTTTTGGGGTGGGTGGGTGGGTCCCAATGTTAAATCTTTGGTTCGAACTCAGAATAGGAAAATAAAATTTTCGAAGTGCCGTTCTGATGGTGGGCAGAATTAAAATGACACCAAATGTATTGTGGCATTGTAGAGTAACCTGTTTCTGTGCCATGAGCCCTTCTAGTCTGTTGCCTATGTCAAGGAGGTGAGGTACACTGAGATATTTACAGGTGTGAATGTGGGAGTGTGATAAAGTGTTGCCTATAGCTCCGAGAGCCAAAAATACAAAGCAGAGTTGCTTGATTGTCTTAGCCACACCCACGAGTATGTTCCCTAAATAAAAAGGGGCTCTCTAGTAGACTGATTCATATCTCCTTGAGGAGCCAGCAGGGAAGGATAGGCTGATGAAGAGCACAGAGATATCACTTGTGAGTAATTGGTTGAGGCATGCCTTAACTTTCTGTAATAATATGGAGATGTTTGGTATCCTGGAACAGGTGGGGTTAGCTTTTGCTGGGCTTCAGAAATCCCCTGGAAGGGGACATGGGTAATGAGGAGGGTACTGTGGGGCCCACCTTGTCTGTGGCTAAAAATAGCTGTATAATTAACACAAAAAACTTCATTCTGAGCACGTGGCTGTCAAGATCATTAGTCATCCCAGAGGATTGCACTGAAACTTGGTAATGACTTCCCATTTGATTCCTCACTGTTGTGGAAGTTATGACAACAATTGAATTGTAAACTTCAATCAATTGCTCAGGTACTGTAACTACTTGTTGCAGCGGTAATGGAATTAAAAGTGCACCCTGACCGGTCTGAAGCTTAATAGATCCTGGGATTAGAGCCATTTTAAAAACAGTTAACATCAAAAAAGTGTTCAGTGTTGTGGCTAATAGGGTTGCCAGCTGCCTAGAGAAAAAATGTAGTGTCATTTTAATAGATCAAGTTGGGTAGCCATGTTAGTCTGTCTGTAGCAGTAGAAAATATTTCAGTAGCACCTTAAAGACTAACAAAATTTGTGGTAGGGTATGAGCTTTCGTGTATCACTGCTCACTTTCTCGGATACCTGAAGAATCTGAAGTATCTGTGGAAGGAGGAAGTTACTCACAGAAGCTTATACCCTGCCACAAAATTTGTTAGTCTTAAAGGTATTACTGGACTCTTACTCTTTCTACTGTCATTTTAATAGTGGCTTAATGGTATGGTATGCACCAGGTAATGCTATTCACCTCCATGCCAAGAAGTGCTTCAAATGCCCATTGCTACTCATTGTCTCACTTAAAGGGAGTGTTGGCTCCCCTAGTGTTAAGCTGTAAAATTGGAAGGGAAAGTTTATAAAATGTACACTAAATGTATGTGAAGATGCAGAAAAAGATATGCTATGCCTTCGGGGATCCTTTGTATACTAGACGTATTGGGTTTATCCTGACAGAGGATCTGCGTCTTTGATAATTGCATATACTGAAACTTCTTAAAGAGATACAGACTGCAATCCATACAACAGTTGCTTGGGAGTAAGACCCAGTGCATGAAATGGGATGTACTTCTTGGTAGACACGCTTAGGATTACATTTTTTATAACACCTGATAAATGGCATTTGTGAATGCATAGCTGTTCAAGGGACAGAGTTTCTAGCCATCAAAGGCAGACTGATTTCTTTAAGATGTTTATACCAGCTCATATCAACAAGGCTCCCAAGGCAGTCCACGTAAATAAAATCACACAATATTTAGTAGTCTGTTGAGTAATAAAACAAAAGCGGTAACCTTAACAGTGCTAGAATAGACAATCAAACCAGCCATGCTAAAAACGCAGTATTCGAAACAGAATATACCAGATGGCATTCTTCAACGTGGTTGAATTGCTTGTTTTTATGTGTTAATAATGACCACTAAAAAGAGAAACCCAGGCTAGCCTGATCTTATCAGATCTTGGAAACTAGGCAGAGTTGGCCCTGGCTAGTATTTGGATGGGAGACCAAGGAATACCAGGATTACACCTGCAGGGTCACGATAAGTCACACGTTGCAACAGCAACAAAGCCAGTGCCTCCTTTGAACTTTTTTATCGCCAAATGTAAATGCAAACAAATATTTTTCCATTAATGCACCAGTGCTTGAAGAGCCAGTAGGTACCAATTAAATCTACTGGTTAGGTCTTTTAGGGAGGAATCCTAAACAAGGCTGCTGCAAAGTGATCCCATTTTATTCAATGGGGCATACTCCAAGGAAGTGTTAAGATTGTAGTCTGAAAACCAGGGCTTTTAAATTTTTTTTTTTGGAGCAGGAACTCACAGGAATGCAGCTGCCTTGATATCAGGGGGTGTGGCCTACTATGCAAATGAGCTCCTGGTAGACTGTTTCTTAAAAAAAAAAAAAGACCTTGCTTAAAACTCTGAACATCCCAGAACTGGAGCAATTGTAGGACTTCCTGCCATACATCTTCCATTCCATACAAATTGCCTGGCTGATAAGGTCTGTTTTTTCCAGGAGGCCTCGTCTCCTGGCCTTGGAGGGAAGACAGGTAGTTACTAGAGGCAGAACATTTTTTGTGGCACCTTATCTAGGGAATTCTTGGCAACTACTTGCTTGACATCTCCTTTGCTGAAGTTCAGGCACTAGGTGAATAGTGTTTGTTTTTTTTAAAAAAATTGTACTCCCTTTTGATGGTACCCCCAGAACTTTTTATTTATGGCTTCCTTTTTCAGATTTTATTTGTGTTCTAGTTTGTTGATTTGGTTGCTGGCTTATTTAGTTTTTGTATTATTCCCTTTCTTTGTTCCTACTGCTTTTTTTTTTTTTTTAAAGTTGGTTGTAAAGAAGCTTGACAGCATTGTGGGTTAATGGGCAGAATGCAACAGGAGTTGAGCCATTTGGGTATAGAAAGGCATGACTGTGGGCCCAGCTGCCTTCTTCCTTAAAAGTATCTGCCTTGTCTTGGGACTCAACCTGGTCATTCTGAATGGTAAACATCTTTTTTTAAAAAAGGAATCTGACATGCTTCCCGTGTTTATGGATCCTCACTATTGTACAGAAAGTGGGGAAAAATATTTTCCCATAATAAAAGTCTTAATTGTTTTAAAAGAAGAAATGTTAAACACCTTCACGGTGTTTTTTTCTCTTAAGAGCAACAGAACATGTTCAGATCAAATATAAGTAATGGCTGGGTATTTTTCACTTTTGCAAGGACTGTAGGATGTAAAGAATGCATTTCTGCAAAATTTTCAATTGTACTTTTCCTTGTATTAAAAGGTGCATTTGCAAGCATACCTACTGATAACAGTTATAAAGCAGATACACATGATTTGTCTCATTCGAGACCCCTTTGAGCATTTGGTTCTCATAAATAGAGTGTTCCAAATGGGGCTCTTGGAGAATAGATCTGATGCCTCTTAGTTAGATCATATGTGTCCCTCAACTGAAATATCATCCAGTTTGACTTAGTATAACGTTTACAGTTAGGGTTGCCAGGTCCAATTCAAGAAATATCTGGGGACTTTGGGGATGGAGCCAGGAGTAAGGTTGTGACAAGCACAACTGAACTCCAAAGGGAGTTCTGGCCATCATATTTAAAGGGATCGCACACCTTTTAAATGCCTTCCCTCAATTAGGAATAATGAAGGATAAGGGCACCTTCTTTGGGGGCTCATTGAATTGGAATCCCTGGTCCAATCCTTTTGAAACCTGGAGGGTGTTTTGAGGAGAGGTATTGGTTGCTATGCTGCAAATTTGGTGGCTCTACCTCAAAAAAACAGCCTCCCAAGAGCTCCAGATACCTGTGGATCAATTCCCCATTATATCCTGTGGGAATTGGTCTCCATGGGGAATAATGGAGTGCCCAGCAGACATTTCCCTCCTCCGCCTCACTTTCTGATGACCTTGAAGTGGAGGGAGAGCCTCCAAACCAGGGGATCCCCTGCCCCCACCTGGGAACTGGCAAATCTATTTACAGTTCAAGATACATAAGTCAGCTCTGTACAATAGAAAGCTATTTCTTGTGTGTTCCCATTTGTGTGTCTCTCTGTGTGTTTAGGGTTATATGGGATCGTAGACAGTACACCAATTTCCAGACAGCTGTCAACTGATTGGAAGCCTATAGTAGCTAGTGATCATTTGCAATAGCAGCAGCTGCTTAAAACTTTGGCTCTTCATGTGTTGATCTGATGGTTCAGCACCCTGTGTGGCAGCCTGAAGGCACAATTGCCTTGATTGCTTTGCCATTTCTGTGAGAACAAAAATCTGGTGAACTCAGCAGTTGCACTCTTGAGTTTTGCATTTTTAGGAAATTCGGTGCTCTGCAAGATGCTCTGTGTTTAGGTAATTTTAATTATTCCATTTTTTGCTAATAGGTCATACTTTTGTTCTGTTTAATTTCAGAGCAGCGTTTCCTCTAAAAGTGTGGATGTGTCATATTGGAAGCTGTGTTCTGGACTGGTAGGAACACCTTGAACTTTTCAGAGATTTTTCTTTGGAAATAATGATTCCTCCCCCCCTACAAAAATGTAATTGGGAAGAGGAGATGAAAATCCTGGTGGTGATAAAAAAAGAAAGGAAGTCTGTGGGGCAGTGTAAGGAGTAGGGAGAGATTTCATTCTACTTGAGCTGCTTGGGTTCCTCTATGGCGAGAAACCTGGCTAAATGAAAATGGACTAGTTTGGCAGATAATGAAAAAAGGGGCTTGAACCTATTTGGCTGGGCAGAATAGACTTCAAGGTGGGCACATGATGCCAAGGTGCTTTAAACTGAGTGCTGATTGTAAACTGGCATGAATTGATTGATCCTTTTCAAGAGACACAAGATCCTTGTACCTCACTCTGTACTTTTTTGCCATCAAGTTGCAACTGATTTATGGTGACCCCATGGGGTTTTCAAAACAAGAGACGTTCAGAGGTGGTTTTCCATTGCCTGCCTCTGCATAGTGACCCTGGTACTCCTTGGTGGGCTCCCATCCATATACTGACCAGGGCTGACTCTGCTTAGCTTCTGAAATTTACTGAGATTGGGCTAGCCTGGCCCATCCAGGACAGGGCATATTATTCTTAACTACAGTTATATAAAATTTACCACTTAGTAAATTTACAAAAAAACGTTGGGTACTCATATGGTACTCACTTATTTGCACCAATGAAGTATCGAGTTCTCATCTGACTGGCAAATGTCTTCAAAGATACAGGTAGGGTTCTCTGCCAGACCTGCTACTTGAGGATACGGTTGAGTAGACATTTGAGATTTTACTAATAGTTTGAACGATAGCCTACAACCACTTATACTAGGACAGGAAAAGTGGGTTGTTAGTAAGTACATCTGTGGTTAGTCGGTTATGAAATCCAAACTGGGTTGCCTTAGAAAGAGGCTATGAGCCAGATAGAGGACAGAAGGCTTCGTCAGAATTGTATATATAGCTTTTTGGGGGGGGGTGGGGGGGGGGAGCTGAACTTGGCTTTTCAAGCTTGCAGTGCTGATCTCAGGTGCTACGATGTAAAAACAAATTTAGAATCCCCTCTTGCCTGCTTTTGTGATTATGATTGTAATGATATTCTGAGAAGACCTTGAATATAGTTTACTTCAGGATTTACTAATCTCTGTATTTGGGACAGGGAAGGAATTTTATCCCAGATCACGTTGACTACAGCAGCACTGTGTTTATTTTCTCCAAAGCCATGTGGCATGGCTGATTTGCAGTGGATGCATCACATAAGCTCCTGCTCATAGCACACTCTGGATTTACCAATGAGGTGTTAATGTGTGGAGTCCTTAAGCTTCTGACTTTGGCCCCCATCAGCCAAATTCTGCAGTCTGATTGTGTGCTATCATAACAGGCCTACTTTGTGTCTGAGCAATAAGTGGAGCTTTGGATAGGAGTAACCATTGAGGGGGTGGAGCTTTGCAGAGGAGTAACGATTGCATCCATTGAACCGCAGGGGCTGCATGGCAATTTGGTCTTGGGTTTATCAGATTTAAACTCATTACTCCAAGTTTTCTGAGGGATAGTCAAGCCACCTCATCTCTCTCATACTTTCTACTACTCTAGGAAGACACTTTTTGGGGGTATTCCTTGTGTTAATTCTCACAAGGTTATTATTACAATTCCCAGTTAACAGTGGGAAACTTTTGGCTGGTTGGCCCTTGGCTTTCCTCTGGCAACCTGTGCTAGCTTGGCAGCTACACCAAGTTTATGTTGGCACAACAGTAATGTTGTGCCAATGTCAATCCACTATAATGGCATAACGTTGCATTCAGCCACAGAGTGGAATTTACTGGTGATTCTGTTTCCCCACCCAGCAGATGTATCTCCAGGATAAGATCACCCAGTTAGACCTGAAGGTGTATTGAGAAGAACAAAGTATGCTTTTATAATCACTGCTGCAGTGCTACTTAAATAACCTTAACTTACTGGTTTAAGCGTGTATAACAAGGCAGAGGTGTTGATGAGAATATTTCAGCTCTTTGATGAGCAAGTGCTAACTTGTTGTTCAATGCCATTTTATAGTGCCGTTGAAATTAGTTGAGCAGAGTATAAGTATGACCTTTGGCCTTCCGTTTATTGCTTATCTAGACGCTATTCCTTATGAGAATTTTCCATGATCATGAAGAAGCAGCTTTTAATCAACATTTTTGTGTCTTTGTTATATTCCTTTAGGAATGGGAGGCAGACTGTTGATCTAACGATGGGAGTTGCTTGTAAAGTTATGGGTTACATAAAGCCTGCAAAGTACCTCCATGGGGCTTGCCAGGCAAAGATTCCCTCTGGGTGCACCTCATATCAGCAACTTAAACTTCATCTGAAAGCAAATTACATGCCTCTTATCCACCTTCAGGGCCCCCCAGGGCAACCAGGCACCTAGAATCAGGGTTTTTTTCCTGGAAAGAGCGGTTCTGGAACTCTCAAGAGGGAAATGAAGGAGAAACACACAGATACCCCTCATGAACTTCTAAACATTTTTTGAGAATTTTGTTTCCACTACAGAGTTCCAGAACTCTGTTCTGCCGTTTTTCCCTAGAAAAAAAGCCCAGCCTAGAATATTGTCCTTCCCAATCTCCCTTTTAGTGTCTGGGTTAAGCAGGATGTAAAGGAAGTTTTTAAAAAAGCACCAGAAAATGTCTGAGAAACTTTCAGGGAGCTTATTGCTAGTTCAATATGCAGTTTATGTTGGGTTGTCACTGATAAGAAGATGTCACTTAGTTCAGGGTTGCCAGGTACCTCCTGGGAATAATTCTCCAACTGGTGGGGGTTGGGAGACTTACCAGGAGCATCAGGGAGGTCCATTCGGTGCACAGTGCCATGTGCCATAATCCACCTTCAATGCACAATCCAGCTGGATTTTACTGTGTGAACTGGCAAAGAGAGGGCATCATCAGTCAGTGCCATCAGTACTGAGTACAGTGATGGTGGGGGCCTGCCTTACAACTGATGAAGACTGCCACGAGGAGCCCCTCAATGCCTGGCATCCACTGCTTCTCCTACTGCCAAAAAGACAAAGAGGATGTGGACCTGTGGCAGGGGAACCAGAGGAGATGGACCCAGCTCCTTCCCCACCTCTTCCAGGAGCAATGGAGCTCTGCCCAGCATGGGCCTTGGTATAGCTGGTATAGCTGCTCTGTAGTTAAGTCCTCCACTGGGCACCATATTCCGCTGAAAGCTGTAAGAGGTTATAGATAGCTGTTTACCAGAGAATTTAGGAAGGAATGGCTCTCCTGGATTTGTTTGTAATCCTACACCACTGGCTCCTGTGCTGGAGAATTCCTTAGCTTCTGCTAACAGAGGATTGCAGGAGCAATCTTGGCATGAGTAGGTCATCATCTGGATGGCCAAACTGACATGTTGGTAGGAGGAAGGAGGAGAGGGATAATAGTGAAGCAGTCATTGTGCTGAAGTGAAGGAATTAGAACTTGAGTAGAATGGAAAAATTCAAGAGGGTGCCTTCATCATGAAAAGAGGACTGTAGTCCACTGCAATGATTATTGTATATTTCAGCTTGCTTTTACTACATCATCTTCTATATCTGTAATTCCACTTTTTGCATGGTTTATGCCTTATGGTTTCTTCACATTATTTTCTAATTCTGTACTCATTTTCCTATTGCACTGTTCATGGTTTTATGATGTCTGATTGTGTCATTTTCTATTCTGTAGTCTAGCCTCAGCAAGAAAGGCGGACTGTAGATAATAAATTATCCTGAGCAAATCTGAGAACAGACAGTCTGCTGATAGTAGAAGACTGACTTTACTACAACTAGATGCCTCATCTTGTCAGAATTTTGCTTGCCTGTCCAGAATGTTATCCTTTTTGGCCATGTGACACAGCTGGAGCATGCAAAGCCCAACAAAAAGGTACAGCAATGCCATTATTGCTGCAAATCACATGTGTGTGCTGTTATAATACATCCCTGCCCATAACACAAGATGGGTGGTGGTAGCTGCTTCTTACTTTCCAGTGGGTTTTGCCTGTGTTGTGAAAACAAATACCTGGAACCTGTGTTGCCAAGTGGAGGTTGGGCTCTTTATAAAGAGGGAGCTGTTACCATCTGTAGGCCGCATTTGGCAGGATTGCATGCATGTTGTTTTGTCTCCCAGCTGTTGTACAGGTGAGCCAGTGTGTCTAGAGGAGAACCTGAGCTCTTCCTACTTATCATCTGTAGCATCAGCAGCAGCTGTAGGGTTTCAGGTACCCTAGGAAGGCAGGCTGAGGCCCAAAGCATCAGATTCCACAGCATTCCTTTAGTCTTGGAAGGCCAGACAACACGTGCCAACTCTGTTTTTGTTTTAGAATATCCCCATCCCGGTAGCACTCTACAGTATCTACACACAAAATATTATATCTTGAAGTCTGTTGCATAAACAGTAAAGCAGAACAAACTCTTTCGCCTGGTGGCAGTGGGCATTAAAATAACTTACAGTCTGTGACTAAAGATTGTCATGTTGTGACCATCCTGTTCTGAGTGTCATAAAAATGAGCCTTATACTTTTTGGTATCAGCTCTAAATGGGAAAGAACATAAGACTAACAAATATAACCTTTTCTAGCTGCAAGGCAAGCATGTCCCTAGGGCAGTCTCCCTCAGATAAAGTCTCACAAACAATCCAGATAACAGTGTGTCAAAAACTGGTAGCAAATAGAGCAGAGGGAATGGTACTTGCAAGAGAAGAAAATTCCAAGTGATTAGAGGGTTCACCTAACACTACTAGGAAGATTCATTCAACCAGGCCCCAGGCAATTTAGGAACGAACAGTAGTGGCTCTTCATTTCTCAGTTTTTTGACAGCACCATCCCCTTATTGGCTTGATTGCTGGAAGATTCATCATTACTAAACACACTGGCATAATGATGCCTTCGTATTTCCTAATGTCCCTCAAATTTTATAAACCCAACTAGCTGTCATCCTTCCTTCAAGTCCTTGGGACAAGGTAGGCTACAAATCTAGCGATTTAGTACTTGTTCACTGGCTGTGACTTTCCATTTTTTTCTTTTTTGCTGGTGTTGGATAGCAAAAGCAAAGGATGAAATATCATATTTTAATATTAAGTATACCATGCAATGTAATAAGAGAGCATCCACTCTAGGCATCCCTTCAGCTAGCAGAAGGATGTTAACTCGGCAGCGCTTGCCTTTCATGAAGTTAGGTTCTCAACCTTTACATTGCTTTAGGCTTTTAATAGAGTTTTGCTCTCACTTAGAAAACTGTGGTAGTAATTAGTCTGCCTTTTTCTATTAGAGTGCATCAACTACAAGATGGGGGCATCAAGTCTAATGTCATGTCATGTCAATTAAAATATGAAAGATGTTGGATGATGAGAGAGATTATGTTCAACAGGGTATGGTGTGGAGAGCTGAAAAATAAAGAGAAACTTTTAGCAGTGTGCACACACTGCTGAATTGGCATAAATAAGTTTTGCACCGTTTGATGTAATTTGGAAGTAAATGAAAGAAGAGTGATGGGAACTGCAGGCAGTTTAATATGCTGTTTACAAACTTAGAAAATACATTTTGGTGAGTTATGGATGGAAGAGTTCAGGCCTTCTAAAATACTTTTGTACACAGAGACCCAGTTTGGTGTAGTGGCTAAAGACTGGCAGACCCTAATCCGAAGAACTGGGTTTGATTTTCCACTCCTTCACATACAGTCAGCTGGATGACCTTGGATCAGTCACAGTTCTCTCAGCTGTCTCAACCCCACCTACCTCACAAGGTGCTTGTTGTGGAGAGAATAAGGGGAGGTAATAGTAAGCTACTCCATTACTCCTTTATGTCAAGCACTCTGATTTAATCAGGGGAAAATGGTTGAAGTTTGGTCAAGTAATGGTCCTGAGTATCATTCAGTTAAAACCCCCCTCTTCTCATGTTCTTGGAGCCATCTGGCAAGGGATGTTTATTTGAAGGATGTGTCTCGCTTTGTTTTAATACTAACACTCCCCTTAAGAACAAAGCAGTAGAAAAGTGCACCTTTAAGACCTACTAAGTTTTATTCAGAATGTTAACTTTAGTATGCTCTTAAGCAGACTTCATCAGATGGATGACTCCCCCTAAGAATCCCAGGCTTCACTTGGTCTTATCTTGGTTACAGGCTGGCATTAGAAGGCTATGGTTAGGTAAAAGAAAATTACTGCTTTGCCCTTTGAACTCTGAATTCGAAACGTGTCTGTTTGTATCTATATAGCTGAATGTAATCGTACCTTTTGTAGTCTTCTCAAAGGCAGAGTCCTATCTGCAACATGGAGTTTCAATAAAGACCTAACCTTGATTAAAAACAAAGGAGTCTATTCTTGAACTACCCATGCTTGACACTTTAGGTAGTGAAGGGTGGGGCATAAAACGACTCTTCTAATTATTTTTGTGTGTAGGTTGTTCAAGTTTTTGTCCATTCTAGAATGCCTTTTTTTTTGTAGATGTCTTGTGAACCTTTCTGTTCTACTAGATTGCTGTTTAATTGGTTTGTGAGCCCTCTTGAACCTGTCCTACACTGATCTAGGCTGTTGGCATATCAAGGTCATCACTGTCCAGTCTGATTGACTGTGGCTCTTCATATCTTTTATATTGCTTTTTACCTGATCCTTTAACTGGACATGCCAAGGGATGAATTTGGCATATGCTCTGCCATACTGCCTTTGAGCTGTACCCCTTTCCCAAATCTCTGCATTGCTTACATGGAACCTGAAAGATTGCATGATGACTTCAAGTCAGGAAGAATCAGTAGCTATACTAGTTGAGTGCGTCACCCAAGTGAGAGCCCAGATTGCTGTTTCCGATATGGCTGGACAGATACAGGTATTGAGGAACCGATAGCTGTCTCTGAAAGATGGAAAATGCTGTGATGAATGAGCATATTCAGTTTATGTACTGACATCTGTATTAAACCACTTTCTGAGAGTAAAGGCTGTAGAAGTTTGCACGATGAATTTACTAAACAAAATTGTGTTACCTGTCCTATGTCATAGAATTAGAAAAAGAGTGTTAAAGCTACAGTACTGCAGTCTTAAGCTTTGCTCATGACCTGAGTTCGATTCCCTGCAGATGCTGGGTTTTCAGGTAGCCGGCTCAAGGTTGACTCAGCCTTCCATCCTTCTGAGGTCGGAAAAATGAGTACCCAGCTTGCTGGGGGGAAAGTGTAGATGACTGGGAAAGGCAATGGCAAACCACCCCATAAAAAGTCTGCTGTGAAAACGTTGTGAAAGCAACATCACCCCAGAGTCGGAAACGACTGGTGCTTGCACAGGGGATCTTTCCTTTCCTTCCTTTTCTGCTTCACAAGGGCTGCAGAAGGCAGCTAACAATTTAAAACGTACATTAAAAAGGCACATTTTACAATTATTAAAATCATACCCCAACACATTATTAAAACAATTAAAAACAGAGTTAGAATGCATACAGTGCCATTAAAAAAGCAAGTAAGACATGCTTGAGTAAATTAAAAAATCTTACTCTTTCAGATTTTATTGTTAATGACTTGAGGAACCTTTTTCCAAATAGTTAATTATATAAACTGTACATATAAACTACCACAATCAAAAATTTTTGTTTGTGGGGAGGAGGCCAGTTTAGACTGTGAAATTAGAGTGTGAATCCTTTTCCATTTAAAATAAATCTTTTCCTGTGGAAGACTAATGTGGCAAGTAGAGCCAGCACATTTCTTACTAATGTACTCAGTTTCTAGATTCCAGGGACCTTTCTTCAGGGGTGCATTTGGACATGCTACCTCCTCCTACCAACAGACAAAGTGGTCTAAAGGCAGGATTGCCAACCCCCAGGTAGTGACTGGAGATCTCCTGAGGTTTACAAATGATATCCAGGTGACAAAGATAATCAGTCCACTTGGAGAAAATGCCTGCTTTGGGAAGTATGCTTTGTGGCATTAAAGTCCACATTGAAGTTCAGGCCCGTAGCCATAAAATTTTGGGTGGAGGGGCCCAGGAGCTGAAAAATTTGGTGGGGGAGGGGCGCAGGTGTGGCTCTCGCTCTCCAGCTTTCTGTCTCTCTGCCGCTCTCTCACTCTGTCCCCCCTGTCTTTTGTGCTGCTTTTCTCTCTTTCTCTCACACTTGGCCACTTTCTTACTCTGTCTCAGACTTTAATGGGCAGACACTTCTCCCACTTAGCTTTCTTGCCAAACTACAATCCCCAGGATGCTTTGGGGGAAAGCTGGAAAACCAATCTCAGTTTGCAAAAGTGTACACTCATTAAGCTGTTGCTCTCTCTCTCTCTGCTGCTTTCTAACTCTGTCCCCCTGTCTTTTGCGCTGCTGTTCTCTGAGAGAACCCTCTGTCTTTCCCTCTGTCTGTCCTTCTATCTATTGCGCTTCTGCAGGGGAGGAAGAAGACACAATGCCAAGCAGCCCTGCAATTCACGAGAAGACCCCGGCGGCTGGATCTGCCTCTTCCAAGTCCTGAGTTATTAGAGAAGGAGGGAGGGAGAGGAGGAAGGAGACACTCTGCCAGGCAGCCCCACAGAATGAATGGCTCTGCTGCTTCAGCTGCTGCTTCCGCTCCTCTTGGGTGCGCCTGGTAGCGGTGGCACCCACAGGGGGGCAAATGGGAGGAAAAGGTGTGAGAGAAGGAAGGAGCCCTCGGTGCAAACTCCACCCCCCCCGCTGGGCTTTCCAACGGAGGGGCCCTACTGGGGGAAGGGGTTTTTTAATAGAGGAGCTGTGCCCCCCGAGGCCCCCCCTTCCCTTCTCAAACCTCACTTTCCTCAGGCTCCATCTCCAAAATCTCCAGGTATTTCCTAATCCGGAGCTGGTAACCCTATCAAAAGGGATGCAGAAAACTGAATTATAATAACCTTTGGATGACAAAAAAACAACAACCAACCACCACCATTTTCCCCACTGGGTCACTGGTTCCTGTTAAAATCTTCCTGGGTCCTTAATGGGTTTTCATTTGGCCTGCTCCTGCCCTGGCTACCATCTTTCCCTTCAGGTAGCTTCTTTTATATTTTCAATATCTGTTTTGTTTTCTCAGCCTTTGTATTCTGTCCTCTACTTGACCTCTGCCTTTTTGTTTTGGTTTCAGAAAATCAAGTTAACTTCTTAGTGGCAACAAAAAACAACACAGAACAGAATTAAGGCAAGGTTTTGACATAATAAAATAGGTTACTTAGTGAAACTTGCTGACCCCGGAATCCTTTTGTCGGGTATGGGCAGCGCTGAAAAAGAAAGCCGTTTCCATGTCTTCCACTGCTGTGTGGTGCTCTGTGTATTGCACTAACCAGATCTCAACACTTCTGTGCTTCACGATCCTTTCTCAATTGGCTTTTAAATAGCTTCTTATATTTGGACTTTGAAGAAGGAACACCTGGAAGCTGGGCTAATGAATCATAGCAAATAGCTCGAATGTGTTGGCAGGCCTTTGCCAACCTGTTTCACATTCTGTTCTCCTGCCATAAATTCAAGGAGGGATGGAAGCAGCGCTTGCAAAAGTCTGTCCATGGATTTGGAAATTGATATATAGTCTCTCTGCAATCCATCCTCCCTGGATTGCACTGTTGGAATGGCCTGTAATAGACAGTTTAAAGTAGGGTGTCTTGAGGTGATGGAAACCCTATAGTCCTCTGCCTGCTTGGGGAAAACAGAACCCTGGCTTGCAGGGTTTGATGGACACATTGACCCCTCTGGAGAATGGCATTAGTCATTACATTTGCAGTAATTATGCCTGTTTGTTTTGATTCTGGCATTCGGCTAGGGGACTCATGTCAACATTGTCACTTAATATGGGTTTTTCTCTCCAGGGGGAGATTTATTATTATGCGTTCAAGTCTTGAGTTCCAGGTATTTTTAGCTACAGATTCAATCATGGTCACTTTTTTGGCTTTGTTGAGAATTTTTTTTTTCTGTTCCCATTTTTCCTTAGAAGACATCACACATTATTATGCTTTTTTTTTGCATTTTGAGTGGAATGCCCTCTTTTAACCATTATGAAGCCAGACTGAGAATAAGTGCATCTGTTATTTTCAGAGTTGGGACATAGGAAGCTACTTCATTTTGCATAGGAAACTGCCCCCCCCCAACTTTTTGGGTGTATTTCTATTTACTGAGCAAATTGACTCTTAAGGTTTTATATCATTTTGCAGGACGGTAGAGAGGTCTGCTTATCCAAGTAGGATTATATCTATTTTGGGAGTGCCTGTCAAATATCCTTTGTTGCCTTAGAATTGTCCCATGTTTGGAAGGCTTATATGACTAGATTACTGTTTTGGCTTCACTGTGCAAGTTGCCCCTTCCCCCCTTTTTCTACTTCTAATTCTAGAATATGCTTCATCTTTCTGACTCCTTTCTGGGGTAGAGTGGCAGCCTCATTAATTCTTTACAAAAAGGAAACCTATGTTGACATCAGAAATAAAGTTAATGGATTTTGCAGTTATGTTTTAGTTGTCAAGGGTAGGGTAGGCTTGCAATGGAAGAAACTGTCACCAACCTATGATTAAATATGGTGCCTTTCCCTGCTAAGTGGCCCTACAGAACAGCAGATTAAGGGGTTTTGCTGTACCTTGTTCTTTTCCCTTTGATAATTGGGGGAAGGGGTTTAGTAGGGATGAAAGGCCTGTAAAAATCTTCCATCTTGCAATGTCTTTGCATTTAAGAACTGGAAGTGATGAGATTGAGGCCAGTGATGAGATTGAGGCCAGCAGCAGTTTAGTGATAGCAGTACAGGAGAGGTGTGGAAGAGAGACTGAACCTTGTCCTGTCTCTCCTTGCAGGGCTATGCCTGTCTGTTTTATTCATGGTGCTCTGGAAATGCCAGGCTGCCCAAACATTCCATGACCTGCCTTCACCTCAGGCACAGGTCATTGAGCTGCTCGTGTTTCCACATTGCCCTTCTTCTTTCCCTTTCCCCATGCTAATCACTCTGGGTCAGGCTAACGTCTCTCTTAGGAATCTTTTTTATTTGAAAGGTTGATGGCTTCTAAGAACTGCATTATTAGATTGAGTCTAGCCTTCATAGTGATGGAGCCTCGCCATTTTATCTTGTTTGTGGTTCTGTGTGATGGCCATCTCGGATTTCCTGACCAAACATGTTGATCACATGAAATTGCCTTCTTCTGAACTGGGCAAAAAACAGGGGGAGAAATATCTATAGGAGACTGCCAAAGGTACAGGACGAGGAGGCCACACAAAAGGGGGGAGGACTTGATATACACAAAAACACACACTTAACTGTGCAAACGAAATATCATTATATGGAGTACAGTGCAGTTAGTGAAAACGGTCCCTATCTGAGGAAAATACAATCTTCGAACAACCTTCCAGAGAATACTATCTTAGCCACCATGGAAGTGGAATCTCTGTACCAGCATCCTGCACCAAGATGGATTACAAACCGTAAGGAATATAATTTCTGACAAGAACACAGCTGACTTTGCCACCAAACTGCCATTTTATTCTCACCCATAACCACTTCAGATTTGGTGATGAATTGTTCCTCCAGATCAGTGGTACGGCCATGGGTACCCGCATGGCCCCACAATATGCTAAGATCTTTATAGCTGACTTAGAACAATGCTTCCTAGGGTCCGCATCCACTCATACCTCTCTTATACCTGTGTTATATTGATGACAATTTTATTGTCTGGACACATGATAAAGGTGCCCTGGACTCATTCCAGCAGGCATTCATTGACTTTCACCCTACCATCAACCTAACAATGAATCAATCTATGCAACAAATACATTTTCTGTCCACTACTGTGAAAATACACAATGGACACATAAACAACACCTTATATGGGAAACCTACTGACTGACGAACATACCTGCATTCCTCCAGCTGCCATCCTAAACATACCAAATGATCAATTATATACAACCAGGCTCTACGCTACAGCCGCAGTTGCTCCAATCCTACTGACACTCTATCTACAACAAATCTTTTTGGAATGAAAGTATCCACCTGAAACAGATTAATAAAGCCAGAATGATACCAAGAGAAAACCTGTTACAAGACAGCCCAAGAAACACAAATAACAGAACACCACTAGTGGTCACACACAACTCTCAGCTCAAAGCAGTTCAATGCATCATCAGTGACTTACAACCTCTGTTGGACAGTGACAGCTGTCTTTCACAGATACTGGGGGGCAAACATTTTTTTGCATACAGACAACCCCCAATCTCAAACAACTTCTCACCTATAATAATACAATATCTCTTTTGAGCATGAACACTGGTGCCAGAGCTTGCAATAAACCCAAATGCCAACACGAGTACTGAATCTAACAGCATTAATTATACTGTCTTAGGCTCATTCACTTGTCCATCTTTCAACATTGTATATGTCATTAAATGCCAACAGTGCCCTTCAGCTCTCTACATAGGACAAACAGGACAAATTCTATGCCAAAGGATAAATGGACACAAATCTGACATCAGGAATTACAAAACTGAGAAACCTGTAGAAAGACACTTCAGCCTTCCAGGACATTCAGTGGGTGACCTTAAAGCAGCTGTTTTACTGAAAAGGAACTTCAAGAACACAATGGAAAAGGAAATTGCTGAATTAAGAACATAAGAGAAGCCATGTTGGATCAGGCCAATGGCCCATCCAGTCCAACACTCTGTGTCACACAGTGCCCCCCCCCCAAATTACACACACACACACACACACACACACACACACACTGTGGCTAATAGCCACTGATGGACCTCTGCTCCATATTTTTATCCAATCCCCCCTTGAAGCTGGCTATGCTTGTAGCCGCCACCACCTCCTGTGGCAGTGTATTCCACATGTTAATCACCCTTTGGGTGAAGAAGTACTTCCTTTTATCCGTTTTAATCTGACTGCTCAACAATTTCATAGAATGTCCATGAGTTCTTGTATTGTGAGAAAGGGAGAAAAGGACTTCTTTCTCTACTTTCATCCTATGCATTATTTTGTAAACCTCTATCATGTCACCCCGCAGGTGACGTTTCTCCAAGCTAAAGAGCCCCAAGCGTTTCAACCTTTCTTCATAGGGAAAGTGTTCCAAACCTTTAATCATTCTAGTTGCCCTTTTCTGGACTTTCTCCAATGCTATAATATCCTTTTTGAGGTGCAGCGACCAGAACTGCACACAGTACTCCAAATGAGACTGCACCATCGATTTATACAGGGGCATTATGATACTGGCTGATTTGTTATCAATTCCCTTCCTAATAATTCCCAGCATGGCGTTGACCTTTTTTATTGCAATCGCATACTGTCTCGACACTTTCAGTGAGTTATCTACCATGACCGCAAGATCTCTCTCTTGGTCAGTCTCTGCCAGTTCACACCTCATCAACTTGTATTTGTAGCTGGGATTCTTGGCCCCAATGTGCATTACTTTGCACTTGGCCACATTGAACCTCATCTGCCACGTTGACGCCCACTCACCCAGCCTCAACAGATCCCTTTGGAGTGCCTCACAATCCTCTCTGGTTCTCACCACCCTGAGCAATTTAGTGTCATCTGCAAATTTGGCCACTTCACTGCTCACTCCCAACTTCAAATCATTTATGAACAAGTTAAAGAGCATGGGACCCAGTACTGAGTCCTGCGGCACCCCACTGCTTACCGTCCTCCACTGCGAAGACTGCCCATTTATACTCTCTGCTGCCTATTAATCAGCCAGTTTTTGATCCACAAGAGGACCTGTCCTTTTACTCCATGACTCTCGAGCTTTCTAAGGAGCCTTTGATGAGGAACTTTATCAAAAGCTTTCTGGAAGCCAAGGTAAACAACATCTATTGGGTCTCCTTTGTCCACATGTTTGTTCACCCCCTCAAAGAAATGTAACAGGTTAGTGAGGCAAGATCTTCCCTTACAGAACCCATGCTGAGTCTTCCTCAATAACCTGTGTTCATCAATGTGCCTACTCATTCTGTCCTTGATAATGGTTTCTACCAACTTTCCTGGTATTGAAGTCAGACTGACTGGCCTGTAATTTCCCGGATCTCTTTTAGAACCCTTTTTAAAGATGGGGGTGACATTTGCTACTTTCCAATCCTCAGGAATGGAGGCAGATTTCAATGAAAGATTACATATTTTTGTCAGAAGATCCACAAGTTCAACTTTGAGTTCTTTCAGAACTCTTGGATGTATGCCATCCGGACCTGGTGACTTATTAGTTTTTAATTCGTCTATTAGTTGTAGGACCTCCTCTTTTGTCTCCTCAATCTGACTCAGGTCTTTCAAGTTATTATGAAACTCAGAACAAACACCTCCCTGGGACTGAACAGAGCTATTGGTTTCTTATCTCATTACATAAGCTAAATCCATTCTCGCCAAGTAGAGCTATGTATCCACTGTATTCCACTGTATTTCTCTTTTGAAATAGTGTTTCAGAATAATGCCTGTGATATTATGCAATATATCAAAGTAGAAATCTCTCTGACAGAACTACTTTTAGAAAAGGATTTTGTTAACCCATACTTGAGAGGTATTCATCCACTGCATTCTAATGTATTTTTTGTGATAGTTTTGTAGGTGAGTAGATTCCAACTCTATTCTACAGAAAAATGTTATTTTAACCCATGCTTTAGAGGAGACCAATGGAACATTACAACAGACTCTAAATGTATTACTCCTCACAATTAAGAAACTTAATGACGGGACTTCTGGGTTTCGTCGCCTTGAGCTCAATGGGGGTCCATGGAGCTTGTCTCTTGCGGCCCCCTTGAATCGGGAAGTTGGAGAGGTACCACAGACGTGGCACCTTTAGGGGGGACCCTGGTGGGGTTCCTTTCAGCTTGGGGCTTTTACAGGAAGACAGGGATATTGCTGCAGCTGTTCCTGCTCTTGTGCGCTTCAATGTTCCGCTGCCTTGATCGCCATTACGGCAGAAAGAGGTGAACACCTGACCGCTTGCTTTCTTTGCTGCTAACAAGCCTTTGATGTGTTGCTTTCCTCTATCTCAGACATGGTAATTCTACTCTGCAAGTAAGTTTGCTTTTCATACCATCAGCTAATGGGTCATTTTACATAATAACAAATGGGTCGGTTCAAAGGAAGGGAAAGAGGTGAATTCTCCCCCCCACTTTCCCGTGAATCAGGCTTCCAAAAGATAAAAAGAACAACTTTGAATGCCTGCAACAATCTGAATTTGACTGAATATAGATACTTAAATTGACCCGGATTATGATTGAATAAGTGATAAAGAGATTATTATTTGGTTATAATTTGGTCTGAACAAATGAGATATATTCCAAAGAGATTTGTATTTGTCTGAGTGCAACTGAAATGGCAACAATCAAGATATACGGCTGGTGGAGATTTGGAAGGATAGACTAACTGGATCTCTGAGTTACTTTTCAACTTTGATTATTAGACTTGAGTTATTCTGTGGAGTAAAATGGCATCACAAAGCAAAATGTTTCATTAAAAAGATACAGTGGATATCATATCCTCTCTAAAGCAGGACCTTGGTTTATTAACAGAGTTGATAAAAATGCAAATGGGAGCTTTTATGCTGAAAACTAGCGAAAAGTTGAATCTACATTGGCAGAGTGACAAAGAGATCTTGGTGACCTCTGCGGAGCTGGAAATGGGAAAAGATCCATCAGGAAATGAAAATAAGAAAACTAAAATGGAATCTTATGGCGCAGTTACTAAGAATAACCGGAAGTTAAGGCTGTTTGAAACATTTTTGAGAGGATCTAATGGCGTGGGATTTTTACTGTCGTTACTGAGAGGGGTACTTGCATTAAGGAGAGATGTTTATGTTCTTTCTTTCCATGTCTTTCTTTTCTTTTCCTTCCATTTCATTCTTTCCCTTTCTTTCTTTCCTTCTCTTTTTACTGGATGAAACTTTTCTGTTCATCATACTGTTGTTGCAGACATAGGTGCTCTGCCAATGAAAAGTTGGCACCCCCAGTTGTAGCCAGGTGGCCTTCTATGAGATTTCTGTGTGAGTGAGTTAGAGTAAGAGGTGTGGGGCAGAGATTATTGGAGATTTCTGTGGTATATCTCAATAGCACTGGAAGAGATGGTACTATGAACTTGGCACCATTTTACTGGTCCTGCTTTTAACAGCTCTCTGTCACCAAAATTAAACTCCTCCTGTAGATATTAAAAAGGTTGAAAGCAGTTCACTGGCTAAGTATTTGCACAACAAGTATCTGCATGGGAAACACAGCCAGTAAAAAGCTGCAAGCTCCTCATAAATATTCTTTTTGGGATAACTGCAGAAAAGCTTGTATGAACCTCATATAACTTGAAATTAATTCATTAATTGCAGTACAATTCTCTGCTACCTTTCACAGCAATTTCCCAGTGTTTCAACCAAATAAAAGTATAAAAAATAGCTGTCGAAAGATTTTCTTGAAACCAAGCAAGCTTGATTGTAGCTTGAGGCAGGGTTCCAGTAGCAGCAGCTGAAAAAAGGGCCTACTAAAAATGTCAGCATATTTTGAGGTAGGGCAACTGCCAGGGCCCAGTGTGGGTGGTACACGGTGCTGGAATTCCTGATGGCAATGGCAACAGCACTCCCATCTGCATACACTGGCCAGTGCTGTTGAGGAAGGGGTGTGTAGGTGGTGTAGGCAATTGAACATGGGCATTAGGAGTGCTTGCAAGCTGGAGAAGAGTACACAAACAGATAGGTGCATGCAGGTGTGGGGGTGAAAAGAGAGGACTGCCCACTTTCCACCCCATTTTGGCTCAGCATGAGTTTCAGAGAGATTTTTCTGAAAATGTATTTACTTCCAAAGAAGAGGCAGGTTTGGGGGAGTGCCCTGGAAGTGACATCACAGGAAAAGGTGGAGTTTTGGTTCAGTGTGCCCTGGAAGTGACATCACTTGGTCCTTGACACCACAGGAAATGACATACCGGTAATTCCTGTCTCCCGGCTCCACCCCCAAAGTCTCCTGGCTCCACCCCCAAATTTTAGTGGGCCATGAAGGAGAAGTGTAAAAATAACCGGGCCACAGGAAAGAAAAGTTTGGGAAACCCTGTTGTAGACTGTCTATAAAGGACAAGAGTCAAAACACATTCAGGTATGATGCAACATCTAAGTGGGCTTGTTTACAACAAAAAAGGGTCACTCACCATTTCTGTCAACCAAATGCAGAGGAGAAAGGGGGACATTTTAAATAATATATCTGTAACACATTAAGTAGAAACAACAGTACAAAAGAACAAGGGATAGGTCAATGGAATTTCTTTAACTCAAAGTCCTCTATCATGGGGAATGATGCAGTGGAATTCAGTATTGACCAGCAGTTTGTTTAAAAGATTTGTTATGCTGCTTTTTCTGTTATTCATTGTGAAACTGCTATTCAACTGCTTTCTTGCTTTGCAGACTTTGAGGTGAACTAAATTCCAGTATACCAAGGTACAGGATGCTTCAGATTCACTGCTTTTGCAAAGTGAATCCAGTTCCAACATCAGAGGAAATGGAATTAGAATTTACAGTTTGAAAGACACAGTTCTGAACAATATAAGCTCCATATGCATAATTTCAAATTGTTTTATACCAGGTGTTCAGACCCTGCTCCAATCTTATCCAGCACCCTGTCAAAACAGTTCACCACTCAGTAACTCTACCTTTACTTAGTTGAATCAGCTTTTTTGAGGGGGACTCAATGAGGAGAGAAATGTCAACTTTATAACCAGGCATTCAAACAATTTTATGCACTCAACAGAATTGCAGAGGGCAGTGGAAAAAAGGACAGCCTTGACGGTAGACTGGCATCCAAAGCATGAGCAGGGAAGTGTAGTCATATCAAAATGCTATGCAGAACATGAACTCTTCTCTGCAATCCCTTCTTTGCCCTGTCCTCACTGGCAATCTCTCTTCCCCACCCACTCTGTCCCAACATGTGATGAACTGAGTCAGGAAGATTTTACTCCCAGATGGGGTCCCTGAAAATTAAACGGGGTGGGGGAATATGCCAGCCCTGAAGTAATACTCTCCAAACAAACCTATTCCCCATTTCTATTTCCATGAGGCTGGGCTACCTCTGAGCTCATGGTTGCTTGGCTGCCTTCGTTTTCATTTGTGCAGTGTCAGAAAAGGAGAAAATAGAGCTGTGATCCAAACTGTGCTCTAAATTTAGACCTGTTAAAGTTTCAGGAGTGTGTACGTGGGGAGGGGGAGCTCTCTTGTGTCTCCAGCGTTGGGTTTTGAAATCAGGGGAAATATACTTGGATGTTGCCAGATTTTTGCAGTCATTCTGGATGCTTGTGAAATCACTGTTATGCCAAACATTTGTTCTGGAGATGTAACAAAGCTTGTTGACATGTGTCCTGGGTTATTGGAGGGTATTTCTGACTTGTTGCCATGAGGACTGGCAAAAGCAGGAAACAAAAATATTGCCTGTTTCTGCAGATCATGGATGACTTGCACTGATAGCTCTTCAGCACAGCACTGGAGTGACTGCTGTTGGTGTTGTGGTTTGAAACTGATGCCATGATGTGTGGTCTCTCAGGGTTAAAAATAGAAGACAAATCTCATCAGTTGCAAATGATATAAACTAGCATTTTACCAGCAGCTGTTTGGAAATCAGTAGAAGTACTTTTTCCTCTGTTTGAGTTTCTCAAATATTCATACGAGCTGCAAGGTATCACCTGTTCCACTGGGATTCCAACCCATGTTTTGTAATTATTGACCTAAGCTATATCACCAGTGAAGCTATTGACCTAAGCTATTGGCACCAGTGGTGAAGTTGATTAGTGATGTGATCACCAAGAAGGCAGCAAACATAGTCTCCAGTAGTTATAGCACCACTAGTTTGTTTCTCGGTACAATTTAAAGTGCTGCACTTGACCTATAAAGGCCAGGGACATACAGATATGATCTCTGATTGAAGTCATATTGGATGAGAAAGCTCCAGTAGAAGATAAGCTAGTCTGAAGGCACTTGGATTTTGCTTCTCAACGTTTCTGAGGTTTGGCTGGAATTATAGTCAGGAAAATGGGCTGAAGTGCTATGGCAAAGGCCAGTTTTTTTAGTATAATTATTTCTTTTGGGTTGGGAGTCCACAGATAATCTCCACTGATTGTAAGGATTTCTAATAGTGGAACAGATCTTCATGGAAAAGTTAGGATTTGAGGAACAAGCTGAAGGAAGAGGGAGAAGTGACATCACACAGAGATGCTCTAGGAAGCAAGCATGGGGGAGAGACATTTGGAGGAACAGGAGATCTTTAGATGGCTGAGGAAGATGAAGCTAGAAGAGCAAACAACATATGCAAGGATTAATTGGGGGCTATATTTACGTACTTTGTAATCAAATAGATAGAGTTACCAGCCTCTAGGTGGAGCCTGAATATCTTCTGGAATTCTACTGGAAAAATGGCAGCTTTGAGGATGGATTCTCTGGATTCTCCATGGAGGTTGCTTCTCATCCCAAATCCTGCCCTCTTCAGGTTCTATCCCCAAAACATCAGAAATGTTCTAGCCTTTGATTTTTTCAAGAATAAACAGAAGGCATTAGGACTTAGCCACATTTTTTAGAATGTTGCTTTTTCATGGGGAGCCTTTTGTTAAACACTGAAACACTCTAGCAGAAAAATAAAAAAATTAAAGCAGTTCTCAGTTTTCACACAATATCCAGGACACTAATAACAATTTTGACAAACCAGTGTGAAACTTACAAAGGCTGTTTGTAAAATGTAGTGGATCTCTGCATAAGGGTTTCAGTTGCATGTCTCAGGGAGGCTTCTGAGTCTTTGGAGCAAAGAGGTCATGAAATCCTTACACAGATGCTCTATAAGCCTTTCCCCCAATCCATGCCCCCTCCCTCCCGCAAGCCTTTTCTGCAGTTATATGGTTACTTGCTTTTGAGGTCTGGAGCGCTTTCCATACTTCCAGGTTCAAAACACAAATGAATTATTTGTGATAGTTTATTTGATACGAACCATATATCTTTACAGCATATGTAAGACTAGTCACCTTTTCTCCATATTATAGAATTAGAGTGAAGATATTGGTGGCGGGATGGGGGGGGGGAACCCTTTCATTCTACCGTAAAATGTGGTGGAGCTGTGCAGTATTCAGTTGGTGATTGGAGGGTTTTTTTGGGACTTGACGAATACCTGATATTGGTAACACTAAATGTTGTTGGTAAAAAATACTTTTAGCTATGCAGCTTCTATTTTGCTGCTTGCCTGTTACTTTCAACATTTGCAACTGTTGGCTAAACTGAAGTCTAGATTTTGCTTTATCTTTTTTTGGACTATAAATTTGCAGACAGTCTTGCCTGGAATTAAAATTTCATACAGCTCCTCTGTCCACAGTAATTTTGCTTGCTCTGTTCTATTGCACGATTTCTTGTGTTTGAATCTGCCCTGTAAATACGAGCAGACTTTATAAGATTCTTCCTAGATGCATGGTAGTTGGCACAGGAAAGAACTACAAAATTTTAGTGCTCTGTTTCAAAATTTCTTTTTTTAAAATGGACTTTCAACTTTTTTATCTTCTGTCCTGTTAAACAGCTACCCTTACTGGCTGGATTGGGAACAGCAGTTTTGGTTTTTCAGCCTGAACAGTTCCTCTTTTGCTGGCTCTAACTAAACTGATAGCTTTGTTTCAAGTATTTACTTAATTACTCTCAGATCAAGATGGGTAGCTGTGTTAGCCTGTCTGTAGCAGTAGAAAAGAGCAAATCCAATAGCACCTTAAAGACTAACAAAATTTGTGGCTGGGTATGAGCTTTCATGAGTCATTGCTCACTTCTTCAGATACAGGTAGAATTTCATCTTCATTTTTCTCCTTTCTCTTATTGACTGTCCTGGTGTAAAGGCTTCTATGTTGTACAAACTTCTTGTACTTTTCTCTTTTGTTTACTTTTGAGTATGATCAGCTATACCTAGGGATGCCATGCTATGCCCCTGACCTTTAACCCATCATGGCAACAGGTGGAACAGGTGGAAGCTGCTTGAGGGCAGGGACTTGGAAAGGTGCATGGAAAGGTTTTCCTTTGGTTAGCTCTAGGAATTTTTGGAAACTATGGTAAAACAGGAATTAATTTCACAGCTCACATGAAGCTGACTTCATTTTTTCTTCTGTCTCACTCAGAATGGTGGTGGGTAGGGCTTTTTTTGAACAGGAATGCAGTTCCAGCTGGCTTGGTGTCAGGGGGTGTGACTTAATATGCAAATGAGTTCCTGCTGGGCTTTTCCTAAAAAATAAAATCCCTGTGCAAAACAATGGTGCTGTCAGGGTGTGTGGCTTAGTATGCAAATGAGTTCCTACTGGTTTTTTTTTCTGGTGGGCAACAAGGGCTGCTGGCAGGAAGCTCATCAACTCTTCCCCCTACCTGTACAATTTTGATCAGCAGTTAGAAGCATATTAAGAAATCTGATGGAGAAACAGAGGTATAGTTGCTTTTTGTGTTTTGACCTGTGTTAAGGGACTGTCAACCTACACATATTTCTTAAACAATTCCATGCACTGTCAACCTACACATATTTCTTAAACAATTCCATGCACAGAGAGCATCAATGGGATCATGAAGTGATTGTTCATGTGCATAGGATTATATAAAGTACGTAGATCCTTGCAGTATCAAAACCTTGTAGGTATATTTTTAGTGTTGGTGCATTATGTTCAAATTAAAGTTATCCTTATTAAAGTAATTTTGGATATGCTGTATACTAAATGAAGCATGTATTTTACCTTCATAATCACATCTTCTTTCAAGGACTTCTGTGAGCCTTTCAACAGCCATAATTTGTAAGTTTCCATTTAGGGCAAGGCTTCACACCATGATTTGATCAGTCTTTTAAAAACCTTTTGAGAACTCCATTTCATACCTGGTGAGATAGAACTGCATTGAGCAACACATATATATTGCTTATGCTGCAACTGGGACTGTTCAGTATTACTTACCAAGTGACAGGTACTCTGAGGCATTGAACCTCACTGAGGTCCGTGTGTTCCCAGGCTCCTCCCCTAAATCTCCTGGAGTTGGTAACCTGCCCTCTGCTGGTGACCAGGGAGGACCTGCCTGCCCCTGTTCTATGCAGGAAATAGTTGGATCCATGCCACTGTTCTAGTCTACAAGGGTTGCTAGGCATTCTTTGAGCTGTTCTAACACTACGGATTTGGGGGGAAGGGAAAGCCTGAAACTTATCTATGACTTTTATTTTTTAAGGTCAACGCTTTGAAAACTCAAAATTAAACATTAAAAGGAATACTGCAATATTTTTCCTGGGTTCCCATTTAAAATCCAAAGCAGTTTGGGGAGGCCTGTTAGGAGAGGGGAAGGACCTCTGCAAGGTATAATGCCATGGAGTCCGCCCTCCAAAGTAGAATTTTTTTCTAGGTGAACAAATCTCAATCATCTGGAGATCAGTTGTAATTCTTGGAGAGCTCCATCCCACCCTCTCTCGATGCTGGTAATGAAGCAGAGAAATAACGAGGTCCGCACAGACTTACTGGTTTGAAGCGAGGTTTACTTTATGGTACTATAAGCAAAACCCAATCGGGCATGGGCCCCCAAAATGACTGAGTTAAAATCATTCTACATACAGACCTTTTTATTCACACAGAAAACAAGCAGGCAGGCACCCAGGCTTATCTGATTTCTTTTTTTTTTTTTGTAAATCAAATTTGTATTATTTTTCAATATATTGAAAAGTATACTTCTAACATAACCCAAATGTAATCCGCCAATATATTACAAATTTTCCTCCCCCCTCACCTCTAATTCATGACCTCCGCTGGTATTTAAAATATATGAAAAACATTCTAAAGGTAAAATTCATAAGGGTTTGTAGAATCTTTCAGGCTCAAGTGCCATGTTCTACTGGAGAAAGTTTTCCTTCCAGACGTTTCGTTCTCAGCTGCGGAGAACATCCTCAGTGGCATTGCAGCCGGAGCAGGCACTCTGACCTTCTTGGCTGCTGTGCATTGAGTGGGGCCAGGGCTGCTGGAGAGCTGCTTGCGAAGCGCTGGGTTTGCGGAGGGGGTGGGTGCTTCCTCCGTGCCTGTCTGCCTGGCTCCAGCTTTGATGCTTAAAGCAAGCGCTGGGATCGGAGGGCGGAGGGAGCCTCTTTTTAAAAAAAATTCCTTTTCCCCCTAGGGCTTATTATTTATTTTCAAACAAATAGTCCAAGCTGTTTTACCTTTTGGGGATGTTTTGTATCAGTTTGTAAATGTTTAAAGTCCAGTTTCAATTTATTTTATGTAAAACCTTTGACCTTTCTGTAATGGCCGCCGATGTTTCTCTATGGTTCCTGGCTCTAGAGAAGACCCGGATGCTTAAAGATTCCTCTTCTTTCAGTACTTACTTCCTGACTCTCTGGCCATGAAGTCTCGTTCTTGATGGTTGTAGATCCCATGATAATTATAAAGCGTCACTTTCTGTTTCGTATTAAGAGTCTGCAGCTATGTTATGGCTGGGTTTTTTTCCAAAGCCACAAGAATTCCAAACAACAATTATTTTTCTGCACTTTTGTGCTTGCTCTTAGCTCCAAAAATTCCATTTTTACCCCCTTCCACTTCTCCTTGATTTTATGCTCTTGCAAATAGTTCCAGATCTTAAATCTTTTGTTTTAACAGTCTTATTTTAGTCCCGGAGTGATAGATAAGAATCTTTACCTTAATGAAGTCTATTCTTCTTTATACCATCCACTTTGCCTTCAGATGTTATTATAGTCCATAGAAAGCTGGAATCTTGATGAGTTTATGTCAATTTAATGACTTCGGAGATTCTTTGCAGACGATGGAATGCAGTTCTTCATTGGGGATTGTTCAAAACCAAAAAGAAACCCCTCCGGGGATCTCTCGTCAGCCAAAGTAAGTCCCCACAAAATTTTCAAGCATGTCTTAGACAGATTCCTTTACTGAAAAATGTAGGCAGCAGGCGTTAAAATGCCTTTTATGCCCAAAACAAAGATTCCGGTCTGCTCCTCCTGAAAGAAGCAGGTCAGCTCACCATGTTCCAGCCCCAGAAGTCTCTATGGGGCTGGAACATGCGGAAGGCTGTCACTAAGTTTCCTTACTTATCTATATACAGCAAGTCGCCTGTAGGAGGCTGTTCCCTTATCTAATCTTACAGCTGGAGCTTCCACCCGCTGGGCAGTAAAGTCAGTTTCTAATGGCAGTTTTACAACAGACCCCTTTGTTTGAAGACAAAGCATATTTTTACTTATTGGGGTATGAATTAATTATTCAGGGACTCTCCTTCTGTGACCCTAGCAGCGTTAGGTGTCAATGATTTGTCCCTGATCACTGTCTATGGCGTTAATGTGATAGCTGGCTTGGAGAGTTCCCTCAAATGAATGCTGTAAAACTCTTTCTTCTGGCCCCAACCCCAGTGTAAAGGGGCTTTTTATTTATATCTTTCCTTACATTTTTAAAAAATCTTGCCCTTTCCCCAGAATGGGGTTCAGGGCAGCTAACAATAACAAAACCATAATTCTATTAAGTCCAATTAAAACTCCACAGCTTTTGGCATTTTCTATACAGTACTTGTTTTTATACATTTGTGACTAGAATGCATGGGATCCTCTCTCCCACAGTGAACGTATTCAGCTGCTTGGTCTGATTCATATCAGAATATGTGAATGAGTGAGAACCAGAAAGCAACCACAACTAAATTGTGGCATTCAACCCCATGTTCCTGTTCTATGGGACATGCTGTTCTCTTGTATTTTATTAAAGCAATAATATTAAAAATTATATCAAGTATATATATTAGTGTGGGTTTCCTGTTCGTAAGTGAAGTGTCTCAGGTACTTAGTAATTTATGATGTCCATGGCACTATGGATCCTGTTTGTTCATTAATACAGGAGTGGAAAAGAGAAGCGTTTTGTTTTTGAAGCTCGTCTTAGCCAGGCCTGGAGATGGTGTCTATCTGGAATGAACGAACAAGTGTCTTCAAGACTCACTAAAGCCCTGTTCGCAAGTTACAGTGAATGCATGTACAATACATGTAGTGTATACTTGATTTTTCTTTATACATGAGCTGAATAATTCTCACATTCAAAAGATGTACGACTGAACATGTTCTCAAAAGAGTACATTTATCCAGGTCCTAGTCTTTGCTTTTGTTCTTGAAGTGAATACACATGTGTTTGTTCTTACAAGCAGATGTACTCATGTACATGCAGGATGTATGTGTGTTCACTGTAACATGTAAACAGTACGGGGTTAGGGGACCATTCTTACTTAAGGTTGCTGACTTCCAGGTGATCAAACACAAAAAAAGCCAGAAGGCTGTCACAGTCACTCTTCACTAAAATATAAATCTCCTCAAAAGTTTGAACAGTAAAAGATTTCTTGAACTGTGTATGAGAATTGCGGCATTGATGATTGGTAGCAAAATGCAGCTGTTGGAACAATGAAAGACATTTGATATGAATGTATTCAGTCGATGTGTGTGGGTTGGAACTTGGCTATTGGTAAAAAGTCCCATCTAGAAAAAGCATTGGGGAAACAGACTACAGGTTGACACAGTTGACAGTGACTACAGAACATCCTTGCCTGGTTCCCTTGGATTATTATTAAAAGAAGACTTTAAACATCATTATGGAGGTCTTCAATCCATATATGACACATATATATAACAACATGCACTCTGGTTCTATAAGACGATATGAGCATTCATGGTTGTAATAGTTATATATGTTAGTTATAATATTGTATGTGACACATAAAGTCTTTGTTGTATACTTTTTGAGGAGATTTATATTTTGGTGAAGAGTGATTGTGACAGCCTTCTGGCTTTTTTTGCGTTTGATTTCTGTACCACAGTCCCTTTCGGGTTTGGTTTGACTTCCAGGTGCTGGCTAGAGATCTCCGGGGATTACAACTGATCTCCAGGTGACAGAGATCAGTTTACCTGGAGAAAATGGCCACTTTGGAAGGTGGACTCTATGGCATTACACCTCATTGAAGTCCCTCCCCTTCCCAAAACTCACTCTCCACGGGCCCCACCCACCAAATCAAGTATTTCTCAACCTGGAGCTGGCAACCCTATTCTTACTCCAAGTAAGATAGTTTCTTTATATTTAGCTTTGTCTTCAAATTCAGCAGCCAGAGTATAGCATGCAGATAACAGAAATTAGAATTTATATGACTGTGTTTGTGAGGGAGTGTAATAGAAATCAAAGGAGGAACCCAGTTTATAAATACACACAGTGGCTTAGTTCAGACATAACCCCAAGTCATGATTTAATTTAGCTATGGTTACTGTGTGTAAACAGCAGTTGATACAGACAGTCATTCAGTTCTTGGTTTGCCTTGACAAATGCAGGTTTTATCACATCCAGTCTTTCCCCTGGCTGGGCCAGTCACACTTATTCAGCCTAACTTACATTACAGTATTGTTGTGAGGATAAAACAGGATAGGAGAGCAATATAAGCTATTTTTGGTCCCCATAGAGCAAAATATGGGGTATACATGAATGAATAAATAAGTGCAGTAGATACATTGCCTGCTGCTTTCATCTGCATAATTAGAAGAATCTGGCATGATGGCAAGGATGGACTGCTAGATTTGTCATCTTTCCCTTTAATTCAGGGGTTTCAAATGTGCAGCCCGTGGGCTGAATCAGGCCCCAAGAGAGCTCCTATCAGGCCCCCAAGCAGAGCTGGGGGGGGGCATGGCTGCAGTGGGCGTGCTCAGATCCACATGGCTTCCCTGACTGGAAGTTGGGGGTGGGGGGCAAGGTTTTGACTGGGGCTGCAAAAGCCCCAGCAATGTTCCTGACCACAATATTGCAAGAGTGCTAATACTTTAGGCATGTTTTATCTTAGATTTTTTAAAAAAAACTTTAATTGTGTTTGTCCTTTATAAAGTTTGCATCTCTGCTACCTGACATTGCATTTTATGACACACATGGCCTGGCCCAACAAGATCTCATTTATGTCAGATTCTGCTTTATAACAAATGAGTTTGAGACCCCTATTTTAGTTGAAAATGTGGGTGCTGTGTATCTGGAGTACTACACTGCAGCAAACAGTTGGCCACATCTATTTGACATATGCCAGAATTAAAAAACAACAACATAGCAGCTTTTCTAAAAAGACAGCTTTCATGTGAAAATGTGTATGTGTGATATGATTTAGACCTAAACACCTCCACAGCTATTGACAGAAACCAAGCTGTATTGTCAAAAGGCAAACAGAGATACCAAAGTAGTATATCTCAACTCAAAAAAACATCTTTGATACCACCCTGAGCCTGCTCCGATGGAGAGGATGAAATATAAATCCAATAAACTAAACTATTTTGTTTCCTACAATAATATGTTGTTTTAAATGTAAGGGAGTGGCAGCTGACAGAAAGCACATAACAGCACGTGTGCTATTTTCTCCCCCTGCTCCATAATCAGACATTCAAAGCTCACACATTCTGCAGTTCTGGATGCTTCCAGCTACTGGTTAATCATAGTGTAATGTGGTGATGCACAGGGAAAGCATGCCTGACCATATTTAAATATGAACCAGTATTCCATAATACTTTAAATAATATTGTTTCCCAGCAATTTTTACAATTGCCTTTATATTAGTTCACTTTCCTAGGACATGCTGTACTTCTCTGATTTTTTTTTAAGCTTTACTCAGTGTTGTACCGAGTTTGTTACAAAGTGCTGGTTATTACCTTTAAAGCCCTATATGGCCGAGGACCTGCCTACCTGTCTCTCCCCATATGAACCCCAGAGAGCGCTGAGGTCAGCTGGAAAGAACCAGCTGAATATCCCTGGGCCAAGGGAGGCCAGATTGAAGACTACTCGGGACAGGGCCTTCTCCATTGCAGCTCCACTACTGTGGAATCAACTCCCAGAGGAGGTGCAGGCCCTGCGATGTCTGGACCAATTCCGCAGGGCCTGCAAGACCTACCTCTTTAAAATAGCCTTCACTTAATACCGAGCCAAGAAAGTTTCGCTGGATATGTTTTAGCCACTGAATTTTATAGAAGATCTGAGTCATAGCACCGTAATGTTAATTTTAATACAAGATGATTTAATGATGGTTTTATATAATTGTAATTGTAATTATCGTGTATGGTTTTATTGTACATTGTATTTATGTGTTGTGAGCCGCCCTGAGCCTGCCTCGGCGGGGAGGGCGGGATATAAATAAAAAGAAGTATTATTATTATTATTATTATTATTATTATTATTATTATTATTATTATTATTATTATTATTATTATTATTATTATTATTATTATGCCATGACAAGAATGTATGATGTTCTTTAGCAAAAGGTACTGTTCATAATTACACTGAAGAACTCCAGGAGAGACTGTGAAGCATTTCAGTTGTATAATTTTGTTTCTCAGTATTTGATAGAAATTGGTTTATTAGAACATTCCCTTGTCAGAAACTCTGTATCATCAAGGGTGTGCTATACTATTACTCAATTAAATCCTGTTTGAATTTGGATGATGAGTACAAATATAGCTCACCATATGAAGGGGGAAGTCTCCCAGACAGAGCTTTTAAAGAAAGTCAGTAATGGAAATCCTACCTAATAAAGTTGACAATACGTGGGAAATGTGAATCAAAGACAGCACTGACTGATGGTGCTGGATAGCTGTGCAGATTGATTCAGTACTACTAAATTACATGGAGTTAAACTAGTTTTCATACCTCCTGGAGATAGTGATCTCTTTCATCTGAAGCAGAGAAATAACGAGGTCCGCACAGACTTACTTGTATGAAGCGAGGTTTACTGTTTTGGTACCAAAAGGCAGATCTCAGTTCGGGCAGAACAACCCCACAGAACTGAGATGCCTTTCCCTTTGATGCATACAGTTTTTCTAGCAAGCAAGAAAACTGGCGTAAGCTTATCTGATTTCAAAGATCCCGCCTCACGGATCTCTCCCCAGTAAATTTTCATGACATCATTCCCTTACTTATCTCATTATAGCAAGTTGCTTCTAAGAGGCTGCTTCTCTTATCTCTCTTGCCAGCTTAGGCATACACCCACTTTACTGGGGCCAGCATTTTAACAGAATGTTACATCAGACAGTCTAGATTAGAGGCAACTCATGCTCTTATTCAATATAGCAATTATTATTATTGGGGTATTAATTATTCAGGGGCTCTCCTTCAATCCAAGAACACTGTGTGCTCTCTTCTCCAAAGGAAGATGGTTGTTTTGATTTTTGATTTGTTAATAACTACACCAGAATGTCGACTTTAAGTTGCTTCTTCAGGAATTTGGTTGCAACATTCAGTATTCCTTGAGGTGATAGTTAAGACAATATCAGCGGTATTGGTAGTTCATGAGCTGGAGGCAAAGGTGGGACTAGCCAGCAAATAAAATCCTACGCGATTCACTGAAGACCTGGGGGAGGTTCTAGAGCTGTAAGCTGGAATGGATACTGTTCCCCTAGTGTACAAATGGTTTCTCACTGGTTTTAGCCATAAATAGGGAATAGTAATGAGATAGCAAAACGAGTATGTGACCCATTGTTGTGTGGTAGTTTGAAACAAGTGTGTGTCCAGTTGTTGTGTAGCAGCCTGGATGTACATTGGCCTGATCGAGACCATTCTTCTGCCTAGAATGTAATTGGGATGAGGGAATGTTGGAGGGGGGATGTGGAATGGTATGACACAACCTGATCTTGGAAGCTAAGCAGGGTTGGTATTTGGATGATAGACAACCAATGTTCCCTCTAAGCTGCAGAGTCTTGTGAGCAAAAATTCTACTTTGTAAGCTACTGGCATTAAAGTGGTGAGCCACTGCATAAATTAGTGTGCTCTGGGGTCATCCTTCCTGAGCTAAGACAAAAATGTATGAGCTGGAGGCTAAAAATATGTGAGCTAGCTCATGCTAACTCAGTTTAAAGGGAACACTGCAGACAACCAAGGAGGACTTTGCAGAGGAAAGCAGTGGCAAATCACCTCTGCTTCTCAGTTGAAAGCCCCTTGCTGGGGTTGCCATAAGTCCGTTGTGACTTGACAGGAGGTAGGGCAAGTGTTTATGAGTTTTGGTAAATTGTTTTTGGAAGTTGCTTGCTGTCTCTCTAGGTCAGCACTCTCAAATTGGTCTTTGTATTTAAGTGTACTCTTCAGGAGACTCGCCCAGTTTAGGGGTAATTAAAAAAAGGGATGTTACTGCTGAGAACCAACCATGAGTTACTGCTTCAAAGAAAAGGGAGAGACCTGATGGGAGGTAATTCTATTGTGAACAACGTTGTCATCGGTGGTGCTGAAGTGAACCTGCCTTGCTGACAAAGGAGAAGAATCCAGAAGGCCTGTTCCAATGGCATTTTGCATACAAGGAGAATGTGTGAGGAGGTTCAGGATTGGACCAGCTGGCTTCCATGTTCAGCAGAATTTCTGTAGACAGCCTACATGCCTTGGCTTTGCCTATGAAACTTGTACCCTGCTTCCCCTGAACCCCCCAAACCTAACATCATGGATGAGCAAGAAGCCCTTTCTTAGGGAGTCATGTGACACGCATCTGCTGTCGGTATTGTGACTACTCATAGCATGTGCTGAGGAGAGGATCAACACGTGCCCATTTCACAACCATGTTGGGGAGGACTGCCAGCCAGGTAAGTGTCTGAACCATCCTCAGAGCATGGGCCAGACAGACGTTTCTGCCCAGTTAAATATATGGGTCTCTGGAGGCCAGTCTTGTGCTGCAGCTTGGACATGCTTTGCACAACCAGGGATAGACCGGAGTACTTAGGCAAAGGCCGGTCTTCATGTTTGCAACGGGTGAAGGATTACTCTCGTCAAGGCATTTGGAGATTTATACCCAGAAGAATGCAATAGTTGTGCCCATGCAAGGATTGAGACAAGATGTGAATCTAAGCCAGGTGAGAAGGCTAGGAGGGTCAAGTCAGAGCTAAGCATCAATTCAGCTTGAGATCAAAACCTGTGGCAGGAGTGAGAGTCAGTGATCATAATGGCAGCTTGCATTTAAGTATCGACTGTACCATCAGACCTCTGGTACTCTGTCACCTTCCTTTTAAATACTTGATAAATGTTTTGTTTTTTGCATTAAGTAAAATTGTTAAGATTTCAATATTAAAATTTAAATTGAATGAATCCCATGTGTTTTTACAGTAGATATAAATACAGTAGATATAAATACAGGGAGGGAGAATTAAATGTCTTTGTTTTCATTTGTTTTGGCATTTCTGGCACTTAGAGCATTCTCTGCTCCATATTTCCTTCTTTACAGCCTAGATGAAGTAAAGGCAGACCAATGTACAACATCAGTTACAGGCGAGAGAAGACTTGTTTGAGTCCCTTGTTGAAATCTGTGGGCAATGTACTAATAATGGTTGTAAAATGAAATCAATGTAGTAACAAATCAATGAAAGCAAAACAAATTGAGATTTTTTATTTTTGCATGCATATACAGTTGGCAGAGTTCCTTTACCAAAGAGACAAAGATTCACTTTCATTCTGGCTTTAGCATTCTGACGTTTTTGATAACAAGTGCAGCAAAATCCCCTAGTCTTATATGGATGTGACTTTTAGATGGATGTGTCATGAATGGAACTCTTTTTCCCCCTTCAGACTGTAAACCCTACCCCCCCCCCCCGATTGGGTGAAACTAATTTTGGAAGACCATTTCCTAAATCATTTGTTAAGCTTATTCTTGTTAATCTTTGAAATGTCACTCAGAATTTAATTATTTATACTTTTAAATACTGTAATGCTGCTGTGTAGCAGTCCCGGATCATAAAAAGTAGTGTGGAACCAAGCAAGCAAAGATGGGGTGGGGTGTTATGAAGTGCAGTTGTGTATTAGATTTTCCATGCAACTCTTATTTTTTTTTTTTTAAAAAGAGAGAGTACTGACTCCTACAAAGGGATGTCAGATCTTCAAAGTGGCCTAAAATCGCTGCCATGGTCTCTGCTTACGTGCATCTGGGTTTTGTAAGGACACATGGTGAGGTGCCCATTGAATGTGTCATCTCTTTTAGCATTTCAGTTCTATCTGCTTGAATAATTTGCCTTTGTTTTTTATGCTCTGTGCCTTGGAGATATTTTGGTCATTTGAATTCTGGATACTACCTTGCTGCTTACATCTTAATATATGGCTTGTGTTTGGGAGGCTGTATCTTTGAGCATAGTCAGAATCTTTGGAAAACTTAGCACTGTTTAAATGTTTAATTGTAAAGATTGTGATTTCCTTTTCTTTCCCCAGACCATGTGAAAAGCTGCTTTGAAGCTGCAGAGCTATGGTACTTGCAGAGAAATTAACATTTAGGGAGGAGTGTGGCTCAGTAGGAAAGCACATACTTTGCATACAGAAGGTCCTGGGTTCAGTTTCTGGCACTTACAGTTCAAAGAATCTCAGACAGCAGGTGTTGGCAAAGACCTTTCTCTGCTCAGTAGATTTGAAGCCTCTTCCAGTCAGAGTAGGCAATCTTGTAAAGCTAGCTAGGCAAATGTTCTAATGTGGTACAAAATGGCTTTGTGAATGTGTATGTAGCATCAACCCCCGTTCAACAGGGTTGCCAGGTTTTAATACAGACAGAAGTTGGTCAGTTCTGTTCACAGAGAAGTTCCTTTGTGACAATTTGGCTGGAATTTTGGTTGTCACAAGCTGCCATAGTTTGCAAGTGTGTCGTCTTTCATATATATTAGAATCACCAACAATTTTGGGGTAATCTATTTCATCTCGCTTTATAGATAGGAAAGTGAAGATGAAAAGCTATATGGTCAAGGAAATGCTTAAAAAAGAAAAGAAAAAAAAGAACCAAGTTATGAAATCAGTCCCCCATGCAGTAGTGTTTGAGTATAGCACTTTGACCCTTACAAGCTGAACAGTCATTTAAATCCAATTTTCTGCTCTCCATGTGAAGTCTTAAGAGAAATTCTTCTTGTGTGTGATAAAAGACATAAGATCCTCATAGGCTTTATTTTTGCCCCAGTCAGTAGCAGATCAATATGGGATATTGCTTGAGATTCTGCCAGAAGGTGGGACAAGTAATGTTCATCCCCCTCTTTCCCAGTGGGGCTGCCAGCTCTGAGTTGGGAAATACCTGGAGCCTGGGGAGCGTGGGGTTTGGGATAGAGAGGAACCTCAGCAGGGCATAAGGCCATCTCCAACCAACCCCCAAAGTAGCCATTTTCTCAACTGGAGATCTTCCAGAATTACAGTTGGGAGAGGACTGTGGCTCAATGGTAAAGAACCTGGTTGGCATGCAGAAGGTCCCAGGTTCAATCCCTGGCATCTCTATTAAGGATCAGGTCAAAGGTGATCTGAAAGACTTCTGCCTGAGACCCTGGAGGACTGCTGCCAGTCAGTGTAGACAGTACAGAGTATGATGGACCAGTGGTTTGATTCAGTAGAAGGCAACTTCATGCGTTCACAACTGATCTCAGTTCCCCTGGAAAAAAATTACTCCTTTGGAGGTTGGACTCTATGGTATTACACCCCTCTGAAGTCTCTCTCCTTCCCAAATCCCACCCTTCCATGGTTTCACTGCCCCCCCCCCCAAAAAAAAATCTCCAGGAATTTCCCAATCTGGAGCTGGCAACTATAAATGAATGCCGGTCTTTTTCTTATTTCAGTGTTTATTCTCCTGCAACTTCAATAAATTATGGGTTTACCACTTTTTAGCTGCTTATTGTAATAAACCTAGTTGGAAGCCATTTAAACAAAACAGTATCTTGCTGTTATATATATGTGAACATATGTAGCTGCCTTATACTGAAAAAGACCCTTGGTCCATCAAAGTCAGTATTGTCTACTCAGACTGGCAGCGGCTCTTCAGGGTCTCAAGTTGAGGTTTTTAACACTTATTTGCTCGGACCGTTTTTAGTTGGAGATGCCAGGGATTGGACCTGGGACCTGCTTACCAAGCAGATGCTCTACCACTGAGATACCGCCCTCCTCTGTTATTTTGATTTATAGACTATGCAATGGCCTTAGTTGTAAATCCTAAACAAGAGAGTTGTATAATGGGTTTTTTCAGGTTGTCTAAGACTTTTTGCCTCCCTCTGACAACATACGCTGATTCCCGCTTAATTAGGACCCCTTTTCATATTTTTGCAGTCACACTTACTAGGATACTACCAGCCATGTGTATTGGGAATGCCTTGGCATGTATGAAGGAGAAACCTGAAAAAAAATCTAGTGGTCAGTTCCAATCAGACATACACATAATACATATGTGCATATTTCATAGAAAATGGAGAGCATGTATGGTCTGTGCACAGTTGTTAATGTTTGAAAAAGTCTCTAATGTTTTTCAAAAGCAGTACTTTGGGATAGTATAAAGAATCACTTTTAGGAACAAAACACCCCCAAAATAAAACCAGATGCCCCAGTGCAAGTATGCCTAAAAGCCCTGCGTAAACCCTTTCAAGTGGCAGCATAATTACTCTATAATAGGATTATTCTTCATAGAGAGTATAGAGATCTGCAACCATAATATATTTGGCAGCAGCTGCTGTGTAGAGTGACGTTGCCAGGTGGAAGGCATACTGAATGGTTGGCTTAGAGCTGGCTTGCGTGGTCATGCTTTCTGATACCACACCACCTTTTGTGATTTATACTTCTGTAACTTTAAATCTGGTTTAATTTGCACATAAGAGCCTGCATTGCACTCAGTTTTTTGGCCAAGCTGCTGTTGTGAACCTTACGCCTTCCATCTCAAAATATGCATAAGGACATGAACTAAGGCCACCTCTTCCTGTTGTCCTCAGATGACTTGTTGATGTGCTGAGTCTTGAATCTCAATGCAATTTGGTACACATTGATGAATGAGCTTCTGTTTATTTTAAAATACTGAGGTGTATGTGGAAATAGCTGCAGAATCCTGGCCTAGGTAAACAATGAAAATAAACACAGCATTTATTGCACTGAGGCTCTATAATATACTAAAATGAGATTTGTCTCTCTCGGCACTGGCTTCTGCCAGTGGGGCAAAGAATTACTTGTTTTGTTTGACATACCACCTATATGTGGTATTGGCCCTCTTACCTGGTTAGTAAGTTAATTGACATTATTGGCTTATTATAAAATATACGTAATTTTAAGGGAGGAGGGCTGTGGCTGAGTGGTAGAGCATCTGCTTGGCATTCAGAAGATCCCAAGTCCAATCCCTGGTATCTTCATTTAAGAGATCTGGCAGTAGGTGGTATGAAAGTCTTCTTCCTGAGACCCTGGAAAGCCACTGCCAGTCTGAATAGACAATACCGATGGGCCAAGGGTCTGATTCAGTATAAGGCAGCTGCATGTGTTCAAATGTCATCTTGGGGACCCTATTTAGGTGGAAAGGTGGGACAAAAAGGTTCTAAACAAACAAACTAGTTGAAAAGTGTATTGAAGCATCATTTAAATCTTTTTGACATTGAATCATGCTGTATTTGCTCTCCGTGTTTGTCCACAATGCACAAATGCTATCATCTATTGCAAATTGAACTAGGACAGCAGCAGCTGAACAGTCTGCTAGTGGTGGTTAAGTAGGTCTCTGTTGAAGTCGAGGCTCAGAATAACCAATATACATTGTACTTCACATTTAGAACAGAAGAATTTCTGTAGAAAATGGAACCTCTAGGTTCAGAGGCAGACTGTCCCTAAGTATCATCTACTGGTGGCAACAATCTTGCATTCATATTCTGCTTGTCTGAATGATTTGTAAGGGACAGAATGCTGTCCTTGATGGAGCTCAATCTAAAAAGGATCTTCATTTAATTTAAGTTTTATTCAGGTGATATTAAAGAAGACAACTCATGGGTCTCACAGAATTAGCAAGATGTGTGCCAGTGTTCAATAGACTATATCCAGTTTCTAACAAACTTATTAGACTGGGATTCTCTTCCTTCTTATTTGTAATAATTTAGTTAAAGAGCCAGTTTGGTGTAGTGGTTAAGTGCATGGACTCTTACCTGGAAGAACCGAGTTTGATTCCCCATTCCTCCACATGCAACTGCAGGAGTGACCTTGGGTCGGTCATAACTTCTCAGAATGTTGTGCTCAAGAGCAGTTCTTGGAGAGCTCTCTCGGCCCCACCTACCTCACAGCATGTCTGTTGTAGGGAGGGGGAGGGAAAGGAGATTGTAAGCCACTCTGAGACTCCTTTGGGTAGTGAAGGGTTGGGTATAAAATAATCCAATCTCTTTTACTTCACTGTCCATATCCTGTTATACTAGTTCCTCCATCCACAAGTAGGATGGGCCCAAGGGTTTTGGGTGCTATAGGCCAGCTGCTAGCCAGGCATCCTGGGCTGCCACTTGTGGACCCAGGAGGAAGAAGGAGTCACCACTACCATGGTTGTGGAATCCAGTGGAAGCAGAGCTGGGGACTACTTTTACCTTCCTACTTCCCTGTTTCATGGAGATGAGGTGCACTAGCAAAGGCAGGCCAGGTGAGCAGGCCCTGGATGGCACTGAGGCTGCAGCCACTGCTCAGAGTTGCCAGCTTGCCAACTCTGGGGCTCCTTGACCTTGCGATGTCCGAGGCAATTGCCTAGACCCACCTAATTGGTGGGCTCAGGCTGTCCACAAAGGGGTTCTTATGTTAGTTTGTGTAACAGCTCTGCTTGTTTTCAGATTTGTGCAATCTAAACCCTGTTGCATTTTTGATTATATTTGATGTGCACTGTGCTATCTGTCTTGAGTCTCAGAAGAAAGGCAAACTATGAATAATGTTAGTAAATAATAGCAAAACTTTATGTGGAAATAGTTGTAGGTGTGGTTTGTTCTTTGCTGATGCATAGAATAAGCACATTATTCCAAAACTATGAAGTGTCTGTTAATTTTGGACTGTTAAATTTTATATGGAGCTTTTGGAAAGAGAGGCTAAAATAAGACTGCTAAAAGAGTGGTTGTATGTAGGGATGGGCACAAACTGGGGAAATGGTGGTTCATGTTGGTTTGTGGTTTGTATGGTTGCCTGAACTTGTTCATGGTTCATTGGTGTGTTTGGTTTAGGAGTCTTCAGCAGACTCTCCTCAACCGTCCTCCCAAGTTTGGCTAAGATTGGATTTGGAATGTCTGAGTTATAGCCCCCCAAAGCAGGTACTCCCAAGAAAGGTCAGCTTTAGCTCTCACAACAAACCTCTTTGTGCTGCAGAGTGAAAACAACTGATTCAGAGTGTCTGTTCCCATAGAGCAGAATGGGAGCTCCATGATTGGCTTCCAGAGCTGTCAATCAAGCTATAGACAACTGCTATGGGTGTTTATAGGGTTCCCTTTCCACCCTCAGCGTTGCCTAGAAATTGATTGAATCAACGCCAAGCTGTCTGGAAAAGCGAACCACAAAAATACAAACCAAATGAATTGCCGAGGGCTGAACCAGTTCAGAACGAACCATGAATTTGCCTGATTTGTGCACGAATCACAATTTGTGGATTGGTTCATGGCCATCTTTACTTGTATGTCAGTGCTGATCTGGCAACCCCATGAAGACTTGGTCAATTGCAAGCAGATAGAGATTTCAGATTAGTTCTGACCATTTCCTTTCTTAATAACTTTCCAGTTTGCCTTGCCCTAACACTTTGTACTTTAGAATTTCTGCCTCATAATTTCTTGTTCTCGTGAGTTCTGGTGTGTTCTGAATGAAAGATGGAAAACTTCATTATGTTGGATATTTCTGTAGGTTAAAGTGCTTGGATCTTGATGTTGAGTCATCTTCTTTATGTCCCATGGCCGGAATATGCCATTTTCATAGTTGCAGTCTTGGGAACTGGTCACTATTTAACTTCCTTACTTCTGCCTCTGATGTCCTACATCTTAGATTTTGAAGAGCATTTCCTCATGTTCTGTTCCATTTAGCTAACTTGCATGCATTGCTTTCTTCCCTCATTAGTTCCTGCTGACCTTAGTTATCTATAAATACTGCTTTCCAGCTCTTGCTGAACAAGTTCACATCTGTGCTTATGGTATTCATCCTTTCTCTGATCTCTTTCTGCTGCTGCCTTTTCCTTCCAGTTCACATGCTTGCTTCTGATGGGGAGGGGTTCTGTCCTGCAACTTTATGGCCCTCCAAACCATAGAGACTTGCATCTTGTTTCAGAATAGATGAAGACCACCAATGCATTTCTATGCAGAACTACTACTGTTTATGTCCACTGTTTTCAATAGGTGTCTGTTTTCTTCTTGGGACTCCTTTGCCCTGTCACCATGAAAGAGCTTCCCTCACAGCAGATGCAAATTTGCAGAGCTTTGCATCTCGGATGGGTTACTGTTGTTTTAGCAAAAGTATACTCCAGTATTGCCCTGACTTGGATAGCCCAGCCTAGCTCAGAAACTAGTATTTGGATGAGAGACTTCCAAGGAATACCAGGGTTGTGAATTCAAGACAGGCAACGGCAAACCTCTGAATGTCTCTTGCCTTTAAAATCGGTTGTGACTTGACAGCATAACTCCAGAAGCTTTCTAGGTCCAAAGGTGGTATACTTCTGAATACCAGATGTAGTGGATGGAGAACAGAAGATGGATTGAATTCTAGTAGCACACTGATTGGAAACACTGCTAAACTTGTTGGTCTCTAAGGTGCAGCTGGACCTAAATCTAGCAGTACTTACTAAACTAGATGAACTATCCGTAACTGAGCCAGCAAGGCAGTTCTTTGAGTATTCTGTAGAACAGAAGAACACAGTATCTGATTGGTAGGAACTGATGCTCCTTTACTAATTCTTGACTTCCTAATGGGATTATCAATTTCATCCAGTTTCATGGTGATTTCAAGGAATGTCACATTGAGCACTATGACCATATCTTCTATCATGAAGACCTTCTTTGTATCTTAGGTGGCAAAGGTTCTTACAGCTGTGCCCCCTCAAAATGTAAGTTTTGCACAAAATGAATGCTGCTGCAAGCACCATTTATTTCCCCTATGAATACCTGTCAGTCTCCTGCAATATTCCACACTCTCGTTTCCAGCTATGCTTTACATTGCTTCTTTATTGGCTTGTTAATTTTTTATGTGCTATTATGTGTAAGTCACAGTGGTTGTGGTTGTTTAAATCTTCATATTGCAAAGCAGAAGTGAGATTTGCAAAGATGTGGATTTGTGAGCTAAGTGCCCGTGCTCCATTGGCTCAAACACACCTACTTCAAACATTACTTTGTCCAACAAAGAGATTAGTAAGTGACCCTTCAGACAAGATAAGGGTTTCCCCAGCTCATAGATTGACTTCCAAGCTGGGGAGTTGCAGGACTTTGCAGGTGTAACTGTGCCCCGTGAAGGCATTGCATTGTGTCCATTGGCTTTCTCGTATGCATGCACAATCCAAAAGTCAATAACTCAGCTATTTAGCCATCATATGATACAAGCTTTATATATGAGAGAGGAACTTTCTGTCTTCGGGGGAACTGAGCTAGATTCGAATCCAACAACACCTAAGATACCAACAAGATTTTGTGGTATAAACCTTTAAGAGTCAAAGCTCCCTTTGTCAGATACAAAATCTTGGACCTCAAAAAATGTTGTTAGTCTTGAAGGTGCTAATGGACTAGAATCAAGCTCTTCTACTGCAGACCAACATGGTTCCCCTCTGAAACAATAAGTCTTCGATGAATACCATAGATAGGCAGATAATTTTACCATAAAGATGCTGGCTTGGATCCTGATCTGCCATTCCATCTGTGTAGCAACAGCTCTTGTGATGGAATGGAACAGCATTTTCCATTTGCAAAGAAGGGCAGGGAGATGGTTGCTGATTCCATCTTCCCACCGTAGATTTGTGATTTGCTCCCCACACTGCTCCTTTTGGTCCAGTCCTTCCCTGATTATGTGAAATTGCAAGGCTGCTTGTTCTACTCTAATTGCAAGGCCATTGAGTGCTGGTGGGAATTTCTTACCCAATGTGCTTACTTCCAGAAGGCCTTGTCATTTTTATGGATTCCATTCTGATGCACAGCAACTGTGACAAAGTAAATGACCATTTAAAAACTTTGCAATTATGTATTGCTCACCTGATTTGCAAAATTCTTCCTGTGTGAACTTCACATCCTTCCCCCCCTCCAACCACCCACACAACATACTCTCCCTGCAATCTCAGAGTTGCCCTATCCTCCTTTCATACTTCCTCATCAATGGAATTCCCCCCTTTTTGGCATTTCTGCTTTAAAAATATCCTCTAATCTTATTTGCATTAGTCTTTAAATGCATATCCTGGCCTGTGCCACTGTCTATCTTCAATTTTAAAAACTTTTTCTTTCTCCACAATGGTTGGATTTTTTTCACCTATTAAATGCTTCAATTTATTTTCCAGGGCAATGTGTCTCATGTACCCCTGTAACAGTCCAGTGGAACAGGCCGCTCCTCCCCACCCCTTCACCTTTTTAGAGGTGAGCAAACTGAGGCTGCTAGATTATAGATACACGTGAAATATGGAATCCTGTGGAGAATAACTGTTTCCCTTGTGAATAGCATTGCTGACTCCAGGTTGGAAAATTCCTGGAGATTTGAGAGGGGGTAGAATTTGCAGTGGGCAGGGTTTGGGGAGGGGAGGGACCTCAGGAGGTCATAATGCCCTAGAGTCTACCCTCTACAAGACCTGGTTTTTCTGGAGGAACAGATCTCTGGGGATATCCAGGCCCCACCTGAAGATTGTCAGTCCTACTCATGGACCATGATCTGGAACTCCTGATACTTTTTTTTAAAAGGGAAGGATCATGGCTTAGTGGTAGAGTATCTTCTGTGTGTGCACAAGGTCTCAGGTTCAGTCCCCAGCATCTACAGTTAAAATGATCAGGTAGTAAGTGATGTGAAGGACCTCAGCCTGAGACGCCGAAGAGACACTGAGTAGATAGTGCTGATCAATTGATAGCCCAGTGTTCTGACTCAGTATAAGGCATAGGTATATAATATTCTGCTTGACAATGATCTGTCAAATGGATCCTACTGAGAGAACAGTCCTAGAGAGATGCTATAAAAGCCTAAGTACTTATTATTATTATTATTTTCTGCTGAGAGTGTATCACATCATAAAATCACATTAAAATCACAGTAACATCACCATAAAAACCAATAACAGTATTTAGTAAAGGTACAACAGTATAAGGTGTAAGTGTAGTGTGTTGGCTTGTAACCAGTTACATGTCCATAGTCACACTTCTAGTGGGGAGTATTGAACCCAGGTTAAACTACAATATATTGACCAGTTATTAGAAAGGACCATTTGGACAGTGATCACAGGGAAAGGGAGGGTTCTATAAACCTCCCTACAAAAGGACCACAGCTTTCTCCCAGGCTATATGTAGCTCTGAGGAACAGAATTGGCTGTTAGAATCATAGAATCATGGAGTTGGAAGGGACCTCTAGGGTCATCTAGTCCAAACCCCTGCAAAATGCAGGAAACTCACAAACACCTCCCTCAAAATTCACAGGATCTTCATTGCTGTCAGATTGCCATCTAGCCTCTGTTTAAAAACCTCCAAGGAAGGAGAGCCCACCACCTCCCGAGGAAGCCTGTTCCACTGAGGAATCGCTCTAAAGGTCAAGAAGTTCTTCCTAATATTGAGCCAGAAACTCTTTTGATTTAATTTCAACCCATTGGTTCTGGTCCTACCTTCCGGGGCCACAGAAAACAATTCCACACCATCCTCTATATGACAGCCCTTCAAGTACTTGAAGATGGTGATCATATCACCTCTCAGCCGCCTCCTCTCCAGGCTAAACATCCCCAGCTCCTTCAACCTTTCCTCATAGGACTTGGTCTCCAGACCCCTCACCATCTTCGTTGCCCTCTTCTGGACTCTTTTCAGCTTATCTATATCCTTCTTAAAATGTGGTGCCCAAAACTGAACACAATACTCCAGGTGAGGTTAGTGTCTATACTGAAGAGGAAGCATGTAGGCAGTCACCCTTCATACTAGATGTGATGCACATATTTTTGCATGCACTCCTTATGAGAAACTACCATAGCCCTGTAATGGATTTGTTTCTATTTACCTTCCTCTCAGAGGGAAATTACGGAGCCCCGTGGCACAGAGTGGTAAAGCTGTCTGCTCATGACCTGCGTTTGATTCTGCCGGAAGCTGGATTCAGGTAGCCGGCTCAAGGTTGACTCAGCCTTCCATCCTTGCGAGGTCAGTCAAATGAGTACCCAGCTTGCTGGGGAGAAAGTGTAGATGATTGGGAAAGGCAATGGCAAACCACCCTGTAAAAAAGTCTGCTGTGAAAACGTCGTGATGCGACGTCACCCCAGAGTCGAAAACGACTGTTGCTTGCACAGGAGACCTTTCCTTTCCTTTCAGAGGGAAATGTTAAGTGCTTTGAATATGCTTTATGCTCATGTATTTTACATAAATTTGTAGCATTTTTCAGGTACCCCCCCCCTTTCTAAAGCTAACCATGGAAAACTTTTTGTTTCATATTTTGGTAGATGGAGTATTAATGCTGTTTATGTACAATATTTATGTGGGGCAAATACCATCAAAAAAGCTAAAATGGGGAAATGCCTGCTAATAATAGTCTGCAGAAGCATCTCTAGCTATTAAATCCCAGTTTACAGCAACTAGCCTTGTGAAAGCAGTATTGTGAACTGAAAGGAGAAAACAACTGGGTTCAAGACAGCCTCAGAAACGAAATAAGCATTTATTGCCTTATGATGAGCTCATGATTATGCAGATCTAGAACTCTGGAGATTTTCATTTTGAAAATCTGTAAAGCACCTTTCCAGATTGTATAATACCCAAGGTGGAAGGATCACTGAGATCACTATAAGCATCAGATAACAGCGATGACTGTTTTTGTCTCTCTTCCCCCAGTGTCTTTTCTTGCTCTGGGGATTGTTAGAATCTGAGCTTTTATTCTAAATCATTTTGGCCCTCATTTTTGCAGATGAGTTTGAAATTGTGATTGGAGAGGGGTCCTGCTTGAGGATTTCGAAATGATAAGGTGCATGTTAGCCTAGTTCCCCCCCCCCCATTTCAGTGTTCATAATGGTCGAAGCATCTGACTTGAAAAACAAATACCAGCTGCAGTTGATTTACACTTTTTGTGTAAATCTGAAAAACACTGTAATGCCAGCTTCCACAACTTGAGACTCTCCAAGATGAACAAGGTTCACTTATCTATGGGAACGTTCATAGTTCTCCCACTCATACTTCCCGGTCCTGCAAAACAGGAAGTTGCCAAGCTCTTCATCATTACCAAACCATGGTAGGTTGGCTGCTTTCAGTTTGATATGCAGTAGGTGAGATATGTTGGTCATCTGTTTGATGTGGCTACATATTACAGAACTGCAATTGGATCTTTCAGTGTGTTCTTCAGGATTAAAACATAGCTGTGAAGCGCCTACATAGGGGCCATATCACTCTGAGAAGTTAAGCCTTCTCATGGTTCCTTGATAGAAATGGGTCCCAAAAGCCTGTACTGATTACATTCTCCCTGCAACTAATAGCACAGGAGAATTTCGGGGGTGACAAGCAAAGAGTTAAATCTGCCTTCACCTGAAGTTCGCATTCAATTCTGGCCCATCCATGGCTCCAGTTTTGTCTTTAAGAAATTTCATCAATCTTTTGTGTAGCTTGTATTAAGGAATACAGAATGCAAGCTACAGTGCAGTCCTAAATAGGGTTATACTCTTCCAAGCCTATTGACTTCAATGGACTTAGAAGGGTATAACTGTTTAGGATTTCACTGTTAGTAGTGGCCTGTCAATATATGGGAGATTTCTGATGTAGTTAGTGTGCAGAACACTCCTTTTTCTTTTGTTACTTTGACTTTTGTTTAATTTGTTTGCACTTATACTGTGAACTGTTCCTATTTTTAGAAGCAAACTGTTTCCACATTTGTCCTGTAACGACAGTGTGACTAATAAACTGAGTAGGTAATGAATCAGCATTGGCTATATTGTAGTGCAACTGCTTTGATATCTTTTTAAAATGGCATAATATTAAACTTCCCATTTTAAAGGAGGTTGTCTAAAATACTGTAAAAGGTAAAGGTAGTCCCCTGTGCAAGCACCAGTCATTTCCAACTCTGGGGTGACATTGCTTTCACAACATTTTCACGGCAAACTTTTTATGGGGTGGTTTGCCATTGCCTTCCCCAGTCATCTACACTTTCCCCCCAGCAAGCTGGTTACTCATTTTACCGACCTTGGAAGGATGGAAGGCTGAGTCGACCTGGAGCTGGCTACCTGAACCCAGCTTCCGCTGGGATCAAACTCAAGTCATGAGTAGAGCTTAGGACTGCAGTACTGCACCATTACCACTCTGCGCCATGGGCTCTTATCTAAAATACTGAGCATCCAATTAATATTTCTTATGGAAAATGACATTTGCAATTTTTCATATATAGTATCTTTTGAAATTTTTTAACATTGCTTTCTACATTTGGGTACTGTTGTCACTTTATGGAATATCATGTTCCATCTAGACTAACAAAAAGGTCACAACAACACTAACAAATAAGGTTGCCAACCTCCAAGTGGTATGTTACCAAAAAACAACTGTGTTAAAAAATCAGTTACTTAGAATATAGAAAGTTGAATTTCATTGCATAGATGCTTAAACAGCTAACACATTCATATAGAAATATCAAAAAGTTAAAAAGAAAGTCCCATTAGCAATAATCCATTCCACTGGGTGACTCTGAAGAACCTTTTCAATCTCCAGTGGGTGTGCAACTCCAACCTCTTTTTGTAATACAAAGTCTAATCTCAGATATCGCCTATAAAGGAAAAATCACCTTTGCATGATTTCTGTATTCTACTAAGTAATTGATTTTTTAACACGGTTGTTTTTGGTAGCATATCGTTACTGTGTTGTCACTGTGTTTTTCTCTATCCTCCAAGTGGTGGCTGGAGATCTCCTGGGATTACAACTGATCTCCAGGGGATAGAGATTTGTTCACCAGGAGAAGGCGGCTGCTTTGGAAGGTTGATTCTATGGTAGTCTACTCCACTAAAGTCCCTCCCCAAAACCTGCCCTCCTCAGACTCCACCCCAAAAATCTCCAGGTATTTCCCAACCCGCAGCTGGCAACCCTAAGAACCAAACTACCATGCATAAAACAAAAACAATGAAAAGCATTGCTACTTAATGCAGTTTTGCTTGGGTAGGTTAACTTGTTCAGTTAGCATGCTTTTAAAAAGATCTGGGATTTGAGCTTTTGCAGGTTAGAAGTTGTGTAGTCTGGAGGCACCATGGAACGAGGATCTGTGATTATAGAATCACAGAATCATAGAGTTGGACGGGACCTCCAGGGTCATCTAGTCCAACTCCTTACACAATGCAGGAAATTCACTACTACCTCCTCCCCACACCCTCCCTCCATTACCCCTGTTGCATGCCCAGAAGATGGCAACTCCCCCCCCCCCCAAAAAAACCAAAAACTCCCTGATCAGGAAAATGAAGGGGGAGGGGAGATAGAACACAGAGGCCACAGTTCTGGGACCCAGTTCTCCATGTGCATCCCAGGAAAATACATGCAGTACATGCAGCCTGAGCAGGGAAAGTGGGTGGCTACTAGAGACATCATGGCTTTTTCAGTGGAGGCATCCATCTGTAGAGCTTTCAGCCCTTGAAGTTCCTCTGCAGTTTTTTCAGCTGCTCATATCTTATGGACTTTATGCTGATTTTGCTTTCTGTATGTGTTTTTTCTACTTTTCAAATACTGATTGTAAACTGTGCACAAATCATTTTCATATGTAATGTTTTATCATTTAACAGTTCCATTGTCTGTTTATTTGAAACTCCTTGCTTTGTATTGTATTGTATTAGATATGTTATAAGTAGGTCTACTCACCTTATCACTGGGTCTGGAATTCTCCTGGAAGTATAACCAGTTTCTATTTATTTATTTTATTTATTTATTTATTCCGGGATTTATATCCCGCCCTTCCCACGGGTGGCTCAGGGTGGCTTACAACAAACAATAAAACAGTAAAATCGGAATAAATTAGTTACATTTAAAATCGACATTTAAAAACCTAAAAACCTAAAATTAATATTAACTATACAGTATCACAGATATCTAGAGAGCTACATTTGTCCAGTCAGGCGTAGGCTAACCGGAAGAGGGTCGTCTTACAGGCCCTGCGGAACTGAGTAAGATCCCGCAGGGCCCTCACCTCCTCCGGTAGCTGGTTCCACCACATAGGGGCCATTGTAGAAAAGGCCCTGTCTCGAGTTGTCTTGAGATGCACTTCCTTGGGCCCGGGGATGTTAAGGAGATTTTGGGTCCCAGACCTCAGTACTCTCTGGGGGACATGTGGGGAGAGACGGTCCCTCAGGTAGGCAGGTCCCAGTTTCTAGACTAAAAGAGGTCCCCTGGAAGAAACAGCAGCTTTAGAGGGTGGAGTCCATGGCATCAAATCCCTGTTGAACTCCCTCTCTTCCTCAGACTGTGCCCTCTCTAGGCACTGCTCCCAGATCTCCAGGGATCCCCCCAAAATGGAGTTGGCAATTCTAGTTATAAACCACTCAGTTTTCTGAAGGGTCTTCTGAGAAATATGTTTAATAAATGCATTTATCTTCTTTCAAGTTGCCTAAGCCACACTCTTCATTTTAGTTCAGCAGAATGGAGGTCTCAAGGCTGGATGCAGATTAAGCTGGCACCTCTCACTGATTTCCCCCTTCTCACTGCAGTTCTACCCAGGCTGTTGGGATGCGGGGGAGGGGTGGAGTCATGTGAGGTCAGTATGCTGCAGTGGGAGCATGGAGGTTGGGAAGTTCAGTTCCACTGACAGAAAATTTAGCCCAGTGCCTTGTGGATAGGGTAGCACCACATGTTTTGATGTACCTGTTCCAACAGCAGATCTTGTCTTGATGGGACACCTGCCTATTTCAGATGAGTCACCACAGTCATTCAGATTGGATACCAGTTTTGGTTTTAAAGGGTGAGGAGACATCTTTATACTTAGTCATGCTGGCAGGGTGAAGGGGATTTTTGAAGGCCTGAATGCTCTGCAGCTTGACAAGTAATCAAATTGCTTAAGCTGCAGTGACATGCAGTTAAAATGATTTTTGCACTCCAGTTGCAAAAGAGAAAGGAATTTCTGTAGGAGTTTCTGTTCTCTTTGTAGAGAGCGGAGTAGACCAATGTAATTCATTGCGCTCCTGTCTTGCCCAGATGTAGCAAGGGAGATATGAATATGGAAGGAGGTTTTTACATGCATAGATAAATATGCATTCCTTCTTAAAATAAAGACAATGAGGCGATGCAGTTTATCCTCCACTGAACTGGCTGGTTGCATCTGTTGATGTGCATCTCCAGCACCAGCAGCTATCAAGCATTGATGCCCATGGCTACAGTTGGATCAGGACCTCTGTTTTCTAAAAGTATTCCATGGAATTGTCATACCACATTTTCATTTGATTGGTTCTGTTCTATGTGTTGTTTAACTTTTGCTGTTATAATTTGATTTTATTTAATGTTGGATGGTTTGGGGCTTTTCTTTTTTTAAAGAGTATATTTTGTTTTACCGCCTTTCTGTCCACCTGGTAGCTAGAGTTCTGTAAATGGGCCAAAATACTTCCAAAAGAATTCTGAGTACTTTCATCAAATTTCAGTGCCTCAGATCATTTACAGTAAGCCTTGTCTATCGAAATGGCCTCTGTGATAATGCCGCATGATCCAGAAACATTAGGCATGGTAAAGATACTGAAGGCAAGGATAGCTTTTCTCTCAAAATAATAGAATTCAGAGACAATCAATGAAATTGATGGATGGTAAACTGATGGTAGACAAGAGAACTAGTGTGGTATAGTGGTTAAGAGTGTTGAACCAGGATCTGGAAGATGCAGGTTTGAATCTCCACCTGGTTCGAATGGAAGTTTGTTGGGTGACTTTAGGCCAGTCACACTCTCTCAGCCTAATCTATTTTATGGGGTTGTTGTGGTGAAATGGAGGAGAGGCGAATGATGTCAACTGCTTTGAGTCCCCATTGAGGAGAAATGTAGGGAATGAATGAATGAATAAAAGCAGGGCTTTTTGTAGAAAAAGCCCAGCAGGGACTCATTTGCATATTAGACCACTCCCCCTGATGCCAAGCCAGCCAGAACTGCATTCCTGTGCATTCCTGCTCAAAAAAAAGCCCTGAATGAAAGAATAAATAAAAGGGCTTTGAAATAGGATTAGACAAATTCTTGTATTGATGGGGACCCCCCCCCCTGCCAAATGTTCAGAGTCAGTAAATCTCTGAAAACTACTTCTGGAGGAAGCTGGATTTATACAGAGAAGTGAGGTACAGTTTAAGGCCTTAGATTATGAGGGGCCTTGAAATAAAACATACTAAATTACAATTTTGGGCATGCTATGAGGCCTCTTAAACTTTATGTAATTAGGGCATCCACATGATTTAAACTTGCTCCGTGGGAGACAGCAACAGGGGAAAGCTTTAGAAGGTGTGTCCTGCTTGCTGGTGTTCCTGGAACATCTAGTTGGCCATTGTAAAAAAAATGGCATTGGACTAGATGGTCTGATGGAAATAGGCTCTGCCAATTTCTGCAGAACTACCTGGCAAGTTCAACATTTTTAAACTAATAAGTCTAGTATAAAAGTAGTCAAGATTTGCATTGTACATATGTCTAAACTCACAGTTGGTTCAGTAATTTTTAAAATGTGGACATTGTGTTCTACTAGGCTTCAATGTCCTACTTAAAATAAAATTCTGCCTTTGGAGTAGGCAGCGTTTTTGGCCCAAGAGTAAAAAATCAAAACAAAACTTGTGTCTTCCTTGCTGGCAAAGCAAGGAAGAGGGGAGGGGTTTGATGTATTTGCCAGATAATCTGGGAGCAAATTGATCTCCAATGGTGCTGAGAGTACTTGGACTCATCTGGGAGCTATATGGGTCCAGGAGGTGGTGGTGGTGATAAATGAATGAATGAAGTCAGTGGCATCAGCCAAGGAGATGCTGCCAGTGCCTTAGTTAGTGTTGCCAGCTCCAGTTTGGAAAATTCCTGGAGATGGGGGGGGGGGGGAACATGGGGAGGGCAGGGTAGAACCCAAGCAGGAATGTAATGCCATAGAGTCCAGCCTCAAAGCTGTCACTTTCTCCAGGGGAAAATCTGTAATTTGGAGATCAGTTGTCCCACGGATATGCCAGGCCCTTCCTGGAGGCTTGTATCCCTACCCTTAGGACTCAGTTCAGCTGCTTGGGAGCTGTTCATGCATACCAGGAGCTGCTTATACCTCTGCAACAGAGTATTTTTGAACCTGCTGTAAATTAAAGCTGTCGTTTGGCCTCTCACACTGAAATACATTTGCTTTTTACATGAACCGATTTAATCACGCTGTCCCTGTTTCTCTAGGCTAAAGGCACTGTTCTCTCCTAGTTCTCTACATGTGTTAAGTGTGGAAAATGCAGGAACATCTCCATCGTTCTGTTTTCTTCACATGGCAATGCTATAATCCTTTCCAGGCAAATGAGCTATGCATGACTTTGGAAGCGTGTCCCAGAATGTCTTGCTTTGGCTCTTTAGCTAAAGATATGGCCTAGCTATGTTTGAGCCGGTTAGGTCATGTGATTCCCCCACTCCTGGCATTTTGGATTGTTAGCTGCATTGGCTGAGAGAATTCTGAGTTCTTTTGTCATGTATGTATGAAATACCCATAGGTGATACCCTGCCCTGAGATAGATGCATAGCTTAATTTTAAGGGGGTACACAAAAAGTCATTGATAATTTTAAAATTCTGAGCATATTAGGCCAAGTTTCTATGGCTTCCAGTCTCTGGAGGTTTGCCTACCTGCTAATGTATCCCACTCCATCCTTCTAGTAAACTCTTTGCTTTTGTTGCTTTCAGAAGGAGAATGTGGTTGAGGCCTTGTCTGTCTTTCTTCCCTGTTCTAAGAATGTGCGCAGGCACCTCTGCCACAGACTGGAAGGTATTGCTCTAGTCCCAGCCTGTGGGTTGGGACCCAAAAGTGCGTCTTAAGTCTCTGAAAGTGGGTTATGGGCCAGCCCTTCCTAATGGCCACCCCTACCCTTTCCATTGCTCTGTTTTGTATTTTGGAAACCAACCTCTTACACTGGAAAAAAAGTATATTGATACATTATTTGGTATTTTTTTTCTTCTTCACTGCATATGCATGTTGATTAAGTAAAATGTATCCTGATAACTAGCATTTCTTAGACCCTTAGGGGGGATTTGCGGGACCAGTGGCAAAGGAGAGGGTGGTCAGAGGCTGGAATCTAACCTTTCTAGGCAAATCCTGTGTATGTGGGAATGCCACTTTCTTGGGGTTCATAGTGCCCCTTGTGTGATATTTGTTGGTTTCTCAAAAACAACTGGTTAGCCACTGTAGAAGATGGAATGCTGAACTAGGTGGGTACCAAGTTCAGTTTAGTCTGTCTAGGAGCCAAAAAACTGTTGGCCAGTCCTGGCTGGGTCACGATACCAAATAAATTTGGATTTTTGGGTCACTATACCAAAAAGGTTGGGAGCCACTGCCCCAGAAAACAAAATGGTTTTCACAAACAAGGCCTATCTTTAAGAAGAATTAGCCTTCCCAGAGGCCCTGTGATGTTGCACTCATTGGTAGGGGGTAGAAATTGGCAACTCTGGCAGGAGGCGATAATCCAGATAGTCCCTTCTAGCAGGAGGATGGCTTAATTGACCTGGTTGGGCAATGTCCCTGTCACATATGTGATGTTTTTCCTGCTGTCCAGGAAAATGAAGTCAGATAGCGAGACCCCAGAATTACTGTTAGGTTAGGATGTTTCTAACTGTTTCTGAATATCAGAAATAATTGTGTTCATTTAGAAATGGATATTATTCAGGTTGGAGCTGAATAATATCCATTAGAAGGAGAGTCCCTTGAACTGCAAGAAGATCAAATCAGTCAGTCCTAAGAGAAATCAACCCAGACTGTTTACTGTAAAGTCAGATGCTGAAGCTGAAGCTCAAATACTTTGGCCACCAAATGAGAAGACCTTCTCCCTGGAGAAGACCCTGATGCTAGGAAAGACAGAAGGCAAAAGAAGAAGGGGACGGCAAAAGATGAGGTGGCTGGACAGTGTTACTGATGTAACAAACACAAATTTGAACAGAATTTGGCGTGACTTTGTCCATGGGGTCGCAAAGAGTCGGACTCGACTGTGCGACTGAACAACAACAACAAATCCTTGAACCACAAGACAAGGCAAGGTTTTAAAAAATATCCTTAATTCTTTTGTAAAAAGGGAACTAACTACTAGGGATGTCTGATGAAGTCTGCTTAAGAACATACGAAAGCTTACATTCTAAATAAAACTTAGTTGGTCTTAAAGGTGCACTTGTTTACTGCTTTGTTCTACTAGGGATGTGTTATGTGTTCGAAGCCATGCTATCTATCCTACAACTCTGCTAGTTAATGTTAAGACATCTTACCTATTAACACAACTTACCTTCATTTTCGGACACTATCAATGTTCCCTCTAAGCTGCAGAGTCTTGTGGGCAAAAATTCTACTTTGTGAGCTACTGGCATTAAAGTTGTGAGCTACTGCATAAATTATTGTGCTCTGGGGTTTTCCTTCCTGAGCTAAGACAAAAATGTGTGAGCTGGAGGCTAAAAATCTGTGAGCTAGCTCACACTAACTCAGCTTAGAGGGAACACTGGTCACTATAATTCTTTCTAATTTACGCTATCCCCTCTTTCTCTTTTTATTTAAATATTCCCTTTTGTTTGGCTTGGGATGGAGCAAGGTATTATTCTTAGTTTAAGAGTCAAAAATTCTAGCCCAATTACCAGTTAATTTATCCTTAATAAGATATTTATTTATTTATCTATTGATTGATTGGTGAACTGGACATTATCTTTAATGCTAAATAAGATGTTCTACAATGTTATATACACCATAGTACTTTATGCATAGTCAAATTTTGTTATATATGGAATTAATCTACTTGATACTACTTCACCCAACAAAGTTGTATATAACTTGGAATTTTTAAAATAAACTTATCATATATTTAAAAAAAACTGTAGGGGTTTATTCTGGCTATGTAGTGCTGAGAGGCAGGCTCAGAGAAAGAGATGGCTTTGTGTATTCCATGACTCTGAACCCAACTGGTGCATTCTGCACTGATTATATTTTGGTTTAACCACATGCTAATAACAAAAGGTTGAAAGTTCCCTACCAGTGAGGAGGCAGCTGCACTCACACCCCGGGCAAACATTTGCATTACAGAATTGTAAGCAATTGTATTTATTGCTGCACTGCAAATTACTGTAAATGGCTGATTAGAGTGCGTTTACGGAAAGGTCTGTTAGAATGCATGAATCATTCTCTGCTGTTGTGTATAGAGAGCTTCGGTCATTTGGTCGCAATGCATTCTTACATCCTTATCCCTAACTTTGCACACATACAATGCCATAATGATTAGAGAGTCAATCCGCCTTTCCCATCAGCAGTTGTGTGGTGCAGTTGTTTTTTCATGAATTCATATTCTTTATTCAGGTTGTGATCGAACTGTGGGAAGGACAAATGTAGTTTTGTGTATGTAGATAAGGCCTCTCCCCTAAAGTGGCTTTGAAACAAATCTAGAGTTGCCAATCTCCAGGTGAGGCCCCAAGATCTGCTATTTTGGTTAAACTCCTGACTACAGAGATCAGTTCTCCTGGAGAGAATGGCAGGGGGTTTTTTTGGAGAGGAGTGAGTTCTAGGGCATTGTACCATTCTGAAGTCCCTCCCTTCCCCAAACCCCATCCTCTCCAGGTATGTCCCATCTCCAGGTATGTCCTGGGTTAGCAACCCTAAGTTACAAATCCCTAGACGCAGTGGGATCTAAAAAGCAATTTGTGGGGGGCGGGGGCAAGAGGAATATTGCACAGTTCTGCCAAAAAAAGTAAAAAAGAAAAAAGGATGCCTGTGCCAAAGCCTAAAGCTGCCATCCAAATACACGTTTAAACAAGAAATATTAATCTAAGTTTCAACAAATAGAGTAATACTAGGCTTGCCAGCTCTGGGTTGGGAAACAACTGGAGATTTGGAGGGGTGGAACCTAAGGAGGGGGAGGTTTTGGGAGGGGAGGGACTTCAGTGGAGTATAATGCCATAGAGTCTGCCTTCCAAAGTGGCCATTTTCTCCAGGGGAACTGATCTCTGTTGCCTGGAGATCAGTTGTAATCCCAGGTGATTTCCATCCACCACCTGGAGGTTGGCAACACTAAGTAATGCTTCTGCATAGGGATTTTATAATAGGTCCAATATGTTAAAAAATAAAAATAAGGCTAGCATACAATTCAGTCAAAGTTTATAATTTTTCAGTCCCATTTATTTCAGTGAAAGAAATTTAAGCACATACCTATGTTCCCCAATCAAAATCTATAATATCTAAAATTCTTATCTTTGGTTGGCTTGTGCCTTACTTGTTCAGTGATACTACTGTTTCCTTTGAAATATTCATAGGATGCATCTAGGTAATAGATACTCGTAAGCATAGCTGCTTTCAAGGGAAGGACTTAACACTGTCAGCAAACACTGCAGACAGCAAAAGCTATCGAGAGCACTTGAGGATTTTTTTTTGCATCTTAATCGGCTTTGCTTCTAACATGTTAAAATTTCGATTTGATTTTTTTAAAAAGCAAAATAAATTCGAAGGAATGCATATTTATTGTTTCAGGTTGCAAATAGTTTCAAATTTATTGTTTCAGGTTTCAAGGGGTCAGTGTTTCCTTTTCGTCGCAGTTATTGGATACTAGTCATTAAAGTATTTCACACTGCAGACAAACAAACAAACATTTTGGCTGTAATAGAAGGAACTGAACGCTCAGAACTATTACTGTTGCTGAGTTTTTGGAAGTTTTTTTTTTTTTGGGTAAAGCGCCACACATTAGTCATCATTTTGCAGAAGTTCTCTAATATAGTAGCAGAGGTTAAGAGGTGGATGGTAGGAGTAAGAGCAGACGGCTTCTGGAAGCCGGTGCTTAGTAAGACCTTTCTTTGCAGTGCTGGAATTGGGCCATTGCAGGGATAAAACAGCAAGTTGAAAGTGCAGGCTTGCCTCCCGGGTCAAATAATAAAGCATGGATTCTGGGGGTAAGTTAGGGAAGGTTTCTCCATGGAATGCTTTTAAACCTACTCTCCTGTATGCTGGGTTTTGTTGGCTCTTCCCTTCTGTGGATTGGAGGCATTTTAGGCATTTGATTGATTGCATTGTTTATAGTGCTTGCATGGGAAAGAGATGCTGTTCTTGTACTGATACTGCCGATTTTAAGCGTCAAAATGATGATCTGGATTTGCCACGTAATTTGCTTTGCATGATTCCATACGAATTGTGTCACTGTCTGAAAGGAAGTACAATTAAACGATAAGGATTGGATTCAAAGGTTCCATTCTATTAACAGTATAATGTTCTCATGGTGAAGGCTCCTTGCCCTAGAAGAAGCATGGGGTCTTTGGACTCAGGACTAAATTTCTTTTCATTTGAATTTGTTAGGGACTTTTTCAAATTTTTGTTAGCAATTGAACCTGAACAGTGCACAGTGGTTAGTGTTGGACCATATGTATAGATTAGGCACAGACTCCCTTAGCTGGAGCCTCCCAGCTTCCTTGGCAAATCAGTGTCTCATTTTAAGGTAGGAATAGGATCCAGGTGTCTGATACATCTGTTACTTCATTGATTGGTAAGAGACAGATCATTGTTGCACAATGTGTATGGCACTGAAATGACCCTGGGATAAATAGTGCTCCATCTTTTGTAATTAATAAAGCTGTGAACCTTCGAGTGAAACCCAACCAATTATCTGGTGTTTGTGTTTTATTATCTGTTCACTTCATACATCTTACATCTGATTCCACCCAACCTTTTCTCCTCCAAGTTAAATAAAGCATTGTGTTTATTTTGAACTTTCAAAAGCCTCTTGTGTGCCATTTCAAAAGTGGGGTATAAGCAGGTGATTTTGTCATTTTCTTCAGTTCCTTGGGGTGAGCCAGCATCCATCCACCCACCCATCATTTATCATCTCTATCAATCATCTCTCTATCAATCATTGATAATATAAAATCTCTGGGTGGGACAGCCATAGACAAACAAATAAGAAAAAAATTGATAAAGGAAAGAAAGAAGGGAAAATCCTGTGTGTGTGGGAGGGAAGAGGGTGAGATCACCATATGCTACTTAAAAACTAATGTATGTACATGTAGCTGTATGGAAAATTAAAGCAACAACAGAGTTTTCCAAGGTTTGGCAAAAAAAGATTTTTTTTTTGCATAAATGAATTTTGGTGCACTAGTAATGTTTAGGGTGTGGATACAACATCAGCTGCCCCCCATAAGAGTATAAAATAAGAATTTGCCTTTTGGAATAAATATTGTTGTTTGAAAACAATCTGGAAGGTCCTGTTCTTAGCTCTGTGAATAGAACTAATGGAGAATTTGTATTTTCATTCATTACAGAGCAGTGTTGATACAATTGTGGTAAACATTAGGGATGCAATAACTCAGCAGTTTTGATTATTGACGTGGATTTTGTAGTAATGCTGATAGAACCCTTTTTATGTCTCATTCTATCAGATGTATTTTCTGTTGTAAAGTATTTGGGAGGTTGGATGTTCAAACTTTTGCACTGGCTAGTTGAATAGGATGGTGGTAGATGGATATATAACTGTTGTATGTGCTAGCTGGGAATTTAATTTTTTTTAACAGGATGTGTATCACATTGAAAACAATGGAGTACAAAACTTCTTACTGGATGTGTATTCTGATACCCCTCTGATTTACATCTGCATTTCCTTAAAGCAAGGATCTCACAACTAGAGATGCTGAAACACCTACCAGTTCAGCTCACTTCCTGTTTGCCGGTCATAAACAGGGAGCTGAGTTTTTGATGTTCAGTTCATCTGTTCCTGGCTGCTCAGCAGGTTGCCTCACTGTGTTCCTATCTAACCATGGCTTTTCGTGCATGCACATTCTTACATAACCCTACTGAGTTCTACTACGCCCATCCATCCTTCATAACTGCCCCATTCAGCAGGCAATTATTTAAATAGACAATTAACTCAGTCACTACACAAATCATGTAAATTAGTCATGGATAACAACTGTGTTTTCGTACAATCCTACCCTTTGGTGTTTGTCTAAGTAATCCGTACTGACACTAATGGCTGTCATTTGTTTTCATTTGGCTGCATAAGCTACTTTGCATGAACTAAACAGGCTTAGGAGATCAGCTCACATTTGATCACATGTTAAGTCTTACTGTTGGACACACTTGTGCTGAAATTTGCAGCATCTCTACTCACAACCACTCTGGAGATTCTGCAAATATCCTTTTTTCTGTTTAACTTGGAATGTGAATAATTGTAAACTGGAAACAATTGTCATGATCCATTTTGACCCCATCGAATAGGATGAATTCTCAGTTGCAAGAAGTTACCTGTTATTTTTGGTGCTACAAACGTCAGTATTCCAGCCCCTAGATGGCTGTGTATAGATTCGCTTATGTTTACTTGCTTAACTTCTATATGCAGAAAATGGAGCTATATGCTTCCCACGCAAAATAATTAGCATAGCACAGGGGTGGCCAACGGTAGCTCTCCAGATGTTTTTTGCCTACAACTCCCATCAGCCCCAGCCAGCATGGCTGATGGCTGGGGCTGATGGGAGTTGTAGGCAAAAAAATCTGGAGAGCTACCATTGGCCACCCCTGGCATAGCATAACTAGAAGAGACAGTTTCAAAATTTGTGCTGTGTCGTCGGTAGCTGAAGGCTTATCTTGTTGTGATCAAGCCAAAGCAAAGGGATGTAAACAAGAAAACTTTTCAGGCTATCACAGCTAATGTGAAATTCTCTGAATTTTTCCTCTTTTGTGGTTAAAACATGGCTTGCTGATCTACCTGATCTACCTCAGCCGCCCTGAGACACTTCGGTGCGAAGGGCGGGGTATAAATCCCAATATAAATAAATAAATAAATAAATAAATAAATAAATACCTACTCTTTCGTGCTCTAGCTGTCTCATTTTTTGTGATTAGGAGTAAAAGGCATATGTGTGCAATTCAGTGAAAGCTAAACTAGTTTCAGTGCTATGGTTTTGAGTTCCCCTGGAGAAAATGGATGCCTTGGAGGGTGGACTTTATGGCACTGTACCCCACTGAAGTGCCTGTTCACCCCAGGGTCTAATTCCAGATCTCAAGGAGTTTCCCAACCAATGTTCCCTCTAAGCTGCAGAATCTTGTGAGCAAAAATTGTACTTTGTGAGCTACTGGCATTAAAGTTGGGAGCTATTGCATAAATTAGTGTGCTCTGTGGTCATCCTTCCTGAGCTAAGACAAAAATGTGTGAGCTGAAACTCACGCTAACTCAGCTTAGAGCAGGGGTGGCCAAACTGAGGCGTGGGAGCTACATGTGGTTCTTTCACCCCCACCCTGTTTGCCGAATTGGAGAAGGCATTTCTCTCTTTAAATCCCTTCTCCAAGCTAGCCAGAAGCTTGGAAAATGTATTTAAAGTTAAAATTGCTTTCTTTCCACCTCTCCCTCCCTCCCCCATCTATTTTCCTTCCTTCCTTGTGGCTCTCAAACATCTGACATTTATTCTATGTGGCTCTTATGTTAAGCAAGTTTGGCCACCCCTGGCTTAGAGGGAACACTGTTCCCAACCAGGATCTGGCAACCTTATCCCCTTACCATCTCTCTGCCACTGGCCAGAGGGGATCTGGCAACACTTATCCTGATCATTGTAAAAACTGTTTAGAATGGCCTGGCCTGGCCTGCCACAAACAGAACAAACAAATCTCCACCCTCTAGAAACAGGAGTCTACCTTGCAGAATTTTAATGTGATTATTTTTCTCTGAGGCATACTTTTTAATTTTCATAATGCTCCTTTGCCAGAGTTAACTTTGGCAGTGGTACTTGTTTGAACAGGATGTCAAAGACAAATGAGAACTCTTGAAGAAAGATTCCTAAACATCTGAATGTTAATTCACAACTAAGAGATGTTCTGATGACAGGTAAATCCACTTGCTCAGTATTATGCATGTGTTAAGTTTTCCTTGCTTTCAGGGCATGGCTGTTAAGAATTGTGACAGTGTAGGACCTTGGTTGAACTCAGGGCCTTGTTGATAGGCTTCCCAATCCCCTGGTCCCAGAGGGGGATCCCCCAGTTTTACAGGCTTCCCCCCTCCCCCAGCCAGCTGGCCGGCGGGGGAAGCTCCTCCCCCAGAGCCATCATGCACCTCCATGAACGATTCCCATAGGGAATGATGGGTAATTGATCCGCGGGTATCGGGGGCTCTGGGGGGGGGGCTGTTTTTTGAGATAGAAGCACCAAATTTTCAGTATAGCATCTAGTCCCTCTCCCCAAAATACCTCCCAAGTTTCAAAAAGATTGGACCAGGGAGTCCAATTCTATGAGCCCCAAAAGAAGGCGCCCCTATCCTTCATTATTTCCTATGGAAGGAAGGCATTTAAACATTTGTGCAGTCCCTTTCAATGTGATGGTCAGAACTCCCTTGAAGTTCAATTATGCTTGTCACACCCTTGCTCTCGGCTCCGCCCCCAATGTCTCCTGGCCCCACCCCCGAAGACTCCTGGCTCCACCCCCAAAGTCCCCAGATATTTCTTACATTGGACTTGGCAACCCTACTTGTTGACCTGGAGACATTTCTTGCTTGCCACCAGAACAATCCCCACTTTTTAGAAAGCACCTCCTGCCCATTTGGTCCTATATATAAAATTTATTTATTAGACTTCTTAGTTGCTGCTCACCTGAAGAGTCTCATGGTGACTTACAACATTAAAGCCAATAAGGTAAAAATGGCATGAAAACAATTAATATAAAATATTAACATTAAAATGCATGACTATCAGCATGCCACTATTAAAACAGCCCAAACATATGGTTACCCTCCAAATGCCAACTTAAATAATTCAACTTTGCATGCCCTGTGGAAACTAAACAAGTCTGGTAGGGCATGAGTGTCATCTGAGAGTGCATTCCACAGGGTAGGAGTCAGAACTGAGAAGAACCTTCCTTTGGTGACAGCTAAGGGAGCCATCTTGGGGTCAGGCACCTGCAAGAGGCCCCAAGACACTGACTGAGAGGAGCACAGGGGGTTATAATACAAGAGACAGTCCCTTAGGTATGAAGGTTGCAGGCCATTAAGGGCTTTAAAGATTAATACCAACACCTTGAATTGAATCCAGAGACTAATTGATAACCAGTGCAGCTGCCACAGAGTTGGAATAATATGAACTGTAGAGATCTTCAAGAACGGGTCAAAGAAGGACATAACAGTTGCCACTTTGCTTTCTACCTTAGGCCAATGGCTAATTACACAGCTGGCATAAACTAATGTAGAAAAACAATGGCAGTGGCATGGCTAATGTTCCATAAAATAATTATGTTGAGATTTGCACTATCGGTTTCTCTCAGTGTAGATTATCTCCCAAGAAAATCTTAAGACTTTGGCAAGCTTAATTTAAATAGAAATTAACATCTCTTTATTCACTAGCTTCTTTTACGACTGGTGCAACATCCAATGCTTCCAGATATTTGAGTTTCAGTTAATACTTGTCCAAGCATGACACCCTCAAGACTAACAGAACCCACCCAAATGTTCATCAAATATTGAATCAGTACCAAGTGTCTAAGTATATTTTGAAATGTGTCATTTGGTTTGGTGCTGTCTTCTGAATTAGTGATGGATGTCGGTGTCACGCATTGTGTAAACATAAACTGTGTAAGATTGCCTATATTCTGATTACCTTTTGTTTACTTGGAAATAGTGCTTGATTTATTAGTGCTAATCTGAGTAATTAGAAAAAGGCATGATCATGGGACTTGAGGAACAGGAATTCATTGGGACAAGCTATAGTGGGAAATTGACTACCTGTCTGATTCGGGTCATCTGGAATAAAGAGCTATAAATGGTAATAAAAGTTATACTCAACATCATGCCCTACATCTTCCTACTCCCCCAAAACAGTGATGGATGGGACATGAAGGGTCTGCCTTGGAAGCATGAATCAGCCAGAATAACACATGATCTTCCTCTGCTGAAAGACATGCCACCTGAGACCCCGGAGAGCCACAACCTGTCTGAGTAGGCAATACTCAGACTGTTGGACTATATTCAGTAAAAGGCAGTTTCATGTGGTCAGTTTCATGCTCTGAATTTCATGAGCACTGAATTCAGTCCAACATAAGCACAGATCCATAGGGATATTTTTGAGAACATGCACAACAATTTTAAACAGCTTTGGAAAGGAGAATTAAGATATTCCAGAGGATGATCAAAAGTATATATTTATGGAATATACTACCATCCTTAGTTGTACCCCCCCCCCCCCCCCCCGTTTTGATACTGTATATAAAATGTGGTGGTGAATCTCAGCTTAGCATATCATTGATCTAAGCCACATTTGGGACTCTTCTGAAGTGATGGTTGGAAGTTATAAGTTCCCACTTTGTTTCTGGTGGATGTGACCATATGGATTTTGTTGTTGCTTTAAGAAAGATGGATCCAGATATGAGAATCTCTACCATCCAGTTACTGGTGAACCATGAGGATAACATTGTGTTGACCAGTGATTGTCTTAACCACACCCAATACACACACTGTATGTGTAATGTCAGCCCAGACAGCTGAACCAAATCACTAACTGATCCCACTTCACACTGTATTACTTGACATCTATAATAATAGAATATATATGATCTTAACACTGATTTATTGATAGGTGCCTATTCCCACCAATGGTATTTAACAGTGGTGTTTACAAGTTTTCACTTCTGGCAAGTAAAATGTTTTGGATTATATGTTTTGCTTACCACTCTGGTGTGAGATATCACCTATGAAGCATTTTATACTGCCTTGCATGCAAGTGTAAATTATCTCATTGAGTTAAATATATATGTCCGTTTTTGTTCATTTGCCCTGTGACCCAGTTCAGAGTCTCATCTTTTGAAATGTGCTGTTGCCGTACATATGCAATTTTCTTGCCATCAAATCACAGCTGATTTATGACAACCCGTAGGATTTTTGAGGCAAGAGTTGTTCAATTGCCTGCCTTCACATCACAACCCTGGTGTCCCTTAGAGGTCTCTCATCCATATACTAGTCAGGGCTGACCCTGCTTAGCTTCTGATGAGATTGAGCTAGCTTGGGCTATCCAGATAAGAGCACATATGCAATATAAAAGTGTATTTTGAACTAGGCCTTACTCATTCATGTTGATTTATTCCCTGAGGTCTGAAGTAGATGTGGCTACATTAGCAGATCCAACCATAGATTCCCCAAAAGAATGTTAATTCCTTAAGGGTTGCCCTGTTAGCCGTTAGCCAGTCTGCACAAGGGAACCATGGTATACAGGTTAGATCAACAGCAATTAACACTGTTCCACAATAATATCAAAATTAGTAACATAAATTAATAAACAGTTTATATCCCAGAAACGTCTCAGTCTCTTACATTCAAAAGTCCAATATTTTTACTGTTTAGTCCATAACAATTTCAAAGTTTTCTTGTATTCCCAACATGTATAGCTGAAAGACCAGAAAACACCCACATGATTTTGTTAACCCAGGACACATGTTGTCGCCTGTAACCTGCATAGAAGTTTGACAGCCTGTATGCTGCTATCAACGTGTGGGTGTCTTGTGGCTAGGGTTGCCAAGTCCAATTCAAGAAATATCTGGGGACTTTGGGGGTGGAGCCAGGAACAAGGATGTGACAAGCATAATTGAACTCCAAGAGAGTTCTGGCCATCACATTTAAAGGGACAGCACACCTTTTTAAATGTCTTCCTTCCATAGGAAATAATGGATAGGGGCACCTTCTTTTGGGGCTCATAGAATTCGACCCCCTGGTCCAATCGTTTTGAAACTTGGGGGGTACTTTGGGAAGAGGCACTAGATACTATATTGAAAATTTGGTGCCTCTACCTCAAAAAACAGCTCCCCCAGAGCCCCCAAAACCTCCAGAACAATTCCCCATTATACCCTATGAGAATCGATCACATAGGAAATAATGAAGACGTTTCCCTCTCCCCCCCCCCCCCTCTTTCTGGCCAGTCTGAAGCAGCGGATCAGCCTCTCAACTCACCATTTGCTGCCAGCTTCTTCACAGAAACACACACAGACACACCATCCTAAATGGAAGCCTTTCAAGTCAAGCCTCTGGAGGTGCAAAGGCACATGGTCCTTTGCAGGCGGGGCTCCCTCTCTCCCCCCCTCTCCCGCCAGCCAGCTGATTGGGACCGGAAGCAGCCTGGGAAAACTGAAGAAAGGCTGCTGCGAAGGGGCTGGGTGGGAAGGGCAGGGCAAGGAAAAGTTGCTGAGATCGGGGCTGGGTGGGAAGGGCCGCCATTCCCCCCCCCCCCCCCCCGCTTTCCAGAGTTTTGGCTAGCGGGAGAAGAAGGCTTCAAATCGGGGGTCACCAGGCAAAGCGGGGGATTTGGGAAGCCTACTTGTGGCCTTTCAGCTGTATATGTTGTGAATACAGGAACATTTTGAAATGGTTATGGACTAAACAGTAAAAATATTGGACTTCTGAACATAAGAGACTGAGACTTTTCTGGGATATAAACTGCTTATTAATTTATGTTACTAATTTTGATATTATTCTAGTAGCCCTAAATGGCAGAATGAAACAGGAGTCCAGTGACACTTTAGAAACAGGTTTATCTTCAGCATAATGAGTTCCATTGTATTCAAAGTGTCCTGTTGAGAGGGCAAGACCTTTGCCAGCTGTAACATTTTGCTGAGCATTTGCTTTTCTCTTCCTGCTGCAAATATAAAGCAATGAAGGGCAAGAGGCAAATAGCCCTAGGCTTGCAGCCTGTGCCTTTGGATGATCCAGCCATTGATTTGAGGAAGGGCATACTATTTCAGCTGCCCCTTTCCCTGCCATAGTGCCTACCATTTTTGATCAAATGTACGTTCTTTTGTTTGTTGAGTCATTCATTTAATTTGTTTAAACTTTTGTAGGCTGCTTTGGGTTCATGTGGGGAGAAAAGCAGGGTACAAATATCTAGTTTATTTAGTTCATTTATACCCTGCCTTTCTCCCCAATGGGAACTCAAAATGCCTTTCATCATTTCCTCCATTTTATCCTCTCAACAGGCAGGTTAGGCTGAGAGAGTGCAACTGGCCCAAGGTCACCCAACGAGCTTCCATGGCATGAGTGGGGATTTGCATTTGAGTCTCCCAGATATTCCCAATCTGAATGTTATATAAATGGTTAAATCACATAACTGAATCTGTACTGCAACGAGAGAGCTGAAAGTGGAATCTGAAGTGTTCTTTTGGGTGAACTGATTCTAACATTCAGCCAACTAACCCATCTGAGAGGCCAAATAACTAGGGAAACAGGCAAATATAGAGATGAGAGCGCATCACATTCCCCTGAGCTCTATGAAGGAAAAAAGAAAAAAGGAAAGGTCAAAGGACCAGTTGTTTTCAACTCTGGGGTGACGTTGCTTTCACAAAGTTTTCATGGAAAGAAGGAAAGGTCAAGCACCAGTTGTTTCCAACTCTGGGGTGACGTTGCTTTCACAACGTTTTCATGGCAGACTTATGGGGTGGTTTGCCATTGCCTTCCCCAGTCATCTTCACTTTCCTCCCAGCAAGCTGGGTACTCAATTTTACCGACCTCAGAAGGATGGAAGGCTGAGTCAACTTCGAGCCGGCTACCTGAAAACCCAGCTTCTGCTGGGGATTGAACTCAGGTCATGAGCATTACTGCAGCTTTAACACTCTGTGCCATAGGGCATAAAAATGAGATATATAGATCATCAAACACAGTATTGGCCAATGTGGATATCATTAAAAATGTAAATATTCTATTGGCCTGTTCCTTTAAATGCCTAGGTAGAAAGTAAATGTTTTTCAAAATCAAGGCTTAAATAGGGTGAGACCATGGTTTTAAAATAATTATCAAATAGAGTAAAACAGCCTTAAGACCCTCAAAATTCTCAATCTAAACAAACTAGAAACATCTAGTTCTTTTCAGTAGATTCTGAAACTTCTCCTACTAGATTGTTGCCTAAGTTGTTAATAAGTACACACTGTCCTGTCTCCTGTTCATTCATTCTCTCTCAAAAGGAGAAATCACAGGTGTATTTTTCAGTGCAGTGAGTTGAAAGAAAAGGCAGAATCAGCCAAAATAAAATTTATGTACAGTGTCATTAGTAATGCTCTTGCAGAAAAGTGGACTCTTAAGTTATTTATAAAATGAAATAAAAACAAGGGGTGACATTGGATATAATTTTTCTTTCTCTCTTGTAAGAGTTGTGAATCACTTGGGTGGGCTAATAGGCTGGATTTCCAGCCAACAATCTGCTATAATGTTGGGAAATCTTGTTTTAAAGAACATGTTAGAGAAGGTGTGTCTTCCTAAAACTGGGAAGCCCTTTGAAGTTCATATTTACTGTATAAGCTATACCATCATAGACTAGATAAACTTGTTTAGTATTCTATCAATAATTGAGAGTGGTCCTCACCCACTCTGACTGGATTAATTACTCTGTTTTGATGGGATCTAATTTGAACTTTCCTTTCTTTGTAACCATTCCCTGACTTAGGTTTGCCAAATCTGTCTGGGGATATTCTTGGAGATTTGGGGACAGTGCCTGGGGAAGGCAGAGAATGGGGAAGAGAAGGAGGTAGGGATGTGACGCTTCAAAGGTTCCTTTTCCTTCAGAGAAACACACACACACATATATATATTGTCCTGCCTGGCTCATTGGAGCCTGTAGGATTGAGTTTGGGGACTCAGGAACAAAGGGCAATAGGATCCATATCCCTGCTGCCCTTCTCCAATCACAGGCCCCCTGCTGGTTTGATTGATCCAATGACATGCTTGCATGGGAACCCAGCGGTGTATATAGGTGGCCCCACTGTTCCAGTTCTCCAGTCTTTGAGTGCAGCCCCAGCATTTGATGAAGTGAACTTTGACTTCCACATTTGGAATAATCTGGCCTCTGTATTTGTAATCAGTACTGTAGCATCTTGGACATTCCTGACCATAGGAGCAGAGCCTACATATGTTCAGTGGATATGTGCATACATTTGGGCAAACATACATTGTAGTGAGGTGGGGGCACTCATTCTGTTGCAAGCAAATGGCAGGGCCAGTGTGCCCTCTTTTCCTCTGCATGTGTTGGTGTGTCTCCTGCGTATGTTGTTAATGCAAGTTGAAGTACACAAGTGATATGTTTTCTAGAACATCTGTCAGTGGTGATGTAAAGCAAGCATCCTCTAGATCAGGGGTGGCCAACGGTAGCTCTCCAGATGTTTTTTGCCTACAACTCCCATCAGCCCCAGCCATTGGCCATGCTGGCTGGGGCTGATGGGAGTTATAAGCCAAAAACATCTGGCAAGCTACCGTTGGCCACCCCTGCTCTAGACTCTGCATATCTGGAATGATCTAGTCTCTTATCCTCAGAGCTGAGCCATCTGTTCAAGAGAGGATTAGTGCATGTATTTATCTTATCTGCATGCTTGCTGTTTCTGGTTGATGACTTTATTGGGGAATAGCATGCTAGGATGTTCGATCACCCCCCCCCCCCCACCTTGCATCCTACTCACAGGAAGAGGTCATGGGTGTTGACGTTTTGACATACTATTTGGTCACGTCTGAGCTGCTCAGATGCATCCAGTTGCAGTAAACAAACACAACTGTGAATGCATGGTTAAATCACATAACTGAATCTGTACTGCTGTAAGAGAGTTGAAAGTGGAATATAAAATGTACTTCTGTGTGAACTGATGCATGTGATCGCATACTATTTCGGCTGCCCCTTTCCCTGCCATAGTGCCTACCATTTTTGATCAAATGTGCTTGACCTACCTATCAAGGTACTTTTTTTTCTTTTGCAATCAGTTCTGGTGATTTGCAGCTGACTGTGCAGCCCCCCAAACAGTCCTTGAGTCCAAAAGAGTCATTCAAAGGATGCATCTGTCTGCTGGCACAGAAGGGTTGAACTGTGAATGATTCTTTATCTAGGATGACATGACCATGAAACTGGGGAAAATGTGCCTCTTAGCTGCTGAGCTGGACAATTCAGTTCGTAGGCTGTTCAGATACAAAAACAGCCACAACCTGCAATACAAACGTTAACTTAGAGCGCTTTTCACGCATGTTAAATAATGTAGTTTCAATCTACTTCAGTGACCGTTTGCAAATGGATTTTGCCATTTCACACAGTGAAATCCAGCTGCAAAGTGCATTGAAAGTGGATTGAAAGTGTGTTATTTAGTGTGTATGAAAGTGTCCTTAGTTAACAAGGCACTGCTAGGCCATGACCTGTGGCACATGTGCCTGTTGTGGAAGAACAAAGTTGCTATGCATGATGTTAACGCCGGTATGATGGCATGATTAAGGCAATCTGACAATGGGGCTCAACTTGTGTAAATGAGAAGGTTGATCCAGGTGTCCTCTGCTGGCAAACATGTTCACATCTGACTCCTCTGCTGGCAAACATGTTCACATCAAGAGCCAGTTTGGTGTAGTGGTTAAGTGTGCAGACTCTTATCTGGGAGAACTGGGTTTGATTCCCCATTCCTCCACTTGCAGCTGCGGGAATGGCCTTGAGTCAGCCATAACTCTTGTAGAGTTGTCCTTGAAAGGGCAGCTTCTGTGAGAGCTCCCTCAGCCCCAGCCACCTCACAGGGTATCTGTTGTGGGGGAGGAAGGTTTCAGTTTCAGTTTATTTCAATATATATCCCGCCCTTCCCACCGAAGTGGCTCAGGGCGGCTCACAACATATAAGATGTAACATAAATTTTAGATTTAAAATACATCAAGTTACAGCAGTTAAAACAGTAAAATAATAAAACATATAAAACAAGTGATCTATCAGAATACTACACTACAACCTTCTATAGAGTTTCCAATGCCAGTTAGTTATAGGCCAGCTGGAAGAGGGCTGAGATTGTGAGCCACTCTGAAACTCTGAGATTCGGAGTGGAGGGCGGGATATAAATCCAATATCTTCATCTTCTTCTTCTCAGCATCCCTTATTTAGCATGTAGTATCAGGAGGTTCTGAATGGAAGCATAGGAGGTATCCATGTCAGCAGTGGATGCCTCCAAGACAATTAAGTATGAGAATTAATTTCCACCAGGTAGATGTTGTTGATGGTTTCCACTGCTGACATGGGAACTCTTCTACATATTCATATGAGAAGCATACATTTCACAGTTCAAGAGATGCCATTCATAATGGTTTGGAACAATATAATAGGTGCTTTGGTCTTTAACCCTGACCAAGGTATGGTTTTTAGGATTTTCCTCATAAAGACCTGAAGTACTTCTAATGTATGCATATATCTTGGTATGCACAGTATGGTTAGTGTTCCATTCTTTTAAAAGACCTTTTTTCTTTCATTGAACAAAAATATTTGTTATATATGCAAAACCAATTTGAAAAAGTTGTGCAAATAGCACAAAAGCACCCGTTAGCAAGATGCAGCGGTGCTTCTGCAATGACCTTCTTTCTGTAAAGGTCAGGTGCGCAAGTTAAAACTCTCCTCTTGGGGATTTACGTAGCAAAACGCAAAATCGCCATGACTTTGGCAAAGCTACAGGAGCAATCTTTATATAAGGGGGAACAATTTATCCAGTGTGTTAGCCACAAAAGGGCTTTTCATTACTGCTGTATGTGAATTGTTTCAACTATGCCTCTCGTCATAAAAAACAAATAAATCAAAAACAGTCTATGCAGATTGTTACGTTCTGTCCCATTGGCAAGATGAGTAGAAATATTTATTTTCAAGATCCATACTCTCTTTTATAAAAGCCACTGCAAAGAATATTTATTATTATTATTATTTTTATCATCCTTTCTTAACATTGATCAACAGGGTGAATATAGTGATATTTATTTTGCAACCCACTGCCCACTTGAGCCAGCATGACTGTGCAGTCATTGTGGATTCCTTTGGACGAAATGGCAGTTTGTTCTTAAATCATGGGGTAGGGGCAGAGTGTTTTGTAGAAAGCTGCTGTTCAGCCTAGGGGGCATTGTTGTGCTTGTTCTGATGCAGCTATAAGAATACTGTGTAACATAAGCATAGATGCCCATGCAATGCATTGTAAGGGTTATGATATGAATAAGATAAGCTCTGCAGTTGGTTTTAAAACAATGTTATAATAATGTAGAAATGATATTTCTACATATGTACCCCCAAATGCCAGGGTGTTTTTTTTTTACTGGGAATCAGCTTTCATTAACAAAATTAAATTTGTACCATGTTGTACAAAAACTAGTTAATAGTTGTCATTCCTGTTTCTTTATCTGGCATCCAATGGGCCTTCCTGGCCAGTGGAAGCAATAGCTTGTAGCACGAACATGTTGTCACATTCTCTTTCAACACCCCAAAACCAACTCCTGCCCAGTAGCAGTTTAGTGATTGGGGATCACAACATGGAGATCTTTTTACTCCTGGGAAAAAAACCCCAACCTTCCCCTTTTCAATTTTAAGTATATCCTATTTGAAGAATATTTTTTTCAGCAGGTATCCTCCCCCACTTTTATTTTTGTTGCTCAGTTGTATGTTGTATAGCTGGATAGTGCAGCAATGCAATTTATAGTTAACCCCCCCCCCACCACCTTTCAGCCTGTTTTGCATCTGGAATCTTTTTTTGCAGTGCTCTTCCACTTTTATGGATTGTCAATAAAAATAAATACAGTTTTGCTACTTCCTACCTCTTGTATGTAAATGCATTTTCAAAAAGATTCATTCTGAAACAGTAGTCCCCTGCTTTCTGTTTTAAGAGAAAAGTTAGATATTTAAAATTTTCACTAATGATTTGTAAGCAGGAAATGGCATACTATACTATTTGTCTCATGCACAGACTTCAACATGAAGGCAGCATTTGACCATGAAGGTCTATATTGACCATTTTACATTGGACTTTTCTGAGTCACTTTCCAAGTGATACTACTGTGCATGTACGTATCTTCTCTCCAATTTTAGCTGGCTTATGGATTTAATTTTCAGCTGTTTTAATGGCAGAATATTGGAGTGGGAAAGCTCTCATGCCTTAAGTACGCAGTAGCTCCTGTAGCTGTATATTATTGTCTCATTTTAATGCAGCCACTAAACTTTTACAGTTGTTGGATGATATGGTGAAGTAGTAGCCAATAGTCTGATGGCATTTGTCTGCATGTCCTTAGCCTGCACCATAGCAAGGAACACAACTATCCAGAATTGCTGGACCTGGTACAACTTGTCTGACTCTGGCTCGGAGCAGAGAATTGGAACACAGAAGGACCCCCTTGATGGGTGGTGCTGGGACCAGCTGCCATGTCTTCTGCACATGCCAGAGCTGCACTACTGGTGACAACCCTCCTGAGCCCTAGCTAGTCCTTTTGCTAGTGCTCAGGAGGAATGGCTGAATGATCTCAGTTTGCTGCACTGTATTTTGAAAACAGAAAGGAGGAACAGAATCTGAGAAACCTCCAAACTACAATGACAACCAATTGCTGAAGAACAAAATGAAGGTTAATTATATGTCATAGAGAACCTCTCACAATGCTGGTTTAACTCCTCACAACAAACTTTACATTATTTCTAACTCTAACATTGAACAAGCTCCTAAGTAAATGGCTTGTTGTTTTACATAGATAAGAACTTAAATATGTACATTAGCAAAATAATCAACGGTTATGAAAGTGAAATCAATAGTTCTTCAGTTTATTTATTTAGATGGAGAAAGTAATTGTCCAGTGGGAAAGGATCTTTGGAATTCCAGGGATAGCACCACATCACACCAGTCATCTTTACACTACTGCTGTGTTTCACTTTCTGGATGTTTTAATTATTTCTTTGTTTGTGTTTTATCTGTCTCTGGTAATAATCTGGGAAGGTCATGTCTAGGGATGTGGAAGATTTTTGTTGTTGTTGCATTTTTCAGATTTGGGGTTGTTGGTCCTTTAAAATTTTGTTTTTGCATTGAAAACCAAATTCCAATATCGGTATTGTATTGGAATTCAGGTAAAATTGGGGAATCCTGAAAATCTTCTTCGTGGTCTCTGTGCTTCACACTCATGGGATAGTGCGCCTGCGCCGATCCCCGCATCGGTATCTGAAAAGCCCGGGATTTTTCCGCGCTCGGCGCCAATGGGCATGCGCAGGCGTCCCAATGCGCATGCTCACCGGCGCCAGCACGGGGATCCCGCCAGTTCCTTTCTGACCGCTGCGCTGAGAGGTTTACCTTTCTGTTTCCCCGGTCGGTGAGAATTCTTGGCCTTGCCTTTTTTTCTCGTTTTAGCCCGTTTATTGTTCCTAGTTAGTTAGTTAGTAGTTTGATAGTTTAGTTAGTGTTAGTGTTAGAAAAAAAAAAGCGTTTTTTGTTTGTCTGGCGGACTGCCCCTTGGGGTATTTCGCCCTCGCTTTCCCCCATTTTTCTCAGACCACTCTGAGTAATTTTACGTGCGGCTTCTTTCTATGGAAAGTCGCTGGGGGTTTTTCAAGCGCTGCCGTGCTTGTGGGAAGAAGATCGCCCCTCCAGATGGCCATTCCCTGTGCCTGCTGTGCCTGGGAGCAGCGCACCGAGTAGAGACTTGCCCGCACTGTCTCCGCTTCTCGAAGCAGACCAGAAAAAATCATGCGGCTCGGTTATCGGCGGCGTTAACCGAATCGGCGCTCCGACCTCATCGACCGATGGAGTCATCGGTACCGAAATCGACCGACACCCCGGCACAGGAGCTTGCATCGGCCGATGCTGCTCCGACACTGACTTTGACCGAACTGCCGGAAGAGCGTGGCTCCACAAAACGTTCCCGCAAGGGCTCGGTGGATACGCCCACTAAGAAGCGCCGAGAGGACTCGGGGACCCGAGCTCCTAAGAAGGCGAAATCAAAGGAGAAGCGGAAGCGACCCCGCACTCCTTCCCCGTCGGTCAGCGCATCGACTTCGGCGGTCCCTAAGCTGCCTAAGAAGATCATGGCCTCTCCACGCCGAAGCCCTGTGATTCAGCAACGCCTATCGGCGTCGGAGCAGGAGCCGGAGATCGACCTGACAACGCTCATCATCTTCCGGGTCCCATCGACGGTCGGCCAGCGAATCGACCTCGGAGGTGGAGGCGTCGGCACCGATAGTCCCACCGGTCCAGTTCAGGCCCCGAGACAGGCGTGAGCCGGAACACTTCTATGCACCTCAACGCTTCCCGATACCACCATGGGAGCAACGCAGGTGGCAACCTCCCTACTCCCGATACGAATCCTGTCGTTGGTACCCTGAGGACTACCAGGACTGGGAGCGAGCATCGGAATTCTCCTCCATGTCGAGGGTATCGCACCGATCCCGGAAGGCGTTGGTGTCGGTCCCCCCGGACCGACAGTTAGTCCCGGTCGAAACTGTACGAAGATCACCGGTCCAGCTTCCACCGCGAGAGTCGACCCCGATTCTCTCGGGGCACTCCGCCCATCAAGACTCCTCATCATCGGAGTCGGACAATGAAGCCCAAGACTTAGAACCTTCATCGGTCTCCCAGACGGCTGAGGATCTTCCGATTTCGCCTTCGGAAGATTTGAAGTCTTATGGGGACCTAGTGAAACGCATTGCTGCCACCCTCAGACTGCCTGTGACCCAGCCAGAACCCGTAGTGGACGACAACGTGTTCGATATCATGCAGAAGAACACGTCCACTGCGGTCGCCCTGCCGGTCACCAAGGTGATCCTTCAAGTTATCAAGGAACCTTGGAGTAAGCCTTCCTCGACTCCTGTATCCTCCAAACGGCTGGACCATATGTACAGGGTCCAGGAGACAGGGGCTGAATTTTTATTCACCCACCCACGGCCTAACTCGGTGGTAGTCTCTTCTTCCTCAAAGGCTAGGAAGGTCCACTCCTCTCCGCCTGACAAAGAAGGGAGGAAGATTGACGGAATGGGCCGCAAGGTCTATTCAGCGGGGGCACTCGGCATCAAGGTATCTAACTATGCCGCCTGCATGGCTAGGTACCAATATGCCGTGTGGGAATAACTTTCCCCGTTCCTCTCTTCTCTAAGTGAAGATAAGAGGGCTGCTGCAACCAAGCTGCAGAAAGAAGGTCTCGCTGTGGCCAGACAACAACTGGCTGCAGCGAAACATATGGTGGAGGCTTCAGCTAAGCAAATCACCGCTGCAGTCTGCATTCGGCGACACTCCTGGCTCAGGTCTACGGCACTCCACCAAGATACAAAAACCTTCATTGAAGATCTGCCTTTTGAGGGTGACGGGCTCTTCAGCACCACAACTGACACGGCGCTGCAAGAGTTCGACAAGAGTGTCAAGACTTCTAAAAACTTGGGCATCCAATCTACCCCCAAGGCTTCCAGATCCAGGCAGTGGCCTAAGCCCTGGACCAAGAAGCCCTACCAAAGGTTCTCCCCCGAGCAATGGTGTCCTCGACCTGCACAGCCGGAACGACCCTCTTACTCTGGTAACGGCAGGAACCGTTACGGGGCCCAATCCTCCAACAAGTCTAAGGGGACTCGTCCCCAGAAGCAGGGGGTTTGACTTCCCGCAAGCACGCGTCATCGCCCCCACTGTTAGCTCATCCATCCGCCTACGCCCTTTCCTGCCTGCCTGGGAGTTGATCTCCACAGACAGGTGGGCTCTGTCCATCGTAAAAGAGGGCTACAAAATAGAGTTTGTTCAGACCCCGAATCAGTCCGTGGTAGTTACCACTCCCCCTTCCCCACCTCTGCTGGCGGAGGTGACCAACCTCCTACAGAAACAAGCCATAGAGGTAGTTCCACCAGAGGCCAGGACAGGAGGCTTCTACTCCCGTTACTTCTTGGTCCCCAAACGGGACGGGGGCCTGAGGCCTATCATGGACCTCCGGAGTCTGAACAAATTTATTCTGTACCAGAAGTTCAGAATGGCCACACTGCAAACAATCCTGCCTCTCATCAATCAGGGAGACTGGATGGCGACCCTGGACCTCAAGGATGCCTACTTTCATGTCAGCATTCACCCTGTGTTCAGACGTTTCCTAAGGTTTGCAGTGGGTGCTCGGCACTTCCAGTTCAGGGCCCTGCCTTTTGGACTGTCTACTGCTCCTCGGGTGTTCACGAAGCTGATGAGTGTGGTGGCTGCCCACCTTCATCTTCAGGGAGTCGTTGTCTTCCCATACATCGATGACTGGCTTCTTGTGGCAAGGTCGAGGGAGAGCTTAACAACACATATTGCCATCACTCTGCGTCTTCTCAACACCTTGGGGTTGCAGGTCAACCTGGAGAAATCCCATCTTACTCCGTCAAAGACAGTTCAATTCATAGGGGCTCTGTTGGACACAGATCAACACCGAGCATTCCTTCTTTCGCAGAGAGCAAAGGACATCATCAGTCTGGTACAGCTACTTCAAAGGCGGCAGTGGGGCACAGCCCAGCAGCTCCAGCGGATGCTGGGGCTGATGGCTGCGACGACAAGCGTGCTACGTTTCGCAAGATTACGAATGAGGGGACTACAGTTATGGTTCTTGCGCCATTTTCGCCCTCTCATAGACTCACCTCGAAAGAGGTTCACCATCCCACCTGGGACTCTCCAGTCACTGCAATGGTGGGGATCAGAGAGCAACATCTGCCAAGGGGCTCCCTTCCATCTTCCAACTCCCAATGTGACTATCGCTACCGATGCTTCCCTGTGGGGGTGGGGAGCACACCTGGAGGATCTATGTGTGGGAGGTCAATGGCCACCGAAACTGAGTCGGTGCCACATAAATTACCTAGAACTGCTGGCGGTTCACTTTGCCCTTTGCTCTTTCCGTCCACTGTTAGCGGGGAGGACTGTGGCACTGCTTACGGACAATACCACGGCCCTGTGCTATATAAACAGACAGTGAGGGACAGTGTCTCGCAGGTTGTGCTCGCTGGGGATGGATCTCTGGACGGAGTGCCTCCAGTGGGACATTTTTGTGAAGGCAACACATCTGCCGGGGGTCCTCAACATACGGGCGGACTCTCTCAACAGGGGTGGTGCTTCCCCACACGAATGGGAACTGCAATGGCGATTCCTAGAGCTGGTGTTCCAGCTCTGGGGGTACCCACAGCTAGATGTCTTTGCCACGGCGGAGAACAAGAAGTGCCCCTTGTTCTGTGCCAGGGGAGGTGCAGATCCAGCCTCGTTGGGAGACGGACTCCTACTTCCGTGGGGGGGTTGGTTCCTTTATATGTTCCCACCCCTACCTCTGCTGACGAGGGTAGTCCACAAGCTAGTGCAGGAGAGGCCGCGTTGCATCCTGGTGACTCCTTGGTGGCCCCGTCAGAGCTGGTTCTCGATCCTGCTCCGGCAGTCGAAGGGGGTCTTCTACCAGTTCCCGGCAGATCCGGACCTGTTGTCGGCCCAGGGCGGGCACATACTCCACCACAATGTGCCTCACCTGAAATTGACAGCGTGGTTCATCGACCACTAGGTTTTTCCACCAGGGTTCAGCAAGTCCTCCAAAGCAGCAGGAAACCTTCCACTCGTGCCTCTTACGAGAGGAAGTGGAAGAAATTTAGTAACTTTGTGGCTGCCTCTCCTAGGCCGCCTGACTCTGTTGGGCTTTCGGCAATTTTTGAGTTTCTTTTAGCCTTGGTGGATGAGGGGCTGGTATTCCCCTCCATCAAGGTTTATTTGGCAGCTATCTCTGCTTTCCATGGTTCAGTAGAGGGTTACTCTGTTTTCGCTCACCCTCATTCCAAGAGGTTCATGAAGGGACTGTTTCGCCTTCACCCTCCTTCTAGATCCCGCCACAGTTGTGGGACTTGACTCTGGTTCTGGACAAGTTGACTCGTTGTCCTTTTGAACCTATGGCAACATGTTCCTTACAACTTTTGTCTTGGAAGACTGCATTTTTGGTTGCCATTACCTCGGCACGTCGTGTGGGGGAGCTCACAGCGATGTGCTGTGACTACCCCTACCTTGTCTTTAGGGAATCAGGGGTCTCCCTGGCTCCGGACATCACTTTTCTCCCCAAGGTGGTTTCTCAGTTCCACCTTAACTTAGAAGTTTCATTACCCACGTTTTACCCTAGCCCTTCCTCGGATGAGGAACGTAGGTTGCATGCGTTAGATGTTAAGCGTGCCCTCCTGTTTTATTTAAATCGTTCACGGGGTTTTCGTAAGGACAATCAACTTTTTGTCTCCTACTCTGCCCCTAAGTTAGGTTCCAAGATTTCGTCTCAGAGACTTTCCAAGTGGCTTACTGAGACGATTAAACTTTGTTATTTGTTGGCAAAGAAGCCTTTACCTGGACCTATTCGTGGACACTCCACAAGGGCAATGGCCACGTCGGTGGCATTCCTGAAGGGTGTGTCCCTTTCCAATGTCTGCAAGGCGGCTACCTGGTCTTCTCCGCATGCCTTCATGAAGCACTACACGCTGGATGTGCATGCTCAGCAGAGGACTCGGTTGGGAGCTGCGGTGCTGCAAGCTGTTTCTTCAGGTTGACCGTCTTCCCGCCTCCAGGTATGCTTTGCTTGCTAGTCTCCCATGAGTGTGAAGCACAGAGACCACGAAGAAGATAGACAGGTTGCTTACCTGTAACTGTAGATCTTCGAGTGGTCATCTGTGCATTCACACTACCCGCCCTCCTTCCCCACTGCTGACGGTCTCCCTCCAGTAAGGGGCTTCCAGCGGTCAGGAAGGAACTGGCGGGATCCCCGCACTGGCGCCGGTGAGCATGCGCATTGGGACGCCTGCGCATGCCCATTGGCGCCGAGCGCGGAAAAATCCCGGGCTTTTCAGATACCGATGCGGGGATCGGCGCAGGCGCACTATCCCATGAGTGTGAATGCACAGATGACCACTCGAAGATCTACAGTTACAGGTAAGCAACCTGTCTTTTTCAGCTCCGTTATACCCCATAGGACCATTATAGCCAATGGCAAACCTCCTAGGGTATATTCAGTGGGTGATGGGGGGGAGGGGGTTTGAAGTAGAGGCACTAAATTTTCAGTGCACTGCAGCCTCTTCCCAAAAGAACCCCCAAGTTTCAAAAAGTTTGGACCAGGGTATCCAGTTCTGTGGGCCATCCTCCATTATTTCCAATGGGGGGAAAAGAAAGCTAGACAGACATACAGCCTAGCAGATTCTCCTAGAGAGTCTCTGCAGTAGAAAGTGAGGTGTGGGAGGGGGCATGTTTGCAAGGCCAGCAGCAGAATCACTGCAGTGTGCTCAGCAGAACCACTCCGTTGTGGCAATGCCAATAACTAAGGTCAGATCTGAGAATCTGTGAAGTAAAGGGGAGAGGGATTTCTGCAAGGACAGCAGAACCAGTGCAGTAGTTGCTGCCCAGCAGCAGAACCCAATGCCAGCCTACTGGTGCCCAGCAGAGCCTACTGCCAATTTACTACTGCCGAGCAGCAGAAACCAGTGCCAATGTGGCAGCAACAGAACTAACCAGTGTCACACCAGAAACATTGTTGAGCTTTGATTTGCCACAGTGGCACTGGGTTCTACTGCTGGGCAGCAACTACTGCACTCATTCTGCTGTCCTGCAACCCCCCTCCCCCCTTGCTTGGATTGTGATTCTGTGCTTGATATCCAGGGCTGGCTCGCCCACTAGGCAAACTAGCTGCTTGCCTAGGGTGCCAGGAGGGAGGGGGTGCCGAATTGGGCTTCCCCTCTGCCCATGACAAATGTCTAGTTTGCCTGTCTGCCTCTCTCTCTCCCCCCCCCCCATCACTGCGGTGGCACCTTCCCTTCCCTCCCTTTCTGCCCACCCCCCATTGCCACCGCTGGGGCACTTTCCCTCCCCTCCCTTTCTGCCTGCCCCCCAGTCGCCACCAGCCCTTCCCTTTCCTCCCTTTCTACCCCCTCTGATCACAGAGGCTTTGCCCTACTGGCTTTGACGCAGCCAGCATCTTATCCCCATGCCTGCCACCTACTCGTGAGTAGGCGGCAGGTGCGGGGCTACTTGCAAGTAGGGGCAGACACGGGGCTACTCCAAGTAGGGGCAGGCACGGGGCTACTTGCAAGTAGGCAGCAGGCCCGGTGACTCAGGGCGGAGCTGTGCTGCCTAGGGTGCCAGAAGGGCTAGGGTTGACCCTGTTGATATCAGTCCTGAGCTGGCATTTGCTACAGTGCTCCAGGGTGCTTCTGCTGGGCACTGGTAGGTTGGCACTGGATTCTGCTGCTAAGCAGCCACTATTGTACTGGTTCTGCTATCCTGCAACCCCCCCTCCCCCTTGCTTGGATTCTGGGCTTGACATTAGTTCTGTTGAACTGGCCTGGCATTTGTCACATTTGTCACAGTGGCATTAACTTATTATGCTTTAGTGTGCCTCTACCTCAAACCCCCTCCCCCCAGCCCCAAAACCATGGAATATACTCTAGGATATTTGCCATTGACTATAATGGCTCCATGGGGTATAATGAAGTTGAAAAATTCGGGATTCCTGAATTAATTTGGGATTCTCTTATAAGTAAGATGAATCAAATCTGATTCCGCTTAACTAATACCTGACTCATGATGAAAAGGCATGATTTGAATATTAAGTCAGCTCAAAAATGCCAAATGCACATCCCCAGTCATGTCCAATGTCCTTTGGGGGGGGAAAAACCTCCATACATGATAATTTGAGGTTGCGGTTTGCAAATAGTGTTGGAAAGGAAGTCCTGGCCATATCAGTGAGCCTTGTCTTGGTGTTCTGCCCTGATTAAACACCCCCCCCCCCCAAGTTTCCTTTAACAGGGCTTGCCCACATGAAGTGGTCAGGGACAAGTAAAAGAATAGACTTCACTATTTTAATTTTTCAGAAAGACTTCCAAGAATGGATTTGTGCTGTTAATGATTATAAGAATGCTCCAGAATCATTAATCCATACTATTAATGTAACATTATGAGAATTCACATCTATGTGCAGTGGAAAAACTGGAGGAGAAATCTACTCTCTAGACAGTGTCCAACAACACATTGACTAAGGCAAATTAATACTTAACTGAGCCATATAGTGGCATGGAGAACCATAAATTTAAAGTACTTTCATTTAAGCCCTGTTAGTCGTTGTAATATCAAAATCTTACAAAATATCAACATTTTACAAAAAGAGATATCCCATTATGTGTGAAAACTGCACTGGGATTACTCTGGCTATGCATTCATGAAAATATGTGCATGTAAAAACCATGATTTTCATGTGCCAGTCAGTCTATACACATGCATACATTTATCTTCTGAACTACTGAAGATATAATTTGAAGAAAATGGGCTGTAGCTTAAGATGCAAATGGATATTCAGTATTTTGTGCCATCTTATATTTTGTGTGTGATTTTGGTTTTATGTTCTTTGATGCTACTTTGTAGCTTTGTTTGTCTTATGTGTGCATGGTTTTTATAGGCAATTTATATGGTATTTATCCATACATTGAATGCACTGTTTCTATAGATGTATATGCGCAGAAATTGAAACTGGAGCAAAATTAGAGGTTAAGTTCACTCAAAGGAGAACTGAATTTGAAAGTGGGACTTCTGGGTTGAAACACCAGGCAGGAATTAAATAAATAAAACTAATTCCAGCTGCTATGTTACTGAACTCTTCCCCTCCTCTCCCCGCTTCTGTTTGTGTCTTGCTTTTGAATCTGATAGCAAAATACTTAATTTGCTATAGCTAAGGCGAGTACAATAAAGCAGAATAGTTTGGGACTTTTTAAAACTTAGAATTCTCTCAGCAGCTTTCTCTTCAATCCTCCACGTACCCCTCCCCCACCTTAAATGTAGTGCTTTCTTCCACATATTCAGGTAGGTGCTGGATTAAACAGGTCTGCTAATGCAGAGACACTAAGGCACCACAGAAACACCGAGCTCCATCTGGATTGGAGTTGCCAAGAGCCACCCCTAGTGACACATTCTGTGCCAGGACTTGGTTTGACTTTGACTCTTCTCCAAGGGCTTTGCAGAGCACCTTAAAACAGGAAGGGGAAAGATGGAAACTCTTAGAATCCCAATGTTCATGCCTTGTTCCTTTGAAAGCCTCTGTCTGTAAGTGCCACTTCCTTTGAGGGGAGGGAGGGCATCTTGTTCAATGATTGCTTTAAAACAGAAGCATCTTTTATATAGGGTTTATACATACTGTACTGCTTTAGCTTCATTGCTATCTAAAAGGTACAGCGGCTGTGTCTGCAGGGCTAAGATAAAGGCAGAAACTTAAATATTGAAAAAGAGATACATGACATATCTTTTTCTTAGTGGCTTTTCTTTTGTTACAGTAACAAGAATTTAAAAGTGTGACAAAAATGGGCTGGACTGGAACGTGTTGTGGGTTTGAGAATGACGAGCCCCTTGTTTAGAATTTGAGGTGATTTTGGAGATTTTTATTTAGCCCTTTTAAAGACTTGTGTTTTATAGCTGAGGCAAAATGCAGAATAATATACCTATATTCTAATCTGAGGTATCATTTACTGCAGGGGTGGCCAATGGTAGCTCTCCAGATGTTTTTTTTGCCTACAACTCCCATCAGCCCCAGCCAGCTGGGGCTGATGGGAGTTGTAGGCAAAAAAACATCTGGAGAGCTACCGTTGGCCACCCCTGATTAGTGGTTGACATGTTAAGTTTTTAAATGACTCCTTGGATTAAAGGATAGAATTTAATTTGTGATGATAAATAATGTCAAACAGAACAGGCTTTCTCATCTTTTGTTAGGAGATTTGGGCCAGAGGGATGCTAGAATTTTAGGTCCCTGTCAGAAGGGTTGAGTGCATATACAGATGTTCCTTAAGCCAAGGAAGGAGATGAAGGCTTCAGTGTGTCATCCAGCACAAGTAGCTACTTAGGGTTGCCAACTCCTGGTTGGAAAATACCTATAGATTTTAGTGGAGCCTAGGGAGGGTGGTGTCTGAGGAGGGGAGGAACCTCTGCAGGGTATAGTGCCATACACTCCACCTTCCAAAGTAGCTGTTTTCTCTGGGTGAACAAATCTCAGTCATCTGGAGAGCAGTTGTGATTCCAGGAGATCTCCGGGCTCCACCTGGAGGTTGGAAACCCTACTTAGGGAAACAAGCAGGGCCAAAATTCAGCCATTGTTGTTGGGTGATGACTAAGAAAAGGACTTCTTCCAGGTCTGTGTTAGTCTGACTTCTAGGAGTCTGAAGTATTTTTTTTTTGTAGCCCTGACTTTATATATTTTGAAGGTTCCCTGTTGAATCTCTAGTTCACTGCTTGGTAAAAGATTTCCAACTGGCTGAAAGCTGCTTGTCCTCCCCACAAGTGAATGAGCATTCAAGCAAATCAACTTGCAGCATTTTATTGAATAGCAACTCATTCAGAAAGCACCTCCAGAGCTTAATAATTATTTAGTGAATGTTCTTGGGTCATGAGAGAGGCTCTCATTAGATTAGGAAAAGCATTATTGTTCAGCAGCTTGTGAAGGTGTGTTTAAAGATGGTAAGGGTGGGAAAAAAATGGGAAAATACCAAATGGGGGTGTAACTCTTCAGGCTACGGATTTTTTTCAGAAAAAAATTAAAGATCTTGGAGTGTGTGAATGTTAATCAGACAGACAGCATGCAGTGTGAGAAGTGTTCAATGAGCAAAACCAAAACCAAAAGTTGCTGGAACACTGCTGGGGAACTGAGGCTGATTCCGCACCCACCTTTCTCCGGGGCAGGCTTCTGTTTCTGGGCGGAGCAAACTGGCAATTTTGCACCAGTTGCTCTGCGCCAGCATCTTGTGCGGGGCAAATACGTGATTTGCCCCATCGCAGTGTAAACCTGTTTTTTCATGTTTACACTGCAGCGGGGCAAATCGCGGGTTTGCCCCGCTCAAGATGCTGGTGTGGATTAACTGGTGCAAAATTGCCAGTTTGCTCTGCCCAGAAATGGAAGCCTGCCCCAGAGAAAGGTGAGTGCGGAATCAGCCTCAGTGTCACAGGATACATTCATATACCTCTCATCAGTAGCTATTTGACATTTTTTTCTGTATTATGAAACTAAATGAGTAAAAATTAATAGCAATTCATGCTATTACTCTGGGAACACCTATGTAAGGGTCAGAATTTTGATTCAAAACATAAGGCTAGATTTGTTCTGTGAATGGAAATCTGTGTCTGTGAGCAGAAACATTTGAAAAATTTCTTATTGGCCTTTCAGCAGTGTTCTTAAAGTAAGGTGCAAATAACTGGTTAATTTACCTGCACAATTAAACCACTGGCAGAAAAATTATGTGTTAAATTTAATTTCTAGGCCACATTCCCATGTGAAACAGGGTTCAGGGCAGTGAAGAACAAATTTCATAATAATTTCATAATTAAGAGCAACAAAAACAGTTAAGAACACTAAATACTCATTACTAAAGGCATGAATCAATAAATGTTCAGAAGTCTCAGAAAGGGCCTATCTTTGGCAAATCACAACAGAAACTTTGTTTCAAAGACTAGTTAACACCACAAAGAGTCTTTGCTGTGTGGTAGCCACCATTTAATAATAGGTAGACAACCAAAAAGTGACACATCTTAAATGTGGTGATTTCTGGGGTTCATATAAGGCGGTGAGCCATATAAGAACAGGCATTCCTTCATGTATCCTAGGCCAAGGCCATAAAACTATGTTGGTCAGAACAGTAACCAGTAGAGAACATAAGAGAAGCCATGTTGTATCAGACTGATGGCCCATCCAGTCCCAACCCTGTGTTACACAGTGGCCAAAAAAGCCAGGTGCCATTAGGTGCTCATACATGATCTGTACTGTGTACTCCCTGCAGATAACACTGGAAATAAATTAGGCTGCCCGGCTGCCAGCTAACTGCTGCTTCTAAATAGCCTGCAAGGATTATTAATGCTTTTTCAACTGCCTTCTACTTCCATTTGTTTATATGCCTTAATATGTGTAATGTAATGCAATTTTTTCATTTATTTTATTTTATTTCTAATTAATCAAGAATAAAACTAGAAATATTACAAATAAATAAATAGCCTTCAAGGACAACCCTAGATAAATTTCAGTAGTCCAGTAGGAAGGCACACACACATGCACATTAGTGGCCAAATCCTCCTTTGGAACCAATCCTTCAGTACATGCTCTTATATTTTAGGGAGTAATACAGTTCACTGTAGAATTCAGAGTAAAGTCAGATAGTTGGGGCCGTACCCATTGGAGAATATATGAGAAAGCACTGTGCCAGGGTACTAAATCTACAGATGGATCTTTTCTGTGAGATATGTGATTGCAGTTATGTTTCCTGCTTATGAATTCTTTGTGGGAAGTCCACACACAGCTTGCAGGGCTAGATCGGGGGGGCGCAGAGGGGGGTGCTTGTCCCAGGCGCCGACAGAGGGGAGGGGTGCCAAATTGGGTATGGAGCACATTGTATTCTATGGGACTATAAAATAGAATGGCCCATAAGGGGGCACCATTTTTTGATTTTGCCCCCCCCTCAAAAAACATGTAGATCCAGTCCTGATGGCTTGTATATTTTGGCAACCCCAATTGTGGTAGATATACCATTTAAATATGGCGTTGTCCTTAATGCACATCTGTCTAAACATTCCATGCTTTTAACTTGTTTGTGCACAGCACATATAAGGACATGCAGCATTAGTACCAGGATGACTATGCCACTGTGTTCTTAATGCTGCACACAAACTGGGAACTTTTAAGCACATTACTTTTTTTTTTTTTTTACTCAATGACTTTTTTTGCTACTGTGGAAACTACGGGGCATGTACCGTGGCACAGCCTGTTTTCAGGAACAGAGTCTGAGGAACTGAGCCAAATTGAGTTGACTAGAGATAAAAGTTATTAAGGAAATGAAAAACTGTTAAGTCTCCAGGTCCTGGTGGCATGCACTTGAGAGTTAGGGTTGCCAAATCCAACCCCAGAAATATCTGGGGACTTTGGGGGTGGAGCCAGGAGACATTGGGGTGGAGCTAGGGGGGAGGGGCCCATCTCGGAGGAGCAGCCACGGCGAGCAGAGAAGAGGCCGCCGCGCCGCTGCCGCCTCGCCCGCTCCGCCTCTGGGACGGAAGCGTTGGGGGGGTGGAGGCGGGCCGGGAGCGTGGCGAGCCGCAAGTCCGGGTCCTAGAAGGGCCCGGATTTGCGGCTCGCCATGCTCCTGGCCTGCCTCGCCCTCCCCTGCGCTGCTGCCGCCTCTTGGCTGCTCCTCCAAGATGGGCTCAGCCTGGGCCCATCTCGGAGAAGAAACTGCGGTGGGTGGGGAGGGGGGCGGCAGCGGCGCGGCGGCCTCGCCGGCTCCAGGATCCGGCGGCTCGGCGCCGTTTCCCCCCTCTCCCCCCGCTTCCATTTTTTGGGGGAGCGGGGGAAGAGGGTGGAAATTCTGGGGTCCCCCGCCAGGGCGGGAGGGTTGGGAAGCCTATTGAGAGTTCTTAAGGAACTCAGATGTAAGATAGTTAATTTGCTAACCCGTATATGTAGTGATGGCCACAGGAAGAAATAGCTTTAAAAGGAGGGTTACATAGATTCATGGAGGATAAGTCTATCAATGGCTACTAGCCATGGTTTCTGAGGGGAACCTCCACATTCAGAGGAACTAAACCTCTGAATCCCAGAGCCAGGAGGCAACCTCAAGGGAAGGCCTCAGCCTCTGTGCCCTGTTTTTGGCTGTCCAGAGAAACTGATTGACCACTGTGTGAGACAGGATGCTGGACTAGATGGACCACTGGTCTGATCCAGCAGGGCTCTTCTTATGTTCTTAAGCTAAATAATATCACGCATTACATGGACTGCACACTTAAACTGGGCCTCTGTGTGAGTGTTCTATGGTTATTTGCCTGGCCAAACGTTAGCCTGCTCTAGACATGCAACAAAACAAGCTAGTAGACTGGGCTTGAATTATCTTGGACAGTGGGTGATGGATGCCAGAATGCTTTCCCCATCTTAAAAAAAGGCCATGAAAACTTAAAAACAAGCTCAGAGGGAATGAGACTTTTATGTGGAAAGTGCCATCAAGCTGCAGTTGACTTATGGTGACCCCATCAGGTTTTCAAATCAAGAAATGAATAGAAGTGGTTTGCTATTGCTAGCCATTGTGTAGCAACCCTTGAGTTCCTTGAGAGCCAATTTGGTGCAGTGGTTAAGTGTGCGGACTCTTACCTGGGAGAACCGGGTTTGATTCCCCACTCCTCCACTTGCAGCTGCTGGAATGGCCTTGGGTCAGTCATAGCTCTCACAGAGTTGTCCTTGAAAGGACAGCTTCTGTGAGAACTCTTTCAGCCCTACCTACCTCACAGGGTGTCTGTTGTGGGGGAAGAAGATAAAGTTGATTGTAAACCACTCTGAGATTCTGGTTCAGATAGAAGGGTGGAGTATAAATCTACGGTTGTCTTCTTTTTCTTCTCCTCTTCCTCCCCAAGCTTAGCTTTTGAGATTGAATGTGATCAGGCTAGCCTAGCCATCCAAATAAAGGCTATTTTATGTATAGTGGCATAAAAAGCTCATCCTCCTCTAGCCTGAACCAGTTCATTCTCCCTCTCTCCCCAGGTCCCTGCTACATGTGTGGACCATGGCATTGTGAATGCAACTTTACAGAGCTACCAAAACTGTGTGTGGTAGTATGTGTTTGTTACCTACTCTCTAAACTGGGTGCAAGCTGTACAGGGCTCACAGACTACATTCAGTTTGTCAAGGCTCCCACTCCCCACTTTCTCCCCTCCCTGGCCTACTTTGTTTTTCTTCCAATGTCATATGTCAAGAGTCTAGAAGAAGGTGAGAGTCAGATTAGCCCAGTGCATCTGCAGGCTTGCTGCTGAAGTGTAGTGCTTGAAATCATATAAAGATGGACATATGGTACAATGCTAAATTTGCTTGCTAGAGTGTAATCCATTAGACACCAACTGGCTTTACTCCTTTTATGTCCTCAGTACCTTTACTGTAGCTACCTGAGTATGTAAAGACCTTGTTTGTGGATTGTTTGGTTTAGCTACTTCCATGATTAGTGTGGGGACCAACCACTTTAATGTTAGATATGGAGATGTACACACCTTTTGCAGCCATGCTCACAGTAACATTGCCTATTCTGTTACTTTGGCAACCTGTCAAATAAATCCACAGAAATGACTAGCCATTCAAATTTCTGTTTGCCTGTGTACTTGCTTCTTTTGTGACATGACCTCCCCCCCCCCCCCATAATGTATAGCTTTCTTGCCTGGTCTCCAAAAGATGATCAGTATAGGTGTGACATTATGCAGATATTGGCAGTAGATACCCTATTTAAAATGCTTTTGTTGTAGAATTGCAGTGGTTTTCAGAGAGGTAGCTGGAGGACTGGACTGAGTGGTATAGATTTGGAGACCTTTCTTTCTCTCTTTTAGCTTAACTGCTGTGTTTTCTGGATCTCTATACCCAATGAGGTATGGGTATTCTCTTTTATGAGGAGCCCTGTGGCGCAGAGTGGTAAGCTGCAGTACTGCAGTCCAGGCTCTGCTCACAACCTGAGTTTGATCCCAGTGGAAGCTGGGTTCAGGTAGCCAGCTCAAGGTTGACTCAGCCGTCCATCCTTTCAAGCTCAGTAAAATGAATACCTAGCTTGCTGGGGGTAAAGTATAGATGACTGGGGAAGGTAATAGTGAAACCACCCTGTAACAAAAAGTCTGCCAAGAAAATGTTGTGATGTGACATTAACCCGTGGCAATGACTTGGTGCTTGCACTGGGGAGTACCTTTATTCTTTTATGAACCATTTTGAGCCCTTTTTGATGAAACGAGGGATATAGATATTTTAAATAAAAATAATTTTTCACACGTTACCCATAACTATTGAGGCATTCTTGGATACCTGGATTAGTCAACTGGGATTGGTTTTTTAATGATCACTCAGTCTTACTCTCTGTGCTGCCCTCAGCCTACATTGCCCTATCTGTATTGGTTGTGCTTTTTATATCTAGATCGATAGCCATATGAAAATAATTTGAATGCCAAAGTGTGTCTGTGTGTGTTTGTGTTTTGTTAGTAGTTTAAATCATAAAGACTGCTGAATCAAGTGCAGAATGAAGTACAAAGTGTTACCACACACACACAAAGATTGGGTGTGTGGTGGTGGTTTGTGGGTTCGTTGACTTAATTAAATTGGCTTTCTGCAGCTGGAGTCTGCTTTCCCTGCTATGATATTAATAGGGAAAGCCAGTGGTTTATCTAAATTTGTACAAGGGTGTTGACATATATATTTACTCATAGATCAGAGATATCAGTTTCACTGTTGAAGACCTGGAAGGCAGAGCACATATGGCAAGTACTGTTTATGAAAAAAAAGGTGGGATGGGTAAGCTCATGGCACGAGTGAAGGAAAGGCAAAAATGTTCCAAAGAGAAAGAGGGTATGTTTTCATTTCAGAGCAAACTAGCAGACTGTGATGTATATAAGGTATCAGGATTGCCTGTAATCCATGACATGTTAATTTGAAAAGGACTGGGCTGTACTCAGTGGGGCTACCGTGTAATAAGGAAGCTGGGAACTGCAGCTGGTGGCCTGGGTCCAGAGAAACAGGAATGTGCTTCAAAATAAAATTGAGTGTAATGTTTTCCTCCAATGAGAAATATCCATGGAATTATACGTCGGAATATGCTGAAAGGTAAAATCCTGTTGGGTTTTCAGGAGGGTTTTATGAATGAGGCAAGGATACTTTGTATCCTATCTTATGGGGGACAAAGTGTGTAGTGACATGGTGGACAAAACATGTAGTGACCCTTTAGAGAGTCAGTTTGGTGTAGTGGTTAAATGTGAGGACTCTTATCTGGGAGAATCAGGTTTAATTCTCCACTCCTCCACTTGCAGCTGCTGGAATGGCCTTGGGTCAGCCATAGCTATCATAGAGTTGTCCTTGAAAAGGCAGCTTCTATGAGAACTCTCTCAGCCCCACTCACCTCACAGGGTGTCTGTTGTGGGGGAAGAAGATAAAGGAGGTTGTAAGCCACTCTGAGACTCTGAGATTTGGAGTGGAGAGTGGGGTATAAATCTATGGTTTTCTTCTTCTTTATAGACTGTGTTTCAGTCTCAATAATTTCCAATGGAATTTGATGAACATACATTGCTTTCCCTTGACTAACTATGTGTGCATCCATATCACAACCAAATACATACCAGGGTGGGAACAAACAGGTCAAGATGCAGGAAGAAACCAGGTTTGGAGCTTTCCAGCATTTTAAAGTGAAATTTCAGCCTTGGTGGTTCCCCCATTTAAGGAGTCACAGTATGAGTGGAGGAGATCAGCTTTTCTACCTGTACAGGCTTTGTTTTGTTTCTCTGAAACCAATATCCCAACCTCAGCTATAAGACCTAACAGGTGGAGGGGACACTGTTACTCTTGTCTGTTTCTTCTGCTTTTGTGCGCTGAAAACAGCCAAGAAACGTGTGTGTGTTAAACATAATTTTCCTTTGCCTCGTGGTCCCAGTCCAATCCAGAGTATCCTGCAGCTGCAATTCTTACTTTAAATCCTGGGGAGCACAGGTTGTGAAAATGTCAGCTTATTTTGCTTTGTCTTAAGTAGAATGTTTGGAATATAATTTTTCTTGCCTCTTAGATCAGAAGCCTTTGTTAGAGGATTCTTTAGCCTGATTTGTAATATTTCCCTCTTGGGCCCTTAAGACTTCAGGTTGCTGTTGGATGAAACCTGCTTCTTGATACATTTTGATAGCAGGCAACCTGCCATTTCTGTTATGTTTTGCTAAAAGGAATCACCGGGCCTTTACTTAGTACTTGAAATCTCTCTTAAAACCATTTCCTATTTTCAGAAAAACAGTAATGCCCAAACATTTCTGTGAAAATAAAGCCACATTTTATAGGTTGTTTATTTGTAGCTAGGGTGAAAATTACTTTGGTTGTGGAGAAAGCTTTTCCCATTTTCATAGTTTTGGTCTCTGTTAGTGGTGCACAATCCTTTTCTTTAGCTCTTTCCATGTGAAGAAGAGTAATATTTCAGCATGAATCTCTGATGGTGTTCTTTTATCACTCAGATAAGATCTTTCCCCACAGGCTCCTCTTCTTGTTCAGCTAGAAGCCCTCCTAATTCTTCTGTTTCTTATTTGACAAAACACTGGCAATCCTTTGGGGAACTCAAGTGGGAGCAGGAAGATTAGTTCTCTATTGGCTGCATATTGCAAAATAATCTCTCCACATTCCAAATGTGAGTAATGCTTTGGTACAGCGGAGGTAACAATAGATACCTCTATAGTTTTTTAAGCCAAATAGATTTTTTTAAAAGCACCTGTAAAAGAATAAATCATAGCCCTTAGCATTTGGGATGAGATTCAGAACAGTATTTGGATGGCTTTGAACATGTAATGTGAAATTAAAATGCCACACTTTTTTTCTAAGGTTGGATGATTTAAGGTGATGCATTTGAAGTATATTGTAGAGTTGTTTGCTTTAAATGGTGGTTTTCTGCTGAACAAACGCTGGACATTTCAAGAATGTTGACGAGTCAAAACACTTGCACCTCTGCTCTTTAATCAAGCTGATGGTGCCAGAATGTGGGCTGGTACCTTTTTCAGGTGGACATGGAAACGAGGAGAGACAACACTGTTAGATGGGGTAATTAAAAGGCCAATTTGAAGATTTGAAACGCCCACAGGCAAGTCCCATTCTATGCATTGCCTCAGTGTGGGTGATTGGAGGGTTGTAAAGTATCTCGGCTCTTCTGTGTATGCATCTTACAGACAAGGCCAACTTGGCTCTAAGCGCAGAGCCATCAAGTGTTCCTTCAGGTTCCTTCTTACCAAGCATTCTTAGTACTTGGAGATGTGCCATTTCCTCTTTTTCCAGCCATGCAGTCTATGGGTTGAGTATTACTTGTGGTTTCTGTCCCAACTCGATGAAGGCACTGAACCCTCAGGTTTCTGGTCTGAGGATTGCCACTTTACTCAGAAACTGATGCCTTACTTAGGCTTTACTGTGTACCCTTCAACACACTTTATGTGCACAGCTCACTGCTTAGTCCTCCACTGGGCCACTATTGCTTCAAAGAGGTCATGTTGCTGATCTCTCAGGAAAATACAGTCCTCATGAGGCAGCACAGGTCTAGCAAAAAATAATTTGATGCTTTGGTGAGCATTACATGCACCATTCATGCTCATAACCCTATGCCTCCAAAGAGAGATGGAAAATTAGCCCTATAATGCCTTTCCTCTGTCTAACACTATGTACAGGGGATGACTCGTGTTGGCCAGCTTCCTTCCATCTGCTGCTGTAAAGTCCACCCATTCCCTCTCATCTTGGCTGAATGAGGGGGTCTCCAATGGCATTCGCTTAATGCCCTCCTCATCACTTGGGAGGCTAGAGCATAAAGTTGCCAGTTCCTCTCAGTCACCAGTGGGGGAGGGGGCTTGCTGACCATATGCAGGCATCACCAGCAACGTGCTGACATCACCTCCTGTGCATCTAGAAGTGAAGTCAGCTAATTTCTAGGGATGCTCTGGCATTTTGGCAAAAATCTGGTTTCCCCCCCCCAAATGCTGGAGTGTACCCCATTTCCCTTATTCATTGCTGATACAAAATACCAATAATGTTAGGGATATGTATGGAACAGAGCGTCACTTAAGGTCTGCTTAACAAAAACAAAAATCAAATTGCGCCTGTCACAACTTCTCATTCAATTTGTATGGCTAGATATGGTAGAGAGGCATGGTGGCTCAGTGGCAGCCCTGAGGGCAATGCACTGCCACTGCCCCACCAGGTCAAACCAATGTTCCTCACTTGCTCGGTCAGACCAGCTGCCTCTTGCTCCCCTGGGCACTCGTGCACACCTCTCCACAGTCAGGGCAGGGGGAGCTGGAATAATACCTAGTGCCTCAGGTGGTATCTGGGGAGTGTCCCAGGTGAGTTGTAGAAAACCACAACTCCCAGGATGCTGTGGGAGTGGGGCAGGGCCTGACAGATTTCAGCTGGGAACGGGAAGAGGAGAGTCAGTGGAGGCAAAAGTGGCCTCATCGCCCAGCCGCCTGTCCCATTCCACCATACACTCTCTGGCGCCGCCCACCCACCTGCTGGTGCCCGTTGCACCTGCACCCCACCTGAGGGTGAGTTGCAAGCGGGGAGGGGGCATGTGGAAATTTAGTATCATTTTCTGGGTAGAAGGTGGTATTGGGTGTCACCCCTCTCCTGGTGTGGCATTCATGTAATGACTGTGTGAGGGTGGCAGCAGTCCTGGGTGGGTGAGGAGCATGAGCGGAAGGGCAGGATGTCAGGTGCAGGGGACTGTTAGCCTAGGGCACCAAAAAGCCTGGCACTGGCCTTGACTACGTGGTCCTGAGGGTGAGACTTGTATATTTTAATAGCACAGGACTCCAGGTTAAGAGTAGACAAAATAAAATTTTATTTGTACAAGAAGCATATTGGTTTTAAAATGATTTGTAACTTATCTCTTTAGTGAATAAAAGTGTAAATTAATAACTTCCGACTGAGGTATCACACTGTTTCACTTCACAAACACTCCTCAGTCTCAAATCCTTTTTTCTCTTCAGAACTTACTTTGACTAGTCTTTGAGAGCCAGTTTGGTGTAGTGGTTAAGTGTGTGGACTCTTATCTGGGAGAACTGGGTTTGATTCCTCACTCCTCCACTTGCATCTGTTAGAATGGTCTTTGGTCAGCCATAGCTTTTGCAGGAGTTGTCCTTGAAAGGACATCTGCTGTGAGAGCCCTCTCAGCCCCACCCACCACACAGGATATCTGTTGTAGGGGAAGAAGATATAGCAGATTGTAAGCCACTGAGTCTCTGATTCAGAGAGAAGGGTGGGATATAAATCTGCAGTCTTCTTCTTTATTTTATTTATCTCAGTTTAGTCTTTTCCTTCATAACTGAGGTTTCTGTCAGATTCTGTCTCTTACACCCTTATAATACTTTGACAATATTAGGTTTTGACTCTTTCTAGTCATTAGTATGTCCTCTAAAACATTCTGCTTTCTTTTTAGAATCTTGAATGCTTTTCACAGCACTAATATAGGATTATAATCAGAAGACTGCTCCTCAGACTTTGTTGACTGCTGACTGACCATGACTGACTGTTAACTGCTCACAGCCTGACTGACTTCTGCCTTCTTTCTCTAAGCTCAGCTCATATACTCTGTCACCATCCAATCACCTCACTCATCCTCCTCTTTCACCCCCCTTGTTCTTCTGCAACTTACCAAACATTTAAAGAAATACACACCTAATACTTCTAAATCAGGGATGTCAAACTCATTTGTTATGAGGGCCGGATCTGATATAAATGAGACTTTGTCAGGCTGGGCTATGTGTGTTATAAAATGTAATGCCAGGTAGCAGAGATATAAACACTATAAAGGACACAGACAAGCACAATTAAAAGATTTTTTAAACCTTACAATAAAACATGCTTAAAAGATTTGCACTCTTGCAGTATTTTGTTATTTAACAGTCTCTGGTAGCTGACACCACTTGCTCTGAGATATTGCATCAAAGTCTGGAGGCAATGTCTATACTGTAGCAATCTTGAGTATGCTGTTCAGGTGTGTATCTGTAAGTTGCAAACCTACTTTTGATTTATTGACATTCATTACAGAAATCTCATGCTCAATGCTTTGAGTCTAAGACCCAGAGGAAAACATAAAATGGCTGGGCATTGCAAGCTTTTTGTACATAAATTGCTTCACTTTCTGGTGAAGACTCCATGACACAGACTGAGGGCTGTGTGTTTGTCTACAAAACTATAGTCTTCCCCAGAGAAATAACTACAACTCCTATGAGGCAGTGCAAGAATAGAGAGACAGCAATGCACAATGGTCAGTATCAGCCTACTAATATGGGAAGACTCAGTTAATATCCCAGTAAATGTTCTGGTCTGGACACATAGCCTCAGCCTATTCCACCTCACTGGCTTGCTGTTATTCCTTACCTAATAGTTCACATTGCTTTCCTACTGAAAAAGACTGGATCACAAAGCCATGAATACAGTGAAAAGGGGGAGGCAAATTCAGTTGCACCCTGCCAAGCTCTGGCATAACAAGCCAACAAAATTCACTCTCTCTTTCTCTCTGTATCAAGACATAAAGCTCATATCTTGAATAAAACTTTCTTGGCCTTAAAGGTGCTTTGTATCTCTCTGTGATTGAGGGAACTGGGCACAGGAAGTTCTGGCTCTTTCCCTTTCTCTGCAGGGATGAAGAGGGGGAGAAGCCTCAGCCAATAGAAGGAAGAGAGGCTTGGTTCAGTAGCTCTGCTGTGCAATTGAGAGAGCCTGGCAAAGCAAGCTCTCCCTCCTTCATCTTCCTCCCCACATACGGTGTCAATGGAGAACATACAGGCTTTGCTCTGTAGCTCCTGTGCGATTGAGCAAGCCTGGAAAAGCAAGTTGTGGTGCAGAAGGAAGCAAAAGAGGGAGAAGGAAGCAGACAACGGTAAGGTCCTTTTGGACCTGATAGGAGTCTTCTGGGGACCTGATTCATCCGCTGGGCCACATGTTTGACACACCTGAAATTAATCATTGTTTTCACCCATATAATGCAGTCTGTCCTAAGATAACAGTTTACAATTTGGGAGGATTATCTCTTTAACCAAAAGTAAGTGCTGTGGCCAAACATGATTGTGGCTAGGACTTAATGTCTGGGTCAAAGAGTTCTTTATTTTGCTGTTTGGGTCACAGAGCTTGATCGCCACAAGAGCCATAATTAAAGATTGAACTCTACCAAGTTTCCTAAGGAATTCTTTATTACTATTGCTTCTTGCTAATTCTGGCAAAAGGCTCTCTGCCCAATGCAGATGGCATTCCTATCATTGCTGTACGAATTTCAAAGCTCAAGACTCTAATTTTGGGCCAGGGGAGTTGCACTGTGTGCGTGTGCAGTTTTGATTAAAGTGCACAGCCATAAGTTACAAAGCTCTGCCTTACTTGCCAAAGAAGGCAAGGGTTGAACCAGGAGTGCTTTAACCTAAAATTAATTTTTTTTTTGTGGGTGGAGAAGGGCTGGAGGGAAAGTTGGCAGCAACTGGGAAATGGAACAGGAACATGATGTTTTTCAAGCTGATGGAATTCTCACCTAATGAAGGCACTTGAGTGTGAGTAGTTACAGAATACTGTACATTATGTGCATGAATAAAAGCAACATTGTGATTATCTCCAGTTCTGCCCAAACTAAGCCGAGTTTTGGTTTTTCTCTTAATAATAAAGCTGAGAAGAACATTTTATAATCAGCCTCATCATCTCTTCTCCTTATTGATCCATCCACCAAGTCCTCAGATCTGTTTTTTAAGGAATGGTGTAAGTTAAAAAAGAGCCTCATAGAACATGCACATGTTATGTTAAAGCAGGGGTGTCAAACATGCAGTTCGGGGACCGAATCACTCCCCCCCCCCCCCGAGGGCTCCTATCAGGCCCCCAACCAACAGGCTCATGTTCACTTCCTTCTCCCTCTCTCTTGCTTCTGTCTGCATCTCAGCTTGCTTTGCCAGGCATGCTGAATTGCACAAGAGCTACAGAGCAAAATCTCTGTTTTCTCCATTGGCTGAGGCTCCTCCCTTGGAGAGGAAAGGCGGAAGGCAAAGCTTGTTTTTTCCAAGCTCTTTCAATCATACAGCAGAGCTACTGAACCAAGCCTCTCTTCCTTCTATTAGCTGAGGCTCCTCCCCCCCATCCTTTGGGGAAGGAAAGAACCAGAGCTTCCTTCTCCCAGTTCCCCAGATCCCATGGGAGAAATACAGAGAAGACCCACGAGTGCTAATGTTTTAAGCATGTTTTAATTGTGTTTGTCTGTGTCCTTTATAAAGTTTCTATCTCTGCTACTTAATCTTAAATAGGTACACACATGGCCTGGCCTGGCCTGACATGGCCCAGCCCAACCCCACATGGCCCAGCCCAACAAGATCTCATTTATGTCAGATCTGTCCCTCATAATGAATGAGTTCGACACTCCTGTGTTAAAGTATATCTTCTGTTAGGTTAAGATACATCTTCCAGCTGCATACAAAATACCTGGAATACTTATGTTCTCTGCCATGAAGCCACAGGTCTAGCATAAGAAGTTTGTTTGTTTAATTAAGCAGAAGGTTTTTTTTTTTAACTGGCCTAAAGTACTATGAAGACACTCTGAATAGGGAGATTAAACTAGATAAAATCTCAGACTTGTGACTCCATCAGCACTGAACACTGCATAACACAAAACTAAATAAGATTTTGTAGCTATTCTAAAAGAGGCTTTGGCGGTTTTCCAGAGGGAGCATCAAACCTGTGTAGCGGCTTCTGAAAATACCTTGATGTATGCATAGTGCTTTGGTAAGATCATAACTCTGGTATATCTCCTGTGGCACCTTGGTAGCATATGTGAGATATAATGGGTGAAACAGTCTCTTAATTATGTCAAGAGTCAGTTCTTAGAGAAGTTTTTAAAGATAAAATTAGCAGTTTACAAATTGTCCAGATATCGTTATGGTATCAGACCAGAATCTGGGAGGTCCAGCTTGGAAATTCCAATCTGCCATGAAAACTCATTGGGTGACTTTGGGCCAGTCACATACTATCAGCTTAACCTACCTCACAAGGTTATTGTGACTAGGATAAAATGGAAGGAGGAGGAGGAGATTGGATTTATACCCCACTTTTCACTACCCAAAGGAATTTCTGAGCGGCTTACAATCTCCTTTCCCTTCCCCTCCCTACAACAGACACACTCTGTGAAGTAGGTGGAGCTGAGAGAGTTCTGACAGAAATTGCTCTTGAGAGGAACAGCTCTGAGAATTTGTGACTGATTCAAGGTCACATCATCAGGTGCATATGGAAGAGTGGGGAATCAAACCTGGTTCTCTGAGATAAGAGCCTAACCACTACACCAAACTGGCTGTGGAGGAGAGGAGAAGGATGTAAACTGCTTTAGGTCCCCACTGGGGGAAAATAGTAGGGTATAAATGATTTTTAAAAATAAAAACATAGACAAAATAATAAATGCAGATTCTAAAGCATCGACACAATGCTTTTCTGTTGCCCCAGTCACTCCAAAATGTAAGCTATAGTATTCTGCAGTGGCTAAGAGCAGCTACACACTGAACACATGAAGCATATTTCATGCAGAGTTCCACTTTTGTGAATATAGCTTGGAGAAACATCGACTGAGGGGTGACATGATAAGAGGTTTGCAAGATTATGCATGAGATAGAGAATGTAGAGAAAGAAGTACTTTTTCCCTTTCTTACAATACAAGAGCTTGTCACTCAATGAAATTGCTGAGCAGTTGGGTTAGAATGGATAAAAAATACTTCTTCACCCAAAGGGTAATTAACACATGAAGTTCGCTGCCACAGGAAGTGGCGGCGGCTGCAAGCATAGACAGCTTCAAGAGGGGATTGGATAAACATATGGAGCAGAGGTCAATCAGTGGCTATTAGCCACGGGGTATTGATGGAACTCTCTGTCAGGGGCAGTGATACTCTGTATTTTTGGTGCTTGGGGGGGCCACAGTGGGAGGGCTTCTAGTGTCCTGGCCCCACTGATGGACCTTCTGATGGCACCTGGGTTTTTTGGCCACTGTGTGACACACAGTGTTGGACTGGAAGGCCCACTGGCCTAATCTAACATGGCTTCTCTTATGTTCGTAATATCTAAACCAGGGGTGTCGAACATGCAGTTCGGGGGCCGAATCAGCCCCCTGGAGAGCTCCTATCAGGCCCCTGAGCAACTGGCTGTCATCTGCTTCCTTCTCCTATATCTTGCTTCCTTCTGTATCACAGCTTGCTTTGCCAGGCTTGCTGAATTGCACAGGAGCTACAGAGCAAAACCTCTATTTTCTCCATTGGCTGAGGCTACTCCCCCCCGCCCCCATCCCCTGGGGAAGGAAGGAAAGAGCCAGAGCTTCCTTTGCCCTGTTCCCTGGATCTCACGGGAGAAATACAAAGAAGGTATTCTTAAGACCAATGAGTGCTAACGATTTAAGCATGTTTTAAGTTTTTTAAAAAATATATATTTGTGTTTGTCTGTGTTCTTTATAAAATTTATGTCTCTGCTGCCTAATCTTAAATAGGTACATACATGCCCTGACACAACACGGCTCGGCCCAACCCAACATGGCCCAGCCCCTAAAGGTCTCATTTATGTCAGATCTGGCCCCCTAAAAATGAGTTCGACACCCCTGACTTAGAGAGCTGTCCTGAACTAAGTAGCACCCTTCTAAATCTGCAGAAGCCACAGAGGTGAGAATGGTGCAACTCGACTTAGGATGAATAAAACTTCAAATTAAAGCACAGAGCATGAAGAAGGCGAGCACCGCTGTTAAGAAGGCTGGTCCTATACGGAGGGAAACCTGGGTTCCTGCTCCTGCTTAACCACACTGGTCGACCTTGGGCCGCTTCCCTTTGGCATGTCAAACATGCAGTCTGGGGGCCGAATCAGGCCCCTGGAGGAGTCCTATCAGACCCCCGAACAACTGGCTGTCATCTGCTTCCTAATCCCTCTCTCTTGCTTCCTTCTGCATCACAGCTTGCTTTGCAAGGCTTGCTCAATCGCACAGCAGAGCTACAGAGCATTTTCTCCATTGGCTGAGGCTCCTGCCTTGGGGAGGAAGGGGGGAGGAATAGCTTGCTTTGCCAGACTCTCTCAATTGCATAGCAGAGCTACTGAGCCAAGCCTCTCTTCCTTCTATTGGCTGAGGCTCCTTCCCCTCCTGGTCCCCTGAGGAAGGAAGGAAAGAGCCAGGGCTTCCTTTGCCCAGCTCCCTAGATCCCATGGGAGAAATACAAAGAAAGCACTTTTAAGGCCAATGAGTGCTAATGTTTGAAGCATGTTTTAAGTTTTTTAAAAAAATATATTCGGGTTTGTCTGTGTTCTTTGTAAAATTTATATCTCTGCTACCTAATCTTAAATAGGTACACCCAGCCCAGCCTGGCATGGCCCGGCCCAACAAGGTCTCATATATGTAAGATCTGACCCTCATAATAAATGAGTTTGACACCCCTGATCTAAACTGTAGATGAAGTATATGTTTCTGCACACTCTGACTCATTAAAGATCCCAAAATAGATGACTGTGGAGATAATATAGTTCATCGATTTGCTATAGGAAGCACTGAATTTACACACAGCAAATATAGTTGATGTAAACTGTGAGAATCTCTTAAGTCTTAAGTAGCCTTCAATACAGTTCCCCAGTAAGTGCTGCATGAATGAAAAGCAGAGGTACAGTTTGGCTACAGCCCCAAATTGCTTATGGTTAGCTCCAGACTAAGAGCCAGCTTGGTGTAGTGGTTAAGTGCATGGACTTGTATCTGGGAGAACCAGGTTTGATTCCAAATGCAACTGTTGGAATGACCTTGTGTCAGTTCATAACTCTCTCAGAGCTGTTCTGCTGAAGAGCTTGGAGAGCTCTCTTAGCCCCACCTACCTCACAGGGTGTCCGTTGTGGGGAGGGGAAGGGAAAGGAGATTGTAAGCCGCTCTGAGACACCTTTGGGTAGTGAAGGGCAGGGTATAAATCCAATATCTTCTTCTTCAATAGAATTTTTAAAAATTGCTTTGTTCTAAAAGCCATTTAAGCAGAAAGACTGTTGCAGAAAGACTCCGATGCTTGGAGGTGAGTACATTCACTACAAACGTGATAGTGTAGTTATGATATCAAGTTGCAAAATGCATGGCTTTGTGGTAAGACAAGTGCAAAAGTATGTATAAGACCACAGCACTTAATAAAATGTCTGCCAGCAACTTGTATAATTATTTTTATTATGTTACTTTTTATAATGTTTATTAAACCAGGGTGTCTAACTCGTTTGTTATGAAGGCCAGATCTGACATAAATGTCACTTTGTTGGACCAGGCCATGTGTGCCATAAAATGTGCTACTGGAGATATAGACTTTATAAATGTGATTTGAGATGTGAGATGGCAATAGCAGGGTTGATTGATGTGATATGCAGAAGGGTGGTAGGTGTGGAGATACCAGCATTGGTAACGAGACAGGAAACCTAGGTCTCAGTTTCATCCAGGAGGATTTAGTCTAGGAGGATGCAAAGAATAAATAGACATAAGTCTGACATTAGAAACCACAACATTCAGTTGTTGACCTAAGAGTAGCCGTGAATTGTAGCAGTCCTGGCTGGTGCTCCATATCACCCCTTCACACACACACACACACACACACACACACACACAATACAGAAATGCTGATGCTCAATGGAATGGTGCAGGGAGAAATGGGAGGGGAGAAATAGCATGCCCATGACATCACTTCTGGCTAGGAACCTAGAAGTAGTGTTGTTGAGTTCTGCAACAGTCTAGAATTGTCTCAATCTTTGTGGTTTTCACCATACGGTATGGGTAAACCCTAGTGTGCCATGCAACATAGTGAAGTCATTTTTGGTTATGGAGATGGAAGTGGAATTACAGCATCATGTGATGGTGTTTAGGCTAGGTTTAGGCTAGGTTTTAGGGCTGGCAACCCTATAGCCCAGGGGTGGCCAACGGTAGCTCTCCAGATGTTTTTTGCCTACAACTCCCATCAGCCCCAGCCATTGGCCATGCTGGCTGGGGCTGATGGAAGTTGTAGGCAAAAAACATCTGGAGAGCTACTGTTGGCCATCCCTGCTATAGCCTAAGCTATTTCACAGAGTTTGTGTGAGGATAAAAGGAGAAGCTTGTATGTTCTTCTAGGGAGCTCATAAAAAGAGCAGGACAAAATCTAAAAAAGTAAATATATACTTGCTGTCCAAAAAGATGAAAAATGCTTAATTACCTCAATAAGTAAATGTTTACACACTTGCAATAAATGACTCAAAAGCTGCAGCAAGGCCTCGTTTGCCATTTAGAGCTCAGAATTTTCAATCATGCAAATAAAGCAGAGGGTAGTCAGAGAGGTCAGTGTGCTGCTGATGTCACAATGATGTCCTCTAACTGTACCTTGAGAGAGCTTTTTGCTTACTAATTTGCTAGATCTTAGCATTGGGAAATGTTTGTCCTACATGTAAAATCATGCATTCTACTAAAACCGTCTGTTATCTTCCTTCCCAGTTTTCTAATGAATACCTCTCTTGTAAGAGCCAATGAAATGGTTCATCAGGATCAGCTCAGCTCACAGAAACACTTGAGAGATGGCACAAGGTGACTATACTAGAAAACCTTCTGTGGCATTGTGGTTTGAAAAGAAAGTGAAGGATTTGTGGTTTCTTGGGAGGAGGTCTGGTACCCATTTAGAGGCTTTGAATAAAAATATAGGAATGAATACAGTGAGAGAAATACTGCAACAACATTTTAGCTTCCAGCTTTATTTGTAGGGTTGCCAGCTCCAGGTTGGGAAACACATGGAGATTTGGGGGGTAGAGCCTGAGGAGAATGGGGTTTGATGAGGGGAAGGACTTCAGTGGGGTATAATGACATAGAGTCCACATACAGTGGCCAATTTCTCCAGATGAACTGATCTATGTCTCCTGGAGATCAATTGTAATCTCAGGAGATCTCCAGCTACAACCTGGAGGTTGGTAATCCTATATGATTTGAGGAATCCTATTGATTTGAGTGGATGGAGCTGTGCATGATGGTACTTATTATGTATCTGGTCTTGCACAAAGAAAAGTGCACCATGACCCCTGTAACAAAACAACAATTCATTTATCCAGCCATTTTAAACCTTATACAGATTGTCCTCTATCACCCCCTCTGGTTTACCAACAAACCACATCTCTAATATACTCTGCAGCAGGGCTTTTTTTCTGGGAAAAGGGGTGTCGGAACTCTCAAGAGGGAAATGCAAGAAAAACATACGGGCGCCCCTCATGAACTTTTAAACATTTTTTGAGAATTTTGTTTCCTCAAAGAGTTTTCAGAACTTAGTTCCACTGCGTTCTTCCAGGAAAAAAAGACCTGCTCAGTATGGTACAGTTCTCATTGAAAACCTGGTAGCTCAAGGGCACTGTTGGTGGAACAACAATTAGAACTTGAATTCTAATCAGAGAATTAAGGCTTTGTTCTGTTAAGAACTAGTAACACTAAACAGTTGTCTTCCATTCTGCAGCTCAATGAAAACCAGCATATCTGCAGTGTGAGGGCAGATTTCTCCTCTCTTTATTATTTTTTCCTCTTTTATTTATTTTCCTCTTTATTCCTAGCCAGACCCCTGTCCTCCAGTTATGTGGGGTAGACCACCTGTTCAGAGGAACACCTCTGCGGTGCATTGTAGGGTCCTATACTGCATTTGCAAACTAACGATTTTTCATACTGTTTTATGACTGTGACCTCTGGGTATAGCTTCTTCCTGTGATACTGTTTTAGGCAACTTTATGTCAAAAAGAGGAATATAAAATCCTTCATATTTAATAGTTTGGTTCTGCTCCTTTGTAATGTGACACTTTTCTTCAGCTTGTGTTCATTTTATGCCAAGTCCTAAAATGTTTACACTGATGTATAATGGTGAGTGTTGTTGAAGCTTGGAAACTTGGATTTTCTTTCTTGCTTTGTAATGAAGCTGATCATGAGATGAAAAATCAATTTACAGAATCTTTCAAGAGTAGAAGTTACATTAATCTGAGATGCCTGTGCTTTACAAACCTCATCTTTTTCAAAATATTACCTGATGTGTATGAGTTACATCTCAACAAAATTAAGTACAAAAGAGTCACCCACTCCAGAGTTTATTAAAAGCATGTATAAAATGAAGATTTGTGGGAACAAATAACTGAAGAATAAAAATGGCTTTAGGGGGATCTCTAAGCTGTTTAATACTTCTGAAAGTACTGTACCATTTTGAGAACTGGCTAATTTTTCACATTTCTATGGGACTGAAAAGCACATTTCTCTCCCCCCCCCCTCCATTTCAGCAAACTAAGATGGTGGTAAGACTTGTTGATTGTGGGGTTTGTTACACATGCTGCTCTAATTATTTTTTGTGCTGATAATCAGCAGCTATTAAGGTACAGACTTTTCTACTGTGTTTAAAAAATTGGACGGTTTGTGGGATGCGAGACTACTTCATCTTTATTTGAAAGTCTTCCTTTTTCTCTCCAAGTATCCCAGTCAGTGACTTCTCTTGGGCAGCTAATTAGTGCGATTATTCCACAGCTGCATTAGTTTCACCACAAAGGTTTTCTCTTGTTTTATCAAAAGGATCAGTCTCCCTGAGAATGTTTCAACCTGACAGGCCTGGAATAGCAAGACATCATTCTCTACCCCTACCTCTCAAAATTTTGAAAAAAGAAAAATGTGCGGGGGGTGGGAAAGCCAATACTCTAAAAACCTAGGCTTGTTTCTTTCCCCTGTAAAATGCTCACCTTTTGAGATGTGGATGATTGAAATAAGGAATGAAGAGCAATTACTTAAGATTTGACTAAGGCGCAAGTCCTGGAGAGTTTTTGGAAAGAGATGATTTCTCGCTATCCCACCACGGGATATGGCCTCCAGATGATTTCTTTCTATCCCACCACAGGACATAGTCTCTAGTGAGACATTCTAGCAGTCTGTTCATATTTACTGCATTTCCCAAACAGGGATTAGTTTCTCTGTTGAATGTGAACCCTCCTCCCCCAGTTCCCCTCTTCTCTAAAATCTTGATGTGTTCTCATTTTTGAGACTCTTGTTAGAATTGCTAGGGCTTAGGGTTCGCCTTCCCCCCACCAGAACTCCTTAATCTAACTGTCATAATTGAGAAAACTGAGTGGCTACTGAGGACACATTAGGCCAAGAGTTTTTTTTTAAAAGATAATTTTAATTTTCACTTTGCTTAGCCCAACAAATCCAGTTCACCTTTTTACTTTTCTTGCTCAAAAGTCCCACAGTAAGATTTGCTCTGCTACTGTGTATGTATAGCACACTCTGAGATGTAGTTGGCCACCCTTCGGAAGCTATTGGACTTAGGTTGTGTAACTCTGCTCAGCATTGCATTGTCAATCAACTTTCTTGCTTTGAGATGCGGAGGAGCCTTTAAGCAAGTAAAGGCATTTCTGCTTGCATAAGGGAAGATTTCCCTGTTGAGCTGCAGCTCCCTTCACTGCATTCCATGCTGCAGCCTTTACACAGAGGGAGGTTAAAAAGTTCCAAGCCATGAGTGGAGCTTTGCTTGAAGTTCTTTATATTCAAATCTAGGCAGTCAGTATTGTAGCCTCAGTGGGGTACAATGCTGTAGAGTCCACCCTCCAAAGCCTCTGTTTTCTCCAGTGGAACTGACTTCTGTAGTTTGGAGATGAACTGGGATTCCAAAGGATCCCCAGGTTTCACCTGGAGGCTGGCATCCTTACATCATAATGGAGAATGTCAGTGCTGTACCATAGTTCAGCGGCAGAGCAAATGAATGTGTTTGCTTCACTGAGAAACTATTAGTGATCATATTGTACTCATATTAGTAGAGGAGGAAAATGTGAAGAGAAACATATGCCATTCTCTAGAAATCCCATTTACCCCAGGGACTAGAATTTGCTTTAGAGTGATCCAGGTGGGCAGCCTTTAGAGCGTCTTTCATAATAGCATCTCTCACAGAGCCTAAAAATTGCTCAGTACAGGACATCCTGAAAGGGAGATTGCCTAATCTTTTTTCTTTTGTGAAAACTGTTGCACCAACCCACCTAATTACCTTTCAAAAGTTGTGTAACTTCTTGTTAATTAGCTATATGTCAAACAAATGCGTGAAGGGAGTCAAAGAGTGAGAATTCGCAACTTTTGGAAAATCAGATAAAATTATGATTATTTATTCCATATCAAAGAGCCAGTGTAGTGTGCTGTTAGGGTGCCAAACTGGGGGGAAGGGAGGGATATTCAGGTTCAAATGCCCTCGTGCCGTTAAGGTCACTGGATGACCATGAGCCACTCATACTCTACCTCTGTGCCTCAACCAGAGCTTTCTTTGTAGCAGGAACTCCTTTGCATCTTAGGCCACACACCCATGATGTAGCCAATCATCCTGGAGTTTACAGTAGACCCTTTACTAAGAGCCCTGTAAGCCCTTGGAGGATTGGCTACATCAGGGGGTGGGGCCTAATATGCAAAGGAGTTCCTGCTACAAAAAAAGCCCTGGTCAACCAAACCTACCTCACAGGGTTGTTATTTAAATAAAATTGAGAACTGTGCTTCTCAGAGGGCCTTAGAGGAAGGGTAGATGAAACAATGACAACTGTTGAGGCAAATAAGCAGGAGAAGATATCTTGAATTGTGGGGAAAAATCAACACATTTCCTATATTCTAGAACACAGAACAGTAATAATATACTAGATTCCAAAAGCAACATTCAGATTGCCTGAATATTAATTATTACTTATAGTATTAATAGTATTTAACTAGTCCACTCAATATCAAATTTTGGGATCATCAGAAATTTAATTAGGCTGCAGAGGCCCATCTTCTGTGACAATCAGTCCAAGCCTTTGCCACCATAACTCTTTGTAAAAGAGTTTCCCATTTTGTGTACCCTTGTTTTCGTGCAGCTCTTCAAAAGTGCAATGAAATCAATGAGTGATGGTGCTTTCTGTCTCCTCTGGTGTTTCCTGCAGCAGTTCTGAGCACCCCGGAGCATCCAAGCCTCCGCTAAGCTCCTCCAGTATGACCTCACGGATTTTGCTACGGCAGCAGCTCATGCGTGAGCAGATGCAAGAGCAAGAGCGCCGAGAGCAGCAACAGAAGCAGCAGGCAGCCCAGTTCATGCAACAGAGAGTGGCCGTCAGTCAGACCCCAGCCATCAACGTCAGCCTCCCTACTAGCCTTCCTCCTGCAACTCAGGTCCCGATGGAAGTCCTTAAGGTATGTCAGCTTTTCAGCATGTGTGCCTAAATTCTTTGGGGGGGGGAATTTAGCTTTTGAGCGCAAGTTCATGTAATAATGGTTTAAGTTTATGTAACAGTAGTTTAAGTTTAGTTGTAACAGCAGTTAAAGTTTAGTTACTTCTATAAATGTCCACTTCTCCAGCCATGCACCTTGAGTTTCTTTTATTCCAGGTAAGGCCGCCTACCTGGGTCACAGATGCCCTTGAAGAAAGAAATGTTACTTTGTAGGCTGGATATGAAACACACATTATGAAATTTTCCCCTGTATTTCAGGCATACTTGCTAAATACTTTTCAAAATTGTTGAGTTTTCTGTTTCTGTGGTTGCACATGGATTTGGGGTTTTTTTTAAGAACTGGTGAATGGGATTGTTCAGAAACTCAGTAAAGGTTCTATACAAAGGATTGTTTCAGAAAGCCTTAATTTGGATGACGGTATTGTGCTCTTTGCCATTTGTAATCCTTTTTCGCACAAATGACTTCATTTCTTTTTGTAGCTTTTGTGTTCCTTGCAAGTCTAGCTTCCTAATTATTGGGGAGGACCTTATCCCTAGTTGAGGGAAGTACAGACCTCTTTGCTTCACTGAAGCTGAGTAAGACCCATTTCAGCCAAACAGCTTGGTTGTTTTTATCAATTAATACAAGAACTGAAAACAAAGGATGTAACTCAGAGTTTGAAAGAAATTGCAAGTTGTAGTGACTTTTATCCTCTTGCACCTGCAAGATGTATCCCCCCCCCCTGATTCTTGATTATGGAGTAATGCCCTTCATCCAGCGCACAAATATGTGTTCATGTTGGTGGCAATACATTAATGCCCACAATTCTCTGACAATATTCAACTTTCCTTTGAGTTTCATGTCTTACTATAGTTGGCAAAGGATTGCTTGGGAGAGATGGGGAAATCTGGAAGAGCAGTTTGCTACCTTCATTTCAGGTGCAGAAGGCAGAAATGAACTGGAGAGGCCAACAGTCAGATATGTAGGAAAGCTATAAGTTTACTTGCTGATCAGAGATTGGGAGAAGACAACATGGGCTTCAAACTGAAAGCTTTGTAGAGGGCCTATAGGGGGTGCTGTGCACTTTAAAAATATTTTAAATCTATTAATCCTCCGCCATAATGAGGGCAGAAACACACTGTTTAGCGTTATGATCAAGCATCATAAAAGCCATGAAAAATTCAAATCTGTGCAGCTTCTGGACTGCACCCTTTGTTTAAAGCAAATGTACTCTATATGGGTGTTTTTTCCCTGTTAGACGAATGTTTAGCTGTGTTCTCATTTGTGTTTAACAATAACTTTGTTTCAAGTTGGGCTGCCAGCTCCTTGTTGGGAAATACCTGGAGATTTTGGGGGTGGAACCTAAAGAGGGAAGGGTTTGGGGAGGGGAGGGGTTTCAGTGGGGTATAATGCCATAACATCCACCTTCCAAAGCAGCCATTTTCTCCACTTTTCTCGGTTGCAGCAGTGAGAGATCTTTAGCTACCACATGGAGGTTGACAACTTGTCAGGCCAGGCCATGTGTATCATAAAATGTAATGCAGGTAGCGGAAATATAAACTTTATAACACAATTAAAGATTTTTTAAAACTTAAAATAAAACGTGCTTAAAACATTAGCACTTGTTGGTCTTAAAGGTACTTTATTTGTATCTCTCCTGTGTGATCCAGGGAACTGGGCAAAGGAAGCTCTAGCTCTTTCCTTCCTTTCCCAGGGGACCAGGAAAGGAAGGAGCCTCAGCCAATAGAAGGAAGAGGGCTGGACTCAGTAGTTCTGCTGTGCTATTGAGTGAGTCTAGCAAAGCAAGATCTCCTTCCCCCCTTCCTCCCCAAGGGAGGAGCCTCAGCCAATGGAGAAAACAGAAACTTTGCTCTGTAGCTCCTGTGTAATTGAACAAGCCTGACAAAGCAAGCTGTGATGCAGAAAGAAGCAAGAGAAGGAAGGGGAGGAAGAAGGAGAAGGAAGCAGATGACAGCCAGTTGCTTGGGAGCCTGATAGGAGCCTTCTGGGGGCCTGATTTGGCCCCCAGGCTGCAAGTTTGACACCTTTGATTTAAAAAGTTTGAACATCGCTCTGAACATTGAAATCCTAACAGAAAAAAATGCCAGGAACATAGAGAAACTGGTTTGCTGTTTCCCTTGTTTTCTGTTGCAGGCTGAGTGGATAGCATTTTCTTTTGCACTGTTGTGTGTGAACTTTATTTTTGGCCATTGTTTGAGAGCTGAAAATGGGAATAGCGCACCCAGTCTTACTGTTTTCTAAACTAAATATTTGTCTGTTCTGAGGTAAATAACAGTGCAGGCACTTGATAACATGTTCTGTTCTGCCTGACCATCTAAATATCGTTTTCTGTGTAGTTTCTTCTCTCAGAGATACTCTGTATTTGTGCATTGTCAGGTTCATTCACTGATGCTGATATTTTACAGAGCTCATCACTGTAAATTTTGCAAATATGTTATAGAGGAATCCAAGGTGGAAAAGCATTCAAAAGGAAACAGCTTTTTTTAAAAAAATTGTCTGCTTTTATTTGTCTTTTAAGGTGTTAAACCAGGTAACTGTACAAAGGTTGGTGGTTATATGTTTCTGTTTCCCCCATTGTATTAAGGCATGAAAAATCCATACATTACATATATCAAAAATCCTACATTACATTAAGAGCATGCCAGCTTCTGTATAGTCATTTACTTTTAGTTGGGTTCCTATAAGGAGTTAAAAAATCTCTCATCAGTTTTTGATGCTTGTTAGAAAGCGAAGCTTGGAGGACTGATTCAACTTTTCTCCTAAGATTCCACATGCTTATTTGCTTTCTTGCTTACAAAGTTTGCACTGCATAGAACTCTCCTTGCTTGTTATGTCAGACCATGCTTTAATGACATTCCCTGACTCGATTTACTGTAACTGACACTGGTTGAAGTAAGTGCTTTGCCACACAGTAGAAGCAGTGAGAGGAACATAGGTTCCCTTACCACTTCAGTGGGAGTAGAGTCAGAGACAATAGTCTGCAGTTGTCCTGATAATATGAAAGACCATGCTAGAACCTTGCTGTCAGAGGTACTAGCCATGCCAGAGGTAAGGTTGTGGCTCAGTGGTAGAGCATTTGCTTTGCCAAGTACAATCTCTAGCATCTCCAGTTAAAAAGATCAGGTGGTAGGTGATGTGAAAGATCTGTATGTAGAGAGCCTTTACTAGTGAAGTAGGCTATACTGGCCCTGATAGACCAAGGATCTGATTCAGGATAAGGTAGCTTCATAGGCTTCTTTGTGTATTCAGAGTCAAATGAAAGTTTTGGACCTTCAAATGTTCTGAAGTACACAGCAAAATATTGGTACACAAAGAAACAAGGGGAATATTCTGTTACACTTCATTACTGTAGTATCAGGCTTATGTCTGTCATAATAATACCTGTTTATGCCTACGTATCATACGAGACTTGTGACCATATTCTTTGGAAGTATAAAACCCCCATTCCTAAAGTCTAGGAATGAAACAGGAGCGCAACCAGAATAATCTTGGATTTTTTTCCCCAGGCCACATAATGTAATATTCTATAACTATAGCTTCTCAGTCCATGAGATAGTTCAGATGGTATTCCCAAACAATGAATTCTGATTTGATAAGGAACTCTTCTTCATAATGTATGATGTGACACCATTATGCACTGAGCTCATAATATTCTTTAGACAAGGAGCAGGCACAAGATGAATAAATGCCCCATTGGCCTGAGGCAGTGGTGGTAGTAGACACTGTTTCCTGCCTCCACACCACGCTAATGCCACCACCCCATTCAAGAGCTGAAGGCTTTCTGGACTCTTGCATGGTTATTTCCTCTCATGAGATTTTGGCCATGATGTTGGTTGTCCTTAACTGCTAACTAGAAATGGAAGCCAAGCTCTTGCAATAAGAAGGAATCTCACACGAGTTCAGGAACCAGCATGCACCGATTGGCATGCTGCCTTAAAAGATGCTCAAGGGAATGAGGAGGTAAGGAAGATTTAGTTGGCTGCTATCTTGAGGCTGCAGTCAGGTGAGTAGCAGGTGGGCACCTGACTGGCAGGCAGTGGAATTGGAGGTTTCCACCAACCTAAGGCAACTTGCTATAGAGCCTACCTTGTTACTGGTAGATCATCTGCTGCCTTCCCATTTTGAGCAAAGAATCCTGGATTACTGTTCACCTTTGTTTTATCCGGTAAGGCACTATTTCAAAATACTGCACCCTCAGAATAACTAAAAATATATCCCGTGTTGTAACTGTTGGGAGATCTGTTTTGGTTTCTAAAGTTAAAATGCTTTGTAAATCAAAAAAACTATAAGACTGATCAGTCTTCTAGAGGGTGAAGGTTGAAGCTGAATTGGGGCTTGGATCCTGACCAGAGTTGTAAATTCGCATTCACTGTGGACAGAGTACTCAAAAGAGTCAGGAAAGGTTAGCATGCTCTTTTAGCCCTTCTGGCTCTGTCTCCTGTACCAGAATTCAAACTTGGATCTCCTAGATTCTCATTCAGCACTCTAACTGCTCTATAACACTGTGTCTGTCTTTTGAAACACAGGAGATAAAAGGGGGATTTATGATTTGCTTTAATTCTTACAAAGTAGTAAACAATTTAACAACTTTTGTAGGAAAAACCTGACTTTATCCCAGTTACAGAGGTGGTTATATCATGCCAAGAATTTAAGTATGTGGATTCTGTTTTTTCTCCTTTTTAAAAAGACATGCAAGGATTATGGAAAGGTATGTTAATAAGGGCTACTATGCCAGCCAGAGTATTTATAGAGAGCACTATTGTACAACCAACAGTGCTATGCCAAGAACATGGTTTTTTCCCCTCAGTTGTTTTGCACTGATTCATTATTCTAAATGAAAAACACAAATTGATTAGCTTGATAATTTTAAGGTCAGGTTTTCAGGTCTTTTTCAATAATGGCAGATTTAGTACCCTTAATTTTTTTAAAAAATATTATTTCTGTAATATAGATATACACACTGCTCACATCTGATTAAAGAGGATTGTTCTTTTCTACACCTTCCAAGTTCTACCTTTTTTCTTTTGTTTTGAGTCTTACAGCTGGCGGCCTAGGTTTCAGAAACAGGTCTAACCAGGACTTTTTTTCTGGAAAAAGAGGTGCCAGAACTCTCAAGAGGGAAATGAAGGAGAAACATATGGATGCCCCTCATGAACTTTTAAACATTTTTTTGTGAATTTTGTTTCCACAAAGAGGTTTTGAAACTCTGTTCCACCATGTTCCCCCAGGAAAAAAGCCCTGGGTCTAACTAAAGGTTTGAACAAGGAAAATTGTTTCAATTAGGTTTGCCAAGTCCAATTAAAGAAATATCTGGGGATTTTGGGGGTGCAGCCAGGAGACTTTGGGGGTGGAGCCAGAACACATTGGGGTGTAGCCAGGACCAAGCATAATTGAACTCCAAAGGGAGTTCTGGCCATCACATTGAAAGGGACCACACACCTTTTAAATGCCTTCCCTCCACTGAAAATAATGAAGGACAGGGGCACCTTCTTTGGGGACTCATAAAACTGGACCCCCTGGTCCAATCTTTTTGAAACTTGGAGGGTATTTTGGGGAGAGGCACTGGATGCTATGCTGCAAATGTGGTGCCTTTACCTCAAAAAACAGCTGCCCCAGATACCCACGGATCAATTTTCCATTATACCCTATGGGAATTAGTCTCCATAGGGAATAATGCAATGTCCAGCAGACATTTCCCTCCCCTCCCCTCCCTTCACTTTCTAATGACCCTGAGGCAGGGGGAGGGGCTTCAAACCAGGGGATCCCCTGCCCCCACCTGAGGATTGGCAACCCTAGTTTCAATACAGGGGTGAGGTTGGGCGGGGAGGAAGGAAGAATTTGATTGGAAGGAATAAAATAGAAACTGATCAAGGCATAGTCCAGTGTAATGACCAAGTTTATTTCTTTTGTGTACTTTTTTTCTTCTCATAGTTTGAATTTCATTGAACAATGGTATCCAGGCTGGTGAGTACTCTAGCGATAGATATAGCCTATATAAGTGTCCCATTTTATTTAAATACATTTGGTTAGACTATACCTCTTCCAAACATAGTCAATCTGCTCCTGTGTAAGATCCCATACCATCAGAATTAGCATAATGGAGTCGGACTTTGAACAGTTTCAGATCTGATGACCTATAATGGAAGTATCTAATCTTTTCCAAGGCAGGTTCCAATAAACTAAAACAATGCAAATATGCAATTATAAGTAAGCAATTTAAAATAGCAATATATAAAACACCCAACTAAAAACTTGCTTGAAAGATGGCATGTTGAAAAGTAAGCCTTCAATTCTGAGCTCAATAAAAATATCACAAATACCAGTAAAAACATGATTATTGAACAACATAAGCTTACAAGCTAAAGGACTACTTTGAGCATACAGCGAATTGATAGAATTAGAAGGACTCCCCGTGGTTACTAAGAAGGCCTGTTTTCCTGTAGTAATGCACTGTGTTTTAAGGTAGGAGAGTAGATAGCAGAACTCCAGAGATGGCCTCAGTCCTGTTCTCAGGACTGAGTGGTGGAAGGCATCCGTCTATAGGCTATTTAATGCTTACACAGTACAGCACCATTTCAGTGCACTTCCCAAGTGCTAAAAGAACTTTGTATATACAGGCCTGTAAACTTTTATCTAAGGCAAACCCTATATTATCGAAGGACGGTGAGTCTGGGGAAAGGAGAATATGATGAGATTCTCATAATAAAAAGAGGACTTACTGGTCCACGGCTTATGCTGTTAACCGCTGTACTCCTCTAGCTTCTAAGGCTGCTGGATCAAAATATTAATATTGACAGTAGCTGATCCCAGAAAAAGGATACATGTGTTATCCTTCCTATGTGATATTCAGGCACATCTTAGGGCAAGGGTTTTGGTATTTGAGAATGGCAAATATTTTGCTTGCTTTTGCACCATAATTTTCAAGACACATACCAGATATTCTGTGAAGAAGGTTCCCAGGGGACATTTTCATTGGGACAAAAGGCAGAGTTCTAACCCAGGGCCTTAATACAGATTTACTGTAGCACTGACAATTTCCTATTTCTCTTCAATATTACTTTCAATTACAAATAATACTTGGATATTATTACTTTTCAAGCACTTAAGTATTACTACTTTTCAAGTACTTACTACTTAAGTATTACTACACATACTTGAAGGCATGTATAAGCAGGGCCAATTATTATTTTTTCTTAGATGAGACTTCTGTTCCAAGACTGGAAATGCTAATAATGCACATCAAACAAATCAAGGCCCAGTTTTTCCATTGCCAATGAATGGATTATATGATTCCTGTGCCAGTGTTTTAAGCTGTGATAATTTCAACTCTGATCTTTAAAAGACAGCCAGAGTTGAGAGATAAAGTTCTTGTATCACACAACATTTTTTACTTACTTTTTTTTTTGAAGGGGCAGGGAAACAAATTCTCACAATCTTGAGAATGGAAAAAGGAGCAATTTGTCAGTAGCCTTGCTATGAAAGCAGGAGGGTAAAGTCCTGGAGACTGAGGGAAGATCCTGCAAAGAAGCGAGCAGATAACATGTCCATCATTCACAGCCAAAGACTGTTTGATGCAGACTCCTCAATCTGACCTGGAAGCCAGGTAGACAGAAACCAGTGGGCTGTCAGGCTGGATGGGATCACCCTGGAGTGTTAAAGCCCATCTTAATCCAAACAAAGCCCTCTGCAGAAATTATCCTGGCATTCCATTCATGCGGAAGAGGAAGCCCACCAGCCGTGCATTTCGTGTGATCCCATGTTGTGATTTTCCTAGGTACTGCTTCATGTTGTCCTATTTGCACCATATGTTGATCAGGCTAATCAGGTGTACTTTTAGTATGAATGCTGGTGGGCTCTCTCTTCACATGAACAGAACACCAGCATAATGTCTTTTGAATAAACTCCCATTCAGATAGTACAAACCTGGAGAGCTCAAGTAAAGTGTTTTGAGTGGAGCCACAATGAACTTGTGTATGCCCTTCTCTTAATTTAGATAAAGCACAGTGTTTCATTGGCTATACAAAGGTCATGCCTCCAATAGGAAGGCAGGCAAATGATGCTTATGTACAATCACTGCCCCCCTCAATTAATCAAAAATGAATACAGCTTAACTCTAGGTAGATCAGTTTATAATTCACACACATTCAAGCATGGTCTGTAACAGCGACCCCGCCCCCAACAAAAATAATTCTTGTGGTGTTTTGAAGATAATAAATGTTCTGAAGCAAGAATTTTCATGGTTTAGAGCAGGGGTGGCCAAACTGTGGCTCAGGAGCCACATGTGCTCTTTCACACATATTATGTGGCTCTCAAAGTCCCCATCACCTTATCAACTGCCTTGGAGAAGGTATTTCTCTTAAATGACTTCTCCAAGCCAAGCCAGTTGGCAACTTGGAGAATGCATTTATAGTTAAAGTTGCTTTCTTTCCACCTCTCCCTCCCTGCTCCATCTATTTCCTTCCTTCCTTCCTCCCTCCCTCCTTCCATCTGAAATTCACGTCTTTCGGTTCTTAAACATCTGACGTTTATTCTATGTGGCTCTTACACTAAGCAAGCTTGGCCACCCCTGGTTTGAGACTACTTCATTAGATGGATGAAGTGAAACTTGAGAAAATAGAATATATATATCAGAGGGAAAGGTAACATAATATGAAGAGCAGGTTAAAATGCCAAGAAATGGAAGAGAGTGAATTTGGATCTTGAAATGTTCAGGAGAAAGGCAGACATATAAGTATTTTAAATAAATTAAAAAGCATAGAAGGTAGGTACAGTGACCACAGCTGTAACTGGAGATGACTCAGTTACATTAAGCAATTCAAAATAGACACCTTTTTGATTTGCAGATGTTGCATATCATGGCCTTTATCTCTTCACAATTTTAATTTTCTTTCTCTCTGCTATGTTTATATTCCTGAGGCTGACTGAGGTTTCACTTCATGAAATGGGTTCTAACCTACAAAAAGTGATGCTTCAATAAATTTGTGAGTCTTGAGATTTTGCAAGACTAGTTTTGTAATTCCTGCTGTACACAAGTAGAGGGAACAGCCTTGTGCAGGGTCAAAGATTGTTCCTCTTTTCCAGATAATGCCAATTATTGTTTTTATCTATATATTATAGTCTAGAGTAGGCAGTGAGCAGAATACTGAAAAACTCACCTCAGTGTCTGGCATGGTTCTAAGCTCACTGTGTATAAAGGTAAAGGTAGTCCCCTGTGCAAGCACCAGTCGTTTTCGACTCTGGAGTGATGTTGCATCACAGCGTTTTCACGGCAGACTTTTTCTTTTTAATGGGGTGGTTTGCTGTTGCCTTCCCCAGTCATCTGCATTTTCCCTCCAGCAAGCTGGATCCTCATTTTACCGACCTCAGAAGGATGGAAGGCTGAGTCAACCTGGAGCCGGCTACCTGAACCCAGCTTCCGCTGGGATCGAACTCAGGTCGTGAGCAGAGAGTTTGAACTCTGCGCCACGGGGAGCCAAGAGTTACCACTTTGCACCACGGGACCCTTTCACTGTGTCTAGGGAATTCTAAATCCTTCTCAAGGGAGTCAGTGAATGAATGTTAAAGTGAAGAAGAATTAGACTGTCACTTTAAAGTAGAGGGAGAAGTAGATGCAGCACCACTAGGATTTCCAGGTATGGGTTTGAAAATATCTGGAGACGGTGGGGGTGGATTCGGGAAAGGGTGGGATTTGGGGAGGGGAGGGGCCTCATCAGGGTATAGTGCCATAGAGCTGCCATTTTCTCCAGGGGAGCTGATCTCTGCCAGCTGGAGATCAATTGCAAAAGCAGGAGATCTCCAGGCCCCACCTGGAGGCTGGCAACCATATGCACCAACTTTTCTGTTCATACATTCTTCAAAATTCTCATTGATATATTTAAATATTTATATGCCACTTTTCTTGCCAATGGGGGATCCCAAGCAGCTTACAACACACTTCTCCCTGCCTCCATTTTATCTACACATTAACCCTGTGAAGTAGATTAGGTAAGTGGAGAGGGAGAGACAGACAGACAGACAGACAGAGTGGTCATTGACTTCATCAAATTACATTTCCAAGTGAATGTTTTCAGGATTGCAGTATGGGTGTGTGGTGGTGGTGGTTGTTTTAAGTGATTCTGAAACTTGGCCTCCGAGATCAAAATAGAAAGAAAACAAAGAAACTGTGTTTGTTTTAATCCTGCTCCCTTGTTCCCCACACTGTCTTAAAAACCTGTTTAAATCCTACTAGTGTCATTAGAAACTATTGTGTTTAGAACTTAACTGTATATTGGTCATATCTGGCTTTTATAGAGTGATATTAGAGCACTGTCCCCTCCTCCCCACTGTACAAACCGGGTACTGGAATAATACAGTATAATCTATTCAGTTTATACCTTGACACAAATATTACTTGATATCATCCACCTGCACTTCTCTTTTTAAAAAACTTTATCTGTTACAATAGCCAGATTGGGGTGCATAATTTGCTGAAGTTTAACCTGTGGAATGACTGGATTGAAAGTGACAAGCCCAAGACATTCTTGCCATTCAGGAGAGACTTAAGGAATTTCTTATTGGCTAAATTGAAAATATGTAACATTTTACCCAAGCGCTGCATGGCAATTTCAGCTTGCCTGGCTGGGACGAGATTAGCTCCCCCTCCCACCACAGTGGTTGTGGGGTTTTTTTTAAAGCCCCCCAACCCCAAAATAGATTAAGTTGTACCAGGCAGAGGTGCAGAAAATGTGTAAAATCCTGGCCTTTACCTTGAATGATTCTGTCTGTCATTCAGTAGGTCCCTTAATTAGCCCTATGTCCTTTAACCTCCTGAGAAATAAATAAGGGGGTAAATCGTGTGAGGGGGGGGATCAAGGGAAGGACATCGAGATTTACCACACACCACTAGGTAATTCAACAAGGAATGCTCTTAATTATCCCCACCTCTTCTATTTTGGGTTAGTTTCATAATAAATCCTGCTTGTTGATAATTGTGTTTCAGCAGCATAGTTTCTCTTTTTAAGGAAAATTGTTGTGGTGTATGTGGAAGCCAGCTGTTTGACTTCAGCGTGGTTGCCCCCCCCCCCTTGCCGCCTCAATATTTGAGGATTCAAATCCAATTTCTCCATAGCAGTTCTCTTAGATAATTAGCTGGCTCTCTCTGTATGTTTCTCTTCCACACGCTGAATGGGCTAAGAAGAGTAAAATCCTAGCAGTTCACTAACCAATGTTCTGTCATTTTGTGTTAATTTAATTGTGGCTTGATGGAATTTAACAGAATACTGAAAGTAATGGTTTTGCCTCTCCTTCTTACTTTAGCCCTTTGTGGGATAAGGCTTTATGAGTAGATTGCATGTTACAGCTGCTTTTAGACACCTGCACAGGCCCTCCAAATTACTGCTGCTGTACATTTGTTAATAACACAAAGGTTCAAACATAACTAGTCCCACAGGGGAACCCAATTTCGACAGCCAATAGCAAATATGAGTTTAGTCAAACTATATTGGCCATTCCGTGTTGCTAGTTGGACCAGAAAAAAGGGCTACCTGTAGGGCCCAAATTGTGGCTTATTGAGGAGCCAGAAGAAAGTGGGTAAACAGATGACTTGGGAAAGGATTGTAAGAGGCCAGTGAGATCTGACAAACCAGAGAGGAGGAAAAGCAACTGCTTATTCCAGAAGCTGAGGTATGAAGGAGAAATGAAATTTTAACTCATTGCAAATGTTTGTGGCAGACTGCTTATGTAAATAAGTCTGCACTTAATTTAATGTAGGTTGTTTCTAAGTAAATACACCCATATGGCATAGTTTTGTGTGTCATCCCCTTGCAAAAACTGTTGCTTGGTTCAAATGTCACAGCCTAACTATAGCTCAAGAAAGTGTTGTAGGTTCATACTTTTTTTTATCCCCTCAGGGAATTACCTCTCCAGTTCCTCTTTCTGCTCTCTGGTTTATGGGAACTGTCCAAACCCAACAGACAACGGTTGCTTTTAATCATTGGATTTTTGTTGTTGTTCAGATGTCACAGCAGTTGGTGGTTTGCTGAGAACTAAGCAAGCAATAACTGATTTGCTGATAGGATGCCCGAACAGGATGGCATGAGTATATGAGATGCTTATACCCAAGACTCATCATGGAGAACTACCCCTGTACTGTAAGCCAGCAAGTAGAAAACAAATCCTCACTGGAGCAAGAGGAAAGCATGAGTGAACAAAATTGTTTTTTTGCTCCCAATGACCGAACCATCATTTTTCTTTAACATCTGAATTGAGTCAATGCCTTTAGCAAAAGTATCATGTTCTGGGTTGACTTTCTATGGCAGGGTTGCCCAGCAACCGGGAAGTGTTTTTCCCATTTAGGTTTATGGTGTTGGTTTTATTCAAAGGCATTGCTACCTGTCCCAGAGACAAAAGGATATTCTTCAAAGTATTCATCTCTGCATGTGAATCTGACCAATTTGTATGTATCTGTATTGGTGTATACTGCACCAAAGGATTTGTGAACCATAGTGTGGCAAGTGTGTGTGTTTGAAGAAAAATCACAATTTTATGTGGGAGTTGAAATCTCTTTTGGATTCAGAGCTAGGAATCTCACAATTTTTGCCTTGGTTTTTCAGAAGTCACCAGAGGTGCTGTATACTGGTATGCAATTCAGACAAAATCATATAAGCACTTCCAGCTTAAGGCTGCCAATCTCCAGTTGGGTGAAGATACACAATAGGCTACACAGAGGAATGAAGTTGCAACCAAATAAATCGAAACCACTCTGTGAAAAATATATTTACAAAATGTGATTCATACAAGAAAAAAAGTGCCATTCAGCAACCTCATCATTTTACGTACCGCATGTGCATATTTATGCACATATATAAGTCTAAATCTTAAATAAAAATCCAAGACATGAATCCAAAAAGAGCTCCAACGGACAGCAGTATAAAGCCTGCTCTGGACCTCCAGGTCCTTCCTCCAGGGAGCGTCTTGCAAAACTTGCAGTATATGTGTAGAGAATTTCACAATGTTCAGATCTTTCACAAATTTATGCAAAAAATTGGAATGCTGCTGCCTCCATCTGGTCAGCAAGTTGTGTCCCAATTAAATATGCACATGCAGTATGTAAAATGATGAAGTTGCTGTATGGCACTTTTTTCTTGTATGAATCACAATTTGTAAATACATTTTTCACAGAGTGGTTTCGATTTATTTGGTTGCAATCCCCAATTGGGGCAGGGGATCCTCTGGTTTGGAGGCCTTCTCCCTGCTTCAGGTTTATCAGTCAGCAGGGAGGGGGTTTGAATGTCTGCTGGGCACTCCAGTATACCCTGTGGAGACTGGTACTTATAAGGTTTAATGGAGAATCAATCCGTGGGTAGCTGGGGCTTGGGGGGCTGTTTTTTGAGATAGAGGCACCAAATTTTCAGCCTAGCATCTGGTGCCTATCCTCAAAAAACCAGCCATTTCAAAAAGATTGGACCAGGGAGTCCAATTCTATGAGCCCCCAAATGGTGCCCCCATCCTCTGTTATTTCCATGGAGGGAAGGCATTTAAAAGAAGCATGGTCCCTTTAAATGTGATGGCCAGAACTCCCTTTGAAGTTCAGTTATGCTTGTCACACCCTTACTCCTGGCTCCACCCCCAAAGTCTCCTGACTCCACCTCCGAAGACCCCAGATATTTCTTTAATTGGACTTGGCAACCCTTTGTCCTGGTATCAATTATAAACTTCTCCAAGCAGGTTGTCTTCCAGTCCTGGAATGACTGAAGCTCTTATAGTTGGTAATAACAATTTGTAACAGATGGAACAGATGCGTAGCAAGTGGAACAGGAGGGGCCAAACAGTATTTGACACCCACTGCCTCACCCAAAATCCTGGAAGAATAGCTCCATTTTGCAGGCCCTGTGGAACTGTAAAAGGTCCCTCAGGGCCCTGATCTCTAGTGGGATCTCATTTCACCAGGCTGGGGCCAAGGCCAAAAACACTCTGGTCCTTGTTGAAGGTAAACAGACATCTTTTGGGCCAGAGATTGCCAGTTTTCTTAGTTTTTGCACTATGTCTTTGCACAGTGTAATGTTCTCTTGTGAAACAAATACTATTGCCAATGGAATAATTGAAGAAGGAGAGTTGACTTTTATACCCTGATTTTCTTTACTTTAAAGAGTCTCAAAGTGTCCTGCAATTGCCTACCCTTCCCCTCCCTGCAGCAGGCACCTTGTGAGGTGGGTGGGGCTGAGAGAGTTCTGAGGGAACTGTGACTGGCCCAAGGTCACCCAGCTGGCTTTAGGTGAAGGAGTGGGGAATCCAATTCCATTCTCCATATTAGAGTCTGTCACACTTAACCACTACACCACAGTGACAATAGCTGTCAGTAGATGGCACTAGAGCTAAAATTCTTCTAACTGTTCATTTGATGAATCTGAGTCCTGTGTCCGTGTATATATCTGATACTCACTGAGCATACAAGGACTCTTTCAGAATTGTTGTGTTTGTCCACGCTACATTTTGATAGCTTTTATAGGTGCCTTGTGAGCCTGGACAGATGAACAATAAATAAATAAAGGTGCAGAAATATTTGTCTGGATTTTGTCTGCTAGCCCCTTAAAGCCCCCAAAGCTGCTGTTTTGCCTGTCTAACTTTTGTCTGAAACCCATTTACTGTCTAAACTGAGGGGGAAACATTTTGGAAGAAATAAGCTGTGAAAGCTGATTATGTAAGAACTAGTAAGATGGAGCAGGAGGGAAAAAATGCCATGAACTAAATTTGGAATGTGGGTAGAAGTTGAAATAATGGCATGGCAAAAGGCTAGATGTAAAGGGGCCATTTTTCAAAACAGCCTAAGCTCTTAATCCTCCTTATATTTATTTAGAAATAAGCTTCATGGTAAGGAAATGGGGCTTATTTCTAGAGATATGTTTAGGATTGGACTATGAGTTCTTGAGAGTTGCTGTTTGGTCACAGTAAGTCTGGCACAACCAGCAGAGACTCTTCTAATGGCATCCCTAATGAAATTGTTAGCAGAGTCCGTCAGAACATATGACCCAGTTGTCCAGGATTCTGGGCAGGGAGCCAGTTTGGTGTAGTGTTTAAGTGCGCGGACTCTTACCTGGGAGAACCGAGTTTGATTCCCCACTCCTCCACTTGCACCTGCTGCAATGGCCTTGGGTCAGCCATAGCTCTCGCAGAGGTTGTCCTTGAAAGGGTGGCTGCTGTGAGAGTCCTCTCAGCATCTCACAGGGTGTTTGTTGTGGGGGAGGAAGATAAAGGAGATTGTGAGCCACTCTGAGTGGAGGGCAGAATATAAACCTAATGTCGTCGTCTTCTTTTGGTGCTTGCTTGGGCTATTGGCTAGCCTGAGTTCCCATCATCTTTGGAAAAACAAACAAAAACAAGTAAGGCCTGTGTTCCAGAATACAACTTTCCCACTGCTCTCTGTCCCCCACACCAACCATATTTCTCTTTATTTATTTATTTATTTATTTATTACATTAAGCTTATATCCCGCCCCCTCTTAAGTCATGCAAGCTTCCAAAAGGAAGCCTCTTTTGAGTAGTCACATTCAGCTAGGCTTCCCACCCCCCTCCCTCCTGCCCTGGCGGGGGACCCCCAAATTTGCAGCCTCCTCCCCCCATTTGCAGCCTCCTCCCCCGCTCTCCAAAAATCCAGAAGCGGGGGGGGGGTAGGGGGGGGAAATGGCGCCAATTTTAGTTCCACTCTTCCTTATTGAGTTTCCCAGTTAGGTTCTTCTGCTTTCTGAGGCTGCTTCTCGCACCCAGTCAGCTGGCCAGAGGGGGAAGCCCCGCCACCAGAGGATCATGTGCCTTTCTACCTCCGGAGGCTTCAGTCTTCACTTGAAAGGCTTCAACTCTGGTGTGTCTGTGTTGTTGTAAAGAAGCTGGCAGCAACTTGTGAGTAGAGAGGCCGGATTCGCTGGAAACCGGGCGGGTGGGGGAAGGAAAGGGAAACATCTTCATTATTCCCTATGTGGAGATCGCTTTTCATAGGGTATAATGGGGAATTGATCTGGAGGTTTCAGGGGCTCTGGGGGAGCTGTTTTTTGAGGTAGAGGCACCAGATTTTCAGTATAGTATCTAGTGCCTCTCCCCAAACTACCCCCCAAGTTTCAAAACGATTGGACCAGGGGGTCCAATTCTATGAGCCACAAAAGAAGGTGCCCCTATCCTTCATTACTTCCTATGGAAGGAAGACATTTAAAAAAGTGTGCTGTCCCTTTAAATGTGATGGCCAGAACTCTCTTGGAGTTCAGTTATGCTTTTCATACCCTTGTTCCTGGCTCCACCCCCGATGTCTCCTGGCTCCACCCCCAAAGTCTCCTGGCTCCACCCCCAAAGTCCCCAGATATTTCTTGAATTGGACTTGGCAACCCTACATTAAGAACATAAGAACATAAGAGAAGCCATGTTAGATCAGGCAATGGCCCATCCAGTCCGACACTCTGTGTCACACAGTGGCAATTTTATATATATATATATATACACACACACACACACACACACTGTGGCTAATAGCCACTGATGGACCTCTGCTCCATATTTTTATCTAAACCCCTCTTGAAGGTGGCTATGCTTGTGGCCGCCACCACCTCCTGTAGCAGTGAATTCCACATGTTAATCACCCTTTGGGTGAAGAAGTACTTCCTTTTTATCCGTTTTAACCCGACTGCTCAGCAATTTCATTGAATGCCCACGAGTTCTTGTATTGTGAGAAAGGGAGAAAAGTACTTCTTTCTCTATTTTCTCCATCCCATGCATTATCTTGTAAACCTCTATCATGTTACCCCGCAGTCGACGTTTCTCCAAGCTAAAGAGTCCCAAGCGTTTCAACCTTTCTTCATAGGGAAAGTGTTCCAGCCCTTTAATCATTCTAGTTGCCCTTTTCTGGACTTTCTCCAATGCTATAATATCCTTTTTGAGGTGCGGCGACCAGAACTGCACACAGTACTCCAAATGAGACAGCACCATCAATTTATACAGGGGCATTATGATACTGGCTGATTTGTTTTCAATTCCCTTCCTAATAATTCCCAGCATGGCGTTGGCCTTTTTTATTGCAATCGCACACTGTCGTGACGTTTTCAGTGAGTTATCTACCACGACCCCAAGATCTCTCTCTTGGTCAGTCTCTGCCAATTCACACCCCATCAACTTGTATTTGTAGCTGGGATTCTTGGCCCCAATGTGCATTACTTTGCACTTGGCCACATTGAACTGCATCTGCCACGTTGAAGCCCACTCACCCAGCCTCAACAGATCCCTTTGGAGTGCCTCACAATCCTCTCTGGTTCTCACCACCCTGAACAATTTAGTGTCATCTGCAAACTTGGCCATTTCACTGCTTACTCCCAATTCCAAATCATTTATGAACAAGTTAAAGAGCATGGGACCCAGTACTGAGCCCTGTGACACCCCACTGCTTACTGTCCTCCACTTAAAAGGCTGTTCTTACAGGACCTATTGTAAGCTCCAGGAGGATTGGCTATATCAAGGCTGTGTGGCCTAATATGCAAAGGAGTTCCTGCTACAAAAAAAGCCCAGACACTTGCCTTGAAAACCCCTTGCTTGGGTTGCCATGTCAGCTGTGACTTGACAGCACTTTATACAGACACATATAATATTCCACTGTGTTAGATCTCTTCAGCGCCGCTGCCTCCTCCCCTCCCCTCCTTTGGCTTGTTTGCCTGTCTCTAGTTCCATGACTAGTCTTGTACATCTTGACTGTAATATCTGATTTTGAAAACTCCAAAGTTTAAATTTTGTGTCCCTTTCTTACATTTAAGTCATGTTTTCACATTTCAAACATGCTGTATTCTAGTTTATATGAAGTCTATGAAAGACTTTTGCCAGTATTCACAAATAAGAGCTCAGATGTCTGAGGCACTTAGGGAGGCAGTCTTTGTAGGAGGACCCAAGGTAACTCAAGCCCAGAATCCAAGACCAAAGTTTAAGCTTTGCAACTCCAAATCATATTCTTATCCCTCCCCCAAAGCCTTGGTTTACACCAAGAGGTGTTGCCCTGATTGTATGAGTGGAGTTAAAGCTCTTTTTAAAAGAACTTGTTATGTCAAGGAGGGTGGGAGATATGTAGCTTTATGAATTAGAGGCTATAGAATGATTCTTTGTATTTTTGCAAAGTTCAAATGAGCTTGAGGACTTTGCAGAACCCTAAAGCAGTTGTTTGATTTTTCTTTGCAGCCCAGCAGCTGGATGTTCTTCCTCCTTACAGCAACCTTTTTGTTACTGACTTGTTCAAAATCTGTGCCAATGGCTTGAAAAGGGAACACATTGACATCAGCAAGGAAGGGTTGTGTGTGTTCTAAACAAACCAACATTTCAAGGAGATAGGTTTTCTCCTCTCTTCTTCACCCTTGGGGCAATGTACTCAACATTTGTAATCTTATCTAGTTCATCTGCTGCTGATTTTTCTGACAATAAAAGCACTGGTACCTTTTTTTTTTTTACAAAAAAGGTCTTAATCTTGGGTGCTCCACCTCCCAAAGAAGTAGAAAAACTTCACATGGAAGTTGTGCAGTAAATTCATAAGGTGCCTCTGTAAGCAGATGTGCAGTGTTTCAAACTGGGTATTTGTGGCAGGTTTAACGGTGGGTTTGTCAGCCTTTTAGAAGATTTTATTGGACTTCAAGAATAGTTTAACCATTCGTTAAATTTCCTACAAGCCATGAGGGAGAACTGCTTTAAAGACCAAATTATTAATTTTCTTAGAATAAGTTAAATTCCTGTTTGAAATATTTTATTATTTTCCTGTGTTCTGTGTAGCTCTGCTAGGCATTTTGAATATTGATAAGTCCTCAAAGAATGTTGTCCAGGATGCTCTTTATTAAGAGTAGCCACTGTAGTTATCGCTGTATCCAAATCACACAGAATCAAAATGCAAAAAATGCCAAGACATAAAATCCCATCCCTCAACTTCAAAGCTGGAACTTTAAATCCAGGCTGTGACGCACCATAACCAGTGACCTAAGTGCACGCTCACAAGGTTGTACACTTGCATTGTGTTCCATTGAAGTAAACTGGCTTAGGAATGTACAACTCTGCATAGGATTTGATCGTCAGAATTTTTCTTGAGTAAGGGGCTACTGAGATAAACTGGCTGGCCTGATTGAAGGGCCAAAATACAATAACAGATACATGCCATGTATAATATGTTTCCAACCTTGTCTTTAATTGTCCAATTCTATGGATGTTCTAAAAAAAAAAGTCTCAAATAAATTAAATCTCAACTTGGAAGAACAACTAATTTATGATGTCACAAAGGCAGGGTTTTCAGAGCCATTCTTTTTGCTGCAGTCCTTTATTGACATAAATTCCTGGGACTGCATGCAGGCTGACTCAAAATAGGTAGTCTGTTGACTTCACTCAGTTATTGATCAGAAAGCCTCAGATAAATGTAGGCATCTTTATGTTTGTTTTTAGCGTTTCATGAGAAAAGGATAATATCTGAAACTACTCTTTGACTGGACAGATAAATAATAGCAATTGACATTATTGCCTGTACTTAATCCTTTCATTTATTAGGAAGTAACTACTAAAAGTCAAATGTCATCTTTTGCTTTAAATAATAAATATTTGCCATATAATTAGCTTAATTTAAATTAAATTTACTTTCAGTGCTTGATAACACACATGCAGTACACTTAGGGTGTAATATTCATCTGACAGCAAAATTTACTGTGTTTTGATTTGATATCAACAACACCATGAATCATATTAGTTTAGCTGGTTTAGCTCCTCAGATGTGATTGTGGATTTTAGTTTCTTGTGCATTGTTCCAGTTTGAATTTGCTACTCGTGGCTAAAACAGGTTCTATTTTAGATGGGATTTCAGCCATCCATGCATATATCTGTACTGCCCTGCCTTTGAAATTCCCTGTGTTAGTGTAAACTGCTTGACTTAATCTTTATTTTTTTATTTTTCAATTCATATCCCCCCTCCCCCCCTACGTGCAAGCAGGGTCAGGGTCGCAACAGTAATACTACAAAACCATTAAAATAGTTATAGGGTTTCCAAGAGCCCCCAGTCCCAGCTGGGCTTCCCCTGATTTTGGGGGTCCTTCCAGCCAGCTGGCCCATGTGGGAAGCCCCATCTCTGGCCACCCCTACTGCAAGATTGAAAGGGCCCTCCAACGGACCAGCAGGAACAGGTGGCCAGTGATCAGCTGGATAGCTCTTTAAATCTTGCAGAAGGGAGAGAAGTGGCTGTGCAATGCCAAGCTGTGAATTCACGTCTTGGCATGCTGGAGTGTGCGCCCCTGCTTCTTCCCAGCAGTATTTAAAAGGTCTCTTTAAATGCTTTTGGGAAGAAGCAGGGCCATGTACCTGCACTCCAAGGCTCAGAGTGCAGGCATGGGTGTATGGCTCCCCTCCCCCCAAGCTTCTTCCCAACATTATTTAAATAGACTCTTTAAATGCTGTTGGGAAGAGCAGAGGGGTGTGTGTATCAATCCTGAACATGATGACATAACTTTTGTGTGATGTCATTGCATTGGGGATGTCCCCACCCCCTCCAGTAACACCCCCCCCAAGTCCCCCACCAGGGGCCTGAAGGGATCTGGCAACCCTAGTTATAATGATAAATATTTATGTCAATAAAGTTACTGACTATAATGATAAATAATTAAAACAGGTGGCTCAATAAGTTAGAGAGTAGAGCAGCCCTAAACAAATGGAAGCTGCTAGGCCTAGGATTGCCAATCCCCAAGTGGGGACAGGGGATTCCCCTGGTTTGGAAACCTTCCCCCCGCTTCAGGGTCATCAGAAAGTGGAGGGGAGGGGAGGGAAATGTCTGCTGGGAACTCTGTTATTCCCTATGGAGATTTATTCCCATAGAAAATCATGGAGAATTGATCTGTGAGTATCAGGGGGTCTGGGGGGGCTGTTTTTTGGGGTAGAGGCACCAGATTTTCAGTATAGCATCTAGTGCCTCTCCCCAAGTTTCAAAAGGATTGGGCCAGGGGGTCCAATTCTATGAGCCCCAAAAGAAGGTGCCGTTATCCTTCATTATTTCCTATGGAAGGAAGAAATTGAAAAGGTGTGCCGTCCCTTTAAATGTGATGGCCAGAACTCCCTTTGGCGTTCAATTATGCTTGTCACAGCCTTGATCTTGGCTCCATCCCCAAAGTCTTCTGGCTCCACCCCCAAAATTCCCAGATATTTCTTGAATTGGATTTGGCAACCCTAACTAGGCCATAAACCAAATGGAGATCTTATTAGTATGAGCTGTATACTGTTGGAAAACTTCAGCAAGGGAGGCCTAATAATTGAGTGCCTGCTGCCTCAACTGAAGGCCCGGTGGAATAGCTCCATTTCAATTCAAATTCAATTCATACCAAATAAACTCACTCTGAGAAATATGCCCAAATGTGTCATTCAGGAATTTAATGTTAGTACTTATCTCACTTTTTATTCAGAGATACACAATTAAGCATGTAATGAAGATTTCCTCCCATGGAAGTGGTTCTTACACAGACAGAACAGCAATTTAAGATCCAATCTAGATTGTCTATCAATTACATGGGCGCTAAAGCTTATACCCAGAATTAAACTTTGTTCGACTTAAAGGTGCCACTGGACTCAAACTGTATTCTATTGCTTCAGATTAACATGGCTACCCACCTGAATCTATCAATTGCAAAGTTACCTCAATCTTTCTTCAAGCTCTTCAAGCTCCAAACATGTTTCTTATCCTTGTCCCAGAGGTTGTCCTTGAAAGGGCAGCTGCTGTGAGAGCCCTCTCAGCCCCACCCACCTCACAGGGTGTCTGTTGTGGGGGGAGAAGATAAAGGAGATTTTAAGCTGCTATGAGTCTCTGATTCAGAGAGAAGGGCGGGGTATAAATCTGCAATTCTTCCTCTTCTTCTGTCCTCCATTTTTTCCCTCAGAGCAACCCTCCAAGGCACATTTTACTGAGCAACATGGAAGGGCAGGAATAAGAATCCCAGTTAGATCAGTGCCATAAAATATAGACATTTCCATTTAACACTTTTTCAAACCCTTCATGAGCAATTACTTAGTTCATTGGGATGCTAAGGATATGTTCCCCATAAAGCCGTCGTTATAGTAAAATTCATCTTGGTACATCACCAGTGCACATATTATTATTAAATATTGCCTCATGATATGTGCAGCACAGATAAGTCAGTCAGTGGTGAAAAATTATCCTGCTCAATTGAGCAGGCTCTGAAATGAAGAGCCAGCTCTGTTTCCTAGGGCACAAGATGCTACTTAACCTTGAATTAAGGTGATGCAACAAATGTCAAGCTCTAATGGGGATTCAAATAGCTTTTGAGATGGTTCTCTTTCCAGAGAGCAAACCAGCTATCTACAGATGCCAGGTGGGACCTGGGGATCCTTCAGAATCATGGCTCATATCTAGACTAGAGAGACCAGTTCCCCTGGAGAAAATGGATGTTTCTGCCCAGTGTGGAGCCAAAGTGACTACTATGAGTCTCCCTCCTCTATTTTGCCTCACAACAGCCTTGAGAGATAGGTTGGGCCATCTCAAGGCAATCCCTTCCTGACAGGGCCGGCTCACCCACTAGGCAAACTAGGCGGTTGCCTAGGGCGTCGGGATAGTGGGGGTGCCAAATTGGGTTTCCCCCCCACAATGTCCCAGGCAAGGGCCTAGTTTGCTTGTCTCCACCCCCGCTTGCCGCCCCTCCTTTCCCTTCCCCCACCGCGCTGCATCCCACCCCCCGGTTCCGCACCGAGGCGCCCACCCACCCCCTCCTCCCTTCCCTTCACCACCCCACGCAATCACAGCGCACTGCACAGGGGCCTAGTGGTGCTTCATCCCACCCCCATGTCACGTGCTCCATCCCACCCACCCCCTCCTCCTTCCTTCCTTCCCGTCGCCGCCTGTGTGATCACAGTGCTGCGCTGGGACTCTGCGAGCCCCGATGCAGTGTGCAGCTTATCTTTAGAAGAATGGGCTTCTAAAGATAAGATACATGCTGCGTCAGGGCTTGCAGGGCCCTGGCACAGCGATCACGTGGGCAGCGATGGACGGGAAGGGAAGGGGGGAGGAGAAGGGAAGGGGGAAGAAGGGGGTTGGTGGGCACTTCGGCTCGGCACGGGGGGGATGGAGCGCGGCACTGCAATGCAGCGCCATGAAGGGGGCGGCAGGAGGTCCACCTGCCTAGGGCGCCATGCACCCACGGGCCGGCGCTGCTCCCTGAATCTCTGCTGGGTAGGGTTGCCAGGTCTGACTCTGGAAATATCTGAGAACTTTGGAGGCAGAGCCAGGAGCAAGGCTGTGACAAGCGTGACTGAACTCCAAAGGGATTTCTGCCCATCACAATTAAAGGGACCACATTCCTTTTGAATGCCTTCCTTCCCTTCGAAATAATGGAAGATGGAAGCTCCTTCTTTTGAGGCTCATAGAACTGGACCAATCTTTTTGAAACTTGGTGAGTTTTTTGAAGGGAGGCACCAGATGCTATGCTGAAAATTTGGTGCCTCTACCTCAAAAAACAGCCTCCCACAGAGCCCCAGATACCTATAGATTGATTCTCCATTATACCCTATGGGGACTAGTGTCCACAGGGTATAATGGAGTCAGTGGACATCCCTTCTGTGCTTTCTGATAACCCTGAAGCAGGGGGAGGCCCTCCAAACCAGGGTATCCCTTGTCCCCAACTGGGGATTGGCAACCTTACTGCTGGGTGATCTTGGGCTAGTCACACACACTTAGCCTATGCTACCTTACAGGGTTGTTATGGGGATAAAATAAAGGAAAGAAAGAATGATGAAAGTTGGGTCATCCCTGGGGAGAAAGTTTGGATATAAATGAAATAAATAAGACTGAATTGTTCATTTCATTGCATGACATTTACCAGTATTAAATGTTGCCAAGCGAACTACAGATCTCAAAATGAAGTTAATTCATTTTGCATCCTAGCTTTATTTTAAATTAGTGTGAAACCTGTGCTTTGCTATGGTATTTAAATACCTTTAATCCAGTTATAATACTTGTGAGTGTATAATTTTTGGGGTGTTTTAGGAAGGGTGCTTTGTTTTTGGAATTGATTTTGTAATATAATAGCAGTAGGAAAAAGGCCAATTGCAGAGGGAAATACAACAGGTTCTAGAAAGAGGCTCTGGGTGACTGTACCTCCTACCCTTGCTGCCTTCCCACCCACTCACCCAAGTGAAGGTATTCACTCCCCCCAGGGCAGCCATTTTCTGTGGGGGAATTGTTCTGACTTCATCTTTCTGTCTCCTCCCCCCTCTGCAGCCACTACCTAGGAAAAATACATTTCTTTATCCACAGTGTGGATGAAAGCAGCTTACATCATTCTCCTCTCCCCTTTTTGATCTGCACAACAACCCTGTAAAGTAGGTTAGGCTAAAAGTCTGACTTTTTCAAAATCACACCGTGGACCAAAGCAGGAGGGAAGTGGCCTCAGCAGGGTATAATGACACAGAGTCTACCCTGCAAAGCAGTCATTTTCTCCAGGGGAGCTGATCTCTGCCATCTAGAGAGCAGTTGTAATTCTGAGTGATCTCCAGCCCAGACCTGGAGAGTGGCAACAATGTTTTCCCAGGAGGAAGTGGCTGGTTTGGAGGGTGGGGTATATGGCATTGTACCTGTCTGGGGTCCCACCGCTCCTCAAACCCCTCCCTTTCCAGGTTCCACACCTCAAACCTCCAGGAATTCCCCAACTTGGAATTGGCAACCCTGTCTCCTTTGCAGCTAACTATCAGCCAGCCAACCATGGTTTGGACTGGGCATTGATGAGTCAGTCAGGATATCTGTTCAGTTGTCTGAAGTCTCTGTTAAATGATTTTCACCTCAGAATACAGAGCTCCATAATTGAACAATCAGAGAGAAGAGTGTGTAAGCAGGCAATAGCCTACTCCGGGGGTGTCGAACTCATTTGTTACAAGGGCCGTATCTGACACAAATGGGATTTTGTGGGGCCGGGTCATGTGTTCATAAAATGTAATACCAGGTAATGGAGATATAAACTTTAAAAAGGATATAGACAAACACAATTAAAGATATTAATTTTTTAACTTAAAATATAAACATGCTTGAAAGTCTTGCAATATTTTGCTTAAAATGGAAAGGTGGAATAGTGGGATTTGGCAATGCAATTTTTAAAATAAAACATTGTAAAAAAGCACAAGGATCACAGCAGAAACTAAAAATATAAAATGCTCTGTCTAGGAAAATAATGAAATGGCTGGGCATTGCAAGCTCTCCCCCTCCACAAGTCTACTCAGATTGGCAATGGCTCTCCAGTGTAATATCCCACTTTGGCTGTGTGTTCCCTACTCACTAGGCACCAGGTCTCAGATCCATTCAGCAGAGACAAGCTGGATCAAAGCATCAACGCTTTATTTGCAAGGACACAATTCCAGGAAACAACAGCTTCAGCTGGCAGTAGGAATGCTGAGAAGTGATGCACATTGCAGTCCAGACAAAGTTGCAAGGAAAACGTGGAATGTATTTTCCATCGAGGTCTCTGGGCTCAGAGGGCTCAGAGACCTTAATGGAAAATCTACTCTCCATTTTATGCTTCCTGCTGCAGCTGACAAAGACAAGGCAGAAAGAGCAGGGAACTTCAGTAGCCTCAGAGCTTCAAAGGGTGAGGATAGGAGTGGGGGAGGGGGGAAGAGCTCAGTGGGCCTGATTAAAGCCCTGGGCAGGCTAGTTCTGGCGCATGGCCCAGACATTTGACACCTCTTCTTTACTCCATTTACAAAAACACATTTTATCTCTTTTCACTCCCTTAAGGGTGGAATTTCTAAAAATCACTTCAGAGTGGCCACTTACGTCATAGAAGGAATGCAGTCTTCAGATTTTGGGTTTTTAGGTCTAGGGGTTTGGGCTGGGTGTTGATGAGTCAGTCAGTAAGGGTGTGCATTCAGTTTGGCTGAACTGAATAAAACCCCAAATAACAGCTGATTTGGCTGTATTCGGCCCCGAATACAGCTAAATCAGATTCTCTAATGTTATTTAGGGGCCGAATATGGCTGTCTGAATACCGCCTAATCAGTATTTGGTGGTACTCAGCTCCATTATACCCTATGAGATTTTGAAGTCAGTGGCAAAAGAGGGTATAATGAACGGCAGCTGGAGGGAAGGGGGTTTGAGAGAGAGTCCCCAGAATTGCTGGGCTGCAGGGGCCTCTTCCTCACAGAACTCCCAAGTTTCAAAAAACTGGACAGGGGGGTCCAATTCTTGGGGCACCCAAAGAGACCCATTTCTCCCTATAGTGAGGAAAAAACAATCAGTGACTTGGGGTGGGGGAGGGGGTTGAGGGAGAGGCACCAAATTTGCAGGGCAGCTTCAGGTACATCTCCCCACCAGAACCCCCATGTTCCAGAAAGATTGGACCAGGGGTTCCTATCACAGGGGCACTCAAAGAGGGTCATTGTTCCCTATGATGGGAAAAATTACTCCAGGCAGCAGATAGATTCTCCTAGAAAATCTTTGCAGTGGAAAGTCAACTGTGGTGAGGGTGCTTGCTTGCAAGGAGCATAGCAGTGCTATGTGTCCAGCAGAACAAGGTCAGTGTTAAAGGATTCCCCACAGGTGTTTGTTCTGTGGGGCTGTGGAACTGCTTTGCATGCAGAAATTCCATGCCCCATCTCTGCTGCTTGGCACTAATGCATTCAATACACTGGTTCTGTGCTGAAGTTATTTTTTCATTTGTTTACTGTGTTTCCATGATGCAAATTTATATCCGAGGCTGTTATTTAATGTTGCAATCAAAACAGATCAGCAGAGTTTCCATGAAGGTGACTGAAATAATCCTGTACTTATGCTTTTTCAAGTTCAGCGAGGTATCCAGAACTCTTTTATTATAATTCAGTGTATTCAATATGCACATAAATAGCATCACAGCTCATTTGAGCAGGTAAGAAAACAAAAAGCCTCAAGCAATGCAGCAGAAAAGCAATCTACGTCTTTACTATAAGACACAGTCATTTTTTTTAAAAGCAGTCTCTAATGATTATGTTAATAGCATGATAAAAAGGAATCCTTTAAATGGTTTTTTGTGTTGCTGCTTATTCAACCTTCTCCATATTGATGTTGACATTAAAGCTATTACAGGCTGTAGGCGACGAAGTATAGATTCCGCCTTGCTTTATTTTTATTATCCACTGTGACGTCTAATAGCCAAAGGCATTTAAGTGGCACAAAACTGTTTTGAATTAACAAAATCTCCCATTCTTTGTGAAATTCTTCCTGTGGCACTTAACGTTCACTGCAAAAGCATGTAGCGTGAAAACATGGACATACTTTAAAAAACAAGTGGTCTTTTGTGTTATGACCACTGCTGGCAAAAAAAAAAGGAGCAATAATGGTGGCTTTTGAACATGTTCTTTGTCATTATTCAAATTCACATGAAATGTTTCAGCTATGATCATCTACCTGATCCTAAATAGTACGTAACTTTATTTTATTCTAATATAGCATCTATGCCAGCTGTCCTGCATGACTACGCAAAATATGGCCATCTTTATTTATTGTATGTTCTTATATAGCTCCTGCATATCCTTTCAGAGCATCAGTAGCTTTAAGGAGTATTTTTGGGTTTGATCTAGGGAAAAACACCCAGCTTTGTCCTTAGCTTGCTTGGAACAGCATTTCCTTTAGGGGTTGCCAGGTCACCCCATGGCTGCTGGTGGAGGATGGGGAGGTGAGGGAACACCTGAAGATTTGGGAGTGGAGCCAAGGGAGAACAGGGACCTCAGTGGGGTATAATGCAGTAAAGGCTACCCTCCAAAGCAGTCGTTTTCTCCAGAGGAACTGATCTCTGCAGTCTGGAGATGAGCTGTAATTCTAGGGGATCCCTAGGTCCCCTAAAATTACAGCTGGCAGCTGACATCTCTTATTGCTTTAGGAAACCAAGTAAGAAGAGAATGCCACTATGAGGCAGGCAATACCGAAATGTCCCTTTTTTCAGAATGGTGGGGTACTTCAACACTAAAATAGGGTGTTTCCAGGGGGCTGGTAGGATTACTGTTAGTTACACATGAAGCAGCCTTATTCTGAGTCATAGCATTGGTCTACCAGGGTTCATATTGTTTACTCTAGCAGGCAAGGGTTCTCCACAGTCTCAGGTATAGCTGCTACTCGATTCTTTTAGCTAAAGATACCTTCTGCATGCAGAGCAAGTGCTCCACAACTGAACTACATGCTTGGCACGGTATAGCAAGAAAATACTTAGACCATAGGTGTCAAACTCATTTGTTATGAGGGGCAGATCTGACATAATGCCAACTTGTTGGGCTGGGCCATGCATGCCATAAAATGTAGCATGAGGTTGTGGAGATATAAGCTTTATAAAGGTGATTTCAGATGCTGAATGATAATAGCAAGTAAATGAAAATAGCAGGCTTGATTGGACTAGGTGTGATATGCTGAGGGGTAGACTTGGAGATACCAGCATTGGTAATGAGACAAAAAACCTAGGTCTCAATTCTGTCCAGGAAGATTAAGTCCAAGAGGATGCAAAGAATAAATGGATGCAAGTCTAACATTAGAAACCACAACATTCAGTTGCTGACCTAAGAGTGGCAGTGCTCTTACCAAGGAATTTCAAAGGGAGATTATTAGAGAGACTGCTGAGTTGCAGTTGATAATGAAGCTCAAAACAATGCATCCTCCTGGACTGAACTGAGAGCTAGTTTTCCTGCCTTGTTATCAATGCGTGCTATTATCATTTGGCATCTGAAATCAGTTCACTCTCCAAGATACAAGGACTAATTCATGTTCTAATTCCTAATGAGAGTCTTTTTGAAAGAAAATAAATCCAGAGAGGAACAGAGAAATCCAGTCTTGTTTTTTAAACCAGCTTTTCGGAATAAGCCAAAATAATTTCCTCAATGTATGTTGTTCTTTTCTGAAGAATCTACCTACCCTCCCTCCTTCCCTCCCTCTGAAGAAATGTGCTTGCATACAAAAGCTTATACCTGGAATAAAACACAGCTATGGCTGTGAAGCAGCCATAGGACTCTCTTTCCTCCCCTCCACTTCCTTCCCGAAAGAGGAGGAACAGCCCTGGAGAAGGAAGTAGAAGCTGTGTGTGTGTGTGTGTGTTTGTGTGTGTGTGAGAGAGAGTGAGAGTAAGAGGCTTGTCTTAATATCTCTCCCATTTGAAGCAGGAAGTATCCATGGAACTTCCTGTGTGTCTATGAGTGCATGAGAGAGAGGGGAGAGGCAGGCAGGCAGGAAGCAAAGAGTCACTGAGGAAGCTGGGAAAAAAGAAAGCTATGGTGTGGCTGCAGTAGTAGCCCTGAGAAAGGAAGTAGAAGAAGAAATTTGCTTGAGTGCTGGATATGAGCCTTGTATGGGCCAGATGCATCCCATGGGCTGCATGTTTGACACCCTGCCTTAGACATTAATTAGAACTTCTCATATGCACGCGGTCTGCCCCAATGAGATGGCGATGAATAAAAAAATCCTAGTGTTGTATGTTTCTCACGGCCATGCATGTGGAGAAAAATTTCTAAGGTCCCTGTCACTCTTGGGGGGACCATTTCTCCCCAGATTGCTTTCACAAAACAAGGCTGCAATCCTATACATATTTATTTAGAAGTAGTTGGAATGGACAAAATCTACTAAATATGCATAGGATTGGCATGAATATGTACTTTAATGTGGTTCAAACCTGGTTTCCTGTTTCCAGACAATTTTTTCTTTCTTTCTGCTGAACTGATTTGCCAGAGAAATAACCTTAAAGGCCCCACATAGCTCATGCAATACATTCCCTTTGGTGTGGCTTGTTGTTTGGCATCATTCATTGTTAAAAATGATAGTTTTTTAACCTTTTCTTTTATATCCCATGACATTCAGAAACAAAAGCTCCATTGAAAAGAAAGCAAAGTCTAAAAAAGTATTTGATTTTGATTATAATTATAAACCCCAAGTTCCTAGGGCAATAATCTAGGAACAAAAGTTCATTTTTATAAACTTCCTCCCCTTTGAATAACATCTGTCTCACTTGATGTCTGGTATGTTCTTCTGCTGATGCGTGCAGCTACTCAGTGACTGACTTCGACTTGATCAGGCCTCAATGGCAAGATTTTTTCCCTTCATTTTTAAATTTCTCTACTAGTGTATATAAAGTTTATTTTCATTTTCTTAAATGGGGTCATCCAATTTTGTTGTACAAAGTATAGGCAAGGAATCACATGCTGGTTTGAAGATATAGAACTTGGTTATAAATAAGACTATGCTTCCAGTGCTAGGAATCTTTTTTTAAAAACATTAAAGAAATGTAAAAAATTATTTAAAAACAAATGTCCTTATTCAGCTATAGGCTCTGATTAAATGGCATGCAAGCATACTTAATCTTTTATGTTTTTTAAAAGGGGGCTACTTCCTATTATTTTAATGTACTTTTGTTGAAGTGTTTTCCAAAAACACCAGATATGAATATGTGAGGCATGAATTTTAGTGCAAGTAACAAAGCAAATTGATACTCATGGCCACTTTGTTTACAATACTCAGGGCTTTTTTGTAGCAGGAACTCCTTTGCATTAGGCCACACATCCCTGATGTAGCCAGTCCTCCTGGAGCTTACAGTGCTCTTAGTACAGGGCCTACTGTAAGCTCCAGGGAGATTGGCTACACCAAGGAGATGTGGCCTAATACACAAAGGAGTTCCTGCTACAAAAAAACCCCTGATATGGCTTTTCCTAAATTAACAAATTAAAAATAATAAAAATGAGAAAACTGCACAAAATAGAAATTGTTCCCCAAAAACTTACTGCTATAAATGTCATTGCAGAATCCTTCTAGACTCCATCTTGTCCCTTGTGTTTGTTTAACACCTATACTGGGGGAGATTTGTAAGGATTCTGGAGGAAGCCATCATTGGTATACTTATGTAACCCAACTCTGAACTCTCCTTTTTGGCTGAGTCATGAAAGTCAGTGGATGCTCTGAACCTGTGTCTATATCTGATAATTAGTTGGACAAAAACTGAGATGCAGTTGGATGATAATATTGGGAATTAAGCCGGCATCCAGTTCAGGGCAAGGTGCACTCCATCTGAATGAACAAGTCTGTAGCTTGGGAGTACTATTAAATCCATGTTTACAGGTGGGGGCACAGGTCTGCTGTGTGTTGTGCTGTGCCTTTTCTCAACTTCAAATCCGCTTCAGTCAACATTCCTTGACTGATATGATCTGGGCTCCATTATCCATGCTCTGATCACAGCCAGGCTGAACTACTACAATGTAATTTATGTGATGCTGTTCTGAAGATACTTCTGAAGAGAGCCAGTTTGCTGTAGTGGTTAAGTGTGCAGACTCTTATCTGGGAGAACCAGGTTTGATTCCCCACTCCTCAACTTGCACCTGCTGGCATGGCCTTGGGTCAGCCATAGCTCTGGCAGAGGTTGTCCTTGAAAGGGCAGCTGCTGTGAGAGTCCTCTCAGCCCCACTCACCTCACAGGGTGTCTGTTGTTGGGGAGGGAGATAAAGGAGATTGTGAGCCGCTCTGAGACTCTTGAGTGGAGGGCGGAATATAAATCCAATGACTTCTTCTTTAACTAGTACAGAATACACCAGCAATTTATATTTTGTTTTTCCCAAGGAAGTATTTTGCCAGTATTGAAATATCAGTGCTGTTTACCTATTCGTTTCAAGCCAGTTCTAAGTGTTGATCTACTTGCAGGGCAGCACTGGTCCCAGAAGGGCTTTCCATCAGCTCAGATAGTCATTGGAGTGCCTTTTCATAGTTACTGAAAATAGAGCCTCTTTCTTCAGTGCATAATCATGGAAAGTATGGCCCCTTGTATGTGTAACTCCTTCTCTACATCTGTTCACCAGGCATTTAGCTTTTTCAGTTTTAGCTGCCAGGTTAAAAACAGAACAAAAAAAAAGTCTGTTTTGTCAAATTTTTTGCTTTAGTTTGGTTCATCGATTTTTTTTTTGCTGGCTTTATTTATGCTATTTATAGTCTGTCTTTCTCATTAAAGCAGCTCTAATGGCCCAGCTTCTCCTCCTCCTCCTCCATCTAAGACCATGGAGAGCTGCTGCCAGCCTGAGTAGACAATACTGACTTTGATGGATGTATGATTCACTATAAGGCAGTTTTATTTCATGTCACACTCCCTTTCTATTTATTACACCACTTTCCTGAACCATTCCATTATAATATAGCCCTGTCACCATTATAAAAATGACCTCCTGAACGATTCTGCTTTACATAGTTTGGGAATGAAATAAATCAATGGTGTAGCCTCATTTGTAATACTGTGTACAATTCTTGTCACCACACCTCCAAAAAGATATAGCATCAGGAAAAGTGCAGAAAAGGGCAACTAGAATGATTACAGGGTTGAAACATTTTCCCTATGAAAGTGCTGGGGCTCTTTTGCTTGGAGAAATGTTGAGTGAGGGGTGACATGATAGAGATTTACAAGATTATGCATGGAATAGAAAGGAGTACTTTTCTCCCTTTCTCACAATACAAGAACTCATGGGCAGTCAATGAAATTGCTGAGCAATCATGTTAGAACAGATAAAAGGAAGTATTTCTTTACTCTGATCCAACATGGCTTCTCTTATGTTTTTATGTTCTTGATTCTTTATGAGTAGTTGTTGATCTTGCCTACTTTTAGGGTGGCACCCCTGCTCAGACAAGTGAAGCTATTGTGGTGGAGCATAGGAGGAGAGGCGATCCTACAGTTCAAGGCCATGATGGGTATCATGTCATAACCAGTACCTTGAATTAAATCTGGTAATGGACAGCCAGCCAATGGAGTAACTGTAGAATGGGTGTAATATGTATAGTCTACCTGGCTTCCATGTTGTGTGGAGTTATGATAGGGTATGATGGCTGTTAGGTTAAAGGACCTGATTATTTGGGGTTGCTAATGACCTCAGAGAAAAGTGTCCTGTCCCTTTAGCAGAGGTTTAATAGGATGTTCTTTATCAGGTGCTGCATTAGAAACTTCAGCTTCATGTTTCCTCTATTAAATAAACAGGACACCTTTCTCCAAGTCTAGCAACCCTATAACTACTGTAAGTGGTTTTATACTGTTGTTTTCATTATTATTTTATTTGTTAGCTGCATTAATTGCCTCTGAAACGTTATGCAAAGAGTATCTGTAGCAGGGTCATAGCCAGCAGGGGAAACACAGCAGGTAGTGCCCCCTATTGCACCAGGGGCATCCCCTATCGGAATACCCTCCACAAAGGATTGCACAAAGAAGAGTGGCACTTCACTCATACATGCACTCAGAAAGAAGCTCCATGCCAGCAGCCTGCCACAACTAGGCAAGCAGCTGAGGCCAGGCGAGAAGCGCCAGGCTGCTGCCACTGCAGTCAAGCTGAAGAATCCCCTCCAGTCCAACCTTTGCGAAGCAGGAGTGGGCAACACTCCAGAGAATGTTCCAAGTGGGATGGAGGTGAGACAAAACGAGTGAGTTGGGAGTCGGTGCCCTGATGAACTTGGAAGCCTGCTGCAGAAGACCTAGCATGGCCACATGAACACATGTACACACATGAAGTTGTCTTATACTGAATCAGACCTGTGGTCCATCAAAGTCAGTATTGTCTGCTCAGACTGGCAGCAGCTCTCCAGAGTTTCAGGCAGAGGTCTTTCACATCACCTACTGCTTGTTTGTCCTTTCAACTGGAGATGCCTGGGATTGAACCTAGGACCTTCTGCATGCAAAGCAGATGCTCTACCATTGAGCTATGGCAACCCCCTCCCCAGCTGCCTTAAGTTAATTAATTGAGCTAATTTTATTAGCTCTATTAATTAAATTAGTGCCCCCCAGAAAAATCCCTAGCTATAGGCCTGATCTGTAGGATATAGTTTTTACAGAATTTTCATCTACATCTATCAACCAAGCAGATATGGCCTGTGTCCAGTATTTTGCCATAACTAAAGGACTGGATCCTGCTCCGACTTCAATTCAGTCACACCTCTCTCAACCAACAGAGTAGGCTGAGCAAACCATATCTTGGTTTAACCTTCTTTGTGAAATTTTTGATAGGATAAATGAAATTAGAAAGAATCTGACAGCTGTGGAAAGTCCTGTGTCAGAAATATTTTCCCACCATCATGCATTATTCAGGTCAGCATTTAACTGTTTTTGTCACTTTAAGCACATGTTAAGTGACATTCAAGAAAAAATGCAAATCTGACCATACAGTAGAGATGGATTGTTTTTTGTTCACAGCATGGAAGCAAGAAATAACCTGGAAAGGTCGAGTGCAGAGCAGATTTTCATCATCAGAAGCAATTAACTGTTAATCTGGTTTTAATAGTTGAAGTGTTTTTTATGTAGCGTTATAAAAATAATGGTGGAGTTTATTTTTGTTTTTTACTTAAACTTCATTTCTCAGTTGGTGTCATAGCAGGTCCCATGATGCGTTCCATTTCTAATGTTTCATCTGGGTTAATTGGTGGTAACATAATTACCTCAGTGTAAATTTCCTTATTATTTCCTTCCTGCAAGCCTTCTGGAACCATTAATAAGACTGTTACTCCATATATGAGATCCCCAATCCAATCATCGTGATTGATTAAAGTTCCAGTGATCATTGGACAATACTCATGGCTGTGTGGTTTTACTTCTGAAAGGATGGGGTTTACATCTTGGTAACTCCCTTTGCATTCTGAGGAGCCAGGCATGTACTGGTCTTCCTGGGGGGTGGGGGCACTCAGTGGGAAAAATGTATTGAATGTGCAAAAATGTTTCCTTGTCTCTTACAAGTGAGATAGTAAAAAATCAAAATTCTGTTTGTGACTTGTTCTTTCAGATAATTTTCTTGCTCTGAAATGAAGAAAGTGCTCAAGTAAAAATAGCAGTGAATAATGCAAACAAAGCCAGAATACGCAGGGATATTATCAGAATACACAAGGATGTTATCAGCACATTTTAGATACTCCAGCAAGCACAGCACATATTTTTAGAGTAGAATTCTGCTAACATATGATAATGTTACAAACATCCACTGACGAAGAGAGATCCAGGTGGGTAGCTGTGTTGGTCTGAAGTAACAGAACAAAGTTAAGAGTCCAGTGGCACCTTTAAGACCAACAAAGTTTTATTCTAGGTATTAGCTTTTGTGCGCACACACACTTTGAGAGGCTTGCTCTTGCAAGCTTTCCAGGGTCCTCAGTGAAGTCACACAGTTTCTTAAATTTCCAAAAGTATGCATTGTTGAATGTAATAACTTTAGGGTATAGTTTAGTGTTAACTCGTAGAGGGGAGCAGAATAATGATCAGATACTTTTCCATGAAAGGGAAGGTTTTCTGCCCTGAAGAAAAGTGTCTCAGTCTTCAATTCTGTCCTTATACATATATATATGTATGTAAGCTAAATTCATCAACGTATTAAAATGTATCAGCTTGCTAAATTAATAAATTTTAGTTAATTGATTACAAGTTAAGATGAGAATACCAAATTTCCCTCAGCATTACCCATATGCTACACTCAAGTTTCAGATGACATAAGCTTACAGAACTTTTCAAAATGTTTTATAATCATGTGTATTCATTTAATGATAAATACCAACATGAATGGTATTTTGTTGTTAAATGTTTTAACTAACATTAGTTAGTCAAATAGCTTTAAAATTAAATTGCCCAGAAATAATATTGTTTTTGACACATCTATATCGGGTATCCTCTGTTCTTACCAAAAATAATATAAGGCAAAGTAATTCCCAAGATACTGAACAGAAAGAAGACTTTTGTTGAAATGATTTAAAAATGGTCTTGGTGATTAGTTTTCCCAGTAGGAGCTATTTTATATTGGCCTTCTAGTTAAAACACTTTGCCTGCACCTGTAGAAATTAAAAAGGAAATTACAAAGGATTGTTCTCTGGCAGCCCTGAAGTTTGCATTACCAATTGAATTGTTTGCATTAATGTTAATGTAATCAGAACAGATTCAAGGGATGAAAATAAGTAAAGGGATATTATTATAAAGTGAATCTATGTAAATAGATGTTTTTAACAGATCTGATTTGTGATTAAAACAAACGAAAGAAGAATTTAAGTTAGTATCTGGCTACAAATTAAACATGGAAAAGACAAGAGTTTTACCCTTTAAGATGGGGGGGGGGGGATTTAAGGTGTGTTCCCTAAAGAATAGAATCTCTCAAAAAATCAAATACTTGGGAATCTGTATATCTAAAAATAACAGTCATCATCTTAATAATTTGACCTTATTGATTTCTGAGGTGACAGTGAAAATAGCAATTTGGTTGAAATATTTCTCAGCAAAATTAATATTAGAAAATATAATACTTGTTTACTCTTAGAGAATATTTACTCATTCACCCATGTTCCAATCTGAATCCAAGATAAAGTACTGGTGACAATTACAAAATTTGTTTAAATAGCCTTTAGTTAAAATTAAATTATAAGAGCCCCGTGGCGCAGAGTGGTAAAAATGCAGTGCTGCAGTCGGAGCCCTCTGCTCACAACCTGAGTTCAATCCCAGCAAAAGCTGGTTCAGGTAGCTGGCTCCAGGTTGACACAGCCTTCCATCCTTCCAAGGTTGGTAAAATGAGTACCCAGCTTGCTGGGGGGAAAGTGTAGATGACTGGGGAAGGCAATGGCAAACCACCCCATAAAAGGTCTGCCGTGAAAATGTTGTGAAAGCAACGGCACCCCAGAGTCGAAAATGACTAGTGCTTGCACAGGGGACTACCTTTACCTTTTTAAAAGTAAATTATATGTTGTGGGTGATCTTGTTGTTTCAGTTTCTTAATGTGTAGGTGAGTACAGCACAAAATTCTCCTGAAGACTGACAAAATGCTTCAAAGGGTGTCTTACTTTTGACATCATTTGCCCCACCAAGAATCCAGACACACTTTCTCAGCTGTTGTGTATGATATTTTCTTTATCTTATGACAGATACTTTTGCAATGGATTAAGTTATCCAACATTAGAAATATTTCTATGTACCGGTACTTGATAATCTTAAGGCTTGCTTATTTGATGCAAGGGTATCAAGGTTGTTTTATGCAGGATATTGATTTGAGAGTGCAGAAATCCAAAGTTTTTGTAGTTCCTGTAACCACATGGCTATAGGACAGTGGTGTGATTATGACCCTTTTCAAACTACGACCAATTTTGCACTCACCCTACGCCGCTCTGACGTTCCTCTTTTCAGTGCCATGTCCTTCCAATTTCCCACTATCTGCCCCGGGGCTTCAGCTTGCGTTGCTGTTTTTGCAAGGCAAAGAGAAACCACTAAAAACCAGTTTCTCTTTGCCACGCAAAAATGGTGATGCCAGCTGAAACCTCGGGGCAGATAGTGGGAAATTGGAAGGATGCTACGCTGATAAGAGGAATGTCAGAGCAGCGTAGGGTGAGTGTCAAATTGGTCTACCTTTGTATTCTGTTTTAGTTATTGTTTACTAATGGTTTTTGCTGTCATTTTAGACAGATCTAGTTTAGTAACCAGCTGCAAGCGGAATTTGTCTACCTGTTCATACAAACCTGCTTGCATTGGGTTAGCAAAGTGTGGTTGAGCTGCTTTTGAGGGAACCTGTTTTTTTCTGTTTTCAGCCCCTTTGTTGTAATTCTGAATTGCCGTGGTGTGCAGAGAGTCAATGCGGTGTAGTGCAGGGGTGGCCAACGGTAGCTTTCCAGATGTTTTTTGCCCACAACTCCCATCAGCCCCAGTCATTGGCCATGCTGGCTGGGGCTGATGGGAGTTGTAGGCAAAAACATCTGGAGAGCTACCGTTGGCCACCCCTGATGTAGTGGTTAAGAGCAGTGGATTCTAATCTGGAGAACTGGGTTTGATTTGCCACTCTTCCACATGCAGCCAGCTGGGTGACCTTGGGTCAGTCACAGTTCTCTCAGAGCTGTTCTTTCAAGAGCAGTTCTCTCAGAACTCTCTCAGCCCCACTTCCATCACAGGGGAAGAGAAGAAAAGATTGGATCTATACCTTGCTCTTCACTTGGAGTGTCACAGAGGCTTACAATCTCCTTCCCTTCCTCTCCCAGTTACTCCCAAGCATCTGGCTGCTAATGGGGGCTTGTTAGGAAGTGCCTACAAAAACAAGTTCTGTGTTATATGGAAGCAACAAGTCATTTTGCTAGTCTCAAAGAAAACAGCTCTTCAAACTGCCTCACTCTTGTGACCTTGGACTGGATCTTGGACTTTGATTTCAACTTCATGAACCTCTGAACTCTGAAAGACCCTTGGATCTCCTGACAACATTATCTGGACATCCCCTCTGGTAACAAATCTCTGACTTGTGACTATTAGGACTGGACGCTGGATTCTGTTGTATAGCTCTGCTCATTTCCTGTTCACCTGTCTGACCTGCCTTACGACATGCTATAGTGCTTATCTTAGAACATTTTTTTTTAAGTTAGAGGAAGGGTGGGGGAAAGTGGCACTGTTTGAAATGAATTTGCTGTATGAAACCCCCATCCCCATCGCTTTACTAAAAAATTGGACCAACAACAAATAGCATCCAGTTAAGAACAGAAATGTGAAAAGGGCCAATAAGAATGGTAATGTGAAAAGGACCTATAATGTGAAAGTGAGGATCTGTTATTTGGTTTAGTTGCTAACTTATGACTAGAGTTGCCAACCCTCAGGTGGAACTTGGAGATTTCCTGGAATTACAACTAATCTCCAGACAACAGAGATCAGTTTCCTTGGAGAAAACGTCTTCTCTCCACACAGCCCACCCTCCGCAAGCTCTGCCCTCCAAATTTCCAGGAATTTCCCAAACCAGAGTTGGCATCCGTACTGGGTTGAGGGTTGGTCAGTGGAGAGGTTGTTCATGGACTGCTTTCCAAGCCTTTTGAGAACAGTGTTACAGTTATAAACATTATAACTCACATGTTGGGCTGTTTTGTTTGGGTAGCACAAAATTCATACGGGGCCAAAGACAAACTATAGCTATGGCAAGTGGCCCAGTCATCCTAAATTGTAAGGTGAAATTGTTTATGTAGCAAACAATTACTGTTCTGTACAGCTTACAATGCACAGCCATGCTTTGAACACAACAAGCCATTGTGAGGATCTTGAAGTTCAGAGAGGACCAGCACCATCTTATCAGGAGATTGCAGCATTCTCCAGGAGGAGCGTGCATGGTGAACAAACTTGCTTCGCATTTTTGTTCCTGCAACGTTATCTGAGCAGTTGACATTAAGCAAGTAATCGTACTCCTGAAGAAAAATCCCATTGTCTGCTAGTATGACTGGAACGAAAGCTGAATAGTGAACTGGCCTTAAGCAAACCATCAATCTGACTTTGATAACCCATCACTTTCAAAAGCCCTTTTATGTTTATGAAGAAAAAGCATGACGTCAAAGCCATGGAAAAAAATTAATACCCAAATTTTCAGGCTAAACTTTCATAGCTTCCAAAAAAAGCACCTTCTGTTAGTTTCTCTACATGCATAACTAATTAGTTTAGCTTATTAGAAACCAGGGCAGTTATACCCAAGTTTCTTGTGCCATTTTGAAGATAGCTTGTTTATGGTGCCTCTATGCATGAGCCTTTGAACTGAAATAGCAGAAAATAAACTGCTGCCAAAGTGATTCTCTGGCATTACTTGGAATATATAAATGCCATGCTGGAAATGCTTGAATATAATCATTACCAGGTGAGTTCTCTCACTTGCTACATATTGCAGTATTTCTGTTTGTTTTATAAAAAATATTCTTTGTATTGTATGCAGGGCTTTTTTTCTAGAGGAACATGCACGGCAGAGTTCTGGAACCTTTTCACGGAAACAGAATTCTAAAAAAATAAATAAAATAAAATTAAAAGTTCATGAGTGGCACCCATGTGTTTCTCCTTCATTTCCCTCTTGAGAAGTCCAGCAACTCTTTTTCTGGAAAAAAAGCCCTGATCGTATGACCGTGATATTGTGCCTTGTTACAAATCCTGTAAATCCATAGACTTTAGTAGGGCTATTCCTGTATAACTATGTGTAGTTTAGCTATGACATAGTCTCTCTTCCTTAGCAGTACCTTAAAAAAAAATGTGGTTAAGTTATTAAAGGAATGAAGAGCCTGTTTTAAGGTATTGCTTCACTTTGTCATATGGAGGAAGGCTAAGCTAATAGGGTGAATTAAACTCAGCCCGTTTCAGAGATAGACTTATAGCGGCTAAGCACCAATGTATTCTTAAATGCTGGATGTAATGGTTTAAAGTTAAAGCTTTCTTAGATTGCATTTTTAGTTTTAGATCATGAGATTGGTTAATAATTTTAAATATTTCTTGTGTTCTTCATTCCAGTCATTTGCTGCATTGTTGTTTAAGCACCTCATCCTGTCAGTTTTGCTGATTTCATCAAATGTTCAAGGGGTTTCTTTGGGGAGGGAGTGTTTCTTCATTTAGCGTTTGACTATGAATTTTCATAACACACTCAATTTTTAATCACTGTAGCCTTCAGTATATGATAAAATACTTTTGCTTTTTAAAAAGTGTATTACCTTTTGTCTGAATTTCCCAAATGGCAAACTTGAAAAATTGCATTCATCTGTATGTTATGTGAGAGACAATGACATCAACTTTACAAAATAAATTCTAGAGTAAATTGTAAAAGCTATATTGAAATATGTGCCCAAGAATTGTGGAGTGCAAGAATACTAATAGCTTGCTTCTATTTTATGTATTTGCAGGTGCAGACTCACCTGGAAAACCCTACCAAGTACCACATCCAACAAGCCCAACGCCAACAAGTCAAGCAGTACCTCTCCACCACATTAGCCAACAAGCACGCCAACCAGGCTCTGAGTTTACCATGCCCAAACCAGCCAGGCGATCATGTTATGCCACCCGGCACAGGAAGCAGTGCACCGAATAGTCCAATGGCCATGCTTACTCTTAACTCTAACTGTGAAAAAGAGGTGAGACTGAAGGGGATGTTTTGTGGAGGGGGGTGTATGTTTGCCATAGCTTTGATCATTGCCCAGATGTGCAACTTATTCTCCTGTCAGGTTCATTCATAGCATTGGCTCTAGCATTTAGAAACTTATCCATTTATTATATAGCTTGGGAGGAGGGAGGTGCTGAAGGAATAAGTGGCTGAAGCCATCTGTTTTAATATTTGTTTGCACAGTTTTTTGGGTTTTTTCAATCTGTACACTCTTTTAGTGAGATTATTTAGCTGTTGGGTTTTGGGTTTTTTTAGTACTGTTAGTATATGCAGTGGGGGAGTATGCAACTGACCTTTTAGAGTACAAAACCCTTCTTGTTTCTTTGCTGTGACTTCTCAGGCTAATATTATTATGACTCAGTGTGGAGTTGTATGGCGTTGGTTTTCTCACCAGACTATAGCATTTTGCAGCTGCCTTATTGAGAAGCATAAATAGCCCTGCTGAACCAGATGGTAGATCTTTCCAGCAGTGTCTCAGGGAAGCCCCTAAGAAGTGCATGAAGGCAACAGGTCTTCCCTTGTTGGCCTGTAACAAACACTATTCAGAGGTATACTGCCTCTGACCATGGAGGTTTTAATTAGCTCTTAGGGATGATAGAGCTCCTATTATCCTCCATGAATTTGTCTAATCCTCTTTCAAAATCATATAAGCCTGTGGCTATCACCACTTCTCATGGCAGCAAATCCATCAGATAATAAAGCATGGCGTGAAGAAGTGCTTTTGTTGTCTTTGATGTACTGCCAGTCAGCTTTATTGGATAATCCTGAGTTGTGAAGTTATGAGAAGTGGAAAAAAGAATACCATCTCTCTCTCTCTGAAAACCATGAGTAATCTTATCAACTCATTACATCCCACCTGCCTTAGTTGTCCTTTTTTTTAAGGATCACCAAATGCTTTGCAATTTCTTAATAGGGAAAGCTCTTTAGTCTGTTGGCCGTACTGATTGCCTCCTTCATCCCTTTGTTATTGTTGTTGGTGTTGTTCTAGGCGTTGTTGTTGGTGTTGTTCCTTCCTGAGACGGGGAAACCAGAACTGTAGATAGTTTTCCCCGATGTGGTTGCATAGCTAATATTACATTATTAGACAGTTTATCCTCAGTCCATTTCCAAATAATCCCCCATGTGGGATTTGGCTCTTTCATGGCCTCTGTCCTCAAAAACCTCAAGATCTCTTTCCTGGAAAGTTGCAGGGAGTTCAGCTTACCCTGAGCATATAGTTGAAACTCTTATCTTTTATTATGTAGGTTTTATCTTGTTCCAGTGAGAATACTTGCATTTAAACTGCTTGTTTAAAGATTTTTAGCTTAATATATTAAAAGCAAAATACTTTGAAAGTGTTATCATACTGCAGTCATATTTGTGCACAGAAGCTCAGTATGATAGTTTGCCGTATTGTTTTGTTTGCAGTCTGGGACGCTGATGGCTCAATGCCCGTGGAAGCCAGTGGGTCCACAAGGTGCCTGTTGCATTTGGTAGTTTTGTGTAGTTATGCCATCACATACTAATAGATATCTGCACATTCATAGCATTGGCGCTTCTTGACTCCAGACCAGAAGTGGTTAAAAAGAAGTAGTATTCTATGTGTTACAGGAAATTGGAGGCTGCCATGCATGCTTAAACTACAGCTCAGTGTGTAATCCCATTTCCACACCCATTGGTTTTAATTAAAAAACACACATTTTAAATAGTCTGTTGCTGCCATCTATTATGCTGACTGTCTGCACTAAAGACTGCTCAGTTACTTAATTATGTCTTCATGAATTATCCTGAATTTTCATTTAGATTGTGAGACTGAGCAACAGTTGATGAGGATGTTTTTTTGTTATTGTTAAAGCAATATATACCCTTGGTATGTTTGAACAAAAGAAAGCAGTGAGCACGATAAGGAGAAACTGAGCAAAGAGGATTTAAGATGAGCACTGAGCATGAAATCAACATTAATGGTTTTGGTAGTAAAGTTTGGTGATGTAAGGACTGAGCAAATCAATCAATGTATGACCAGTTAACACTGTGTTGCATTTGGCTTAGAAAACTGTTGCTTTATAGAAGATAGGTCAGTCAAGAACCCGCTGCTTGAAGAAGAGGTACTGCCACATTTGAAACATTCTTTGAGGTGGTTCTAGTCAAGTGTGTTGTGCTCACAAACATATGCCCATTTTTTTTTTAAGTACCGCACTGAGTACAACGCCCATGTGCATATTTTTATTTATTTATTGTGCAGAACAGTTTGAAACACATGTGAATGCTGATCAGGATGAAACAAAGTCCCTGTTCACATGAATTATAAAGGAGAGCAGCACAAAAAAAAAAAGTGTCCTTCATATGCAATGGGTGTGTGCGTGTGTGTGTATTCCTCCTTGCCCAATCAGAGTATGTATAGCCTGTTTCAAAAATGAACAGAAAATAATCCCTTGACTTTATCTACTGCAAAAGTTGGTAAAATGAGTTTAGTCTGATGCAAATTCTGGAAGAGATTGGGATTTATTTTGCTGCATGCAACAATGAATTCTGTAGGTATCATCTGTAAGTAGTAAAATAGCTCCCACTGCAACTTCTTTATATTTAATTATGTATTTGATTAATTGATTGTGTATTTACTTATCTTCCTTAGTTGGAAAGTCAAAGTTTTGCCACCTCTGTCATTAATTAGTGTCGGCATGACAGTAGTTCCTTGTAAGCATGACCCCCTTAAGCACTTTTTCTCCGTTTCTCCTTTTTTATTTTTTGTTTTTGTTTTTACAGGGGTTCTATAAATTTGAAGACCAAAGCAACAGGGCAGAGACAGAATGCCAGGCTTTGAATACACATTCTCGAGCATCGTGCATGCAGGTACTTCCTCACAAAAAAAGTAAAAGTTCCTGATTTTAATTTTAGCAAGAGACAGTACATATATGTGGGCACATATATCATTCTTATTTCTGGAATATTCTTTCACACATTAGGTTTTTAAGTGTACCCCTGATAACCCCCTCTGTTTATGGATCTTCCAGAGTATGAGTTTTGGGTTTAGAACTGAACAGTGCAATCCTAGGCAGCATTCCATCTGTGTAAGGCCATGTAGTTTCAATTGCACTATGCCAGGGGTGGCCAACGGTAGCTCTCCAGTTGTTTTTTTTTGCCTACAACTCCCATCAGCCCCAGCCATTGGTCATGCTGGCTGGGGCTGATGGGAGTTGTAGGCAAAAACATCTGGAGAGTTACCGTTGGCCACCCCTGCACTATGTCATAATATATAGAACTGGATGCTAACTCACTTTAGACTTAAAATTAACCATCTTTCCGAAAGAAGAGCAGGAGAAATAGGTGTGGAAACAGTGTGTGTGAAAAGATAAGCAATGGGGTAAAAAAACAAAGAAACTTTGGAGATGTCTGAGGAGACCAGGAATTGGCAGAAGCTTAAACATCAGAAAGTTCTAGAGACTAGGGTTTAAATGCACAAATCCTGAGGATTTGCTAGCAGTTCCCTATGTGCATTGGTTATTTGGAAGTGGAGACAGCCCTTCCATTGTATAACTGGAATATGCACTGGATATATAGGTGATCCGCATGCACCCTGGAGCTCTCATATGCATGTGAAGCTTCTGAATTTGGTTGATTGAGTTATGACTGACTGAACAAAAGGTATCTGAATAGGTTTATGTTCTTTCATTGTAATGTGCTGGGGATAATAGTTTTTCATGTGTTTATGAAGTCAATGCCGTTCACCAAACTGAGGTGCCAGATCTCAAAAAATTAAAGCTGTGTTTTCCTCTGATCAAACTCCATCTGTTGGAAAGTGCCTCTTCTCCCCGCCTTCAGTAAAAATTTGTGTCTTTAAAAAATATATCCCATACAAACCCATAGCCTTTTAGGTTCCAGTGAGGGCATATCTGTAGAATTATAGAGTTGGAAGGGACCTCTAGGGTCATCTAGTCCAACCCCTGCATAATGCAGGAAACTCACAAACACTGCCCCCTAAATTCAGAGGATCTTCAGTGTTGTCAGATCACCATCTAGCCTCTGTTTAAAAACCTCCAAGGAAGGAGAGCCCACCACCTCCTGAGAAAGCCTGTTCCACTGAGGAATCGCTCTAACGGTCAGGAAGTTCTTCCTAATGTTGAGCCGGAATCTCTTTTGATTTAATTTCAACCCATTGGTTCTGGTCTTACCTTCCGTGGCCACAGAAAACAATTCCACACCATCCTCTATATGACAGCCCTTCAATTACTTGAAGATGGTGATCATATCACCTCTCAGCCGCCTCCTCTCCAGGCTAAACATCCCCAGCTCCTTCAACCTTTCCTCATAGGACTTGGTCTCCAGACCCCTCACTATCTTTGTCGCCCTCCTCTGGACCCATTCCAGTTTGTCTATATCCTTCTTAAAATGCGGTGCCCAAAACTGAACACAATACTCCAGATGAGGTCTTACCAGAGCAGAGTAAAGCGATACCATCACATCACATGATCTGGACACTATACTTCTGTTGATACAGCCCAAAATTGCATTTGCCTTTTTAGTCACCGCATCACACTGTTGACTCATGTTCAGTGTATGATCCACTGAGACCCCTAGATCCTTTGCACACATACTACTGCTAAGACAAGTCTCTCCTATCCTATAACTATGCATGGGATTTTTCTTACCCTATTGGAGAACTTTACATTTATCCCTGTTAAAATTCATTTTATTGATTTTAGCCCAATTTTCCAGCCTGTCAAGGTCATCCTGTATCCTGTTTCTGTCTTCTTCTGTGTTTGCAACTCCTCCCAATTTCATATCATCTGCAAATTCAATAAGCATTCCTTCATCCAAATAATTGATAAAGATGTTGAACAAAACAGGCCCCAGGACAGATCCTTGAGGCACTCCACTTGTCACTCCTCTCCAAGAGGATGAGGAACCATTCACAAGCACTCTTTGGGTGCGATTTGTCAATCAGTTGCAGATCCACCTAACGGTAACAGGATCCAAACCAAATTTTACCAACTTGTCAACAAGGATAGTATGTGGAACCTTATCAAAAGCCTCACTGAAATCAAGATAAACGATGTCTACAATATTCCCCTGATCCAGCAAGGTAGTTACTTTCTCAAAAAAAGAGATCAGGTTAGTCTGACATGACTGTGTTCCAGTCTTTCATGCCCTTCTCCCCAAATCATGAAAACAGTAGTTTTGAGAAGGTTTTGATCATTCTTGCAGCAATGCCCTTCCTATTCATAGACCTGCTGATCAAGATTCGTTGGTTGGCAGTTAAACTGGTTTGAAATCAGTTTAAATTTGTAGTGGGAACATGCAGTAAGACTGAGTGTACCTGCTTGGGGCATTTGTGATGAGAATACACATTGTTTCAACACACCAATCATTGGGAATTGCAGTGCTATGCTTACCTGCTCTTCAAATGTGAAGAACTGTGATAGTAACACAGGGCATCTGTAGGTTCTTTCAGTTTTTTGTTGGGGTGTCGAATTCCTCCCATGTTTCTATTTTATTAGTAAAGAACTGGGTGTGTGGGAAGGCTTATAAGTGAGCACACATAGGTCTGAGGGCTTGGGAGTGGATATTGGTGTGGCAGAGGTAAAGGCATGGGATGCACTCATTCCTAGCATAGGGAGGTTCTCTATCACATCACAATATAGAGCAATACATGTGCTCCTGAAGCAGAACTCTATGCCGTAGTTGCTATTGCTCTTATTGAATCTGTCTCCCTGAATTATGTAGTACTCAGTGCCACTAAGCTACAAGGGGAATGGATAAAGATCTGGGCATGTTGTCTTTTCTACACGTGTGCTGATTTATAGTCTTTTTCATGTGTTATGTTTGAAGGTATCCAACCTAATGTGCCAGGATCATCTGATACCTGCAGTCCTCCTGAACCACCATTTTGTCTGAATGATGCACTGTGTGTCTTCAGTTCTAAAAATACTATTCAAATTAAAAGAACACCATACTTATTTTCAGCTCTGAATACACATGGTGCCATATTCAGACCAAATGGGAACTGCTTGTATCAAAGATGTCCCAAGTTGTGCATGCACCTGGTACACACAGTTGGACACCCCCAATGCTTAGAAAGGACTAATAGCCAGGGCTTTTCTGAGCAGGAATGCACAGGAACACAGTTCCAGCTGGCTTGGTGTCAAGGGGTGTGGCCTAGTATGCAAATGAGGTCCTGCTGAGCTTTTTCTACAAAAAGCCCTGTATGAAACAATGGTGATGTCAGGGGGTGTGGCCTAAGATGCTAATGAGTTCCTTCTGGGCTTTTTCTACAAAAAAGGCCCTGCTAATAACACAGTTCAATCTAACTTGTTCCAACCATGTTTTAACTGCTTTTACAGATGGATGATGTCATTGATGACATTATCAGTTTGGAATCCAGTTACAATGAAGAAATCTTTGGTTTGATGGATCCTGCTCTACAAATGGCAAATACGGTACATAGATTTACAACAAGGGCTTTTTTTTTTAATTAGAAGGGGGGGGGTTGTTTGTTTTCCTGTTGACTTAATATCTGATTTTCAGAATACCCTGTCCCTGGCACTATAATTTATTAAAAATGATGGCCAAACTGTGGCTCGGGAGCCACATGTGTCTCTTTCACACATATTGTGTGGCTCTCAAAGCCCCCACCACCCTGCCAGCCAGCTTGGAGAAGGCATTTGTCTCTTTAAATCTCTGCTTCAAGCCAAGCTAGCTGGCAGCCTGGAGAATGCATTTAAAGTTAAAGTTGCTTTCTTTTCACCCCCTCCCACCCTTACCCTCCCCATCTATTTTCCTTCCTTCCTTCTTGTGACTCTCAAACATCTGATATTCATGTCTCGTGGCTCTCAAACCTCTGATGTTTATTCTATGTGGCTCTTACATTAAGCAAGTTTGGCCACCCCTGGTCTACCGTATTTTACTGGTTGAGTTTCTATCATAAATATTACCTAAGCATACATATTAATGCTGCCCAGTTTAAGAGAAAAAAATATTTTATATAATGATCATATATTTCTGGTCTAACAGAATTTGATTTTGTCCTTGCCATTGGTCTCTGTGTACTCAGAGGGCCAGTTCCTCTCTCTCTCTCTCCTTCTGGATTCACAACCTTTTGAGAGTCTATACTCTTGGCCCTTCTGACAGCTGTGCACTTTTCTTGATCCATTATTCTGGTATAGCCTGGATTTGGGAGATACAGAGGAAAACATGTTAAATATGTTTGGGCTGTTGAACAGAATGTATTTCCCAATGATTTCAGGAGTAAATTCTGTTGAGTACTTCTTACAGCTGCTGGGCAATGCCAGTTTTTTACTTTCCCACCTCTGAAAAATGCAAGCCTAACATTCTTCCCTGCATTGCTAAGTACCCAAGGCTATTGGAGTACCCAAGGCTATTGGTCTTGGGTGACTTCAATGTTCATGCCGATGATGCGACCTCCAGTCAGGCGATGGACCTGGTATCATCCATGGCGACACTGGGACTCTCCCAAGTTGTTACAACGCCCACTCATCAGGCAGGGCACATGTTAGACCTGGTCTTCGCGGCGGGAGTTTTAGTGAACGATATTACTGCTAGAGCAGTGCCATGGTCGGATCACTATGCCCTTAAGGCTCGGGTGGATATGCCACCCCAAACCTGTTTAGGCGGAGAGCGTTATTTTAGCTCGCCCGCGGAGCCTGATGGACCCGGAACGGTTCCTGACGGCTCTGCGGGATCCCGGGCCCCCTGGCGATTCCTTGGATGATCTGGTGGAGTCCTGGAATGATAGACTCGCCAGAGCCATCGAAGAAATCGCATCTAGGCGTCCTCTGCGCCCTCGTTTGAAGTCGACACCCTGGTATAACCAGGGGTTGTGACAACTAAAATGGGAACTCAGACGATTAGAGAGGCAATGGCGGCGTACTCGAGACGAAGAGACTCAAACATCTTATAGAGAGATTATGAAGTCCTATGAGGTGGCAATCAAAACCGCAAAGAGAACATACTTTGCGGCTGAGATTGCGTCCGCAACATCGCGCCCAGCACAACTATTTAATATAATTCGGAGCTTAACAACGCTGCCTCAGGGCAGACCAAATTTTAAAGAATTGGAGATTGGCTGATTGCGGCACATAGGGTCAAGAGCCTGGGGGTACTACTGGAGCCTTCCTTAACAATGGAGGCCCAGATAGCAGCCACTGCCAAGTCCGCATTTTTCCATCTTAGGCGGGCAAGGCAGCTGGCTCCCTTCCTGGAGCGCGACGATCTAGCAACGGTGATCCATGCAACGGTCACCTCGAGGTTGGACTACTGCAATGCCCTCTACATGGGGCTGCCCCTGTGCCGAACTTGGAAATTGCAGCTGGTGCAGAACGCCGCCGCCCGGTTGTTATTGGGGCTCCCAAGACGGGAGCACATCCAGCCGGGACTCCAGGCTCTGCACTGGCTGCCAATACTCTACCGAGTTCGGTACAAGGTGCTGGTCATTACCTTTAAAGCCCTATATGGCCTAGGACCTGCCTACCTGAGGGACTGTCTTTTCCCACACGTTCCCCGGAGAGTACTGAGATCGGGAACTCAAAATCTGCTGGTTGTCCCCGGGCCAAAGGAAGCCCGTTTGAAAACTACAAGGGACAGGGCCTTCTCCGTAATGGCCCCTTCCTGGTGGAACCAGTTGCCGGAAGAGGTAAAGGCCCTGCGGGACCTTGCTCAATTCCGCAGGGCCTGTAAGACAGCCCTCTTCCGGCTGGCCCACAACTAACAGGCACTGAACTTGAACTGAGTGTAGCTGTAAGATCGCTGTATGGTTTAATGTTTATGTATATAACTGTGATAAATGTCTAGATTTTAACTACGTAAATTATGAAATATTAACTTTTTATGTTTAATTTTATATTCTATGCTAGTTTTATATGTTAGTTTTTTACATGTTGTAAGCCGCCCTGAGCCACCTGGTGGGAAGGGTGGGATATAAATTCCAAATAAATAAATAAATAAATAAATAGGAATTCCTTTCTCATTTTTTAAAATGTAGTGATTATTTTCTTATTCTCTTTTTAAAAAGAAATGTATCTTTGATTTCTGTTTGTAGTTTTCTGTTACATCACGTGGTGGTGCTTTATAAGCCTCTTTGTAGCTTCAGCCCTTGCAGGTTTTGTGATGTCACACACAGGGTGGTACTCTAACTGGAGAATAGGAAGGTTTGGCAAGACATTGCATACTTCTGAACATATACAGACTAAAACTGTGAAATTTTGCAGAAGCTCCCTTGCTGGTCCTCCTTTCTTCAAATTTCTCTTTCAATTCAAAGCAGACTCCAGATTCTAAAGAGGAAAGGGCATGGATTGTGGGATTTAAGGGAGAAATTGGGTAAAAAGAAATTAAGAAAATTTCTTTTAACGAATTTATCCTTGCCGTGATGTCATATTGAAGAGACTGGCTCCATGCATGATCAGTAGAGAAAATAGGACTATACTGCAGAGTAATGCTAAGTCTCCGTAAGTTTATCCACTTAAGCATCCAAAAGTCATCCTATAATCTCCTTTAAAAATAAAATCCAGACACTGCATCAACAAGTAAATGAAACTTGCTTTGGAAGAGCAATGCCTGTCTCTCTATAAAATACTTTTTTCATGCTCATTCTTAAAATTTGCAGCTTCTAACAAAGGTATATTTTAAAAATCCAGCAGAGGAAGTAATTGGCCTGAAGCCTATAAATAGTTCTTCAGAGCAAACAATGATTCTGTTGTTCTGTTGCAAAGGTTTAGGCCCTATTCGCTACAGTGGTAACTGTGCTCCAATTCAAGTATTTGCAAAGAATGGTGAAAGATTGTTTCTATGAAAAGCATGAATTGTGATGCTGTAAATTTCTGTAGTGGACCTTTTCCTCCCTAGGAAAGGTCACAAGTAAAACGTGTTTGATCTAAATTGGCATAGAATGGCATACACATTGCTAAAAACCAGTTCTTGCTTTCTGAGTTTTACAGTATGTATTACCACTTAAAAAAAATAACAGATGACTATTTCCATAACAAAGTGTATCGTGCCATGTTGTTATTGTTCAATATCTTACTTAAGCAGTGTTTTGAAGAAGACAGATTTCTACTTTGATAATTTTGCTTATGATATTTTCAAAGATTACTGAACACAGTTTAATTTTTCCTTTACAAACATGCATATCAATAATAATAATAGTAATAATAATAGTTTGTCTATATCCCCAAACCCAACAGTAAATAAAGCAAACTTTTCAATCACACCAAACTCTTCATTAGACTAGATGAACTCAAGTTTTAAAAGATACAGCTATAAAAGGGGCTGAGATGAATTTATGAATCAATGGCTACCAATCAAGGTTACGAAAAGTGAACCTCTTCATGCTTAGACGGTAAACCTCTGAACACCAGAGCTAGGAGGTCTGGTCTTCATAGGCCTGGCCTTTACTCCAAATGGGGCTTTTCCATCATAGGCCACCATACTCTTTTCTCCCGTGATTGATTTTGCTGTCTCTCTAAACATCCAATTTAATGACAAAGACCAAGGAACTATAAAACTTACTACTTTGTGATACTTTATTTGGTCCTAATGAAAATATTGAGTTTCTGAGGTCGTTTTCGCACTCACCTTCCGCCAGCACGACCCCCCTCTTCACCGCGCAGGATCTGCGTGGATTTCGCACTAAACGCTGCGGAGCAGCCAGAAAAGCCGGAAGCTCCCGGCGCAAAAGCCGCTCAAACTGAAACCGCCAAAAAGCAGTTTGGCGTTTGCGCGGCTTTTGCGACGGGAGCTTCCGGCTTTTCTGGCTGCTCCGCAGCGTTTAGTGCGAAATCCGCGCAGATCCTGCGCTGTGAAGAGGGGGGTTGCGCCGGCGGAAGGTGAGTGCGAAAACGACCTATATTTGTGTGTGTGTGTGTGACACAAAAACCCAACACAACTATCTATTTTAAATCTATGAATAATGTGCATTCTTTTACATAGAACTGCATTTGCAAGTGTGAAGTGATCTAAACGTGGTGGTGGGTGCCTTGACGTCCTGTTTCAAGAAATTCTGGTTGGAATGCAGGAAATAATCCATCTCCTCTTTCATCCTTTCCCAGCTACCCGTCTCTGGTAATCTGGTAGACCTCTATGGCAATCAAGGCATGCCTCCTCCAGGACTCAACATCAGCAATTCTTGTCCTGCTAACCTTCCTAATATAAAAAGGGAACTTACGGGTAAGAATACTATTTTTAGTATCCGCCCCCCCCCCCCCAATCACGCATATTCACCCTGCTGTTCATACTTAAGTGTGTCTTGGATAATTGCAGTATGTGCTGGTAGAATGCTGCATGTAGCTGCTTCAGTCATGAAGTGTTCACTCTGTGTCTGCATATGTGTAAAGTATGGTTGCCAACTCTGGCTTGGTAAATTCCTGGAGATTTGTGCGGTAGTGCCTGGGTAGGGTGGAGCTTGGGGAGGGGAGAGAGCTCAGCAGGAATAGAATCCCATAAAGTTCTCCCTCTGAAGCTCCCACTGCCTGCAGAGGACCCAATCTTTATAGTCAGGAGATCAGTCATAATTCCAGGAGATCTCCAGGTGCCTCCTGAGTTGCCAAACATTGTACAGAGACAGAATACGCCAGGGTATTTTTTTGTAAGCTCTTGGAGGATTGGCTACATCAGGGGTGTGTGGCCTAATATGCAAAGGAGCTCCTGCTAGAATTCCATCCCTGGAATACACTCATTATTAGAAAGGTCAATGTCTGGTGTACAAAGAAGAAGAGAAGAAGTAATCCTGTACCAGATTACACAAAGAGGTATATAAATTCTATAGAATTGCAGATGGGTATGCATTTTAAGCTGTATCAGCCAATAAAGTAGACTCCAGTGGTACCTAAAAAATTAGCCGGATGTATTTCAGCATAAGCTTTCGTGAGCCAGAGCTTATTTCGTCCGATGCATTGAACCCCATACCTGGTCTAGTAAGATACTAGTCTACTTTTATTCAGGGGGCTTATTCCCAAGAAGAACTATTGCATCCTCATTCTACTTGCAGGGAATTTGAAGCTCATTAATCTCATGTACACAGTGTGGCTTGTTCCTGACATCTGGTCCTAAAATTTTAATAGATGGTCAGTAGGGTCTCAGACAAGGGCTGTGAAGCCCTAAGTGCAAACCCCTGGTGAGCCATGAGCCTTGAGCTTGCTGATCATGGAAGGGCCATTTTCTTTCTGCTTGACCTTCCTAATAGAGTGGCTGGGATGATAAAACAGAGGAGCAAAGGACTACATAAAATGCTCTGAGTTCCTGGTAAGAAGGGTGGGATTAAAAAACATGTTAGATTAACTGTTTAGGATTGCACTGTAAAGGGACGGCAGGTTGCCTTGCCTCTTTTCAAATTCCCTCTGCGGCAGGCAGGATCCTCTGAAAACTGGTTTCTGCCTGCTACTGAGGGAATTTTAAAAGAGGTGGGGCAACTCACCATCTCCAGGCATCTTGTGTGAAATCCAGCAGAAGCTGTGTGGGAAAAGGAACAACGAGACTGCAACAAGGTGAGTGGGGAATTGGTCTCAGATTACCACTAATAAACTGGTACTTCTTCTAAAAGATACTTCCCATTGTATTTTGTTTTGGAGGGCAGCATTGTTGGTCTGCAGTAGAACAACTAGATTCAAGTCCAGTAAGCACCTTAACTGACAAAGAGAGCTTTGACTTTCGAAAGTGGATAACTCTCCCCTCCCCCCCAAAAAATCTTGTGCTGCTGACCTGGAATCTATGGTGCTGCTGACTTGAAATCTAGACATTATTTTGGAATTTGCAGTTGTCCATTTCTGGGGAAGGTGACTTCTGGAAGTGCCTTGAAACTTGTAAGCTTTCTCAGATAGTATAGAAACCACCTGGGTATCAACTGGCCTGTCTTAAGCTTTTATATTGTTGAGTGAATAGGATATTATTACTTGTTACTGCTGCTTAAAGAAAATTATTGTGGGTAATAGGGACAATGCTAGCATCTTAAGTTAAGTATCTTTAGCTTTTTGAAAGTTTAGGCTTCAAATTCAATGATAATGTAGCCTGGAATGCAATTTACATCCTACTCTGAAGCATAGGGTTGCTAGCTTCAGGTTGAGAAACTCCAGAGGATTTGGGGGTGGAGCCTGGGGAAGACAGGGATCTCAGTGAAATACAATGGCATAGGATTGCTATTCCCCCCCCCACCAGTTATGGTTGCTATCTTCGGGTTGGGAATCTCCTGGGGGTTTGGGGGTGGAGCCTGGGGAGGATAGGGATCTCAGTGAGGTACAATGGCATAGAGTCCACTCTCTGAAGCATCCATTTTCTCCAGGGGTACTGATCTCTGTAGGTTGGAGATGAACTGTAATTCTAGGGGATTTTTAAGTCCCACCCCGAGACTTGTATCCCTACAATTATCCTTGTACCTCTACACATATACACCCTGCAAGATTCTTCACAGCAAATATCTGTAGATAGGAGATAGTTTTCATCAAGTGTGCGTGTTAAAATATCATTAATCAGAGATTGTGAAATGTTTTTAGTTTGCTGATATTGATTGCCTTTCTTACACTTCCTTAATTCTAACTACTTTGTTAACATGCTCAGCATGTGTATTTCCCACAGAGTCTGAGGCAAGAGCACTGGCCAAAGAGAGACAAAAGAAAGATAACCACAATTTGAGTAAGTCTCGTGTTTCTACTTCTGATTATATTTAACTGAGACTTGACAGCAGCCAGAGGTTTGACATGGTAGATGCAATTTTACTTCACAGTCCTCCTTGAAATCAGGGAACCTGTGCCAGAAGGAATAGCTGTAGTCTGCTGTGTCTGTTTGGCAATGCTTGAGCAGGTGTAGATTAATTGGTTTGTATTCTAAATAAGTTTGGTCAACAAAGGCTTGGGGGGAGGGATTTCCAAATGCAGGTCTCAAAAACAGGTGACAACACTGCCCTTTAAAAAAAAAAAAGGGATACTTTTTGAAGTATCACTGGGTAATCCATTCATTCCCTTAGATCACTCTCTCCTTTTTTATTTATATCAGATGTTACTTGACTGAACTTTCGCTCCCTTCTTTCTGAAAGACTGGTGGGATTAGCTTCACACAAAATAAACCTTGGCCACCATCAGTACATGTCATGAAAATTAGGGTATTTCTCCCACTCACAGAAAGCCCAATTTGGTACGGCCATTTTTTTAAAAAAATAATAAGCTACATTTAACAATGTGGGTCTTTAAATGGGGGCTGTGGTTTAGCAAGTGTAAAGTACCTTAGCAAAATATAGCTAGATCTTGTCTATTTGGTGTTATGAATTAAAAGCATTTTTTTTGTCAATTCATCTATAAGGTTTAAAGGATACCTTGTAGTGCCTTTCCTATTTTTAGAGGGAAGAGTGAGGATTATCTAATTGATAGGCAGAACTTGCTACTGGCTTCTAGTGGGGAGTGCTGCTTGCCAATGGATGATGTGGTTCCACTTTTTGATTATTCTTGTGTCATAATTAAACGGTGCAATTTAAAGAGTTGCAATAGAAACAGGGTTCCTTCTCCATCCCCTCATTTGTGTTCTTTCTATGGCTCTGCCAAACGGGTTTTGTGGACAAGCAAGCATGCATCAACTATGCAATTTTTTTAAAATAGTCATTGCAGGACTTTTGTATTTGCAAAAACTGTGTGACATTTATGTTTCCTGATTGATAATTTGTATTGATTTCTTAAAAGTTGAACGAAGAAGGCGATTCAATATTAATGATCGTATAAAAGAACTGGGCACTTTGATACCCAAATCGAATGACCCGTAAGTACAGTCACATCAGATAATGAATTATTATATGTGGGTAAATTTCTTTGTAAAATCAGTCAATATTCTTCCTACTGAATTTAAGCTAAGCTTTCAGATATTCATGTAGGATAGAATAAGTTTAAGCCAATTACATTGTTAGGACTTCGACTACTTTTTTCTCCATAGTAAAATATTTGGTCCCATTTTACAACACAGTGAATGAATTCTAGTGCAGGTCTCTAGAGAGGTGGCATATCACTTTTTTTAATAAGTAAGTAAATAGTCTTGGATCCCACAGGAGCTCTTTTGCAAAGAAGAGGCATGCTTGTTGATGATACTCTCAGTTCTGTTCCTGGGATCCCCTGTCTCCAAAGAGCAGTTTTGGAGAGAATGTAAAAATGTCTACTCTGCAGATGGAAATCCTTTTTATCAGCAGAAATGTTCAGTGAGATCCATGATCTAGATTTATATTTCTCATGGGTGCAAGGAAATAGCAAAATGAAGATCCATAATATTGCTGCCTTTTTATTTATTTTAAACACAGAGTAGCATGAAGGTAGAATAGCATGTGTCTGGAGGTAGACAGTGTATATCACTGGAACACAAAGTGTGTTATGGGAGATAATATTACCAAAAATAGTTGAGTTCTTCACTGTTGCATATAATATCAGTTGTCCTGCATTTATAGCACTATAGTGTTGAATAAGTCTTTGCATCCAGTCTATGTCAATGGCTGAGGAAGTGGGTGGAGTGCATAATGTCATGAAGTTATGACATGGGATATTCACCATAGGGAAGGTGAGGAACGGAAAGAGACATGGCTGCCATTTCAACCTCACTCCAGAGTAATTAATAACAAGGTGGTCTGCTGTAACAAGCCCTCCTGGTTTGTAGAGTAGAGTGTTTGTGAACTTACACTGGGGGAAACCTGGAACACCTGATCACTTCCAAAGGAAACTGACCTTCCACTTAAATGTGTTGCCCATCTCCACTCATAACATATCAATAGCAAGAGTATTGTACTTTTTTAATGCAAACCTGTTTAAATTGGCAAGGAGTATATGAAAATCATCAAGATTTAAGTATAATGCTGGGCAAATTTATACAGCAAACTAGAATACTTAAGGGAGATCCCACTCTCCCTTTTTAAAACCAGTGAGCTGATAGCTTTGGAGGTCAATGAGGGTTACAGGGGCTTAGTTTCTTGAAAAGGGCAGACAAAACGGAGCATTTTTAAGCAGAACTCAAGGGTTTGATTGTTTTCTGTATTTACACATGGTGCCATAGAGTTTCTTCTGTAAGCCACCAGAAAAATAAGTTAACTAGCTGCTCCCCCTAGTGTAATGAAGCTGTTATTTTTTTTAAAAAAAATTATACAGAAACAAAAAAAAATATTAAATTTAGTTATTGTATCATAAATAGGTTTCCCTCCCCCGGTATTCTTTAAAATAAATTGCATGGTTTATATTGATCTTGCAGGGACATGCGCTGGAATAAGGGAACTATTTTAAAGGCCTCCGTGGACTACATCCGTAAGCTCCAAAGAGAACAGCAGCGAACAAAAGAACTAGAAAACAGACAAAAGAAACTGGAGCATGCGAACAGGCACCTTTTGCTCAGAATACAGGTTTGTTGATTGACGTGTGTATACAGTGGAGCAGCATATATGGTGTTTTCTATAGAAATCTGTCTAGAAAACAATTGGGCGATCATGATAATTCTCTAGCCCTCTTGACCTAAAGTAGTGAAATGTTTTTACATACATAGTGAAGTGTTTTAACATATGTAGAAATTAATGAAGTCCTTGTCTGATTGGGTGACAGAGATGGATACACAGGGAGACATTTATAGCAATAGTGAGATTTGAAATCAACTTGATTTGAAATCAAATCGTTGAGAATCCTAGGAAAATGCTCCAAAAGTAAATCTCTTTTCCTGTCCCTCAAAAGTTCTAAATGAAATTAGGAAAAGGTTGTGCAGGTACATAAAATATATTTTAATCTTAAATCAATTTGTAGTTTTACAGAGTGATTCTGTGTTGCGCCTGCACCTCAGTGGCCAGCCACTGCGTAACTATGGTGGCTGTAGTCCATTCTCTATGGGGAGAAGGTATGCGGTGGCCAGCAGACGAAGTCAGTGGTTTCACAGTGTTTTCTGAGCGTCCATAGCAACCATGCCACTGCGGTCAGTGGAGGCTGTGTGGAGGCAATGGCACTATGGTGAACAAGGCTGCCAATGAGGGGCCATGTGGCAAAGGGTGGAATCAGTTTCAGGCAGGGGGCAGAGAGGGGCAAGAGTTCTGTTTGTTGTCAACAGCACACACTCCACTCCCTTAGAGGGACCAACTCCGTCAGCAGATACAGGCACCTGATAGTGGGGAAGGGTTTGAGCTGTCTGCCCCACAGGTATCTGCAGCTGCTTCAATGCCCTCACAGAGCACAGAATCCCCAAAAGGCAGAAGGGAATGGGATAAGGTCATTTCCATCCTATGCATTTACTCACCAGAGGGTGCACTTCCCAGCAGCCCAGCCATCTTGCTGAGGGTACTCTTGCACCACTCCTGCCAGATGTGGGGAATGCAGCACCACCCTCAAATCCCCCAATTCCATCCTCAATGGAGCAAAGGTCTGGACTGCAATGACCATCATTCCATTCTGGGCTCTGTCATTCCAGTCCCAGAGCTTTCAGTGTCCAGGGAATGGCATTCCAAATCCATTCTGCATTCATCATTACCATGTGTAGTGATATAGTACTAATCTAATGTATTGCAATGGAAACCATGCAAGTCATTTGGCATTCCTGGCTGCCAGTATGTGCAGTGGGCATGCCCCCCCATCCCATGCCCCTCCAAAATCATCATCTGCCTACAGCATTGGCTCCCCACCCCCCAGCCATTGACTCCGGGGACCCTCGTGATCCCCTGCCCCCTCAGTGTTACATTCACAGATGTCTTCCCCCGCCTTCTTAGAGCAGATCCACAGTTATAAACTAGGAGTAGAATCCTGAGGGGACAAAGATGCTATGCAGTCCTGGAGTTTGTCAGACCTAGTTCTAGAGTTCTGCAAGGTTTGTTTCTGTCTTTGCTTCTTCCCACTGTTAGTTTCTTGACATCTCCTGCTTATATTAAGTAGGAAAAAAATTCCTTTCCAAGTCTCTATTGAATGCATGTTAATCCTTGAGAATATTTTCTTAGTTCTGTCTGAGCTGTGCTTTACGTATAGGATTTCAGATTTCAGTGGAGCACATTTTGCATTCCATGCTACATAAAAACTTTCAAGGAAATGAGTCTGATGTTTGCATCTTTAAGACCCTCTTTATCGAGCCCAGTTTCTAGCTCCTCACTGTAGTTCTATCCAATGTTCCCTCTAAGCTGCAGAGTCTTATGAGCAAAAATTCTAGTTTGTGCGTTACTGGCATTAACATTGTGAGCTACTGCATAAATTAGTTTGCTCTAGGACCATTTTTCCTGAGCTTAAACAAAAATGTGTGAGCCGGAGGCTAAAAAATTGTGAACTAGCTCACACTAACTAAGCTTAGAGGGAACACTGGTTCTATCCTATCTAACTTTTGTCCACTTGAGTTCTACAATCCCAAACATTATTTTTGTTTGCTAATTTAGATAGCCTGACTGAATCTAGTTTACTATAAATCTGGGTATCATGAGCTGTACAAATTCATGTTCTGAACTTAATACCTATGGTTTTCACCGGCATCAGTGATCTAAAATATTGTCCAAATTGGAAGTTTTCAAAGGGATAATCTGAGCATCCTTTTGGAGAGCCTTTTGGAGAGCCAGTTTGGTGTAGTGGTCAAGTGTGCGGATTCTTATCTGGGAGAAACGGGTTTGATTCCCCACTCCTCCATTTGCAGCTGCTGGCATGGCCTTGGGTCAGCCATAGCTCTGGCAGAGGTTGTCCTTGAAAGGGCAGCTGCTGTGAGAGCCCTCTCAGCCCCACCTACCTCACAGGGTGTCTGTTGTGGGGGAGGAAGATAAAGGAGATTGTGAACCGCTCTGAGATTCGGAGTGGAGGGTGGGATATAAATCCAATATTATCATCTTTTGAAACTAACCAGGGTCATTAATGTGAAGATCCACAGTGAAGGCCATGGTTCAGTGATAGTTCTTCCATGTGGCATGTTGAGTGTTTTCTAGACCCAGTTTTCAGGTTAGTCAGGACAGCAATAAAGCTTAGCAAGAACAAACTCTTGGTACATACTAGATTATTTCTTAGAAACCTCTAGAATTGAATAGTGTAGCAGGCATGCAAAGGCTCCTTAATGCTGTGTACAGAAGAACCCTAGTGTAAATATAATTCAGTTGGAGCCAACTGAACGTATTCTTTACTTGAAAAATGGTTGTAGATATGGAAGTTGAAACAAAATCCTAGTAGGCTCCAAATACTGTGGGGTTTCTGATTTTTATCCATGATTTCTGTTAAATAAATAAAAGTATGCCTGACTTTCTATATGTATTGGTGTTTTATGGAAGTGCTTTGCACTTTCCATTACATTCCTCAAATTGTTGTTAAACAGGAACCTTCAACTCCACTTGGAATTTCATATTTGGAGAAGTCTGGTGCAGCTTTACTAAAGCACTTAGTTTTATACTTGCTCGTTTCACCTTCCCCATGTCGTATGGTGGATTAAAAGCTACGTTTATATATGTTGATGAAATGTGAGGGTCTGCCAGAAAATGCGAAGTTATTGAATTTCCAGAATTGGTCACTTCTTTATTTTTATGCATTTCTCATTTCATGTGTGCCCTCAAAATAGGAGCTTGAGATGCAGGCTCGAGCACATGGACTTTCCATCGTTCCATCTACGGGCCTTTGCTCACCAGAGATGGTTAACAGGATTATCAAACAAGAGCCTGTCCTTGACAACTGCAGCCAAGAGATTTTACAACATCATCCAGACCTGTCTTGCACAACCACTCTTGACCTTACTGATGGCACGATCAGTTTCAACGATAGCCTGGCCAATGCAACTGAGGCTGCTGCTGGCACTTACACAGTTCCTACAAAAGTAGGGTCCAAACTGGAAGACATCCTGATGGACGATACCCTTTCTCCCGTTGGAGTTACTGACCCGCTTCTCTCTTCAGTATCTCCTGGAGCTTCAAAAGCAAGCAGCCGAAGGAGCAGCGTGAGCATGGAGGACACTGATCATGCCTGTTAGTGGATATAGTTAGGAGAGCGTTTGGTGAATTCCATTGCTTGATGAGTAGCTTAAGTAATTTGATCTGTTTTCTTAATAACTTTCTTTAAATATAAATTTCAGATAGCCCAGTGTATGTGACTTTTGTAATGTTTGAGAGAGACTTGTATATTATTCTATTTTAAAGTATCAATGCTTCCAAAATAGCATACTGCATGTATGAACCAGACTCACCAAGCACTCCAAATGAGTCATGTCTACTTGAAAGCAATAGTGAGATACAAATACAAAGCCGCAAGTCCGTGATCCACTAAAGGTTACCCTCCCATACATCTGTAATGAAATCCATTGACTTGGAAGTGAAATGTAGAGGAATGTAAAGAAACCAAAAAAAGAGTTAGCTTTGTAAACTATTTTTGTGTTTATTTAATAGTGCCTCTGTTTAAATATACAGTACCTGCTAGCCCAATTCAGACTATCCCAAAGCATTATATATGATAAATCTTCACTCATATAAATCTTCACTTAATTAAGGTACAAGCTGAAAATGAAGGAGAAACCCAGAAAAAAAATTAGATTAAAATGAAATATAAGTACATGAGAGGGAAGTGCTATCCAGTGTGACAGCTTTGTTCTAAATCATGGCTCATGGTTTGTTTGGTTTTTTTTCAAAAAAACCCACTTAATTATGACAAGAATTCTTATATTTATGTGTTACTAATTCAAGACTCTTAACAGAAACTCAGCATTCTCCATCTACTGAACATAAACAATTGTTTTTATTTTTTTAATTGCATTGTACAGTTATCTGATTTGCATGAATTTTTCAGTTATTTTATTTTTCATTAAGAATACATTTGTATTTTATTTGTAAGAAGACACTGTACTTTTTGACATTTTAAAACCCCACTTGTGGCTGGGTGGGTTTTTTTTTGGGGGGGTGCATTAATTTGTACACACTTCAAAGTAAGATTCTGTGTAGGTTCTTGTCTCTTCAAAAGTGGCATTGTGATGGTTTTGTATATTATTGCCTCACGCAGAGGGAATGTTTTGACACAGACAGATCTTTTAAAGCAATAGTACAAAGTTAGTCTGGGTAACAAGTGAAGCTTTGTATAAAACTCAGCAGGGGGGAAAGAATCTCTGAACTGTACGTATTTATTTTTAGCAGTACAGGACAGATAGTAATATGCTTGGGAAAAATGGTTACTATCTCCTCCTTATGGCTCCTTTTAGACTGTTTTCAGCATCAAAGCTGAAAAATATTGACTGTGTTTGCAGATAACTGTTACTTGATCCCAATGCTGTTAAGGTTTTAACTTGCAACAAGTGTTGTCGTAAGAGCATGTTGTGTACATTATCTTCTCCAGCATAGTCCTATGCAATAACCATAGTGATACTTGTATTATTACTCTCATGCCTAAATATTTTATACAGTGGCTTATGGTCTTGTCAGTTCAGGACGTGATTGGTTTCCTTCATAGCTTCCACCAATCGACTTGCAAATGACAGGGAAGCATATCTTGTTCGGAATGAAGTGCCTTAAATATTGCCACAGTCTTCATGAATTAGCACTAACTGAAGTGTAAGACTGGGGGTGGGGGAAGAGGACTCGTAGCAGTTGGGTATGGCATAGTGTTTGTGTCATAAAGGTAGAGCCTCTGAATGTCCACTCTACCCCTGTTGTGTTCTTGAAGTGAAGTCTTTGACTCTCTCTTTCTATGCCAACTATGCCGATGTGCTCAGGAAACCTGGGCAATGGGCAGCTGACAGTCATCAGTATGCCAGTGTGAAGTGATGACCACAATTGAATGAAACAGCCAAGTCTCAAAGATGTACAGTTTCATTTTATGAAGTAGTCTCAACATCACTAAAAGTCTTTCTCTCACTGACCAGCACTGATAGTGGGAGCAATTCTCCCCTTTCCCCCAAGGATCTCTACATAAAATTGAAGAGGAAGTATCACATGAGTTTAGTAAGCTGCCTTAAACTGAATCAGACTTTTGATCTATCAGAGTCCATTGATCTGTCAAAGTTAATATTGTCTACTTGCAAAGGACTGGTTCTCCAAGATCACAGTCTGAGATGTTTCACATCACAGACTGCCTGATCCTTTCTAACTGAAGATGCTGGGGGGTTTCATTTGAGACCTGGTGCTTTACCACTGAGCCACAGCCCCTTCCTAAGGTGCTGGAGGAAAGCACTGTCAAGTTGCAGCCAATTTACAGCAACCCCATAAGGCTCTCAAAGCAAGAACATAAGAGAAGCCATGTTGGATCAGGCCAATGGCCCATCCAGTCCAACACTCTGTGTCACACAGTGGCCAAACCCCCCCCTCCCCCCAAAAAACCCAAGTGCCATCAGGAGGTTCACAAGTGGGTCTAGAAGCCCTTCTACTTTGCCCCCCCCCCCAAAGCACCAAGAATACAGAGCATTACTGCCCCAGACAGTTCCAGTAATATACTGTGGCTAATAGCCACTGATGGACCTCTGCTCCATATTTTTATCCAATCCCCCCCTTGAAGCTGGCTATGCTTGTAGGCGCCATCACCTCCTGTGGCAGTGAATTCCACATGTTAATCACCCTTTGGGTGAAGAAGTACTTCATTTTATCTATTTTAACCCGACTGCTCAGCAATTTTATTGAATGCCCACGAGTTCTAGTATTGTGAGAAAGGGAGAAAAGTACTTCTTTTTCTACTTTCTCCATCCCTTGCATAATCTTGTAAACCTCTATCATTTCACCCCACAGTCGACGTTTCTCCAAGCTAAAGAACCCCAAGCGTTTTAACCTTACTTCATAGGGAAAGTGTCCAAACCTTTAATAATTCTAGTTGCCCATTTCTGGACTTTTTCCAATGCTATAATATCCTTTTTGAGGTGCGGTGACCAAAATTGTACACAGTATTCCAAATGAGACCGCACCATCGATTTATACAGAGGCATTATGATACTGGCTGATTTGTTTTCAGTTCCCTTCCTAATAATTCCCAGCATGGTGTTGGCCTTTTTTATTGCAACTGCACACTGTCTTGACATTTTCAATGAGTTATCTACCACGACCCCAAGATCTCTCTCTTGGTCAGTCTCTGCCAGTTCACACCCCATCAACTTGTATTTGTAGCTGGGATTCTTGGCCCCAATGTGCATTACTTTGCACTTGGCCACACTGAACATCTTCTGCCACGCTGACGCCCACTCACCCAGCCTCAACAGATCCCTTTGGAATGTCTCAGTTCTCTCTGGTTCTCACCACCCTGACCAATTTAGTGTCATCTGCAAACTTGGCCACTTCACTGCTTACTCCCAACTCCAAATCATTAATGAACAAGTTAAATAGCATGGGACCCAGTACTGAGCCCTGCGGCACCCCACTGCTTACCGTCCTTCACTGTGAAGACTGCCCATTTATACTCACTCTCTGCTTCCTATTAATTAGCCAGTTTTTGATCCACAAGAGGACCTGTCCTTTTACTCTATGACTCTCGAGCTTTCTAAGGAGCCTTTGATGAGGAACTTTATCAAAAGCTTTCTGGAAGTCAAGGTAAACAACATCTATTGGGTCCCCTTTGTCCACATGTTTGTTCACCCCCTCAAAGAACTGTAACAGGTTAGTGAGGCAAGATCTTCCCTTACAGAACCCATGCTGAGTCTTCCTCAATAACTTGTGTTCATCAATATGCCTACTCATTCTGACTTTGATAATGGTTTCTACCAACTTTCCCGGTATTGAAGTCAGACTGATTGGCCTGTGGTTTCCCAGATCTCCTCTGTAACCCTTTTTAAAGATGGGGGTGACATTTGCTACTTTCCAGTCCTCAGGAACGCAGGCAGATTTCAATGAAAGATTACATATTTTTGTCAGAAGGTCCAAAAGTTCACCTTTGAGTTCTTTCAGAACTCTTGGATGTATGCCATCCGGACCTGGTGACTTATTAGTTCCTAATTCATCAGTCAGTTGTAGGACTTCCTCTCTTGTCACCTCAATCTGACCCAGATCTTTCAATGCCCCTTCCAAAATTAGTGGTTCTGGAGCGGGCAAACACTTCTCATCTTCCACAGTGAAGACGAAGGCAAAAAATGCATTCAGCTTCTCAGCCATTTCCCCATTCTCCTTCAGTAATCCTTTGACCCCTTGGTCACCCAAGGGCCCTACTGCCTCCCTGGCTGGTTTCCTGCTTCTAATATATTTGAAGAAATTTTTATTGTTGGTCTTTATGTTTTTTGCAATATGCTCCTCATAGTCCCTTTTTGCCTGCCTGATCACAGTCTTGCATTTGATTTGCCACAGCCTGTGTTCCCTTTTATTAATCTCACTTGGACTAGCTTTCCACCACTTAAAGGAATCTTTCTTACCTTTTACTTCGTTTGTTAACCATGCAGGCCTTTTCTTATACCTCTTTGTGCCTTTCCTAACTTGTGGTATATATTTTATCTGAGCTTCTAGGATTGTAGTTTTAAATAGCCTCCAAGCTTCCCCAAGAGTTTTGACTCTATTTACCTTTCCTTTCAGTTTCCTCTTTACATGCCTCCTCATCTCAGAGAATTTACCCCTTTTAAAGTTAAACGTGGTTGTGCTGGTCTTTTGAGGCAACTCCCTATTTATACAAATGGTGAAATCAATAACGTTATGGTCACTGCTCCCAAGCGGTGCGATCACTTTTACATCTCTCACCAAGTCTTGGGCATTACTTAGGACCAAATCCAGGATCGCCCCACCCCTGGTAGTTTCTGTGACCATCTGCTCCGTAGCACAGTCATTGAGAGCATCTAGAAACTCAATCTCTTTCTCTCGACCAGAACACATATTGACCCGATCAATCTGCTAGTAGTTCAAATCACCTATTACGACACAGTTTTTACATTTAGCCACTATCTTTAATCCTTCCATCATATTATAATAGTCCTCTATCTTTTGATTTGGTGGGCGATAACAACTTCCATAGTTAAATTTCCTTTTGGGCCCTCTATTTCAACCCAAAGCATTTCTAGAAGGGAATCTAATTCTCTGACCTCAGTCTTACTGGACTGTATACCTTCTCTGACATACAGAGCCACTCCACCTCCAACCTTTCCCTCCCGATATAACTTATATCCAGGAATCTCTGTGTCCCATTGATTCTCCTCATTCCACCAAGTTTCTGAAATTCCCACAATGTCTATGTTTTCCCCCAACACTAAACATTCCAACTCACCAATTTTACTTTGAACACTTCTAGCATTTGTATACAAACATCTATAATTTCCCAGGCAAGTTAGGTCCACAACCTGCCTCCTGCTGCCTCGAGACTTTGGCTGACAGTCCATACTGTTGGTCACCATCTCAGTGGACAACTCTGATTCATTACCCGGTAGAAAGGTAACAGCTAACCCTTCATCTCTTTGAGATGAGTCCTCCCGAACCAGAGACATTTCATCTCCTGTCGGCTTTCCGCCAAGATTTAGTTAAAAAACTGCTCTGCCACCTTTTTGATTTTAAGCACCAGAAGCCTGGTTCCATTTGGGGACAAGTGGAGACCGTCTCTTTTGTACAGCTCCCGCTTGTTCCAGAAAGCATCCCAGTGCCTAACAAACTTAAACCCTTCCTCCTTACACCATCGTCTCATCCACACATTGAGACTTCTAATTTATGCCTGTCTGTCGAGCCCTGCATGTGGAACAGGTAGCACTTCTGAGTAGGCTGCCTTGGAGGTCCTGGGCTTAAGTCTCCTACCTAGTAGCCTAAATTTTTCCTCCAGGACCTCACGACTGCAATTCCCCACATCGTTGGTGCCAACATGCACCACGACCACTAGCTCCTCCCCAGCACTGTCTATCAGCCTATCTACAACACACGTAATGTCCGCTACCTTCGCACCAGGCAGGCAAGTCACCATACGGTCAGTACGTGGTTTTGCCACCCAGCTGTCTACTTGCCTAAGGATCGAATCATCAACTACCAAGACCCCCCCTCTCTCCCTGCCCAGGGATGGTTCCTTGGTGCGAAAGGATACCCGCTCACCAACCGAAGAAGAGGTCCCTTCTGAGGGCGCATTCCCCTTATCCTCGGCACAGTGCCCTGTTCCCTCTAGACCCTCATGCTCCCTGGCAACCAATGGGGGTGCCATGTTCAGAGTGGGACTCATCTAACACGTCCCCAAGAGTCTTCTCCAAGTGCCTGACTGTCTCTGCTTCTCCAGGTCCGCCACCTTGGCCTCAAGGGTACGAACTCGTTCCCTGAGGACCAGGAGCTCCTTGCATCGAGCACACACCCAAGACTTCTGTCCTATGGGCAGATAGTCATACATGTGACACTCAGTGCAAAACGCTGGAAAGCCCCCACCCCCCTGCTGGCATTCTACCTTCATGATAGCTTTTTAAAAATATACAGTCTTCTTTTAAATCCTCTTTATGTGGCTCTCCTTCTGATGAATAGAGGTGGTTTGCCTCTGCACAGCAACCCTGGACTTCCTTGGTGGTTTCCCTTCCAAATATTAACCATGGCTGACCCTGTGTAGCTTCTGAGATCTGATGAGATCAGGCTAGCCTGGGCCATCCAGGTCAGAGCTTCCCGAAGGTAGGAACAAATAATTGGCTGCTACTCTCTCCATGTTTGTTTTCAGAATTTCAGCATAGACATGACCAAATGAGGAGACCCAAATGAAACTCATGAAGCAGTTTGGCCAGGAAAAACTCCTGAGTGATGTTCAGTCCTGCCACATTTTGTCTACTGGGTTGAGTACAATAAAACTGATCCTCACTTGAGAGTATACTTCTGCCACAGCACTGAGCCCTACCCACTGGCACATGCTTAGATGACCCACTGGCAGTTCAACCCTAAAAGAATTACACCCTTCTAAGTATTTTATAGTCAATGGGCTTAGAATGGTGTTCCTTAGCTTAGGACTGCACTATAGATTTAGGTTTCTTTTAGATGGTACATATGGCTTCTATCAGCTGGTACTGTGTGCTTTTCCTGTTGTATGGTTTAGTGTAGATTAAGTTTCTTTGACACGCCATGCCACTATCCATTGCACTTTGTTTTAGGGGAGGGGGTTTTCCTGTTTTTGGTTTGGGTTCCTTTGTACCAGAGTTCAAACATTTTACTTGTGGAGTTTGCATATCGCCTACGCAGAATTCTTGTGGTGCCATATAAGAAGGGGGAACTGCAGGCTTTGGATGAAGGTATTTATTTATTATGTGTGGGCCTTTCTGGATAACACATTTACATGGGAGAGGCATCGGAACATACAGAGCCGGGACGATGTGTTTGTTCTGACCCACCTTCAGACAACAAAGGGTGCACAATACCCCAGGATGCTAAAAATGTGGGGAGACACAAGAGACGGCTGACCAAGTACATGGCGCACCCAGCAACTTTTGCCAAAACCATGCAAGATATGTTAGTGCCATAAACTTCTTCCTTAATACTTTGAAACAGATAGATATATAAAGCAATATTAACTCCGATGCCTATAAAGCCTTTAGGAAAGTATATGGGGTGGGGGGAAAAGCAAAGCACAAAATAATGCACTTACCATATTTTTGGATGTGAAATGCACTGGTGAAAAATGGAAACGGATGGTATCAGAGGCCTCTGTATCTTGAAACAAAAATGAATGAATTACTGCCTCCTGTTCTGGATGCTTAGTGCCATGCTGTTGTTGATCTTTCATCTGCTGTTGGCCACAGCAATAATTTGTGTCTGGTCCATAGCACTGTAAATGATGGATCAATGTTAATGTAAACCACTTAAATAATTTGAACTGTTCCTAATAGATGGATTAAAGCTTTTGGGTTTTTTTTCCATGCAATGACTGCCTGACTCATATGTGCTGGGAATAAAAAATAATTTTTTTTGCTGCACAGTATCTTAGGCCAGCAGCATGTTAATCTTTCATCTTGTGAGTTTCAGTGACAAATCAGTTTGCACAAGGAGGGAATGTGAGTTGATCCTGCATCATCTTTCAGTATTAAGAAGCTAAAATCCATTTCTTTGGTTGGATAAGGCAGAAAATTTCTGCTGATGGTAGGGAAGCCATTTTCATTCATTTCCCCCTTGTGCTGCAAACCTCTAACTTCCCCCACCCCATGATGTTCCTGGGGGTTCTCATAGTAACATTTCAGGGGACGTTTTGCTCCACAGCATGAAGGGCAGGGTGACAAAGTTGCCTTCCACTGATGGAATTCCAAAGGAAATTTTCCACTGGATCCAACCCAATGTGGTGTAGAACCTTTTCTAAAACCTTTCAGTTCATAATATCAAATGCAGAGACACCATTAAAGCTATATTATTATTATTATTATTATTATTATTATTATTATTATTATTATTATTATTATTATTATTATTATTATTATTATTATTATTATACATTTATTAACACCCCAATTGTTGTCCTGATTGTGAAAACAACATATTTCCCAGGTATGCAGAAAAATTAACCCAAGACGAGGGACAGACCCTGAAACTATTCTGATAGGGTTTGGACATGTTCCTAGTTGGACAAAATATTGGAAGCAGCAGAGAATCGGCTACATTTTAAAAAGGAGAAATTAACTCCAGTGCTGAGAGTTTAAAGCATCATGGAGAGGAAGATTGTGTGGATTTTTCACATTGTTTCCCCCTTGTGCCCCCTTGTGCTGCCTTGTGGGCTTCTAGCTCATTTATGTTCCGTATTAGAGGCTTCAAGCAGAGATTGACCTGAGTGAGAGAGGAGAGAAAAGGTAAGACTAGTTGCTAAATTATCTTTCTGTTCCATCTCCCCATTTGCTGTGTTTCCATGTGGGGCTGGAATCTCTGCTATTGACCTGGCTAGGCAGAAGACTTGGAATGTCAGAGATCCCAAGATACCCTGGGAAGTGGAATACTTCCACCACCCCACATGACTTTATTAATGCTGGATCAGATGCTCCAAATACATTTTCCAGGGGCTTCTGTGAAACTACACCTCACATGCATCAGAGGCACCAGAGCACATGGGAGAGAGATTCTGCCCTGTCGATCTGGCCTAGACCCATCCTATAAGACTGCACTATAACAAATAAAGATGAGGGAAGATAATGAAAACAAGGACATGCAATGACCAGTATAACGAAACCAAATATCTGTTCAAATAAATCTAAAAAAAAATCATAAGCCCCTATGCTTTATGTCCACATAAACAAATTAAAGAGCAGTCCTTAGCTTCTAACTAAATACACCTCTAACTATCCTGCCCTTACAAATATTCAGCTCACCAACATTGATACCTATGTGGACACACATATAATGCACATTCAGCCAGTGCTGCTCCAACTGCATTGGTTACCATTTGAGTACATGATCAGTTGCAAGGTTATAGAACTAACCTTTAAGTCCTTATGTGGCCAGGGACCAGCATACCTATGGGACCATCTCACCTTGTATGTGCCCCAGACAGGCTTACACTCTTCTGAGCAGCACCACTGAGCAGTCCCTGGCCCAAAGGATGTCTGCCTTGCCTTGACCAGAGCCAGGGCCTTTTCACCTCTGGCCCCTGCCTGGTAGAACATGGTCTCATCTGAGATCCAGGCTCTGCAGAACCTAGTACAATTCTGCAGGGCCTGCAAAATGGAACTGTTCCACCAGGCTTTGGGCTGATGCAGTGGATGTCCCAAGGATATCAGCCTTCCCTGCTTAACTCGATCAACTTGCTCAGTCTGCCTCATCTGCCATAGAGCACTACTGATACCAACGTGTCACCACTATCAGTTGATTCTGGTTCTTCTGAGAAAACGTGCTCTCTCTGGCGTTGCAGCATGCACTGTAGTTAGGCACTGTCAAGCTGCTGTCAGGTATTATTTTAAATAGTTTATTCTAGATGAAATGATTTGGTGCTTTTATAAGTTTTTAAAAATTGTTTTATTATATGTTGTGAGCCGCCATGAGCCCACTCATGCGATATAAACTAAATAAGGAAATAAATTTACATTGCCATCCTATGCAGTTATATTCATTTATTGAACTCAATGAGCTTAGAAGGATATATTTCTGCTTAGGATATGACCTTTAACACATCGCAATAGCTGGACACAATGTTTCTGCAGCTACTGCCTCTACCACAATTTTTGTATTAGACAGGGTCCCAGAGAGCCCTTTTTTCTTCTCTCAAGCAGAAAGTTTCAATGCACCATGTATTCAACATCACCTTGAGAACAGGTTGCCTCAGCACATTAAATATCTTTTAGTTAAGAAATGCAGTCATCCTAAACTCTGTGTTAACTTTCAGCAGCCTGATGACAATGGCAAACTGCAAAAAGAGACCTAAATAATGCACTTTCAACACACTGTGTGAAATGGCAAAATCCACTTGCAAGTGATTGCTGAAGTGCATTGAAGGTCAGTTGAAAGTGCATTGTTCAGCATGTATAAAGTGCCCCACTTTCTTGATGCAGTTTTCCATTGTCACCAGGCTGTCAAAAGCATTGCTCAGGTGCATTGAGACAACTGAATCAATGAGACTGCATTGCATATATAAAAATGTATTCCCTTTGCATTGCTGTAGACAGCACAAAAAGAGTATTAAACCTTTCTAGACACCCAAGGCTGCTGTGTTTTGACATTTATGCCACCTTGTGGGCCTGGACTAAAACTACAGTTGCTTAATTTAGATTGGGTAAGGTCTGAAATTGATGCCATTTCACACATGCACAAAAAGAGAAGACAAGCAATCGCGTTTTACCAGTTGGTCACTTTAATGACCTGACCATGAACCTGGGGAGTTTGTGATTCATTTACCTCCAAATAAAGATGTAGTTAGGTACCACCAATCAAGAAGATGTAGTTTGGGTGTTAGCTGCAATGACCTAGATCTGGAGCTCCACAGCTGCATAAAGTTGCTCAAGGAATTTGGATGGCAGTCATAAAAGTGATCTCATCCCAAGGTCATCTGATGCACAATCAATTACCGGGGGCGCGAGCCAGGTAATACCGCCTGGTGATCATGCTCATGCTGAATTTCCCAGCATGCCTAGTTTTGACATCCTGCCTAATAAGGTAGTGCAATCTTAAGAACACTGTCCCAGTAGAAAGGCCCACAGAATAAGCCTTAGTAGGATTCTTGGTAAACCTGCATAGGATTGCTCTGTGAATTGTGAATTCTGTTGCTTTATATACAATCTTCTAGAGATCATGGTGTTGGGAGGGGGGGAAACTTTGAGTGTTCACATATGATGCTGACAGTGTCCCGATTAGAATTACACCTGAGGGAATTAAATCACAATTCATCCACAATTAGGTTAAATTTCAAGTCTTGGTTTGAACTAACTACTGAGTTCTGTGGCTTCATGTTATGAGTCGGAATATAGCATTTTAAATCACGCAAGTTGTCTGATTTATCTTAGTGGTAGAATGGTGCTTATTTTGGACATCTTGATTGTCTTTCCAAAAATGCACTGCTCAAGCCACAAATAGTTCTAGGCAACTTACAATAAACCAGAATTACAGCAACAGGTGAAAAATGGCATGGAAATGAGTCAGATGACAATATACAAGAACATCAAATTGCTTAAGCAACATGCTTCAACTCAACTGTTTGAAAAAGAGGAACTGTACATGTTCTCTGGAATTACAGGATGCACAGAGCAATCTACCCCAGCTCCGGAAAGGTTGGGGTGACCTCAGTGAAGGAACAAGCTGTCCTTGAAGTCAGCCACACTTTTTGGACTTCAAAAGCACCAAAGAGTCATAGAATCATACAGTTGGCAGGGACCCTCACAAATACCTCCCCCTAAATTCACAGGATCAGCATTGCTGTCAGATGGCCATCTTGCCTCTATTTAAAAACCTCCAAGGAAGGGGAGCCCACCACCTCCTGAGGAAGCCTGTTCCACTGAGGAACTGCTCTGTTAGGAAGTTCTTCCTAATGTTGAGCCGGAAACGCTTCCAATTTAATTTCAACCCACTGGTTTTGGTCCCACCTTCTGGGGCAACAGAAAACAATTCCACAATACTCTATATGACAGTCTTAGTGGCTGAACAAAGTAAATGAGCAGATGTACATAGAGTATTAACATTATTGGAGGCAAGAATGGGACGATAATGATGGGTTGTCCCTCATCAATATATAAGGCTTAGGATGCGTGAAGACCTGCTCTTTCAGCTCATGTCCTGTTCACTAGTTGTGAAAGAGGAACTGTTTTTTTGTCCATCAGTCCGTTTGTGCCTGTTAAGCAATGTGCTTCACTGTTCTCCTTCCTGACCATACTGTACAGCACAATTGGCTTTTTGTGCATGTACATTCTCACATTTATTTATTTATTTATATTTTGATTTATATCCCGCCCTTCCCACCGAGGTGGCTCAGGGCGGCTTGGGTTCTCATAGCCAATTTGGGTTCTGTTCCCCTTCCACACACACACACATACCAACACACTGTTCTTGCTGCGTAACTGCTCTGATCAGCTGGCAGTTATTTAAATAGAACAATAGCTACAAATATTATAAATGGGTCATAAAAACACTAGCTTTTTAGAGTCAAAGCTCCTTTCATCAGGCAGGGGTGAAGGAAGCGTTGACTCTTGAAAGCTCATACAGCAAAAATCTTGTTGGTCTCTAAGGTGCCACTGGAGTGGAATCCAGCTGTTTTGCTACAGACCAACACAGGTGTCCTCTGACACTTTCCTAAACACAGTTACACCATTCTAAGTCAATTGACTTCAATAGATTTAGGAGGGTGTAATTTTGCTTAGGATGGCACTTGCTCTTCTCGTGCAACATGTCTACCTATCCAAATCTATGATTAAATTCTGTATTTTAATAAACTTCTACCCTTCAGTGTTTGTCTAAGTAGCCCCTCGTGTCTGTAAACATTGTCAATTGGTTTGACTGGACAGGGACTTTGCACGTGCACGATTTTGCCACAAGCTGGTGTAAAGCAGCTTGGCAGGTTTTATGACTGTTTGGCATGAACCCAGCTGATTGGCTCACAACTGACCAACATCTTTGAACACGGCGAGTATGACTGTTGGAACACATTCATGGTGAAATTTGCAACATTCCTACATGAGGCTTTAAAGGTAAACAGATTTGGACCCAGATGCCAGGTTTGGTATTTCTATTATGCTTTCAGCTTTGCATAATCTCTATGACAAATGCAGAACTAATGTGACATCCACACACCACATTAGATTAGTTCCATATGATCTGTTCTAATCCAATGAAGGCCAAGAAAATTCATGTTGCTGTAATGTGGATCGTTGATTTAATACTCCAATTTGTAAGCACTTTTGTCTGGATGTAGCATGTAATTTTCATCACCGGTAGTCTCTGCTCAAGACAGGTGGAAGCGGAACATTTAGCACTGAACAGCTGTATCAGAGGATACAAGCACTTCCTAGGACTGCCATACTTTTTGGGAGGGATGGTGGCTCAGTGGTAGAGCATCTGCTTGGTAAGCAGAAGGTCCCAGGTTTAATCCTTGGCATCTCCAACTAAAAAGGGTCCAGGCAAATAGGAAGGAAAAACCTCAGCTTGAGACCCTGGAGAGCCGCTGCCAGTCTGAGTAGACAATACTGACTTTGATGGACCGAGGGTCTGATTCAGTATAAGGCAGCTTCATATGTACTTTGGGAGGGACGGTGGCTCAGTGGTAGATCATCTGCTTGGGAAGCAGAAGGTCCCAGGTTCAATCCCTGGCATCTCCAAAAAAGGGTCCAGGCAAATAGGTGTGGAAAACCTCAGCTTGAGACCCTGGAGAGCAGCTGCCAGTCTGAGAAGACAATACTGACTTTGATGACCGAGGGTCTGATTCAGTGTAAGGCAGCTTCATATGTTCATATGTACTTTTGAAATTGAGTGGTCATTTTCTGTTTGGTTAACGTATGAACTAGAGGAAGAGGCTTGTACCAGAGACATCCATGCACAAAAGGAACATCAAATATGCAGGTGTCTGAGTGAGTACTGCCTGGCAACTCACAGCCAAAGGGAGACATTGCAGTGCCAAGACCCTTTGATCAGGGGTTGGAGTGGAAGTGGCGAAGCCTCACTGTTGGCTGGGCCAGGGCCCAGCCCATCTTTTCCTCCTTAAAACAAACTTTCCCTGGCTCTGGGCACTGAGTTGGTGAGCGAGTGGCATGTCCCTTCCTCTAAGGCAGCAGAGCCCGAACGAAACATAAACCGTTTTCGCACACAGCTCACCTCGCAGTCACAATCCTGTTCCCTCCGCAGCGTCTGGTCGGATTTCCCACCATCTGCGCCGAGTTACAGGAAGTGCCGCAGCTTTTGCGTAGCAAACATAAACCGCTAAAACCCAGTTTACGTTTGCTACGCAAAAGCCGCGGCACTTCCTGTAACTCCGGCGCAGATGGTGGAAAATCCAACAGACGGTGCAGAGGGAACAGAATTGTGACTGCGAGGTAAGCTGTGTGCGAAAACGGTCATATTTTCTATGGTTAGAAGCAATCCTCCCACCACAGTGGATTCTCTCCAGCTGCTTAAGTTGCTATCACTCCAGAATCTCAGGAGGAGGTGGAGACTTCAGGGCATGGCTGCCCCTGGAGGTGTATGGCTCCCTCCACCCAAACAGTGATGGGCCTGTGAACTTGCATCTCCTGGTATCTCCCTGGTATCCATTTACCAGAAAATTTTACTAACGATTGGAGAAATCATTCACATTTCAAACAATGTTTAAAAATATAATGCAGTGGAATTCATAGAAACAACATGAGGAACATGCAATTGCCTTCTTCTCCAGCCTTGAATCTCCAGCCCTTCCTGGGCCAGCCTAATAAAGGATTGTCTGGGAGTGGGCTGTCCCTGGACTCCCCAATGCCCTCTCCTGGGGGCTGGCCCACAGTGATTGAAGGGAATTTGGGCCTACCTGGTTGGGCTCTCCCACCTCCTGGTCTGCCCTTCCTGAGGTTTTAAGAGGATGTTCTGTTGGCCTGCACAGGCCCCAGGAGGCTCAATGTCCTCCTCTGGCCTGTTCCCAGGTAGGAGCTGGATCTGAGTCCCACGTCCCTTCCTAGGTGCACACTGAACCTGCTGGGCTCTGTGGTTGCTGCTGACATGTTCCTGAGTGTGGCCTTACTCTTGCTCCTTTCTAGTTTTGACAAGTCCAATTCAAGAACTATCTGGGGACTTTGGGGGTGGACCCAGGAGACTTTGGCTTGGAGCCAGGAGACATTAGGGGTGGAGTCATGAGCAAGGTTGGAACAAGTACAGTTGGACTCCAAAGGGAGTTCTGGCCATCACATTGAAAGGGACATCTTTTCAATGCCTGCATTCCCTCCATTAGAAATAATGAAGGATAGGGGCACTTTCTTTGAAGGCTCATAGAATTGCCCCCCCGGTCCAATCCTTTTGAAACTTGGAGGGTGTTTTGAGGAAAGGCATCAGATGCTATGCTGCAAATTTGGTGCCTCTACCTCAAAGAACATCCCCTTCCAGAGTCCCAGATACCCGTGGATCAATTCTCCATTATTCCCTATGGGAATCATTTTCCATAGGAAATAATAGAGTGCCCAGTAGACATTTCCCTCCCCCCCACTTTCTAAAGAAGACCTTTGCTGTATTACAACTTTCCTCAAACACAGCAAAGAAGAAGAAGACTGCAGATTTATACCCCGCCTTTCTTTCTGAACCAGAGACTCAGAGCAGCTTACAATCTCCTATATCTTCTCCCCCCCACAACAGACACCCTGTGAGGTGGGTAGGGCTGAGAGGGCTCTTCAAAGGACAACCCCTGCGATAGCTATGGCTAACCCAAGGCCATTCCAGCAGGTGCAAGTGGAAGAGTGGGGAATCAAACCCGGTTCTCCCAGATAAGAGTCCGCACACGTAACCACTACACCAAAGGGGTGGGGATGGATTTAAAAGCCCACACTCAGAGACCATAAAGCTCTGGATCCATGCTTTTATTGTGCAATGGGTAGACATGGAGGTAATATGCAATTTCCCAGTGTTTTGGGGGTATTGATTACATTTATGATGCTGCCTGTAGCCCAAGACATATATGATAGCAGTTTGGTTTTGTTTCAGTGTATAAACCTTATGAATTCATGAGGATCCACTGAAATCCTTTGACTTTTACCTAGTCCCATCCCAAAACACAGTGATTATGGGGTGCTGGGGGGGGGGGAGGATTAGAATGCTACTCCTAGATAAGCCTCTATTCCCCCAAATTGCTGTATTTGGAGAAGGTTGGAAGCACAGCACAATTTAAAATCCAAAGTTTTTTCATATGAAAATATGCATGTGTGAGGAGACAATTGTGCTATATGATTAGAAAGGAATGCACTGAAGCAACCTGTTGAATAGCAGCAAACAGATCAATGATCTCTTGAACTGATCATCAAAAAACCAGAATCCTATCTGCAGACAGCCAACAGGACACTGGAAAGTATTTAAGCATCCTTACTCTGCCCACCTTCCCTGCTCAGGTACCAGATTTGCTTCCCAAACTCTGGCAATCTCACATCCAAGTAAGTGTGCATAGACTGTAATCTAAATTTGGGTTTGGAATGAGAATTGCTTATGCTGCTTCAATGCTTTTGATAATCACCAAGCTTTGCAAGGAGCCTCAGGTCACCTTTAAATTAATTACTCATTGTTGCCTATGCAATTACATTTGGGAAGTTGTATAATAATTCTGGTGGTCATATAGTAATGGAAGGAAATAATTTGTCTGAATTTATTAAGATGCGGCAATTAAAAGAAACCCCAATTAAAATGATAAGTATATCGCTATAAATTGTGCGGCAGGCACACGAGCGTATTATCCTGCAATTCTCTGCAAGCGTTAAGACTTCTCTTTCTTTTTGCTTACCCATGAGCGTTGTCAGTACAAGTTAGAAACAATGGCTGTAGTCCCACTGGAAGTGCTCTGGGAGGAGTGATTCCAAGACTCTGGGCAAAGTTCCAGGAGGAAAAAAAAATCTGACAAGAGTCTATTGTATAAGAACGATGGCTGGTTAATAAATCTGAATTTAAAATGGGGTGAATGCATGGAGAGGTTCTTCATGGATCTTATCAAGGTCTAGTTTACGAGACCAGGGTTATTATTCCTTGATATACCAAGGCTTATTATTCCTTGATTCCTCCAGACAGGCTCAGTGGCTGTCATAAGGTTTTCCCCCTCCATATTTTACAGGCTTTGCCTATTGGTTATTTGGCGTTTGTTTGCCACTTCTCCAGACCTGCTGGAGATGGCTTAAAAGTGTTGCTCACAATCTGCAATCAAACAAAGGGATGTTCACTCTATGCTATCCATCAGTGATGGGTTAGGACTACTTTAGAAAACCCAGCAAATCCAGAATCTCATAAATTAAAACACTACTCCTGCTATGAATGTTGAGCAATAATGGTTGCCCCCAAAATGTCCCTTTTGCACTGAATACTTCACCACTCCCAATTACATCCAATACTGAGTAAAGAAAATTAAGGGTGGGAAGCTTCAATTCTGGCAAATGTGATTGTGATGGACAGGAGCTTGTCCCACCCCTGAAGGGGAGAGCAGTCACTCACTTGCGTTTATGGGAGTGCTGGTCCAGCATCCAATCACCTTTCAGAAGATGGAAAGGAAACACAGTAGGTTCAGTTCTGCATGAGGAAGAGAGCAGTGAGCACTCAGGTCTGACTCAGGAAAAGAGCAGACAGAGGGAAGGGGAGCTCTGCTTGGTAGAGTGGTACAGGGTTGAAATCCATTAGGCACAGCAAGCATGGTGCCTAGAGTCCACAATACTTTTATAGGCCCACAGAAATGTTAAATCAGAAGAAGAACAACTTTCAGGGTTGAAGAAAATAATTCCATCACCTGGATCTACAATTATGATGGAACCAGGAACTCCCCCCCCCCCAAAAAAAAAAAAAAAAGATTCTGACTTAGGCTACAGTTCTGTGTTCAGACTGCTTTAATCCTATTGAAGTCAATGACACTTTAGAAGCCTATATCAGATTACCGACTTTGGGCTGTATTCTGACTGTGACAGTAGTCTTTTCTGCTGCCTGTGAGAACAAGTGATTGAAATATCAGAATTTAATCACTTATTCCCAATCACACTTTCCACATGCAAGAGACAATGCAATGTTATTTAACCCAAATAAATTGGATGGCACCTCTGTTACTACATTGTTACCTCACTAACTCCAGTTTGGATACTGAATTTCTCTTTTGGTGCTGAGTCCTGCTTTATTCTGTTTCTCACACAAATGTCAAGATAATTCAAGGTGTCCGTGATATGCAAAGGAGAACAGCTATGCACAGTGCAATCACAGTACGCTGGAAATGCTATTGGGAGAGCCTGATAGGAGAAAAAAAACTAAGCAAAGATGTCTCACCTGAAGTTTGGAACTCAGCAATGATCAAACAGCAATTAGGAACCACCAATAAATAACCCTATCAATGAGCTATTTGCTACTAAAGACCATTCTTGCCCTAATGAATGTATTTTTGCTCATCTAACATTTCCACTGAACTCACCAAGCTTTTCTAAGGATGCTTTATTATTTTTCTCAGAAGTCATGTTCACATTTGGACAAAGTACATGTAGGGTTGCCAAACTCCAGGTGATGTTTGGAGATCTCCCAGAATTACACCTTATTCCAGTCTGAAGAGATCTGTCCCCCTGGAGAAAATGGCTGCTTTGGAATGTGGACTGAATTGCACTGTACCCTGCCGAGGTCCCTCCCCTCTTCAAACTCTGTCCTTCTCAGGCTTCATCCCAAAAAAATCTCCATGTATTTACCAACCCAGAGTTGGCAGACCTACTTCCAAACTACATTTGCTGCCCCTTCTCTTTCTAGGACTCTTCCAGTTGGCATTGTTTGGGCCTGTGCCCCACTTCTACCCCTCTTGTTTTCAAGCCCAGAAAGAAAACAATCTTTTCCCCCCTCTGACCTACCTCTGTGCCTATAACTGGGAACAGAATCCTTCCCTGAAAGTTAAAGGATAAATAACAGTATTCCTGGCACTCAGAGTAATTGATAAGTTGGTGATTTAATTGATTTGTCTTCTGGTTTGAATTTGTTTGTTGAGTACAAGTTGTTATAATGTTGCTTTTTATATGAGGGGCCTGATGGTTGAGAGGCACTGGACATCTAAAAAATAATAATTAACAGGGCATGTCCCATAACTGCTGTCTGAGGGTGCACACACATCTGTGCTCAAAACCTCAGCCAGCACTCCTCTCCCTAAATTAATTACTCAGTTCTAAAGCCTGCACATGCCTTGCATGACATATAGGCAACCAGAGGTTTTGCACATATTGTAAAGAAACCAGTTTTCTGTGATCCCTGAATACAGCCAAAGTGAATTTGATCTTTTCAGTTCATCCACCTTTCAGGATAAATAACAGTATTTTCCATTTAACCCCATAGCACTAACCTCTTTCCCATATTGCTGTCAGTGTGGCAAGGATTGGAACACAGCTTGAGGCTTTGGTGGATGCTGTGACTTGCACAGAATTGCTTTGCAGGAAATGTTTGTGTCATTTGCTCCTTGTGTGGAACAAAGCCAGCACTGTTACTAGATGGACAGCATCAACTCTTCCTGGCTGTAGTTGTCCTGCACTTCTTACCTCCAAGTCAAGTGGCTTCATTTACTACACACACCCCCCCCACAAAAAAAAAGAAAAGAAAAGAAAGTCCTGCTTACAAGAACTTTCCATGAATTCCCTTTGGAACAGAAACAAGCATTGTTTTGAATTTTAGATCAGTATGCCATCAGATATTTGGGCGCCTGCATTTAAATAATCACATGGGCTGGTCACAAGCAAATGGACTTTCCACTGCATGCACAAATAACAAGGAGCTTTTAAAACATGTACATAGGGGTGCATGGAAAACCTAGGCGGATGTCACACATAGATACAAACAGGATTCACATGAATTTCATGTAGGAGTCCTGCATTATAACAACTGGTATTCTGAAGGGGTTTGAGATTGCAAGAGCGGAAAGCAGGCCAGAGGTGTCCCTCTGCTCTTCAATTTGAATAGGAAACATTTCCAGCAGGGAAGTCCGTAGAGGATTACGATTATAACTGTTATAATAATTATAATTATGATTATTACACCTAGAATAAAATTAAACACAAACTTAAAATCTAATAAAAATTTAAAATGTGTAAATGGACAGCTCTGTTTTGTTTAATTAAAAAAGCTAAAAGTAGAAGGGATTAAGAGATTTAGAGGTCTTCCGCTTGATGAAGGAGGAAGCTTAAAAGGTGGGATGGACCTATTTGCTGCTGAGATTTCCACCCCCCCACACACACACAAAGATCCACATTCAAGGCAACAATATGTTTTATCCATTAAAATATCTGTAATCTATTTTTCAGAATTAAAATTGGTCTAAATAGTGAAAAATAAATCAAATAATAATTACAACTTCAATCAGTATTAAATAACCATAGACATGCAGAACAACAAGAGCAATTTAACAAGTGGTGTAAAGAAAGCCAAAACCTTTTTATTGCCTTTAAAAAGGGAGCAGACAGATTCATGGAGGCTGGTAGGACTATCAATGGCTACTAGGGTTGCCAGGTCCAGCTCAAAAAATATCTGCAGGCTTGAGGGGTGGAGCCAGGAGCAGTTCATCTGAATAGTCATCATTTCCTCATCCCCCAATAGCTGCAATTCTAGTAAATGAAAGTGAACACACACAAAACAGCCAAAATGCACAGAGTTTGCAAGCACACATTTTTGTGATCTTTACTCACAGGAACTGCTGTTCTTTTTTTTTTTTTTACATTTTATAATTTTTATTGATTTAAACTACCAAAGAAAGAGGCATTGCAAAGAATACAGAAAAAAGGGAGGAAAGGGGCATTAACAGAATGGGGGGGAACAGAAACAGAAACCAGTACAGATATATCAATTATAATTCTACCTCCCAATAAAATACTCAAATCATTCTACCTACAAGTATAAAAATCTCCATAAATTTTACCTTCCTTTCTTTCATTACCAGAAACAAAAAAAGAAAAAATTCTTTTAATAAACTAGTAGTAGCAATATGACTCTAAACACTTCTTCTTAAACACAAATAGGTATAACAAGTTAAATTTTTTCCCCAAAACTATCTCAACGCCAATTTTATCTAATTTAACTTAAACCTATTGTAAGCACAGATTAGATTGTTAATTTAACAAAATCCTTATTAAAACAATTAGAAATAATTTCTTTATCCTTAGCAAATTACACAAGATACAACTAAATAATTTGTCTATCTCAGTCTATACCATTTCTCCAAATAACATATTAAAAACAAATCTACCAAGTTACCAAATCTACCAGATTACACAACAATTATGCTATCTGGCTTTTCAACCATTAACCCAGCTCTTACATCAGTATAAGCAATCTCACTAAGTAGGCATACTGTAAATACATCTACTATATAAATAAATGTTATCTGCACTCATTAACATTAATCCAAAATGACTATATATTTAATTACAATTTTAGCAACTCTCTTACTTCTTCAAAATCTCCCTTATTCTTTTGAAATCAGACATCTGCTCATTATTAATAGTTACATGTTTATTTGTCCACAAAAAAAGAACCCAAATTCAAGAGTTCCCAAAGATTAGAGACTTTTAAGTTCCTTTAATTTCTGCATCCATATTAGATCAGAGGCAGCCCATTTCATCACATTCAACACCATTTTTCCCTCTCAGCCTGATTCCACTGGGTCTTGATTTCTGGTCTGGTTTTAAAACTGCGACATAGGAGACCATCTTAATTTTCCTTTGTATATTTCTAAGCGTATCACTTTCCCATTCCAATTTCACAGCCGTCAGCATACTCTCTTTAGCACTTAACTCCTGTAGATTTGCAATTTCATTAGCTTTCAGCATAAAACAACTCACTTGGTCTTTAATGAGCTGCATAAATGAGACAAGATCTTGTTTCAGAGAGATGATATTTGAAAAGATATCTTTTTCATGAGACATTTCGCTAGGCAGTCTCTTAGTTCAGATTGTAAAATAGCTTCAAGCTCCTGCTAATCCACATTCCACAACAGCTCCAGCTGAGGTTTTAAATGCCATTCTTTCAAATACATTCAGGCGATAGAGGCAGATCTCTCCAGAATATATCTCCTTTGTGTTCAGATCGTATTGCAACCTAATAACAACCTCTTTAGTATATGTCTAATTATAATCTGCGTCGATTTTAGTAATTGTATTCAATCCAATTTAAATAGTTAAGACTGCTCATGACTTTCTGAGGCCTCTTCTTCTTTTGAGCTGGTCTCTCGTTGTTATGCAAAGTGACCCATTAGGGAGTAGAATTAGAAAAACACCTACTTGTTAAGTAGAATCATCACTAGGAGTAGAAAAACGCTACTTCAAAAATGTACTGGAGAAAACGAAAGCAAGAAAGCAGTCTGGCATTCTTCTTTTTCTGCTGGTACGCCATCTGCTTATGGCTGCGGAGCTTCAGGACATACAGGAATCACAGAGGCAGCTGCCGCTGAACCTCAGTCTCCCCATAAAAATCCTATGCCAAAGAAAAAGCCTCTTCCGGACTTTTTCTATATGGGGGCATAACTTCTGTGATCCCCCTCCAAAAGCCAGACTCAGAGTTGCCACAGAAGGACAATCTGCAAGCCCCTCTGAAGACAAGATGACGGAGCCCGAAAGTCAGGAACTGCTGTTCTTCAGGGAGGGAGGGAGGGAGGGAGGGAGGGAGGGAGGGAGGGAGGGAAGGAAGGAAGGAAGGAAGGAAGGAAGGAAGGAAGGAAGGAAGGAAGGAAGGAAGGAAGGAAGGAAGGAAGGAAGGAAGGAAGGGGGAGTGGGAAATAAAGCAAATAGGAAAGAAAGAAAGAGAGAAAGAAAGAAAGAGAGAGAGAGAAAGAAAGAGAGAGAGAAAGAGAAAGAAAGAAAGAAAGAAAGAAAGAAAGAAAGAAAGAAAGAAAGAAAGAAAGAAAGAAAGAAAGAAAGAAAGAAAGAAAGAAAGAAAGAAAGAAAGAAAGAGGAATAAAGCAAATAGACAGGGAAACAAAAGAAGAAATCATGGAGGGAGAAAGAGAGGGAGGGAGAGTTGGAAACAAATAGAGAAAAAAGAAAGAAAGGAAATAGGAAGGAAAGGAAAGGGAGGGAATGAAAGAAAGGAGGGAAAAAGGAAGAAAGAAAGAGAAAAGAAAGGAAAGGAAAGGAAAGAAAGAAACAAAGAAAAGGGATGGGAGCAACTCACCTTTAAAGCTGCTGACTCTTAGGAAGCCCACCTCACATTGCAGCTTGGTTCCCTAAGGTCCACCTGCCAGCGGGATGTCAGGAGGCCCCTACACAAGTGCAACTGGGCCCCCTGAGCCCCACTGGGCAGCGGGACATTGGGAGGCTTCAGTGTAAGCTGGGCCCCCTGAGCCCTGCCAGCCAGCCAGGAAGCTGCCTGGGCTGAGCCGGAACACTGGCTTAGGCAGCTGGAATGCTGCCCAGGCCAGCTGGAACGGCATTCTGGTGTGTTCCGTCTAAAAAAAAAAAAGTCCTGGAGAGGATATTTGAGATATCAGGGAAGGGAAAAGGGAAACCATAGAGGAAGGAAACAAAGATGTCCCTTCAGAAGTCCTTGCAGGTCTCTTGCTTGTGAAATGTAAAGAGAACTTTGGAACAAGATGAGTAGAGCTAATAAAGGTCTGTAATGTAAAGTGTAGGTCAAGCTGAGATAATAGATGTTAATAAGATTAAGTGAGCCCTGACTTACTAAAATTTGAATGCATTTTGTTAGTATTTAAAGGTGCAACTAGACTCTTGTTTTATTTTATTACAGAGTTCTGTAATTCATAGAGCAATTTTTCATACCATTGTGTTGTATTGTCCATCGGTCTTGTGAGAAGAACCTTACCACAAATTGGCATTCATTAAAAATGCAGGGAAATGGGTAGTAATGTTCTCCTCATCATAGAAAAAAAAATGAGTGAGCCAATACCTGTACTATCTTCTGACTAGGTCTGTGCTGGGCAAATCTGAGGCACTGTGAGCAACCATCCAGGAAAATATTTCTGGTAAACTAAAGGGTACACCTGACTCTGCAACTTCTTATAGCCTGGATCCACTTGTTCTTTTTTATCATCAAGTCACAGCTGAATTATGGTAATCCCATGGGATTTTCAAGACAAGAGACATTCAAAGGTGGTTTGCCACTGCCTGCCTCTGTATAGCATCCCTGGACTTCCTTGGTGGTCTCCCAATCCAATACTCACCAGGCCTGGCCCCTGCTTAGCTTCTGAGATAGGACAAGATTGGGCTAGCCTGAGCTATCCAGGTCAGGGGCTGGAACCACATAGGTGATAGCAATTTTATGAGTTCTTCTTATTCACATTGCTAAGAGCTGGAAAGAACTTGTGTAGCTGGTTACACATACTCACATCCTTCCTTCTTCCAAACATTACTGAGGAAGAAGAATTCATGGAGGAGTAAATCTTTGTAATAAGATATGAATGGTCCTAAGATACAGTTGAACGGGGCTGAGAAGGGAAGAGAAAAGAGACAAAAGACCTATAATAGCAATAGCAATGTGCCATCAAGCTTTCCTCTGCATTTCAACCCCCTGCCTTCCTTGGTGGTCTGCATACAGTAGTGACTGTGGCTGACACTGTTTAGTTTCCGTGCTCTGACAAGACCAGGCTAGGCTGGGATATGAGGCTGCAAAAGGCTCACAATCTTCAGATTTTTTAATTTTATTTTTTTGCAAAACCAGAAATCTCTAAATTTCATGATTTGAATTCTGAGTGTTTGAACATATGGGATGGGTTGCAGTGTCCACCATTGATCAAATTTGGGTGGCAAAGGAAGGATTCCTTTCATATGAGAGAACTAAAAACTTCTGATGCTCAAAGATTGATTATGAATGTATGAGAAATGTTGCTATATGGTTTATTGTGAGTTGAATCTGGCCAGGGCTTTTTTTCTGGTAACAGAGGTGCCAGAACTCTCAAGAAGAAAGTGAAGGAAGAACACATGGGTGCCCCTCATGAACTTTTAAACATTTTTTTTTTTACAATTTTGTTTCCGCAAAAATGTTTCAGAACTCCATTCCACCACATTCCCTCAGGAAAAAAAAAGCCCTGGATCTGGCCCAGAAAGAAAAGAAGAGAAACTCTTATATTCTATTTTTTTTGTCACAAGTTATCTTTCTGGTTTCAAAGAAAAGCTATATATAATGGCTAGAAACATCTAAGAGACCCAACCCTACAAAGAAAAATAATATGCTCATGGGATAAATGTTAGCAATTCATGTATCTGACAGTAGACATACTAAAGAAATTGAATGTATAACATTCATGCCCCAGAGCAATAGAGTCTAGAGGACATTCCATCAGCATATGTTTTATTGCAAATCTCTTTAGGCAATCATGTTTTATCAGAACCTTTTCTTCTCAAAAAGCCCTATTTCCCCAATATTAAATATTTCTTGCAAAACATACAATGTGATTTGCTTCCAAGAACAATAGTAATCTCAGGTAAGAACTTAAAAGCAGAAGAAATCTAGTATTATTTGGGCATAAGGAAAACCAAATCATAGCTTTAACTTCGAACAGGGCCTGCCACTAGGCAAACTAGGCAATTGCCTAGGGTGCTAGCCTTCTGAGGGTGTTGAATGGGTGCCCCCCATGTGACCCTGTGGTGCAGAGTGGTAAACTGCAACACCACAGTCCAAGTCCAAGATTGACTCAGTCTTCGAGGACTTCCGGGGTAGGAAAATGCCGAGCTGAGTTGCTTCTCATAAAGGGAGCAGGCTGGAACTGCTGTTCGAGGTAGTGGAAGGCAAATTAATGCCTACTGCCTACTTTTCTCAGAGATTAGTCCAAGATATGCACAGAAAACTTTGAGATTTATCTTGGCTAAAAGGGAGTCCTGGGGGGGGGGCTCCTTTGAGGCTTTGAGGGGTCTTCAGAGAAGAGTTGCATTTTCATCATCTGCAGAAGTTTCCAGAGTAATTTATTTGACATAAGCTCGACAGAATCCTAACCTTCTTGGACATTACTAAACATCAAAAACTACACAAGACTGGTGTGGATCTGGATAATTTGCAGAAAAGGTACAGATTACTATCTTTCATTCCGGGACCATTTAAAGTTAAACAGAATAAATTCAGAAGGTGCGAAATGGAAATCTAGAAAGCTTGGAAGAAGAAGGGATGAAGAGGTGAAATTTGGACTTTTTAAATTTAAAGGACAGTGCTAAAAAGTAAGAAGGAATTTATTGTTGGGTCTACTTGCGGTTTTGAAAAAAGAGCACCATCGTCACAGACCTGCAGCAAACACAGTCAACACAGGAAGTGCATCAAGTATCGTGAGATCTCTCTACCAGTGAAAACCGGATTTGGTGGCAAGTAAAGCAGGAAGCATCAGATGAAAAGCCTACTCTAGGACTATAATACCATAGAAAAACATCGGCGGCCATTGCAAGGAGGTCAAAATTAAAATAATAATTTTAAGGTGTTCGGGACATTAATAATTGTTGGAAATAATTGAGGTGGTGATGAAAGGATAAATACTATTGGACATTATTGTTAATATTGGATTTTAGAAGCTTTTAAAGGAAAAAAAGAATTTTTTTAAAATGAAGTAAAAAGTCGCGACCGCCATTTTGAAATAAATAAAATTTTAAAAACATTAATATCTCAGCCCAGGAGGCTTTGAGGATGGCAAAATTAGGCTTGTTGGAAAAAGCAAGCTCTAATCTTTTGAATTTGATAGTTAAATTTTAAATTGGTGAGAATAAAATTTTTGGTTTTTTAAATGTCAGAGCATAAGCAAACCCATACAAGGGCTACTTGCAGGAACAATTAGAGGCAATAGAGGCTGGAATGATGAAAGACATGATAACTGCCTCTAAGAAAGAAATTATAGAAGAGATTAAAAAAGATATTGAGGATCTCAGAAATGAGACTGAGGAAACATCTAAGGAAGTGCAAATAGCAAATAGCAAGCCTTTATTGGCATAAAACAGATTTAGCAGTAAAATAGCAATATAAATAATATAAAATCCTAGATTATAAAGTACATAGGGAGCTAAAATACATAAAATAAGTAAAATATATATGAGTCGAGTTTAGCCAAATTAAATAATTAAAAGATAAAATGTGGTAATTCCAGAACCATTCTCTGTCGTATTTCCATGGCCTGTTGGAGAAATCTAGCCACCATTAAAGTTACCTCAGCGCAAGTGTCATTTAAAAGTTTGTGGACTTTGCCTGAATCAGCACAGCCCAACATATCTGCTAAGATATCTTTCAAGTATGTACAACGAATATCTCATAAAGAGGACAGTTCAGTAGTACATGGGAAATAGTTTCAATACACTTGGAATTACAAAGACAGTGTCTATTAGAGTACTCAATCCAGTTAAATCTACCAAATAGGATAGCAGATGGTAATGCATTACATCTCATTAACGAGAATGCACGCCGTTGCTGTGGAGCTTGCAGAGAGAAGAAATACGATGCTAATTTCCCTACTGAAAGAGGAATTCAGCGGGGAGCAGGACTTGTTGGCCAGGCTATATAATGTTTGCATTTCAATATCTAGAATTCTGAGCTTAAGTTTCAAAAAAGCTTCTTTTAAGGATAGCATAAGAAGTGAATCTAAATCAGTGCCCATAGATTTTATTTTCCTCTCAATAAATACTAGCCAATTTGACAAATTAGATTCTGAGAGCAGTTGATATAAAAGGCTCTCTGAGTGGAAATGTAGCCGAAGCCAGTATTTAAGTGACATTAGCCATGCTTGTGTTTCCACAAGATTCGTCCCTGTTTCTAAACACAAAACTGCATATGGTACGCACTTTGGGAATCCCAGAATTTTCCATAGGAATTTTGATTGGACACCTTCAATGTTATTATTCAAGGCTGTGATTCACACTGGGACCCCATATAAAAGCTGCGGTATCACTTTAGCCTTAAAGATTTTTAGCGTGGCTGGGATAAACTGATTGCCTCTGCTGTAAAAGAAGCGCTGGATAGCTGCAACACTAACATTGACTGACTTAATTATACAGTTACGATGATTAGTCCAAAGTGTGTTATATTGAAAATGAATTCCTAGGTATTTGTAGTATTTTACTTGTTCTATCTCTTTGCCGCCTATTGACCATTTAGTTGGTTTCCAAGATTTGGAAAAAACAACAATTTTAGATTTGTCATAGTTCAATAGGAGCTTATTGTTATCAAGGAAGGTGATACAGTGAACAAGGAAACGCTTTAATCCAATTCTGGAACAAGATAGTAAGATTGTATCGTCCGCATATAACAGTAAGGGAACATGTCTGGCACCAAGTTTTGGACTATGATGGTCAGTATCTGACAAAAAGGGAGCAAGATCATTAAGAAAGAGGTTAAACAAAAAGGGGGGCAACACACAACCTTGTTTAACCCCCTTTCTTAACGGGATTTTTGACGTAAGATTGCCTGATAAAGAGCATTTGACTTGACAAAAGTTGAAAGTATATAATTTTTTAATGAGCATAAGGAGTCTTTTATCAATACTTGTTTGTTCCAGTTTATCCCACAACAGGTCTCTGTCAATTGAATCAAATGCTCCCTTTAAGTCTAAAAAGGCTACATACAATTTCATCTTTTCCCCAATAGTGTATTTAAAAATTAGATGGGACAAAGTATTACAATGATCGAGAGTAGTTTTGCCTTTACAAAAACCCAGCTGTTCCGGACCAAGAATTTTTTCTCGTGTCATCCATTGTTCAAGTTTCCTCAGCAGATACTTAGAATATAATTTACCAATGGTGGTTAGGAGACTAGTTGGCCTGTAATTATTTGGGATGGCAGGATCTCCTTTTTTATAAATTGGAACCACTATTGAATTAAGCCAGGCTTTAGGAATTATGCCAGTTCTGTCAATACTGGTAAAGAGAGATGCGAGCGGAGTAGCCCACCAATCTGGATCTAACTTAAGGATTTCAGAGGGAATAACATCTGGTCCTGCTGCTTTACCTGATTTCAATTGCAAAATTGATCTAAGGAAGTGCAGGAGGTAGAAGAAAGAATGAAAGTACATGATTCCACCTTGTTGAAAATACAAGAAAAAGTGGCAATCCATGACTGCAAATTGATGGAGACTCAGATACATCTGAGAGGAGTACCTGAAAATGAAGAGAGTGACTTGAAAGACTATATAATAAAATTGCAGAATTTTTGGAGGAAGATCCTGAAGAGACTAAAAATATGTATGACTATATGTATAGAGTGAATTCATTCTATGCAAAAAAAAAAAAAATAATAATCTACCAAGAGATGTGGTCATAAGATATATGACAAAGGAAATGGTGGGAAAGATCATGAAGAAAAATTTTGAAAAGACATTGACAGTGGCAGGTAGTAGAGTAAGAATCATGAAGGAATTACCAAGGCAAGTGATAAATGACAGAAGAACATACAAAAAACTGACAGAGAAATTATGGGACAATGAAATGAGGTATAGATGGATAATACCTGAAGGTTTGAGCTTTGAACTTCAGGGAAAAAGAACTACAATTACAAATGAACAGAAACTGCGTAGTTTTTATGAAGAACATAAAGAATTTGCACCATGATGGATTACAAATTATTATCTTGGAATGTAAATGGACTAAATTCACCACAAAAAAGAAGGGCAACATTTCATTGAAATTGAAAAAAAAATTAAATTGAAAAAAAAAACAGAGAAAGTAAAATTATTAGTAAGATTGTGGTTGTTGGAAGAGAGATGGTGGATCAAGAAGTAATAAAAAGAATTTTTTTAAAATATTATGCTAAACTATTTAAGGGTGTTAAAATAAAGAAAGAAAAGATGGAACTGTATTTACAAAATATTAAAATAGCACCCTTAACAGAAAATATGAAAAAGTTTTGAATGCACCAATTGAAAGAATAGAGATTGAAGCAGCGATCAATGCAATGAAAATTGGAAAGGCACCTGGGCCAGATGGATATACAGCTAATTTTTAAAAAACATTTAAAGAGGAATTAATACCGAAGCTCCAAAAATTAATGAACATGATAAGATTAAAGGGTAAAATTCTAAATACATGGAAGGAAGCAGTGTTTTTGTTAATTCCAAAAGAAGACAGAGATGTCACGAATGCAAAAAATTATAGACCGATTTCATTATTGAATAATGACTATAAAATATACACAAGAATACTGGCAGAACGACTTAAGCAATATTTGATAAACTTTATTAAGGAAGATCAAGCAGGGTTTCTCCCCAAAAGACAGATAAGAGACAATATTAGGACTATTGTAAATATTGTAGAATATTACGAAAGACATCCAGAAAAGGAAGTAGCATTATTCTTTGCGGATGCAGAGAAAGCATTTGATCTAAAGTGGGACTTTATGTTTGCAGTTATAGAGAAAATGGAATTTGGAGAAGACTTTATAAGGATGATAAAAGAAATATATACTGAACAACGTGCAAGGCTATGTATAAATGCAGACCTTACAGAAGATATGATAATTAGTAAAGGTGCAAGACAAGGGTGTCCGCTCTCTCCACTGTTGTTTATAATGACACTTGAAATCTTGCTGATGCAAATTCAAGAGGACAAAGAAATAAAAGGATTAAAAATAAAAGTTTTTTTTTATAAATATAGAGCATTTGCAGATGATATAATATTTATAAATGAAAATCCCACTCAAGTAACACCCTTGCTGCTAGCTAAAATACAAGAATATGGAGAACTGGAGGGATTTTATATAAATAAAGAAAAATCAAAAAAATTATGTAAGAATATGCAAGTAAGTAAACAAAAGGAGTTACAAAAGCTAACGGGTTGTGAAGTTACCTTGAAGGTAAAATATTTGGGTGTGGAGATAACAATGAAGAATATTGATTTGTTTAAAAATAATTATGAGAAGCTATGGTATAAAATGGATGAAGACATGATAAAATGGAATAAACTTAATTTGTCATTGCTGGGAAGAATAGCTGCAATTAAAATGAATATTTTACCAAGAATAATGTATTTATTTCAAACTATTCCAATTGTGAAAAACAGCAAACAGTTTAACAGATGGCAGAGGAAGATCTCAAAATTTGTGTGGGCTGGGAAGAAACTAAGGATCAAAATGAAAATTTTAACAGATGCAAAAGAAAGAGGAGGATTCCAATTACCAGATTTAAAACTATATCATGAAGCAGTCTGCTTAGTGTGGATAAAAGAATGGGTGATGCTATTAAACAGAAAACTTTTGGCTTTGAAAGGTCATGGAAATAAATTCGGCTGGCACGCCTATATGTACTATGGGGGAAAAAGATTTATGTTTTTCTCTCTCACCATTATATAAGAAATAATTTGTTGAATACGTGGATGAAATATAAGAAATATGGTGATGAGAGAAAACCGTTATGGATAGTGCCAGCAGAAGTGATAAAAAGAATGGCTGAAGTGGGTGAAGAAAAGTTGTTGTCATATAATCAGCTATTAAAAATACAAAGCGGTAAAATAGAGCTGAAAACTGCAAAAGAATTGAATAATAGATATGACTGGTTTCAAATGCAACAAATAAAGAGTTTGGTGGAAAAAGACATTAAAACTGAAGGAATAAGAAAAGAACAAACAGAAATGGAAATATTCTGCTTGGAGCTAATGAAAAATTAATCTCAAAACTATATAAACTGCTTTTGAAATGGTCTACAGAAGATGAAGTAGTGAAATTTCAAATGATTAAGTGGGCAATTAATGTAAATAAAGAAATACAGATGGAAACTTGGGAATATCTTTGGAAGAATTCTATAAAGCTTTCAACGTGTCATAGTATTAAAGAGAACTGTTTTAAAATGATGTATAGATGGTATGTAACTCCTAAAAAGATGGCAAAGATGAATAATAAGATGCCAGATAGATGTTGGAAGTGTAAAAAACATGAAGGTTCTTTTTACCATATATGGTGGACTTGTGAAAGAGCAAAAAAGTATTGGCAGATGATTCAACAAGAAATATCTAGGATCTTGGGATATGAAATCAAGAAAGTTGCAGAGACTTTTCTGTTGGGATTATATATGGAAAAATTTCCAAAAGAAGATAGAACTATAATTTGGTACTTGCTCTCAGCTGCTAGGACATTGTATGTGCAGTTGTGGAAGCAAGAAAGAATACCAGAGAAATGGGATTGGATTATAAAAGTTATAATGTGGAGTGACAAGAATTTTAAGAGACTATGATCTAGAAACTTTTAAGTTGGAGTGGAAGAAGTTTAGAAGTTATATAGAAAAAGAGTGGAAAATAAAAGGACATTGGACAATTTTTGATAATGATTAAGTCATAAAAGAAAGAAAAATAGAAATTTTTGTTTTATTAGTTAAGGGTACCCTTAAATATTAGTATTTTAAGTATACAACACCGGCGGGGGTTAAGTAACGGGGGGGAGGAGGGGTTAGAAAAGTAATATATGGGATAGATAAAAAGAAGTAATTAATAATGCAAAGAAATGATTGTTACCATGTTACTGGAATAAAATTGTTTTAAACACAAAAGATTGACTCAGTCTTCCATCCTTCTGAGGTTGGTAAAATGAATCATAGAATCATAGAGTTGGAAGGGTCCTCTAGAGTAATCTAGTCCAACCCCCGGCACAATGCAGGAAACTCACAAACACTTCTCCCTAAATTCACAGGATCTTCATTGCTGTCAGATTGCCATCTAGCCTCTGTTTAAAAATCTCCAAGGAAGGAGAACCCACCACCTCCAGAGGAAGCCTGTTCCACTGAGGAATCGCTCTAACGGTCAGGAAGTTCTTCCTAATGTTGAGCCAGAAACTCTTTTGATTTAATTTCAACCCTTTGGTTCTGGTCCTACCTTCTGGGGCCACAGAAAACAATTCCACACCATCCTCTAGATGACAGCCCTTCAGGTACTTGAAGATGGTAATCATATCACCTCTCAGCTGCCTCCTCTCCAGGCTAAACATGCGCAGCTCCTTCAACCTTTCCTCATAGGACTTGGTCTCCCCATGGGTTAGTAATGAATCAGTGCCTGCACAGGGGATTACAACTAATTTCTTACTAGGCTTGTTTTAGTGTTGGAGCCCTTTTCCCCTTGGCATTTCTGTCCAATTTCACACAAGCTGCTGTTTCGGAGCTTGGCACTTCAGTCTGATTTCGCACAAGCTGCCATGGGGCTGCAACTTGCCTTGCCTCTTTCCTGCGGCAAGCAGAAACCAGTTTTCAGAGGATCTTGCTTTCCATGAAAAAGAGGCGGGGCAAGTTGCAGTCCGATGGCAGCTTGTGCGAAATCAGACAGAAGTGCCAGGCTCCGAAACAGGAACAAGCCTAGTGAGAAATGGGTCTACCTTTACCTTTACAAGTGACTTGGTGATGCTGTCAGCATGGTGGGGAGGGGGTGCCAGAAGTTAGCTTTGCCTACTAGGGTGAGGTCAGATGTTCATAAAATCCCGCTAGGAGCATGAGTGGAGTCCGGAAGCATGTCGGATTTTAAGCGGTTGTCCAAACGTCAGCATCTGTGAATGGTGGTTAGCTCGTTTGAGTCCCGCGTTGAGACGACTGGGGCGTGGACTAATTTGATACTGCTTTAAATCAGGAACAAAATCCTTCTGACGGTTCCTGAGCGGAGTTTCTCTGTTTGAACGCTCCATCGTTGGCGACTCATCGGAAGCGCACCACCGCTTCCCTCCCAAAGCCCCTGCAAGTGATATCACTGCACCAGTGAATGAGCGAGCGAATGTTGGCTCGATAAATCATTTACCCGCCCTTATGTCCGGAAACAAAAATCACTTTTGAAAGTAGATGTGAACTAGATGTGAACTGATTTGAATTCCTGGGTTCTTTTCTGCACGCGTAGTGCTCGTGTTGGAAAAGTAGTGCCAACGGACTAGCAAAACTTTAGTTATCTGACCCATTTAAAAGCGACGTGCTGCAGATAGCGGGCATCACTGTGCCTGCGCTAATGCAGATTGACGTCTCATGAAACGAGGTCCGGTAGAGCAATCTGATCGACCAGCGACGGGACCCACATGGGATAGAACGGGAGCCTGGCTGTTGTCTGATCGGAAAATTGGTTGTGCGGATTATAATACAGGCACATTGCAGATGGATTTAATGGTGAGTGTGACCACACCCCTAGGGTGCCATACAATCTAGGGCCAGCCCTGGCTTTGAAGACACTTCCCTAGGAAGAAATCGGACAGAGGGAGAGCATTTTGCATTGCACTGCAGAAAGGCCAAAGGGTAAGTGTGACGGTAATGAATGGGTTAACAAGAAAACTAAGGACGCATAGAGCCTGCGTCAGGTGATCTGAGGGTGGAGGCGAGAGTGCTCGGAACTCTCAGAGGTGATTGACAGCTAACGGCTGAGTGCAGTTAGTGTCAGACAGAGTCTGAGGGAGACTGCTGAAGAGAGCAGTTGGTCTGAGAAGGAGCTGAGACAGGAGCTGAGGAGAGTCTTCTAGAGAAGCAAAGCTCACTGATCACTCTATAAAGACATCCAAGGGGCTGTGTGTGACTAAAGGAGAGTCACAGTAAAAGACCTGAGAGGTCGCAGACACAGAGGCACTTCTCTTAAGAGCTAAAGAGGTGGTTGAGGGAACGATGTGGGTCTAGAAGTTTGAAGGGCTGGGAGAAGAGACACCAGTCGACTTAAGGGACTTGGCACATTATACCCAAGAGGCCAACCTAGAATAGTGTTGGAGAGTGAATTTATATGATCTGTGAAACCAGAGAGACCTAAGGGAACTTGATATTATAAAGCCTGAACTACAAAGAAACTGTTAACTGCTTGAGATACAATATAGCCCATGTATATATTTTCCATTCCCCAGTTGAAGATGGTGTGCGTTCGTTAATAAATTTCTGTGGTTTACTTTAAAGTTCTCTGGTGCCAGTATATTGGGAAAACTATCAAAGCTGCTGTGGTCCCCTACCTACCAACTGAGTTTATATCCATCAGAAAGCAAAACCAAACCCCCGAAGAGACTAGTAGTGAGAAATCCATATTATACTCACCCCTTGAGTTCCATAGCCGTGAAGTAAAATTCAAGAGGAAGATATAGTAAGTAACAGTGTGACTTCTGCATTCCTCCTCCCACTGTCCCATTGGTGTTGCCGTTTTAATTGCATGCAACCACTACAGCTGCAACTAGGATCCAAGGGAAAGGGAGGAGGAGGTGCATAGCCCCTTCCCTGCTGTCTGTTTTTCTCTCTCTCAAAATGTCTTCCCTTGAGTTGGTATTCTTCTAGGAGGCAAAAGCAGGCCTAAAGAGTGCAGAAAGGATCTCTTACAACAGACAGGAATTCCAGAGCAGACTCACAGAGATCAAAATATTCCCTGACTAGGACAGATTTGAAAAATAATAATCACTACATCTAGGGTTGCCAGCCTCCAGGTGGGGTATGTGTGTGTTTAAATTGATTGTAGGTGGTATGGTATAGTGTGGTATAAATGGTTTTAATCCTTATTCTGCTGAGGAAGCTCACTGGGTCATTATGGCTAGTTATTGATAGTTATTGATATTATACCTTTTTAAAGCATGGGAGTGTGTGTGGGCAGAGGTATTTGTGAGTTTCCTGCATTGTGCAGGGGTTGGACTAGATCAGGGATGGCCAGACTTCCTTAACATAAGTATTAGCAAAATTGCTGGAGGCATATAGAATAAACATTAGATGTTTGAGAGCTGCAGGACATGAACATCAGATGTTTGAGAGCCGCAAGGAAGGAAGGAAAATGGAGGGAGGGAGAGGTGGAAAGAAAGCAAATGCATTCTCCAAGCTGCAGGTTGGCTTGGCTTGGAGAAGTGATTTAAATGTGATTTGTGTGATTTAAATGCCTTCTTTGTGTGATTTGTGTGATTTAGATGCCTTCTCCAAGCTGGCTGATGGGGCAGTGGAGGCGTTGAGAGCCAAACAATATGTGTGAAAGAGCCACATGTGGCTCCTGAGTCACAGTTTGGCCACCCCTGGACTAGATGACCCTGGGGGTGATAACAGATGGGCATTTTGGGGTGGATGGGAGGTGTCCCAAATCTGGAAGGCTCAAAAAGAGCTGCCCTGAAGTCTCCACATGCTCCCCTGCAAACTGTTCCCATCCCGTCCATGGAGCATCATGGTGTGTTCAGATGGCTGTTGCGCACCATTCCTGTCACTCAGCTTGGGTTTTTCCCCACACATTTTCATGCACACTGAACAGTTTTTATTTTTAAAAAAGCAGATGTAACTTGGGGCGGCTTGGCGGCCTACACTGCCAAGGTGCCTTGCTTGCGCCTTCTGCTTCCAGATGCCAAGGAGGCTCAGAAATTTGCTACCACTTCCAAAGTTGCACTGTGGAGGTCGGAGGATGGGGTGAGGATGGGATGAGGATGGGTGGCAGATGTTTGTGTGTGGAAGGATTTAGTGGGTCGATATCAGAGGTGTCTCTGAGTCGACCCAAAGTGCTGGTCTGTAATCACCCTGGAAGTTCCTTCCAACTCTATTATTCTATGATAGCCATCTTCAAGTACTTGAAGGGCTGTCCTATAGAGGATGGTGCAGAGCTGTTTTCTCTTGTCCCAGAAGGTCGGACCAGAACAAATGGGTTGAAATTAAATCAACAATTTTCAGCTAAACATTAGAAAGAACTTCCTGACAGAGTGGTTCCTCAGTGGAAAAGGCTTCCTCAGGAGGTGATGGGCTCTCCTTCTTTGGAGGTTTTAAATAGAGGCTAGATGGTCATCTGACAGCAATGCTGATTCTGTGGGTTAAGGCAAATAATGGGATGGAGGACAGGAAGGGGGGTTGCATCAGTGCTTAGTTCTTGTGGCCCTTTCTTACATGTCCAGGGAAATGCTGGTTTCCACTTTGGGGTCAGTCAGCAATTTTTCTCCAGGCCATTTTTGCCAGGGATCCTGGAGGAGTTGTTTTGTTTTGTTCTGGGGTTTTTTTTGCCATCTTTTGGGAGTCAGTTGGTGTGTGTGTAGAGGGGAGGTACTTGTGCATGTCCTGCATTGTGCAGGGGGTTGGACTAGATTACCCTGGAGATCCCTTCCAACTCTATGATTCTATGATTCATTCATTCTCAGCTGAATCTACCTCACAGAGTTGTAAAGACAAAATGGAGACGATAACAACAATGTAAACTGCTTTCAATCCCCATTAGGGAGAAAGGTGGAGTATTAATGAAGTTAATAAAACAGTAAAATAAATAAAAATGTATACTGCCTGGTATTGGACTGTGAGATGCAACGAATGGGCAGTGTTCATGCTCCCTTCTTTACTTTTATTCCTATGTTATTTCAAACAACTGAGGTGGATGTTATAATCCTGAAAGACGTGGTTAGTTTATAGAACTTCTGGTGTCAGTGCTTTAAGTTATTGACAGGAAGGCACTGTAAATAATTAGGGCTGCCTCTGTAAATGAATCATCTTGATGCATCATTCACTGAGTTGAAAGGAAACACATTGATTTACTTCTCTCTCCTGTTTTTAAGCATTTGTACCGATCACAAAGTACTCAAGCCATATGACATATTCTGAGTCATATAAATCCAAATACAAACCACTTCCTCAAGTTTATGACGCGACTTCACTTAGTCTCCCTGAATTTGGTAGCAGGCTGTTCTGACTCCTGATATAAAAATATAACAGCTCTTGTTTGGCATGTTATTTAAAGTTCTCTTTTGAGTTGCCTTGTAAAACGATGAGTCTGTACAGCAAGAGCAGTCAGACAGGAGACATTAGGAATCACTAAGTTCAGACAGTCTGTTCTCCCGCTTGATCCCTGACTCCTTGTTGTGTGAACGGAACCTGTGCATCTTTATTCTTATGCCATTTCTTGTATTAATTTAAAATATTCATGCCCTTTCTTATCTTCACAATCACAATAGACTTATCTTGGCTACATCAGGTAATATGGGGCAATATGCAAAGGAGTTCCTGCTACAAAAAAAGCCCTAAAACATAGATCAAAATAGCCATGTTAATCTGTCTATAGCAGAAGAAAAGAGCAAGAGTCCTGTAGCATCTTAAAGTCTAACAAAATCTGCAGCAGGGGATGAGTTCCTGCCACAAATTCTGTCAAGCAAGATACAAAAATACATTGAAAAGGAACATTTGCTCATTTCTTGAATATGCCCTTTTAAAAATGGTTTCTATTGTCGTGTCATACTTGGCAAAAGGAATCGAGGCTATTGTCCTGTTAAATGCAAGCACTTATTACCAGCAATATCTATCAGGTAAGTATCTGTCAAGAATGTTGGGGGTCTCTGCTCCTGTCATTTGGCACATAATGGCTGAATCCAGACCGGCATTTTAAGCTGGCACAGGGATGGGATATGGGCAGACAAAAAAATGCGACCAAATGTTCGCTGCTGCCTGCCATCCTGCTCCTGCACTTACCCCACCTGAAGGTGTCTCAGTTGCGCCTCAAAAAGCTATCACAAAGTGCCAGTCTGGATTCAGCCAATGTTTTTTTTTTTCTTACAAGTTATGCGGGAGGAGACCCTCAACCATCATGTCTTCTGAAAGACCTTGAGCTGGGATGCCACAAAGGATGCTACCAGAGGGATCTTGGTTTGGGACCTCTACCTGCACCATTGGTCCTGATGGATTCTCAACTCTTGTTGACTGGAAACCAAACTGGAGCCTCATGGCAGCCATTTCCATCAGCTCTGTTGGGGCCTTGTTTGAGACCCTCAGCTGCCTTTTGTTCCTCTTGGGTGGGACTGGGTGGTGCCTGCTTACTCTCATTGCATCAATTGTGCCCCAGCCATGGTGGTGGAGCTCATTAGCATAACTCATTAGCATATGCCATCCCCTCAATCAGCCAAAAGCAACCTGATGCAAGAAAGGAGAACCCTAGGTGAGCAAGGCCTACTTGGACTGGCTAGAGATCCAGCCAGCCCAAGAAGGCCTTCCTCTCCTGGGGCTCTCCCCCCCCCCCCCAGTCAAAAGGCCAGCAAGTCACCCACCGCCCAAAATCACATAAGTGGAGAAAGGGTGGTGTGGGCTTCTCTAGGGGTTGATGAGGACTTCTGGGGGCATGGCAAAGCCCCTGGCGGCTGGCTGGCTGTCCACTCTCCTAATCCAGGGATTGTTATGCAGTTGCACCTACTATTCAGTGGACAAGGTGCAGGGGGAGGAAGAGGGGGAACCCTCAGAAAGGTTCAGGAGCTGTACTCCTGTGAGCTCCTGCTGAATCTGAGGCCTGTGTATCTACATACATGTTTTGCTTTGCTCATATTCTCTGCAAGCATTTCCCAAATCAATTCCTTGTTCTAATATAATCACTTCTTATATCTGGGAGATCCTGGTTTGAATTCCTACTTTTGCCATGGATGCTTGCTGGGTGACCTTGGGCCAGTCACATACTCTCAGACTAATCTGCATCACAGGATTGTTGTGAGGATAAACTGGAGGAAAGGAGAAGGATTTGGGTCCCCATTGGGGAGAAAGGCAGGGTATAAAGTAAGTAAGTAAGTAAATAAATAATATGCAATTGACAAAAGTAACATTGAAAACTGTGCCAATTTAATGAGGAAAATTGGCCAAAGAAGGTGGAAAATGGAGTGAAAAATGAAGATTTGTGGGTTGAAGTCACATAATGAAAAAGTGGAATAAATAGAACATCACAACATTGGGGCTGCTGAAATTCAATAGCATTTCCTATCTCGTGACGATGCTGCAAAATCAGTGTTGCTGATAAAACCCAGAATATGTGAGGTACAGATGAGACCAAAGATGAAAAGCTGTCTGATTTGATTCATGTGCCAGCAAAACATTAGCCTCTGATTCTGTACTACAGGAATAGTGTTTTCCATGTCTACCTGCTCCCAAATCTGCAGCACTGCTTCTCTGTGTGACGGGTTGTGTAAGCAACATGTAGATTTGTTTATTAACATTTTTTGCACCTCGCTTTTCCCATAGCTCAAGCAGCCTACAGATTAAAATTTAAAACCTACAGAATACAAAAACACCTCCACACATCCCCTTCTTCCTGGTTAGCTTTCTTGCATAATGGCTACAGCACCAGAAAGAACAGAATAGCAAAAAGGAGTCATGGTTAAAGAATCACATCCCAGCCCTCCCCAAGCCACTCAGCCAGCAGTGCACAGATGGATGCAATATTTTGGAAAGACAGGTCTGTCAGCATAACTCTGTAGGAGGCAAGGCAACATATGTGTGTGTCTCTGCTGATTGGAAAGCATTCCTGTCACTTATATTCTTCCCTCATTCTGCCATTAGTGTCTGATCTTCTTACATTCTAAACCAGACAACCAGGTCCCAGCACATCAGACGAATTTTAAGATATATAAATATTTTCAACTGCCATTACTTGTTCCATTCAGATAGAATGACTTTATCAATGAATGAGGCAACTTTGCTTCCGACTTTGATTGGCTGCCTATTCCTGTGATGGATGCATAGGGTCAGGCTCAGCTGTGAAATCACCCAGACAGGAATTTGCTTAAGTAAACTTCTTTAGCTTCTCAGTTCTGACAAGATCAGGCTAGTCTGGGTTACCCAGGTCATGGCATTGCAGAAGCTTAAAATTGCAACGATGTACTGTTGCAGGAAGAAAAATTATTAATTTAATAAATAATGATCCTGTAATTTTAGAAAAACTCAAGATGGCAATTAAAAAAATCTATACTGTGATGATATGAATAAATATGGAGGTTTTGAGCTGAATCTCACCAATTCTCCTCCTTACTTCTGCCTCTGTCCCATAATCCCCAGAATATGTTTTCTGGATGCTCAAAGGGAACCTCTTCTTCTTACATTCCAGTTTAGTGCAGTGGTTAAGAGGAGCAGACTCTAATCTGGGAGAATTGGGTTTGATTCCCCACTCCTTCACATGCAGCTGCTGGGTGACCTTGGGTCAGCCACGGTTCTTGCAGAGCTATTCAAGAGTAGTTCTCTAAGAGATCTCTCAGCCCCACCTACCTCACAGGGTGTCTGTTGTAGGAAGAGGAAGGGAAGGAGATTGTAAACCACTATGAGAATCCAAGTGAAGGGTGGGGTATAAATCCAATCTCCTCCTCCTCCAACAGAAAAGCTCGCTGGATCTAACCCAACATATAGGACTGCCAAGTGCCTGAAGAAAAGAGGCCCTGCCCCTTTAATAGAGACTTGATGGGATCTTAATTAGTGGTTAATATTATCTCCTTCTATGCCATGAAATGCTGCAGCTGGCCATTTCCACACACTAAGCCTCCATTAAAAGGCTGGGGCATTTTTCTCCAGTCTTGTAGGCAAGCCTTTTTTTTCCAGGAAGAATGTGGAATGGAGTTCCAGGACCTCTTCACATAAACAAAATTCACAAAAAAAAATGTTTAATAGTTCATGAGGGGCACACCTGTGTTCCTCATTCATTTCCCTCCCGAGAGTGCTGGCACCTCTTCTTCCAGAAAAAAGCCCTGCCTGTAGGTAACCCTATGCAACATAGAACCATGGTTATCTCACAGAAGAAGCAGTGGTTTGTGTTCTCTTTGAATCAAAGGTTACCAAAACATGAAGACAGTAGATTGGATTTGATCTGGTAATGGAAGTCCTTTAGGCAAACCAGAGCTGTAGTCTTCAAATCACTTTCTTTATGAACATTAATTAATCTGCTAACTAAATTACTCCAGTAACTAAACTAATTAATTAAACTAATTTTAGGTATCATTAATTCAATAGCCTGACCGGTACTTCCATTATTCCTCTCTCAGCTATAGCAGTAATACCTCAGTTGCTAAATAGTTCCCATTTATCAGCATATGTTCTGCTATGTGAGGGGAAAAGAAAAGTCAGTTCTTTTCTTAGGAATTAACGATGTGTAAACTGTTCCACTCAGAGGGTTACGGGAAAACTGAGTGTTAGTTTGGCTGCTAAAGTAATCGCTGAAAGTTGTTTGACTTATACCAGTTGGGTGATAATAGATATACATTATCTTATTAAAGCTGTTGAAGCACTGTTGAGGGGCAGCAGAAAGGTGACTCGGAATGGCCTGCTTTCCCAGTCTTGAAGTAGCTGAGCGTATCTGTTATGGGTTATGAATTCTTCCTTGTATTATTGAAGATTGTGTGGGGAGCAGAGCAAAAACAGAAGATGTGTATTTCAAATACTGGCCTGGAGGTGTGCATTCATAAGCCTTCTGGGGCTCAGTGTTTATCAGTGGGGAGGGGTTTTGTGTCTTTGAATATCTAAGCATTCCTTCTGCCAAATGTTGCATTCTCCTCCCCTCTCCCCCCTTTTCTCCCCTCCCCTGTTAAACCAAACAGTCTATACACCACTCAAATTTCACACCATTTTTGTTATCTATCTATCTATCTATCTATCTATCTATCTATCTATCTATCTATCTATCTATCTATCTATCTATCTATCTATCTATCTATCTATCTATCTATCTGTCTGTCTGTCTGTCTGTCTGTCTGTCTGTCTGTCTGTCTGTCTGTCTGTCTGTCTGTCTGTCTGTCTGTCTGTCTGTCTGTCTGTCTGTCTGCCTGCCTGCCTGCCTGCCTGCCTGCCTGCCTGCCTGCCTGCCTGCCTGCCTGCCTGCCTGCCTGCCTGCCTGTCTGTCTCTGTCTGTCTCTGTCTGTCTCTGTCTGTCTGTCTGTCTGTCATCATCATCTATCCTCTCTCTCTCATCATTTATATTTTACTGGCTGTTTTTATTATATTTATTGTATTTATGTTTAGAATGTTTTTATTATGATGTTATCCACTGGAAGCAGTGAGAGTAGAATACAAATCCAATAAAATATACCACTTATCTTTAACTTATGTTGATAACTCTATATCGGGTTGTCTCAAGATACATCAGCGTGTGTGTGTGTGTGTGCCCTGAATCAAATAGGGTTGATTCAGCTGGTAATATTCAGGCTGAACAGTTTGTGGCATGATGCAAAGGCCCAAGTTGGACACAGAAGTGTCAAGGGTTTGCCTCATCAAATAAAACATCAGTCTTTAAAAGTAAACGTACCTGTTTTCAAACTGATTCCTTTAGCTGCCCCTTTAATATCTGATTTGCAGACATTATCATGTGATGCTAGAGTTGCCACCTCTAGGTTGGAAAATACCTGGAGACTTAGGAGATGGAGGCTGAGGAGGACAGGGTTTCGGGAGGGGACAGCCTTCAATTGGGTATAATGCCAAAGAAGCCCACTTCCAAAGCAGCCATTTTCTCCAGGTGAACTGCTTTCTGGCATCTGGAGATCAGTTGTAATAGTGGGAGAGTTTGACAGTCCTATGTGAAGCCATTTACCTCCATTCTATGAAAAGCTGCAAAAGCCATTTCTACATGTTATGGTTGTATTAAAGGGACAAGACAACTTCATCCTGGTCCATCCTTAAAAGAAGTTGGCTTCACAATCACAGCTGGAGAGGTAGCTAACTAAGATCTTTACATGTAAACAATTCCACTTAATATTTTAGTAATAAAACCCATGGCGTGGTGGCAAATCCCAGCTCCCCCATTTGTTGGATGTGAGGTATCAACTATTGGGTAATGAACCATCTATCGCCGTCTTTGGCCTCCCTTTGGCTGACTCCCCTGCCCCCACCTACTGCAGGCCCAGGAATGTTGAACTGCCAAAACAGTCTTACCTCAGAGGGAGACACATCTCTGATGCTTCTCTCTGTCTTCTCTGTCAACTGGCCTCAGAAAGGCCTTCTGCTCTACTGCAGCTTCACAAAAGGCCTCATGGCTGCTGCCACCAACAGACCTCTGCCATCCTATCAAAGGCCCACAAAGACAGCCTCCCAGCACATGCAGCTTCTGAAGGCCTCCGAAATAGCCAGGGAGCCTGGCATCACCAGGGGTGTTTTCTCAGAAGGCAAGGCTGTCCCACCTTTACTGGCTTTCCTGCCTCTTTTCTATCACTCCCTCTCTCCCTCCTCCCGTCAGCCTCACCCCAAGATGGTTGCCTGAGAAGGAGATAGAGAATCTTCACAGGGTTGTTGTTCAGATCCAAGGTGGGGGAGAGGAATGAGGAGAATGATGTAAGCTGCTTTGGTTCCCCCCATGAAGAAAGACTATCCTTTTCCTATGTAGAGGCTGCAGGGTTGCCAACTTCAGGTTAGGAAATTCCTGAATATTTAAGAGGTGGAGAAGGTGGGGCTTGAGGAGGAATGGGACCTCAGACAGGTACAATGCCATTTCCTCCTGGGGAACCACAGTTGCCAATCTTCAGGTGAGCAGAGAACAAGGTATACACCTCCGCAAAAAACCAGCCTAAAAAAATATAACAAATAATACAAATGTTTATAAATATAGCAACCAAACATACAACATGAAATTAATCATGAAATAGACAAAGACCACGTTCACAATTAACGCCAAGAAGATGAGAAGAGCAGTCCAAGTTGTGGCAAAGGTAGGTTCTTCTAGGGAGTCCAACGTTGTTGTTAAGATCTTTGAAGCTCTGCTCTATTGTAAAATGTATGATGGTTTTCCAAAGCTCGTAGAAACTTGTTAGTGAAACAGGGGGTCAAATATGGCCCTGTTGTGTTTCTTGTGCCCTGCTGCACTGGATTATTTCATCTTTAAAATTCGTGAATACGTCCTGGAGCATTGGACTCCCTAGAAGAACCTACCTTTGCCACGACTTGGACTACTCTTCTCATCTTCTTGGCATTAATTCGCCTATAAAGGGACTTAAGTGTGAATGTGGTCTTTGTTTATTTCATGATTAATTTCATGTTGTATGTTTGGTTGCTATAATTATAAACATTTGTATCATTTGTTATATTTTTTGAGGCTGATTTTTCGCAGAGGTGTATACCTTGTTCCCTGCTCCATTTTTCCATGAGTCTCTGTTGGTTGCCTAATCTCCAGGTGACGGCTGGAGATCACTCAGAATTACAGCTGCTCTCCAGATGGCAGAGATCAGCTCCCCTTGAGTTGGGGGAAAGTGAATGCCTTCATTTGGGTGGGTGGAAAGACAGCAAGGGTCGGATGGGGGCTCTTGCCAGAGCCTCCTTCTAGAGCCCATTGCATTTTTCTTCACAACCGGCCTTACTCCTAGTTTCTTCATAAATGTGTGTAGTTCATGGCGTTTTTTTTCTTTTTGCAAACAGACCTAGGGAAAGATTGACATCTGGTTTTCTGGAGTCCAGAAATCATTTAGCAGACATAGGAAAACAGCAGTATAATCCTAAGAGAAGTTGCACTTTTCTAGGTCAACTGAATTCAGGGGTCTTAAAAAGGTATAACTCTGTTTAGGATTTGACTGTAAATGTGCTAATGTTTAATATGCCATGTCATAAGACTGCAACAGACTAACTTGGCTTTTTTCTGTGCGAAAACTGTGTAATCTGTATAGCAGAATTCATGCTTTCAGTACATGAAAAATGTTTCTTTTCTCCGGGTATGTGTTTTTTTCCTTTCATGAACTGTAATCCCTTTACAGGAAAAAGGTGATGACCTTTTGATAGTACTAGGTAACTGGTACTTGCACAAAAAGATAAAACACAATAAGCCCATATACTTAATGTACATGCACATATTTATAATCATACCTGTGTGATATTGCTGGTATCATTCACATGGAATCCTTACAGTTGTGTGGTTTTGTGAAATCAGTACTGTTGAGCTCTTGAGTTCTGAGTGATTCATTGCTTTTCCCCCATACTGCATAGATGGCCTCTAAGTCTTCTTTGTTTAATTTTGTTGGCAGAAAAGATTTTAAATTAATGAAGGGTGGGTTGTAAGTGTCCTTTTCATATAGAGTCTGGGTTTTTATATGGGGTCAACTGTCAGGATTGAATACTGGCCCACTTCAGTATATTTCAACAAACAACACCTTTGCTCCTGTGTAACGTTATTACTCTAAATTGCTAGGCTTGTGCATCCCAGATGTTGCTATTCTTCCAGTAATATATCAATGGAACAAAGTGCTCGGTAAATGAGTTGAATTGTTCAAAGGACAGCAGTGATGATACATCTCTTAAATTATGTAGCTGTCTAAGGTATAATTACTTTAAGAGCAAATCGAAAACAATGTCATGATTCCAATCCTCACTGCCACCATCATACTGTCCTAGGAACTGAGAAAGGTGAAAGTCTGAAAGCATTCTTCATAGGCACAGATATCTGAAAGTCAACATTGCAGATGTTTCGGAACAGTGCACTGGTCACAAAGAGTAACAAAACAAACACTCTTCCGTTTGGATCAAAATTTGATTGCAAATTTCAAACAGCATATTTGGACACTCTAAAAATGTTCAATTTTCAAAAAAAGTTAGAAAAGAAAATATTCCAAATTGTGTTGAAAATCTATCAGAGGTAACTACAATTGCTTTACAAAGAGACAGCTTTCCTTGGTGGTCTGAAACTTACTGGGCCAAAATGAGGGAAACTGAATTGCTTGTCTCAGTGTTCCAGTAGCTCAACTTTAATCCCACTCATATCTGTGCTTGAAGTGGTTTCTGATAAGCAATAAAAGTGCAACAATAAAGTACAACAGACAACAACATAGGTTAATTTGTTCATATAGCAGCGAGGGAGTTGGCTGCTGAATGGAATACTGGACTCGATGGCTCCATTTTTTTTCTTTTTGTCTATCAGTCATGAAATTCTAACTAAAATATACCTTTGCTAAAATGTACCATGAAAAAATTATTTCAATAACAAATTGTATTTTGTTGATCCAATTTTGCAGTATTTTTTAAAATAGCATTCTATTAAGTAACTCCCTATACAAAGCCACATGATTTGTTATAAAGTTGCCAATAATCTGGGTTAATAGTCAGCTGTTGTTAAACTAGTTTCAGAGGGTAGCCATGTTGGTCTGCAGTAGAACAGTTAGATCGGAATCCAGTAGCACCTTAGAGACCAACAAGAGTTTTAGGGTGGCCCCCTGACTTGGATAGCCCAGGCAAGCCTGATCTCATCGGATCTCGGAAGGTAACAGGGCTGACCCTGGAATGCACTTGGATGGGAGACTTCTAGGGAATACCAGGGCTAGGACGCAGAAGCAGGCAACAGCAGCCACCTCTCTGAATGTCAAAGCTCCCAGTAGGTGTTGCCAGAAGTCAATAAACATGTATAGTTTTTTAAAACATAGTTTTAGAGTGTAAGTTTCAACTGATGAAGCCTACTGTACTCCTGTTTGATGAAGGGAGCTTTGACTTCTCAGAGCTTATACCCTGGTACCAGTATTTCCTCTAAGCTGAGTTAGCGTGAGCTAGCTCACAGATCTTTAGCCTCCAGCTCACACATTTTTGTCTTAGCTCAGGAAAAATAGCCCCAGAGTAAAATAATTTATGCAGTAGCTTACAGCTTTCATGCCAGTAGCTCACAACTTTAATACTAGTAGCTCACAAAATAGAATTTTTGCTCACAAGACTCTGCAGCTTAGAGGGAACATTGCCTGGGACTCTTGTTAGTCTACAAGGTGTTGTTGGACTCAAATTGAACTGTTGTTAAACCAGTTCATATCTTTGGTCCTCAAAGATCAATAAACCTGTAATGAATGGCCAGCTCTAGTTTGTACCAGCATCCTTTTTAGTGTGTGCAAATCTCACTGTAGGCTGAACAGTAGATTTCATTTGTAGTAATGCTACTTTTATTCCTTCGTTCCCAGTTCTGTGGTTGTAAGCTTTTTAACTTCTTTTGTCACCTCACCATGAGGCTGACAGGAAATAAATATATACATATCGATGTAATGGTTTTGGCAAATACACTGAGAAAAGACAGTTACAGATCACCTGCGACGCACAAGGTTTAAAAATCCTTTGGCTCCCTGCAGAGAGTGTGAAATTAATTGAATTGCTGTTGCTCTCTAGTGCTCGCTCTGTGTAACTGACTGTGAATAAAAATATCTAGAGGCAAGCAAAGTACATGCAGTGTGAAGATTAAAGACAGGACCAGGATGGTGGCGGAAACATGAAAATGGAACTTTTAAAGGAGAATGCGGCTGCTGATGTTTGACTGCCGCATGCAATGCAGCATGAGTGCAAAAGGGTAAGCGATCCAGATTTTCAAAAAGGGATCAGAAGGAAAAGATGTTTTCAGAAGTGCTCCATGCCCTAAAACAGGTTTAGGCTGGAACAAGCTCATGCTCTTTGTAGCTTGTTTCTAGTAAGACAGAGAATGCTTCTTCTTCCTTGGACTCCCATACTCAAATCAGTAACTCCCAGAATGTGCAAGGAAAGAGGGAACAGGAGAAGACCTTGAAATGCCAAACATAATGAGGAATACACATACTTTCTACTTTATGTTTACTCTCTATATGCTCTCTATTTAATATTTCAAATATTTATACCAAAAATATTTGCAATACAGTAACGAAGCTTTACTTGACCCACAAATACATTGTATATGCATTCCCAGGATGCCATTTTAAAAACAGCAAAACAAACAAACCTTTAAGCTTTGGCTTACGTTTCTGCTTATTTCCTATCTGTGATGGGTGAAGTGTACCAAAATAAAATGTCTGATGGCACCTTAAAAGCTAACAACATTTATTCCAGGGTGAACTTTCATGAACCAGAGCTCATATCTTGAAAGCTCATGCTGGAATAAATGTTGTTAGTTTTTAAAGTGCCACTGGACTGTTTATTTTGCTACAAAAGACTAACAGAGATACCTAGAATCATAGAGTTGGAAAGAAATTCCAGGGTCATCTACTCCAATCCCTCCTTCCCCGCACAATACAGGAAATTCACAAATACCTCCCCCATACACATACATCCCTAGAGACCCCTGCTCCATACACAGAAGATGGCAAAACCCTCCAGGACCCCTTGCCAATCTATCCTGGAGAAAAATTTCTGACTGACCCCAAAGTGACAATCAGCATTTCCCTGGGTGTGTAAGAAAGGACCACAAGAACTAAGCACTGATGCAACCCTTCTTGACCTACTTCTCATGATCTGCCTAACTCACAGAATCAGCATTGCTGTCAGATGGCCATCTAGACTCTGCTTAAAAACCTCCAAGGAAAGAGAACCCACCACCTCCCAAGGAAGACTGTTCCACGAGGAACTGCTCTCACGGTCAGGAAGTTCTTCCTAAAGCTTAGCTAAAAACTCTTGATTTAATTACCACTCATTGGTTCTGGTCTGACCTTATGGGGCAACAGAAAACAATTCTGCACCATGACAGCCCTTCAAGTACTTGAAGACGGTGATCCTATCACCTCTCAGTCATCTTCTCTACAGGCTAAACATACCCAGCTCCTTCAACATTTCCTCACAGGACTTGTTCTCCAGACCCCACACCATCTTTGTTGCCCTCCTCTAGACATGTTCCAGCTTATCTATATCCTTCATAAATTGTGGTGCCCCAAATTGAACACAATATTCTAGGTGAGGTCTAACCAGAGCAGAGTAAAGCTATACCATTATTTCACATGATCTGACAACTATACTTCTGTTGACACAACTCAAAATCGCATTTGCCTTTTTAGCCATTGCTCTCTCTCTCTCGGCTTGGCTTCGCGAACGAAGATTTAAGAAGGGTGCAATAGTCCACGTTTGCTGCAGGCTCGCTGGTGGCTGACAAGACCAATGTGGGACAGGCAGGTCCGGCCACAGCGGCTGCAGGGAAAAGTCTGATTTAGGGTTGGTCCTGTAGCAGTGCGATTCTTCCTCAATCTCCTTTTGTCCTCAAGACCAGCTATGCGTGTGTTCTCAAAGGAAGAGACAGCCTGGTGGATGGTGTGCCTCCATGCTTTGCGATCTGAGGCTAGGTCAGACCACTGGTGATGGTTGATGTGACAGGTGCTAAGGGATTTCTTCAAGGAGTCCTTGTACCTCTTCTTTGGTGCCCCTCTATTTCGATGGCCGGTGGAGAGTTCGCCATACAGGGCAATCTTGGGAAGGCGGTGGTTTTCCATCCTAGAAATATGCCCTGCCCAGCGCAGCTGCGTCTTCAACAGCAGTGCCTCGATGCTGGTAACCTCTGCCCGCTTGAGGACTTCAGTGTTGGTCACAAAGTCACTCCAGTGGATGTTGAGGATGGTGCGAAGGCAGCGCTGATGAAAGCGCTCAAGGAGTCGCAGGTGATGACGGTATAAAACCCACGATTCGGAGCCATAGATGAGGGTTGTCATCACAACTGCTTTGTAAACATTGATCTTTGTGCCTTTTTTCAGATGCTTGTTGCTCCACACTCTTTTGTGCAGTCGGCCAAATGCACGGTTTGCCTTTGCCAGCCTGTTGTCAATCTCCTTGTCGATCTTGGCATCTGAGGAGATGATGCACCCCAGGTAGCTGAACTGCTGGACTGTCTTCAGAACTGATTCACCCACAGTGATGCAGGGAGGGTGATAATCTTCCTGGGGTGCAGGCTGGTGGAGAACTTCTGTCTTCTTCAGACTAACTTCTAGGCCGAATAGCTTGGCAGCCTCTGCAAAGCAGGACGTCATATGCTGCAGAGCTGATACCGAGTGGGAGACGAGTGCAGCATCATCAGCAAACAGTAGCTCTCGGATGAGTTTTTCCATTGTCTTGGAGTGGGCCTTTAGTCGCCTCAGGTTGAACAGGCTGCCATCGGTGCGATAGCGGATGTAGACACCATCGTCCTCATCTAGATCTACTGCGGCTCTTTGAAGCATCATGCTAAAGAAGATCGTAAAGAGAGTTGGCGCGAGAACGCAGCCTTGCTTTACACCTGTGCCTATTGGGAAGGGCTCCGAGAGGTCGTTGCAGTGTCTGACTTGGCCTCGCTGGTCTTCGTGTAGCTGGATGATCATGCTGAGGAACCTTGGGGGACATCCTAAACGTTCCAAGATTTGCCACAGGCCTTTCCTGCTAACGGTATCGAAAGCTTTGGTAAGGTCGACAAAAGTCACATACAGACCCTTGTTCTGTTCCCTGCATTTCTCTTGGAGCTGCCTGAGAACAAATACCATGCCGGTGGTGCTCCTGTTAGCTCTGAAGCCGCACTGGCTCTCTGGGAGGAGTTCTTCTGCAATGGTGGGCACCAGTCTGTTCAGGAGTATTCTGGCAAGGATTTTGCCTGCGATGGAGAGCAGGGTTATCCCCCGGTAGTTGGAGCAGTCTGACTTTTCCCCTTTGTTCTTGTATAGGGTGATGATGATTGCATCGCGAAAGTCCTGTGGTAATTTGCCTTGTTCCCAGCAGGTGACAAGTACTTTGTGAAGTGAGCTATGTAGTACTGTGCCCCCATGCTTCCAGATCTCTGGTGGAATTCCATCAACTCCTGCTGCCTTGCCACTTTTCAGTTGCTTGATGGCTTTAACAGTCTCTTCTAGGGTGGGGATCTCATCCAACTCTGTTTTCACCGGTTGAAGTGGGGTGAGGTGGATTGCTGAATCTTGAACTACGCGGTTGGCACTGAAGAGAACCTGAAAATACTCTGACCACCGGTTCAGTATGGATGCCTTGTCTGTGAGGAGCACTTGGCCGTCTGCACTATGCAAGGGACTCTGAGCCTGATATGATGGACCATATACTGCCTTCAGGGCTTCGTAGAACCCTCTTAAATCACCAGTGTCTGCACACAGCTGGGTTCTCTCTGCAAGCTTGGTCCACCACTCGTTCTGAATGTCTCGAAGCTTGCGCTGGAGGTTGCTACATGCAGCGCGAAAGGTTGCTTTTTTCCCAGGACAGGAGGGCTGAGCAAGATGTGCTTGGTAGGCAGATCTCTTTTTTGCCAGTAATTCTTGGATCTCTTGATTGTTCTCATCAAACCAGTCCTTGTTCTTCCTTGTGGAGAACCCGAGGACTTCTTCAGAGATCTGCAGGACGGTAGTTTTTAGGTGTTCCCAGAGTGCTTCTGGAGAAGGGTCTGTGGGGCAACTGAGGTCCTCAATTCTTGACTGGAGTTTTGCCTGGAAGGCAGCTTTAACTTCGGCTGACTGGAGGCTGCCAACCTGAAACTTCCTCCGAGGGATACCTCCTCTCCTGGGTGTGGGTTTAAAGTGAAGACGGAGATTGCAGCGTACAAGACGATGATCCGTATGACATTCTGCGCTGGGCATTACTCGGGTGTGTAAGACATCTCGAAGGTCTCTCTGGCGCACCAGAATGTAGTCGATAAGGTGCCAATGCTTGGACCGTGGGTGCATCCAGGTTGTCTTCAGACTGTTCTTCTGCTGGAAGATAGTGTTGGTGATGGTGAGCTGGTGCTCCATGCAGAATTCTAGCAGGAGGCGCCCGTTGTCATTGCAGTTGCCAATGCCGTGTTTGCCAAGTACTCCTTTCCAGGCTTCCGAGTCTTTACCTACTCTGGCATTGAAGTCGCCAAGGATGATCACCTTGTCCTCTGTAGGGGTTTTCCGTATGAGGTTGCGTAGATCAGCATAGAACTTGTTCTTTTCTGCAGGATCTGCTTGAAGGGTTGGGGCATACACACTGAAGAGTGTTGCATGCTGCTTGTTTTGAAGTGGGAGGCGCATGGACATGATGCGATCTGAGTGACCTGTTGGAAGGTTTTCGAGTTTGGAGGCAATGGAGGTCCTGACCATGAAGCCAACGCCAGAAAGGCGGCTCTCAGCCTTTGACTTACCCGACCAGTAGAGGGTATAGCCAGCACCGTGTTCTTGAAGACTACCTTCCTCAGGGAAACGGACCTCACTGAGAGCTGCTATGTCGATATTCAACCTGAGAAGTTCGTGGGCAACTAGAGCAGAGCGTCGTTCAGGGCGACCACTACCTACTGTGTCAAGCATGGTTCTGATGTTCCAACACGCAAGCTTTAGTTTTTGCACACTTTGTGAGGCAGGTGCATGCCTTTTCTTTGTTGTTATTTTTCGACCGCAAGTAAGGATGCCCGTTGACCGCGGCTAGCCAACTGGGGTGGGGGAGACGAGCTTTGTTTAGGCCACCTTTTCTAGGCCCCTCTCCGTGTGGAGCAAGCAGTGCTGTCCCTAGATAAGGCTGCTTGGTCGTTCAGGGTGCTGCCGAAAGATGCTTTCGTCTCCGGGTTAGCATCAGGCGACCAATATCCTGAACCGCCTACATGCAGGATCGGGACTGCGGCTTCCAGTGGCACCTTCCACCTGCCGTTTCGCCCCTTGCCTATCACTGCAGGACTTGATGCGTTGTGAGTTGTGTGTGTGGATATGCCCTTCAGGCCTGCGCAGAGGAATTTTTTAGGTGAAGCGCAGTGTGCGCGGTACTGGCTCCACCCTTTCACCTGGGGGTCATCTGCCATGGCCCAGTAAGCCGGGACGCCGGCAGTGAGTCCTCCAGGTGGTAGGTGTTACATTAACGAGCTCTATCTGCCCGGGTTTGATGTTAGAGTTTTCCTTCTCTTAGGCTGACGAGGTTGGTGGGCCCAGCCTGCCCATCCGGTTATACCGCCGGACACTTCGGTCGCACCATGACGTAGCAAACTCTGTGAAAACGGGGGGGACCAGCGAGAAGGTGTTGCTACGGATGCAGTAATGCAGGAGAGGCCATTGCAGTGACCATCTGCCAGGCATAGCCAGACAGTGACCACGCGGCGTTCACTACACCGGGAGAGGAGAGGCTATGTATTGCGCATGCACTTTCCCTGGGGGGGTAGGATTCCCAGAGGGAGCCCACCCACCACCACCCCCCTCTAGCCATTGCATCACACTGCTAAACTCATGTTCAGTATATGGTCCTCTAGGACCCCTAGATCCTTTTTACACATATTACTGCCAAGGCAAGTCTCCCCCATCCTATAATGACGCATTTGGTTTTTCTTATCTAAATGCATAACTTTACATTTATCCCTGTTAAAATTCATTTAATTTGTTTTAGCCCAGTTTTCCAGTCTGTCAAGATCATCCTGTATCCTGTCTCTGTCTTCTATTGTATTTGCAACCCCTCCCAATTTAGTATAATCTGCAAATTTAATAAGCATTCCCTCTATTCCTTCATCCAAATATAAAAGCCCTTTTGTGGTGGCCAAATAGAGCTCTCCCATTGGTTTAGGGATGCATTTCATGCACTCCATAAACCACTGGCCCATCACAGCTCAATCAATGTCTCTGGCCCTCCCACTGGCTGACTCCCCCACCCCTACTTACTGCAGACCTGGGAATGTTGAACAAACTGCCAAAACAGTCTTACCTCAGAGATAGACACATACTGTATCTGACACTCTTCTCTGTCCTCTCTGTCAACCAACTTCAGAAAGGACTGCCATTCTACTGTAGTTAAGCTCTGGGAGAGAGCGAGAAAGGTGTACTGCTGTTTGCCAAATTGCCTCTGAGATTGATTTGGGGAATTAAATTAATAGGCAAATGGCTAGAGCAGGATCAATGACCTATGTCTACAGGAGTCAGAATTCTCTCTGGGAAGATTTTGCCCCCCCCCCCCCGGAGGGAGAGTGGACGTTTCAGCTTGCTTTTAGGCGCATCTTTAGGGGGCGGGGCTTCAATGAGTTTATTGAAGCCGTCGCACCCCTCTCTTCAGTCTTCCTTCGGTGCTCGGAGTGAAAGGAGCGTGCGTTCACGCTCCTGGCTTGCACCTGGGGTGATTAGGCCTGGTGAGGTTGTTGCGGAGCAGATCGCAGCGTCGGTTTGAGCGTGTTGTGGGACCAGTCTTAGTTGGCTTTCCCTTCCCATATTCTTGGCACTTGAGTATACGGCTGGTGGCCTTGAGCTTCAGCCCCTTGTAGGTGCTTTACGGGGGTGGATTGCGGTGGTGCTTCATGGGAGCGGTGGGAGGTTGCCTTGTTTTTAAAGGGCACCAATTTTTCCCAGCGCCTTCTGCCTTTGTGGGGAATTGTGGAGCCTCTCTTTTTGGCCTTGTCGGCCATTTTAAGTGGGACTGAGGTGGTTGTCAGTGGGTGGTGAGGTTCGGCCATTTTGTAGGCACCAGGGCGGTTGTTCTTGTTCTGGTGCTTGGCGGCCATTTTTGCTGGCTTCTTCCTCCTCATCCCTTGTTCTGGGTGGCCATTTTAGGATTTAGTGAGGCGGCGGCCATTTTAAGATTTTGTGAGGTGGCAGCCATTTTAGGCATGGGCTTTGGGCCCCTTTTTTCCTAGTAAGATAATTGAAGGGGTTTTTTGGGGGGAGTTGTGATTCACCCCTTGGCATAGAGTGGTTACCTGCGTTAAGGCAGTCCATTCTCCCTTTAATTTTGACTCATGCTGTAATTTTAGGGTGGTGAGCATGTCAGGGCCTAAAGGTGGTGAAAAATCAAAGGGGAAGCAGCCTGCACGTAACGCTCCTAAGCCGCCCCAGAAGCGTCCTCCGCCCCCCTCATCTTCTGATGAGGAGGGAGAGGATGATGTGAATACAGTCACTTTTCAGAGGCTGCAGGCCCTGAAGCGGGCATCTGGGTTTCCACCTTCTCAGATGCCTAAGAAGGGGCGGGTTCCTAAGCGGGCTTTGCAGGCAGATATACTGACCTGTTTGTCTGTTTTGGAGGGCACGTCTGCTGAGACTACTACTGGAGGAGCTGTGGGGCTTGGTGGCTCGGATGTTGGAGCAGGCCGGTCATCCAGTGTGGTTGGTGCCGGGTCAGCATTGGTGCCTGCTTTACCTCCTGGTAAGTCAGAGGACGGTTCGTTGCCTTGCACGGGGCCTGTGTGGCCCTGGGGGGCTTGGGGATCTGCCGCTCCTAACGGGGCTGGTGCTACATCAAGTAGTTCAGGGGCTCCTTCAACTTTGGGCTTAGGACAGCAGAATAATTGGATGTAGGGTCAGTTGGGTCCATTTGGTAATTGGCCTGGGGTGGGGCAGCAGGGGGCAGTGGCGGCTTTGTCGGGTGGATGGGGTTTCCCATCTCCTTATGGGGCGGTCCCCTTTGGCACTATGCCTTTTGGCGAGGTTGCCCTACCTTTGAACGATCACCTGCTGCCTGCCACGAGAGACAAAATCCTAAAAGGGGAATATGTTGACATATTCTCCCTTTTATTTAGAGAACTGGAAAAGGACAAGGAGGAACTGGATGATAAATAGAAGGAGAAGCTTAAGAAGAGGAAGGTGGAACAGACCTGGGCCAATTGGCTTCCAAGGTTTTTTATATATGTGGGAGTGATAGCGTGTGCGCAGCCCTAGCGGGCTGCTGCATTGATCCAATACATGGACATCATATACAAAGGGTATACGATGTTCAGTGGCCCGGCCTGGATTCAATACGACCAGGAGTTTAGGATGAGGGCCGCTTTGTACCCTTCACTCCCTTGGGATCGGATTCGCCAACAGTTGTGGTTGCAGGTGATGTCACCTGTGTGGGGGACCAATCTGACAGTGGTCACCTAGTATCTAAGGGTTCCTCTTCTCCTTCTAGTGCATCATCATCCTCCCGCAGTTCTGTGAGGCAGGCGGTTTAACCCCGCTTGCTTTGCTGGGAGTTTGGGTCGCAGAGGGCGTGCAGTCGTAAAGCTTGCCAGTTCAAGCATGAATGCAACCTGTGTGCTGGCCCACACTCATTAAACAACTGTCTGAGAGTTCGGCCACGCAAGGGCCAGAAAAGACTGGGTGGGGGTCCTTCCGAAACTGGAAAGGGGCCCCAGCCCGATAAAGGTGGGACTTCTTGAGCAATGGCTTTGTAGGTACCCACGTAGGGAGGACAGTTTATATTTGTTGAATGGTTTTACGTTGGGTTTTAGAATTCCTTTTCAGGGTTCTCGGGTACCAACTTGGTCTCAGAACCTCAGTTCAGTTATGGGTTTAGAGCACGTAGTTGAGGCTAAGATTGCCAAGGAGCTGGCGGAGGGCAGAATTTTGGGCCCATTTGCTAGTCCTCCAGTGGTTAATCTTAGGGTTTCCCCGTTAGGGGTGGTGCCAAAGAAGGCGCCTGGTGAATTTCGTTTGATTCACCACCTTTCTCACCCCAGGGGTTCCTTTGTTAATGATGGCATACCTGAGGAGCTATGCTCCATTAGGTACACCACATTTGATCAGGCTGTGGGCGTCGTTTGACGCTGTGGTCAAGGGGCTGAGTTGACTAAATGCAATATCAAATCTGCATTTTGCCTTCTCCCTGTCCACCCAGATGATTTTGAGCTTTTGGGTTTCTCTTTTGCAGGGCAACTTTACATGGACACGGCATTGCCTATGGGCTGCTCTGTATTGTGTGCTGCTTTCGAGTGTTTCAGCACTTTTCTGGAATGGGCTGTGCGCGAGAAAGTGGGTTTACAGGATGCCATTCATTATTTGGATGGCTACCTGTTTGTGGGCCCTGTGGGTTCTGGACACTGTGCTCAGTTGTTGTCCGGCTTTATTGAGTTGGCCGCTGAGTTGGGTGTGCCATTGGCTGAGGAAAAAACCGAGGGCCCTGCTCATTGCCTTGTGTTTTTGGGGATTGAGCTGGATATTTTAGTGCAGTCATCCAGGATTCCTTGCCAGAAGCTGGAGGATTTGAAGGAAAGGATTAGTTCTTTCCTCCTCAAAAAAAGGTTACACTTCTTGAGCTGCAACAGTTGGTGGGGCATCTTAACTTTGCTTGCAAAGTGGTTGCCCCGGGTAGGGCTTTTCTTTGCAGGTTCTGTGACGCAATGGCGGGCCTTCGCTTGCCCCAGCACAAGACCAGGGTTACTAGCAGCATGAGGGAGGACCTGCAGGTATGGCAAGAATTTTTGGAATCCTTCAATGGGATTTCTTTTTGGAGAGAGGACATGAGGCTTGAGGCGGAGCTTCAGGTCATGTCCGATGCTGCTGGGTCATTAGGTTTTGGGGTCTACTTCTGTGGACATTGGTGCACGGAGGTGTGGCCGGAGTCATGGGTTTGTGCTGGGATCTCACGTTTTTGGAATTTTTTCCTATTTTGGTTGCGGTTTGGCTGTGGGAGAGCGATATGGTCAATCGCACTGTTCATTTTTGGTGCGACAACATGGCTGTTGTTCATGTTATTAATTCCCTTTCATCCAAATCACAGCGGGTTATGAGGTTGGTGAGGGCCTTCACTCTGCGTTGCCTGCAGCTTAACATTTTGTTTTTGGCCAAACATGTTCCTGGGGTGAATAAGGGGGTGGCTGACACTCTCTCTCATAAACAGATGGAGAGGTTTCATCAGCTGGCCCCAGACGCTGATCTGGAAGCGGCGCCAATGCTCCAGGAGCTATGGCTGATTGGAGAGCCAAGGCCTGCAGAGCGATAGGCCTAGCCATTGTGCCTAGCACCAGGAAGTCTTATGAATGTGCTGTATGGCAGTTTGAAGACTTTAGGGCCGAAGTAGGGTATCGCATTGTTTGGCTCCTCCCGGTGGAGCAGTTGCTCCATTTTTGTGTTTCCTTAAGAGGTAAGGGATTGGCCGTGCGATCAATTAGGGGGTGCATGTCTGCACTGGCCTTCGCTAGCAAGGCGTTAGGGTATAAGGAGGAAACAGCAGATTTTCGTATTTGAAAGATGCTGGAAGGGTGGTCCAGAGAGGCTGGGACCCCTATGTCTCCTGAGATTCTTAGGGGTTTGAAGGGGGCATGGAGTGCTGTTTGTGCGTCTCATTTCAAGGCTGTTTTGTTTCATGCAGCCTCTTTGGTAGCCTTCTTTGGGGTGCTTAGGATTAGCAAATTGGTGGCCAGTTCCAGGAATGATATTTCTGGCAGGGCCTTGTCCCTAGGGGATGTTAGGTTACAGGGGGGTAAGGTGGCTCTTACCATCTGTCGAACTAAGATGGATCAACAGGGCTTTGGGACTGTGGTGGAGTTGGGTCTGTGTTCAGTGGCGGAGCTTTGCCCAGTTTCCGCACTGTTTATTTGGGGGAGGCTGCGAAGGGTTGTTGTTTTGTCATTTTGGAGGCAGCCCTCTGACAAAACACCAGTTTTGGGCGGTGACATCTAGGGCCTTACCGTTATTGGGGTTGTCTGGAGTGAGGTTTGGTACTCAGTTCTTTAGAATTGGAGCGGCCTCTACGGCCACTGCCTTGGGTTATTCTGCTTCGTCCATCCAGCGCCTTGGCCGTTGGCGGTCTCAGGCTTTTAAAGGTTATATTCGCCCTTTGCTTCAATCTTAGTTTTGTTATAGGGAGTTGGGGTAGGTTAAGGTTTGGGTTTTATAACTTGTCTGTTTCTCTTTTTAGATGCTGTTGTTCCTGGCCGGAGGAGCTGAGTTCTCATCTGTGGGCACAGTTATGTGTTTTGGGCAGCACATCAAGCTCGGAGAACTGGTCAGCTGGGGCTCAGCAAATATGTTACGGTTGAATGGTGGGGGCGCTGGGGTCTTCAGTAGCCTGGTTTGCTCCTGCTTTTGTTTCATAGGTGTGCGGGCCCTCCTCCTCAGGTTTTAATTATTCACATGGGGGGGGGGGGAATGATCTCAAGCTGATTAAAGGCAAGGCTTTGATCTTGCAAGCCCAAGATGATTTCAAGTACGTTGGGAAGAGATGGCCCGGTACCATTATAGTTTGGTCGGCCATGATTCCGCGCTTGGTGTGGCGCTGTGCTTGGAATCCAGCTGGGATTGAGAGGGCTCGTTACAGAGTGAATAAGGAGATTCACAAGGCATTGGAGGGTGGTTTGGGCCACTATTTGCCCCATCTGGATATTTCTACGGATTATCCTGATCTCTACAGAGGGGATGGGGTGCATCTCTCAGAAAAGGGTAATATGCTTTTCCTGAGGGATCTTCGGCAAGGGCTTGTGTTGGCTTTGGGCCTTTTGGTGGGTGCTAAACCCTAAGTAGAGACTTGGCCTTAGTTGTGGCAGGTTTTAAGGGGTTTATGGCACCATGCGGCCTGGGGAGGACTGGTTAGCCTCCCCCTTTTGGGGAGTTAGGGGTCTGGCAGGATCAACCTTTGGGTATTGGTGACCCGAGGTGTGTGAATGCAGACTGTCCTGGAGACTCGATTAAATGGGTGCCTTTCGCTGGGACTCACGTCTGGTGTTTGGGCCCTCCTGTGCGAGCCTCCCTGCTAGGCCAGCCTGATGGGAGCTGTGACACACAGCTCCGGCTGGGGGGGCCGGGTCTCTCGCCCGCTGAAAAAGGCAGGGGAGAGGTCTGAGGAGACCCCTGGCCCTGACCTGGCCGCAGTTCGGTTGCCCTTGCCATTGCTGTGTTATTTAATAAAGTGGCCCATAGTTTTACCAATCTAATTGTGTCTGCCTCTTTATTCCGACTTGGGGGGGGGCAACTAGGAATATACAGATGTGAAAAATTGGGTAGGGACATTTGCATCAGCAGGACTGAAGCATTGATCATAGGGTGATATGATTACCTGTCCAAAGAGAAGAGAAGATCTCAACAGCAATGGGAGGTGGGAAGGGGGCAGCAAGAACCAGCCAGCAGATCTCACCATAATGGACTCAGACCTGATTAGAGTCTGGGGTCTACCTCTGCTAGCAATCAAGGGGTACTACCAAGAGGAGCCCAAAACACCCACTTACCTGACCTGAAATAGTCAGATTCATAACTTGAAGTCAAAAGGGGCAGTGACCATTGGGCAGTAGCCCTGATTGGAGAGGACATTTGATCTTAGCCCTTTTGATTGTTTGCCAGTGATTGAGGACCAATGAAGTCCGGGCTTCTGTTACCATGTGAGTATTTGGAGTCCAGATGCTAACTACCTCTTGGAAACTTTAGCAAAGCAAAAAGGAGGAAAGAAAAAAACAACGGATGTGACCAGTTGGCAGCTAGTCTTGATGTTGGGTATTGACTTGTTGATGAGTCCCTGGCTCTGTTGGTGCAACTTCCTTTCATCTGAGCCGGCAGTAGTCCATATGCATAGACGTGATTGCAGTTGCGAACGTGATGTGGCTGCTTTGCAGTAATGGTGGCTAAGAAGGAATTGTGTTGTCCTTTTTCCATCCTCCCTCTGGAAAATAGCTTTTTCCATGGCTTCATGGTTTTTCTGTCAGTGTGGTGAAGCCTAGTCATTAGTGGAGGGGGTGACTGGGACTGTAACCTTCCTGCCTGTTACTGTGTATTTTAAAAGTGCATTCAGAGCCTTATGCATGGCTCTGTGTTAGTCTCTGGGATAAAACTCCCTATTCCTAGCCATATTTGGCTAAGTGTTAGGAACTGAAATGCAGCCCATTGCAGATGACTACCCTTAGCACACAGTCCTTAGTTATGAAGGATCTTTGAGAGACCACAGCCTCTGGCTCACACTGCTGAAAGGGTGAGCGTTTGCCTTTTCTGAACTGCCTTTTTCTTAACAGCTGGGGGGAATTAGCTGGGTGCTACTCTGGGAGGAGAGAGTCTGAGTCTGTGTAGTTGCTAGGGAACTGCTGTTTGTTTTGAGTGGACTGTAGGTGATTGCAGCAGATGATTGTTGCTGGTTGGGAGTGTCTGTGTTGCCTGGGGCTGACTGCTGGCCCCACCCTCTTCGCATTTATAAGGCCTGTGGCTCTTAGCCTTGAGGCTCTATAAGAAGCCAGAAGGACCAGGAAGCGGGGGCCCTAGTCTCCTTGTGTTCTCAATAAGGTAGGTAGACTTTCCACAAGGAGAGGAAAAACACAAAAGGATGTAAAGGAAGGATTGTATATTAAAAAAGCTATTATGAAGGTAGAATGCCAGCAGGGGGGTGGGGGCTTTCCAGTGTTTTGCACTGAGTGTCACATGTATGACTATTTGCCCACTGGACAGAAGTTTTGGGTGTGTGCTCAGTGCAAGGAGCTCCTGGTCCTCAGGGAATGAGTTCGCACTCTTAAGGCTGAGGTGGCTGATCTGGAGAAGCAGAGGCAGTCAGTTAGGCACTTGGAGAAGACTCCTGGGGACTTGTTAGATGTGTCCTACTCCAAACATGGCAGCCCTGCTGCTACCAGGGAGGATGGTCAAGAGGGAACAGGGCACTGTGCTGAGGATAAGGGGAATGTGCCCTCAGAAGGGACCTCTTCTTCAATTGGTGAGTGGGTATCCTTTAACATCAAGGAACCATCCCTGGGCAGGGAGGGGGGGTGGTCTTGGTAGTTGGTGACAAGTAGACAGCTGGGTGGCTTGTACTGACTGTATGGTGACTTGCCTGCCTGGTGCAAAGGTAGCGGACATTACGCATGTTGTAGATAGGCTGATAGACAGTGCTGGGGAGGAGCCAGTGGTTGTGGTACATGCTGTGAGGAAATGATGTGAGGAAATACAGTCGTGAGGTCCTGGAGGAAAAATTTAGGCTGCTAGGCAGAAGACTCAAGGCCAGGACCTCCAAGGTATCCTTTTTAGAAGTGCTACCTGTTCCATGCACAGGACCGGAGAGACAGCACAAATTAGGAGTCTTAATGCATGGATGAGATGATGGTGTAAGGAGGAAGGGTTCAGGTTTGTTAGGCATTGGGATGGTTTTTGGAACAAGAGGGAGCTGTACAAAAGAGACGGTCTCCACTTGTCCCCAGAAGGAACCAGACTGCTGGCACTTAAAATCAAAAAGGTGGCAGAGCAGTTTTTAAACTGAATCTTGGGGGAGAGCCAACAGGAGATGAAATGTCTCTGGTTCAGGATGACTCATCACAGGTTAGCTGTTACTTTTCTACTGGACATTGGATTAGAATTGTCCACTGAGATGGTGACAAACAGTATGGACTGCCTGGCAAAGTCTCGAGGCAGCAGGAGGAAGGTTGCGGGCCTAACTTGCCTGGGAAATGATAGATGTTTATATACAAATGCTAGAAGTGTCCAAGGTAAAATTGGGGAGTTGGAATGCTTAGTGTCGGGGAAATATAGACATTGTGGGTATTTCAGAAATTTGGTGGAATGCGGAGATTCAGTGGGACATGGTTATTCCTGGATATAAATTATATCAGAAGGACACGGACGGAAGGGTTGGAGGTGGGGTGGCACTGTATGTCAGAGAGGATATATATCATGGGCTCTGATGAGGGGCATGGCCAGGCAGAACCGACAGGGTTAATAGACTCAGCAGAGCCGGCAGCTGGCACCTCTCATGGCTTGACTGATTTATTGCTGCCACCTGCCGCATACTTGACACCTGGCTCTGTAGCTGACAAAGAACAACAAGAGTCAGACGCACACCCCAGTTCACCATCTCACCTTATTCATCTGTGGGATAGGCTATGCCAAGACAGCCGACAGAAAGAGGCCAGGCAGTGTGCAAGGCATTCCCTTAGCCTAGAGTTTTAGCAGATGCCAGGCCGGCCCCACTGCTTGCTAATTGGAAACAGAATGGAGAAAAAAAGCCAAACGGCTCCATGTATGATAAGCTTACACACACTTCTTATAATCGATGTATCCTTCAATAAAGTCAATTTCACCACTCTTATGTTGCAATTCCAGTTTATTATATAGAGAAAAACCCAATAAGCCTTGAAAAAAGTATGGAATATTGCATGCTTCTATATATTCCTACTAAATACGTTCTCTTCCTCAAGCTGCTTTCAAATAATATTTCCGCAGTCACTTAAAGCCATAGCGCAGCTCGACAAGATCGATCGATTTTATTTTTCCTGTTTCGCCTCCATGCTTTATCACCAGCAAAAGCTTATTCCTGCACCTTTGAATAAATATTTCTATAAGGACAAAACCATCACCTTCTCATCATCAAGAAAAGCAGTTAACTTTCCCAAATTTTTCCTTCCCAATTGGAAACAGCAGCAGTGGGCTGTATAAGCTCCTACTTTGGGCCACATGCTCTGTGGAAGAAAGAAGTCCATTCGGTGATTTGCGACCACTCCAGCTCCCATTCCTTGGCTCTTTTCCTGCTCTGACTCCCCCAGTTTCCTGTCTCCTGGCTTGACCAACCTTGCTCTTGGACTGTGATTTAAACTTGACTTTTGGTTCTTGCAACGCTTCCCTGGCTCAGACATGGACTACACTCGGACTACTCCCTTGCCTAAACCCCAGTGTGTGACAATATACAGCCCAGAAAGATTGAGAAGATAAGAGAATTAGATTCCCTTCTAGAAATGCTTTGGGTTGAAATAGTAAGCACAAAAGGAAGTTTAACTTTGGGAGTTTGTTATCGCACACTGGATCAAAAGATAGAGGATAATTATAAAATGATGAAAGAATTAAAGATAGCAGTTAAATGTAAAAACTGTGTTATAATAGGTGATTTTAACTAGCCTCACATTGAATAGGTCAATATGTGTTCGGGTCGGGAGAAAGAGACTGAGTTTCTAGACACTCTCAATGACTGTGCTATGGAGCAGATGATCACAAAACCTATCAGAGGTGGGGCAATCCTGGACTTGGTCCTAAGTAATGCCCAAGACCTGGTGAGAGATGTAAAAGTGATTGCATCGCTTGGGAGCAGTGTCCATAATGTTGTTGATTTTACCATTTGTATAAATAGGAAGTTGCCCCAAAAGACCAACACAACCACGTTTAACTTTAAAAGGGGTAAATTCTCGGAGATGAGGAGGCATGTGAAGAGGAAACTGAAAGGAAAGGTAAATAGGGTCAAAACCCTTGGGAAAGCTTGGAGACTATTTAAAACTACAATCCTAGAAGCTCAGATAAAATATATACCACAAGTCAGGAAAGGCACAAATAGGTATAAAAAAAGCCAGCATGGTTAACAAACAAAGTAATGGAAGCTGTAAAAGGTAAGAAGGATTCCTTTAAGAAGTGGAAAGTTAGTCCAAGTTAGTCCCAGCTCTGAAGCTCTTGGGCTCTAAGCCTTTGTATACACAGACTGCAGACTGGTGCAGTATTGTCTCATAACATAATGAGACAGTGTTTTTAAAAGGGTTAACTTTTTTATTCATGACAAATGAATAGATTGAAGGTGAGACAGAAAGGAAATCTGAAAGGCAGCTGGCATTCAAAACATCTTGCGATTCACAATAAAATACTTCATTATCTACTCTGCTAAGACCTAATTCAACAATTACTAAAATCTTTAATAATTAACATGCCCAATTATGTCTAGTCCATGAGAGAGCTGCTTGGATATCTGCATGTCCCTGAAGAACAGCAGAGAAGGAAGACTAAATGAGAGAAAGTGAATGAATGATCATGTAAGGAGGAAGCTTGAGGATGGGTTTTTTTAGGATAAATAAGGGGGCTAACAGGAGGCAGAGAACCAGGGGGTCTAGTCTTTGGGAGAGGCCATGGAAAGTTCCATGGTTAGAAGAACCACGAACATTGTCAGTCGGGTTGCCAAGTCCAATTCAAGAAATATCTGGGGACTTTGGGGGTGGAGCCAGGAGCCAGGGTGTGACAAGCATAATTGAACTTCAACGGAGTTCTGGCCATCACATTTAAAGGGACCGCACATCTTTTAAATCCCTTCCCTCCATAGAAAATAATGAAGGATATGGGCACCTTCTTTTGGGGCTCATAGAATTGGAATCTTTGGTCCAATCTTTTTGAAACTTGGGGGGTATTTTGGGGAGAGGTACTGGATGCTATGCTGCAAATTTGGTGCCTTTACCTCCAAAAAACAGCCCCCCCGAGCCCCAGATACCCGTGGATCAATCCTCCATTATTTCCTATGAGAATAAGTCTCCCTAGGGAATAATAGAGCTCCCTCCCCTCCCCCCCTTTCTCTCTCTCGCTCACACACATGCTTAACTGTCTCTGGTGCCTCCACAACAAGGTCTGGAAAGTACAGGGGCTACGCTGCTATCACTTATCTGAAACAAAAGCAAAACAAGCGGAGGGGCTGCATTCTGACGAGGTCTGCTGTTGCTAACCCTTCCCCATGAAGTACTTCTTGCTCTAATTTAAAAGAACACACACATTTTAAACCAGACCTGTTTGCAGGGATCCCCTGCTGGAACCTGGGGATTGGGAAGCCTAGTTATCGAGTAAATTGAATGAGGAGGAAGTGTTATGTCTTTAGGGAGGGAAAGGATCAGTGCTGGATTTGGGGCAGTGCCCCACCCAAGAAACAATCACCAGGCAGGAAGCTTTGTTGTTCAGAGAAAACTGCTTTATTTTCACTTCTGCAGAGAGTGCAGAGAGGCCAGCCATGAGACCGCCTCTCTGCCAATTTGGCCAAGCCCCTTGCCTTATAAGACATCCCCGACGTCATATCCTATCTAGCTCTGTGGCTGTTTGCCATTGGAGCTCACAATCTACCTTGACCGGCCGATTTGGCTGAGGGCTTTTAGCCAAATAAGGTAAAAGTTACAAATATCTCCGCCCAACAACACTTCCTTTTGTCAGAACTTGTAACTTTATCTATATGCTTAGCTAAAATGGTATTCAGTTAGCACAACTGACTCCATATTTGTGAACTTCATTAACCCTGTGATTCTGCATTTCAAACAAACACTAACCACTGAAGGGTGACAGATAATCACTCACAAACATCTGCAGGTGCTCTTTGATGTTTCCAGTTCTGACACCTCTTATCTATGCAATAACAGTGCGCATGACTCAACTGAGTATACAGTTTTAAAACCAATTTTGCCCTAGTGGTTGATTAATTCTTTGTTGTGCACTCTACTCACTATTTATGCTGAATATTAACTTGTAAAAAGAAAAAGAAGCATTTTACTTTTGCAGGCTTAAGAGGAAAACGTATAGGAAAATGGTGAGGGAGGGGGAGTGGCTCCAATACTAGCAAGCTTTTAAGAAGCTGCAATAGGAAATAGCTTGACCACAAACCATATCAGGAAGCTAGCACACGAAAATAGTTCATCTGCCAAAAGCTGGTGAAGGGGTGGGGAGGCCTTCGTGCTTTATATTTCCTTCTTCATTGAATTAATGAATCTTATATTTATTCTATCAATTCCCCCTTTTATTTTTTTACAATTTTCATTAATTCACTGTAGTTCAAAATGCTCTTCCTGGGGTGGTGTTACCTCATATTTAGGGTAATAGTCTGTCAGCATTACTGCCATCTTAAGACAGCTTGTACTGCAGAATTCACTATCCCTTTAATCAATGGAACAATGCAAGGAAGTGTTACTCCCTGTTTCATCCACTTCCCAAAATCACACTTTTTGACCAAAACTCACAGCTTTAAACCTTAAACCCCAAATGGTTGGTGCAGTATCAATTAAATTTACCCAAACCTCCCACCTTTCCTTTTCACCCTTCTTTTTTTGCAGGAAAGTACACAAGTTTAAACTGCCAATGATCTCCCACAGGACCCGGTTCAGCCACAGGTTTACAAAACAAATACTTGTCCGGGCATTTATTTATCTGCTCGCCGTTTGAAAGTAATTTTTAAGTCTTTTCCAGGTACTGGATTCAATTCCCACTCAGCCTCTGGGGAAACCGCGTGCTTTGCCCTGGTGTGATGAGTCCACCCTGCTTCTTTCGTCCGGATTGCTGTCTCCGTAGTTAGAAGGATTCGGTAGGGAGTGGACCCAACCACTTGGCGGAACCAGGGACTCTGTCTTCCACGCCTTGATGTATGCCCACTGGCCTGGCAGATAGGAATGGACCGGGGTCTCAAGTGGAGCCCTTTGAACAGTCACACCAGCCACCCTACTGCAAGGAAAAAATGGAAAACAGTGCCAGCAAGTATTTTCTTAAATAGGCATCTTTCACTAGGTGCAAGTCGGGATTTCCAGAGCCTGGGATTACGTCCCAAACTCCCATGCCGTACAAGCACTCAAATGGTAAAAGGCCAGTAAACTGATGAGGCCTTGTCTGGATACCAAATAATACTAGAGGTAACACTTTACATTCTGGTTCATACATTTGATTTTTTTTTCCTGAACTCTGGGGTTGCCAGGGTGTGTGGAGCTTCCACTTTACTCCCAGAACCTCCAGAACTTGGTACAAAATCCTTCTGGGAGAAGAGAGAGCTCCTATCAGAAATAATCTGTTCCAATAATATTTTAGTCACCACATTAGCAGTTGCTCTGGTTGTGGGGAAAGCTTCTACTTACCCAGTCAATTAGTCAGTGAGGACCAGGCAGTGTTTAACCCTTCCCACCTGAGGCAAATTAATGAAATCACACTGGATACATTCAAAGGGATGCACTGCCAACTGTCTCCCACCCATCTCAGTTTTCTGAGAGTAATGTTTTGTTTGCCCGCTGGCAAGGAGTACATCTGGCCACCAGAGCATTGACCTGGGACCACACCCATCGTCCCACAAATTTTTCTAGAAAGGTCTGGACCAAAATTTATTTTTCCCAATGTCTTTCCTCATGCAAAACTTTTAAAACCTCTCTGACAAGTCCTTCTAGCAACCATTGCCAGCCGTCTGGCAGAATTAACACTCCCTGTTTTAACTCTGCCCCCCTGCTTTTTGCTATTTTCCTTTCCTTTTCCTGATAAGTAAATGGAGGGGAGGGCCCTATGCCCAGGGGAACCCCCCTTCCTTTTCTGATGCCCTGGTACATGTATGAAAGCAACCTGTGCAGGCAATGACAGGGCCTGCAGGGTCTTCTTAACTAGATTATGGTGGGCAAGGTTCTTTTCCTGGGATGTTAGCAGACCTTTTTCTCACCATAGTTCCCCAAACACATGTAAAACCCCACCTATCAACAAGTCATCTACATTTTCCATTCTTGTAATACAAAAGCCAATGCTTTCCCCAAATTGTGGGGGATTCTGTGTACCCCTGGGGCAGTACTTTCCATTGAAACCTGGTCAAATGGCCAGTGTCAGTGTTAGGCCACTCACTGGCCAGGGGAACACAGAAAAAAAAAGATTTCAAATCTATCACAGCATACACTTATTTTACTGGGGGGTTTCTGTAACAGTCCTGGGTTGCCTGGGCACGCCCAAACTTTGGGGTCAATTTTTTTTTTTTGTTTCATGCACTTCTTTCAGCGCAGGCATCCTGACTGCACAGACCCAATTTGCACATTACATCTTTAACTCCCAACAGGCAAATGCCTGTATTAAGCATTCAAAGAAACCCATGCAGCTCCATACCTGCCCTCCCCTTGCATTGAACTTGAAGGGGTTTTAAAATGGGCACTGAGCCCTCACAATTTTCTATTTTCACAATTTTACAATGCCTTCCCACACAACTTTCCAGAGTTTCAAATTTCCCTGCCCCCACATTCCTTCTGACACAACATTTATATACATTCTCCACTCCTTGCTCCTGAATCCACCCCAAATTCCACATTTATACCTAACTCACCCATCCTTGAAGTTAACAAGGGCTTAGCCAAGGGGGGGGGAACTAAATGCCAGACAGCCCTGAACCCCCTCCATGCCAAATCCTTATAACACCTTGCCTGCCTCATCAATTCTTCTGTTTCAACCTCGTCCTTGCTCCCCTCTTCTCTGCTCTCGTCCTGTCTCTGCAAACCTGGGTTTTGTGACCCCTGTCTCATAACTACATTCAAAAGCCTTTTATACCAAACTTCTGACACATCTTTAAACCTCCTGATATCAAAACCCCTTTCAGACACTAAGAGTGTCAGCTCTAGTTTTTAATAACATTATTTAATGGCAAGAGAGTTGGTATATTCGGGCATCTGCTCTCTAACACTGGTCAAACAGATGCTTCTAATACACAATAAAAATCTACCTATTAACTAAACCCAACAAACCTTGGCTTTGATCCAGCAAAGCACATGATTACAATAACCAGAAATTGATTGTACAAGACCCTGTGCAATCAAAAACTCAAGTGAGGATGCCACAAGCATGACTCAATAACTACTAATATATATATATATATTTAAGTTCACCTTTCTTAAGATTACACAGTGGAAGCCAATGTAATCAATAAAATGAAACAGAGACCCAGTGCAGCTGAAATTCTGCACTGAATTCAAGCCATAAATATAATTATCCTCTCAAATTTTGTCTAATCCTTTTAAGCAACCACTAATATCAATAAAAATTACCTCTATATAAAGTAATGATTCTTGCAGCCTTTTTTTAAAATCTATCTCCAGTCAGATTTTTATGCCAAGATAGCATTTGCATTCCTGAATGTACTCTCACACCCACCGTTTACAAACTGCAAGCTGTAAGAGGGCTGTCTTTTCACCCCCTCCTCTTCCTCCTGACTTGCAGTTTCTACATCACTATCAGTCTTCTACTTCACTTCTAATTTTTCTTCACTAATTTTTTTTCTTTGAATCTCTCACAGTCACAAAGTTCACAGTTTCCCCATAACTCACTCTCCACCTCTAGCCAAGGTCTGGCCTCTTGGGATTGATGTGTCAAGTCTCACCCCTCGACTGGAGTCTCTCCTCACAGCCCTCTTGGTGTCTCAGACCCACATTCGCTCCCTCAACCACCTCACTTGACCGTTCAGGTCTTAACTGACACACACACTGACCGCCTGGGCATCCTTCTCCCAGTTGGAGATCAGCCTACCTGACGGGCTGCCCCCAGGGAATTCCTGACTTCGGACTTCCAGGCCCCTTCGGCCTTCCTGAAGTCTGGGCGTCCCCAACGGAATTCCCATTTCCTCTTTGGCGCCTGTTTTTCCTCACATTAGGGGACTCAAACCCCCAATTCTCATGCCTCTTTGCCTTAGACATCTTATTTTACCATCCCCTTACCAAAAGGACTCACGCACACACTCACACCAACAGACATCCTCAACACCCAAAACTATTTTAGTTTCCCCAAACAATTTTATTTTTTACTCACCAGTTCTACACAGCAGACTCCTCCGGTGGGCTGTTTTCAACTGAACGTCTCCTTGTGGGTTCTTGGGGAGCAGAATGCCACGCCTCAAACAGTGAGTTGGCAGCTGAACTTAGCTGGGGCGCCCTCCAAAATCACAGGAGAGGAGTGTTCGCCCTGCTCTCCAATGGACCAGAGGCCCAACCCCAAAAGGGGCTCCTCAATCCCACTTCTAACACCAGAAATTGTTAACCGGATTTGGGGCAGTGCCCCACCCAAGAAACAATCACCAGGCAGGAAGCTTTGTTGTTCAGAGAAAACTGCTTTATTTTCACTTCTGCAGAGAGTGGAGAGAGGTCAGCCATGAGACCGCCTCTCTGCCAATTTGGCCAAGCCCCTTGCCTTATAAGACATCCCCGACGTCATATCCTATCTAGCTCTGTGGCTGTTTGCCATTGGAGCTCACAATCTACCTTGACCGGCCGATTTGGCTGAGGGCTTTTAGCCAAATAAGGTAAAAGTTACAAATATCTCCGCCCAACAACACTTCCTTTTGTCAGAACTTGTAACTTTATCTATATGCTTAGCTAAAATGGTATTCAGTTAGAACAACTGACTCCATATTTGTGAACTTCATTAACCCTGTGATTCTGCATTTCAAACAAACACTAACCACTGAAGGGTGACAGATAATCACTCACAAACATCTGCAGGTGCTCTTTGTTGTTTCCAGTTCTGACACCTCTTATCTATGCAGTAACAGTGCGCATGACTCAACTGAGTATACAGTTTTAAAACCAATTTTGCCCTAGTGGTTGATTAATTCTTTGTTGTGCACTCTACTCACTATTTATGCTGAATATTAACTTGTAAAAAGAAAAAGAAGCATTTTACTTTTGCAGGCTTAAGAGGAAAACGTATAGGAAAATGGTGAGGGAGGGGGAGTGGCTCCAATACTAGCAAGCTTTTAAGAAGCTGCAATAGGAAATAGCTTGACCACAAAACCATATCAGGAAGCTAGCACACGAAAATAGTTCATCTGCCAAAAGCTGGTGAAGGGGTGGGGAGGCCTTCGGGCTTTATATCTCCTTCTTCATTGAATTAATGAATCTTATATTTATTCTATCAATATCTTTAGTTATGTATGTCCTTTATAAAGTTTATATCTCAGTTACCTCACATTACATTTTATAACACACACAGCCCGGCCCCACAAAGTTTCATTTGTGTCAGATCCAGCCCTCCTAACAAATGAGTTTGATATTCCTGCTCTAGCATTTTGGCCAAAAAATGTACGGTTACAAATGTGCCAGGACTCAGGAGATGAGCTTTTGCCCTGACAATTAACTCAGGAAGGAGACGATGGGGCACTTTCCACACACACTAAATAATGCACTTTCAATCTACTTTCAGTGCACTTCACAACTGAGTTTTATTGTAATGGTGAAATCAACTTAGAGAGCCAGTTTGGTGTAGTGGTTAAGTGTGTGGACTCTTATCTGGGAGAACCAGGTTTGATTCCCTACTCCTTCACTTGCACCTGCTAGCATGACCTTGGGTCAGCCATAGCTCTGGAGGAGGTTGTCCTTGAAAGGGCAGCTGCTGTGAGAGCCCTCTCCAGCCCCACCCACCTCACAGGGTGTCTGTTGTGGGGGAGGAAGGTAAAGAAGATTGTGAGCCGCTCTGAGACTCTTTGGAGTGGAAGGTGGGATATAAATCCAATTTCTTCTTCTTCTTCTTCTTCTTCTTCTTCTAATGGTCATTGAAGTGGATTGAAACTGCATTATTTAGCATGTGTGACAGTGCCTCAAATTGCTCTCTTTGAGGTGTTAGACATTGTCTTAAGTTTTTTGTAATATTTGTCCTCTGTCATCATAAGCACTGGCCATTTTTTTGTGGCTGGAATCCGAAATTATTTTACCTAGTGACAGTGTTTGCTTTTAAGATGAACTTGCTTGTAAAATGGTGTCTCACTTCAGATTTTAACAACGTTTGGCTATTTGCTTCCACTGAGTCTGGTGAAGGTGCTTCTTTCCTTGACATTTGGCTTTTATTCTTTGGGTCTAAAAGTATATGGGGTGACTTTAGCTGCCCCTTTTTCTATGTTTTGAAGTGGCCTGAGGTCCTAAATGACAATAGGGGTTCTGATGTAACAGAATACAGTGGCTGCTGCTGGAGTCAGAGCTGTGCATCATCACCCTGCCCAGACTGACCCTCAGCACAGACATGAACACAATTAGAGTGGCTGCCAGCCAGCACAGGGGGAGGTGGCCCTGGAGCAGCAGCAGGCCCAGGATGGGAGCAATGATGGTCTTGGATAAAAAAGGTTTTAAATGATGACTAAATTCCAAGTTCTGATGAAATTGAGCTGCCTTCTGTCCCTCATAGAACCATACAAAAGCACTAAATGCTAAAATGAAAGTGTAACAAACAAACAGAAGGTAAAATAAAGTAAAAACCTGGATTTTTGAGAAAAAGAAGGGCTACTCCAACATTTTTTTAAAAAAAAAAAAACAGCAACAGAACAACAGAATTCCATATCCTGGAATTCATGCATCTCTAGTTTAGGGACACTTAGGAATAGTTTGTGATGAGGCAGAAGGTTGCAGTTGGAGAGGAAAATCTAAATAAACTGCAGATTCTCTCTTTAGTTAGTAGAAATATCTTCTGCTCATACAAATAAAGATTCAGCTCCATCTACCTGTGGCTGTGATCACACACACTAAATAATGCACTTTCAATCCACTTTCAATCTGCTTTCCAACTGGATTTTGTCAGTTCATACAGTAAAATTCAGTTGCAAAGCACACTGAAAGTAGATTGAAAGTATATTATTTAGTGTGTGTGATTGCAGCCTGTATGATCTCTTTTGCCCGCACTTTTCAAGATCCTGACAATGTCTTCAGTTGTCCGCACTTTAATGGTTTTTGTCCTTGAGTTCAAAATCCAGAGACCAAGCTCGGTGAGATCCAGGTATTCTGATCTTTTTCACTGAATGGCACATAAGTTTTTTGGAATGGGAGGCATGCAATTCTACTAGGATGCTTCATCAAAGGGCAAAGGAGATAGCCTCTCACCCTTGTCAGAAGTCCACAGAGCAAACTTAGACTCAAGGATGGCTGTAATTTGCAGGTTATAGCAGCTTCAACAGCAAGGGATTTGGCCACATAAGCCAGGAAATGAACAGATGGTGGAACACACAGGCTGGACTATTCCTAAACTTTCCAAGTCCCTTTACAGATGTTGTTCTGAACAGCTGCCAAGCTGAATTATCCTGTAGCCTTATGCCGTACAAGCTTTATCTGCTGGCTTGAGCTAGTCAAAACGTGTGTGCAGATCTGCTGTTGATTCTTGTTTCTCTTTAATAATGTGGGCTGCTGTTACAAAAGTCAGAAGATGCCATTGCAGGTATAGCCTGTGCTTCTTTTGCCTGTCACATCTGTGGCTTTCTCTCATCTCTAACATTGAAACAAATGTCTTGCAAGGAAAGAGTCCAAGAATAAATACTTGAAACATTCCGAGACTGATCATTTATATTATGTTTCAAGTGTCCAATGCAATTCAGATATCGCATTGCAGTCATAACATGGACATTGTTCATCTAAGGAACAGGGTAAAGCGATGCCTGACTGTAATGGACTTTTCCAGCCTCAAGATTTAGACGAATTTTCCTTCTATGACAAAGATTGTACAAGAACATGATGACAACAATGCAAGTGCACAAGATCCTGGGAATTGTCACCCACCATGGAAGTATGTTAGGGCTCTGCTGCCTTCTCCTTCCTCCCCCCCATCCCCACCTCTTGTTTATTCGACAGGCTGGGTGAAGAGGTTGAAGCGCAGATCTCATTTCCCCTGTTTTGCTGCCTTGTGAAGTCTGCCAACAGAATCCACCTTGACAAAGTCAAGGACTCCCCGTTTAATGTTGAACTGAGTGAATAAATTATGCATGAAATTGTGTCGGAGTCTCTAGTGTGCAGAATTGCTCCTTTTGATATGAAAGGTTAATTCAGAAAGGAGTCCAAAATAGCTGGAAATTGTGGGGATAAGTGGATACTATTCACTGTTGTGAGCTGTTATTACTAGAAATTGCATTCCCTCTCTAGCTTCCCTTGAGATTTAGCTTTGCCAGTGAATATAAACTGAATGCCACAGAATAGAATCTCAAAGCAACACAACTGTATGACCACATGCAGTAAAATGTTCTAATGATGTTTTTGAAAGGGACCTGTACTTCCCTCCCCATTTAGCATAGACCATATAGAAGAATTACTACCTTGCTTGGGTCAACAACAAAATATAATCAAGACGGAGCATATATTTTTAATGGAATTCATCCTTGGTACAGTGTATTTTGAAAAGAACCAGGCAGTCATTCAGATGTCTGTTTTGGAGATGCCCAATGGTGAGCCAGTATGGTGTAGTGGTTAAGAGCTGTAGACTCTAATCTGTAGTCTGGAGAACCAGGTTTGATTCTCCATTCCTCCACATGAAGCCTACTGTGTGATATGTGACCCTGGTCAGTCACAGTTCTCTCAGAACTCTCTCAGCCCCACCTACCTTACAAGGGTTGAAGGAGAGAAAGAGAAGGAGATTGTAAGCCACTTTGAGACTCTTTAGGGGTATACAAACCAACTCTTCTTCTTTTACATGTTAGGATGTGTCCAGACAACTGGTTCCAGAATCAATGCAGTGGCTAAACCTCAGGAGTAGAGGACATGCTCTGCATGCATATAAATCCTATTATCACAAGAAAAAAAAAATCTCAGGTAACAATTGCAGTGAAAGACATGTCTCTGCCTTGGAACCCTGAAGATTATCTGACAGTCACAGTAGATAGGATGGAGTCAGATGAACCAATGGCCTACCTCACTTAGAAGTCAACTTCAGATGTTCACATGATCCCAAGCAAGGCATCATAGCATAAAACTGAAAGCCTGGGAAGTGTTCTGAGGAAAGGTAGATCCCTTTTCTTCAGACGGTCTCAGAAGTCAGGATGGAATACTGACACTTTCTACATCAGAGGCTGCTGAGTATATCCTGGAATTAGAACAGCATAAAAAGAACTCCATTCCCTCTCAGTATTCTTCAGTGATGTTCAGCTGGCTTGTCACACTTTAATCCAGAAAGTGAGAGATATCAAGACCTTTAGTACTGATCAGAGGTATCAGCCAGCTGGGTTTTTAAAAAGCAAGCAAGTAAGAAATGTGCTTGTTTAAAAGCAAGGGCACCTGACTTGTTTTGGCCCCAGGGCCAAATAACACATAGCTGTGATGTTTTTCTTTGATACGATTTTAATATTTTTGATTCCAGGAGTTCGTAGCCATGGGGAAAGATTTTTTGATTTGCTCTTTATTGATGTTGATCAAAGGAACCCTGCAGACTACTCACTTTGTCATGGAGAGCCATTGGCTCAGGATGGATGGGGTGCTCCGCTTGGAGAACACTCTTGTGAAAAGGACATGCCTACCTGGAGAATATAGCAGATGAAAATGTATTAGATGTCAAAAAACTGAACCAAGTAATTAATTCAGATAGTAGTATGGAGCTGGTTAGCACTAGGCAATTAAAGATAGCATCACTGTTGTAATAGCTCTTTCACTTTTCTGTAGAAGCATTATGTGTGTTTAGGGCTTTCTACTTGCTCCTCCCATAAGTATACTGAAGAACTGTATCAATGGGAGAATTTAATAAACTGGTGATGGATAGTTTGTCCTCCACAGATCTGCAGGGTTATGTTAAAAAAATGTTTAGAAACCTGCCACATTTGAAAAGCTAGATAAAATAAGACACTAATAAGAAGTTGCCTTATAATAAATCAGGCCATTGGTCCATCTTAGTATTGTCTGCCCTGACTGACTATCAACTAGGGAAAGATCTCTTGCAACACCTGCCACTCAGTGTTCTTTAACCAGGCATGCCAAGGACTGAAAGGAGAACTTTGACAAGTAAATCAATGTACTCTACATGGCATCACAGATTCTGGTTACCCCAAATTTCTTATTATGATGTCAGAGTGTAACGGAATGTGCAGAACTGGTTTTTATATATGCTTTCAAATTAGAAACTTGTGAAATCTTCCAGATTGATTTAGCTGTGGTGGCTTCCGTTACTCTTCCTTTAATCTGGGTGAGGCAGCTGCTAAAGTTGGCAGAAGATTTTACCAGTCATAAAAGCCTATTTCTGAATAACAGAGGAATATGAATGCCTGACATAGTGGTCCAGTCAATCCTTTAACTGTCCAGAAAGAGGGTTTTTTGGGGGTATGGGCAGATTTAGCAGATGAATGCATGCTGTCTCCTTCACATTGTTTGGTTCTTATCAAATCTTACTGTGGCAACAATGAACAAAATCGTTTATGATTCACAGCAAATCATGAATCCACCCTAAAAAATTACATGCAATCCTAAATATGTATTCTAGAAAGTGAGCTTTGTTGAATTCAGGTAAACTTCTATGATATTTTCTGAATTAAATGTCATAACCTTACAGTTCTGCATGTCTTGTGATTTACATGTCCCTAAAAAAATTCAGTCTGATCAAAATTCTTCATGTTGAGGATGAAGTTGCCTTTGTCAGTCCTGTGCAGATATGGTCCTTGGAATATACATGGCATACTTCATACTCCATCCTGCCCCTAAAAAGAAGGGGCACTGACTCCATTAGCACTGGGAATTTTTTTGTTCTAATGTACTTCACCTTACGCTTACCTACATGGACCTTCATTTACCACATTGTTGTCACTTGCCCTATTTGTGGAGATTCTCTTGGAGATCTTCACAGTCGGCTTTAGTTTTCACCATCCTGAATAATTTTCAGTGCAGTCATAAGACTTCAGCACGTTCTTGATTAGACCTGATTTGGATTGCACTGTTTGTGCCATCTGCAGACTTGACCACTAGAATTCTTGCCCCCAGTTTCAGACTATTTATGAACCAACTAAACAGCACCAGCCCCAACACTGATCCTTATGGGACCTCACTTCCTTCCTTTCATTGAGAGGACTGTCCATTTATTCCTACTCTTGGCTTTCTATTGTTTAGCCAATTTTTAATCCATAAATTGCAAAGGAAGAGGGGGAGGAGGAATTGGATTTATACCCCCACCCTTCACTTGGAGTCTCAGAGTGGTTTATAATGTCCTTTCCCTTCCTCTCCCCCACCACAATAGACACCCTGTGTGTGGGGGGGGGGCTGAGAGAGAGCTTTTGAGAATTGTTCATGAGAAAACAGCTCTGAGAGAACTGTGACTGACCCAAGGTCACCCAGCACTTGCATGTGGAGGAGTGGGGAGTCAAACCCGGTTCTCCAGATTAGAGTCCACTACTTTTAACCATTACACTAAACTGCCTGTAATCCCTGATCAATTCTGTATTAACTTTTGTCCCAGTCTCAAGGTTACCTGGGGCAGGGAGCAAGCAGGGAACATGCAGCCCTGCTCCAGAGATGCCAATGCAGAATCCAGGAAAAAGAGCCACCCTAAGGAGCCCCACACAGAGGGGAGGGGGGGCAAGTGCTAAGTGTGGAATCAGTTCCTGTTTCTTATCTCCTGTCCCATGAGTACTAAGCTTATTCAAGAATCTTTGGTAAAGTATCATGTCAAAAGCCCTTTGAAAGTCTAGATACATAATGTCTACTGAGTGACTGTTTTCTACATGTTTGTTCACTTTCTCAAAGATTCCAAACATTTGATTAGAACTTCCCTTTGCAGAAGCCATGTTGATTTTTCTTCAGCAAATCTTGTTTCTCTATGTGCTTAATAATTATACTTATTCTATTACAGTGTCTACTAATTTGCTTGGGATAAATGTTACGCTAACAGCTGTATAATTTCCTGCTTCCCTCTTTTTTTTTTTTTTTTTTAAAAAAAACTGGTTTAAAGTTTCCTATTATCCCAATCCAGTACAATGGCTAATTTTAGTGACAAGTTACATAAACTCATTAGTAGATCAACATTTTCCCATTAGAGTTCCCTAAGAACTCTTGGGCATTCCATCAGGACCCAGAGATTAACTGGTTTTTAATTTTCTCTAATCAAGAAAAGTTTCTGAAATCCATGACAGGTAAATCAGTTTAAACATATACTGATGAGGCTGTTGACATGTTTCAAAGACCCCACCAGAAGATCTTTAAAACATGTCGTCTCATCAGTATATATGTTTAAACTATTTTTTTGTGACTAAGTAAATTATGTTTTAGTTAAAGAAGTGAAAGGTGAAGTTTTTCAACTTTGTTGTCCAGGTGTCAAAGCTTTGAACATATGCAACTGGGGGGATGTCAGGAGATTGGGGGAGGGGCAAGAAGTGATCCAGAATCCAGTCTGCAAGTGCTCCAGAATACAGTTGCCAGATTGCTGACAGGAGTGTCCTGGTCAGTGCATATAACACTTATCCTACGGTAGCTGTACTGGCTCCCAATTAGTTTCCAGGACCAATACAAAATGTTGGTACTTACCTTTAGTAAGTCCTAAACAGCCCAAGACCTTCATGCCTTTGAGGCTGCCTCCCCCAGCATGATCCCTTCCATCTTCTCTGATCTTCATCTCAGCATTGATTGAAAATCCTTGGTCCACAAAATGTCCACCTTGTGTCAACAAGGGTGAAGGCCTTCTCAGTAGTTGCCTTCATCCTGTAGAACCAGTTGCCCCAAGAGGTGTATGCCTCATGGGACATCCCTAGATACCACAAGGCATGCAAGGCTGCTCTTTTTCAGGCGGCCTTTGTGTGATTGTGACCCGCCAGGCAGCTGGTATACTTCTGCTGTGTCTTCACCATCCATACATCCTACCCTGCTTGATAGTGGATAGATTTTGATGGGAGTAGATTTGTAATCATTTTATATTTTAAAAGTTTATTTATTGTATCTTTTGTACTATTTTTATTGGGTGCATTATATATTCTGTTAGTTGCCCTGAGTCCCATTCAGGAGAGAGGGAGCAGGATATAAATGTGATAAATATATACAACTAAATAAACAAAAATCACACTACACAGACTGAATCCTTCTGTGTGCAGAAACACACCATTGGAAATAAATGATAATCTACAGTTTTCTTTTAGTTTAGCTCTGTTGAGATAAATAACTGTTCTTTCATCAGTATCTTGAGTAGGCTTGCCAATCCCCAGGTCCCAACCAGGGTTCTTCCACTTTCCCAGGCTCCTTCCCGCCCCCAATCAGCTGGCCAGCGGGGGGGGGGAGCCCCACCCCCAAAGCCACCATGTGACTTTCCACCTCTGGAGGCTTCAGTCTCTGATTGGAAAGGCTTCCTCTTGGGATGGTGTGTCTGTGTTATTTTGAAGAAGTTGGCTGCAACTCGTGAGTAGAGATGCCAATCCCTTGCTTCAGAGTCGCCAGAAAAGGGGGAGAGGGAAGGAAATCTGCTGGGCACTTCATTATTCCCTATGTGGAAATCAATTGTCATAGGGTATAATGGGGAATTGATCTGGCGGTATCAGGGGCTCTGGGAGGGGCACCAAATTTTCAGTATAGCATCTAGTGCCTTTCCCCAAAATACCCCCCCAAGTTTCAAAATGATTGGACCATGGGGTCCAATTCTATGAGCCCCCAAAGAAGGTGCCCCTATCCATTATTTTCTATGGAAGGTGTGCTGTCCCTTTAAATGTGATGGTCAGAACTCCCTTGGAGTTCAATTATGCTTGTCACACACTTGCTCCTGGCTCCGCCCCCAATGTCTCCTGGCTCCACCCCAGATATTTCTTAAATTGGACTTGGCAACCGTAATCTTGAGATGGTTGTATGCATCATGAATAGGGCACCCGGCTCTATCCATTTTTTAAAGCCTTCACTACAGAAGATATTCCCAATTATTATTCTCCCATGGGCAGTCCATGTGGGTCTGCAGATAACTGAGGGGAAAACCTAAATGATCCAGTTGCCCATGGGCCTTCTTGTGACATCACACATGGTTTCCCATCCCTCTTTTAGCTCTTTTTGGGTCCAGATGATGACCCCTTAGAGGAAGTATTTTTTAGATATGTAACTTCCTCATAAGAATACTGAGAGCCAAGCCATATTACCTTTTCCCACATTTCCATGTGTTTCCATTAGTTCCCTGCAGCCACACGGCAACTGCATATGACTGCTTGTAAAAGTGGAGGGGGAGTAAAAGTCCATATTGGCTTGGAATGGTGCTGTTGAATAGTGCTCATGCAAAAACTGAAATGGGAGAATTATTTTGCTGCTTCATGTGCACAGATACTCCCTGTTAAGCAGCAAAATCTGCTAAATAGCCCACCACCACCAATTTCACATGAGAAAACTGCTTGGGGGTGGGGAGCAGGAGACCTTCCTGTGATGCCACCCCCAAGTTCATTTGGGTTCTTTCTTTTCTTTTTTTTTTAAAAAAAGAAGAAATTCCCCTGCAGCTGCTCTGTGGTTGCAGGGAGCACAATGTACAGTCTCACTCTGAGACTGTAGTAAGAAATCAGCCTCACATCAGTCAGTGAATGTTGTATTTAGTCTTGAAAGAAAATTTAAAGTGAAGACTTTAATTTAAAGAGGATAATTTCAGAGTGTAGCTGTGTGGATGTACAGCAGCCAGATCAGAGTCCAGTACCCCTTTAGAGACAAACAGGGCTATCGGAGTGCAAACTTTTTCAGGGTATAAGTTTTTGCAAGTCAATGCTTCCATCATCAGGTACAAGCAGCCACATACTCTCTCAAAAGCTTATGACTCTCAAAAGCTTATACTCCAGACATCTTATTGGTCTCTAAGGGCCTACTGGACTCAAATCTAGCTATTTTAAATAGTGTGGCCTGCCACAGCTATTTATATGGATGTTGCCTGAATGGGTGATAAATATAATAGGATAAAGTCTTATTGCTCTACCTGGCCCTCCCAGCCACAGTTGATACACTAAGAGAACTGGAAGCCCTTTGTCCATCTTCAGGTCCAGCGCTGTACCATTTCAGCTGACTCTCACAAGAAGATGTCAGCAGGGTCCTGGCAGCTGTAAAATCAACCACTTGTCTATTTGACCTGTGCCCATCCTGGCTCGTTAAAGCCTGTGGGGAGGGCATCCGGATCCCCCTGGGAGAAATTATCTTGTCCTATTCTTCTGGAACTTTCCCAGTGGAGTTGAAGGAGGCAATGGTTTGTCCACTCTTGAAGAAACCCACATTGGACCCTGTGGTCCTGGCCAACTACCACCCAGTTTCAAATTTACTGTTTCTGAGTAAGGTAGTTGAGAGAGTGGCAGCTAAACAACTCCAGGACTGAAATGAAACCATTTCAGTCTGGTTTCCACCCTGGCCATGTGAAAAAGAAGGTGCTAGCTGCCCTCAGAGATGAGCTCCAGAAATGAGCTCCAGAGATTGGGGTGGGTCAGCACTGCTTCCACTTTTAGATCTGACAGTAGTATTTGCAGGGATGGAATTCTAGCAGGAGCTCCTTTGCATATTAGGCCACACTCCCTGATGTAGCCAATCCTCCAAGGCTCTTTTTTGTAAGCTCTTGAAGGATTGGCTATATCAGGGGTGTGTGTCCTAATATACAAAGGAGAATTCCACCCCTGAGTTTTTGACATGGTTGATTATGATCTTCTGATCCACTGCCTCACTGATATAGGAATTCAGGGATCTGCCTTACAGTGTTTTTCCTCCTTTCTCCATGATTGGGGACAGAGGGTGGTGCATAGCGAGGGAGTCTCCCTGCCAGACTCACTTGAATGTGGAGTGCCACAGGCAGGCCTAGTGCTCTGTGTTCTGGTGCCCCTAGGCTGAGGCCTGTTCCCCTGCCCCCCCCCCCCCCCCAGTGTGTTACTGTGCATGCTTTGAGCACGCAACCCGATGACATCACCGGAAGTGACATCATTGGGCTGTGTGCACTACCCGGGAGTGCTCAGCTTGGCCCTCCTCTGCTTCAAAGGGAGCCCCTTTGGGCACAGGGAGGCAGGTGGTGGCGGGCATGGGGAGGTGGGCAGCGGCGGGTGTGGGGAAGTGACAGGCATGGGCAGGCGGCAGCAGGTGTGGGGAGAGGGGGTGCCTCATGGCACCCCTAGGCCTTGTGGCACCCGAGGCAGCCGCCTACTTGGCCTACTCCCATGTGCCAGCCCTGGCCACAGGGGGTGATTCTCTTGCCAATGTTTTTTAAAATCTACATGGGCTCCTCAACCATTTGGTCCAGGGGGTTGAGCTGGGTTTTCACCAGTATGCAGATGACACCCAGCTCTATCGATGGATGGTTGCAGATGACACCCAGAGATTCTGACCAGGGCATAGAAGGCCTTCCTGGGTGGCTACAGCAGAGCCATCTGAAACTTAATCCAACAAAGACAGAGGTCCTGTACCTGAGTAGGAGGGAGACAGCTGAGTTGGGAGTCAAGCTGCCCACCCTGGATGGTGCATTACTTATGCCAGCCCAGAATATGAGGAGCCTGGGGGTGGTCCTAGATGCCTTGCTTTCCATGGAGGCCCAAGTCATCACAGTTGTCAGGTCTGCCTTTTATCATCTTCAGCAGATCAGGCAAATGGCTCCCTACCTCGCCTACAACACTTGGTTACAGTGACCCATGGAATGGTCACTTCCAGACTTGATTACTGTAACTAACTGTATGTGGGCTTGCCTTTGTGTGGCTGATCCAGAAACTTCAGCAGGTGCAAAACATGGTGGCACACTTGCTGACTGCACTGCTTGTGTGGGCACACATTCAAGCAGTGCTATGCCAATTGTACTGGCTACTGAATGAGTACCAGATCTGCTTTAAGGTACTGGTATTGATCTTTAAAGCCTTGTGCAGCTTTGGACCAGCATACCTGGGGGGCCACCACTCCTCATATGTGCCTCAGAGAGCCTTGCACTCTACTGATCAAGTTCTGCTAGCTGTCCCCAGCCTAAGTGATGTCCATTTAGCTTTGACCAGGACCAGGGCTTTTTCTACCTTGACCCCAGCCTGGTGGAACATGTTTCCATATGAGATCAGGGTCCTGTAGGACCTTCTACCATTCTGCAGGGCCTGTAAAATGGAGCTGTTCTGCAAGGCCTTTGGCTGAGGCAGCGAGCATCCAATAAAAAAGTCAGCCTCCCCTGCTGAGGTTACCATCTGCTGAATCATCTGTGGAAGTTACCATCTCTACATGACCTTGATTAAGCAGACCTAGAGTTCCAGTGGCACCAGTTGGAGATATGCACAAAATAAGTAGTGCAACTGGTTTTGAAATTATGTTGTTAGCTGTTTCAATCATTTTATGAATGCATTTATGTATTGTGCTGCCGAATGGCCTAATTATTTACTTGTGATCTGCCCTGAGCCTGTTCATGGGGAGGGTGGAATATAAATTTGAAAATAAATAACTCTTGCTAAATTTGAAAATAAATAACTCTTGCTAAATAAATAACTCTTGCTAAAAGATCTCTCTGAACTCTGTGATAGTGTCACATCATGTAAAAGGGGAATAAAAATCTGAATGTTCTTCAGTTTGTAAAGAATGTAAAGAAGTAAAGAGTTTAGTTCTGTAACTCTTACACAACTATCTAATAGAGTGATCCTATATTATTGTACTAAGAATACAATATCTTATTTATCTAGAGGAACATTGTGAAGCATGCAGAGCTAAGGGCTGCTTCTCATGTAAGGGGAATTGATTAGGTTTATTGTTGTTTTCCCCAGTAACAATCTCAGTTTCAAATACCTGATTACAGCCTGAAGGTCTGCCTGTTGCCTCATCTTTTCCACCTGTCTACATCAAGATCTGCTCATACTCCTAGGCCTGAGTTTCTTCTTAAGATTCCTTCCCCAATTTCAGGAAGACTTGGGGCTAGGGATAGGTGTACCAGCATTGAGTCAGTGCACAATAATGCACAAAAACTGGAAGTGACATTTTGATACTAGGAGTAATGCTCTAGGATTCATCAAAACTCTATGGTTAAACAATAAAGGGTTTGGGGGTTTGGGTTGTTGTTTTTTGCAAATTATAGATTCATCCTCTGTTGTCATTCTGCTCTTTCCCAGAGCTGGCTTGAAACTGGCACACTCCCTCCCCATTTTGTCCCACTGGCCTTTGATGCTGGAGAGGATGCTACCTGGAGCCTCTAGCCACTGCACCCTTACCATAAGTGTAATTTAATGCACTCTTTAATGCTATCTCCCCGGTCCCTCCTGACCTCCCAGACTTTTCCAGCTGTCTGTCTCCCTGCTAGGGTTGTCAAGCCTCCTTCTATGGTGGGAAGCCTCCCACCAGCCTCTCTTGTTAGAAAGGGGGGAAAAAAAAAACAGTAATTGTGATGTCAGTACTAGAGAAAATCTGGAAGTAGTGGCTTGTAACCCTAGGGTTCTCTGAAATTAGAATTTCTGGCCATTCCTAGAGGTGGCATGATGTCACTTCTGAGTTTTCTTGGAAGTGATGTCATGGCATGCATGATGCCACATGCCACCCCATGTCTCTGTCCTCCGAACTCCTACTGGTTACCAGGCACAGCCTGGCTACCCTACTTTCTACCCTTTCCAGCCAACTGACTTTCCTCCCTCCCCTCTCTTCTGCTCTGGCCTTTTATTCTCCTTCCTTCTATCGTGCCCACTCCTTGAGGCTTAGCTTACACCAGAATTGGCTTTTACTGTCAAGGAGGACTCTACTCCCAAGACAGTCTTTACTCCCGAGGAGGGTAATCCTGGCAGTCTTTGTCCTACCTGCCCTTTCTAATCCTTCCCCTCCTCCCATGTTAATGTGTGGCATATCTTGGGACTGTTCCTAGGCTCTGTTACTTCACATCATACCCTGGAATCCTTTGGGGTATGACAGGCTTACTCCCAAGATAGTGTTCTTTGGTCGAGTTCTTATTTCTTTTGCAATCCTAGATAGGCAACAAACCGCTGGCAGGTTGTCCTACGTGATAGTTCATTTACTGGTTAATTTGGGTGCCATTGCCTCTGCATAATCACTTGCCTTGAAAAGCCTTTGGGATTGCAACTTGTTGGCACTGCACACACACAAACACAATTTGCTGTTGAAGCTTTCTGTTTGTGATTTCCCACGTTATGCCACTTCAGTTTTTAAGCATGACTTCTGCAATAACTTGCACAAGTCCCCCTCCCCCCTTTAGAACAATCAAACAGAAATCATAAACAGAATTGTGATGTTGGGGGAAAGGCAGACCTGCAGATGAAAAGATGCTCTGGACTAGAGTACCATTTTCAGCAAGTTCTCCAAAAGTACAGCAACAACTGTCTGTTAGTAAACAAGGATCTACATCACCTAGCCAGATGCCTGTTGCCTAGCAGAGATGATTCAGCCAGGAAAGCAAATTACCCTATATAGAATTCTTCACTGGGGTACTTGAAGGAAAAATAACATACAATGAGGCATGACTGACGGGAACAGAGGAGAGCAATCTTTTGTTAACAGATTCTATATAATACACATCAATCAGCTAGCAAAAGAAGGTGTTCCATACAATAAATCAAGTGTCAGCCATGGCATTTAAGACTTTCCTAACAAAGTAAGAGCCAAACAGCAACTGTACTCTTTCTAGGATGTAGGCCACCAAAATAACATCAGTTGCATAGCCACAACAAATTGGGGACAATTCTCATCCAGTGTCATTTAATACCCCTTATCATCTGCATTATGCAAATATTTGTAAGTAGTGCATGCCTGGAACCCATCCTAAACTCACTGCTAGATGCACAACCGTAGTTTACCTATGGGACAGGGCACATTGAGTATCTGTTGTTGTTCAGTTGCACGGTCGAGTCTGACTCTTTCCGACCCCATGGACCAAATCATGCCACACCCTCCTGTCTTCCACCATCCTCCAAAGTCTGCTCAAATTTGTGTTAGTTACATCAGTACAGCTGTCCAGCTGTACATCAGTTACATCAGTCCAGCTGTTTTTTGCCGTCTCCTTCTTCTTTTGCCTTCTGTCTTTCCCAGCATCAGGGTCTTCTCCAGTGAGTGCTCCCTTCTCATTTGGTGGCCAAAGTATTTGAGCTTCAGCTTCAGCATCTGACCTTCCAGAGAACAGTCATTGCTTTCATATTATTCAAACCTGCAGTCACTCTCTGGGTTTGGCATCTGACCTGCCTTTGTTTTAGCCAATGCCCTGTGCTTGGAGACTTCCTAATTGCCATGGTGGTTAAGTTCTCCGATTAAAATAAAGAAAGGGGAGTCTGAAGGCCAGAATAAAAACAGACTTCCACACAAGACTTCATTTCCCTTTCAAGTACATATCAGAACAAAATATCTAGATCAATCCCTAGATCAATTTGCAAGTAAAGCATAACTGTATAATACACGCCCTCATTGGGTGAGGGCAGTTTAGGTCTTTCACTCCCTCTCTGCTCCTCTCATAGGGTTACCAATCCCCAGTTTGGGGCAGGAGATCCATTGGATTGGAGGCCCTTCCCCTACTCCAGGGTTATCAGAAAGTGCATGGGAGGACTTTTGTATGCCCACTGGGCACTCCTATACCCTATGGCGACTGGTCCCCATAGGGTATAATGGAGAATTGATCTGTGGATATCTGGGGCTCTGGGAGTGTTTGTTGAGGTAGAGGCACCAATTTTTCAGCATAGCATCTGATGCCTCTTCTTAACCTTCCCCTCAAGTTTCAAAAAGATTGGACCAGGAGGTCCAAAGAAGGTGCCCCCATCCTCCATTATTTCCAGTGAATGGAAGGCGTTTAAAAGGAACACAGACCCTTTAAATGTGATGACCAGAACTCCCTTTGGAATTCAATTGTGCTTGTCACAACCTTGCTCCTGGCTCCACTCACAAAGTCTCCAGGCTCCACCCCCCAAAGCCCCAGGACCTGGCAACCCTATCCCCTCACCATGGATAGATTTTAACAAAAAAGCAAAACAAAGCAAATGCACAGTGTGGCAAGACAGGAGGATTTTTCCCCAAAAGGGCAATCACTTTATGGGCAAGATCTGAGATCAATAGTAGCTTAAGGACCAACAAGATTTTTAGGGTATAAGCTTGCAAGTTTCTTTCATCAGGTATTTTTGTTGGATCTGATGAAGGGAGCTTTGACTGTCAAAACTTATACCCTGGACATCTTGGTCTCTTAACTTGCTACTAGTCTCAAATGTTGCTCTTCTACTGCTGACTGACATGGCTGCCCACCTGAAACCTTAATCATTTTGTATTTGTTAGTTTTGCTGGTTTCTGATCAACTGTTAATTTCCAGTCAATCTTTATCTTGGATGGACCCTGTGAGGCAATTCCTTGTCTTCTGTTTTACTTGTGCGTCAGTCAAGGATGAAGAACAGAAGATGGCCAATAAGTGAACTACTGGATGATCTGCAACATACTGACCATCTGAAATGTACTGATTTAGAATACACTCGTCTCCACATCCAAATTTAACACTGTCCAATGAATTGTGCTGGATTCTGTGGTTTGATATGACCATAACTGGGCACATCCACAGTGATTAGATGTTTTTCCATCTATCTAGCTAGTGTATTCTTATCCCACCCTTCTGTCCTAGGAGTTCAGGGCAATGTAAATGTACAGATTTCCCTATTTTATTCTCACATCAACCCTGTCAGGAGGTTCAGTTGAGAAAGAGTGACTGGCCAAAGGACTTCAGGCCAGAGCAGCTAACAGGATGAGTGGGAAGTAGGGATGCCAGTCTTCAGTTGGGGATCCCCTAGAATGACAGCTCATCTCAAGACTACCAGAGATCAGTTCCTCTGGAGAAAATGGATGCTTTGGAGGGTAAACTTTATCACATTGTACTCCACTGAATCCCAGTCCTTTCCAGACGCCACCCCCAAATACCCATGAGTTTCCCAACCTAGATCTTGCAACCCTCCCCTCCCTCCACCCCTACTGGTGGCTAGGGATGACCTGGCAACCCTAGAGGAGAGTGAAATCAAGTAAATGCCTTTTTTTTTGCGGGGTGGTGGTGGTGGTGGTGCTGCTGCTGCTGCCTAAAAGGAAGTTCTTGTTTATGTGGGTAGCATGGCCCACACTATTCTTGCAATGGCCTCCATCTCCCATGGTGTGGCCCATGGAGTTGAGAATATGCTTTGGGTGAATGCATCGCCTTTTCTAATTACTGTGGAGGAAGCACAAATTTCATGGCCCACATAACATTTTCAAGAAATGGGGGAACTTCTGGGATTCAACCCTGTTTTGAAAATAGCTGCAAATATAAGGATGTGGATCATATTCAGTGCGAGCTGAACAGCACTTGCCGAAGGGAAGTTTCTAACCTCCCCCTTGCAATACAGCCTGCTGTGCCCTTTGGATCTGTGATTTTATGGGGGTAATATCAGGGGGTTTAACAGAAGATAGAGTAATGGAAAATTGCCCCCCCCCCTTTTTTTGCTGGTGGGAAACAAGCCATAGTTTAAATGCCAATCTATTGTCTATATGCTTTGATCCATTTCAGACTTATAAGCCAAAGATCCTTTTTGGTGGTAGTCTGAGGATTCTTTGTGACTGCATTTGCAACCACTTTTGTACAGGAGAGTCAATCCACCAGCATGCTGTGCTCTGAAACTGAATTTGTGAGCAAGGGGATAAATGCAGAATGTTCTTCCAAAGATTTGCTGCAGTTAAGATAATTTGCCAGTAGATGGTGCAGCTTTCAAAGCTTCATTTCCACCCAAATCAAAAGAGTGGGAAACGTTGATTGTATGTAACGATGGCAGTAAATCTTAAAAATGGTTTGCTTCTCTGAAAATGAAGCAGTTGCAAATGATTACAATTACCATATTATTTATAATAACTCTGGGTAATTAAGAGTGAGTTTGTTTTGTTTTTTAAAAAAGATTATCCACAAGTGAAACTACCACACCGGAAGAATGGGGCAAAACTTTTAATGTGAATTTATGTGGCTTGTTTTGTGTTTCCAATTGAGTATCAGAGCCCAAAAGGTTTTGTGTAGCCATGTTCTCAGTTTTTGGAGCATTCAAAATAACATGGAAATCTTCAGGAAATTTGTAATATATCCCAGCTCTTTTAGGAGTGCTGCCAATTATTATTTGTCACCTTTGGGAGGTTCAAGATGTAGAGATCCAGTAGAGACCCAGTTTACTAACTGTAGTACAAGGATAACATATCATAAATACATGGATGCAATGAATTGTTTTGAGCCTTATGACTTTATGTAAATCAGTTACCAAGACTATGAGAGGACTCGAAATACTTGGGCTGAGATCACGCACACTAAATAATCCACTTTCAATCCACTTTCAAGGTACTTTCTAACTGGATTTTACTGTGTGGACTGGAAAAACCCAGTTGGAAAGTTGATTGAAAGTGCATTATTTAGTGTGTGTGATGGCAGCCTTAGTTATAGTAGGATAGAGAGGTGTTGGATCAGTCAAGAATAGGGAAAAGGGCCTATACCTTATGTTTTGTAAAGACAGGTAGCAGTATGCATGTGTTATGAATGCATGAGGCTCCAGTCCATTGTGTCAGTTTATTGGTCTATCAAAGTTCATATTGTTTCCTCTGATTGGCAGTGGCTCTTCAGGTTCTCAGGTCTTTCTCTTCCTTCACCCCTGTGCTTTTTAATTACTTGTGCTGGGGACTGAACCTGGGACCTTCTACATACAAAGCAGATAGCCTGCTGCTGAGTCATGGCCCCATCCCATATGTATGCTTTGTATGCAGAAGGTCTTGGGTTCAGTCCCCAGCACCAGTCCCCATTGGGGGATGGGACATTTCTTCATAGATGCCTCCAATTGTCTTGCAGGTCATCTTGAACTTGCTTCTGTTTGCGTTACTTTCCACCTCTCTCCTGCTATTCCCCCCCACACAAACAAGATATTAACTTATTAACTTAAAAGGTAATAGCTGTGTAAAGTGACACCACTACCTTCAGCTGCCACACATTGGTAACTTTACCATACCTACTGGCCATAATCTGGAGAGGTGCTGGGGGAACTGTGGGGGGGGGACCACTTTGCAGCAGCCACTAATGAGACTCAGAAGATTTAAGAATAATTTGCAAGGCAATATGAGAATATGCTAACAAGAATAAAAATCATAGCACATCACAGGGCATATACAAATTGTCCTCCAGAATATGACTTCTCTGTTGTGTATGGTTTTGGAAAGTACTGCCAAGTTGCAACTTACTTGTGGCAATGCTGTAAGGTTTTCAAGGCAAGAGATGAACTGAAGTGGTTTGACATTGGCTGCCTTTGCATAGCAGCCATGGACTTCCTTAGTGCTCTCCCATCCAAGTAGTAATCAGGGATTACCTTCTGAGATCTGATGAGATCCATATATCCAGGGCCATCTAGGTTAGCGCATAGTGCACATATATGGCCATGTGCAAGATGATAGTAAGCATATAGCCTATGAGTGTGCCATCTTGGATGTGGATGTACCACATGAAAGTACACCAAAACATAAGCACAGCCATTTATGCATCCATATGACAGAAATAAAAAAAATGCTTAAATTAAAAAGTACATCTTCTTTTGATCTGGACCGCAAGTCTCTTTGGATCTCTTGTCAATAAAAGAGTGGAGCAGGTGAGAGACCTGAGAATTTATAAGTGTATGATGCAAAAAACACTTATGACTAATGACCAAATTCCTGGTGATAATAACTGGTGGCGATGTTAGATTCTGTAAATTTTTTTGCCTCAGTCTCTACCCCTGTGACATATAACGTTTTAAAGCAGAGTCCCCAAACTGGCCAATTGCTTTCAGAAATCACTTGGGAGTTGTGCTAAAATGCTGGTTGGAACTTTCCCGTATTAGCCATTCCCCCCCACCCCCATATCAAGTTTTTATATCAAGCACTTTAGAGAGGGGGGAAATTAGTTAGCACATAAACTCTTCTGAAAAGTGAGGACTAATTTATTATCATGTCATTATTAGCAGAATCACAAAAAGGGTCACTGGTCTTTCCTTTAATTTCTGTCACAGGCTGCAGGCCGCATTATGCTGAATCAAGGATATGGGAAGATAATTAACACAGCATCTATGGCAAGTTTAATAGGTGAGTGATGAGAGCTAACAGTTGTGCCTCAGAATCCATATTTTAATTACTACCAATGCTATTTGAATCAATTAAACCTGTATTGCGCCGAAGTAAATCACTGACATTTTGTATTAGGGAAAATGTACTACAAAATTTTTATTGATACCATTTTTCAACATTCATCTGTCCTCTCCATTTTAAGGCACTTAATACTCTTTATGGAAGAGGAGGGGAGGATGCTCCCTGGGGCTCACACATTTTATTATATAAGAAAGGTGTTGGATATAATCTACATCTACGGCTGGAACAAAAAGCATATTTTCCCTTTCACTATTTATAGAGTACCTTAAAGGATTTACCAGCACTGTCAGGTAATAGCAGGTGCAGGATTAGAATTTAAGCACTTCTCATTGATTGGGGGATATTTCTACCTCACAACCCACCCAGAGGGGATGGCACAGGGTTTTGGTTTTTTTTTTTTTTTAATTCTTCATGTAAAGAAACTCTATGCAAGCAGGGCTTTTTTTGTAGCAGGAACTCCTTTGCACATTAGGCTACATGCCCCTGATGTAGCCAATCCTCCAAGAGTTTACAGGACTCTTAAGATCCTGGAAGATTTCTACATCAGGAGTGTGGCCTAATAGGCAAAGGAGTTCCTGCTACAAAAAAAAAAAAATCCCTGCATGCATATTATAAAAAAAACCTCACCAGGTTAGTGTCACTTATTTTCGAAAGTGCTAGTTTGCTGAATGTGCAAAGCCCATGGGAATACTAAAAAATAAGACACCCACCTGCACTGTGAAGTGGCACAGCCCCAGAAGTATACCACCACATTCAGAGCAAGTTTGGTATAGTGGTTAAAAGTGGCAGACTCCAATCTGGAGAACCACATTTAGTAATCTCTCACTCGTTCACATGAAGCCAGTTGGGTGACCTTGGGTCAGTCACAGTTCTCTCAGTGCTGTTCTCTCAAGAGCAGTTCTCTGAGAGCTTTCTCAGCCCCACCTACCTGTCTGTTATGGAGAGAGGAAGGGAAGGCAATTGTAAACTGCTCTGAGACTCCTTCAGGTAATATAAAGTGGGGTATAAAAAACCTCCTCCTCCTCCTCATTATGGAGAACATTCTCAATAGCAAACCGTTCAAAAACTGGCTTTCCCCAGGCTCTAAGTGGCTTCTGTCATGATTATCTGACTGGTTAGGCAATCTTCCTCTCTCTCTGAAGTATATGTATATACATATATTTAAGTGGGCCCTGGAGTTCTCCTGGAATTAAAACTGATCTCCAGACTTCAGAGATAAGTTCCCTTGGAGGAAATGGCAACTTCAGAACATGGATACCCTGCTAATGTCCCTTCCCAAACTTTGCCCTCTGCAGGAATTACCCAGGAGTTTCCCAAGCTGGAGTTGGTAACCCATGTTAGGTCACGTAATGGTCAATGCATACTACTCATGGCATGCTTGCATCTGCCTCAGGACTATATCAGACCCATCCTTTACACTATAACCAGGCTTTTCTTATATCTTTGCTGGACCATATCCCTGTTCTGTCCTACAGCTTGCTGGTTTGGCTGTCTAAACCTGTTTGGCTCCAGACTTCATGACGCTTCCTTGTTATTGGCAATGACCTTCTCTATCCAAACTTTGGGCACGTGCCTGGCTGTGTGCTGTAGCCTGCCAGCCGGACTCTCTTGCCTTTACCGTCCTCCCAGTTGTTGTGTTTAACTCTTCTTTGCCAACAGGTGTCCCCACAAGTGCTGTTGTATCAGCAGCGTCGTCCAAGAGCCAATAAACCATCGCAACATATGGAATGAAATCCCAACTGCTGAGCTAATCTGGAAGGCAGTTATATGCTGGTGAACTGAGGCCCATGTAGCAAAAATTGATCAATTACACAAATTAAGCGTAGCCCTTTAGGAATTTGTTTTATTGGTCTGGACATCTGTTGCAGGATTGTCCAAATCCAAAAATCAAATGGTGCCTGTGGGCTGCCAAGTAAGGCAAAAAAAAAAAAAAAAATCAAAAAAATCCAGTAGCTATAAAAGTACAACTGAAAAGCTCGATATTAATATCATGTCCATCTGCTGAATGTTACATAAATATGCAGTCTTTTTATTTTCCTTGGGAATAACATTTATTTTTACTGTGCCCAGTTTGACATTCTATGACATTCTGTTCAGTTTATTACTTAATAACTTTAACTGTTTCCTTAACAAAATGCATTTATAATGTTGCTGTTAATTTTTCGTTCAAGTGCCTTTGCCAGCTGCTTCACTTACGGTTCTAATATCAGAGAAGCTCACGTTATCTCAAGTGTAAGAAGTTTTTCCAGATAAAAATAAGACTTTTTTTTAAAACCACTGCTTTTGATTTAGCAAACGAATACGTTCTGTAGGAATAAATGTAAGAGTCATATTCTTTGGATTGCTTTCATTTGTCAACAATGAGACTTAGAAGCTACATTTAAGTTTTGTAACACAACACATTATACATCATAGCAATTGTAAGCATGTAAGGTTACAGTACACTGAATATCCTCTGTTTGTTTGAATAAGGCTTGCTTGTGTAAATCTTCTCCTAGGGTTACACATTTTGGGTTGGGAAATTCCTGGAGTAGGGTTGGCAGGTCTGTAATGGAAAATACATGGAGATTTTGGGCGTGGATCTGGGAAAGGGCGGGGTTTAGGGAGGGGAGGGGCCTCAGCATGGTACAGTGCCATAGAGTTCACCCTTCAAAACAGCCATTTTTGCCAGAGGAGCTGAGCTCTGCCAGCTGGAGATCAGTTGTAAAAGCAGGAGATCTCCAGACCCCACTTGGAGGCTGGCAACCCTATCCATGACCTAGAGTTTGTGGTGGTGGAATCTTGAGGGGAGGGGAGGGACCTCCAAGGGTATACTATTCTCCAAAACAGCCATGCTCTCTGGAGGGACTGCAGGCACTACCTTAAGGCTGGCAACCCTACCTTAGAAATGGCCTGTCCCATGTGGATGAGCCCCAGGAAGGGAGAAAACTGAGTCATGAGAGGTTTAAAAAGCACAGTATCTTCCTAAAATCATTCTGCTGAATGGTAAAACAATTCGAATGCTAATTCCTGCTCATTGATTCTTTACAAGCTGGGTAAATCAACCCTGACTATTCCCTCAAAGGTCAGATGCTGAAGCTGAATCTAAAATACTTTGGCCACCAAATGAGAAGGGAGCACTCACTGGAGAAGATCCTGATGCTGGGAAAGATAGAAGGGAAAAAAAGAAGGGAATGGCAAAAGATGAGATGGCTGGACAGCATTACTGATGTAACTAACACAAATTTGAGCAGACTTCTTAGGATGGTAGAAGACAGGGGGGCGCTGGTGAGACTTGGTCCATGGGGTCGCAAAGAGTTGGACTTGACTGTGCGACTGAACAACCACAAAAGAGAAGCATTCCTTTGGCCTCAGCCTGAATTCCTAATCTTAAGAAGAGTTGCATGAAGTCCATTGAGATGAATGGCTTAGGAGACTGTAATGCTGCTTAGGATAGCACTGCAAGTACACTTCCTGTGAAGTAAGTTCCTTTGGGGTGAATGTAAACATGGGCAGTGTTCTGCTACATATTTTTCACTATGGCTCACCCCAAAAGGGGGATTCTGCTCTAATCTTACTGAGTTTTTGGTGTGAGAGGAAGGCAGTTGTTTGCCTTTAAGATTCCCCATGTTTCAAATGATAATGTTGTAATAAACCTATTCTTTGTAACATATTATGTCCTCAGCATACAGCCCTGTCAGGTTCTCCTATTGGGCCATTCCATCATCTTTTGGCATGAAGGAAGGATGGATCCAGCTGGATCTCTACCCACTTGTGAGGACCAGTGGTGTGGCAAGTGTGGGATGTTGGGGGGTCAAGCTCCTCCCCACCAGGCTCTGAGAGAGGGTAGCTGTCCCAATGGCCTACTTAGGTGAGAACAATATGGTGTCAACTAAGGTGCTGAACTTCTACTAAAAGAGCTTTTGGAGTTATAGAGGATTAAGGAGAATTGCCCAAGCTTGGGGTTCATCTGGACCAAACGCCTGATCCAGCATGGCTTCTCTTATGTTCTTATTGTGTGTGTGTGTGTGTGTGTATTGGCCACTGTGTGATACAGAGTGTTGGACTGGATGGGCCATTGGCCTGATCCAACATGGCTTCTCTTATGTTCTTATAGAAGAGGATCTGGAATGGGGCCTTTAGCCAGCCAGCATACAAGAGGTCAGATGTGACATAAACATGGCGGTGAGGCGATGGAGGAACTTGAACATATGAACATATGAAACTGCCTTATACTGAATTAGACCCTTGGTCCATCAAAATCAGTATTGTCTACTCAGACTGGCAGCGTCTCTTCAGGGTCTCAAACTGCGGTTTTTCACACCTACTTGCCTGGACCCTTTTTTGTTGGAAGAAGAAGATATTGGATTTATATCCCGCCCTCCACTCCGAAGAGTCTCAGAGCAGCTCGCAATCTCCTTTACCTTCCTCCCCCACAACAGACACCCTGTAAGGTGGATGGGGCTGGAGAGGTCTCTCACAGCAGCTGCCCTTTCAAGGACAACCTCTGCCAGAGCTATGGCTGACCCAAGGCCATGCTAGAAGGTGCAAGTAGAGGAGTGGGAAATCAAACCCGGTTCTCCCAGATAAGAGTCCGCACACTTAACCACTACACCAAACCGGCTCTCCGGTTTGGAGATGCTGGGGATTGAACCTGGGACCTTCTGCTTACCAAGCAGATGCTCTACCACTGAGCCACTTAAGTCCCCCATCCCTCAAGCTTCTGTGATAAGCCACACCTGTATAAGAATGATGGGGTTCATGTTTCTGGGAAAGGTGTGACATATACTTGGCTGATCTTTGTCAGGGCCTGTATGACTTTATAGTCAGCAGGTGGAACAAGTGGTATAAAGCCAAGCTAACCCATTGTATGGCAGGAATAAGATGAGTTGTTCAGGATAGGTAGCAAGCGCTCTGAGACATCTTGTGTGATGGGGGAAATGTCCAGAACAGGCCATAACATCCCTTGCAGTCAATACTCCTTCTAAGCTGTGGAGTCTTGTGTGCAAAAACACTGCTTTGTGAGCTACTGAATAAATTAGTTTGCTGTGAGGCCATTTTTCCTGAGCTAAAACAGAAATGTGTGAGCCAGAGGCTAAAAAACTGTGAGCTAGCTCACACTAACTCAGCTTAGAGGGAACACTACTTACAGTTGGCTGTGCTGTGAAGGAACACCCCTGGCACTGAGCAACTGCTTTTGAACCTGGAAGGAGCCTTGTGACCAATCAGGGGAGAGGGATGAATCTTGACACCTCTCTGCACATGCAGCTGTACAGGTGGTGATAATCAAGGCCAGCTTAAAGGAAGAAAAATCTACATAAAATACCCAAACAAATATGTGGCACTCCTGCAATGTCCATTCATCTTCAAGCAGATGTTCTTTTATCTTCAATATGACATCCAGACCATTGGTCCATGTAGCAAGGCTCTGTCTATCCTAACTGGAATCTCCAGGACCTACCTCAAATCCTTCTAAGCAAGGCATGCTAGAATCTGAAATTGAGTTTTTCCCATGTGCAAATGCCATGCACGAGCTCTGAGCTATGGCACTTCCCTCCCATCACCTTCAAATGATGACCACCATGTTCATCACCATCTTGGAAGGGTAGGACACAGAGGCCTGAATCAGGGACCATCTTTTCCAATGGTGCCTCAGCTTGATAGCTGCAGTCATTTGTTTCACAAGGGAGATTCTTACTCCAGCAGTTGGTGACCAAGCCTGTGCCTCTGCCTGAAGAACTTCTGATATGATTGTAAAGGGCTGTTGATTAGATCTACATAGGTAAGGCAAAAGGACTTGTTAGAGTGTCCCTAAAACCTAGAGCCACCTTTCTGTAGCACACGAAGGGTCTAGGTTTGAAATGCAGTGAGCTGGGATGAAATCTCTGCACAGCTTTGAAACGAACTGCAAATATGGATGGTTTCTATCTGACTCGAAGCTACAGATATGAAAAAGCTAAAACTGTATAGTGCTGTGAACTCTTTAGGGGGAAAGGCAGGATAGTAATATGATATGTAATTAAAGTTTTATGTTGAATATTAAAAATAGGGGGTACTTCTCAATTTAATTCTAATTTGTAGAATTTCTATTTCATTTGTGCTCACGCCTTGTAGTTTATGACAGTCTTCTCAATACTCAACCTTCTTGGATTTTTAAACTGTTTCCATATTTATTGATGCTGTCTGGACTATTCCTTTAATGTATGCAAACCCAGATGTCCTTATAAACACATGCGCAGGCAGCCCACGTATAATGAAAATTGCTTTAGTACTTGCCTTTTTGGTGCTCCATTTCCTGTTTCACTCTTCTTTGTTATCCTAGAGTGCACTGTGTCAGGAAATTTGTATTGAATATTTAATATTCTGCTTTCAATGATACACATTTTTTTACCCCACTGACTTAAATGGACTTCCTGTTTTCTTCATCACCTTTTCAAAAACAACTTTGTTTCCACTGTAACACTGAACACTATTTGTGGCTGTTGAGTCAACCTGACCAGCGTTTTCCAAGTAATCCTCTTCCCAATAATACAGTGCCTTGTGGGATGACTGACATTTTTCAGGATATGAATGATGACTTCATTAGGAAGCTGAGAATTCTGTTATTTAAAGGCCCATCCTAAGTCCTGGCACGAAAGATCCTAGATACCAACCAGCAAGACCAACACCTGTGTTTCTGTGGCAGTATGCAGGGCCAGCTCACCCACTAGACAAACTAGGTGGCTGCCTAGGGTGCTGGGAAGGGGTGCGCCGAATTGGACTCCCATCCTCCCCGATGCCCAAGCCAACCACCTAGTTTGCCTGCCTTCCCACCGCTGCCAATCCCCGCCCTTCCCTTCCTTTCTGCCACTCTTCCCCATCCCAGCTTGCTGTGACAATGCTGGGCTCTACCGGTGAGGCAGTTGCACATTTTTTGAAGGCAGCACGGGAGGAAGCTTTCCCCCCCTCCTTTCTGGAACCGGAAGTGAGGGGGAGCGAAGCCTCCTGCAGCACTGCCTTCAAAAAATGCCGGTAGGGCCCAGCATCATCTCAGCAAGCTTGGGTGGGGAAGAGCGGTGAAAGGGAAGGGCAGCGGCTGGTGGCAGCGGGGGGGGGGGGGGGCGGGGAGGCAGGGTCCAGTGTTGTTGTGGGGATGAGGAGGAGGGTGGTGGCCCAGCGACACGCGAGAGGTGGAGCGCAGCGTGGGTGCTGGGCAGGAAGCCTGGCTGGGGTGCCATGCAGCCCAGGGCCGGCACTGGCAGTATGGGCACTATGGGGAGGGGTTAGGATGGGATTGCCTGGCTTCATGTGAAGGAATCAACAGACACATTTTATTATTGTTATTATTTTTAAAATATGTTATTTATAGTTTGCCTTTCTCTTCTGGACTCAAGGTAGATTACACATAATGATTCAGTACAATCAGCAAAATGTGACATTTTATAACCAGTGCATTAGGATTGTAGAAGTCTGGAACCACCAGAAAGAAACAGAAGCATAGCATAAGTATTCACATGATACATTAAGTGGTATAGAAATTACATAACAAGATCCTACTTACTGTATACAGCTGTAAAGACCACAAGTTGCAATCGTTTATCCAAGTAAGTTTGTGAAACCATTTGTTGCTGTGCAGCCTTAATACCTGTGCAGAAAAGCCCTCTTAAATATTTTAATTTTTGCATAGTTTGTGGAAAGCTAAGAGAATGGGAACTTTCCTGACCTCCTCAGGCAGACCATTTCACAAGGTGGGGGCCACAGTGGAGAACAGGCAGTCATTGATTTTTCCCATTTGCAGGTTGGTACTGGCAAAACCCCCTGCTGACTTTTTTGGGGTATTTTGTGTGTGTTTGCATCTGGAAGTCATGGTGACCTCTGGTGACTGACCCCTACTGGGGGCTTGGAGGATAGAGAGGTGGCTGAATAGAGCCTGCCTTGTCCTCTCAACTTGGTATTTCAAGGAGGTCTCCCCATCCAAGTACTTGAGTCAACCCTGCATAGCTTTCAAGATCTGATGAGATGGGGTTTGCCTGGGCTATCCAGGTCAGGGCACTCCTGCTGATCTTTTAATGTGATTTCCCGTTAATAAATTTTATTCAAGGAAACCTGTTTAAACCATCAAGTTCTGAGAAGCCATGGCTCAAGTGTGATTGCAAGCTCTGGACTGGGAAATTGGGGGCACAGCCTGGGAAGAGGAAGGAACTCAGCAGGGGATGTGATGTCACAGAATCCACCCTCTGAAGTTGCCCTTTTCTCCAAGGGAACTGATCTCTGTAGCCTAGAAGTCACTTATCCAGTGGCTGGCAACTTGCAGGAGTCTGGGAAGGTGGGAGACTTCCAGGGAAAACCTAGAAATTACATAAGTCTTGTCCAGGGGTCATTTTGTAGAAAAACAGGTGGTGGAGCTCATTCAGGGATTGTTATGCAGCTGCACATACTATTCAATGCACAAGGAGGTGGAACTCTCAGGAGGAGGAGGTGGAACTCTCATAAAGGTTCAGGAGCTGTGCTCCTGTGAGCTCCCACTGAATCCGAAGCCTGCTCTTGTCTAGGAATCACTGGAAATGGATAAAACTCTGCATCAATTCTATGGAGGTATGCCATCACTTCTGGGTTTTCTTCCCCCTGGCTTCTGGAGTGCCAGTGGGCAATGGGAGCTGGGGATCAGGGCCGGCATGTGGGAGTTGGCAAGGTAGGTGGCCGCCTTGGGTGCCACCTTGCCTACAGGGTGCGTTCAGGCACCTTCTCCCACTGCTCCACTGCTCTCATCTTCCCTGGTGGCAGACCCCAGAAGCTGAGAGCAGCGGAACTGCAGGCCAGTTTGTGCCCTCCTCCAAGCCTGGCTTCCTAGTCAGCCTCAGAGGAGAGTGGCCTCGCTCTGAAGCTGCCTTCCCTGCAAAGGGAGACAGCCTCAGAGCGAGCCATGGCAGTTCCATGACACTTTCCCCCGCTCAGCAGCTGGGCAAAGGAAGGAGGTGACACAGTGTTGCTCTGAAGCTGCCCCCCCCCTGCAAGAGGAGACAGTCTCAATACAAGGCACAGCAATTTTGCAGCCCGTTCCCCTGCCCAGCAGCCAGGAGGATGAAAGGAACCTTACAGCCTCGCTGAGACCCTCCCATGCGTGGAGCAGCCGTGTGAGCAGCCTGGAGTGGCAAAAACCCCAGCGCCGCCCCCTGCTGGGGATGGAAGATTTCGCACTCTCAGGGGGCAAATGGCAAGTCTTCTTCAGGCCCCACCTGATGGTTTGCAACCCAAGGACTAAGCCAGGGCTCCCAGCCTCCTACTGGGGACAGGGTTTCCTCCAATTTTGGGGTCTCCAACACACTGGCATGTTGCTGGCTCCATTGGTACCTAACATGCCTGAAGTGATGACATCACCCGGAAATGACATAATTATACTGGGCATGTCATATGAGTAAAAACTCTATGGCACCATGGAGTTTTTTTTACTCAATTGCTAGACCATCCCCATGTGACATTCCCTGTGCAAAACATGTGCAAGAAGCCTCCCCAGTCGGCAGCCAGGTAAGCCTCCCCAGCTGATAACCCTAGCCTAAGCCTATTGCTTCTGTCTGTGTTTTTCAGATTTTAAATTGTAAACTGCCTTGAATGTCTTAGATGAAAGACAGTATATAAATGTCTACCATCCAAACTCGCACAAAATTTTCAAAGCAAATTTGATATTGTATAACATTGCAATACTTAAATAGTAGGAGGCTGAGTGCAAAACCCAAGAACCACTGCTTCTGGCCGTGGAGCAGGTGTCACTGTGGGTGTAAAGGGAGTTATTTGTGCATTTCCTGCATTGTTCAGGGGGTTGGACTAGATGACCCTAGAGGTCCCTTCCAACTCTATGATTCTTTGATTCTGTAAGTTATCTTGTACACCTGGTTAGGTCAAAAAGGCATGGCATGAAGTGAGCAAATAAATACAATTTAGATTCAGTTTTCTGGAAACAAATTGAAATCTCAAATGGGGAGGATGCAAAAGCACTTCGCTTCTCTAAGCAAACACTCCATAATTTATCATAAACAGGCATATTTAGAAACTTTAGCAGGTGCTACTTTTGAAAGGTGATGGGGTTAACTACCAAAGTTGTATGTAACTTGGACTGTGAGTTGTGTAATTAATCAAGGAATTAGACCCCTCTCCTCTTTTCCAGCCCACATAGAGCGCTGAATGGGGGGTGTGCCAGGCAAAACAGGAGAAAAATATGTGTAAAGAAAGCTGATTGAATAAATATGCTGGGCTCTGTAAAAAGAATTCTCGTCTGTAAAAGGGTTTTTAAAACATTATGTTATAAATCAAGTTTTATTATGTAGTGGAAAATGGGTGGAAACTGCTAGCTAGGACCACAATCTTATGCCTGAGTAAGTAGTTTAAAATTGTGATATGTTTTCTATTTTATACATGTGTTCAACAAAATGCTCTCTATTTGAGACTCTTTGTGCTTGTGTTTTGATTGCACTCCTTTTACAAAATTCACGAGAATGCAGGCAGGCAGGTGAGCAAAAACGATGCCAGGTCCCCTGCTAGATCCTTTAAACCATTCCTTTTGCAAAAAATTAGTTTACTTGACTGAATTCTCTTGACTTGTTAAATGATTGTTATTAATTAAATTGAAACCACTCTTGCACAAAACCCAGTTACAGGCAATTTATAGTTTGACTGGGGTCCTAAATTTCTTATTCTTTTCTAATATAAAACCCCCCAAATCATATAAGTATGCAAACAGTATAATCGATTGTCAAAGTATTAAAAATGGCAAAAGGGGAGGGGAATGTTCATCATGTGCCTGCCTCCATCACACTGTGTTGCTGAACGTAAGAGAGAGGAGGAAAAGCAGGCATCTGCTGATGCTGTCAGTGACAGACTACTGGGTTGCACAGATGTCTGCTCTGAAGGGGTGTTGCTTTTATGTTGTGAGTATAAGAAATAAAAAACATGTGAATTAGAGAAAAAACAATACAATAAAAGGGAAACAAAAGTAATCAGAGAACAAATAATAAAAAATGACTCTAGGATGTATGGTCTACATGTTTCTCCCCAAGGATTTCAAAAAAAGGGGTTGAAATAATTTTTCTTAACAATGCATCTCATTTCCCTCCTTGTTTTCCCTCCCCATTCCTCCCATAGTGTTCAGACCTTTATTGGCATAAGAGCAATAATGATTCACAATCAAAAGTAGGTACAAAGGCCTGAAATATAGTAAGAACAATACATAATCAATTAAAATAACAGCCAATAATACTGATCAAAAGTAGACATCCAGCAATTAAAATACAATAGTATGCCTAGATTTAATTTTATAGGCTTCTGCTAAGAAGTTCGCAACACATGTAGTAATATGTGGATTAACATCTTCTAAAAGGTAGGATAGAATTTTCCTTTTAGTAAATACATTGCGTTGGAGATATTCAGCTAAAAATTGTCTACGTTGTGAGGCCAGGAGAGGACGTTCTAAAATAATATGGGATATAGAATCAAGGACTCCTAATTCACATGGGCATAATCTGTTTTGGAGAGGTATCTGTCTAAACTTACCATAGAGAATTGTTGATGGAAAGGCATTTAAATGTGCCAAAGTAAAAGTCCGATGATGGAATGGGAAGTCTAAAGTAAAAGAAATAATGGGGTATCTTCCCATGTCTTTGGGGTATACCTAGTTTGGCTGCAGAGCAAACAGGGGAATGTGAGGGGAACACTTTTTGGTATTCGTGATCCATAAACCTTAGCTGGATTGTTCTTAAAATATATAATCCATCACATAAGAAAAGAGTGTCTACCTAAATACCAAATTTTTGTAGTTTGTGGGTAAATGTAGAGAGCCAAGTAATGTTATGCCTGTCTTTCATCAGGTAGTATAATAAACTTCCTGAATCCATTCTGAAATGAATTTTAAACCAGAATTTAAAAGCCATAATCCAGGCTCTGGTTTCTAGAAGGTGTAAACCTAGCTCTGCACAAATGGATGAGTAGGGGACACATTTGGGAGCACCTAAAATCTGATGGCAGAATGATGATTGCACATTCTCCACACAGGGACTAAAGGCTCCAATCCACAAAGGTATTCCGTATAGCAACTGAGGGAGGATTTTAGCATTGTAAGTTTTCAGAGTTGCTGGAATGAACTGTTTACCTCCTAAGAAATAGAACTTTTTAATTTGCACCAGAGAACATCTTACTAGACTTACAGCTCTATTACAATGTGTTGGCCATCTAAGGTTGTAATTTAAGGTAATTCCCAAATACTTGTAAGCCTTCACTTGTTTAATTTCTTCTGCACCAATGCACCATTTACATAGGTGCCAGCTCTTTGAAAAAACCAGGATTTTTGATTTTTCATAATTAATTACCAGTTGATTCAATTTACAGTAGTGATGAAAGGCTTTCAAGTATTTTTGGAACCCAATTCTGGTACGTGAAAGAATAACAGTGTTGTCAGCGTATGCACTGCTAATTGTTCTAAGAAGGGAGGGTGGCGGTTCACAATGGACATATGTTGTTTCAAATCATTCTGAAACAGATTAAAGAGATAATGGGCAAGAACACAGACCTGTTTTACTCCCTTAGTAATTGGGAAACTGGAAGAGAGTTGACCATCAGGGGATACTTTAATAACACCTGAGGAAGCATCATGTAGTTTCTTGATTAAGAAAAGTAGGCGTGGTTCCATCCCCAGAGTGATAAGTTTTTCCCATTCCTCCTATAAAGCATGGCCTCCACTTGCTGCTGCTGGAATGGCCTTGGGTCAGCCATAGCTCTCAGAAGAGTTATCCTTGAAAGGGCAGCTTCTGTGAGAGTTCTCTCAGCCCCATCTACCTCACAGGCAATGTTCCCTCTAAGCTGCAGAGTCTTGTGAACAAAAATTCTACTTTGTGAACTACTGGTATTCAAGTTCTGAGCTACTGCATAAGTTATTGTGCCCTGGGGCCATTTTTCCTGAGCTAAGACAGAAATGTGTGAGCTGGAGGCTAAAAATCACGCTAACTCAGCTTAGAGAGAATACCGCTAACAGGGGAAGAAGATAAAGGAGATTGTAAGCCACTCTGAGATTCTGATTCAGAGAGAAGGCAGGGTATAAATCTACCATCTTCTTCTTCTTCCCTGATCTGGATAGCCCAGCCTAGACTGATCTTAATTTAATTTAATTTCAATTTATACCTCACCCTATCCCACAAGCAGGCTCAGGTCAGATCTTGGAAGATAAACTGGGTCAGTCCTGGCCAATATTTGGAAGGGATACCACTGAGGATTACCAAGGTTGTGATGCAGAGGTGGGCAACAGCAAACCACCTCCAAATGTCTCTTGCCTTGAATATCCCATGGGGTCACCAGCTGTGACTTGATGGCAAAAAAATAACAAGGTACTGAAAAAACTTATAATGCTGGGTTACTAAAAATAAGAAACATCTCTCCCCCCCAAGTACTTAAGTATATGGAAAGGGGCAGGAATGTTCAGAACACAGTGAAGTTCCTCTTAAGCATGAAGGTTATAATTAACAAAGCTGATCATTTTGGCGTGTGACTGACATGTGACATCTGTGCTCCCCCTACCTGGAGCATCCTGCAGTCAGAAATAGGCATTTTGAGGACACCATTGTACCAAAGCTGCGAGAACACCTGATATTATCTATCTCTGTATTTGCTTTATATTTGCACATAGCACATAGATGGATTCAAAAGTGGATGTACAAGTTTAAGATATCTGCATGCTTCTGTATGTTTAGAGTGGGTTTTTTTGCAATTTTTAAAATCACAGGAATGACCAAAGGTTCCCTATTTTGTTTCTTTTTATACTTATTTATATTGGTGTCAGCAGCTTTGATTCCATGCTTAAGGACAAGTTCTTGATGCAAAAATAACACTGAAAACTTTAGACAGAAAATGGAATCTAAATAAATACATATGGATTTGATTTGCACAAAAGAGAAGCAAAAAGATATCTGGTTAAAACAGCAGGGATAAGAAATCTGAAACCATCCCTAGTATCAGTTTTTAACATGTTAAACCCAGAAACATAGATATAATGTCTTAGATATATATATGGTTGATTTTCCAGCTATTCTCTGTACAAAACTCTCTCTACACAGATTTCTGTTGTATTTACGAGTTTTCTACCGCTGTGTGATCAATAGACATCTGGGTCTTTTTGTCTAATGCCTCACCCACAGAAGCTATTGGTGTATAGAGTTTTGACAACTCCACTGGAGCTGGAAAGTTAGCTCAGACTTTGAGAATCAAATGGATTGCTAGAGGAGAGTCCATATTTCCCTTTAAACAAGATATAAATTTAGTGAAGGGGTTCAAATTAGGCCATCCAAATAAATTCCTCAAGCAAAGCCATTGTAGGGAAATTAGTTGTTAATTAGCAGAACTTTTGTTCTTTTATTCTGTCAGCATAACAAAAACTATAATCACTTATCACAAAGTCATCTCTATTGCTGTATACACTTTGGGATTTTTGAAAAGATTCTACCGTTTGATAACAGGTTTTCCAACTGCCTGAAGGGTGGTTTTTAACATTTCTTTTCCAGATGAAATATTTCCTTACTACTGTCCAATTCTTTGGGGGTGAAAGAAAAGGCTTTTGACACTTAATAGACAATGCTTTCCCCCTCTCTGCAATTCCCCCACCTTTTTACCTCAGACAAATATATAGGCACTTTAAAAGCCACATTATATTGCTATAATTGAGATGCTGTTCAGCAATAGCAATTACAGGATATCTAGGTATAATTTTGTTTTAAAAAATATATTCATTACAAATTACATTTTGCCTAATTTTTGAAGGCTTAAAGGTGGAAGTTTTTAGAAAGAAGAAATGCAACAAAAAGTGCCTTGCGAATGTGTGTGTGTGTGTGTTTTTCTTCCTGTATAGCTCCCTTTAATTTCTGTAGAGTTTCAAAAGGGTAACTTCCTTGAGGATTGTGTTTGGGATCTGGAAAGCAATAGATTAAGGGGAGGGGACATGGTTCAGTGGCAGAGCCTCTGCTTGGCATGCAGAAGGCCCTAGGTTCAATCCCTGGCATTTCCAGTTAAAAGGATCTGGCAGTAGGTGGTGTGAAAGATCTCTGCCTGAGACCCTGAAGAGTCACTGCCAGTCTGAGTAGACAATGATGACTTTGATGGACCAAGGGTCTGATTCAGTATAAGGCAGCTTCATGTGTGTGTATATGTGGATAGCGCATATATCTTTCACACTGTGTATTACAGTGAGCAGCCAGCTATCCATAGCTTTGCACAGAGACCAGTGTGCATTAAATAGTTAGACAACATCAATTTGCTACTAGCCTTTATCCAAGAAAGAATAGTTTTGAATATGCATTAGATTTGTTTTTTTCCTTGGCTTGGTGCTCCTTACCACACAATACATGATATATAAGTTCAAAAGCATATGGACTGTTGAGCAATTTCTATTTTCTCAAGCAAATGAGAAGGCTGTGTGTGCAGTTAATGGCTTAAGTTTCCTTCAGATAAGAGTACTGAAAAGGTAAGGCTTCTTGGTAGCAACTATCTTATCCACATAGCCAAATCAGATTGGAAGCAGCGGGGCACAAGCCTAATTTCTCTGGGCATAAATTTCTTGAATTTAAGTTTCCTTCAGAAAGAGTACTGAAAAGGTAAGGCTTCTTGGTAGCAACTGTCTTATCCACATATCAAATCATATTGGAAGCAACAGGGCACAAGCCTAATTTCTCTGGGCATAAATCTCTTGAACATATAATGCAGCTTCTTCCCCCCTCTCCAACAATCCCATTCTGTACATTGACATGATATTCTGCACATTACATGAGGGGTGATGGTTTTGATTTCCAAAATGACATAATGGACTGTATCATAGTTAACAGGCTTGTAGTTTAGGCAGCCATCCTTCTCCACCACACGATTCCTGGGCCCTATAAAGCGTACCCATCCTCTATCCATGTTTGGAATCTGGAAAGCAATAGACTTTGACAATAGGCAGCCAGAATGGTAATCATGCATCAGCTGCCAAAGAGAGCAACTGCACTCCAAGGATTGCACCAACCAATTGACAGCTTTCTTATCTTTGCTAAACTTTAATAATTGCCGTCTTCTTCTTTGGCCTAAACTTTATTTCTATAAAAAAAGGCAGACTCAAGAATGCAGCTAGTGCAGGTGTCTATCATACAGGGTACTGTGCTTAGAGTGTCAGTAGAGGATCTGGGATGACGAGATTTGAATCCTCACTCAGCCAGGGAAGCTCAGTGGGTGACTTTGGGCCAGTCACACTCTCTTAGCCTAACCTACCTCACAGAGTTGTTGTGAGGAGGAAATGGAAGAAAAAGGAATGGTGCAAGCTGCTTTGAGTCCCTCAGTGGGGAAAAGGTGTGGTAACAACAGAGTAAACAAAAAAGAAAAATCGTCCTTGTCCTCCCTTTGGTCCATTACACACACACACCTTAACTGCAGATTTTCAGAGCAGTAAGCCTTTAATCTTGACTTCAGACTCTGTGCTCGCCTTACACACTATTCTTTTTCCTGCAGTGTATTTATTCTGCAGCTACAATTAAAAAAAATACACTTTGCTAAAATGGGGTGGAATGTGATGTGTTGGAGGTGGCATACAACATTTTTAAAAAATTACACAATTGCCTTATTACAGCTGAGCAGTAGCATTCAGCAAGCGTCTTCCATTTAAATCCTTGTGTTTCAGGTTTTATACCTGCATTTTAGTGTTAGTTCATTGAATGAAAGGAAACAGAAAGGGACACAGGCAAAGGAAGAAAACCCAATGTTGAAACTGACCAGACTTTTTTTTTAACTGACAAGCAGCTGTGAAGCCCCATTTCCCATAGTGCCCAGCACTAGAGGATTCTCTGCTGTGTTATCAGCCAATATGAAAGATGGAAGAGTTACATGACCTCATAATATGGAGGAACATTTTGAGTGTACAGAATGTATGGTAGAACCCACTGACACTGGCATTGCAAGCTGTGATCATTAACAACTTGTGTGTGCGCGCGCACATGCTTGTGTAAAGTCGGCTGCAACTCCACCATGCTTTGCACAGGGTTTAAATTTGTATGGGAAAGGAGTCCTCTGGTAGAAGCTCTGGGGAGCTTTTTAAAATCTTGTCCCACTAAATCGAAAAAATGACGGGGGGTATTTTCACCAATGACGTAGTGCAGCTGCATAGTAATGCTAATTTCCTACCCTTCCTGGCAAATTTATATGGTTCTCTTTGTGATTATCTAATTTGATCCTGCACACTAGTTATAATCTTGGCAGTTTTTAGAGCTCGTCCTGTGCAGATTGCACTCTGTCCTCCAAGTGGATTGATTCCAAGCGATTCTTAAGTTCGGCAATTTGCAGAAGGTCCATGCGGCTCAGTCGCCATTTTAATGTTACACTTCTGAAAACTGTCAAAATGGTCCCCCCCCCCAAAAAAAATTGTTCGCTCAGGCATGAAATGGAAAAGCTTTAGGCTTTCCATCCTAGCGTCTGTCTCTCTTGACATCTCATGTCAGTTTCATTCCATTCTAATGATCCCCCGCCCTTTATTTTGTTTGAATGTAGCACTAGGTTTGCTGCCATTTGCCTCCTCTCCAATCCCCCTTTAAAGTCAACACTAGCTAGGAACTAAACCTTGCACTGCTCCTTTTAAACATTCCCCCTGTCATTTTAATTTTTTTTTATTCAGTGATCTGAGACTAGTGATAGTCTCATATAGCTAAACTCATGCCACTTGTAGAAAAAAAAGACCTAAAATTTTTAAAACAAGGGGGAAATGGAGATTGTACACCAATGAAAGGTGGAGGATGGTGGAATATACAAAGTGGGAGGGAGGACCTCAGTGTGGGTAAGTGACCTTTGAGGAATGGCAAAAGGGCAGGGGGAAATCTGAGGGCATCTGTATGCTTTTGAATTACCTTCACCTTGGAAGCAAAACAAGGGAGAAATCGGCACACTAGCTCTCCCAGAAAACTCAGGGAAACAGTGAACAGAAAGTGAGCTGAGCGCTGAAGGGTGGAAAATCAATGCAGAATGACAAAGAAAACCTGAAGGACATGCATGGTGAAAGCAATGGAAAACAGCTGTGCATAATAGGCCTTTGTCTCCCCCCTCCCTCTTGCACTCTTATACCCCTTGACAAGTAATTGTCTCAGACACACACATTCCACTCAGCAAGCAATCTGTCCATTCAAGGACAATTAAAATTCTTTTGTTAGGTCTCTGATTGTCCATGGAATGGGCAAACCCATGGAATGCTTTAAGTCAATTTAAGTAGATAGCAAAGGGAGCAGGGCACCTAAACTTACAGCAATTTATTAATGTAAATATCTGTCTTTAATCTGGTAGAATGCAGTAAAATAAGGAGATAATCATTTTTAACAGTGACTAAAGACTGCAAAGATAATAGAAATAAACAGAGAACCCAAGACCAGACATTCCGTTAGAATGGTGGGTCTAGGACTAAACAGACATAAATTTTCCACATGGAAAATGTCACATCTGCTCTGCTCCTGTCCTGAGCCAATAGACTTTACTTTATGAGGTTATATGGTTGGTACTCATAACTTGCTATGATTATGATGGCAATCCATGTTTACATTTCATTCCTATAACCCAGTTCACTAATGCATTTTGGTATACCATAGCATATTACAAACATCTTTGTGTACACAGAGTTTATATTAAGATAATTAGTTATTTTCACCTTGCTGATTTGTTAGGTTCACTCTGTACTGTACTGTACTTTCTCCCAAAGCATTATGCACAGGGTCTGACGTTTCCTCCCTGGCTCCATGCTGATGTGAATTTTTAAGGTTCTTTTAGAGGCAGGACATCCCCAGGCTGAAAACAAAGCCTGGGAAATGGCAGAACCCAGGACCAATGGGCTCATCTCCTAGCCACCACTACTGGCAGGACCAATGGGTTCATCTCTGGACCATCACTCTTCTTGCCCCACCTTCCCACCCCCTTTCTCCACCCTCAAAGGGCCAGCCAAGGATGCCTTCTATTGCCTGCTCTCCCCCCTGCTGTTTTTGGTGGTTTGGTGTGAGCTGGATACCCTGCTGCAGGCCTATATGTGGCTGTGCAGGCCCTAGGTATGCCTTCCTTGACAACTGCTGCACTGTTGCAACATCTCCTGGCTCTCTTGTTGCTGCCTATCTCTGTGGTGGACCAGACGATAGCTTCCCTGGCCAAGCAATTTATAAGGTTACCAGACACCCTTACTGAACTGATAGGGGGGATGGCTGGAGGGAGCCTTCTGGAATGCATAGGGTGGAGTGGCTTTATTGGCACAATGACATCATGCAGAAGTCACATCATTACACTGGGCACATTGCATGGTATGCCCAGGGTGATGATGTCACTTCCACATGACATCATTGTGCTGATGACATCAATGCAGGAGGGGCTGTTTGGGAGTGGGGCTTCCATTGGCAGCTTGGAGCCCCCCAAATTGGGGGAAAGCCTGCCCATAGCAATTTACAGCAGGCCTCTTGGCTGCTGTGCTGAGCCCAGCTACACCTCTCTGATCTGCTGCTCTGCTCCATATTCCCTGGCATTCCCAGGCCTGCCTGATTTTTAACAGGCTGGGTCACCTTTCTATCATCCTTGTGCCATTGCTTCCAATGGCCTACTGGACTCCAGCATCCTGGTGACTGCCCCATCACCTGAGGTGAGTGCAGGAGCATAGGAGCTGACCCTGACCACCCATAACGGCTATATTAGCAACACCTTTTACAACTTTGCATTACTGAAGTGTATACTTGAGTCCTACATCCATTTTACACTTGTGGATTGAAAAGCAGATGCTACTTTACAGTTTATGATGAGCAGGGCTTTTTTGGTAGAAAAAGCCCAGCAGGAACTCATTTGCATATTAGGCCACATGCCCTGATCAAGCCAGCAGGAACTGCTCAAAAAAAGCCCTGATGAGGAGACTTGGTCATTTTTGTCTGAGAAGGACATCTATGTGTCTGAATGGGAACCTGTAATGTTTTGGGATTTGTTAGAGGAGCTACGTGACTGGAAGAAGCAGACTGATCATTAAAGTCCCTAGGAAAATCTTAGCCAGTCACTGCTGTGTGGGCACCCTATTCCTCAGCTTCCCGCACCCAGCACCCCCTCTCCACATCTGCCCTTTTTCCTCCTGGGATGCCTCTATTCTCAGTGGCAGTCCTTGCTGTGCTACCTCAGTTTCACTCTGCCCTTTCCTTGCTGGGATGCAATGGAGCCAAGGGTGGCAAGGGCAAGTTTCTGTTATTAGAGGCAGCATGGCAGAAACAAGAGTTGCTGTGCCCTGCTTAGCAGTGGCACTTTCTCTATACCAGTGCACAATGGGACAAGGCAGGGGTGCAGCAGGAGAGGCTCCACTGCCAAGGTAGGGGAAACATCTCCATCACCCATAGGAGAGTGTCTACCCCAACCTGGCATAGCCAGGGGCCAGCAGGATGGGGAAGAGGCTTACTCTCAAGTCAGTCATCACCCCTCGTGATGAGCCAACAAAGGCAAAGACACACCTACATGTTTGCTGGGAATAAAGTACTTCTACAGGAAACTTTGTCTCTAGCAACCATGGAGGAATATGGTTCTGCTCATCCAAAGTGGTTGGTAGGATGCTATCTGAGCCAAGAAATGCATCTCCTTTTCTTCCAGCTGGTTCTGACTTCAGTAGCATCAGGAGGGGCCAATGGCCTTCCCCTGGCCAATCAGAAGCCAGTCTCCCTGCCTTTGCTGCAGAACCACCTTGATGTGGGAGGGGGCGAGGGGTTACTATATGCTTCCTTTAGTGATGCCAGCCTCCAAATGGGTCCTCAGGACCCCCCAAAATTACAGCTCAACTCCAGAGGGTGGACTCTATGCCACTGTACCCGACTGAGGTCTCTATCTTCCCCAGGCTGCATCTCCAAATCTCCAACCTGGATCTGGCCACCTTACTTCCCATCCTGCCAGTGATTGGGTGATCTGGCAACCTTAGCTCCCATGCAGGGCCAATTTAACTGCCTAGTCAGTGACAGAACTCTTGTGACAATGTATTTATTGGTTACAATTAATTCAATAATATATAGTTGTGGTGGTAGTAGTAGTAGAAGAAGAAGAGTTGGTTTATGCTCTTCTCTTCACTATCCAAAGGAGTCTCACAGTGGCTTACAATTGCCTTCCCTTCCTCTCCCCACAACAGTCACCCTGTGAGGTAGATGGGGCTGAGAGAGTTCTGAGAGAGCTGTGACTGACCCAAGGTCACCCAGAAGGCTTCATGTGGAAGACTGGGGAATCAAACATGGTTCTCCAGGTTAGAGTTCACCGCTTTTAACCACTACACAATCTATAAGCATTTGGTATAAGCAAAGCCATTGCTGTGTGCTTGGGAAGAATTTTTGGTAGGACTTCTGAATCCCATTATCCGAAATGTCTGCTTCCTGTTGCCCACCATGGCTACCTTATTAAAAATAAATAACTTAGGAACTCAGTTATATGGCTATATCCAGTGCTAATCGAAAACAACATGGCATTGTATAAGATCTCATGGTTGGCTACATTATTGGACATGAAGACAGCTGTAAGTTCTTGCATGTGGATGAAACTGGCTTAAAAGTGTACCAGAGGGAAGTGCTGAGCACCACTCTGTCACTTGACGGCATCCCAATTAACCAGCATTATGATCCCCATTATGTAGCCGTCGTTGCTCTTAAATATCTCTGGGCTTATCTCTAGTTTCTTGGGAGATGTCCCAATTAAGTGGATTTTACTGATTAAACACTTCCTGAGTAAATGAAGTGTACTTAAATCATTCAAAATAACTCATCTGAAAGAAATCAGCTTGCACACAGATGGAATCCTCTCTCCCCTCCCCCCTCACTGAGAGATAAACACATATATTATAATTCTAGTAGAGTATTATTATTTTATTTTATTTATTTGATTTATATCCCGCCCTCCCCACCGAGGTGGGCTCAGGGCGGCTTACAACATGAAATTCTAACAATAAGGTTAATAAATATTAAAATACATTAAATAATTTACAGCAGTTAAAACAATAAAACAAGAGTAGAAAGAAAGGGGAGTGGGTTCTTCCCCCCCATTTCTCAAGATGGGCATCGTGAAGAATGTTCAGGGCTCCTTGAATCTTCACTCAGCCCTTGTGTCAACAACCCTGTGTTAGCCCACTCCTGTTAAGGAACCCATTGGCTGAGTAGAAGTCATCGCCATTCCACACTGTTGCATTCAGGTGGAGGCACTGAATTAATGGGACCGCACTTGTTACTATTCCAAGTGGTAAACAGCCATCTAAAATTTGCCTTAAAGGATTCCCCCTCCCCTCCATTTCTGTCATGAAATTTACCATCGGCATGAAGCCTCAGTCAGAAGATGTGCAGTATCAGGACATGCCTTGAATTCATAGAATCATCTGAAAGTGTGTTTGCAATTCTTGATTTTGTGGTTTTATTTTTGCTCATTTGTCTAATGTGGTTCCAAGATCTATAATGTGAGAAAAAATACAATTAATTCCAAGTCTATCTGTTTTCCTTACATGAATTTAGTTCCTGTGATTCAAGAGTCGCTGCATGGAGGAATTTGGTGTGCTCAGGAGACTTCTGAGTCCACCCTTCTGACTTCCTTTATCTTGTGGGTAAAAAGGCAGAAAGTGGACACTCAGACTGAAACTCCCTTCTCTCTTTCCTCACATCCTCCTTGGGAGCAGATATTCTTATCACAAAATATCCTGCCAATATCATTAACCTGCTGGGGAACTGAGAGCTCAGTTTGGTAAGCTGCCAGACATCAGAACTTCTTCCTTGTAGCAATCCACTGGGTATGAATTTCTATCACTGGAACATGGTAGTAATTAATTTCTATAAAACTGAGTGTAAAATATATAAATACTGGTTGTATGATTGTTACAATTGTAATGCAGTATAATTGTTTATTTGTATACATGAATGCATATGTATTTATTCTGGTTTTAACAATGATCAAATTGAATTTCCTGAGGGAAATGCCAATACCTCAATTATGATACACAAGAAAGTAAAAATCTGTTGCAAATAATCAGGAATTGCTACTAACATATTTTTACCCCTTCATACACCATCTTATGCTAGCGCGTGAAGACTTTTGTGTTTCATTTTGTGTTCCCTCCTTCCTGCCTTATGTTTTAATTTGCATTCACAGTGAATGCTTGAAATACTAGGATTACTACACTTCCCATAGCTGGAAAAGTCTTGCAAAATTTTAAAAATAGCAAGGTCCCCTTTTTTGATTTTGTATCTGTGTTCTGTACAACACCTAGCAAAATCAAAAGTCAGTACTGTAGCAGTGTTGCAATGCCATTTTGTCCAGAAAGCACACACATAATACAAAAGGGTGCATGATAAAAGCAGCTTGTTGATCATATTCTTGCACTCTGTTGCCTCCTTCTATTTGTACTTTGAAACCCCAATATGCCAATTCCCCCTCTATATTTACATAATAAGCCTAACCTTGATTCATTCTCATGTACATGTATGTCATATTACGCTTTGCCTATAGTGCCATAACACATGCAGTGCTACAGAGGAGAGCATTACTGAAGTAAAAGACAGCCATGTGCATGCAGATGTACTCCCCACTGTGACACTGCATCTGATAAATTTGCTTCCCTTTCTCCAAGGAGAGGGAGATACTCTGTCCCCTGTAGATGGCCATACAAGAGAACAAAGTGCTAACTATGCCCATTCATCAACATCAGCCACATGCCACAATCCAAGCCACCTGAGGTGCTTACACATGTTGTGTATGCTATATTCTGCAGAAAACAAAATTCATTTTGCAGTCTATGTTGAACAGGCAGGGCTGTGTTTGAGAAAAAATGTTAAACAGACATAATTCTCACATAAAACAAAAACCCTAAAAAAAACCCGTGAGTCAACATTTTGATGTCTTTTATCCTTCCACCAGAGACTTGAGAGCCAGTTTGGTGTAGGGGTTAAGTGTACTGACTTCCATCTGGGAGAATCAGATTTGATTCCCCATTCCTGCACATGCATCTGTTGCTGTGACCTTGAGATAAGCACAAGTTCTCACAGAGCTGTTCCTCTCAAGAGCAGTTCTGGGAGAGCTCTCTCAGCTCCACCTACCAGGGTGTCTGTTGTGAGGAGGGAAAGGGAAAGGAGATTGTAAGCTGCTCGGAGACTTCTTTGGGTAGTAAAGGGCAGGGTATAAATCCAATTTCTTCTTCTGGGTAACCATCCTCAAAGAGCTGTGCAAGTTGCAAGGTGGAAGAACCAGAACTTAACCAAAAATTAATCAAGGCCTAAATGGGGATTACAGTTTCTTTTCACAGTCTTTTTTTTTTTGCTAAAAAAAGCCCAGTAGGATCTCATTTGCATACTAGGCCACACCTCCTGGTGCCAAGCCAGTCAGAACTGCGTTCCTGTGTGTTCCTGCTTAAAAAAAAAAAAAAGCCCTGGTAATCCCTATTCAAGAATGTTCTTTTTGTGTTCAAACATTTCCATAACTGATTTTTCTAGCATGTAGCTCAAAGTTCTGCTAGCAACTAATAACGTAGGGAATAGCCTATGAAAGCTTATGCTCAGGTAGATCTCATAAAACATTGTACTCTACTTTTTAAAAAGGAAAGGAAAAGAATAATAGCTTGTGTGGACATGAGTGATTGCATACTACTGTCTGTGTGAGGGAATGGATGCGCACCAAGACTGCATGAGATTCAATGCTTAATATCGAAGCAGGAAAAATAATTAAATACTATTTATATTAATGAATAAAATGATATGGCTGGGAGCTACAGAAGAAGGAGAAAATGATAAGTGTAGAAATGAAGAAAAAATCAGGAGACAAAAGACTTTGTAAAGAGGCAATGGATAATCCCCTATTCTTGCAAACAAAAGTTGTCTTGTGTCTCCAAGCAGACATGTGCTAGAGCAAGGGGTCGAGAAGATTGGGGGGAGGGGAATTGCTTGGAAGAAATAATATTGTGATTATAATGTTGCTTTGGAATGTTGGATATCACCAGAGGTCAGCCCTGTCGCCCTTGTGCAGTATTATTTATGAAAAGCTATGCTGTTTATTGTCAGTTTCAGTCTCAGGAATAAAGAGGACTGCAATTTAAAGACTATCCCAGCCAGGGGGAAAAAATGTAAATGTGGTGGAGGGCAACGTCTAAATCACATCCATTAAGTAATATTGTAAACAGACTTTCTTTTTAAAGCAAAGTGGGGGGGGCTCATTCCCAGAATTCATTGCATTTCTAAAACCTATTTCTTTGGAAGTATAAATTGGGAAGAAGACGAAGTTTGAGAACAAAACAGCATTTGGAGACTTTGTTCATTTCATATTTATCACTAGCTTGTTTGCTAATTTTCATTTGCAAGAGGCAATTCTTCCAGCTAACTGGGTGCCTCAATGGGCCACTGATTTCTTTGAAGTGACAGTCTGTAAATATGCATAAAAAAGAGATGCAATTAGCGCGTGTGTGGTTCAGTGCAGCCTGATTTCATTGGCAAGTTTACCCACAGTGTTGATAAGCTACATTATCTAGAAAATTGGCCGCTGAAAAACAGCACCTCTGATTGCCAGCAAAGGTTCCAGATAACAGGGTGCTGAAGAGAAATATAATTGAGGTTGAATATGTTAACCAAGGTGTCACATGCTCCTTAGAAGCGCTAATTTATCAGCATGTTGGAATTTTTATTAACATTTGGAATGCATTTCTACCACACTAATGAAGTGGAATTGGCCGTTCAGGTTTTAGTTATTGTCATTTCTGAGACGTTAAATGTAATTTCTTGTTAGGCACAGTTATGTAAATATATGTATATGGAGGAGGGGTAGAGAAAAATTCTACATTTCAAAAATACAAATACATTGTTAAGGAGGAGGGTGACAAATTGGTTATTGTTAAAGTTGCAAGTGCCCACCCAAATGTTTACTCAGGATGGTGAATTCTCTAGTTCACACTAATTTTGGGGAATTATTCCCCTTCCATCAGTTTTCTAGCTTGCTATATTACAAGAAAAATGTCAAAAAATGGAAAATATTTAGAGTAATATATCAAACATTTTTTTTCTAAATGAAATGTTATTGCCCTGGAAAGTCATGGTTAACATGAACTTCAGTTCTAGTTCAGTAAAGAAAAAGGGACCCAGATTTGAGTTTCTCTGGAAGTGCTGGTCATGGATTTGCTATGTAGGGTAAAAATAGACTGTGGAATTATATGCTATCTCTACTGATGAATAAAATCACTGCCACGTCCAATTCTGACTCCAAAAATCTATCCGTAGGTAATGGCGTCAAGTCACTTTCAATTTAGATGACAAGATTATTTTTGCTACCAATATTTCAAGTGGGGCATTATGGTAAATAACATCACCATTGTGGAAAGAAATTAAGTATATAGTCAGTGAATGATAAATAAGTACGGGCTGTTAAATAATGTTTAAAGAGAATCGCCAGTGAATTTTTGGTTTAATTGTCTCATTGTCAAAGAAGATAGGAAACAACAAAACAGAGGATCTGTTACATTCTTAGTTTGATTTTCCAAACTGCATCTTGTAGTTTAGGCTGGATTTCGTTGATATTGCATGCACTACATTTGAATTAAATCAGGAGAGCCGAGGGTCTAACTTTTTTAGTGGCTCACCACTGTCACGCTCCCTGTCTCAAGGTCTGAAGAAGCTTGAGGAAATTTTTTTTAAAATGATATAACAAAGTCATAGTATAACAACAACAACAAAATAATAAAATGAGTGCAGCATGCCTGAAATCCCAAAATTCTACTGGTATATTTTTGCTCCCTTCAGCAAGATTTTGTTTTGAAAAGGTTGATTAGAAGTTTCATCACCACTGTTTCTCAGTCTTTCCAGTATGTAGTTAAATGGAAAGTATTTCAGTAATTTTTCTAAAGGGATAATCTTCCAAAAACATATTGTGTCATTAGAACACAAAATCAGCTCTATCCCTTTTCAAAATAAAGATGTCAGTATTTTATGCCTATTGTGTTGGGTTTCTTCATGCCCAAGGCCTCAGTCAGATGTACATTTATATCTGACATAGCCATGGATTCCTGTCAGATTTAAAGTGCACATCCAGACAGCAACATCTGGGAATGGTCTGTGAGTCATGGGCAACCCTTCCTGCCCCAACTCAATTCGGGACTTATTTGACAGCACATAGAGTCTGGTCCTAAACACTTGATGATGGGCCTCAAACAGATTTTCCCTGTCTGATCACTCCAGTATCATGAAGCCATCACAATGCCCATCCCTGTCAATCCTGGTTCGGCGCCATTTTAAAAAAAATCTTAGCAATATGAGCATAACCACATAATCAGCTAAAGATGACAGGAGCCTGTGGGTGCCTTAAGCACTGCAAGAGATGTATTCTGAACAACTGCAAACACTTTTTTCAAGTTTATTTTTTTTTAGGTTGAGATTTGTAAGTAACACAATCATTGTGTAGTCCATGCTCCTAGAAAATAGTCTCCGCATGGGTAAGCCAATCAGCGGTATTGTTTATGCACATGCACAAAGACTGGGCCATCTGATCAGTCAATGATGGGACAGGCACTCAGCAAGGTGGATTATGGGCAGGATGTCTGATTGAGCAACTGTGTTTCTAGTAAAGGCAGATTAAAACAGGAGCACCTCACTGTCAGGTTAAATGGTGCATCTGACTGCAGCCCAATTTTGTTTTATCGTATAATGCATAATTTTCTGTTGCCCCAAGTTCAGAGAGGAAGGTGTGCAGGGGTGAGGGTTATGTTCATCTTGGCAGGGGTTTTGCTACACCCCATATACCATTGTGACTCACCTGTGGGTGATGGTACCCTGAAATGGTAAGAGAGCTGACTGCTACCTTTATCTTATGCAAAAAATTCAATTGAACTCAGTGGAACTTGTTTTCGAGTAGCCCTGCATATGATAAGGCTGTAAATAGGACTTTTAATAAATATTGGAACCTATAAGGGAAAAAGGATGAGTGAGAAGAGTCCTCTCTCTGTCTCTGTCTCTCTCTCACACAAACACGTTCCTTCATATGAGAGTGATATGAAAAGTTTAGTGAATCATTTAGTAGATCATGAGGTGAGACTCCAAAATATATACCTAGAAATCTGCCCCAAGTGGGTTTTTGAAATCCTTATTTCTATAGGAAAAAATAAGGACCATTTCAAATGTTAAATCTTACAATAATTTTTTTTAGCAGAAGCTTTTAACAATGATTCTAAATGTAGAGAAATGCATCTAAAAGGGTTTTAACCAGCGCCTACGTTATGTTTAGAAGCTCTCAGGTTCAATCCCTGGTACAGCCAGTTAAAAGGATCTCAGAGAGCAAGCATTTGATAATACCTTCATCACATTTTTTTTATGATTGAGCCATAAAACAGGTTTCTGGAGAGGCAGCATGAGATTTTCTCAGTAAACAAATAACACTAAAGAAGAGTAGAACATAATAAGGTAGAAGGATGAACAGTGGAAGGCAACATCATCTACACACCAAGCCATTCTGACACAGGGAGGGAGCAAGATGTACAATGGTTATTAGCAACTGTAATCCGTAACACCTGTAAAGTGTTCAAGGACTTCACATTTTCAGTGTTCAAGGACTTCACATACATTATAACCCTGTAAGACAACATGTTTGATTGCCCCCCACATAGCAATGAGAGGAGATGAGGCTGGGGGAGAGAGAGAGTGCCTAAGGCCACCTATTGAGTTTGTGGTGGTGAGAATTGAGTCGGGGCCTCCAGCAACACAGAGTCATTTTCTAAGCGCCTACTCCAGCACTTATTCTTATACCTCAACCTAAAGTTCTGCCCCTCACCATAATTTCACTGTCCCACCTGAAGCTCCACTGGTCTCTGACCTTTCCCTTCCTCCAAGAATTACAGTTTGGCCTTGGGAATCCATTTCTCATAGTTAAATCTTCAAGTGGAACTATTAAGAATGGAAAGCTTTTTAAAAACTATTTTTCTGGGCTCGCATAACCTCTTTCTACGAGTCCCATACACTTGCATCATATTGTGTCATGCTTTGGAAAACGTAGTTTGATTCTCACATGACTGAGTGGTCTTTCATCCCAAGGTTAATGCACAAACAGGAATGAACTCATCAGGAGTTCTTCCAACTAATTCTAGGGGGACTTGTATACTGTAGTTGGACCTCTTGTGAATAGCTTGTTTTAGCCCCAACCTGAGAGGGAAAAATAACAAACTGTAGCTAATTTGAAACATAACCCACCGTTTGCAATTGGCATTATAATAACTGAAAACCTCATTTTCTTTTTCAGGGGAAAGAGTATGGAATAAACAGACTGTGATAGCTGAATCAATCCTTTGTGTCTAATAATGACTTTCCAGCTTAAAAGTGAAAACATCTGGGGCAAGGAATGATGGGTACATTTTACATCATTGTGTATCACATTGTATACATATATCACAGCTTTTGTGCTACTCTCTTTAAATCAGTGGTGGGTTGTACATTTCAACATTGTTAAAGGACAGTTTTTCAGAATAAGGATTGATATAGTGGTATTGGATCAGCTGTTGATAAATATGCCAGACACATATGTAGCTCCCTGCACTTTTCTTGATGGACTGCTGTTCTAGATAATGTGAGCTTTACAAGGATGTCAGACAGAATCCAGATCCCTAAATAATGTTGATCAAAGTAAGCAAAGTGTATTTAACCTAGCATCACTTGAAAGTAGCCTGAGATACTGGAGGAGTAACTAATATGGGCCCAGACCTGGTTGGCTCAAGCTAGCCCGATCTCATTAGATTGTGGAAGCTAAGCAGGATCAGCCCTTGTTAGTATTTGGATGGGAGACCACCAAGAAAGTCCTGGGTTGCTATGCACAGGCAGGCAGTGGCAAATATTCATCTCATACCTTGTGTGGAGAAACACCATCTTAGAGTGTTGGTGCTTCATTGGCAGGGATCAGTAAATTCCCCAGCAGGCTTTGTAGCCTCCCTCCAACCCCCCCTCCCTTCCAGAGCCAAACCAACAACTCTAGGGGGAAAGCCTCCTAGAGAGGCAGGAAGTTCTTTTGTTCTCTGCATGTGAGTTAGGAGGAAGAGTTTTTCAGTTTGCAGCTGGCGCTCTGGAAGAGAGGTTGCTTGCCTGTGAGCTCCTGCCTGTGGGGGGAGGCCTGCTCAGGAAAATGAGGCCTCCAGGCAGTAAGACAAAGTAAGTCATCCAAAAGGGCAGGGCATGTTTAGATCAGGGCCAGCAGGATGCGTTTATAATCAACTTTTCTTTGTTATGCTGTGTGCTGTGCGGGTGCTGTGCTAACTTTTTAAATGCAACTGTTTTTGTTTTGTTTTTCTTTCCCTTTCTTTTTCTCTTTTAAATAAATATTTTTTTGCTGTTTTAAATGCTGGCAGTCAAACTCTGTACCACATAGATCCCCAAACCGCTTTAGACCACGCTGTGTTAAGAAGGGGGCCCCAGGTGAAGGGGGGAAGGCATGCAGTTGGATAAGGTGCCAATCCTCCAGGGGTGCCCCAAAGAAGTGCTGAGGTCTCTGTGAAACCCAAGTACAGGGTGGCAGAGGACCTTGAGGCCTGGCCTCATAGCTGGAGAGGGGGATTGGGAGTCCTGTTCCTCTCAATCTGAACCCCTAGACTGAGCAGGTGGTGGCAGCGAGCCCAAGGAGCAGGAGGAGAAATAGCTCCCTCCAGGAGTTGGCGACTCAATAGGGAGCTGACGGGACCGGGTCTGAAGGCAGAATCGGGCCGGTTCCACCACACCTTGAAAACCCCATGAAGGGCCTCCAACTTGACAGCACTTTCCTCCACCAGCTGCTACCCTAAGAAAATGCAGGCAAGCTCCAGGCAAGCCAAGCAGCTTGTCCAATCCATTGGGATTGTCCCAATTGGACACATCTGTGGGCATATCCACACCTGTACTCAGGGATCATTTTGTAGAAAAACAGGTGGTGGGCTTCTTTAGATACAACAGCTATAGTACCGTAAATACAGCACTGAGTTTGGCTGCTCACAGTCTATTTTCCACACATCTTTGTGTAAGAATGTTTCTCAAAGTGCAGGAGAGAAATCTGAAAAACCAAAGCAGTGCTGTGAAAGGCTTCACTATCTGGGAAATGGAAGTTCTGCTCTCAGAATCATTTGAAAATACCCCCTTTCATGGACACCACTCCTTTTCACCCTGTTCCTCTCTTGCCTGTCACTTTCCTCCATGGGAAAACTCTGAAGCTGGCCAATTTGCCTTCAGCCAGACTCTTCTGCTTTCAGCTTCTCCTTGGTTTAGTCCTGGCTCTTCTAACGTTCTTATGTCCCTGTATGTCACATGATTCACAGCAAAGACTTTTTGGTTGTTGATTTAAAGTACCATTTTTTCTTTTGCCATCAAGTCATGGCTGACTTATGGTGACTGTGTATGGTTTTCAAGGCAAGAGATGTTCAGGTTTGCCATTTCTTGCCTCTACGTCATAGCCTTGGTATTCCCCAATCCAAATACTAGCCAGGATTGACTCTGCTTAGCTTCAGCAACCTGATGAGATCAGGCTAGCCTGGGCTATCCAGTTCAGGGCAAAGTACCACAAACAAACCAACAAAAAAAGGGCAGGTCTCTGTCCCACCATAATCTGAGAAAGGGAGGGAAAAGGAAAACCACTTGGATCTATCCATCAAGGCTATCACATGTGCTATGTTTCACTTGAATATATGTGTCAGACACACATTTGAAGCCATAAAAGCCACAAGGTGTGACACTGGATTACCAGCATTTTTTCAATCTAACTTACTTAACGGGGCTGTTGTGAGGATACTATTTATTTGTTTATTGCTTCATTTGTACTTAGCCTTTCTCATACTAGAAACTAAAAGTTCTTTCCTGCTCCATTTTATCCTCATGACAACCCAGTTAAACTAAGGGGATGTGACTGCCCCAAGGTCACCCAGCAAGCTTTGATGGCAAAGTGGGGATTTGAACCTGGGTCTCCCACAGATCCTAATCTGATGTTTTAACCACTACACCACACTGGAGAAGAGAAAGCTACTATGTGACTTCGAGGTCCTTGGAGTAAGGAGGGATAAACCTCTAATATTACCAAGAAATCTTGTGGGCTACAATTTCATTTTTACTGTGAAGAAAAGAAGCATAATTTTAGAGAAAGATAGGAACTGCATATCCTCAGGTTTTCAAGTAGTCTTCAGTATTTCAGTAAGGCTCTCCCCTCCCCTTTATGCACACCAATCCCCGTTTGGAAACTGCTTTTGTTTTTTTACAAAAAAATATTTTATTGGTTCTGGCTTTTTTTGTAGAAAATCCCAGCAGGAACTCATTTGCATATTAGGCCATGTCCCTTGACATCACCATTGTTTTTGTGGGGCTTTTGCAGAAAAAAGACCAGCAGGAACTCATTTGCATATTAGGCCACACACCCCTGACCCCAAGCCAACCGGAACTGCATTCCTGTGCGTTCCTGCTCAAAAAAACCCCTGGTTCTGACAACAAACAACAGAATAAGAAGCAAAAAACATTTCGAAGAAGAATTTTAACAATTGTGTTGGAAACTGCTTTAAAGCTAAAGTATGTGTGGTGTTTGTCTGCTGGAGTGACTATAGTGTCTGAGAACAGGTAACAGGTAAAAATATTTGGTTATTAGGATCAGTGACACTCTAGCATTCACAGCTCAAAGAAGATGCACCACTTGTGGCCCATATATGATGCCCTGCCAAGACTTTTGTGGTAGCAGCACAAATGGCTTGTTTGCCAGATCCTTGGTAGGCCATCAGATATGGCAACCAAGAGAGAAGGTTGTACCGATCTGTTCTTTAAAAAGCAACCACAGCTCTAATGCATGATCAGAAACAACAGCAAGTGGGCAAGGTGAAACAGTGATAGCAAATCCCATGGGTAGCTCCCTGTAAAGGTTTTTGATGCATTTTAAAAGAACTTCCAGCATCAATCATCAGAAACTCTATGAGGTGAGTGTGGCAGGATGACCGCACTTCCAGTGATGTTAGGGGGTGTGGTCTAGCTGATGTCACTTCTGGTGATGTGGCAAGGTGGGCATGGCAGGATGATGACACTTCCAGTGATGTAAGGGGGTGTAGCCTAATATGCACTTGAGCTCCTGCTGGACTTTTTTGAGAAAAAAAGTCCTAGAGTACACCATCACTGACACTTTTTTAGATTTGATTTATTAACAATTCCTGTGGGTGAAATATAGACCTCTGAAAAAAGAGAGTCGCTTGTTCTTGTTATCCAAAAATTACCTCTATATGAGAAAAAAATCCATTTAAAAAAGCCAATTGTCAGTGATATTTTCAAGAACTGCATATTAGTAAATTTTTAAATTGAAAAGATGGTACCAGGATCATCAACCAGCCTGTCTCTTTCACAGATATGCTACTACTGAAGCATATAAACACTTTCAAGTATTCCCACCAAGGGGTTTCTGGGAGAAGTGAACAAAAAAAAAGTGCAGTGATCTCCAGAGGCCATTCTAACAATGTGTACCAGCTCAGAAGGGCTGTGGCTCAATGGTAGCGCATCTGCTTGACATGAAGAAGGTCCCTAGCATCTCTAGTTAAAAGAACCAGGTAGGAGGTGAGGTGAAAGACTTCTGCCTGAGATCCTGGAGAACCACTGCCAATCTGAGTAGATAATACTGACCCAGATGGCCTGATTTAGTACAAGGTAGCTTCATGTGTTAACGTCTTGCGCATTAGGAGGTTTCAGGGCTTTTTTTGTAGCAGGAACTCCTTTGCATATCAGGCTATACCCCCCAACGTAACCAATCCTCCAAGAGCTTACAGGGTTCTTCTTACAGGACCTACTGTAAGCTCTTGGAGGACTGGCTACATCAGAAGTTCCTGCTACAAAAAAAGCCCTGGGGGGCAGTTCATTTAATCCATTTACCAAAATAGTGATAAGCCACTTCCCCACCAAATAAATTCAAAGCAACATATAAAATATACTATATATAATATAAGCAAAATTAAAATCACAAAACCCTACAGACAAATCTAAACAAACCTGTCTTCTTAAAAGGCACATGGTGAAGGGGACACCTTTCTACTTACATTCAGACTGTTCCAGTCTGGTGTAGTGGTTAAGTGTGCGGACTCTTATCTGGGAGAACCGGGTTTGATTCCCCACTCCTCCACTTGCACCTGCTGGAATGGCCTTGGGTCAGCCATAGCTCTGGCAGAAGTTGTCCTTGAAAGGGCAGCTGCTGTGAGAGCCCTCTCCAGCCCCACCCACCTCACAGGGTGTCTGTTGTGGGGGAGGAAGGTAAAGGAGATTGTGAGCCGCTCTGAGACTCTTCGGAGTGGAGGGCGGGATATAAATCCAATATCATCATCATCTTCTTCTTCTTCTTCTTCTTCTTCTTCTTCTTCTTCTTCTTCTTCTTCTTCTTCTTCTTCTTCTTCTTCTTCTTCTTCTTCTTCTTCTTCTTCTTCTTCTTCTTCTTCTTCCAGAGAGTTTGAACGATAATAGAGCTATAACAGAAATGCCATAATGGAATGTGCACTTGTCAGTTTCAGGTCTGTAAGCCAAAATGCCCTCAAAACGAGGTTGGGGAATTGTCAGGTGGGCACCTGGCTTAGTCAGGATCTTTTACCTGTGTATACAGGATTCCACGTCCATAAATTAATGCTTAAAATATTAGGGGCTCTAATTAAGTAAAACAATTAAAATTTATTAAGAAAAATATAGGCTTTCATGCAAGATAAAATACTCATAAAAATCATACATACAGTCCTAAGAAAAATAGATAGATAGGGGAACACAAGGGTAGACGAACAGGGTGATATATACCGATCGTAGTCTTCAAGGAAGGCTCCAATGGCGATGAGCAAGGAAGTGGGAGAGGGGACACGAAACTTGGCCTTAGAATTGGGGATGGATCTAGGCAGCGGAAATTGGGATACTGCTAGACGCACACCTGTGGGTAGCTAGTCCACAGGTTATAAGGACTACCTTGAGCCCTTAGGAGATGGGAGGTACGAGGGAGGAGGAAGGCGGTCAGCTGATGCATGACCTCACAAAAAGGGGAGGTTTTGCAGTGACCATAAGGGCTGGACTACTGTGACAACCAATAGAAAGTTCATTGGTGGCACCTAATTGGGCGCCCATTCCTGACCAATGAACAGACTTGGATCCTGGATACCTGAGTGAACTTTCAGGTTGAAATGGACCATGGTGGGGATGCTCCAAGGGGATAGTCTCTAGAAGAATGGGGGGAAATCACTGGGTGGAGGTGTGCTTGAGTTTATCACACTTATCTAAAAGGTGACAATAGGGAGCCAAATTGTTATCTAAGGTAACACCCCGTTTACACAAAGGAACTTGGCTGTGGCTGAAGATTTGGAGGTAACATACATTGGCAACATTGTACTGCATACATTATTCCCAGAAACAAGGTTAATATTTCATATCCATTGACATAAATGAATAAAATCATATGTGTTGCTTAGACCAGCTAAACAGCAATATTTGATTGTTAAAAACACATAGTTAATTATAGCAATTGATTACAGAGGCACACAATCATATTAGAATTCAGGGTTACATTTTGAATTCATACATTATCGTATAACTAAACTAATACAGAGTTTTCCTATCTATTCTCTAACCTTTGTTCTTCTATGTATTTCTTCTTCTCCCCGCCTCAATAAGCTTCTTATACTGGAGGTTGAAGAGGTTCTCTTGCATAGCCTTGCTTGACGAGCGCATGGTCTGGAGAGGGAGGAGGTGGAGAGCGCCTGGAGGTGAGCGATATTCGTCCCCCCCGCCCCCCCCCCCCGGTATCAGAAATGCCCAAAATGAGGTCAGAGACTCCGCAGAGCATGCTCAATGCGAGGGTCTCCGAGTCTTCCCGAGTCTTCTCGGGTCTGGGTTCACATGGGCTGGCGATACCCTATCGTAAAGGGTCTTCACACACACATGTAAACATGTATAAGCACCAGGATTCTGGGAGAAAATATTTACACTTTTGTTGTGGATTTTACATGTTTTACAACAATACACATAACAATAAGCATAATACCTCCTATATAACCCAGGTCCTAAGATTACTCTTGTCCATTCATTGTCCCACTCACTCAGATCTGGAAGTGAGTTAGTGGGCTTGCTCTCAAGCTCCCTTTGCAGCGGGTGGTTGTATCTCCCCGGAGTTTCCAGCCACAGAGTTAACTCTCCGAACCAGGGAGTATGCGTCTCGAAGAGGCCTCTCCCCTTGCACTGGGTTCAGAAAAGCCAGCTCAGTGTGCCTACTTCTCCTGTTTTAATCTAGAGCCTTTGTGGCTCTGGAAGGCCTGCTACATGCCTGGCCTTCTTTTAGGGCCTACCTGGAGTCTCTCCCTGACTTGCGGGGGGGGGACTCCCCCTTTGCTTGGTAAAAGATAGATCATTCCAACCTTTGACCCAGCCTGTCACTCACTGCAAAACCCGTCCCTCGACCAGCCTTTTTGGGCTTTAAGGGGGAGGGATCATTACAGTCTTGTGGCATACTTTTCCTCATACACGTGCAGATGTCCCTCGTGTCTATTCAAGTGCCAGTCCAAACTCCCGGTGCCCTTGCAGTTCGACACCTAGGGGACTCGCGTGCCAGTCCAAACTACCGGTGCCCTTGCAGTTCGACACCTAGGGAGAGACTGTTCTGGCCCTTTGAGACCCTGGAAGGGTGGAACTTTTAGTTGGAGTCCCCGTGCTCCGGATGGCAAGTGTCACTGCCTGTCCTCTTTTAACCCTTAGGGCTGCTGGTACAGCCCAAACCTTCTTGGTGAAAGACAGAAATAAAAAAAAAAATCAAATACTAAGCGTGGTGTAAGAACTCTATTTCCCGGCCTCCCTCGTTCCTTTGCGTCGGGTTGGAGCATGTGCAGTGTGTAATCATGCAGGTGAGCCAAAACCGAGGTGGGTCGGGAATGAGGGTCAGATGGCAGTTTCACTTAAGAATAAACATACATTTAGACCTTGCTTCAGGGAGAAAGCATTCCCCTGAAGTCTGTGGACCTGTAAAACCTGTTAGGCATAGATACCATCTGCACATGACCTTTGCTTTAACCTAAAAGCTAGTTGGCGGGTACGGACTGTGGGAAGAAAGCGGCTATGCTAAGCTTCCTGGTTTGGTTCCCCGTATCCAGTCTGGTTCCCTTCTGCAGTTATGCAGGCAAGGGCTGCATATCCAGATGGCTTTATGGGTCAGAACAGGCTTCTATCAGGTCCCCTTGTTAGTGCTGATGGGTGCAACTTCCTCCTCTCTCCAGATCCCTCTAATACTTCAGGATCATAGATCTCTGGGGAAGACCCTGGGTTGACTGCCAGATTTCTAGGTGGCTCAAAGGGCCAAGACAGTTTCTGCCCAGGTGTCAACTCCAGACCTTGTAGTGATGGATTACTTGTTGGACGTTGGGTCTCCGACTTTGCCATCAGAGTCTAAACACAACTATTCCACCACTACAATGGTACCTGGAGTTTGTCCTGAACATCCTGTTCCTTCCCCCCCCTTCCTACCTCTTTGGACTATCAAGCCCACCCTTCTCCTTGTAAAAGATAGACTCAAAAAGCGCAATACTGTGGAGAAAGGACTCCATTTCCCATCTTTCCTCGCACCCCGGCCAAGAGTTGGAGCATGTGCAGAGTGGGATCATGCAAATGCCTCAAGCCTGCGGCCGCTTGGCAACAGTGAAATAATAGTCTTGTACTAAAAACACTTCTTTTGGGGGCAGAAATAGAAAGGAAAAGGTTCCCAAAACTTTTGGACAAGGTAAGGAAAATTCATATTCAATAAGGAATTGACATAACTTCGGTCTCCTTATGACCTTACAGTCAGTCGATAGAGTAGAGTCACCCGAGAAAGGTTGCTAGGTTTTGGTTGTCTGACTTGATCCTATGACCAATCTGGTCCCTTGTGCAGTTATGCACTCAAGGGCTGCATTACCAGGGTCTCACAGGGTCAGGTTAGTTTCCCAGGTCAAATCCTTCTGGGTGGCCCAACGGGTCAGGTTAGTTTCATATACTTGACTCTTGGGTGACTCAATGGGTCAGAACAGCTTCTGCCTAGTCGCCAAGCTGGGTGCCAGGTAAAGGATTGTTGTGCGTTGGCTCCAACAAACAACACTTTCTAAACTACCAGGGCATTTGGAGTTTGGCTCACTCTTGCTGACATATTCTCTGATTCAGATCCATGTCTCTAGGGCTCTTTAGCCATTCCTTATTATGGTGAAAAGAAAAAAGATCTTACAAAGGGAAAAATCCAGGAACACAAAAATGGAAGGAAAACCCATGAGATGGTTTTGGGAGAGACACAGTAAGGCTTGAATTTGAGCATTACTATTTCTCTTGAGGCAGGGGACAGTATTTCCACAGTGTGTGGAGATCCTCTACTTTCCTAAGCTGTTTTCTTAGCCAGCACCCAAGGCCAATTAGTGCTAGACAGAAAATTAGTTGAAAAGCCAAAATTATGACAATGTGATGCAATAGCACGTTCAGAACTGCACTCGAGGTCGGGCTTCAGCCCAAAATCGAGTCAAGAAATGAATGTTTCCCAGTGACCTTGACCTTAGTTAAGAGGTTGGAGATTTCTTGACCATCGTGTTTTACTACCATGGTCGCAGTGTCTCCAGTTCTTTTAATTTCTTGTAGGGTTTGTCTTAATAGGGGATGGGCTAGCAATGATCGGATCGCTTGTAGTTCCATTCCTAGGAAGACTGGTTGAACAAATTTGAATAGGCTGGGAGCTATGAGAATTTCCTCTCTAGTCCAGATGGGAACCATGAACTGGAGGCCGCATCCCATAATTGAAGACAAATTACAAAAACATCTGTTGATTCCTGGCAGCATGGGCTGAACTTGAAAGGTGTTGATAATTACATATTCACAATATGTTCTCACACATGCACATCCTCTCCCCAGGTATAAAAAGGCGGATGTATTCTCCTGCCTTAGCATGTACTGGCAATCTTGCGGGGAGTCCCTTAAGGGATTTACACAGGGGTGGTGAGTTTGCAAGGTTTGCTCCTCACAAATGAAGCCTAAGTTATCTTTATGTACACATGCTTGCAGGCTTACTGCTTTCCATTTCCCATCATTATTTCTAGCCCATTTATCTGAGTCTAGAGAATATAGCACCTCGTTGGGTCCTGTTTGTAACTCTAATGGGACGATGGAGTGCACATAAAAGAACCTTTTTGCAGTGGGCACCAGGAGGAGGAGTCTCAGTTCCTGTGTGTCCACTGAAAAAGAGGTATTTACTAGAGTCCACCATGCTTCCAGCTCCAATTCCAGGGTTGAAATTTTGGGTCTAATTAGTTGCTTAATCTCCAGAGGGATATGTCCTTCCGTGGCCTGCCTAATGATGCCCATAGCCATGGCTAAATTCATAGACTGGGCTTGGGTACACACTAGCGCCAGAGACATATTAACCTATAGAGATTGAGTCCCTCTTAGTAGGAGGGCAAAATCTTGCTTGATTTGTGTTTCCCAATTAACAAGAATAGAACTGATAGAGTGCTGGACTTCAGATATGGTATGGATGGAATCATTGATGGGCTTTCCCAATTGTGATCCAAAGGGATCTGTTGAGGCTGGGTGAGTGGGCGTCAACGTGGCAGATGCGATTCAATGTGGCCAAGTGCAAAGTAATGCACATTGGGGCCAAGAATCCCAGCTACAAATACAAGTTGATGGGGTGTGAACTGGCAGAGACTGACCAAGAGAGAGATCTTGGGGTCATGGTAGATAACTCACTGAAAATGTCAAGACAGTGTGCGTCTGCAATAAAAAAGGCCAACGCCATGCTGGGAATTATTAGGAAGGGAATTGAAAACAAATCAGCCAGTATCATAATGCCCCTGTATAAATCGATGGTGCGGTCTCATTTGGAGTACTGTGTGCAGTTCTGGTTGCCGCACCTCAAAAAGGATATTATAGCATTGGAGAAAGTCCAGAGAAGGGCAACTAGAATGATTAAAGGGCTGGAGCACTTTCCCTATGAAGAAAGGTTGAAACGCTTGGGACTCTTTAGCTTGGAGAAACGTCGACTGCGGGGTGACATGATAGAGGTTTACAAGATAATGCATGGGATGGAGAAAATAGAGAAAGAAGTACTTTTCTCCCTTTCTCACAATACAAGAACTCGTGGGCATTCGATGAAATTGCTGAGCAGAAAGGTTAAAACGGATAAAAGGAAGTACTTCTTCACCCAAAGGGTGATTAACATGTGGAATTCACTGCCACAGGAGGTGGTGGCGGCCACAAGTATAGCCACCTTCAAGAGGGGTTTAGATAAAAATATGGAGCACAGGTCCATTAGTGGCTATTAGCCACAGTGTATGTGTGTATATAAAATTTTTTGCCACTGTGTGACACAGAGTGTTGGACTTGATGGGCCGTTGGCCTGATCCAACATGGCTTCTCTTATGTTCTTATGTGATATGCAAGAAGTGGCATAGGCAAATTTGTTGGCTAAAGTTTCTATATTCATAGAGTCTAAAACAGCCACTCCTCCCGCAACCGGCGCTAACCATTCTCCTACAGACCTTTTGGATCTGTGGTGGGTGCTTCCTACCCATAGCTGTAACCAAGCCTCCCAGCCTTTTTGACTGGGTTCCAAATATGGAGCACATTGTGGTAGCCTTTCTGTGGTATTCAGTCCAGTAAGACTGACCCGGATTTCTTTCAATATCATCTGTGGGTGGATCAGAACTTGTTCTCTTATGTCTTGTTTCACTAAATGGGAGCCAATTATGTGAGAACTGGCATCTGATGTAATTCCACTGTCAATTATTAGTGGGTTAAATTGTAGCTGTGTGACTTTCCCTATAGTTAGTGTGTAGTTTCCTTCCTTGGAGTAAAGCTCTGTATTGAAAGTTCCCAGTTTTGTAAATGTCATGGCAGTCTCAGGTTCCGTTTGACACAGATGGTCTAACATTATAAACCAATCTGGGGGACCCTTCACTTCTAATTCGGACTTTGCAACTATCCAATTCTGATCTACCCAGGTAGTTACGTTGTATTGGTGTATCTCTCCGTTAGGGGTTTTTAGAGAGAGAGCTACTTCCTTTTCTTCTCTAGAGCCAATTGATACCATGGATTTAAAGGGAATTTAAAGGGATCCCCTTTCCATACTGCGGTTGACACAATAGCAATGTCACAGTATGGCCTCATATCCTCTGTAAACCTTTTAGAGGCTGGAGTGGCGCTAGGGGTAGTCTTTGGTGCTGGTGGCAATTTGCGTGGGCCTTTTGGGACATAGGCGCAGTGCATTGGCACCAAAGGTCTTACTGTGTCTTCATGGGAAAAGCAATACAACTCCTGTGTCTTTACTCTGGATCCTACACACAGCAGAATCATATTTGGAGGTCTGACCCATTCCTCGACACAGCTACGAAAATCGTAACTGCTGGTGGGGAGTCTGCTGTCATTGTCTTTGTAAATGGACTTTATTACTTAGCACAGCATGACTTCCTTGGGGTTCAGGCTAGTTTTTCATCTCCAATGGGAGAAGGGAACTATAGTGGGGATCACAGCTCTGCTAGCTCCACAATTTTGTGGAATTATCATAAAACACATCACATACATTGCCCCCCATACTAATCTCACCTTTCCTTTCTTGATTTCCATAGTGTGTACCTGGGGACAAAAATAAGTCTGCACTGTAGACCCCTATTGGTACCTCTGGAGACAGTAAGGGAGTAAGGCAGAAAGGAAGAGAATGCAATGAAAAATAAAAAAAGAAATGAGTGTGAATTCTAGGGTAGTGTTTTTCCTATTATCCCCCCCCCCCCCCTAGATTTCTGTGTACATGTCTATGTAGTTCAGAAATCTCCTATAACTCAAATTGTTCAGGTTACTCCTAAGGTCAGAAATGTACCCCTATGGAGAAATCCACTAAGTCTGGTCATTGCATTACTGAGATTTGCCTAATTTCCACCTTCCGAGGTGTCTGCACAGTTTCTGGTTGTTGGATTTGATTTGCATTGGTGGGAGCATTCCCTTTCAATTCCTTCAGCTGTGAGCAATGGAAGTATTTGTGCCAAGTTTCCCCGTTCTTCTTTGTGATTGCCACTTGATATACAGCTGGGCTGATTTTTTGCGTTATTGGAACCGGACCTTGTCACTTGGCCTCTAAGGAGTGCTTGTTCTGTGAGAATTTCCTATAGAGCACCGGTTGTCCGGGATCCCATACACATGGATTCTTGACCCAGCCTAACCATTGATCCATGCTGAGCTGTGCCTTTCCTAGCTACTTGGCTACTTCCATGTTGATGTTATGGACTTCCGTGATTAAGGACTTCACCCACGCATCATTCATTACCACTGGCACCAAGGCAGATGGAAGCTGTGTTTTAAGCCAAAAAACTTCTGGCAACACCATTTTTCTTCCAGTCGTTACCATGTGTGGTGTGTGGCTATGAACGGCGGTAGTTCCCCTGATGGCCATTAGGATAATTGGGAATTTTTTATCCCAATCCCTGCCCGTGGATTTGACTACCTTGCGCAGGGCTTCCTTAATGGTTTGATTAGTCCTCTCAATGGCTCCTGATGCTTGCGGGTGTCCAGCAATATGAAATTGCTGTTCTACTCTGAGGGCTTTGCAAAGTTTTTTTGTGACTTCCCCAATGAAATGCGAGCCCAAATCAGAGTCCATGACTCGGGGGATTCCCCAGCGAGTCCAAATATGGTTTGAACAGGATTCTTGCTGTAGCAGCAGCTGTGTTGTATTTGCATGGGAAGACTTCTACCCATTTGCTAAATGGATCAATTACTGTAAGGCAGTATTGGTTTCCCCTAGCTGTACAGGAGAGGGGACCAATGTTATCAATCTGTATACGTGCCCAGGGCCCTTCTATCCTCTGGTGCTGGATGGGAGCTTTGGGACTGGAAGAGTCAGCATTTACCATAGCGCACGCTAGGCAGTTATTCACCCATTGTGCAACCTCTTGGCGCATGCCTGGCCACCATCCTGTTTCTCTCACTCGTTCCAGGGTCAGATCTTTTCCTCTGTGTCCTTGCTTGTGTACAAATTTGATTAGATCGCCCCTGATTTGCATTGGTACAATCCAATGTTGCTCTCCTTTACTATCAACCGCCCAATATATTCCATCCTGCTGTTGGATTTTATATTTGCCTGTGTTATCCTTTTGAGCTTGGGCTAATCTCAGGGTCATCTTTTTGAAGCTCTGCCAGGTCCATTAGGATCTCTCTCTCTTTGCTCTGCCGTCTAGTTGTGACTGGGTGCAGAGGAAAGACTGGAGGGGAGCGGAAAGGGTTTGTGTCTGCAAAGGCAGCTTCCTTAGCAATGGCGTCCACCTTATTGTTCCACATGCTGACTTCAGTGCTGTTCCTTTGGTGTCCTTTCATATGTATGACATAGGTGGGGCCTGTCCTGGTTTCTACCCTCTCTGCTATCCGGATTCATTTTTGAGAATGTGCAACAGGTTTCCCTTCGCTATTTTACCACCTTTGCTGTTTCCAGATGGGTAGCCAGATGGTTACTGCTTGCACTGTCCAGTGCGAGTCAGTAAAAATTGCTAATGGCACATCTAATGGCTCAAAGTTGAGAATTGTTAACACAGCCTCTACTTCGGCAGCTTGACTAGAATGAGGGCGGACTGTCCCTTTAAGAATGAAAGAGTCCCGCACTCGGATGGCTCCGTAGCCGGTTCAAGCGAAGCCGTCCACATGGAAGGAAGACCCGTCGCAGAACCAGCAAACAAACCCTTGTTGCTTTGCTTCTGCAAATGTGATTCCTCCAGTGGCTGGCCAAGGTGTGTGTTGCACAACGGGCAACGGACACTCATGCTCTTCCCCATTTACAATGAGACCATACAGTGAGGGGGGCTCTTTTTGTTCTTTCTGGAAGTCTACTCCTCTGTTTGTCAATGCTAGTGTCCACTGAGCAATGCGCTGGTTGGAAACCTGTCCATCTTTCACTTTTCCTGACAGAATGGATTTAAGAGGGGAGTATGTGGTTTGCACAACTACTCTCGCTCCTCCTATGATAAACTCCCAGTGAGTGAGACTCCAAACAAGCTCCAGGCAGACCTTCTCGCACGGGGAAAACTTTTCCTCCACCGTTGAAAGGTTTCTGGAGGCATAAGCTACCATCCACTGAGATCCTGCCTGATGCTGGATCAGAGTTGCTCCTAGACTGTGTTCAGAGATAGCCAACTGAATAAAGAAGGGTTGTGTTACGTCTGGGTGCGCGAGAGCAGGGGCTCTTGCCAAGCTCATTTTGAGCTCTGCAAATGCCTTCTGCTGTTCAGGCCTCCACCACCACTCTACATTCTTTTTCAGTAGCTTGTAAAGAGGGCACGCTTTCTCTGAAAACATTTCTATAAATTCTCTGGAAAAGTTGAAAGTACCCAGAAGGGCTCTTAAGGAAGTGGGAGCAGGGAGCTTGGAAATGACTTCCACTCTCTGAGAATCTGGTGTTCTCCCTTCTGCCCCTAGAGTAATTCCCAAGTACTTCACCTCAGTTTTTACCAACTGGGCCTTCTCCCTGCTAGCTTTGAATCCTGTCTCCTGTATAAGACCAAGCACCTCTTCTGTGACCTTGCGGATCTACTCTTCCGTTTCCGCGTGTATAAGCATGTCATCAACGTAGCTTAACACATGGTCCCTTGAATCATGCTGCAAGTGCTCCCACATCTGCACCACATGTGCATGGCAGATGCTCGGGCTCGAATGGAAGCCTTGAGGCGTCCGCTTAAAAACATACTGCTGGGCGCGAAAAGTGAATGTGAACTTGTACCAGCAGGACTCATGTAAGCAGATTGAATGAGATGTGTTGGCCAGGTCCAAAACGCTGTAGAATTTGGACCCTTCCACAATGTCGGCCACTATTTCATGATACTTGGCAACCACTGGAGCTACCAGAGGAGTCACAGCATTCAGGGCTTTAAAATCGACTGTCATTCGCCAAGTAACCCCATCTGCTTTTAAAACTGGCCACAAGGGGGCATTGCAGATGGATTGCATTGGTACAATGACAACCCATTTTAGGAGTCCTTCTATGGTCTTTCCTATGCCTATTTCTGCTTCTGTGGGGTATTTGTACTGACGTTGGGGAGGGGGATCTTTTCCTTCTATGAGAACACAAGCCTTCTTTACTGTTGCACACTCTGCCTTATCAGTGATCCATACCCCTGGGAATTTTTGAACCCATGTATCGCTGGTGAGGGGCGCCAATGGAAGGGGTGCCTTTAGCGCGGCACACCAATGCACGGCGTTAATGAATTCTGGACCTCCTGGGATTTGCCACAGGAGACAGCTGGCCATGTCAATGGTTAGCTTGTTCCTAGTTAGGAATGGAGCTCCTATCATACTGTCGTCTTCTCCCTGGTTGCTACAGGATTTTGTGACGGATGTGAGTGTCCCTATGGTGACTGGTATCTTCTTCCAGATATGCGAGGTATGACTACTGCCTGCATATCCTGCCAGTTCCATGGTTTTCTTGGACTGAGTTCCTTGAGTCACTAATCTAGGATGGAGCACGTTTATGGAAGCTCCTGTATCCACTAATAGATTGGCAGTTTTAACTTTCCCTGGAGCCCCAATGCCTGCCTTTACCATTGGTCTCCCTTACTTATCTGGCTTTAGCTTAGCTACGATCCCATTGGAAAGATCAGTGGGCTCCGGGCATCCCTAGCACAAGTCTGGATCCTTTGAGAAGATGTCACACATCTCTTCCTGCTGCTGTACCATGGCTACAGGGTTTTGGGGAGCTGGAGTGGGAGGGAGTGGGGGTGCTGAAGGCCACACTCTCCCTCTTTCTTGTATGATTTGCTGCTGTCTCCACACCAACACAGATGTCGGGGCCTTGTCATACTGAGCCATGTTTTCCCTTGCCTTTACCAAGAACATCCACGCCTCATTCCTAGCATCCTGTTCTTCTTGGGTCATGTTGCGACGGACTCCTCTCAAGTCCTGGTACAGTTTCTGCGGCTGCACAGACTACTGACCCTGCTCTGGGGTTGCTTGTGGGATTTCCTGATTAATGGCTTGGGGTGCAGCGCTATAATCCACAAAGGGATTATTACATTGTACTGAGGCTGGTGGCTTTCATTTCCCTGGTTTCCCATTTGTCCTTGCTTGATTTCCTCCGTTCTGACCCTGTGGAGGGTCTCCAGAATTTGGCTGGGGGTTTTGAGGATGGGCCTTTCTCTTTTGATACTGAGAATGGGGGCCATTGTTTGCATAGGTTACAGCATTGACTGCTTCCTTGCTCTCCCCCCCCCCCAGTTTTACTACACCTTTTTAGCTTGCTCATGAATTTGCTGACACAAGCTATTTTGGATTCCAATTCTTCCCAGGTGGGATCCTGTAGGTTATCAGTTCCTAGTAATTGCTATGTAGCCATATTAAGGCCCAAAATGACGTCACAGACGAACTCCGTGTTGGCAAACTCAGGGTTTGCGTCTCTGTCCAGAAACACTATATCTGCAGCTGCAGCTAAAAACTGTTTCTTGGTTAGGTAGTCCATTGGGACTTCATCAGGACCTTGCATAGTTTGGTTATAGAGAAAGTTTACCGTGTCTCCATCCCATGTGGTGGATATTAATTCCGCCATCCATTCTCGAGCGGTGAGGACGTCAGCGTGCCTGCGCTCCATAGTCTGGACTATCTTTTCAGGTCTTTGCCGGTTGCGGCCATTTTCAAGACCTGATTCAGTTCCTTGATAGATATACCCGGGTATTCTTTAAGGGTTTGCGCCATCCACATAATGGAAGTGTCTCGGGTGTATGGGCCAAGGAACTGATGTGCCATTTAAAGATCCTCCATTTTCCATTCTCTAGTCTCCCTTACTATTTGGACGGTCTCTGTTCCATCTTGTGCCCTGGTGGTGGTCTTTTTAGTGACCACAGGGTGGACTGGGGCTGGGCTTATTTTACTCTGATTTACAACCTCTTCATCCTCGCTCTCCTCGTCTGACGAAAAGTCATAGAGGGCAGGAGGCGCTATCATTGCAATCAGTGCTGTTTTATCCTCTAGCTTCTTTTAAAGCATGGCTATCTCCCTTTGGCAAGAGTCGTGACGGACCGCGTCACGTACCTTCCTGTTCTTCTCAGCCAGGTACTTGGCAGCATGTTGCAATTTGCTAACATGTGCCTGAATTTCTTCTAATTCTTGTTCCAGTGTGGCTACCTGTATTTGGGCCTGTTGTAAGGCTGGAAGTGTACTTTGTTGGGCCAAAGCTAAGGTGCGCTTGTCAATGTTGAGCTCGTCCACCTTTTCCCTTTAACTTTGGATCTCACATTCCAGGTTATTATTTTCCTCCATAATCTCCCTGATATACATTTCATTTCCCTTACGCAGTTGCTCTTTTTTCTGTTCTTTTAACTTTAACTGTTGCTCTTGCTGCTTTATCTGTTCCCTGAGCTGCTTAATCATAGCCGAGCTGTCCTGCAAGGCTGTGAACAACCTCCACAATGCAAAGAGATGTCTCTTTCCTGAGCTGATCTCTTTTTACCACAGTGGTCCTGGAACACGTCCTGAAAGAATTGGAGGGGGTCGGGATTTGTGAAAGATCCCATTTTCCAAGGGTTGTGTCTCTTCTTCACAAGCCACTTCTCTAGCTTGGGAAGCTCCCATTCTTTCTTGGTCAAGAAGGTCATGGTGACATGCGGGTTGCCTGCTTTTATTATGTTCCCTGTTTGCTCTTGCCTAGTGGAGTGTTGATGCCTACCAGTGGTTTCTGTTCTAGGACTTTTTGCCCGATGCTAAGGTCACTTGCGGTAGCTAATGGCGGACTTCGGGACTTTTGGTGCCTAGGAAGACAACCGTGACTAGCCTAGGACTTTTCTTGATGCCTGGGGGGCCAACACCTGTTGGGTCTCCTCCTGGACTTTCCTCACTGCTCTTTGCTGAGGATGCTTCCACATGCAAGGCGGACCCTCAGGACTTAAATGAGTGCCTTAAACTGACACACAGTTTTAAGGACTTAATTATGTGCTGCCCAGAACTTATCCGTTAACTGCCCAGCTCTACGGACTTCTGCGTGTGTGGATGCATGTACAGTGCGTGTGCGTGTGTGTACTAAGCTCCAAGTAAAGAGGAAAAGGGGAAGGGTTCTCTATCTGATCTTAAACAGTCCTGACCTATCCTGATATTCCCTCCCTGGACAGATGTGTTTAGAAAGGCCGATGACGGGACGGGATGACAGCTGGACTTCACAAGACTCCCCCCTTGCGTTCTGGCTGTGTGAAGACATGCGTGTTGACTCGCATGTGTTCACACAGTCAGGGTTGCCCAAAGCTTTCTCCACCAATATCTGTAAGCCAAAATGCCCTCAAAATGAGGTTGGGGAATTGTCAGGTGGGCACCTGGCTTTGTCAGGATCTTTTACCTGTGTATACAGGATTCCACGTCCAGAAATTAATGCTTAAAATATTAGGGACTAATTAAGTAAAACAATTAAAATTTATTAAGAAAAATATAGGCTTCCATACAAGATAAAATACTCATAAAAATCATACATACAGTCCTAAGAAAAATAGATAGAGAGATAGGGAAACACAAGGGTAGACGAACAGGGTGATATTTACCGATCGTAGTCTTCAAGGAAGGCTCCAATGGCAATGAGCGAGGAAGTGGGAGAGGGGACCCGAAACTTGGCCTTAGAATCGGGGATGGATCTAGGCAGCGGAAATTGGGATACTGCTAGACGCACACCTGTGGGTAGCTAGTCCACAGGTTATAAGGACTATCTTGAGCCCTTAGAAGATGGGAGGTACGAGGGAGGAGGAAGGCGGTCAGCTGATGCATGACCTCACAAAAAGGGGAGGTTTTGCAGTGACCATAAGGGCTGGACTACTGCGACAACCAATAGAAAGTTCATTGGTGGCACCTAATTGGGCGCCCATTCCTGACCAATGAACAGACTTGGATCCTGGATACCTGAGTAAACTTTCAGGTTGAAATGGACCATGGTGGGGATGCTCCAAGGGGATAGTCTAGAAGAATGGGGGGAAATCACTGGGTGGACGTGTGCTTGAGTTTATCACACTTATCTAAAAAGATGACAATAGGAAGCCAAATTGTTATCTAAGGTAACACCCCGTTTACACAAAGGAACTTGGCTGTGGCTGAAGATGGTCTCCCTCTTCTTCTGTCTTCTTCTTGGTATCAGTCTTTGTCTTGGGTTCTGGTGGACAAAGACAGTGGCGGTTGGGCAATTAGCCATGCCTGGGGTGGGTTGATTGCCTACAATCACAGGTAACATCTGGTGAGCACGTGAGCCGTTCGCTTCGCTGGAATGGAGTCTGGCCTGGTAGGAAAATGGCTGCGTGTTGTGTTAGCTCTCCATGGTGGATTCCATGGTCAGTGCTTCAAAACCGTTCGCCTGGATAGCTCCTGGCGGCGCAGTCTCCTCTGCTTCATGGCTGAGATGGATGTCATACAGAGCGGCGGAAGGCCCTCTGTTCTCCTGGCAGGCACTCTTGTACTGGTCTTGAGTGCCTTCATAGCGTTGTGGCTGCTAGTACTGCATAAGTCCCTCTTGCCCCTGGATAGGTTTACTCACACTCTCTGGCCAGACGTGTGTGAGCCACTTCTCCAGGTGACCTGGCAACCCAGTTGGTGATTACGATGTCCTGCAAGGGGTTTTTCCTCAGAGGTCCCTATACGCAGAACTTTCTTGTAGAAAAAGCCCAGAAGAGACTCATTTGCATATTAGATGACACCCCCTGACATCAAGCCAACTGGAACTGCATTCCTGCAAAAAAAAAAAAAAAGCCCTGCTTATATGACCAAACAGCAAGGAGGAGTTGCTGGAAGGATAGTGACTTGCACACAGGAGCACATATGTCTTTATAGAACATAGTCTGAATCCACTGGAACTTTTAAGACCAATGAAGTTTAATTCAGGGTATAAACTTTCACATGTTAAGTTCTTTTTCTTTATTATCATTATGCCAATTAATTTTTCTTATTATATTAATTGTTTGTTATGAAGTTAAGTAACACATTTCCTGTTTTTAACTGTTCTTGCCCCCATCCATTTGGGATGACATTCCAAGGATTGTTTTCTTATACATGTGATTTGCCCTCATAAATGTCAAAGATAGTGGTGAGTGATAGCATTTATTTGTATTTAGTCACAGGCCATTACAAACCAAAGATAAAATGGATGTAATATTGTTGTATAAAATGTGATAAGATATAAAGTAAAATAAAGATAATGGTGAAATCATCCCTATTTTGTAGGTAGTTATTAATTTTTTTTTTGCAGAGTGGGCACAGAGAAGTTTGGCAACCCTAACAAGCCAGCCGTGGCCACAAATAATATCTCATCAGAAGATCTTAATGAATTAGTACACCTACTTAAGTCTAAAGTGGTTTTTGATGGTAGGCAGTGCTACTGATGTAAATTTCTGTAAATTTTGAAGTCATGGAAAACTAGGGGAGGGAGGAATTAAAATATATGCAATACTTTATTTTCCTGTCAAGCCGGGATTTATTTTACTGCTTTATCAACATAAAATAAATCATTTGTAAATTTGTAGGGATATAAAACTATTCTCTTTGGCATATTTATGAAATTTAAATGGCAATCATTACAAGTAATTGTTGATCCAAAGAGGTAAAGCTACAAACTGCTGCACGCTGTGCTACCTTAGCACACATATCTTAGTTTTTAATGTGTCAGAGGTAGATAAAATAAAATCAGAAAACAGAAAGTACAACTTTTATAGTAAGCCTCGGGAACCAATGTGGTGTAGTGGTGAAGAATGTTGGACTAGTATCTGGGAGACTTAAGCTTGATGTCTGGAAGAAGTTTCTGGAAGGGGTTTCTGGAAGAAGTGAACAACAAAAAAAAGTTCAGTGATCTCCAAAGGCCATTCTAACAATGTGTTAGCTCATGCTATGGAAGCTTGCTGAGTGATCTTGGCTCAGTCACACACTCTCAGTCTAACCTTCCTCACAAGGTTTTTTTCTGAGGAGAGGAGCTTGATGTCAGGCACTTTGGTTTTCCACTGGGGAGCAAAGTGGTGTATAAATGAATTAAATAAATATCTTAGTCAGGTTGGAGGTCTGTCCCCCTTCTGTTAGAGAGAATTTTCTTAAGTATATAAGTCTGTGTTATAAAAACAGCATATTGAAATATTCTGTTAAATAGTATTACACTAAAAACATTGAACCTTCCAACATGGTATTATCAAACACATGTCATAAAAACGGTAAACATATCTTTTAAAATATGTTTCCAAAATACTATGGGTGGGATCCAACTAAATTTTCAGCTGACAAAAAGGGAATGAGGAGTCACCTTTGCCCATCAAAAATTCTGTAATGGAGATCACAGGGCATGCGTGACAAAAGTATGAGGGTTAGAGGCTGTGTTAATGATGGATTTGGGCAGGGCTGAATGCAAAGGCTGTCTCACCCCCCAGATTCTACCCTAGTCAGGCATTGCCCCTACATCTCCAGGAATTTCCCAAGCCAGTGTTGACAACTTAGGTTGAGAGGAAACAAATCCTGCTCCATACTGCACTTTAGCTTGCTTAGCAGTGGTGCATTTCTCTCCTAGCTTAAATATTTGCCTCTGGCCTCAGCAGTGAAACGGTCTGAAAGAAATAGAACACAGTAAGATAAGGCAAGGGAACTGGGCACAGTTCAGGATTCCTTGTGTATTTGTTTAAACATGGATCCCCCTGCTTTCAGTACATGAGAAATTGCCTGTTTCTCCCTGCTGAGTCTCATAGAAAGTAGGATTGCATTGAAGAAACATTCAGAGGTGGTTTGCCATTGCCAGCCTCTACACAGCAACCATGTAGTTCCTTGGTGGTCTCCTATCAAAATACTGACCAAAGTAAGCCCTGCTTAGCTTCAAGATCAGAAAAGATCAGGCTAGCCTGGACTATCTACCAGTAGGTAAATATTCCACCTGCTGCATCAATTTCTTCATTCCTTGTTAATGTTCTCCCAATTTAGGCACCAGAATAAAAGACTACTCCAAAAGCTGAATATTATGGTGTGACAAGGTGACCATCTTATTAGTCACCCCTCTAAAAATGATCACCCTGCTGTTGCATCAGTTTACCAGTTTTTCCTTTCAGAAATGGCATGTTAGGCACATAAAGGCTGGCTACAGATGGGGACTTTAAGCCACCCCGGGGATGGCAGGCGAGTGTTCCCCCCAAAGCATGTCTACACGTGCATATCTGCCTGACATCCCCATCCCACCTCCAACTTGTCCCCAACTGACTGGGAGCTGGCACTGGGGAGTCTCCAATGTGCCTTCCTGGCCATCTGGAAAGGGTTCCTGTGCCCCCTCCCCCCAGCTGTTTTCTGATGCTGAAATATCACTGGGGGGGAATTATATCCCCATTTTCACTCTTCCACAGGCACAGAATACTCCATGTGGAGCAGCAAATATGGGGAAATAATCCCCCACACAGCACTGTTTTGGGGGACCAAGATCCAACTCGTTAAAAACATCACATCTGATTTGGTCCCAAGTCTGTATTATCACCATTATTTAGCAGACACGTGTTTTCACATAGCCTTACAGAAGTCATACCCTCCTCCAACATTGTTTAATCAACTGACCTGACAGCCCATGACCCTGGGGAAAGGTTCATTTGTCTTAATGCACTAGTGCAAAAGCAAGAACAAGGAACAAGGACTGAAACCACCCAACCTGCACAGCTGTGAAGCTGTGCAACAGCTGCCTTAGCAAGCTGGTAGTGAGGTCAGGAGATCTGAGGTTTGGCTAACAAGTGGTAATGGTTGTCGAAAGGAGTATGTTTACCTGCCAAAGATGTTCAGCTTTTACTTCCCAGCTTTTCTTCGACAGTCAAGTCAGGCAAGTAAATTGGAAGGTAATATGGTGTAGGTGTGTGCCTCTGTGGTAGAGCACCTGCTTGACATACAGAAGACCCTAGGATCAATCACCAGCACCTTCAGCTAAAAGAATCAGGTGGCAGGTGGTGAGAAAAAAACACTGGAGGGTCACTGCCAGTTTGAGTAGATAATACTGATCTTGATGGACCAATGGCCTGGTTCAGTATTAAACAGATTCTTGTGTGCTTAGAGTACAAGACTAGAATCCAAGAAATCCAGTTTTGGATCCCCACTCCACCATAAAACAAGCTTGCTCAGTGACCTTGGGGTGTGTCTCTTAAATCACAGGGTTGTTGTGAGGATAAAATGGAGAATAACATACACCACTTTATGCACCCTGGAGGAAAGGCAGGATAAAAGTGTGCTGAACAAATAAATAATCTGAACTCATGGAACTGAAAAGTATTTAGAGCAAGAGACCAAACTGTTGTGGAGCACAGCAAGATCCTTATTGGTGATGTTTTCCCCAGATGCATTTAGTGATCGGGCAAATGCAGAAGCAGAGCTGGAAGAGTTCAGAATATGAAATCCCTTTGGTTATAAGCTCGGCCTCCACATTTAGGCTGGTTGTAAAGTTAAAAGATACTTTAAGAAAAGAAAGATAAAAGACTTTCAACTAGGCTACCTAGTGAAAGAAAGGAACTTTATAACAAGTATCAGCCGGTTTATATAACCCAATGATCTGTGTCTCATTGTTATATGAACATAAAACTGCCCACTCCATTTGGCCAGAGTTTGTGTTTGCGCTAACTTCAAAAATCAGAATTGCTAAATAATAGATGATGTTCCAAATATTCCCTCTAGGGGGAAACCTCAACCTGTCTTTACATTCCAGTCAACCAGCTTTTCAGTTTTATCAATTCAACTTTTTTATATATATTGTATCTAAGTTCGTACTTTTGCTATTTCTATTTTTTTTAGCATTTATGTAGAACATCACATAATTGCAGAAAAGATAATAGTCACATACCCTAGGGTCTAGTGTACACTTATGTTAAAAGTACAGCTTTTATTGGCAGCTAAAGTAATAACCTTTCCATGTCAAATTGCTTTAAATTAAACTTTAAAAAATGCTGGCTGATACCCACATTTAGTAATTGTCAAACATTAGCATAACATCAAATCCTAATACTGCCTAAATCTTAGGGTTAAAAATAATTATTTACTTAGGTAAATTCTGAATCCAGAAGCATAATATTAGATTTAGGGTGGGCGGGGAACTCAGCTCCTTAGTATACGTTGAAAGCCGTATCCATAAGCTTGACATGAAACTAGGATTTGAACTTAACCCTGCCTGAAAGAGAAAGGAGAATATATGCTGTATTCCCAGATCATCCATCCATAAACGTCTACAATAAAAAACAGAGCTGAACGGTCACCTTAGATTTCAACTGGCATCATGGGCAAAGGTTGGTGACCCAGGACTCCTGTCCCTCATGCAAATTAACTTGGTGTTTGAATATATGGGTGCAAAGTTGAGGGGGGGGGCAGACAGGCCAAGCCATGCCAGTGTTTCGAATGGATGAAGTTCTCTTTTCTCTTTTGCTGTAGGGAAGAGATTAACCAAGATAGGTAGGGAGAACTTGTCGTGTTATTTTGCAAGGTACACAATTTATTTATTTAGAACATTTTTATGTTGCCTTTCCAATATGCTTCTCAAAGCGGCTCACAATTAAGACAACAAAACAAAGCCATTAAACAGCAGACCTGTTAAAAACAGAGCCGCTAAAAATAAACTGATGTCATGAAAACAGCCAGTATTAAACAATCTAAAATGTGAGGTAGATAAAATGAACCTTGAGACTGGCTTAATAGCTAAACCCCCTTAAGCAAAAGTCTAGCCGAAAGCGGATGTTTTAACCTGGTGCCTAAATAAGAGCAAAGTCAAAATGCAGTGAAATCCCACCATCGAAACAGTCTTGTCTCTCATCGCCACCCACCTCACCTCTGAAGGCAGAGGCACAGAGAGCCGGCTTCCGAAGAGGATCTGAAATGGTGGCCTGGGCAATCTGGGAGGACACAGTTATTCAAGCACCTTGGCCCTGACAGGGCCAGCACTACCCAATAGACCAGGTAGGCGGCCTAACCTGAGTGTGATCATAGCATGGATCACTGTGGCAAAATTTCCTCCTTTGAAGGAAAAGCCATAGCAGGTGTATCAGCCACAGCTGGTAAAAGGTGCTTCATATAGTAGAGGAAACCTGACCCTCCAGCTGTAGACTAGGGTCCAGCAGCACCCAAAAGCTATGAACATTCCTTCAAAGGTAATGCTGCCCCCCTCTAAGACAGGCTGACTCTCCAGTCCTTGATCTTTTTTGTCATTAACCAACAGTACCTTAGTCTTGTCTGGACTGAGCTTCAGTTCATTGGTCCTCATCCATCCCATTTTCTTCTCTAGGCATTTGGTCAGAACTTCTACCAACCCATTATATATAAAATACATATTCTAACAGGCCCCTTTGGCACACTAGGGAAATATGCTTCCCCTCTGGGACAGGGAAATATTCCCTTCTTAAATACACATAAACACATGTGCTTTATACTGAGCCAGACAACTACTCCCATACATCAGTTATACTCCTCAGGTAGCCTTCTCCTAATGGTACTCTTGCCTAAGGTTGTCAGTTTGACAGTGGTTAGATCATGAGCTTTCTTTGTGGGTGGCCCATTCTGCTGAAGTGGCCTGCCAGAGTGGGTGTGGAGGATACCTTCTTGTTTTATTTTGGCAGATCTGGCTACCAAATGATAAGCATTGTTTTTAACTTGTTGCTGGACACATAACATCTTTGCATTCTTTCAGCTTTTGCTTCTTTGTTAGTTTCTTTGGGGTTGAGGATATGTCAGGATATAAATATTTCAAGAAATATTACCAACTGTCTGGTCCTTTTAACTGGAGATGCTGAAAATTGAGTCTGGGACTTTTTGCATGCAAAGCAGAAGCATTAGATGTCCCCAAGGAGCCTGCTTGTCCCATGCTTCTAGCACTGCCACAGCCATTCCAGCTTCTAAGGATAAATGCTGCTAGTGTCTCCAAGATGGTTCCAGCATGGCATTGGATGATCCTTTGGCGTGGGAAAGGGGGAGAAGGATATTAGGTATGGATCAGTTACCACCATTCAGATGGAAACTAATCAAAACCTAAACATATACAATGTATTCTTCAATGTATCCGAACTCTTCTTTTGATTGGGACAACAGAGACAGGTTTTTGTTTTGTTTTACAGAAATGGAGCTTGTGTGCAAGAGGAGCAAAACCTTTTCCCATGCCTTAAATCACTGAGTTTCATTTCATTTAGATCTGAGCTCCAAGAAAATACACGTCAAAGAATGAAATGCAGCAATGTAAAGGAGGAAGAAAGGGACTAGAACAGATGAACTCATGTGTACCTGGTCCCCACCCCCACCCCTGCATGGCTGCAATGCTTTTAAATGAAATAAAGATATGCCAGAAATCTCATAAATCAGCAGTTCTTTCTTGAACACAGGACTGAACTAATTCTTGAACATCAACATGCTCTTTTGTGTCTCCTATGTGTGCATTTCATCAGACTCATCCAAGCACTGAGGAGGGGTTAGGAATATGTTATGCCTCTCTTAGATATGATCCTGGATAACAGCACATAGTAGCATGCTTACAGCTTGAAATATTAAGGACATCACATGATAAAACGTGTGCAAAACATAAACAGGAACAGGCCCTTGAGAAAGCCCTTGAGAAAGCTGAGTCATGTGTGGTCCCTGTTGGCCAGTGGTGCTTCAGGAACTGCTTAGATCAGACTCCTCCATCATGTTGATGATGGTACGGTAACAACCCAGGTCCAATCTCAGCAACAATTTCAGTTCCAGGATCACTAATTGTGGCTCTTATTGCTCCTGGCTACCAATGGTCTTCCAGTACAACAGCTACCTGCAAACTTCCCAGTAAGTTAAGGGGCCATTTAGCCCATGAATGTATATAATTCTGGTACTAGGAATATATTGGGCCTTCTGGAATGTAAAATGAATGATGGATTTGGACTTGGGAAGCTGAACTCCAATATCAAAGTTCTTGCTTCTTCTGGGTTGGACTAGATGAACCTGCAGGTCCCTTCCAACTCTATGATTTTATTATTCTTCCTCTTCTTCTGCATTTCCCCCTAAAGATCTCAAATACACAATTGCTGTTGAATTTGTTCAACTTACATGCCTTGTGACTTTAACAAACCTCATTAATTCTGAAGAATTTTTGATGTAATATTTTCTAGCTATTTCACTTGTATATCTGTAACTTCTCTACACCATAATAACAATTCCTGAATTGTATCTTTTAAGCCAACAGCATCTTGACTTTGAGGAAATGCAGACGAAAGAAAGAAAGAAAGAAAGAAAGAAAGAAAGAAAGAAAGAAAGAAAGGAAGGAAGGAAGGAAGGAAGGAAGGAAGGAAGGAAGGAAGGAAGGAAGGAAGGAAGGAAGGAAGGAAGGAAGGAAGATGCAAACAGACTATTAATGTGGAAGTGAATTATTTGCCTAGGATTGTTCAGAATTAATAAGCTCTTTAATTACACTTTTGACTACAGCAATACCATTTGGGGAAAGACCAGACTGATGCATTCTATGCTGTTTCTCAGGAGTGGACCGGGAAGTGAAACCTGGAAGAAGCCAAGCTGAAGGGCCCCTGTGGTGCTACAAGACAGTGCTGCAGAGGTTACTCAGCTAAGTGGTACAAGCAGTTGATATTAATTCACCAGTTGCTTCCTCCTAAAAATTAGCAGCAGTGAGGGAGAAAACAATTAGTGATCTGACACTAACTACCATTGACGATGAATGGCCTGAGCAATGGCCCCTGAGGATCTGGAAGAGTTGCTAGTGCTTGGTTATGCTTGCTTTTGGCCACCATTGCCCCTCTAGGGCACTGGCCCACCAGAATATTTCTCTCCAAGTTAAACGGCCACTCCACTTCTTTAGACACATTTTCATATCCTAATTAATAATATGTATAGATTACATAGTTAAACTCTTCTAATTCTAAAGTTACACATAGGCTTGTCAATTCCCAGGTCTGGGCAGGGGATTCCCCAGTTTTGCAGGCTCCTCCCCACCATCAGCTAGGAGAAACCCTGCCCCAACAGCAATGATGTACCTTTAAATTCCCGCAGGTTTAGAAGAAGCTTGCAAACAGTGTTTTTGAATATGTGTGTGCCTTTAAATCTCAGCAGGAGGAAAGCTGCATGGGTATGGAGGCGAGCAGGCAGAGCCAAGTGGCTCTTCCCAGTGAGTGTGTGAAGCTGTGAAAAAGGAAGAGAGCAGAATCCCTCTGTTTGATTTGCATTCATTTCAGAAGTTATTTGCATAGTAAAACAGATAGTGAAGGGTAAACTAGAACTTGATTATGGGATGGAAGATGGAAGAAAACTCCACCCCAGACTCTGTCTTACTTACTTTTGTTTTCCTGTGTTAGCCTGAGGAAGTTGGTTGAAATAAAGCAGACTGTTATATTCAGCAACTCCTGTGAGTAAATTTCCCCAGTGAGATCACAAAAGTGTGGGCTTGCGAACTCTGTTTATTTTGGCTGCTTTGTGAGTGTGTGGGTGTCCCTTTAAAAAGCTATCCCTGGAAATACTACCAATGCCTGGGAAGGGACCTGGTGGGGTATGACAAATTTCATGTTCATTTAGTTGGAAGTTAAGCTGCTGGGGAACCCTTTGAAAGTAAAAAAGAGGGACTGGCTCTAAATTGGAAAGGAGCAAAGTTGCACACCTAGACCTTGACAGGATAAACTGTCAATTTTGTTATTTTACTTTTCAGGGGAAATGATATCAGTTATTATTTACAAGTCTGCTGATAGAAAACTTTGTGCTAGATGCCAATGGACCTCCGTCTGAAGTAGAATGGAAGGAGGGAGGTATGATGGTGGCAGCAATGGTGACATGGGCCCTGGAGGGCTCTTTGTGCTCTACTTCTTGAGCCACATCCCTGTCAAGCTGCTGCTGGATGCCCAAGTCATGTTGATATGACCCCACCCATGGGCAGGACTGAAGGTTGGTGATAAGATCATTGTGAAGGGGACAGTGGCACCAGGAGCCCAGAGATTTGCTGTTCATTTGAGCCAAAATGACTTGAACTACCTGATTCATTTTAACCCTCACTTTGATCAAAGTAATGGGGTCATCGTGTGCAACTCCAGGGTAGCTGGACTGTGGGGTCCTGAGATGAGGATTTCTCAAGGAGAAGAAGCTGAGATCAGTTTCTTCTTTGAAGGCAAGCAGGTGAGAGTGCACTTTCCTGATGAGATTTTATTCATCAGCAAACTAAACTTGGACTACCTAGAATACCTCTCAATGGAAGGAGACTTCAGGGTCTGGTCTATCCATGTGGAGTGAGCTCAGTTGTGCCAACCTGCCTCTCTGTTCTGCCTGCAAATGAATCTGCCAACAAACCAGTATTAGCTACTTGGGGGGAAAAAGAAGGTAAAAAAGAGGATGAGGAAATGAAGACTGTGGCCCTTTCTGCATACACAGCTTACTTCTGATTTTCACTGAAGTTGAGTTGGGGTTTACTTCAAATGCTGTTCCTGCATTTTTCATCTTTCTCTCTCTCTCTGGTTTCTATTGAGAATTGCAGTGTATATATTCTGCACACCAATGAAATGTTGAGTTGGTTTCTCCTGATTGGTTAGTTTTGCACTGGGCATGTCTTTTGAAAAAGGAGATTCTTCCAGCTGAATTTACTGTGGGATCACCATTAGAGTTCTCCCCCCCACCCCCGCTTTATCAGTAGTCAAGAAGTTTAATGCTAATATAACCAGGAGACCTACCTTTATGGGAGCACCCCATAAGCAGTGGGGTCCCCATTTTCCTGACCTGATCTGGAAGCTATCTGTCAGAAAACAGGCCAAGTGGAAAAACAGTCTCTGTAAAGGCCTGAGGACTTGTCTGGGCTTGTTCTGAATGCATAAGTTTACAAAATAGGCATCCTCCAGGCAAACTCCTGTCTTTCCCCTCCACCCACAATGGAATGTATAAGAACAATGGGTTCGCAGGCAAAGTATTGCTTATGCCTTAATCTCTGGCTAGCAACTAATGGCTACGCTTTTCTACCTTCCTGCTCCAGCTAAGCATCTTTTGTCTTACCTCTATGCTAATGTAAGCCACGTTGCACAAATCTTTTGTTTCTCTTCTGACTTCTCAGAGTATCAAAACCAAATTGATGTCAAACATTAAGCCTATCATAGTTCTTCCTGGCAAACTTTAAAGGTCATTCTTGTTTTTTGTCTTGAACTGGGAATCTATGCAGGTACTCAGGAAAGACCCATCAACAACCAATAAGAGTCACCATAGCTTCTGAAGGGGTCTCGACCCCTCCAAACTGAGAGCAAACCCCACTATGGTGTTTAATCTGTTAGCATATAGACAGGTTGCACCCCCTTGAGGGCCCCTTAGACGTGGCATGATGGCTGTGCATGTCCCCATCTTTAATTTCTACATGGACTTCTGCACATCTGGATTAGCCAAATATTATCTCTATAATTCCCAAAAGTCTATATTCCTCACCACTATTTTCCTAGTATCTCGATTGTGTGTATTGTATTGCTTGTGTGCGTGATTGTATTTTCTACATATTTTTCTAGGGAACATTTTAAAATATTTTAACTCTAGAGTCCTCCTTCTGATATTGGACCTTTGTATTATTGGTGGAAAATATCCTGCTCCAAAATAGCTCTACCTATGGTTACCTCTTGCTAATTCCTCCATGTAAAACAGGAGACCCCAGCAATTCAATAACAGCTAATCCAGGATGGCTGGAAAAAAAAAATCACTGTCAGGCACTGCTTTAAAAGTTTAGTGAAAGGAGATGTTGACCACTTGGAATTAAAAAATCCGATGGAAGAGTGAGGTGAGTGTGCAAGTGAACATAGAAGCAATTTTCTGAAGTGACAGAGGTGTGAGGAAAGAGATGTGGTAAACACAAATGCAGAAAGGGCCTTATTCAAGGGAAGTGCGCTGCTGTTTTTTTGTTTATTTACTTTTTGGGGAACGGGAAAGTCTCCAGGCTCCACCCTGAAAGTCCTCAATTATTTCCTGAGTTGGACCTGGTAACCCTAGTTACACACTTCCCTCTAGTCCAAATGTTGGGCACTTGTTACATTTAGAAGAAAATCATACATTCACTGTAAAGCAAAGGAAGCTTGAAATGGAGCTGTAAATCAATTACAGTGAAGCTTGAAATGCAGCTGTAAATCAGTCTTCCTGTGTGGCCATCAATGAATTCAGAAACACACAACGAGCACTTAGAGGAAAGATTTCAGAAGTATACTGAGCACGATTCCTGGATGTGTATGCCTCTTCCCAAATTCCAGAATAGAACTTCGAGTAGCCATTATGGATTGAGGCTGCCCTCTTTACCTACATTACTCTCCTGTGTTTCCACCCAGATCTTTAGTAGATGAGAAAATGACCAGCATCCTGCGATATCTGCTTCTCCTATGTATATACCTCACTTTCATGCAGCACACAGGATTGCTGTGGTTATTAACTTTGTGCTCATTCAGACAATCCTTTGAAAGTATTCCCTGTTGCCCTTTAAGCTTTGCTGGATAAAGCTGCAAGTCTCTTCCATTGTTCAACATCTAGAATCAGCATTTAGAAAATAATAAAGTGCTGAAATTTTGGAGTGGCTCTTTGATAGTATTGCTTTAAAACTTAGCAACAAAATTCAAGATTTTGGGTCTAATGTGTTCTTCAGAATAAATGTTAAGAGCCAGATGTGAAAGTTCCATATCTACTGTTTGAAATTTGGTTTCTAAAAATGTATTCTGTTTAAAAAATGTCACAGATTATTTTAGAAAATGCTAGAACACGCTATTTTCAGCCTTATTCCCTGCACTTGTTTATGGGAGTTTCTTTTATTTTTGTTATTATTTTGCTTTGTTATTAATTCTGTTTCATTATTGGCAGTTTTTGTTCTATTGTTGTTCCTTTCATTATTGTTGTTTTTGTTTTCATAATTATGTTTGACTACTATTTCTCTTTTGTTTCAATGGAAGACCAGCCACCCTTTCTTAGGTCTGAACCTTCATAGTTTTTATCCAAACTGGACAGATCTCAGGGGAATTCTAGTATTCCCCTGAAGACCCACATTTCCAGACAGATAGCAAGGAAAGCCACATGTATTTAACATTACATTCTGTGGGAGAACTGATAGGAAAGAGTAACACAGACAGCAATGCAACCACTTAGTTTGAAGAATGGTAGGATGAATAGGCAGACAGGTAAGGCAAGGGTACATGGTGGCACGAGAAAGGTATTGCATTTGGGCAAGCAGGCAACAGCAGGAGGACCTTGAGGAAGATTTGCTTGGATGGGGCATAAGGTTTGGTGAGCAGCGGGCAAGCAGGGGAATGCAGTCTGCAAGGGAATATCTGGCACAGGAGGAGAGAAGAAGGCAAAGTTCCACCTTGTATCCCTCAGAACAAGTATGTAATCCTAGTGGCTAGAGTTTGCAGGCAATCAAGAACGCCCAGATCCTTTCTCTCCCCTGTGCTCTCTCTATGCCTTTTTATTAGGAAAATGCTGGCTGCCTTGTCAAAGTTAAACCAATAGAGGCAGTGACTACAATAACAAAAGAAACTAGAATAACATTAAAGCAAATTAAGGATTTTCCCCCATAATGGGCTGCTTATATGGGGAATTTATTTTGTTTTCATATTAATTACAATAATTACAGAATACCCCATTATCATAATTATTATAATTATTAATGAAAAATATGCAGAAGTAGATTATTCCTACTATGCTTGGCTATTTAAATAAAAACCATTCTGTCACCTGGACAAAGTGGACATTTTCTGCAAGGGATTTGCACTATAATCTTTCTTCACTGTGAATGTAGAATGTGAACTTTGCAGAAAAACCACAAGATTTGCCTGGAGGTTATTCCAATTATTTCTATTTTGCATGTCATACAGGTATAGTAATTTTTTCTTTTAAAATAAGTATTTATATGTAAATTTGCCTCCTGTGTACGAATCTTTATTTGAAAAAAGAACATTTGGTCATGTTTTCTTTTGACCAGAGCTGAATTAAAAAGCCCTGTACTGGTTTCCATTCATTTCACCATTTTAAAAGCTGCTGTAAAGTAATCTATTTATTTACATGAAAGAAAAGGATACCTATTGCACCCACAGTCTGTGTTCCACTAAACTTCTCTTGAAAGCTGATGGCCTTTTCATATTGAGCTCCCACATTCATTTTCTAAAATAGAGAGAGCCTAGATTACTTATTTCTTGTTGTGAGTCAGTGAATGAGAACTTCACCTGAATAGGCCCATTTGAATGACCATTTGTATTTTGCTTAAAAAATGTATTAAGGAGGTAGAAACTGAACGCAGAAAGAAGAGAAGCAACATAAACAGGTATTAAAACTCCTTCAGGAGGAAGAAACGCACTTTATGCAAAAGGATCTCAGTCAGTGGAAATTGCATTTAAAAAAAAAGTCTGTATTCTCACTGAATGATGTTTTCTAAACGTCAATGTGTAGAGTTTTTTAAAAAGTGTGAGCTGAGAACTTTCCCTGAGTTTTTGAAGCAGATCACATACAGAAACATTTATGAGAAATCTGAGGAAGACCATTATTGTCAATGTCTGCCATAGAAACAATCAGGGCTTTTTTTGTAGAAAAAGCCCAGCAGGAACTCATTTGCATATTAGGCACACCCCCAACACCAAGCGAGCCAGAACTGTGTTCCTGTGCGTTCCTGCTCAAAAAAAGTCGTGGAAACAATGGTGGGCTAGTAGTCACTCATCTAAACCAGTGAATTCAAGGATGAGCCAAGATTTTAATCCAAGGAATTTCCAACTCATTTCCCATGCTGTAAACAATGATGCTACATACATCAGCACTAGCTTGGTGTAAACCCAATAAAAATGCTTCTCCCAGAAGAGGTGGAACAAACTATTAGGGATAATTGCTTCTCAGCATGGCTTCTTCTCTGTTAGCTTACCTGAAAGACAAAACTATCATTGATAAGTATGCCATTGAAAGAGTTTAATCAATAAGTGTAGCTGAACAAATATAATTATTTACATTAATACTACACATTAAACAATAATAGCTTAAAAAGTAGTGTGTGGTTTAGCAAGAGTAATTTGGGTATAAAGGAACATGAAGTCACAATTATAGGGGCTAGCATAGTGGAAGAGCTTATAGAGTTGATCAACAACAGACATCAAGAGTAGTTCAATCATTACAGAGAATGTTTGAGTTCTTTCCCTCCCTGTTCCTAGAACATCCAAAACAGGACTGAAGTGAGATTATTAACATTTATGGCAATGAGATCTACAAGCACCAAATGGATCTAGAGCCAGGGACAGACTTGGACATTAAAATGGCTCAAAAGGAAGTGATGACAGCAGTTCAGCAGAGGTCACTTTGCTCAGACCTGGCCTACACCCTCCATTTCCTCTGCTGGACAGGTCCACACCATATAGTGCCTGTAACAACATGCTGGGGTTTGTCTCAGCTTGCTCCTGACCTCCAGCAGTCCAACAGGAAAGTTTCCAGTAAGTTTAAGGTCTAAGCTACCATTTCTAGAGTTGTTGTTATAAACAGGGCTGCTGAGAGCCATCAAGGGCCACCAGACAAAGGTTATATCTGCCCCTTAGGGGAAAAGTCAGGATATAAATAAAGTGAATAAATAAAAAAGTTTTAACATCTGTTTCTCATTTTCTACCACTAAGAACATAAGAGAAGCCATGTTGGATCAGGCCAATGGCCCATCCAGTCCAACACTCTGTGTCACACAGTGGCAATACACATACACACACACACTGTGGCTAATAGCCACTGATGGACCTCTGCTCCATATTTTTATTTAACCCCTTCTTGAAGCTGGCTATGCTTATAGCCGCCACCACCTCCTGTGGCAGTGAATTCCACATGTTAATCACCCTTTGGATGAAGAAGTACTTCCTTCTATCCATTTTAACCTGACTGCTCAGCAATTTCATTGAATGCCCACAAGTTCTTGTATTGTGAGAAAGAGAGAAAAGGACTTCTTTCTCTACTTTCTCCATCCCATGCATAATCTTGTAAACCTCTATCATGTCATCCCGCAGTCGACGTTTCTCCAAGTTAAAGAGTCCCAAAGTGTTTAAAGCTTTCTTCATAGGGAAAGTGTTCCAAACCTTTAACATTCTAGTTGCCCTTTTCTGGACTTTTTCCAATGCTATAATATCCTTTTTGAGGTGCGGAGACCAGAATTGTACACAGTATTCCAAATGAGACCGCACCATCGATTTATACAGGGGCATTATGATACTGGCTGATTTGTTTTCAATTCCCTTCCTAATAATTCCCAGCATGGCGTTGGCCTTGAACATATGAAGCTGCCTTATACTGAATCAGACCCTTGGTCCATCAAAGTCAGTATTGTCTTCTCAGACTGGCAGCGGCTCTCCAGGGTCTCAAGCTGAGATTTTTCACACCTATTTGCCTGGTCCCTTTTTTGGAGATGCCGGGGATTGAACCTGGGACCTTCTGCTTCCCAAACAGATGCTCTACCACTGAGCCACCGTCCCTCCCCTTTTCTATTGCAATCGCACACTGTCTTGACATTTTCAGTGAGTTATCTACCATGACCCCAAAATCTCTCTCTTGGTCAGTCTCTGCCAGTTCACACCCCATCAACTTGTATTTGTAGCTGGGATTCTTGGCCAGATTTCAATGAAAGATTACATATGTTTGTCAGGAGATCCACAAGTTCAACTTTGAGTTCTTTCAGAACTTTTGGATGTATGCCATCCGGACCTGGTGACTTATTAGATTTTAATTCGTCTATCAGTGGTAGGACCTCCTCTCTTGTCACCTCAATCTGACTCAGGTCTTTCAACACCCCTTCCAAAATAAGTGGTTCTGGAGCGGGCAAACACTTCTCATCTTCCACAGTGAAGACGAAGGCAAAAAATGCATTCAGTTTCTCAGCCATTTCCCTATCCTCCTTCATTAATCCTTTTACCCCATGGTCATCCAAGGGCCCCACTGCCTCCCTGGCTGGTTCCCTGCTTCTAATATACTTGAAGAAATTTTTATTGTTGTTCTTTATGTTTTTTGCAATATGAGACAGATTAGCATTTATTATTACACATGCAGGATTTTTTTAGTACGAATGCCCAGGAATGCAGCTCCAACTGATTGGCATCAGGGGGTATGCTCTAATATGTAAATTAATTCCTGCTGGGCTTTTTCTACAAAAAAAGCTCTGAAACTACACATACATGTAAGTTTTCCCCAGCTGGTTAAAACCAGTCCGGGGGGGGGGGGGCTTTTTCTAGTGAGAAAATAAGCAGGAAAGGAAAGTGTTAAAGATCCCTCTCCTTTTCTACCTCCTCCCATGTCATTTGCCTCTTCGATAAAGCAATCCTGGATCCTAAGCTAAAGGGATGAAAGGAGGGTGGCAGTGATGAAGGACATGCTCAACAAAGGTGACAGTAGTGGAGATGTTCTACCCTGTTGGCTCTTTAGGGTCTAGATGAATGACTGATCATGAAAGGAAGAGAGCAAAATGAAGGAGGAAAAAAGTGTGGAAAAGAACTGGAGAAATGTAGGAAAAGACAACTTTAAAAAAATGCTAACACACACTAACAAGGCTGTCCCTTTGTAAGATCTGGCTGTGCAGGAGTGGAACTAAAGAAAAAGGAAGCCATAGACCTTGTTAGGAGGCTGCATCCTGGCACTGACTATAGCTCATCCTCGCTAGTCTTCTCTTGCTCCAGTGCTGGCTTGTCTGATGGATTTAGCAGGATTTGAAATGCAAGGATTACCCCAGGCCTCAGCCTCAGAAAGGGTGAGACCCATAGTCAGATAGGGCTCTTTACTGTGCTCTGCCTTCCCTGCTCCCCTAGTGGCTGCAGTTAGAACTGCATCACATTTTTTAAAAAATATATATATTCCATGAAAACAACATGATGCTGACTCCAGGTAACTTGCCTCCCTGAATTTTGTCTCCCCAGCCCCCTGTTAATATCCCTAGTTATAAGCACGGTGAAATGCATGAATTTCACTGATAAGATCTAAGCCCCCGCTTCAATAATTACATTAGAAACAGGGAACAAAAGGATGTGAACCCCACACACTTTATTATCGATTCTTATTAATTTTTCTGTTTCCCATCTATAGGTACTTGAGCAAATATGTTGAATGTAGCCAGGTTTCTTTTTTCAGGCAATCCTACCTAATTCCTCTCCATGTTACAGTCTTCAATACACATGATCTTTGTCCATGCTGATCTCATGATCCTCAAGGTATCATTTTGGGGTAGTCAAAGGGGACCAACAATGCATTCCTTTTCTTCCAGCTGAAAAGCAGACTGGATATAACCCATTAGGCATGACAAGGCCAACGTCAACAGTCTTCCAATACATACAAGGACACAGGAAAAACATAGGAGATAAAAGGTAACAAGAAGAACTTTCCCCTGGTTCTTTGCTATGTTTTGCTTGATACAGGAGTTCAGTATTGTATACCCCCTTGGATTGCACAATTCTTTTATTTGATAAGGCTGCTAGATAAATATCTAAACTGTAACACTAGTCTGGCCTAGTGATCAGCTGCTTATTCTGCATAGAACCTAAATTAACCCTCAAATCTTTCATTCACTAAGGGTGTGCATTACCAAATTACATACATCAGACAGCCTTTATTGGCATGTAGCATTACCAAATTGCCAAGCAGAAGATACATACAGAAATTGATGGTTTAGGTCAGTATAGTGATTTCCTGGAGCAGTAATACAAATCTAGGGGTGCTGGTATGATGAAATCTCCTTCCCCAAACCATCATTCTTTTAAACTTCAGAAGCTTACCAGAAAAGTAGCATGTGTTTCTGTTTTCCTTTGATTTCACTGATTTCCTGAGCAATGGCATTTTCCTCTTCTGATCAGATCCTTGCAAGGGAGAACAGCGGACTCTCAGCCATTCACAGATAGCCAGGGCTGGTCCTGCCACTAGGCAAACTGGGCAATTGTCTAGAGTGCTGGCCTTCTGGGGGCACCAAATTGGGCACCCCATGTGACTCATCCTGCTGCCGCTCGGTCTGCTGGGTGGGACCTGGGGCTCTGGGGGATGGGGACCTGGGGCCAAGTGTGCTTTCCTGTCACTGCTGCTGCCACCTGGCCACCCAGGGCTCAGCAGCAGCAGTAGCTGCAGAAGCTCCAAAGCAAAAGTTGGTGGGGCTGCCTGGAGCTTCTGCAGGAGGAGGAGGAGGAAACTGGCTGCTCCCCCAGCATGTCTGCATTCATTTCATTTTGCTACTTAGGCTGGGCCCAGGTCAGCATTTTATGCTGGCACAGGGATGGGATGTGGGCGGACAAAAACAGCACAACCAAATGCGTGCAGCTGCCTCCCATCCCACTCCTGCACTCACTCAATCCCAGTCACACCTTGTTGAGGCATGACTGGGACAGGGGGAGTGTGGGAGTGGAACGGGAGGCAGCTGCTGTGTGTGTTTGGTCGTGGTACTTTGGTCCACCTGCGTCCTGTCCCTGTGCTGGTGTATAATGCTGGTCTGGACTCAGCCTAAGTATAGCAAAATGAAACGAATAAGATAAGGCACTGCTGTTGGGATTTTTTTTTAATGCCATGGCCAGCTGGAGCTCTACTGCAAGGCTGCTGCTTCACTACCATTTTAGGAATCAGTAGAGAGAAGTACAACTGGGAGGGACGGTGGCTCAGTGGTAGAGCATCTGCTTGGGAAGCAGAAGGTCCCAGGTTCAATCCCTGGCATCTCCAAAAAAGGGTCCAGGCAAATAGGTGTGAAAAACCTCAGCCTGAGACCCTGGAGAGCCGCTGCCAGTCTGAGAAGACAATACTGACTTTGATGGACCAAGGGTCTGATTCAGTATAAGGCAGCTTCATATGTTCATATATATGAACTGTTAATGGAGTCCCCTACTTTGAAGATCTCTAAAACTGAACCTCTTTGTTCAATCTGCTTAAAATTTAGGGTGTCTTTAGATTATGGCGAGGACTGTGTTCTGTGCAGTTTTGATGCCATTATCTTTGCAAACAGCTGCCCCAGATCCTTGTATAGCTTCCCCATTGAAAATAATGGTCCTGAATTTTGTAACAACAACAATAAAAAACCTCATGGACTTGAATCCCAAAGTGGTAATGTCCTAACAAAAAATAAGTAATCATGGAAAAAGCTGCCCCCCTGCCCCAGCCAGCCTGGATCCAAAATTATAATTCTATTATTTTTCTTGGCATGTGCCCCTGTCATTTGTTCAATTAGAAGAAGAACCACTCCAGCTGAAGGAAGTCTGCTTAGGCTTGAGGAAAGCTAAATGGAGGATGGTTCAATCTAACCCATTTCTCTGAAGAGCACTCAGAGTCATTTCCCTGTATGAGAACACTGCTGGCTTAGTAATGTCTCAGCACCTTTTTTCTTAAATTCCTGGAAGCATAAGACATATTGCCAAAGTTGAGATGTCCTGCTTCACTTGAAATGTCATAACTCAGTAGCAGGGCACCTGCTTTGCATGCAGAAGGTCCCACCTTCAACTTCTGGCAATGCCAGCTACAGAACTCAGGCAGCTGATGCTGGGAAGGATTTTCCTCTGTCCTTGGAGATCCACTGGCCGTGACAGTACACCATCTTGAGCTAGATGGACCAGCGTCAAGCTTGTGACAACGCAATCTCATAGGAGGAGGAAAGGAAAATGAGGTTAGCGGCGCTGACAAAGAACTGTAAACAAAGACATTGGTTCAAGTAGGAATAATGGGGAGCAAATTAATCCCAATCGCATGAGTCCCTGCTATTTGCATGAATTAGCTGGTGTCAAAATTAACATGGGATTGGTTGCCAGTGCCGTTAATCCTGCATTAAAAAGCGTATGCAGGACCAGACACTCAAGTTCATTAGCTCAATTATGAAAAGCTGTTTGTTTATCCTTTGTGTCCATATTCTAACCCTCAAAAAATACCTTCCCCAGGCATCGGAAATGCAATGCAATCTGTGATACCATTAATAACTGTCCAGCGGATAGAGGCTTTTTTTTTTTTAAATTTCCTTCATCTGATCTGGGTCTTTGATAAATACTACAGACAAACTGAGTGCTGCAGGATCAATCTTGACAGTTCTTCAATAAAAGGCTGTGTGGTTCTTCATCAGTGTCTTCCTTTCAGTGACAGCTGCTTTGTTCTTCTTCCCTCAGATTTTCTAGTTAACACATCAAAAGTGTATCTGTGTACACGCCGCACCGAGAAAACAGTTCAAATAGGCAGAAGCTTCACTTTTAACTCTTCCCTGCATCTACGCCACACTCATTGCAGAAGGCAGAGCAGCTGCACAGAGTGTCAGAAGGTGTTAAGCGATTTGGTGTGGAGCACTCTGAAGTGCTGCACAAGGGGAATTATCATCTTAAAACACAAATTGGTCAGTCAATCCACTTACTGTCCAAAATTAGCTTCCTTCTTAGCTAAATGATATCATTAAGTTATACGAAATGCTCAGGTCTTAACAACCAGACCCTCACGTTGGGCTCAAGGAGAGGGCAAAAAGGCATATTCTTGATTCAGAGCAGAAAATTGGTCTGAGATGGGTGAAATGATACTGGTAGTGAAAAAAAATCCAACCACATTAAATAGTTGGGTATTATACTAGAAAATAAAAACATAAGAGAAGCCATGTTGGATCAGGCCAGTGGCCCATCCAGTCCAACAGTGTGTCACACAGTGGCCAAAAAAACCAAGTGCCATCAGGAGGTCCACCAGTGGGGCCAGGACTCTAGAAGCCCTCCCACTGTGCCCCCCTCCAAACACCAAGAATACAGAGCATCACTGCCCCCAGACAGAGAGTTCCAATGATAAGCTGTGACTAATAGCCACTGATGGACTTCTGCTCCATATGCTTATCCAATCCCCTCTTGAAGCTGTCTATGCATGTAGCTGCCACCACCTCCTGTGGCAGTGAATTCCATGTGTTAATCACCCTTTGGCTGAAGAAGTACTTCCTTTTATCAGCTCTAACCTGTCTGCTCAGCAATTTCATTGAATGTCCACGAGTTCTCGTATTGTGAGAAAGGGAGAAAAGTACTTCTTTCTCTACCTTCTCTATCCCATGCATAACCTTGTAAACCTCTATCATGTCACCCCTCAGTCAATATTCCTCAGTGACTAGGTGACATTTCATGCTACTGAAGAATCTATCTATCTATCTATCTATCTATCTATCTATCTATCTATCTATCTATCTATCTATCTATCTATCTATCTATCTATCTATCTATCTATCTATCTATCTATCTATCTATCTATCTATCTCTATCTCTCTCTCTCTCTCTCTCTCTCTCTCTCTCTCTCTCTCTCTCTCTCTAGTCTGTAATCCATCCATTCAGATCAGATCTACATTTTTTTTGGGGGGGGGGAAATTAAAAAATGATGCCCCCTTATGGGCCCATTCTATCTTATGGCCCATAGAATAGAATGGACTCCATACCCAATTTGGTGCCTCCTCTCTGGCAGCTCCTGGTGCAAGTGCCCCCTCTTCTCCCCCCTAGATCCAACCCTGCCGTCTGTCCATCCGTCCATCCATCCATCCATCCATCCATCCATCCGTCTATCAGATAAGACTTTCCTTAGTTTCTCTGTGTCAGGACCAACAGATGCAAAATATCTGAAGCTAAAGGTTTGGTTGGTTATTTCAATCAGTGGCAATAAGTTGGATCCTACTATTTCTTCCACTAAAAGGAGTTTTCCTCCATTTCCTTGCGCTGGAGCAAGGCACCACACTCAGCAGAGTGTGAGGATCCAAACTCTTCACATTTATCTCATTTTTAAAATCCTGTCTTTCCTCTCCGCAGATCTTAGAGTGGCTTACATGGGCCTAACTCCTGCATTTTAGCCCCACATCAATTATGTGAGGCAGATTAGGTTGAGAGACAGAGAGTAACCATACCATAGTCATTCAGTGAAGGCTTAAACCCAAGTCTTGCCAATCCTAGAGTCTGAGGAAGTGTGTGTGCACACAAAAGCTCATACCTTGAATAAAACTTAGCTGGTCTTAAAGGTGTCACTGGATTCAAACTTTACTCAACCACTACATCACACTATTTTTCATCTGTCTTGTTAGACCCATAACTTGGCATGGGGAAAAGACTTAAGGGAGGGTATAGTCAGAGAAGATAAAAGCCCTCTCTGCCCATTCTGTCTCTGTTTCCTTTTTTATTTAAGAGGTTAGGCATGTTGGTCTCCAGTAGAACAGTTTGATTGCAGTCCAGTAGCACCTTAGAGACCAACGAAAGTTCCAGGGGGTAAGCATTCAGAGCTTTCATTTTGAAATCTTACGCCCTGAAACTCTTGTTGTTCTCTGAGGTGTTACTGGACTCAAATCCAACCATTGTTACCATTCTGGAGGGCCTGTAAAACGGAGCTGTTCTGCCAGGCCTATGGTTGAGGCAAGTGGGCATCCTCATTTCAGTACACCATCCAATTGGCCTCCCAGCACTGATTGCCATCTTGATTGCTAAAAATCGGGCCACTACTGCTGACATTCTTTGGATATCTAAGTCGCCTGCGACAATCATGTCTTAATTTATGTAATCACCCAATCCATGCTGCCTTAAATTAATTTTGATTTAATGGTTTAATTGTCTTAAATGTTTAATTGTTTTATTGTTGATTTTTATTGTTTTACCTTGTTGTGATCCGCCCTGAGCCCATTATGGGAAAGGGTGGACTATAAATCTACAAATAAAATAAATAATAAAATAAATTGTAGAGTGGTAGAGGTCAGCATGTCTGGCAGCCAAACCTCCTTACCCTAAATGGTAATTAGCACCTAATTGTGTTTAAATTGTTTAATTGTTTCACCTCTTTAACTAAAGTTCAATTTAATTGTTTATTGTGATTTATTGTGTATTGTGAGCCGCCCTGAGCCTGCTTTGGAGGGGAGGGCAGGATACAAATGAAATAAATAAATAAAAATCATATATTGCAAGAACTAATGATTATATTCATTACATAATGTTTAAAGCAGGTCACTCTGTAGTGTCACCTAATGAATGTATCACCATCATCAATAGTAAGACATGATTTCCAGCTTTGATAATTTGAATGTTGACTATGTATACTCTCAAACCAAACACACACCCCTCCCCAGCTTGGGGGCTGTGAGGGAGCAGGATTTGGCAGCTCTCCTCCAACTGCTCCTGGATTGCTCTTTCGTTTTTTGTCCATGGAGATCTGACATTATTAGGGAAAAAGAACTGATTGTTCCAACAAGGTGCTGTGTCAGACTGAGAGTGGTGGGTCTTGGTGATCTTAAACACGTATGAAAAGTATTAGCGTTGACATCAGGAAGAACATGTGTACCAGTCAGAGCTTCTTCTGTCTTTGTGTGAAGTGCCATCAGGTTGCAGCTGACTTATGGAGACCACAGCAAGGGGCTAACCGGGCACGTGAGAAGCAGAGACAGTTTGCCATTATCTTCCTTGGAGGTCTCCCTTCTATGTACTGACCCTGCTTATCTTCTGAGATCTGATGAATTCAAGCTATACCATACTGCCTTCCCTCAACAGAGCTTCTTTGCTTGCCCTAATTTTAAATGGGTTGGCATCAGGGCTTAAAACACAGCTACAGAAGCACCTTTCCAAGTGTGCATTTGTTTGTCAATAATGCGGCAAGTGCTATCAGCAACCTTTTGGTCACACCGTTTGCTCTGTCAATATTTCATAGTGCTCTAATGGTATTATATGACTGACTAATGCAAATGGCCATTAACAGCACGGCTGTAGTTTGAAAGTAGCAATCTATATTTTATGGACCAGAAGGAGCCTAAACCATTCCCTTAGACCTCAATGAAAATAAAAAAGAAAGACAATGTCCCATTAACTGATAATCAAGACCAGACTTTACGATATATGCAGCTTTAAACAACACATAGTTTGTGTGGCTGTGTGGGGGAATCACACATCTAGCAAAAGACCACATAGGAGACAGTCTGTCCTGTTCAACTACTAACTTTACCAGTGTGTTTCTGCTTATGAAAAATGGCAGAAGTGCTGCTTAGCACTTTGGAGAGATCCTGCAGGAGAAGGGATGACAGAGGAGGCAGATGACAAGAAACATGCTGATTCCAAGATGGAACTTGTTCAGATTGAAGAAAAGGACAGTCACCTGCCTAAGGAGACTTCCTCCAGTTTAAGTGTTGTGTTTCTCCTAAAAGAAACATGGGACTTTTTTTTAAGTGACCAGGGAATAGCAGAAATAGACATGAATCTGATTAGCAGTCCATACTTCAAAAGTGTCCATTTTTAATTTCAGTTCCATTTTTTCTACAGGGCATGTTTTTCATTATGCTGGAATTTTGGTGTGCAGGTGGGGTGTGTGGTCTGATTTAGTCTTCCCCCCCCCCAGCACAGTTTTCACATTTTGGAGTTCTGACATTCAAAAAGCACACGCCATAGAAAAAACCCCTAACCTTAAATTTAAAAGGAAATCCCATTCCTTGGGGCAGGAGTGGAGAGAAACAGCAAGGCACCCAGGGCAAACAGCTGTTAGGTTGGACAATTTTTAAGGAATGATGAGGCCAGATCAACAGCTGGTAATTTCTCAGCTTCTGGAAATTAGGTCTACCCCACCCCATAGACTTTTAATTTTTTAAACTGCAGCCGGGGGTGGGGGGCAGGGCTTACTGTGCCAGCTGTCCTATTTGGGTAGCAGATCCTATTGCCAGGGCCTTGACACCTACAGAATGGCTGCCAGGCTACGGGGCTGGTAGATGGACTCCTGATGGGAAGATTGGTAGGTGCGGTCAGAAGTGGCATTCTAACAGGCGTTCCTTTGTATATTAGGTCACCCACCCCTGATGGAGCCAATCCTCCAAGAACTTACAGGACTCTTAATACAGGGCATATTGTAAGCTCTTGGAGGATTGGCTACATCAGGGGGTGTGGTCTAATATGCAAAGGAGCTCCTGCTAGAATTCCACCCCCAGGGTATGGTGCATAGGCCTGGAAATAATTGGCAACAGGGCTTTTTAAAGCAGGAATGCAGGTCCAGCAGGCTTGGTGTGAGGGGGTGTGGCCTAATATATAAATGAGTCCCTGCTGGGCTTTTTCTACAAAAAGCCCTGTGTGAAACAATGGTGATGACAGGGGTGTGGCCTAATATGCAAATGAGTTCCTGCTGGGCCTTTTGTACCAAAAAAAGTCCTGACTGGCAGGGTTTTGTGAAACCCTTCAGAAAGCTTCACCTCCATTCCATCATTTATTCTGAGACTTTTTTATATGTCCAAACTGAACATTTGTGGCGTTTTTTGTCAGAGTTTAAGGCAAATCTTATTTTGGGGCTGTTTACATAATACTTGGCTGTTGGAATGTCTCTTCGAATTTACCATTATGAAGCTAGGATTCACCACACCTTCCTATGCCACCTCACATAATCACACAATTTTTTTCTATCAAATTAAACTGTGTTGGTGTTGTGCACCAACACAGTTTACTGGCATGCTTACACATACATCTTCCCTTGTCATGTAGTGTCCTGGTAATTTGTGAACATCTGGGTTCCAAGCAGAAGTGACATGGCATTGCATGATGCAATTTTGCCAGTCTCCACCCCCCTCATGCTCCCACTGCTGTTGATGCCTGGGCTGGCAACCCTACAGGGCCAGATGAAAGCACACTGAGACCCTCAACTAGTAATCTGCAGTATTATAAAAATATTTATGAGGCTCTTCATAATCTGACACCCTATAGCTCTGTCCGTGTGTACAAAAAGTCACAAATTACCATGTAATGATTCTGAATTTGAAACCAATTCCGTTTTCCCATGATGTATGGATAAAGGATCCCAGATGAATTGGAGTTTGTTTTCTCCCCAGAACTAAGAGGATAAACCACAGTTTAATCCTGGTATTGGGTTGGATCTGGTATGGAACCTCTTGTGTAAGGAACACATATCTTCGCCTGCCTCCCAGCACACCTTTCCAATAGTAAGAAAGTTGATCAGGTCAGTGGGTGGCAGTGAGGAGGTGGAAGAGGCAAAATTGCTCCCTTCTCACTTTCTGTCAGCAGAGCTCCACTGATGGTAGGGGCATTTCTGCGAACAAAGAGACAGGAAAGACAATTTAGTCCCCTTTTATATCTTCACTGCAGCCTTCCAGAGCTGACTTTTTGTACACACGAACAGAGCTATAGGGTGTCAGATTATGAGGAGCCTCATAAATATTTTTATAATACTGCAGATTACTAGTTGAGGGTCTCAGTGTGCTTTCATCTGGCCCTGTAGGGTTGCCAGCCCAGGCATCAACAGCAGTGGGAGCATGAGGGGGATGGAGACTGGCAAAATTGCATCATGCATTGCCATGTCACTTCTGCTTGGAACCCAGATGTCCACAAATTACCAGGACAACAATAATCAATCATTAAATTCATTCAAATATTATAGAGAATCAATGATAATCATCATATAAGCCAAAATTCATAGAAATATAAATCTGTCCATTAGAAAATTCATCAATAAAGTCCATTAGAAAAGTCCACTCAAATCCACACACCATTTTCAGCATCAGCATCTTTCAAAAAGATGCCAAATATTAACATATATTTTCTTCTTCCTATTGGTGAAGTATCCAGAAGTCCATTCCACAAAGGTATATTTTCAAAGTCCAGTCCTACAAGAGGTTGACTTGATGCTTGTTTTGTCTACCCCCTATACCAATAGCAGGACCACTGTATCAGTTTCAAAGAATATCAGTTGTCTTAAGGAACAATCCAATAACAGAAAAATTGTTTTACTGGTAGGCATACATATTCACTTGTCAGTTACTGCACAGAAAGACGTGGACATATTAGATCATTAATTACCAACTGCTTTGGTGACCTGTGCAACTGGGAGTTCTCCACAAAGGTTGATGCATGTGCTTTTATTTTTGTCACTCATTCCAAGCCTTTCTAATGGAGCAGGATTCAAATCAAGATAAATAGGTAAACACTCAATATATTTTAAGACCTTGGTCAACAGGATGATCCCATTATAAATTTACAAGAAATTCACCTTAATGGGAAAAAAAGCATGCCTAGATCTGGATCCCTCACATAGCCTTTTCCCCTCCCTGCCTAAATCCTTTTAGCTCATCCAGCATGACAAGCATTTTCCCCTAAACCATCCCATTAGAATCTTATAGCATTTGTACCTTAGCCTTCATTATCATTACACAATGTATTGTATTGATTAAAAGGCTGCCCACACCTTGATGGACAGCAAATTGGCCCATTATGCTAGAATGTTAATGAATAACCTGCCACTTTGTTCTCTTGATGAAACTTGTAGAGTGACATATAATGATGATGATGCTACTAGATCTGGAACAAGAGACATTTTGTTGATTAGCACTATTTCTGCTTCCAGCTCAGTATTTCTTATGTTTCTTAACTGATTTATTTAACTTAATTTATGAATGTAATTTAATTATATTTCAACTGTCTTTTATAGTAATGACTGTATTTTATGGTAATCATGGTATACCATGTCTGTGAGCTTCCCTGAGCCTGCATCGGTGGGGGAGGGTGGGATATAAAATAAAAATTATTATTATCATTATTATCATTATTATTATTATTATTAATAATAATAATATTAACACCTGTTGGAATGAAGTACAGTAATCTCAGTCGCTGATATTGGCAGGAAAATTACCTCAGAGTCAACAGTCAGATTTGCCCATGTTAAGATGTTCTGGTTGTTTTCCTTCAGTATCAATGAGTATGCAGAGCAATTTCCCCTCAGAGAAATCACCAAGCATAAGTAAAAGGCAGGGAAAGCAACACAGAGTACTAAAAAACCCCTGTAACTCTTTTTAACAATATATCAAAACATATGAACAATGAAAGGAAACATAAAATACAAAGAGATATAAAATATGTAACCATCCCTTTCCCCTATACAACTATGGACATAAACATCCTTTGTCAGCATAGGACAATTATGGTGTTAATTCAGTGTATTCTATTTGTCAGTTCCATTCTCTGTATCCCTAGTAGGTCTAATCCAAGTATCTCTCTGCTTTTCTGGTATGCTGCTAATTTCACAAGGGCTTGTTTTGTAGAAAAAGCCCAGCAGGAACTCGTTTGCATATTAGGCCACATCCCCAGATGTCACCATTGTTTCACACAGGACTTTTTTGTAGAAAAGGCCCAGCAGGAACTCATCTGCATATCAAGCCACACACTCTGACACCAAGCTAGCTAGAACTGTGTCCCTGTGCATTCCTGCTAAAAAAAAAGCCCTGGATACAGATCTCCTTTATTTTCAATAACTGGTTTTATAATTTAGGAGTATTTTTTGTTTCCATTTCCTTGCAAAGACCAGCCAAGTAGCAGTAATCAAAGGTAAATTAACCAACCATTAACATCTCATTAAGGATATATGGTAGATCATTTAGTAGCAATGTCTCCAGCTTGTGAAACATCTCTGACTTCTAAAGTGACTCTGGTTGTATCCAAAAACAAATCTAATGATACAAACAACACAAAAGGGAAAGAAAATAGAAAGAAAAAATGCCTATGGAATCTTATTTCCTTTGAGGCTTGCCTCTTACCATAATCTCTCTTAGGTGCTAGGCCAGAACGTTTCTTTCTTTCAGGCTTTTATCTAAAGGGTGTGGCTTAATAGAATGGTTGTGTGCTGGCTACTCATTTTATTGGACTAAATGCCTTGTGCTGTTTTTATGCTCTGACTGGGTGTTTATTGGCTGAGTTTTTAATTGTTAATTTAAATTACTTCATGCTATTTCATGGTTTTATCATGATTTTATTTGTGAGGCCTATAGCAGGTTCTCTGTCCAGGCAGTATATATAGGGTTGCCAAGTCCAATTCAAGAAATATCTGGGGACTTCGGGGGTGGAGCCAGGAGACTTTGGGTGTGGAGCCAGGAACAAGGGTGTGACAAGTATAATTGAACTCCAAGGAAGTTCTGGTCATCACATTTAAAGGGACAGCACACCTTTTTAAATGTCTTTCTTCCATAGGAAGAACCCGGTTCTCCCAGATAAGAGTCCACACACTTAACCACTACACCAAACTGGCTCTCCACACCAAACTGGCCGCCATTCCCCTCGCTTTCTGGATTTTTGCCAAGCGGGGGGAGGAGGCTCCAAATCGGGGGTCCTCTGCCCAGGCGGGGGATTTGGGAAGCCTAAGTATATATATTTTCTGAATAAATAAGCTTTATTCAATATGTCAGAATAATGCTTGGAAGATTTATACAGTGGATTTCTGTGGGCGGGGTAATGTACTGCCCTTGGTCATTAATTGATATTTGCAATATACCCATCTAGTAAAGATGTTAAATTGTTTTCTTTCACTTTCTTAGTTGTCATATTTCATTTGTTTAGACATAATTTCATTTTTGATTGTGCTTTCCATTATTTCCAATGGGAAAGGAAAGGGGTTTTGCACCCAAAATAAAGTAAATAACATAGTACTTCCAAATCCCTGCCTAACTTTTCGGAACAGCCCCTTTGGGGAGCTTTCATATATGCTAAATAATCAGTTTCAACTCACTTCAGCAGTCATTTGCAAGTGGATTTTGCCATTTCATATAGTAAAATCTAGTTGCAAAGTGGATTGAAAGTGAGTTATTTAGTATGGGTGAAAGCACCCTCAGTCATCATTCAGATTGTACACGTGAATGCTTAGGGGAAAACAAAAAAATGCATAATAGTGCTTGGTGGAAATCAGTACAACTGCACTGAAACAAATGAGACACAACAAGACAAGCTGACTAGTAATGTGTTTATGGATGACACACAAGAAATGAGAATGTGTGCACTATAAAAAATTTTTTGGTAACACATAGGAACAACACTAAAAACACTTAAAGCCAGAATTATCTTCAAGATCAAACTTAGAGATCTGCAGTGGAGAAGATCAAACAAAGATCACGCCTTGTTAAATGGGATTCAGGGAGAACATATTTTTAGTATCCTACCCTTCTCTTACCAAGCCTTGCCTACCTGAGATTCTGACCAAGTAATGGCTTTATAAGAGATCTCTTTTTCTTAAAGAGACCACATATCCGTTTAAACATGTTACAGGTTAACAGTTTTACATTTTCTAAAACTTATGCAGTCCACATTGCATCTTTTTAGACATATGGCGTGAGGAGTTATCTGTTTATCTGCAGTTCCAACATCCTGGAAAGTATTAGTACTTCTGCATCAGGCTGTTGTCTGTTGAATATGCCTTCAACAAAAGCAATGTATAGATAAAGAAAGAGCAGAAAAATGATGTAAATAAGACTGATACGTAGTTTTGCTGCATCAGGTGCTTCATTCCATGCCCTTCCTGTGAAATGCTTGATGCATACACAATGCATGTAGTTTGCCAATCCCTGCTTCCATAGTACTTCCAGAATGACAGCATATCCATATGGATCTCCAGTGTTTACTTGGAAAAAAAATTATCCAGGATACACCAATGTAAAATGGGCAAAAAAGAAGGCGCCTGCAATTCTGTTTCATAATACAGACAATTTGTATCAGCACAGAGTATAAATCCTATTGGGGAGGAATTTGGAAGCACCCTCACATGTAAACAGCTTAAGAACTTGTTATTTTTTCAATTGCAGTGATAGTTAGGACAATGTCACCAGCAGAAACATTTCTTCTAATTCAGGGAAGGGGCAAAGTTGTTGAAGGTCAATGGGAAATGCAATTTAACTGCCCTTTAAAGACTGCATAGCACCCAGCCAACATAATTGACTTAATGCTTGTTCAATAGAAGCTGCTTTTAAATGGATGAAGCCGGAGTCTTCCTTCCTCAATCTGATTATTACTTCTGGCATTCCTTAAGTTTGTTCATTTATATTAAGCTTTCATTGTGCTTTCCAGGCTAATTTTAAAATGGTTATCTGTTATGCGTTGTCTGTTTAGCAGGCAGAGTGTGCTGCTTTGAGGCTTTTTGCCTTTGGATATTTATGAATAATATGGTAGACATTTGAGGAACAAGCGCAAATACTATTACTTTATGAATTAACCTTTCAGGAAGGAGACCATTGTCCCAATTCAGACTTACACATACAATTAGGGAGGGGATAGATAGGACCAGGGCTTGTTCCAAGTTTTGGGGGGGCTCTGGGCAGAAAGTGCCCAGGGACCCCTTATGGCAACTACTAGGCCTCCCTTCTTGCCCACCCATGTGCCCCCACCTGCCTGTGCATCCCTTCTTGCCCCACTCATGAGCTCCCTCACCACCTGCAGTCACATCTGCTCAGACTGCCTGAACACCATTTCTGTGATAGTGCTAGGTGGTAGGAGATGCCACCAGGAATGACAGTGCACCACCCACATGCCCTTCTCCAGAAGCACTAGGCAGCACATGTAGCTGGAAACAGAGGTGACTAAGCACTCACAAACAGGGAGGCTGTGGAAGAGCATGAGTGTAGGCATCCAGAAGAGATGCATGACTAGGGGAGTTAGCAGCATTGCGCCATGCCAGAATTGATGGACCCTGGCATCTGCCCTACCTCAGGGTGGGCTGTACTAGTCCTGGGTAGGACACTATATCTACTCTCCCACACAAATTTTCTATCCTCAACAACTGTTCAGTAGACTCTTTGCACATAGCTCCAGATAGAAACTGTCAATCCTGCTGACTGATTGAACAGTTGCCGAGAGGTATAAAAGTAACCCCAAATGCTGGATGGGACACGAAGTCCTGTGCTTAGCAGCAGTTTGTGCATGCAGTTTCATAGTCATTTACAAAAATATATGGTGCTTAGCCATATAGGACAGCCTTGAACCACGACAGGCAGGATATGTTTTAATGAATAAGTATATATAGGAATGGTGTGACATAATAGCAAGTTGTTTACAAAGGCTTAGACAAGAAATCTGGACTATGAGAAAAGCAGAATGATGACCAAACTATTTGACTGAAGAACAAAATTTGAGTACAGTGGCACCTTTTGTTCAAAGTATGAGCCCTCATGTGTAAGCACACTTCTTCAATTACAATGAAATGGAAGATAACAATTCAGACTTATAGGTAGAGGCTGGCCAGCAAATTAGCATACAACATGATGAAGGTGTTTTAAGATATGTGAAGACAGAATAGGAATAAAAAAACCTAATTCTATACAGACAAGATTCATTTTGTAAAGCAATAAATGTGTAAAAGTATCTTTCATAATAGTGGAAAGTTAAGAGTTAAACCGAGTCTCCGTTGTTATGCCCAATTTATCTCCTCTCAAGCATGGAGGTAACTAAGAGCATTCCCCCCCCCCCCCCATTTCGGGTTGGAGTTCAGTGTTATGTCAGATAAATACATTCCAGTTTTCATTGCATTGCATTACAATCACTATACAATATGCTATATCTGGATCTATCTGACTGATGTTTGAGTCCAGTGACACCTTCAAGACCAACAAAGTTTAATTTTGGATATAAACTTTTGTGTGCATGCGCATATCTACAGATGCAGAGAAATGGAAGTTATCAGTCCTTACGTATAGCTAGAGAAAGGTGTGTGGGGTGATTAGTTACCAGGAAGGGCTAATTGGAGTCAAAATTAATAAGTAACTGAGCAATAAGTATAGCTAAGATTGGATTAAAGCAGTTGGTAAAACCTGTGAATAGCAGCAAATTAGCATACAGATGATAAAAGAGTTAGCTGTAAGGACTGAGTGACTTAGCATGTGCAGGGAGATAAGAACTTGAGGTAACCTTGAGTCAGTCACAAGATCTCACAGAGCTGTTCTTCTCAAGAGCAGTTTATAGGAGAGCTCTCTCAGTTCCACCTACCTCACGGGTTCAAGTCCCGGCAGGGGACTTTCACGTGCACAAAAAGTGCACGTGTGACAAAATGATGTCACCCAGAAGTGACATCATCAAAATGGCGGCACTCACGCAGGCTGCTCTAGGTGTTTCTGGGAAAACTCTATGGTTTTCCTGGATGCTCTAACCATTTGGGAGGTTAAAACTTTATGGTACCTATTGTACCATAGACTTTTACCTCCCAAATGGCTAGAGCATCTGGGAAAACCATAGAGTTTTTCCGAAAATGTCTAGAGCGGCCCTGTGTATGCGCTGCCATTTTGATGATATCACTTCTGGATGACATCATCATGCCAGCGACGCAGGGGGAGGTTCCCCCCACTGGCCCAATGTGGGCCGGCAGGTTGGGAACCTCTTGGGCGGAGGATTCACCGCCTGGACCGGGGGCTTGGTAGTCCTAGTTGTGGGGAGGGAAAGGGAAAGGAGATTGTAAGCTGCTCTGAGACTCATTTGGGTAGTAAAGGTTGGGGTATAAATCTAATTTCTCCTCCTTCTCCTCCTTTCTGCTAAGACCTGAGGATTACAGTGTTCTGAGTATTACAATAACTTGTAAATCAGCAATCTCTCCTGCTTTCTGTCCTTCACAAACTGCACCAAAATTCATGGAAGTTTGTGGCAATTCTTCAGTTTGCAAACATCACTTTGTGACCCATGAACTGGCTGAAATTCATAACAAACTTTAGTTTGTTAGCTGGCTCATGCCTGTCCCTATTTGTGAGCCCCTTTGAGCTGCAAGGCCAAGATGAGGGGAAAATATTTAAATAAATAAATGCGGACATTTCTTGACAAATTGCTAGGCTTGTGGGCAGATGATTGCTAGATAAACCGGCAGTTAGATGACTTGGACAGCTTTTATACTTACCTGAGAGAAGAACATTGTCCTTCTTGTATTAAAAACAAAAGGAGCCATGCACTTCTCATTAAAATCAATGGCAAAGCTCCCATTGCTTTTAATAAAGCTGGATTGCACCCAAAGTACTTAACATTCTTCACAGTGTGCGTTCTGTTCTTCAAAGGTTAATTAGTTAATTGTTTGCTATATGAGAGTGTACTTGGAGGGAAAAAAACCCCGTGATATATTTTGTTCCAGGGAAGTCCTGGGTAATTTAGTGAATCATATAATGTTGAGTTTCATCCCCCACTGAAAATCTGTTTATTATACTGGGCTAAAAATGAGGGTGATTCCGCACAAACATGGTCATTAGCACTGCTCACCAGAAAATCACAAGTCCCTGTTTGAATATCTGTTAGTTCATATAACATAGATTAGGTGTCACAGGTAAAGAACAAAGAGCTACCTTTCTATTGAAACAACAATGGTATCTCTGAATTCCTGCTATAGGAAGGATTGTTTAAAGATGTATTTTCTTGGGGGATTAGAAGAAGAAGATGATGAAGAATTGCAGATTTATACCCTGCCCTTCTCTCTGAATCAGAGACTCAGTGTGGCTTACAATCTCCTATATCTTCTCCCCCCACAACAGACACCCTGCGAGGTGGGTGGGGCTGAGAGGGCTTTCATAGCAGCTGCCCTTTCAAGGACAACCTCTGCCAGAGCTATGGCTGACCCAAGGCCATTCCAGCAGGTGCAAGTGGAGAAGTGGGGAATCAAACCTGGTTCTCCCAGTTAAGAGTCCGCACACTTAACCACTACACCAAACTGGCTCAACAGACCAGCACTTTGGGCTGACTCAGAGACGCCTCAGAAATTGACTAGAAAAATCCTTCCAAATGGCAACATCTGCTGTCTGTCCCCATCCCATCCCCCAGCCTCCAGAAAGTGGTAGCAAATTTTTAAGCCATATGCCAGTCGCCTCCTCACCATCTGGAAGCAGAAGGGTGCAAGTGAGGCGCTTTGGTGTGTGAAACCACCAAGCCACCCCAAGCTGCTTCTGGCTTTTTTCCCTTTAAAAACTGTCCAGAGCGCTTGAGCACATGAGCGCTTGAGCGCTTAACTTGTTGAGGGAGAAGAGTGGTCTGGCTTCTGAAGCATCCTGCTGTATGATCGTGCCAAGCTGCCTCCTAGATGGGATAGGGCCTCCTTGCTGGGGAACGTGTGGAGGCTTCAGGACAGCTCTTTTGGGATCGGCCCAATTTGGGTCGCCTCCCATCCACCCCAAAATGCCCATCTGTTATCAGCCCTTGTGTACTTCCTGTCCTTCTTTTACAACTGCCAATTTGAGGAATGTGTGGAAAGATCTTTATCTATTGATATAGTATCAATTTGTTGTGATATGCATTCAGACCTCTTTACTGATGTTTATGGAGATGCCTGCTTTTGTAGATATGTCAGAGAATATTTTGAACTCCAGTGCAGGTTATAATCAGTGTTTCCTCTAAGCTTAGCGTAAACTAGCTTACAGATTTTTAGCCTCCAGCTCACACATTTTTGTCTTAGCTCAGGAAGGATGACTTGAGACCACACTAATTTATGCAGTAGCTCACAACTTTAATGTCAGTAGCTCACAACTTTAATGTCAGTAGCTCACAAAGTAAAATTTTTGCTCACAAGGCTCTGCAGTTTAGAGGGAACATTGGATATAATGTTTCTATGAACAAAACTACTTCATAGAAACTAATTTTTATCATTTTCCCCTTGCCCCAGAAGCCATCTACATCTCCCTCTCTCCCAAAGCCACTTTTGAGGGCCAGGGGGTAAAAATGTGAAGGTCTGGATAAAGCTGAGGACAAAAACTATTATGAAATATTTTATCTTTTGCAATGAGTCAATGCTTCCCTCAGAATGTGTAGTTTATGCAAGACAGCATTAGACACTGAAAATACCTATGTATACACACCGTATTTGAAAGGATGTAATTTGTAAATGTAATTTGGGCAACATATGCTATAATGTGTTTATTAATAATACATTATTAAAGGGTTTAGCATTTTCAGAGTTACAAAGTTTAACTTAATATCCATATATACCGTTAATTCTATTACGACTTGTGTCGTAATAATATACTTTCTCTTGGTTACTCCAACATTTGTTTTCTACTTTCAACTCCCCCCCCCCCCCTGCCTGTCAGATGGTGGTGGTGGGGGAATAAAGTGTATGTGCTAAGGTCACATATGGTGTATTGGATATATTTTGGGATTTTGCTTGTAGAAAGCTAAGGTGTATGTATTTCAAAATTCCATAAATATGTCAAATAGTACAATTTTTATATGCACAACTAAGTTAAAAGTGATACATTGTATGTTGCTAAAGCCATATAATAAGTTTATGGTTTTATAGAGAAGTTAAGTATTGCATACATTTCAGTCCTCCCCTCCCCAAAATTGGGTTACTTTCTACAGCATTTTTCAGAAGTTTCAACATTTCCAGATATGTTACATCTGTAGTTATAAGTACTTACCATACAGTGGGGAAAGGCAGGGCTGGATCTAGGGGGGGGGGGGCAGAGGGGAGTGCTTACCCTTAGTGCCGACGGAGGGGGTGCCAAATTGGGTATGCAGTCCATTGTATTCTATGGGACCATAAGACAGAATGGCCCATAAGGGGGGCGCCATTTTTTAATTTTGCCCCCCCCCCATCAAAAACATGTAGATGTGGTCCTGGGGAGAGGGATACTAGAAGGAGAGGGAATCAGCCACAATTCTTTTTGCTTCTTACATTAACAGATAGAACTCCTCAAACTTAAAGTCTATGTTCACAAGAATGATGGAGGGAAATTCATACTGAGTATCCTTCTCAAAGTAAGCCCCTGTGCCACACAGTTCAGACTATGATTGAGGGGGAAGGCAGGGGGCTCCTGATAAAAGCTGATAATTATTGCTTCCACTTATTTCATTCTGCTCAAGGAAGTAGGGAATCTAACTCTATTCAAGATACGATATGTTTGCAGTGGAATCCTAAACAGAATCACATCCTTCTAGGCCTGTGACTTAGAATGGACTTCTATGGTTGTTGTTGTCTGTTTGGGATTGCATTGTTATGGACCTACAATTTTGAATGTGAAATGGCATTTTATTTTGTTCATCTTAGGAATGCACTTCATGATTTAAACAATGCAGGAAGCAGAATAGAACATCAGATTTTTTTTCTTCAGTAGAATTCAAAGAACATTTTCCTGGGACTAAATCCAATTGTTTAAACCTGAATAAGATTTAGGAGAGTCAAAGGGTGGGGACATGGGGTGCCATTGGTGATGGTATAACATCACTTCTGGGGGAAATCTGGAAGCAATGTTGTGCCTCTGTAGGAGTCACCAGAAATTCTATGATAAAATCACTGAGTTTTCATTGATTCATAGAGCAGAATGACCTCAGTTATGTGTTTTCCTTGGAATTCATGCCAGGCTGTCACTGATAACTTAAAGAAAACAAAACTTTTCTCCTGATGGAGAAAACAGGAGCTGGTAGGTGAAGGATTCACTGCACCCAGCAGGAAAATGATTTCCCTTTTGGGATTCTGGGCAGACCAGTTTAAGATCATTCTGTTAGAAGTGTAGTTTACTGGGGTTGGGGGGGTTTAGGGGGTTTGTGTGTACATATGTATAACTTACATAAAACTCTGAATCTATCAAATTTTAAAACTGTGATCCCATTTTAGCTCCCTCTATAAAATGCTGTTACTTGATAGTAACAATAGCAAAAACATATCTGCCTCCTTTCTACCCACAAACACTGCATACCCTGGCACTGTATTACTCTATCAGTACTATTGCCCTTGGGATGTCAAAGGGAATTTTAAGAGAAAGGGGGGGGGGGCAATTCTGAAGAAGCTGTTATAAGTCAAGAAAATAACTTAATACAGCTGCACTGACATTGCCTGTGCTTTGAATGAGCCATCACAGTGTCAATCAAATGTCTAATACTGAGAAACCTTACAATGTCATGAAAGTGCTGAAGTCAATGAAAGACTTCCTGTTAATATACAGGATTTTTTTCTTTCTTTTTTTTCAGGTGCCCCAAAGTATTTTACTCTTCTTTGAATGTTCAAAAGCATTGGTGCTGGACTAACCATGCCAACCTCATTGAAGAACAGGGTCATGGTATCTGAAGAGCATTTAGCCACTTGAAATGACAGACGTTCAAAGTAAAAAATTGGATAAGACATGTTAAAGCTTTCCAACAGAGAATCTGGGAAGGTTCCATTCCGCTGGGATTTGACTGACTAAATATATATACTTTTAGTGATATTAAGAAGAAACCTGTGTGCTTCTACCTCAAGAATCCCACTTTCCTAGAAATGAGTGCATCGTATTGCCGAAAACAAAATTGTCCATCAGTAGTTCATCCCTAAGGCATTGATGCATTTTTGTATTGCATCATCCATCCTGTGCGGTTTAAGTTCTGCACACTTGACTGAATGCTGGCTTCTACATAAGAACATAAGAGAAGCCATGTTGGATCAGGCCAATGGCCCATCCAGTCCAACACACTGTGTCACACAGTGGCCTATATATATACACTTCTTCACACTCCCTTACTACTGGAAGTTAGGCTAGCATTGTGATGGACCAGGTACTTCTCACCATATCTGTAGACTCCTTTTTCAGGACTAACACAATTGCTGAGAAATTTCAGGAGACAGGCCCAAACATTTCCATTTTAAACAAAACTTGCAGGGTCTTAATTATCTATTGTTTATAGTGTTATGTTCTAAATTCTTATTGGTTTTAAATTGGCATTTTTGAAACATGTCTCAGGTGCATCCAAACTGGAGCATGGGATAACATGGCAGTGTGATTATGTACTTTCTCAGAAACTGTTCCATGCTTATGGAATGGTCTAACAGAAGGAGTAAGGAGAGCATCACTCCATGCTGACTCTCAGAAGATTCTGCAAGACAGGATAATTCCAGAGAACTTTCAGTTAGTCTGCTGTATGTACAGGTTGTGTTGTAGCCTGTTCTGTGGACACAGTAATATTCTTTTCATTTTAGTTTGTTCATCTTGGTTGTTGGGCATAGAACACCATCTTATTCTGAGTCAGAACTTTGGTCTCTTAAGGTCAGTATTGTTTTCTGGCTGGCAGCAGTTCTCCAGAGTGAGAAGAGTCAGTTTGGTGTAGTGGTTCAGAGTGCAGACTCTAATCTAAGAGAACCAGGCTTGATCCATCACTCCTCCACATGCAGCTGCTGGTGTGACCTTGAGTCACATGTTTTCTCACAGCTATTCTCTCAAAAGCAGTTCTTGAAAGAGCTCTTTGTACCACCTACCTCATAGGGTGTCTGTTGTGGGAAAGGGAAGGGATTATTATAAACTGCTCTGAAACTCCAAGTGAAGGGTTTGTCATAGTCCTCCTCCTCCTCTTCTAGAGTGCAAAGGGTGGCGGTTTCACATTGTTTGAGCCTTTTAACTGGAGATGCTGGGGACTGAACCTGGGACCTTCTGCATGCAAAGTAGATGCTCAACTACCGAACCACAGCTGCTCTCTGACTGTAGATTTTAATGTTTCTGTTTTATATCTCTGTCATACATTTTGTAAGTACACCTTTCTAGGAGGAAAGATCAGGTATACGTATGAATAAAGGCAGAGTGAAAATTAAAATAAATGCAATTGAAAATCCTGTGTGCTGTTCCGCACTCCAATTCTGATTACTTAAGAAGTAACAAGGATGACAGAGTGATACTGTTATCCTATTAAATTGCTTCCCATCTGACTTCTACACTTGAAGTTGATTGTTGTGTTCAGTCTTCTGACATTAGCCTGCCTAACTTCTTAAGACATAGAGGTTATTCCACAACCCCCTTCAGTAAATCTAAAGTGGAAATGGCTCTTAGAGCAGTATGCACAATTGCCTGAAAGAGAGGAGAGAAAGGAAGAACAGCTTGCTGAAGATAATGCCAGCCCATCAGCATTAGGCAATAATGGAGAATGGATTCCTCATCCTTCTTCCCCTTAAGACAGCCATAGGTGATACATCTCTTGGCAGTGTCAGCCTAATCTAAGTCATCCCCATTGTCAGGCTCTTCAAAATAGCACCTGTCGGTGGTCAAAATTTATGTTGGAAAACCTTTAATGCAAGCTTTTAATAAGATGAAAAATTTAGCCATATGCTGTTATCTGGAGATGATATATTTTATATACAGGAGACATCCTTAATTAGCTCTGCTTTAGTCAAATTGGCTTGTACGGTAGCTGGTAAAACCTATCTTCCAATCAAGCATTCCTCTCTTCTCTTTTAATTGTAGATATCACATGCAAGAAGATGCATATTTCCTGGTGACTAACTGCATGAGACATTTCAGCGATCAAATGTGACTTTTAACTGGTCAGTATTTTATGTTGAAGGTAACACACAAAACCAACATATCACCCCTCTTAAAGATTGACATGGGATACCCAGAAATTTCATAAAACTATCTGGGACACCAAACATCTGGGCTTCATTCATTAATGACGCCAGTTTGGTGTAGTGGTTAAGTGCGCTGACTCTTATCTGGGAGAACTGGTTTTGATTCCCCACTCCTCCACATGCAGCTGCTGGAATGGCCTTGGGTCAGCCCTAGCTCTCACAGCAGTTGTCCTCAAAAGGGCAGCTGCTGTAAGAGTTCTCTGAGCCCCACCTGCCCCACTGTTTTTGGGGAAGAAGATAAAGGAGATTGTGAGCCACTTTGAGATTCGGCGTGGAGGACAGGATATAAATCTATAGTCTTCTTCTTCTTCATCATCGAGAGGTGTCAAATATGAATGCTGTCTGAGAGCTGTGTGATCTAACAAGTGATTCTTGTATCCTTCTCCATCAAGTATATGTGGGGCTACCTCACATTATTTCTGGACTGCAAACAGAGAACCAGTGTAGTGTACTGGTTAGAGTGTTGTACTAGGAGTGTAGAGACTTGGGTTCATATTGCTGCTCAGTCATGAAGGACACTGGGTGCTCTTGAATCAGTCAGATTGGGATTTGTTCCTGCGAGGATAAAATGATCACGTGAACCTGCCTTAAACAGAGACAAACCCAGTGGATGGACCAGTGTCCATCTAGTTCGAACTTCCATATATCTCTTCATCATGGCCACAGGCAGAAAAAAAGGACTTTCCCAGCAAATCCTACCTGAGAAAATCAAACTGGAATGGCAACCTCTGCACAGATATCAGTGTTCAGATGGTGGCCTCCCTATAAAGCTCCAGTGATGCTTGTGTGAATTGACAGCATTGTACAAGTTGTTGTTTCTTCCCATGCCTTATTTCCCACTTGGCAAATGGAGCTGCCAGGCAGTCTCCTTGCTTTGTTGTGTGTGTGTGACATACACTTTTACAGAGAAAAAAGATGTGTACTTAGTACATGATGCATATCTTTTATGTCATGTTTGTTTTATCACTGGCAATAAAGAGAGGATTTGTTTCACATGAACAATATTGTTAAAGCCTTAAAAATCCAACATCTATAAAAAGCAATGGCATGCGAGTACTTTAGTTTTCAAAACACTGATATATCTGGGTGATGTAGATAAACAGATTGTATAAATACATCTTCCTGGACCATTAGTCATTTTTTCCTCTGTAAAAATATTCAACCCCCCCCCCCCAACCCAGCACCAAATGAAATTTAAATACATTTCTGTTTTAAAAACATTTACTAGTATAAGCTGTTGAGAAACAGACATCTAAATGAGATGTAACTATGATATTAAATGGATAAATGTAAAGCATTCCGTGTGCATTTAGATAACATTAGGAGCAGAAAATTACAGAATTTAAATACTGTAGGAGGCAGTTATGTAGGTAGTCTATAAAAAAAACAAGCAATCTGGAATCCTTCTGAAGAACATAAAACTTAGCTGGAGCAGCAAATTCCTTTGATTAAGAGACAGGTATTTGGCTGAAGGTTTAACATTTAAAACCTTTATCTTTTTTAAAATAGATAATAGAAGATAAAACTTGCCCCATTAACTCTCTAGTTTCAGATATAATGAGTTGCAGAGAAATGGCCCAATGGCAATGAAAGCAGCATTTCATTCATAAAAATAAGTGCTAAATTGTTGATATAGCTAAAGAAGTTTTTAGCTTAACAATTTTTCTTCATTAGTGCTAGAACAGTGGCTTTACAAAATATCCACCAGGTTCAATTTTCATGTCAAATTAATGGGTGGGATCCCATGGAGGGTTTCTGCTGATGGAAGGTGTGGTGGTGACAATTATCATCGGTTCCCCATGTCCTGCAGCAAACTGATGAATTGCCCTTTCATGTCTTTCAGTGTTGATCACAGGTTAACACTGAATTCACAAGTGATGTGCCTGTCATTTCTCCAGAAAGCACTTTCCTGGGAGCACCTTTTTTTTTGGGGGGGGGGGGCATAACTTGGTTCCCATAACTCCAATCTTCACCAAACTTGGAGGGCAGGTTGAAGAGACTCATCCAGAGATCTCCTGTGAGGGTGGTAACTCTAGCCTCCTGAGAGGGCATTATATTGCAATACAAACCTCACCGTTTGAACCAGTTTGTTTGGCAGCTAAAAGTTCATGATCGTTCATGGTTAGCAAACCAGGCATGCCATGAATCATGAACTGAACCACATTTTCCTGGTTCATGCCCATCCCTAATTGTGGAAGAAATTGGGCAGATACAACGCACACACATACACAAACACCTGGTTTCCCAACTCCTTAACTCTGTTTTCCTTTATGCTGTGAGGCAGCCTGATATGGAAATGTAATCGATACTTTACTTTGAAAAATATCACCTAGATCACTCTGTCAGCATGTATTCTTAATATGTATTCTCCTTGTCAGATTTCACACTTAATCTTGAGACCCGTAGACAGTTCAAGAGCAATGCTTTCAGTAGATGATTCTGTATCAATGTCTGCTTGCTGTTATGTTCAGCTTACATATGTTTAACCACAAGATACATGATAAATGGCAGTGGCAACCTTGAACATGCATCTTAAGGATTCTGATATAATACTAAGAAAAGTTCATGCATCACAGAACCAAGACTTTTTGCTTCTCTAGTCTGGCAGAATGGAAAGCTCCACTGCCATAATGTGGACTGACTTCTATAGATACGCAATGGAGACAAATTAGTTTTTTTTCCCCAAGCTTTGAATATTAATAACTGAATCTCCGGAGGTATTTTCCCACCAGCCTCTGGAGCACTTGTTTTTTGTCTTTACATGATCAGCAGTTGTGAATATATACCACCCAGCATGCATGGGATTAAAGGATGCACAGTTATACATTTGTGGGTTTTTAGATATTTATTCCCTACTCTTTTCCCCCAGTGGAAACCTGAAATGGCTTATAGCATTGTTCTCTGATTCCTCTTTGTTCTCACAATAATAAGCCTATGAGGTAGGCTAGACTGAGAGAATGACTGGCTGTAGTACCCTTTAGGGCAGGGGAATACCATACGTGGGGTGCATGGGGCCTTGAAAGCATCAGCCCAGTCACTATTCTGTTACACAGGTTGTTTTATTTACCAATTCACCTGAAAGGTGCAGCTAACTTCAGTCACCTCAGTGTTACACTACAATACATTGTAGAAGAGCTGCAGTGCTTTAACCTGCCTCTTGAGAAGCCAGTTGGGTGTAGCGGCTAAGTGTACAGATTCTAATCTGGAAGACTCCTCCACATGCAGCTGTTGGTGTGACCTTGGGCTAGCCACAAGTTCTCAGATGAGCTATTCTCTCAAGAGCAGTTCTCTGAGAGCTCTTTCAGCCCCACTTACCTCACAGGGTGTCTTTTGTGGGAAGAGTAAGGGAAACGAAGATTGTAAGGTGCTCTGAGTGAAGGCTGGAGTATAAATCCAGTCTCCTCTCCCTCCAGCCATTCTCCTTCCACTTCTATTTTCTTTCATTTTATCATTCCTGTTCCATACCTAGTTCTTGAGCTAGTCCACTCTTCACTTCTCTGCCCCTTGCTCCCTTTGCTTTCCACAGCTATGGCCTGCCTTAAATCACCTGGACCCAGAGAGCCATTTCTCCCTCATCCAAACTTGCTTACTGTCTCCATGCCTCCTGAGCCTCCCTATTGCTGAATGCCAAAGCCACCCTATTGCTGAGGCTTCCCAGATATGTCCTGCTCTGTCAGGTGGGTTATTGCCACCTAGTCTTCCACACTGATCCAAGGTCACCCAGCAAGCTTCCATTGTAGGGAAGAAGGAAGGTTTTTATACTCTGCTTTTCTCTACCCTACAGAGCCTCAAAATGGCTTAGAATCACATTCCCTTCCTCTCCCCACAACAGACACCTTGTGAGGTAGGTGGGGCTGAAAGAGCTCTGAGCAAGTTGTGACTGGCCCAAGGTCACCCAGAAGGCTTCAGTGGAGGAGTGGGGAATCAAACCTGGTTCTCCAGAATAGAGTCCATCATTCTTAACCACTACACCTTGCTCACTCCCAAGCCTGGGTGCCTCTGATCCTAGTTCAATGGTATTCTAACCACCACACCACTTTGGCATATTACCTCAGACTTAGAACCAGTTCATGAGTTTGGAAGCCCTCATCTACAAGAGTACATGGAACAGCTGGCTTGCAGAAATCATGTGAAGGTGGACACTGTAAAAGGGTTGCCAATCCCCAATTCAAGGCAGGGGATCCCCTGGTTTGGAGTTATCAGAAAGTGGGGGCGGGACGGTTGCATCTCCACTGAGCATTTCATTATACCCTATAGAGACTGGTCCCCATATAGCAGGGGTGTCAAACATGCAGCCTGGGGGCCAAATTAGGCCCCCAAGCAACTGGCTATAATCTGCTTCCTTCTCCCTGTCTCTTGCTTCTTTCTGCATAACAGCTTGCTTTGCAAAGCTTTCTCAATCGCACAGGAACTACAGAGCAAAGCCTCTATATTCCCATTGGCTGAGGCTCCTCACTTGGGGAGAAAGGGGGGGAAGGAGAGCTTGCTTTGCCAGACTTTCTCAATCACACTGCAGAACTACTTAGCCAAGCCTCTCTCCCTTCTATTGGCTGAGGCTCCTCCCCCTCCTCCCTCCTGGGGAAGGAAGGAAATAGCCAGAGCTTCCTTTGCCCAGTCCCTGAATCCCTTGGGAGAAATACAAAGAAGACACCTTTATGACCAATGAGTGCTAATGTTTTAAGCATGTTTTATTTTAAGATTTTTTTAAAAAAAATAATTGTGTTTGTCTGTGTCCTTTGTAAAGTTTATATCTCTGCTACCTAATCTTAAATAGGTATACACATGGCCCAGCCCATCATGGCCCAGCCAAACAAGGTCTCACTCCCACACACATTCTCACATAAACATTCCCACATAGATTTATGTGAGAATCACCAAACATGTAGACAAAGCCCTGGTCTCCATTAAAGGAGAGAATAACATGTATTTAGGAACAGAGGGCAACTGTGTAAGTGCATTACCACCATAGTTGCCAATGGTTCTATCACTAGATTTGATATCAAAGTGAGCACGGTATATTTAGAGACACTCCATTAGATACAAATCTGGTACATCTCAGTAAATGATTTACAATGAGAAAATGAGTACCGTATTAAAAAAAAATAGATCTATTGTATCTATTACACACCAAAACCTATTAAACTTTAAGGCTGTGCATATGACAGAGTTAAAAACAAAGAGTAAAGTAATGGCCCCATTAATGCACAGTCCTAAAAGCATACATCTGGTTTTAAGATTTTTATTCAAGAGAGCCATTGAGAGCTGATCCAGAGGGGAAAGCTGAGTAAAGCCCCAAGTTTAAACTGAGCCGGCCAGTGGCAAATTTAGCAAGTTGGGCTCCTGAAAATGTCACTGCAATTATGGTTGTTTCTGCATGTTAGTTCATCTGCACTGGTGGAAAGCTCAGCTCACATACTGTTTTTCTGTATATAAATGTGCCCCTGGGACTTGTGGGGGAATGTCATGTAGAGCTGTTTTGCCACATGTGTTAGTTGTGAATTCTTAGGGAGTAGCTTAAAAATCTGCTTCTCTGTACTGTAGATGTCCTCAAAGACATTCGCCTGTTCAACCAAGCAGCAGGTACAGGATCATAACTGAATGGGTTGGATACAGTGGAAGACTTCTGTATGTGGTACAGCCCCTCCACAAGCATCAGCATACTAGGAAAATGGGATGGGGAGCTTGTGCTATTACAATTGCTGTATTCTTGTATTTCTGCCTGTGCAGAAATGCTGGTTCATCCTTATCTGTATTACTACAGTGTATCTAGTGCTTTTACTTGTGCTAGTGGCACTGTGTTAAGTGAGTTAGTGCTTCCTTTCACAAATTGCTGGATCAACCCCAATGCTGTGACCCTTCAGAAACAAATTTAGTATTCTTCTAGTCATTGCTCAAGACCTATTGATCAGAGGAGCTCTGGAAAGGAAAGGCTGTGATCAGGAACACTGACATTTGGGGGTTCAAAAAGAGTTAACCAGTCAGTGTCTGAATTCACCGCTAATATTATTTAAAAGTAGCTGCACAAGATCTATGCCACAGAACAAAGTTTGAGCCCGGTGGCACCTTTCAGACAAACAAAGTTTAATTCTTAAAGATGCCACCGGACTCGAATTTTGTTCTGTTGCTTCAGACCAACATGGCTACCCACCGGAATCTATTCTGGTATTCTGTATCAATATTATGTACCATGTCAGAGAAAACTATTCAGAATGTGTAGTCTGCAGATCTGTTGTAATTCCGGGGGGATTTCCAGCCCCCACCTGGAGTTTGGCAGCCCTACATAATCTAAATCTTAGTGCTGCAGATACAGTAGCTGTACTGGGAATTAGAATAGTGATTTCTTATACAATACGCAAATTAAGAATGCCTTTATTTATTGAGGACTGAAACTTTTCTTATAAAAACTGACTAATTTTATTTACTGGTAATAAGCTTCCTAGTGCATCCCATCAACCATTCTTTCAGATAAACAGAAATTAGCAGTTAAAGAAAGAAAAGCCCACCCCCAGGAATGAGTAAAGGCTTCACCCCTGCCGCGTAGCTCTTTGATCTGTCAAATCTGGGTGTTCCAGAGGTGGAATTCATTTAAGAATCTGCTAATATTGTGCTTATTCTTCGGTTTGAAGAATCACTTCAAGTTAGTAGGAGCCACAGAAACTATTGATTTTTGGACTATGAGATCATGAATATACAATACTGCGGGAGCCTAGGAAAGAGCACATTCAAAGAAAGGTCTCTTTTTAAAAGAAATAAATGGGTGCCCTAACAAGGCAAAATATGAACTGAGGTAAAGTGGACTAGCTGGGGGGGGGGGAAGTAAAGATTCCTGCTGTGTTTATATGAGGGCCCTGCAAATGATTTCTTTTCCAAAAGAAAACTTGTTCATTTTAGAGCTTATAAAACTTGGCTGCACAGATGAGGAACAAGAATTTGGGGCTGAGAGAGCTCTGAGAGACCTGCTGTTGAGAGTTCTTTTAGAACTCTGACTGACTCCAGCTGATCCAGCAGCTTCATGTGGAGGCGTGGAGAATCAAACTCGGATCTCTAGATTAGAATCCAGTTGTGTGAGGAGTATTTTTCTGACATTCATACAAAGTTATCTACTGAAAGAATTGCTCTTGAACGGTCTACAGGTCTCAAGATTAAGTGTGAAATCTGACAAGAAGAATGCATATTAAGAATACATGCACTGTCCTATGAGTGCTGTACATCAAGAAGGAGTATTTTTCTCAAGTGTTTGGTATGTGTGCATGAAGAGTACCCTATCTATCTGTCTATCTGTCTATCTGTCTATCTATCTATCTATCTATCTATCTATCTATCTATCTATCTATCTATCTATCTATCTATCTATCTATCTATCTATCTATCTATCTATCTATCTATCTATCTATCTGTCTATCTGTCTATCTGTCTATCTGTCTATCTGTCTATCTGTCTATCTGTCTATCTGTCTCTCTGTCTCTCTGTCTCTCTGTCTCTCTGTCTCTCTGTCTCTCTGTCTCTCTGTCTCTCTGTCTGTCTGTCTCTCTGTCTATAATGTCTTCAATGATTTACAGTACTTATCTTAATGTTTCTGGATCCCATAATGGTCATGTAGTTCAGATCTGTATTCCGAAATCTACAGCTGTTGTTTCACACTGGAAACCTCATGGCTAACAAACACCCATGCCCAAAAACATAACTCACCAGCCACCTGTTGTAACATGAGGCTTGATTTCCCACCCCCCACCCATGATTTTCAATCCCTAGAAAAAAATAAAGCCAAGCTCAAGCTGTACATGGATGAACACACACACACACAGAGCACTTTCTTGTGTTGAATCATCAGACTATTGGTTCATCAGGGCTCAGTGAGTCTCCAGGGTCTGAGGCTGAGATCTTTCACATCACCTACTGCTCAGTCTTTTTAACTAGAGATGCCGAAGATTGAACCTGGGACTTTCTGCACATGAAGCAGAGGGTCTTCTGCTGAGCCACTCTGCCCTTTCCACCCAGTGGCAAGCAGGGTTGATTTGTGAATAATAAAGCATCCATTTGGATATGTTTTAAATAATTCTGGAAGTTGTAGTCCAAGGTTTGAAGTTTCTGAGCTTAAGAGGAGATGAAAGAAGAAAAAGACCTTAGAGACCATAGAAGGACCCTTCACAATCCTTTAGCTGTAAAGGGAAAGACGAAAGGAACCTTTCCTTTCTGTCTGTGTGAAAAATGCAGCAAGCTATATACAGAACATTTAAATGGTCCAGTTAAAACAGGAAGATTTTGTTTTTTTACAGGTCTTTTATCATTTCACCAATGCATAATTCATATGGTCATGCCTACACAGAGTTTTTTTTTAAAATGCCTATCTTCCATAAAGAAATACAGAATACATTCTACAGGGCAAGTGCACACAACTTGAGGATCATCAAGCTGAATGCTAACCACTTGACAGGCATGGTATGCTGTCCTTGATGGTTATCTTGAACTGAAACTTTGAGGCATGGAGGAGAATTGGTAAAGTTTGTAACATACCATGATGATGTACATATTGTGGCTGCATCTGAGTTTGTGGTTCATAAATAATAAAGACCTGATATTGATCAAAAGTACAATAGTTATCAATATATTTCATTCTCTAAAAACAAAAAACCCCACCACCCCTAAAAACTCTCCAAACCCAAATGATACCCCCCAAATGACAGAGGGAGTGACTGTAGCTTTAAGAAATTGATGCCCTCAGTGGCCGTTGTTAGGCAATGACAACAGTACTGCCAGATGTGACAAACTGCAATTTTAAAAGCTTAGAAGCAGGGCTTTTTTTTTGTAGCAGGAACTCCTTTGCATTTTAGGCCACACACCCCTGATGCAGCCAATCATCCAAGAGCTTACAGTAGGCCCTGTACTAAGAGCCCTGTAAGCTCTTGGAGGATTGGCTACATCAGGGGTGTGTGGCCTAATATGCAAAGGGATTCCTGCTACAGAAAAAGCCTTGCTTAGAAGTATTATACAAACAGCTAAAAGACTGTGAAGGGTTAATTTTTCACAGGGCAAGAGACCTTGAGTGGCAGGCAGTTCCAAGAGATCTGATTGGTTTCTATCAGCTGAGCAGAGAAAGTCTTTACAGCTGAATGCAGAGGAAAATTCATTTGGAATTCAGCCCTGACTGAGAGCAATTTAACACAGACAGGAGAATTGGGGAAAGCTGGCAAGGATGAGTGGGTAGTTAGATGGAGACTCTGATTCATGCAAAGGAAAGGGGATAGATCTTCTAGTGAGAGCAGAATTTCCTTACCCAGTCATATAGGGAGTTAGCTCTGAAGAGTACAGAGATCCCTGGCCTGGTATGGTTAGAACAGGGGTAGCCAAACTCACTTAATGTAAGAGCCACATAGAATAAACTGTTTGCATCATTCTGCATCTCTCTGCCTTGGCACCAAGGTTAGTAAATACAGCTCCTATGAGAGCTATGAAACTAAGGGAGAACCCTGTACTGCCCTTTTTAATTCCTTCCCATCTTCCAGTGGCTCCCTCAGCTCTTGCACTCTCTTTCCCCTCTCTAGGTCTCTGGGTGACCTCTGCAGTAGAGGAGAAGAGCTTGCAAGCCTGCCTATTTTCCACTCCTTACTCACTTCTCACAGGGCAGAAATATTCACATAGGTATGGGTCAGACCTAGGAGGCTGACAGGTCCTGATGTTAAGCACACTTTCTTGACAGCTTGCATTAAGTTCATCCTTGACCTTTGAGAGCCACAAAATATCTGCATGTGCCTCCCAAGCCACAGTTTGGCTGCTCCTGGGTTAGAAGCTGCCTTTGGAGACCTGAAGAGTCAGTTAAAAACTCAAAATGAGTACTGGTATTTCAAGAAGAGGGGTTTGGGTACTGGAAAGAGTGTACCAGCCTTCTGGAAATGAAAAAAGTCAGAGAATACTCAAAGAAAGTATATTGGAGTGTTTGGAGCATTTGGTGTAGTGGTTAAGTGTGCGAACTCTTATCTGGGAGACCCGGGTTTGATTCCCCACTCCTCCACTTGCATCTGCTGGAATGTCCTCGGGTCAGCCATAGCTCTGGCAGAGACTGTCCTTGAAAGGGCAGCTGCTGTGAGAGCCCTCTCAGCCCCACCTACCTCACAGGGTGTCTGTTGTGGGGGAGGAAGATAAACGAGATCGTGAGCCACTCTGAGGTTCTGAAATTCGGAGTGGAGGGCAGGATAAAAATCCAATATCTTCTTCTTCATCATCTTCTTCACTGCAACAAAAGCCACTTACCATAAATCTTTGTGAAAAGCTTAAGAAACTCTCATTATCCTGAAACATAAGAACTAATGCCTGTGCATGTACTGATTTTACCTCAGAGTTATCTGTATTACCCTTGATTTCACCTGACCTTTCCCTTCTATGTTGAATAAAATATTTTGTTAATCTGGATAGAAAAAACATCTCAAATGCCATTAAAGTTAAAGGGGGCTTCCAATCCTTTGCTCAGGTTCCTGAGCTGAGCAAACAGCCAGATTATTATACTGTGACAGGGTGGTACAACAAGAGTTCTTCAGCAAAGAAGAAAACACATTACTAGGGTGTCTCAGTGAGTTAGGAAAAGAAAAATGTAGGGAAAACCTTGCCTTTGAGGGAGGGATGAGGACAGGACAGCATTCAAGCCTTGGTTTTTGTCAGGAAAAGGCAGAGGGAGGAGGCAGGGCTGTGTTAGCCTTTGAGGGAGGACTCATTGGCCCAAGCTTGGCAGCAACCACCAGGTGACTTGATACCATGCAACTTGCATGACTCACATAGAACTGTCTCTTTGTTGCTGTTTAACAGCAGCCCAAACCAATGTGATAAAATGGTTACAGTCTCAAACTAGGATCTGGAAGACCAGGTCTGAATCACCACTCTTCCATGGAAGCTGGGTGACCTTGGGCCAGTTACACATTCTAGGTCTAATCTACCTCACTGGGTAACTTTTGTGAGGTTAAAATGAAGTTGAGAAGAATTATTAATCAGTTTTGGCTTTCCAGTATGGAGAAAAGCAGGATACAAGCGAAGCAAATAATAAATATAGAAAAAGATGAAGAGATGGTTTTATACTTCACTACCTGAAGGAGTCTCAAAGTGGCTTATAATTACCTTACCTTCCTCTTCCTACGACACCCTATGAGGTAGGTGGGGCTGAGAAAGCTCTGAGAGAACTAGGCTTCCCAATCCCCCCGCCCTGGCAGGGGACCCCCGAATTTGCGGCCTCCTCCCCCGCTCTCCAAAAATCCGGAAGCGGGGGGGGGGAGAACATGTGTGTAGGCATCATGTAGTTGTAGAGCTCCTGATCCGTTTGTAAAATGTGTGCCTTTAAGGCTGCGTGGGAAACAGGAAACAGGAAGGGCTTCATTGGAAAGGGTCAGTAATAGTTTCCATGGAGAACAGCCCCTCCCTTTCTTTTGCTTTCGTTTTCACAGCAAGCAAAGTTCTGCAGGAACAAGACCAGGTAAGTATTTTTGTGTGTGAGAGACGGAGGGGGCAGGGGATTCCCTGGTTTGGAGGCCCTCCCCCCTTTAGAAAGCGTGGGGGGGAGGAAAATGTCTACTGGGCACTCTATTATTCCCTATGGAGAACGATTCCCATAGGGAATAATAGGAAGCCGTACTTCCCCTCCACAGTGCATGTCTAATTTGGAGGGCACTGCAGATGGAAAGCAAGTCTGATGCTCAGGGACAGCACAAGCAGGGAGGGGTAGGCTTCCCAATCCCCAGGTCCCAGCGGGGGATCCCCCGGTTTTACAGGCTTCCCCCCTCCCCCAGCCAGCTGGCCGGCGGGGGAAGCCCCACCCCCACAGCCATTATGCACCTCCATGAACAATTCCCATAAGGAATGATGGGGAATTGATCCACGGGTATCGGGGGCTCTGGGGGGGCTGTTTTTTGAGGTAGAGGTGCCAAATTTTCAGTATAGCATCTAGTGCCTCTTCCCAAAATACCCCCCAAGTTTCAAAATGATTGGACCAGAGGGTCTAATTCTATGAGCCCTAAAATATGGTGCCCCTATCCTTAATTATTCCCTATGGAAGAAAGGCATTTAAAAAGGTGTGCTGTCCCTTTAAATGTGATGGCCAGAACTCCCTTGGAGTTCAGTTATGCTTGTCACACCCTTGTTCATGGCTCCACCCCAATGTCTCCTGGCTCCACTCCCAAAGTCTCCTGGCTCCGCCCCCAAAGTCCCCAGATTTTTCTTTAATTGGACTTGGCAACCCTAGAGAGAACTGTGACTTGCCCAAAGTCACCCAGCTGCCTGCATATGGAGGAGTGGAAAGTAAATTCAGTTCTCCAGATTACAGTCTGTGGTTCTTTAACCACCACACTACAGCTGAACATGGGAGGCGGGTAAAATTTAGACGTGGGTGGGTGGGATGGATGGATGGATGGAGAGAAGGAAACAGGGAAAGGTGAGGATATGAAGGCTGCCAGGAGGAGGGGGAAAAGGAAATGGTATGTGGAAGGGGATAGGGAGTGCCCCTTCAAATCCTTGTGGGTTTTCCACTGCACAACTGGGTCTAGCCTGGCAACTAGTACCATGCAATGGAGCCAAAGTTTTCCTAAGTAGAGGCTGCTGGTGGAGGGAAAGAGGGAAATCTGAAGACAGGGGAGCAGATAAAACTAGGTGATCTGTGGGGTGGGAAGGAGAGAAAAAAGTGGGAAAGGGGGATAGGCTAGGGGTTTCAGGAAAGAGAAAATAAAGGATGGAAATTAGATGCATCCCACAAGATGCTTCCCACAAGATGCTTGTGATTTCGTAATCTGGAGAAACACAATTATAAAGGGCTTCTACGAGCTGCCACGAATCCCCGGACAAAAATTCCATCTGGGCACCCCATGACGGTGATCCCAAACCGTGTTGCCCAATCTGTGCTGCTGATCAGTTTGGAGGTACAGATTCATAGTAGAGCAAAAGGTATGGAATTGACTAACTCTTTTGGGAGTAATCATAAGCAGTTATCCTTAGAAGTAAGTCCCATTTTATTCAATGGTGCTTATCCCAATTTTCTGTTGCATGTTAGCTTTTAAAGAAATCAACACCTACTGTTAGTTAATTACAAGCAGGGGTCATTTTGTAGAAAAATAGGTGGTGGAGCACATCCAGGGATTGTTATGCACCTACTATTCAATGGACAAGATAGGTAGGAAGAGGGGGAACTGTCAGGAGCTGTGCTCCTGTGAGCTCCAGCTGAATTCAAGGCCTGATTACAAGGTATCATAGCTCTATAGCATGCATTTTAATGAGAATTATAACTGCCTTTCTTCCTTAATAACAAACATTTTTATTAACACACATTTTCCCATGTGCCTGTGTAAAATATCTACAGAACAAGAATTTGCTTCATGCATCTGATGAAATAGGTTCTAACTGTGAAAACTGAAACTACATGTTATTGCCACAACAGACTAATATGACCAACCCTCTGGAGTTTGTCTTTTCTAGTTACTCTCACTAGGCATTGGTCTAAGAGAGGGTGGGATCATACTGGGAATTTGGCACAGCAGTATCCTGGCTTTGATACATGCTGTGGCAATCACACAGCCCCTGCCCTGCTGCCGGGAAAGGCATGGGCCACATATGTACAAGTGGAGCATTCAGACTGCACTTGCACACGTGCAGGGCTGGTGTGTGGGAGTAGGCAAACCAGGCAGATGCCTAGGGTGCCAGCTCCCAGCAGAGATTGGGGGTGGGTGCCCCCCTCCCTGCTTGTGCTGTCCCCGAGCATCAGACTTGCTTTCCATCTGCAGTGCCCTCCAAATTAGACATGCACTGTGGAGGGGAAGTACGGCTGTTTTTTCTTGACTTTAAGGGATTGGGGGAGCTCTCCCGACTCCTTAATGCCAAGAAAAATTAGTGCTTCTCATCCACAGGGCCTGCCGAACTGGGCAAGCACTGCCGAATTTGGCAAGTGCCTGCATGATGAACTGGGGGAGGGTGTGCATTGGGGTTCTGCTTTGGGCAGCAGAACCCCATGTGCTGGGCCTGCACATGTATGTTCAGACAGCTGGGAAACATACCCTGCATATGTTTTAGAGATCTTCCTTTAATCTGGTCCCAGCCCATCCTAAAATGAGGTAAGGATTGGCGAGATCTGGAGGGCAGTTGTGTGTGTGTGATTGCACACATTAATTCGGGCCAGATTTCTCTTGTGATCTCACCCAGTTTGTCTTCACAATGGGCTGGCTTCTGGAAGCAAAATACCTCTGGGCATGCACAGAATTCCTTTCTCTCAACATTAAAACATCTTCCCACACTTTATAATTCAGTAGCATACTTAAAGATGCAGCGGAAACAACGCAAACACTGAATAATATTTTAAATTCCTCTTTAAAAATGGGAATAGGATAACTGCGTGCCCTGATCCTCTCATAAGAATAAAATAAGAGGCTTGCTGATCACAGCAGAGGTTTCTCTAGCCCAATGTCCCATCTCCCATGCTAGCCAACCAGATGCTTCTGGAAGTTCCAACAGCAAGGTATAAAGTCGTGCCCCCCCTCAAGAAAATGACTTTCAAGAGTATGCTACTGCTGAACAGAGAAGCTCTAACTGGTGGTCATAGATAGTGGCCAGTCATGGACCTTTCCATCTCCATGAATCTAATCCCCCTTTAAAGTGTTTTTAACCAGTGGATATCACTTAATAGTAGTTTACTCAATGAATTAATTACACCACATGCAATGTAAACTGGAACTAAGGCATTCACCTAAGGCATCCACTTTTCCACATTTATAACCTCTAGTACAGAGGAATCCAAATTACAATGCATGTAAAGATCATCCTTTTACTACTGAAATAGTAAAAATGGACATATTAACTTGACAAAGAAGTTTTCTGTTCTACTATATTTTTAACTATATTTTAAAAGACAGTTAAAGAAGTTTTCATCCATGAAGAGTTTTCATTAAAAACTACTGCTAAAAAAGGGCAGGAAATAGCACCAACTAGGAATAACATGTTTGTTTGCTCTGTCTTCCCTGCCCACTAGTGGCTGCAGTGCAGAACTGCACCAGAAGTTTAAACCTGAAATGATGTAGCTTCACTGGACCCCCAAGCTGAATTGGGCCTGTTTGTACCTTCAGTCCCCTCCTGTGTTAATGGCCCTGGGAGTAATATATATATTTATATTCAGGGCTTTTTTTTGTAGAAAAAGACCAGCAGGAACTCGCTTGCATATTAGGCCATACCTCTGATGCCAAGCTAGCTGGAGCTGTGGTCCTGTGCGTTCCTGCTTAAAAAAAGCCCTTCTGTTTTGATTTTAATAATCCAAAAATTAATGTCCCAAATTATGCATACTTGCATGCTTGCTGTCTCCTTCAAAAATAAACATTTTCAAGTCACACAATATCACTGTCACACTGGGAAGGAAATCGTCTTTTTATACATATGCATCCATCACATATCACTTAAACCTTTAAACAAATAGAGAGCCAGTAAAATGTAGAAAAAGACTGGTGAGACCAGGGTTGAGATTTCTATTTAGCCATCAAGCTCACTGGAATATCTTAGGTGAGTCACATTCTTCAACCTAGCCTGCCTTACAAGGTTGTTGTGAGAACAAAAGTGGGAAGAGCCATGTATGACTCGTTTAAGGAAAGACAGAATAAAAATTTATTGGATAGAACGTATTTAGAGTCAGATACCATTGCTATGACATGATAGAGGTTTACAAGATTATGCATAGGATGGAGAAAGTAGAGAAAGAAGTACTTTTCTCCCTTTCTCACAATACAAGAATTCGTGGGCATTCAATTAAATTGCTGAGCAGTAGGGTTAGACCAGATAAAAGGAAGTACTTCTTCACCCAAAGGGTGATTAACATGTGGAATTCACTGCCACAGGACATGGTGGCGGCTACAAGCATAGCCAGCTTCAAGAGGGGTTTGGATAAAAATATGGAGCAAAGGTCCATCAGTGACTATTAGCCACAGCATATTATTGGAACTGTCTGGGGCAGTGATGCTTTGTATTTTTGGTGCTTGGGGGGGCAAAGTGGAAGGGCTTCTAGCCCCACTTGTTAACCTCCTTTTTTTGGGGCCACTGTGTGACACAGAGTGTTGGACTGGATGGGCCATTGGCCTGATCCAACATGGCTTCTCTTATGTTCTTATGCTGTAACATCTCAGAATTACTTTATTTTAATGAAAGCCTTAAAAGAGAGTTCAGTTTTACATCTAAAATGAATCCATCATCTGAAATAGCCACCACCCAAATCCTTTCCCCATTTTGGTTTCATAGTGATGTTGTTCATTTAGAGCTAAAGTTATTTCATGATAGATTGCTAACAAAGCTTTGAATGACAATGATTAAACTAGGCTGGCTTTCTTTGCTATAAAATTCTGTGACCTCTTAATTTGTAACTGCCTTAGAAGCCTTGCTGTAAGAAATATCTCACTTTCACAGGAGGGGCTCACCCTTTCCTCCCCCACCCCCATAACCTCAGCAATATTTTACTAAACACACAAAACATTATGGACCACATTATATCCTGGGTGCACAAGAGTGATATTATTGATGGCAGTCCTGTGCAAGGATTTGGGCTCTTTAAGTACAAGCACTAATGATAAACAATAAAGTGATAATCAATGAGTTTTTCATCTGTAGTAAATCTGACAATAAAAATGGCTGCACTTGTATTGTTCATGAGCCTCAGTCAATAGATTTTTATTTCACCCCTCATTACCCCAAGCAGTAAACCAGCGTAAATAAAATCCCATGTAGCATTCACCTTATTAAAGAGGATGCAATGGGATGCTTTGCAACAAATTACATCCTTTGTCATGGGACTTAAAAGGTGAAGTCAAAGCATTGCTTTAAAAATCTGGGCAATTTACACACACACATGAACATCCTACAGTTTTTCACAGTAGGTTGCCATTATTGAAAAGTTGTGTGTCAGAGGTCATGACTAGAGATTGTCATAGCGCAGCTCCCCAAATAAAGACACAGGAGGACCATATTTTGGGTTTAAAAATGATTAAGTTCTGTCAAGTCACAACAGAGTCATGGTGACTCCTTATGTGGTTTCCAAGGCAGTAGATGAGCAGAGATGGTTTTGCCATTGCCTTCTTTTGCATAGCAACGCAGGTCTTCCTTGGTGGTCTCCAATCCAAGTCATAACCATGTCTGACTCTAGTTAGTTCCCAAACTCTGATGAACTCTGGCTATTCAGGGTTCTTCATTCTTCATTTAACTAGTTAATTAAGATTCATTGGCTGATCTATGCAATAATCATTCTACTTTTAAAAGGTGGGCTGTGCTAGGTAGCCCTTTCAGTTCTACAGTATCTTAGTTAGGCAATTCTACCCTTGCTTTGAACACTGCCAGCAATTTATTGCTGACTTTGTTTGTCCTCATTTACACAAGCTTCTGTGGAGAGGATCCAGAATTCATTGCTCTCACCCAGCATGCCACAGAGAAAATGAAGGTTTGGTTGATGCTGCTCAACACCAAGGACATCCTCTTTCAACCCACACCACTGCTGGAATCCATGATGGGCTTATGCCTGATGACTCAGTGTGTTTGAGAGTTCACCATACCAGTCATGATCAATCCACCCTATTCTGCCACACTACGGGTGATACCAGACCGCTGGTTTGGGTCGGCTTCAAGCTGACCCAAAGAGAGCTGGCTGGAAATGGAGTGCCCTGGAGCTTCCAGAGGGTGCACAGAAAAGGGGCGGGTGGTGGGCACCTAGGGAGCATCTGGAATACTTTCACATCCCGGCTGAGGCCTCTGGCCGCCTACTGGCTTTCCAGATGGCCGGGGAGGCACCCCAGTGAAAAGGTACCACTTTGAAAGTGGTGCCTTTTCGAGCCAGCTCCTGGCATGCCTGGGACGGGACTGGGGTGGGACAGGGATGGCAGGCAGATGTGCGTGTGTGGACACACTTTTTTGGTCCACCTGCCTCCCATCCCCTGGGCGGCTTTAAACGCCTGTCTAGTATCACCCATCCTGCGACCTAACCAGTCCAAAGATAAACCCTAATTGTCCCTTCCCGACAACAACAAGCCAACCCCCCCCCCCAAAAGTCCTTAAACAGGCCAATCTGAGAAGACACCCCAAAAATTCTTATTTAGCCCCAAAGTGACCAGGTAATCCCATATAGGCATAGGAAAGGAATAGCAGGCAAATGCCTGCACAGAAAGGGTGGGAACTGGGAAGGCTTTAATATGGCTTATTCCTTGGTACTTACCACAGGCTAACAATTAGTTGCCCAACAATAATGTTCTGTGACTCATTTGAAATTTAAAAGATTCGTGGAAAACAGCATCCATGGCCCCAATGGTTGTTAATAAGTTTATGAAAGCTGTCTTTGGTATTTGATCATGATGACTGTCAAACCAAAGTTTGTTTGATGATGCAACAATGGTGATGCGAACACGATATTTCTGGGTATGGTGCAATGCTTAGCTGTTATACTGAAAGGAGAATAAGATCCCTGTGTTTACTGGGTGGTGTTATGGAGAAGTGGTAGGAGAAAGGGGCAGGTAGGTCAGAACAGGACAGAGATGGTGATTAGGTGCCCTCAAATGGATGTTCGCTAATATCCTGTCTATATCATGACCACATTAAACACAGGCAACTGGGTCCACTTTTAGTTTGGGTGTATTGGAATAGGTTGGAATATTGGCATTGGTGTATAGAAATATTATCCAGCATAAACATTGTGAATCAATTTTAAGAGGGTAGCTATGCTGGACTGCAGCTGGATTCAATTCCAGTACAATCTTAGAGATGAACAAGATTGCAGGGGGGGGGCGAGCTTTTGAGTGTCAGAGCTCCCTTCATGTAATATCTGATGTATCAGATGAAGGGACTTTTGGCTCTTGAAAGCTTATACCCCCCCCCCCCCAAAAAAAAAAATCTTATTGGTCTCTAAGGCGCTACTGGCATCTAATATTTGCACTAAGCAAAAGGAAGTTAATAATAATATTTTTTTTATTTAATGTCATGGCAGTCTGTTTTCCATGTTCTCCATTCCAGTCCATAGAATAGGGATAATGACTTATGTTGCTCTTTGTTGCTGTTATTGGATGTGTCTTTGACTTTATTAAACATTGATGATGTTGTTGGGATAATGACTGGAACATGTTTTTATATCAGGAAATGCAGTCCTTCGTATACATGGTTCCAACACCAAAAAGGCTTTGAAATCAGCTTGTTAAATTAAAGAAAAAAAAGAGAGAACTTTTAGAAAATCCTAGTCAGATCTGTAATGAGTGAAGACATGGACATTCAGAGTTGCATATCTATTGACAGATCAAGATGGGTAACTGTGTTTGTTTGTCTGTAGCAACAGGAAAGAGCAAGAGCCTAGGAGCACCTTAAATACTAATACAATTTCTTCAGGTATGTTTTGACAGTAGTAATTTCCACTGATGTAGTAAATCTGTTTCCATGTTGTACACTTCAGACTGCAGATGGGATTCACATGGTTGAGTCATCCTCCATCTACAAAAAAACAAAACAAAACAATAACCCTGCAAGTAGATATCTAGCTCATCAGGGAAAACATTCGGCCAGAATTTTCTGTTGACAACTAGATGTCTAAACTGGGGGATTTGTCATTTAAGAGAAACTTCAGTTGCAAACTGAAGTGGTACAGTTCAGACACAAGTTTAATAGCGAATTGAGTATTAGGTCATAGTAGAAAACCCTAACAGAGAAAGCAAAGTTTCTACGTACAGAGAAGGGGGATGAATTCCATGGTGTTTGAATTAATGTAAAAAGGCATGGCAATACTGAGTTTTTCTTAACTCTGCTGGAGCAGATGTATTTTGAGAGTGATTAGCCTCTCCTGAGTAGTGTCTGTTACAGCATGCATTGTTGGAAAAGAATCTAAGTCAAAACCTGCTTGCTGTTTCTTTGTGGACAGAGTGGCAGTCTGAAATGTAAACAGTACTTGAATGTTGGCAGGTGATTTTGGTCAAAGTAACTTAGTGAATGTTAAGGTTTGGAAAAGTCTGCTGTCATCCTGTTCATGAAACTCCTCGTTAATTAAACTATAGTTATCACAACCCTCTTAGAGGGCCGCTGAACACAACTCACTTTTTGGATTTTCTTTCAATATTTACTGTGCCTGCTTTATAGTGTTTGCCCTACACAAACACACCAAAAATTTATGATGACTAAGCCAAATTGCCCCCTCTCCCATTTTGCTGCCTTGTCATTTTAATGAATGCATAGAAAAATAGAAAATGAAAAGGACCAGAACCTTGGGCAAACTGACTACATATGGATTATTTCAATTGATTTGACCTGGTCTCCTATGCCTGCCTGTCTGCACAAGCAGTGTTCTGGGACATTTGGAAGAATATGAGATCTGTCTATGCCTCCCAAACTCCTACGCTTTCCTGCCTTTCAGTATCTTGGAACTTAATTCAAGGTTCAAATCCCCACTCCCAAGCTTACTGGCTGACTTCAGGCTGGTCATTTCCTCTCAGTTTCACCTGCCTCACAAGGTTATTATGAATATAAATTGGAGGAGGGAGAACTCTGAGTTCTGTTGAGGAAGGACGGGAGAAAAAAATGTTCAAGATAAGAAGATAGAGCCAAATCTGGATGATTGTCAATTTTATTTTACAATAAATAGGGGAAGAACTATGTAAGCTGCCCTGAGCTCCTTAGACAAAAAGCAGAATAAAAAGGAGAGAGAGAGAGAGAGAGAGAGAGAGAGAGAGAGAGAGAGAGAGAGAGAGAGAGAGAGAGAGACTCCAGTTTCAAATAAAACACTGTACTATGATTTTCTCCTTTTTGTGTGCTGTTTGCCATCACCTGGAGTACACTGTTGGCACAAGTCTCAAGCTGGTTCTGCCCCTCTGAGAGAACTCCTATGGTAACACTCTTTATTCCTGCCTAATTCAGGGAAAAGAGTCTTTCTAGTAGTTCTGGAGTGGTTTCAGAAGGATTTCTGCCAACTAGCTCTCCTCCTTTACTGCATTTATGATAGCAGTCCAGGTAAAATATTTTTAATTAATTTCAAGCAATAACCGGTGGATTAGTTACTGGAAAAAGAACAGCATTTTTTTCTGTGGTTGTTGTTTCATTTAATTACAGCTCTATTTTTAAAGTTGCACCATTAGCCCTGCCAAGCTTGGTTCTCTGACTCATACAAGAGAGGTTTTACAGTTCCACCTGCATCCATTTGAGGAAAGGGGAGAGGAAACCAAATTTTATTTTTAACCGTAATCATACACTGCTCATTCCATGAAAAAACCCCTCAACTGCCAGTCTAGAGTCTGTTTATTTCTCCAAGCTTATTTTATAGCAGTCCTCACAATTCCAGATTTTATCGAAGCTCACAGAGACTTGTGGAGGTGGTACTGAGAATGGGAACATTTACCTCCTGAAGGTCCTTTCATTAAATCGGCAAGCATTTACTTATATGAAAGTAAATAAAGTGCTGCTTTTAAAGGTACTCTCTGTTCCACCACACGTAGTCCAGGATCCCTATGCAGTAGAGTTGCCAACTTCCAGGTGGGGCCTGGAGATCTCCTGGAATTATAACATCTTCTGACTACAGAGATCAGTTCTCCTGGAGAAAATGGCTGCTTTGGAAGGAAGACATTATGGCATTACACAGGGCTTTTTTGTAGAAAAAGCCCAGCAGGAACTCATTTACATATTAGGCCACACCCCCTGACATCACCATTGGTTCACACAAAACTTTTTCATAGAAAATGCCCAGCAGGAACTCATTTGCTTATTAGGCCACATCCCCTGACATCACCATTGTTTCACACAAAACTTTTTTGTAGAAAAAGCCCAGCAGGAACTCATTTGCATATTAGGCCACATTCCCAATGTCAAGCCAGTTGGAGCTGTGTTCCTGTGAGTTTTTGCTCAAAAGAAAAAAAGCCCTGGCATTATATTCCACTGTCCCATCCATCCCTGAACCCTATCTTCCTAAGGCTTCACCCCCAAATCTCCAGGAATTTTCCAACTCAGATTTGGCAGCTCTGCTGCTGGAACGACCTGGGTTCAGTCACAAATCTGTCAGAGCTGTTCTGGAAAGAGCAGTTTCTGTCAGAGCTCTCAGCCCCACTTACCTCACAGGGTGTCTGTTGTGGAAAGGGGATTGTAAGCTGATCTGAGACTCTTTTGGGTAGCGAAGGGTGGGATGTAAACTCGATATCTTCCTCCTCCTCCTCCTCCTCTTCTTCTTCTACTACTACTACTACCACCATGCAATTGACTGGAACATAATTAAAGATGTTGAAGTTCAAGCTATAGTGTATACTTTTTATTGTTTCTTTTTTGTTTGGCAGATTTTGAAGGTTATAGTAATTTCAACGAGTTTGCTGCATGTTGTTTTACCTGCTGGCAGCTCTCCGTGGAACACATAACATCTCCCTCCCCCCCTTCTTCTTGCCCTAAAGTACAAAATTGTCACAAATTTCAAGCAAGTTAAAGAGACAAAAGTAATTTTCAGTGATTTATTTATTTAGAAAATTTCCATGCCGCCTCTCTAGGGAAGCTGTCTGATTCTTCTCTCCTGTCACACTTCCTCCCCAATGCTGTTCCCAAGAGCCCATGGACAATACGGGGTTAAATTTCAGGGGACACAACTGACTTCAGTTGGAGAGGGAAGAAGGAAAATTCATTAGTACTGTTCTGCTTATGCCAGTAAGGATCCACCCCACTGTTATCATATCTTTGCGGAGAGAGAGACCCAATTATTACTTTTAAAAGCCATATTTGCCATTGTAAACAGCCATTTCGCTCACCAAAAGGCAACTCTAATATGCAGTCTAAACAGAACTGCAACTATACCATCAGGCAGCTTTGTTTAGAATTTTTCCTCTGAATATCTTTTAAAGGTAAAGGTAGTTTCCTGTGCTGACCCATGTGGTGATGTCACATCATGATGTTTTCTTGGCAGACTTTTTATGGGGTGGTTTGCCCTTGCCTTCCCAAGTCATCTACACTTCCCCCCCCCCAGCAAGTTAGGTACTCATTTTACCAAGCTCAGAAAGGTGGAAGGCTGAATGAACCTTGAGCCAGCTACCTGAACTCAGCTTCCGCCGAGATCGAACTCAGGTCATGAGTGAAGCTTGGACTGCAGTACTGCAGCTTACCATTCTGCACCACAGGGCTCCATTCTGCGCCAAAGGCAGAACCCAGATGTTTGGGGGCCCCCTGCAGGTAGGTTTTACACGTGTGCAAAGCAGGCGTGATGACATCACCCAGAGATGATGTCATCACGCAGGGCACTCGGTGCATCCCCTCTGCAGTACTTGCCAAGTTCAGTGGGTGCTGCGAAGGGGGACACACTGTTCTTTCTTGGCTTTAAGGGGTTGAGGGAGCTCCCTTGATCCCTTAAAGCCAAGAAAGAACACTCCCGGCACTTACCAACTTTGGAGGGCACTGAGGACAGAAAGGCTCAGGTTTGGTGCGAGTGGGAAGGGGGCACCCGCCCCTGCTAGGAGTTGACGCCCTAAGCAGCTGCCTAGTTTGCCTACTCCCATGCGCCGGCCCTGATCATACATCTTTTTCATCTATATGTTACACCCTTTTGTACTTTTGTGTGTCATGTCAGGTGCCACACAGGCATGTTTCTTGTCATCTCTGTGCCGAGACCTTTGAGGTGGTCATAACTGAAGATTCAGTGGGGTGAGGACAGAGTTTGGGGAAGGAAGGGCAGAGGAGATGTGATACTATGTGGTCAGCCTTTTGAAGCTGCCAGTTTCTTGTTTGGAAATGATCCCTGTAGTCTGGAAAAGCAGTTATTATTCTGGGACTATATGTAATTCTGTATAGTCAAAGCAATGATATTCCCAGTAGTAATGTATGGCTGTGAGAGTTGGACCATAAGGAAGGCTGAGCACAGAAGAATAGATGCTTTTCAGCTGTGGTGCTGGAGCAGAATCTTGAGAGTCCCTTAGACTGCAAGAAGATCAAATCAGTCAGTCCTAAGGGAAATCAACAGCCCTGTAGCCAGGATCTGAAGAATTGGGGGGCCCTGATTTTTTTCAGGGGGCACATAGTGGCCCCAACCTCCATGGCTTTCTCTCCTACCACCGCTGAGGAGGAAAGCTGCAAGCTCACTGCCATACAGCCTCCCCCCTCCCCACAGCTGCCCCAAGGTGATCCCTTTCCACCCCTCTTCCAGCAGCTCTGGTGGGGAGCCACTCAGAGGTTTAGATACGTGCTGCACTGTCTCCTGCCCTTACCTGTAGCATGATCCAGCTAGGCAAGCCCGGCAAGACAAGGGGGGGGGGGGGTGGAAGCTGCCACCAAGTTGCAACTGACTTCTGGAGCTACAAGACCTCTAATTCAGATTTCTTCCTGTCAGAGGGTGAGCCAAGACTGCCCAAGCGCAGCTCCCACCCTCGCTCGAGTGGCCAGCGAGACCAGGCCAGAAAACCCCTGCAGGCGAACATCACCTCTCCACTGCTCCCCAGCCCAGGACTGCAGCCGGGACCTCCACTTGTGTGTGCCAGCCTACCATACCCTGCCCTGTCTGCAATGGAGCCATCTGCCCCCTACCCCTGCCGCCCCACTTGAGGGCCAGAACGGCCTCTTCTTGCAGGTGCCCTCTAGCCCAACATCAGCCCAACATGGACCTTAACTTTCAGTCCTGGGCGCTGAAAGTGCCCCATTGTTTCTGCTTGCTGGGGTGGGGTGGGGGGTCAGAGATTTCTTCCAGCCCCTAAGCAAGCAGAAGCAACAGGGATCTTAACTTTCAGTCCTGGACACTGAAAGTGCTCCATTATTTCTGCTTGCTGAGGGGTCAGAGAGTTCTTCCAGTCCCTAAGCAATCAGAAGCAAGGTGGAGCTGAACTTTCAGTCCTGGGTGCTGAAAGTGCCCCGTTGTTTCTGCTTGTTGAGGAGTCAGAGATTTCTTCCAGCCCCTAAGCAAGGTGGAGCTTAACTTTCAGTCCTGGGCACTGAAAGTGCCCCCTTGTTTCTGCTTGCTGAGGGGGTCAGAGAATTCTTCCAGCCTCGAAGCAAGCAGAAACAACTGTGTATGATCACATCCCCTAAGCAAGCAGAAGCGACAGTGTATGATGGCAGCAGAATGGAGAAGGATGCAGTTGAGGCACTGGAGGCTGGTTAAGGGCCCCAAGTCAGGGGGCCCTGCCTAGCAGTCAGGGGGCTGTGACCCCACAGGCCCCCTCATAGCTATGGGCCTGGAAATCAACCCTGACTGTTCCTTGGAAGGTCAGATGCTGAAGCTGATATTCAAATACTTTGGCCACCAAATGAAAAGGGAGCACTCACTGGAGAAGACTCTGATGCTGGGAAAGACAGAAGGCAAAAGAAGAAGGGGAAGGCAAAAGATGAGATAGCTGGACAGCGTTACTGATGTAACTAACATGAATTTGAGCAGACTTCGGAGGGTGGTGGAAGACAGGAGGGTCTGGCGTGACTTTGTCCATGGGGTCGTAAAGAGTTGGACTCAACTGTGCGACTGAACAACAACAAATGTTATTCTGGAAACCCTACACTCTGCTAATGTAGATCCTAGGACACCAAGTTAAGGAGTTCTTCCATTTGAGGAAGTGCCACTTTTTGTTCCAAAAGCATTATACCCTCCTAAAACAATTGACTTTAAAGGGTTCAGAAGAGTGTAATTCTATTTAAGACAGTACTGTGAAGTTGGAGGAAGGCTCCTAAACCGGAGGAAGCTGCCAATCTTTGCTGAGAAGAATGATTGGCTCATCTGAGAAAACTCTACTGCCCAAGGATTACTTTAGCCATCCACTCACTGCATTATTTTGACAGAATTGTTATTTGGAAAGAGAAAACCAAAATGAATCTGTGTTTATTGTATCACACCATTTTAGCACCATTAAGTTAGTATTCATGAAAATGACTAACCTCCACATTGCATTTCTGCAGTACACCATAATATCGGGCTGACCTGCAGCATTTCTTATATTTAAATAAGCAACAACGCTTTTCATAGAAAGACTGAACATGATTAAGGCTGCAGTCCTCCGTGTGATATGTGCATCTGAAGATAATGGTTAGGACAGCATAGTTAAAGAATCACAGAGCTAAGAAAAGGGGCTGGATTGACTAGGTTGGAGATGTATCTTCTATCTAAAAGAATGGCTAAAGCTGAATGTGTGCTGATTTCTGATCAGCCCTTCTTCGTTTTCCTGGAAACGCCTTTCACAAGACATGCCCCTAGCTGCTTGCATCACAAAGACCCCAGTGAGCTTCATATTTTCCCATTGTTGCAATACCAGCATAAATCTACCAACTGTCTTATGTTATAACAATCAGTGGAGAACAGACTAATACGTCAAAGCCACTATGGCCAGAAGTTGGCGTAGCAGTGACATGTTGTTGCTTTTTGAAAGATGGATGTTTTGAGGATTTAGAATATGTTATTAATGCGTTGGCAGGGCCTAAGATGTTTTGACAACCCAGAGAGGTGTCAACACTGCCCATCAATATATTTCAAAGAGGAGAGAAAGGAGGTTATGTTGGCATGTTTGTTCACCATCGTCTGCTACAAAAAGAGTACACTGAAACTGCCTTTAAAACACTTGAAACACATTTAGCTGAAATAAGATAACCTTGGGAACAATCTTTGGGATGTTTTCTTGTGCAGACTGCCAATGAAATGAATAGCTATCAAGTTGGGGAGATGCTAGATATCAAATTGGTGAGATCATTTCACTCCTGTAGCACAAGGAAGGTAAACTTTGAATGACATCAACCAAAACTCTGGAAGAAAATTCTCTTGTAATTTGGTTTAGGTGTATGTAAACAGAACAAAATGTCTGGCAGATTTCATCATTCGCTTTCCTTTTTCTATTTTTTTTAAGGCTGTACAGTTAAAAGTCTTTGTGAGTCTATATAGATTGTAGTATCTGGCAATGGACATGCTTAATGCAGCTGCCTATAATAGCAGCCACTGGAGAGCAGGAGGTCTTTAAACTTTGTTTTATAGGGAAGAAACTCTGCTTCATAAGGGCAGGGGTTATTTTGATGGAAATAGAACAGACTTTGTTATATGGGAGAAGGGCAATGGTGCTGGAATTGATTTTCAAACAACAGCACACTATTGAAGGTTTCTTAATAAGGGCTAATGATTTCAGCAGGTCTTCATGGCAGTGGATTATCTAAGGCAAAATCTGAGATGATCCACTGTGATAAGCTGGAAATACAAGAGCAATCAAAATTGTTAGCACACCTAGACAAATAAGCTTTGATGGAAGTGTGGAAGGCACTTCAGGGCTGGCACTTCCATTATCAACCCCACTGGGCTGCAGCAACTGTAGGGACATATGGGCTGGATTCAGATGGCCAATTTGAGCCAACACAGGCACTTCAACCAGGCAGAAGTCAATGTCAGACAGGCACAGCTGCTGCTCATTCCACTCATGCATTCAACCCATCCTCCAACATCTCTGAGATGGATCAAATAGCTACCAGTAGGGATGTGGTAGCAAAATCTTCTGCCGGACCTCTCCCACGTTTCCTGCCTGCAAGAGAATGCAAGCAAGGTGGATTGGCGGTGTGAATTCACCAATCTGCTCTAGACACTCACCAGGGGTGCTGCCAGACATACCATTAGTGGTGACACAGCTCCGTCTCACTGACGGATTAAATGTGTTCGTTCAGACATCTACATCTGGCAATCGAGCGTCATCCAGGGTCATCCCGGCTTGCTACGCCTCAATGGCGCATTAATTTGACAGCACAGAAAGTCCGGTCCTTTTTCAAAAAAGCTGCACAAGATTGGCTTTTTCCTGTTTGGACAGCTCACGCGTGATACTGCCTCTCACCTTTTATTATAAAAAAAGCCCCAGCAGACATGTGCATTGCCAGATCATCCGGGAATCTGAGGTGATGCTTCTGCTTCTCCAATCAACACAGGATCGGGGGGGGGGGGGACGTTATCCCACTATTTAGAACAGGAAAAAAAATCTTTTTTTCAATGTGGAGGATTTCTGGAAACTTCCCCCCCCCCCGAAGTAATGTTTGATTTCCCACCTCCAAACAGTTGGGCGCATGTTCAATGGACCCCCCCCTCCCAGAAATCACCACCTGATCACGCATGCTCCAAGAAAAGAGCGTGATAGTATTGGATGTCTGAACGCTCAACAACAGAATGAGCCGCATTCTTGGATGCTCATCTGAATAGCCCTGCATCGAATCAATATTCAGCTGTTCAAATTTGAGCGCCACACACACACTTTTAATGTGACGTGTGACCGCACCCCAGTATTCTTTTTTTAAAAAAATCACTGCCATGGAGTGCGTGAGCACATGAGCACATAGCCACTAAAAATGTATGGGGAAAAAGAAACCCAAACTGCACTAAGGGGATGGCATGCAACGACTGTGTGAACATGCCAAAGTGCCCCCTGCACGATATACAGGGGCCTCACATGGGAGTGTGCGAATGGGATTTGTCCACTCCATTTTGGGGCAGCATGATTTGAGATGATTGAGATCCCATGATTGAGATCCCATGCGCATAGAGCTGCCCGTCTATACCCAGCCATAGTTAGTAGCAACAAGAACTTTAACAAAGTAAACAAACAGGGAAGCTTCAATTGAGAAGGGGTAGGAAGTATTAACTGGGTTCTAAAGGTAAGTCTTGTGGTAGTGGCAAGTGCCATCAGATCATACCTGATTTATAGCAACCCCATAGGGCCATTCAGATCAGGGCAAGTTAGTCTTTAAGTAGCCCTTTTATATTTGCCAGTTAAACAGCAGAAATGGCAGGTTCCAGGCCCTTCTTCCCAGGGCTTTCCTGGCACAGTCAGTATAACAAGTTTCTACTTTGGAGTTTCAGACTGACAGCAAGAGTTCAGATCCTTTGCTTCAATTTCCCCAAGCTGCTAGTCCTGCAGGCGTCCTCTCCAGTCCCACAGGCCTTTTTCTCCTGCAGTTTCCCACTGAAACTTGTGCTCTCTCCTTTTCAACCCTTTTTCTCTAACCCTCTCTCTCTTTCCCTCAGGAATAAGGCGATGGTTTCTTAGGTCAGAGTCAAGGCTGTTGGGAAATGTAGTCCTTCAGTAATTCCATTACATTAGAAAGCTTCTTAAGCAATGTTTGTGGCTCTCAGTCATGTGAACTTCACCTACCATCTGAAGTGGTACAGTCCAGATGTCAAGTTGCCCTCTTATTAGTTTTCTGTAAGTTGATGTCAGGTCCCAGTCTACGGTGAGTCACACCAGCTCCATCACTACCACCATTTTTTTTCAATTTCAGATTTTTTTTTTGAAGGATAAAGATATCAGGAGGCAGGAGGAAACGAGAAAGTATAGTGCATGTCATGAATGGAAAACCATGCATAGTTTGAGTCAGAATTATCAGCAAACACAAATAGCCAAGTTTGGAAGTATTCCTAGTCTATGTGAATACATCTGAACAGATTTACTTGGGAGTAAGTTGACTGATATTATTTAAAATGTTTATTTCCAGAGAATTGTTCTTAGAATTGCAGTCCAGATCTCTTAGTTATATGGTTCATGATTCAACTCAACTTCTTTTGTGTGGTTGACTGGATTTGAAGAAGGCCCAGGAGGATACTTCTAAAATATCATAAGAATAAATAAGACTGGTGGTGGTGGTGGGAGGGATATAATCAGTTGATATATTTCAAGCTCAGATACATAATTCTTACTATGTGTCAAGCGCCGATATTTCTCAATAAGCAGTCTTTTGTTTTAAATTAAAGCTATTTTATTGTTAGAAACTCAGGAGCTGTACCAAGGATACAAGCCTTGGGGGTGATGACGTACACATGGTTACACAGTTGCTATATAGGATATCATCAAAGATTACCATACAGATGCATGCTTGAGTCATGGGTTCAAAGGTTGCTAAACAACTAGCTATTTTATTACTAAGGAATTTAGGCTATTGGAAACATCAACCATTCTCACAGTATTCTGGGAGAAGATAAGAGTTGTCTGTGTGAACCTGTGGGAGAGGCGACTTGAAAGTAATGCCAGCCAGGCTGTAGCATAAACATCCTTGGGCCAGATGGATTTATTACTTGCCCAATGGTTGTAAATAAGGGGGGAGCAGAAGAGAGCTGGTGACCTGCTCTTTCTCTAGAAGAAGATATGTTATAGAAATAAGCGTGCTTGACACTATGGTAATTAGGAGAGCAATGTCCAAGGCAAAAGTGCCATGGCTTTGTTGATAGCACACAGGATTTTAGTATGGCCATTAGAGATGTTACAGCAGAATTCCAAAGGTGCAATGTTCAACCTAAATTCAATCAGCAAGTCTAGTATTAAAATAGTTAAAATACAAAACTAGAGATTATGGAACAAGTGAGAGGAAATGACCTAAGATAGGAACTGGTTGGGTGTTAACAGGAAAAGGCATAGGCATTTCATGTGAACTGTTTCTACAAGCAGTAAAGATTGAAGCTCTCTGGTCTAGAGCTTAAAAAGCTTCCTCAGAGAAACCAAAACATCTAGAAAGAGGTATGTGTGCCTTTTTCATATTACTATACACTTCCCATTAGAAGCCAAGCAAATTTCTGAAAACATGCAAAATGGATTAGAAGTATTAAATGAAAGTAAAGTGGTCCTCTTTATGACTAACCTCACAGGAAGGTGGTGGCCTCGCAGAAGCAAGGTGTAAAGTAGGTATTTCAGTGACAGGATCCAGGCTTCAAGTGTTTGTGATATAATCCTGATGACTACTTTTAGAACAGTTTTTTTTAACCTCAAGTTGCAACCTGCCTATGGCAACCCTGTGGGGCTTTCAAAGCAAGAGAAGGTGATTTGCATTTGCCTGCCTCCACGTAGCAACCTTACAGTAAAAATGTGTTTGCATTGTCACACGCATACATTTTCCTTAGGATTGAAATCATTGCCTCCCATTCAAATACTTTCCAGAGCCAACCCTGCTTATGTATGCCTTTGTTGAATGTAGGCCTGTGCTGGTAAAGAGGCTCTGGTCCAGTCTTGATTAGCAGACAGCTTTGCTACTAGCTGTCAGTACTTTGCATAGTAAGCAAAGACTTATGAGAAATACATTGAAGGAGCCACCATAACTGCAAGAGGTATTATTATAATGAATGGAGTGAATGAAATGGGGAAGACGAGGAGTGCTGAAGACTGTATTATTGGATTGTAAGACCTTGGCAAACCTTGATGACTATAAGGTAGGAGCTCAGTGATTGCTAGTTATTGAAAAGGCAGATGATACAGAGCTGAAGTGACTGATAACTGGGAAGAGTTAACCAGTGTCTTCCCTGACTGCTGATTGACTTGAAGTGAAAAAGAGCTGAAATTAGGGCTACCAAGCTTCTGCTGGGGGCAGAGTTTCCCCTGGTTTGAGGGCCTCCAACCCACCAGCACGGAGCAGGATCCCTGTCCCCAAAGAGCTCCATCATCACATGATGTGCCTGGCATGATAACATCACCTGGAAGTGACATCATCGCATCAGGCACATCATGCGGGGAATGCTCTAGCATTTGGGTAACCCAGATCCTAGAGTGTCCCTGACGTGATGTGCCCAGTGCAATGGCATCACTTCCAGGTGATGTCATTGTGCCACACATGGGAAAAATCTCCCAACAAAGCCAAGATAGGACTTGGCAACCCTAGCTGAAATCACTGTGAGCTGAACTTAAGCTCCTCATGGGCTGTACAAGGCCCTGCACCCTAGTCAAGAGCTACCTTATTTCTTTGCCTGGCAGGAAAGGAGAATGGTTCCTAGGGCAATAGAGCAATCTTTGTGGGAAGAACTCCTGCTTGTTGAAAAAAAACAATTGTGGCATCTTAGATACCCCTGAGGCCTAGAGCTTGTAAAACTCACTGTGCTGTGACTTGTGCGGGTTAGATTATGAGCAGGACTCTCCCCTTCTATAGGACTCTAACTTGTGCTAGTTGTTAATGAACCATTTCGACATTTTCTTGGATTCTGTAATGTTCTTTGCATTGTTTAATTAAATTGTATTAGAATTTCTGAAACATTGGGTGTGGGACAAAAAGGGGATACATTTAGGTTCTGAAATCTGATGAGATTGGGCTACTCAGATCAGGGTTAGAACAGCACAGATGTTGTCAAAAGAGGCACTCCCCACTCAAAATCACGTTGTTGTGATTGCTCCTGTTTCCCAGCTGAATGAAGACAGAAACACTAATTTTAAATGCTTGACAGAAATTTTGCTGAGAGGAAAAAGGAAGTATTATGAACAGGCAGGGCTGGCGTGTGGGAGTCAGCGACCTAGGTGATTGCCTAGGGCACCATCTTCCAGCAGGGGCAGCAGGCAGGCACCCCCTCCCCACTTGCACCATCCCTGAGCCTCCGACTGGATGCTGAGGGGTTGGAGGAGCTCCCCCAGCCCCTCAGCACCCAGAAAGAATGGCGCTTCCAGTTCTTGGCTCCCTCCAAAGCCCAGAAAGAATGCTTCCAATCCTCAGAGCCCTCCAAACTTGGAGAGCGCCAAGGAGGGGAGGTGCCGTGTATTCTTTCTGGGCGCTGAAGAGTCACTCTCCCCCGCCCCCCAAATATGTGTTTCTGGGCTCCAAACTACCTGTTAGAATGTTGCCTAACTCTAAGATTTGACAAACTTTCTAATCTTTTCCCCCACAAAAAATGGGAAAATAACCAAAACATATAAAGCAGACAGATGGAAATGTTCATCATGCCACTGTGGCCACACAGGATAAAGCAATTTAAAAAAATATCATGTGAGTAAGGTTTCATTATGACAATTATAATTCAAAAGCATTTTAAGGTGGATGCTCAGTTGATATAATTTAGTAGACCTTCCAGTGATGACAGGGGTGTGTGGCATATGCAAATGAGTTTTGCAAATGAGTTTGAGTTTTGGTGTAGTGGTTTAGTAGAGCCAGTTAGGTGTAGTGGTTAAGTGTGCAGACTCTTATCTGGGAGAACTGGGTTTGATTCCCCACTCCTCCACTTGCACATGCTGGCATGGCCTTGGGTCAGCCATAGCTCTGGCAGAGGTTGTCCTTGAAAGGGCAGCTGCTGTGAGAGTCATCTCAGCCCCACCCACCTCACAAGGTGTCTGTTGTGGGGGAGGAGCATAAAGAAGATTGTGAGTCACTCTGAGACTCTGAGATTTGGAGTGGAGGGTGGGATATAAATCCAATATAATCATCATCTTCTTTTTTTTTGCTAATGAGCTCTGGCACCTCTTTTTCTACAAAATGACCCCTGACTATGAACATGCATTTTTTATGCGTGGCTGGGTGTCAACCCATGCTGTTAAGAAGCTTAAGAACAGTGACTGAGCACATACACTGTAGGAGGAAGATATCTGGAACAAGCTTTAAGGATTTCATTAGTAGGAATGAAGATTGGGGTCTAACAGTACCTAGAGTTATAACTCTTCTAAACCCATAGATTCCAATGGACTTAAAAGGTGTAACTTTGCTTAGGATGGCACTGTAAGATCCTGGCATGGCCTTGTTGTTGAGTAGGTAACAATGGGCTCGTTGAACCAATGGTGTGGCTCAGGATGGAGCAGTTATGTGTATCCTAATTTACTTATTCTGTTCCATAGGGTGCTGTAGTAAAAATGTGTCTATAGTAGGGTTGCAGAGGGGGGTGGAGGGAACTGTCTGCTGGGCACTCCATTATTCCCTATAGAGACAATTCCCATGGAGTATAATGGAGAATTGATCTGTGGGTATCTGGGACTCTGGGGGAGGCTGTTTTTTGAGGTAGAGACATCAAATTTGCAGCACAGCATCTGATGCCCCTTCTCAAAAGTCCCTACAAGTTTCAAAAAGATTGGACCAGGGAGTCCAATTCTATGAGCCCCAAAGAAAGGTACCTCTATTCTTCATTATTTCCACTTGAGGGAAGGCATTTAAAAGGTGTATGGTCTCTTTAAATGTAATGGCCAGAACTCCCTTTGGAGTTCAATTATGCTTGTCACAACCTTGCTCCTGGCTCCACCCCCAAAGTTTCCAGATATTTATTGAATTGAACTTGGCAACCCTAGTCTAAAGTGTCACAATCCTAAATTTTCCTTCGGATTGAAATTTCCCCATCAGATTTTGGCTTTAATTTATTTAGTTGCCTCAAAATGAAAGTTCTTTCATGTTCTGCTTGGTGCTACAATATTTGAAGCTATTGCAAACTATTCTAGAATCTTGATCTAAAACAAGCCTGTATAAATCAAGCCATTGCCTAGCTCTTTGTGGAGATCTAGGGCTTGACATGACTTCAGTCTCAGATCTGAAACCTGTTCTCAAAACCAGGATTCAGAATTTGAGCACTTGAAGTAATTCTCAGTATGAGTGTGCAGGAGAACCAGGTTCATTTAGATACCAATCACAGGAGAACATCTACCTTGTGCTCTGGGATCTGCAACCTTTAGAATGTATGCACATGTTCTGTTGCTTTATGTTCCTTTATAGAAAAAGAAGTGTAGATGCTTTTGAACATTTCCATCTGCTTAACACAAGGCTAATACCACTGTCAGAAGAAAGGGTGCTAATATATTTACCAACAGGCCTTAAAAATAATCTAACCAGGCCACCAATGTGAATTTTATGGATTGCCTGCAGCTGGCAGCGATAGCTCCTAGGCTGCTTTGGCAAATTTTGCTCCCCTGGAGAGGGAAGAGAGGATCTCGGCCTGTTTGGGCACGAATTTCAGGGGGCGGGGCTTGACTGTGTTAACGGCCAAGCCTCTGCTTCCCCGTGCAGTCAGTTTTGTTGATCGGGCCTGGCTGGGAGCGTGTTGAGACACTCCGTGGGAGAGACCTGTGAGGCACGTCGGGTCTGTGCTGTTGGGTCCTGGGGTTGCTTTCTGCAGCGCTGGGGGCTGTTCTGGAGGCTTTCGGAGAATGGAGTCTTCACTTGCAGGCTGTGTATGCTGGGGGGGGCTGCCTTTATTGCCTGGTTGGGGGACCATGTCCCTGTGGGAGCCGTTTGAGGCTCCTGCCTTAATTCTTTGGGGGCTGCCTCTATTCCCCGGTGGGAGCTGTGTTAATGTGGAGAGCCCTTTGAAACTCCTGCAGCTTTTCAAGGGGGGTAATTGTGGGAGCTGTTTCCAAATTTTTTCCCCGTGGGGAGCCGTGTTGTGACTTGGGGGCTGTTTTCAATTTTTTCCCCGTGGGTGCTTTGTGACATTTGGGGGCGCTCTCTATTTTTTCCCCTTGGGAGCTGTGTGGTATTTGAGGGCTGTTTCTATTTTTTCCCCTTGGGGAGCTGTGTTGTATTTGGGGGCTCTTTCTATTTTTTCTCCGAGTTGTTTGAGGCTCGTGCACCTCCTTAAGGCGGCGGCCATTTCTTAGAAGGATCTTCTTGTTGTACTGCGGCAGCCATTTTGGGTCACCTTTTTCCTTAGGGGAGGGTGGCCATTTTAAGTAACACCTCTGTGGAGACCATTTTGTGGGTCTGCTTGCTGGGTGTTATTTGCCCTTTAAGTGGTGTAGTTATTCTTCAGAGCAAGGATGTCAGGAAAAAAGGGGGCTGGCAAGTCAAAGGGCAAGCAACCTGCGCCAAAGGCCCCTAAGGCCCCTGCCAAGACGCCTCCACCTCTGTTTTCGTCATCTGACGACGAAGGTGATGAGGAGGTTTATATGAATATTGTGCAGAGGCTTTGAGCGCTGGAGGAGGCGTCTGGTTTGCCTCCTGTTGAAGGGGTCATGGTAGAAGGGGTGACCAAAAGGGCGATCCAAGCAAATGTTTTAACCCGGCTGTCTATGCTTGAGGGCAGGTCTGGTGCGCTCTTCACTGGTATCAGTGGTTCAGATGGTGGAGCGGGCCTGTCGACAGGAGCTGCTGGAACGGGGTCATCGTTGGTTCCTGCTGGATTTGCTGGTAAGGCTGGTGAGTTTTCTCAAGCTTTTGCTGTGTCTGCCTGGTCTTGGGGGCCTTGGGGGCAGGCTTCGCTTGCTGGACAGGCCTTCTCGACTGTGGGAGCAGGGTGCCCTTCTCCCTCTGGTGCCAGCCAGTTGTCCAACTGGGCTTGGCCAGCTGGGCAGTGTGGCCCTTATGGTGCTTGGCCGGGGGTGGGGCAACATGGTTTGGCAGGTTCCTTTATGGGGAGTTGGGGTCCACCATCCCCTTATGGGGCGGTTCCGTTTACCGCCTTACCGTTTGGGGATGTGGCTCTGCCTTTTGGGGACCATTTGTTGCCTGCAACTAGGGAAAAAATTTTAAAGGGAGAGTATGTAGATATCTTCTCTCTCCTTTTTCGGGAGCTGGAGAAAAAGGATAAGGAAGATTTAGATGAGAGAAAAAAAGAAAAACTAAAAAAGCGGAAGGTGAAGCGGACCTGGGCTAATTGGCTTCCGGGGTTTTTTATCTATGCTGGGGTGATTGCACGGGCTCAGCCATGGAGGGCAGCTTCCCTTATACAATACATGGATATAATTTATAAGGGGTACTCGGCCTTTAGTGGGCCCGCCTGGCTGCAGTATGATGAGGAGTTCAGGATGAGGACTGCCTTGTACCCTTCGCTGCAGTGGGACCGCATTCACCAACCGCTGTGGCTGCAGGTTATGTCTCCGGCGTGGCCAAATTTAGGTGACCGCTCTGATAGCAGTCATTTGGTTGCTAAGTCTGGTGCAGGCTTTTCAACTTCGGCAAGTTCTTCCCGCAGTTCTGCGGGGCAGGCGGTTCAACCCCACCTGCTTTGTTGGGAGTTCAGTTCACAGGGAGTGTGTAATTGAAAGGCCTGCCAGTTTAAGCACCAATGCCCCATGTGCGGTGGGCCTCACTCATTTAATAACTGTCCGAAGGTCTGGGGGTCCAAGAGCCATAAGAAGCCAGGAAGTGGGGGAGGAAACAATCATTTGGGAAAAGGGGCCCAGCCCGATAAGGGTGGGTTCTCTTGAGCACTGGCTATCTAGGTACCCAAGAAGGGATGATAGTGGCTATCTGTTAAACGGTTTTAAGTTTGGGTTTAGGATCCCTTTTCAGGGGACCCGGATTCTGTTTATGTCAGGGAATCTTAGTTCAGTTAAGGGGTTAGAGCAGGTCGTTAAAGATAAAATTGCCAAAGAGTTGGCTGAGGGTAGGATTTTGAGCCCTTTTTCACACACCCCTGTGTGTGACCTTAGGGTTTCCCCCTTAGGGGTGGTTCCTAAAAAAGTGCCTGGTGAATTTCGTTTGATTCACCATCTTTCCTTCCCCAAAGGGAAGTCTGTTAATGATGGGATTCCTGAGTACTTATGCTCCATCAGGTATACCAGCTTCCGCCAGGCCGTTGCCGTGGTACGACGCTGTGGGGTGGGTGCAGAGTTGGCAAAATGTGATATTAAATCTGCATTTCGCCTTTTACCAGTTCATCCTGCGGACTTTGAGCTCTCGGGCTTTGCTTTTGAGGGCCAATTTTACATGGACAGAGCATTGGCAATGGGCTGCTCTGTATCGTGTTCAGCTTTTGAGTGTTTCAGCACATTCTTGGAATGGGCTGTGCACAAGAAAGTGGGTTTGCAGGATGTCATTCATTATTTGGACGACTACTGTTTTGTAGGTCCAGTAGGGATGGGGTGTTGTGCTTGGCTGCTGTCTGGCTTTATGGAGCTGGCTGCAGAGCTGGGGGTTCCTCTGGCTAAGGAGAAAACGGAGGGTCTGGCTCAAAAATGGATCTTTTTGGGGATCGAGCTCGACACTCTTGTGCAGCTGTCTAGAATCCCTTTGCAGAAAACATTAGATTTAAGGAACAGGGTTATTCTTTTCTTAGTAAGAGGAAGGCCACCCTGCACGAGTTGCAGCAGCTAGTCGGCCACCTTAACTTTGCTTGCAAAGTGGTTGCTCCAGATTGCTTCCATTGTAGGCTATGTGATGCTATGGCAGGCCTCCACTTGCCGCAGCATAGCACATGAGTTACCAGCAGCATGAGGGATGATTTGCGGGTTTGGTGGGAGTTTTTGGAGTCCTTCAATGGGGTCTCATTTTGGAGAGAAGACATGAGGCTTGAAGCCGAGCTCCAGGTCATGTCTGATGCTGCTGGGTCTTTGGGTTTTGGAGTCTATTTCCACGGACATTGGTGCGTTGATGGTTGGCCAGACTCCTGGATTCAGGTAGGTGTGAACCGAGATCTTACGTTTCTCGAGTTTTTCCCTATTCATGGTTTGACTGTGGGAGAAGGATATGACTAATCGCACAGTTCATTTTTGGTGTGATAACATGGCAGTAGTCCATGTCATTAATTTCCTTTCATCCAAATCACAGCAGGTTATGAGGTTGGTGAGGGCCTTCACTCTGTGTTGTTTAAGGCTTAACATTGTTTTTCGCCAAGCATGTTCCGGGGGTGAATAACGGGATGGCTGACACTCTTTCTCGCAAACAGATGGAGAGATTTCGTCAGTTGGCCCCCGATGCCAATTGAGACCCAGTGCCAATGCACTTGGAGCTATGGCTGATTGGAGAGCCGAAGCCTGCAGAGTGATAGGTCTAGCCATTGCGCCCAGCACCACGAAGTCTTATGAACGTGCTGTGCGGCAGTTTGACGACTTTAGGGCTGAGGTAGGGTATTGCATTGTTTGGCCCCTCCCGGTGGAGCAGCTGCTCCACTACTTTGTTTCCCTGCAAGGTAAGGGATTGGCTGTGTGATCTATTAGGGGGCGCCTGGCTGGGTTGGCATTTGCTAGTAAGGTGCTGGGTTATAGGGAAGAAACAGCTGGTTTTCGTCTTCGAAAGATGCTGGAAGGATGTGCCAGAGAAGTTGGTTCTAGGCCCGATACACGGAAACCTATTTCCCCTCTGATTCTGAGGGGCCTGAAGAGGGTTTGGGGCTCGGTGTCCGCTTCATTTTTTGAGACTGCTTTGTTTCACGCTGCATCCCTAATAGCCTTTTTCAGGGCTCTTAGAGTCAGTGAGCTGGTGGCAGGGTCCAGGAACAATGTTTCTGGCAATGCTTTGATGTTAAGCGACCTGAGGTTAGCTGAGGGTAAGGTGGTTATTACAGCCCATCACTCTAAGACTGACCAGGGTCAAAAAGGAACTGTGTTGGAACTGGGTGTTTGTTCTGAGTTAGAGTTGTGCCCTGTTTCTGCTGTGGCTGCTTATTTGGCAGTTCGGGGGCCTGGGGAAGGGTTCTTGTTTTGTCACAGCAATGGTAGTCTGCTCACAAAGCACCAGTTTTCGACTGTGATGTCTCGGGCTTTAGGTAAGCTGGGGTTGTTGGGGGTGTGGTTTGGTACCCACACTTTTAGGATTGGTGCCGCTTCTACAGCTGCTGCCCTGGGGTATCCTTCATCCTCCATTCAGCGTTTAGGCTGCTGGCGTTCTTCGGCCTACAAATCTTACGTTCGACTTTTGCTCAGTACCTAGGTTGGCTGGTTGGTTGAATTGTTATTGGTTATGTTCTTGTTTGACTGTTTTTTATTTTTAGATGCTGTTGTTCCTGGCCAGAGGAGCCGAGTTCTCGTCTGTGGCCATAGTCATGTGTTTTGGGCTGCACATCAGGCGCGGAGAACTTCGGTCGGCTCTCAGCTGGGGCTCAGCCAACATGTTTGTATCGAGTGGCGGGGGCGCCGGGGCCTTCAGTGGCTGGGCCTGCTGCCTTTGTTATTCCATGGGGGTTTAGGCTTACCTCCTCAGGTTTTAATTATTCACCTGGGAGGCAATGATCTTGGGGTAGTTAAAGGCAAAGCATTAGTCTGGCAGGCCCCTGATGATTTTCGGTATATTAAGGAGCATTGGCCAGAGACCACGATAGTTTGGTCCACCATGATTCCTCTCCTTGTTTGGCGCAGTGCTTGGAACCCTGCTGCCATTGAGAGGGCCCGGTATAAAGCCAACAAGGAAATTAGGAAGGCTCTGGAAGCTGGGTTGGGCCACTTTTTGCCCCATCCAGATATCTCTACTGAGTTTCCCAACCTCTACAGAGGGGATGGGGTACATTTCTCAGAAAAGGGTAATATGCTTTTCTTGAGAGATTTACGGCAGGGGTTGCAAGTGGCTTTGGGCCTCCCAGTGGATGCTAAGCCCTAAGTAGAGACTTGGTCTTAGTAGTGGCAGGTTTTACTGGGTTAGGGTACTTTGCGGCTAGGGGAGGACCATGAAGCAACCCCCCCTTTTGGGGAGTGTTGGGGTCTGTCATAAGCAACCTTGGGGTTTGATGACCCGGCTTGGGGAAAATGCAGACTGTCCTGGAGGCTCAACTAGATGGTGCCTTTCATTGAGACGTGCGTCTGATGGTTGGGCCTTCTAGGGCGGGCCTCCCTGCTGGGCTGGCCTGGCAGGAGCTGTGTCTCACAGCTCCATCTGGGGGCTGGGTCTCTTGCCCGTTAGTGGCAGGGGAGCAGTCTGTTGAGACCCCTAGCCCTGACCAGGCCGCTCTTTTGGGTGCCCTTGCCGTTTTGGTTATTATGATCAATAATGTGGCCCTTAGTTGTACCAAAACCTTGTGTCCGACTCTTCATTCTGATCTTGGGGGGCAATTTCCAGCTGGATTCTGTTAAGGGGGAAAATATCAGATTGGAGGACTATATAGTACACCACGTTAAACTTTACATAGTATATCTTTCATAAAGGTGGACTACATTTCCATGACTTCAGTGTTGGTGGATCAGTGCTATTCTACGGACAATCTCAGTAACCATTTAAGAGGGTCTCAGTCTTGTGCTCCAACTTGCGCTGTCAAAGAGATTGAGAAATTTTTGGAATAGGTTTTGAAGGACTTGTATGAATATGCATGTGACTAAGAATTGGATTTGTTTCTGTGGAATATTATGGATTACTTCTTTATGTTGGAATTGTACAAGTGTGTGGGATTGCATACAAGTGTGTATGTCTTATGGAGCGAAGGGACGATAGGACGTACCTTCCTCCGTCTCCGATCCCGGCGCTTCCCCCGCGCCTGCCTGCTTTGCGAGCTCCGGCTGCGGAGGGGGCGGCGTGCTTCCTCCGTGCCTGTCTGCCTGGCTCCAGCTCTGATGCTTAAAGCAAGTGCCGGGACTGGAGGGTGGAGGGAGCAATCCTGGCACTTGCTGTAAGCATCAGAGCTGGAGCCAGGCAGACAGGCACGGAGGAAGCACGCTGCCCCCTCTGTAGCTGGCGCTCGCGAAGCACTGGGTTTGCGGTGGGGGCAGCGTGGAGTGATCCCAGCACTTGCTGGAAGCAGAGCTGCAGCCAGGCAGGCAGGCGTGGGGGAAGCACCGGGATCGGAGGCGGAGGCAGCGGATCGCCCCCCAGGAGGAAGGTGCGTCCTATGGTCCGGAGCGCCTTATGGACCGAAAAATACAGTATATCACAAGAAAAAAAAATTATGTAATTGCACAAGAAGAAACCTGTGAGGAATAACCTACTCATTTTAATAGATCCAGGTGGGCAGCTGTGTTGGTCTGAAGCAGTAGAATGAATTTTGAGTCCCGTGGCACCTTTTAAGACCAACCAAGTTGTATTCAAGATATGAGCTTTCGTGTCTGAGGAAGGGTGTAAGCTTTCATGTCTGAGGAAGTGTGTGTGCACACGAAAGCTCACACCTTGAATAAAATGTATTGGTCTTAAAGGTGCCACTGGACTCAAAATTTGTTCTGCTACTCATTTTAATGCACTGAAGTGAGAGTTGGGTCCATTCTTTGGGCCACTTGTGGACATTTTTAACAAGTATTGAGGTAAAACATATGGCTACAAATTTGTTTGAACCCTGAATGCAGTCTGTGAAACCCTAGTAAGTATCTCAACATTATGTCCACATGCAACCTAGCAAGTTCAGAAGTAGGATATAGACAACTGGACACACAGAAAGTGCTTGTGTTTTTCTCTAGAAATACTTTGTACCATGATCTGATAAAATGAGTTTGACTTACAAAAACTTATATTTGGAATTTCTTTAACTGGACTTGAATTTTATTCTACTAATACCCATCTGGAAGCATATTTGTACCATTATACATTCGATATCTATCTATCTATCTATCTATCTATCTATCTATCTATCTATCTATCTATCTATCTATCTATCTATCTATCTATCTATCTGTCTGTCTGTCTGTCTGTCTGTCTGTCTGTCTGTCTGTCTGTCTGTCTGTCTGTCTGTCTGTCTGTCTGTCTGTCTGTCTGTCTAATACATATATGTGCACAGTTATTAGGGTTGCCAACCTTCAAGTAGGACCTGGAGATTGGAATTTACAACTGATTTTCAGACTACAGAGATTAGTTCTGCTGGAGAAAATGGAGTCTTGGTCATTAGACCCTACAGCATTATACTCCACTGAGGTACTACCCCTTCCCAAACCCTGCCCTCTCAAGAGTCCATCACTTAATCTCCAGGAATTTCCCAACCCTCATACAAATGACTTCTCTGACACACATATACACATACCTGTTCACCCACATACCACACACACATCACTCATACATGCAGGGCCAGCCCAAGGGCAGATGGCGCCCTAGGCAGCCTTGCTGCCTGCCATCCCCCCGCACCCTGCCACTCCCAAGGTGCCTCCCCTCCCTCCCAATTTTAATGCCCGGGGAAATGGAAGTGAAGCGCTGGCACCCATGGCTCTTTCAAGACCACCCCCAGCTGATTGGCAGGAAAAGCCACCGCCAGCTCCTATGCTGGCCTTCCAGCACTCTCAGCACTTTCAGTTCTGGGGCAGTGGGGGGGGGGGGGAAGGACAGCAAACCGCTTAAAAAAGCAGAGGCCGCTGCCACTGCCTCCTCCCCACTTCGCTCCAACATGATCCAGGGAGGAAGTGGCGGCTGCCACTTTTTCAGCGGTTCACTGTCCTTCCCACCACCGCCCCAGTGCTGAAAGTGCTGAGAATGCCAGAAGGCTGGCATAGGAGCCGCCAATCAGTGCTTCACTGCCAGTTCCCTGGGCAGTAAAAATTGGGTGGATGGGAGGGGAGGGAACTAGAGATTTGCCAAGGGGGTGGGGACGAGGGCCAATTTTGGCACCCCTGTCTTGCCGACGCCCTAAGAAAATGCCTAGTTTGCCTAGTGGGTGGGCTGGCCATGCATACATGCTATGTTCTCACACTACTTGTGATTGTGCTCTTTCCTTCCAAACTGAGAGCCAGTTTGGTGTAGTGGCTAATTAGTGCCATTGACAGAGCTGAAGAGCTTGGGGGTATTCCTGGATACCTCTTTATCTATGGAGGCCCAAGTTGCCATCACTGCAAAGGCTGCCTTTTCCCATCTATGATGGGCCTGACAGTTGGCCCCCTACCTTACTCATGATCTAGCCACAGTGATTCATGCAATGGTCACCTCCAGATTAGACTATTGTAACTCTCTCTATGTGGGGCATGACCCTGCTCTGGAAACTCCAGCAGGTGCAGAACGCTTCAGCCCGGTTATTAGCATCAAGGCCTATACATGCGCGGATTCACCCGGTGCTGCGCAAACTGCACTGCAAGTACCAGATAAATTTCAGGGTGCTGGTCCTTACCTTTAAGGCGCTTCATGGTCTGTGGCCTTCATATCTCTGAGACCACCTCTCCCCATACAAGCCCTTCTGGGCTCTGAGGTCAGCTGCACAACATCTTCTTGTGATCCCTGGTCCTAAGGATGCCCTACTAGTTTCAACGAGGACCAGGGCCTTTTTGGTCTGGGCCTCTACCTGGTGGAATGAGCTCCTGCTGGAGATCTGGGCCCTGCGGGACTTATCCAAGTTTCACAGGCAGGGCCAGCCCAATGCCCTGAGGCGCACTAGGTAGACTTGCTGCCTGGCACCCCTCCAAAGTGCCCCCCATGGCTCCCCCCCCCCGCGGCTCCGCGCAGAGACAAAAGAGACATAAAAGGCAAAACACGTAGGCGTGAGCTGCAAAGCCGGCAAAGCTTACTTTTAGCCGGTGAGCAGGGGGAAGGGAGTGAGCGGAGTGCTGCCACTTTTAGCAGCAGCGGGCAAGCGGGCAGAGCACCGGGGGTGGGTGGGTTGGATGCCGCACTGGGGGGGCGGCCGCGGCCCGGAGGGGGCTAGTGGCGGCAGTGGTGGGGGGAGGAAGGCAAGCTAAGCGCTTGACTGTGGCACCGGAGGGGGGGCGAGAGCCCAATTTGCTGCCCCCGCCTCTTGGCACCCTAGGCAACTGCCTCATTTGCCTACTGGGCGAGCCAGCCCTGTTCACAGGGCCTGTATGATGGAGCTCTTCTGTCAGGCTTTTAATTGATCCAGCAGGTGTCCCCTGAAGTCATCACTTTCCCCAGTACCTTACTACCTAGGTGCTCAAGTTATTCTGAATACTACCAGCCTATATGTGGCTTTATGACTTGCTGCCAATGACATGGATCATGGTTTTGATCTAATTTGATAATTTTGTAATTATGATATTGTTCAGCTTGGATGTGGTTTATTTAATCTTGCTGTAAAGTTTTTAATATTGTAAACCGCCCTGAGCCCACTTGCAGGATAGGGCGGGGTATACATGAAAAATTAAATTAAATTAAGTGCACGGACTCTTATCTGGGAGAACTTGGTTTGATTCTCCACTCCTCCACTTGCAGCTGCCGGAATGGTTTTGGGTCAGCTATAGCTCTCATAGGAATTGTCTTTGAAAGAGCAGCTGCTGTAAGAGCTCTCTCGGCCCCACCTACCTCACAGGGTGTCTGCTGTGTATGTGGGGGGGGGGAAGGTAAAGGAGATTGTGACTGCTCTGAGACTCTGAGATTCAGAGTATAGGGCAGGATATAATTCCAATATCATCTTCTTCTTCCTTCTATGAACTTCTTTTCAGTAACACCTCAAAGCCTCTCCTCCTCCTAGCGCCTCCTTGTTTGTAGCTGCATGCTTTAGATATCAAATGTCAAGAACCTCCTATGATACCAGAGCTGGAGGAAGAACCAGTTTCTCTGATATCCAGGCTTCTGCGGCATGAGAAAAGCTCAGCCAAGGGCTAGAAGGTATCGAAGGCTGGATAATGTATATAGCTCAGTTTTCCTCCTGTTTCATTGTTTTAAAATTCCGGCGTCTTTCTTGGTGAATTATAATTTTTTGGAGGGTTTTTTAAAAAAATTGCTTAAAGGTATAGCATTGTAAGTGCCATAAAGCAGCCATTACATTGTGTGTTTTGGGGGCGGGGCAATGAAGTTGGGAGACTGATCTGGAGAAGTATAATAGTTCTCTACATACTTCTTTAAACTAAGCAATGTTGTATAATACTGAGTATTTCCTTAATAAATTAATATTCACTCAGTTGTAATATAAAATCTGGGAGCTGGACTAGGATTTAGGATGATAGAAGCTGGACTAGGATATGGGAGACCCACGTTCAAATTCCTACTCTGTCATGGAAGCTGATTGGCTGATCTTAGGTTAGTCAGCCACACAAAATCAGCCTAACCTACCTCACAAGATTGTTGTGAGAATAAAATGGAGGAGACAAGAATGATGTAAGTCGCTTTGGGTCCCCACTGGAAAGAAAAGTGGGGGTATAAATGAAGTAAATTTAATAAATTAACAGATTTACTGTGAATTGAAATCCAGTACTCTTGTTAAGAATATACATAGCAGTACAGGTATATAATGTGTCTATACCAATTCATATGCCCCAGAGATAGATGGTGATAATTGACTGAAATAGAGATGAACAAGGAAGTTTACTGTAAGAAGAACAAATGTTTACTTACACTAAATAGAAATGCATTCAGCCACAACAGTATAAATTCTGCACATGACAAAGCATGTGTTTTTAAAGTATAAAACAAAAATTACAGCTGTCTTCCTCCACCTTTGTTAACAATACTGTGCTTCCTCTAAAGTGGATATGTTACTTTAACTGCACAGTTTTATCATATTTATATTGGACGTAAATCCTTTCATTTCTCATCTGTGATGTGCTAATGGAATCCTTTTTATACAGTTGATCTAATAATATCTACTGCTCTCTCTCTCTCCTTCCATTATTTCTGTTTCTAAGTGGAAAAGTGCACAGCAAAGAAGAGGGAAAATTCATTGTGAATATCTCTCTATTGATGCTGATGGAAATTTTTCTTGTTTGCTTATACAATTCCATCGCTTTGAGTACTGTGATCACTTTAAATGATTCAGTGTTTGAAGATGAGGAAATGTTGTCTTGCCAAAGCATCTATTAACCCTCTCCCCAACTTCTCCTTATATAGCTTTTGTAGTATCCCTTTTTCAAATGTGGGCATTTCTGGTGCTTCAGAGAGATTATTGAGGAGGGGAACAGCAAAATTTTAGGATAAAAGATTTTCTTTGGAGATTCAAAAGTAAATAGCAGAGGTACAAGGACAAGAAGGTCACTGTCATTTTCAAAAACGAGTAATCTTCCAAATTCCAGTGCCCAAAGCACCAAGTTCTGTGCGAAAGCAGTTGGATGGAAATCACAGATTTTCCTGGAATTTGTTAAGTAGTATTCAGAATTTCAATTTATTTTGCTGAAGCAGGACCCTCCAATTCACCTTGAGTTTCATTTGATCAATTTTTTGCTAGCCAAAATGAAATTCATGCAGGGCTTTTTTTGAGCAGGAACGCACAGGAATGCAGTTCCGGCTGGCTTGGTGTAAGGGGAGGTATGGATATATGCAAATTAGTCCCTTCTGATATGTAAATTAGTCCCTATGTAAACAAACAAAGCCCTGAATTCATGTATATTTCTACAGCAACTTCTACAGAGCAACACTTCCTTCAATTCCTCCTGAACAACCTCCTCCATCTTGCCTTGAATATTTCTCCAGGTGAAATCAAGAAAGAGGTTCTGGCCATTAAATGGATGTGAACTTTCTAAAGCACCAGCAGGCATTCATCACATGATGATTACTTTCCACAGTTACTTTCCTTATGAAGAAAGACTGATGAATTGGAGGGGGGGCATGGTAGAGGTTTTTAAAGCAATGTAAGGTAAGGAGAATATAAAATTTTTCCGCCATAGTAGTAGGACTCAGGACCAACTAGACATGATGGCATTCGTGATTAGACTCATAGACACCACCATCATTTTAAAGTGATTTTAAAATGTTATGAGGGCCTGGCCTGACTAGGTCTGCTGTGTGGCAGTCTGAGGCATGCTTGTTCCTCCTTGCACGTTTTCAAGTACTAAAACAGCTGCATTCCCATGGTCCTTTCGGCACTTGAAAAGGCTTGGAGGGCGACCAGAATGCCTCAGCCCACTACTTCAGGCCTTCACACTATTTGAAATTGCTTTAATTAAAGGACAAGCAAAAATAAATAGTTTATCATGCTATGCATGTTAACTTATGGAATTCACTGCCACAAGGTGCTTATTTTGATGTTTATTTTAAATTCATATCCCACATCTCCCTAATAGGGTTGCCAATCCCCAGGTGGGGGCAGGGGATCCCCCAGTTTAGAGGCCCCTCCCCCACTTCAGGGTCATCAGAAAGCGGGGGGAGGGGAGGGAAATGTCTGCTGGGAACTCTTATTCCCTATTATTATTCCCTATTAAGATTTATTCCCATAGAAAATAATGGAGAATTGATCCGCAGGTATCTGGGGCTCTGGGGGAGCTGTTTTTTGAGGTAGAGGCACCAAATTTTCAGTACAGCATCTAGTGCCTCTCCCCAAAATATCCCCCAAGTTTCAAAACGATTGGACCAGGGGGTCTAATTCTATGAGCCCCAAAAGAAGGTGCCCCTATCTTTCATTATTTCCTGTGGAAGGAAGATGTGTGGTCCCTTTCAATGTGATGGCCAGAACTCCCTTTGGAGTTCAATTATGCTTGTCACAGCCTTGATCTTGGCTCCACCCCTAATGTCTCCTGGCTCCACCCCCAAAGTCCCCAGATATTTCTTAAATTGGACTTGGCAACCCTACTCCCTAATCAGGATGCAGAACAGTTTACCACTGCATTCTTTCCACCACTGAAAACTGTAGAGACTGACACAAACACTGAATGAAACACACTTTCCAAAGCCAAACACACTTCCCAAAAATCCCAAATAGCAAATTGAACCCAAGGACAACAATTTAAAAACACAATTTATTATTTTTTTCTTTAAAGAAGAGAGAATAGGAACTGTTTCATCTAGCAAATAAATACAGTTAATTTCACCACCACCCTGCCCCAACTAAATTAGCAAAGACGTATGGGGGGAAGCTGTATGGGACATCTTTCATGCATTTATTTAAATCCCAGCTGGAATGCTTAGGCTTTTTAGTGCATAGATCTTTAAAGTGTATGAAAAGGAAGAATAGTAGTCTGCCAAAATATTTCACAATCAGCATCATTTACTTTTTAAAATTTTTACAATGCAATCCTCAGCAATGTTACACCTTTCTAAGTCCACTGAAGTTATTGGGACATAGGAAATACACTATAAAATATATCTGGCATACTAGTGTGTACATCTGGAATCATTTTTTGTGTCTGGAGATAAAACTTGCCCATGGGTTTCTTACCCAGAGGTTTCAAACCAATGCTGCTCCATTAATCCTCCCTTTCTGCTCGTCTAAGTGCAGCAGCTTCCACTTCCAAAAGAAGGCTATTCCATTCTGCACCAAGTTTCTGTACTTAGCTGAGCGAATGGGTGGATCCAGTCCCCTGCTCAGAGAAGTTTAGTCCTGTGTAATATTCTTTTTCCTGAAGGAGAGCTTGAAGACAGGAGTGTCTTAGCTGAGAACTGGCTTTGTCTGAAGGCAGATTTGCACCGGAAGTGGAAGGCGTGGGACGAAACAGCAGGCAAGTCCCATGTCCATCTGATCTCAGGACTCAAACATGATAACATATGACAGGAGTTGTGTTGGGGGAGTTGGTCTCAAGAGGGCTAAACGGGGAGAAAAGGGATTTCAGCCTTCCTTCCTATGCCATTGTTCTGAGTGGAAACAGCCACTCAGTTTGCCCTGTTGTGGGGCTTCATATGTACTGGGGTCATATGACTGAGAACATGTGAAGGGGCTCAAGCAACTCTCCTGAGAGCAACAGAGCTTTTGAAGGTGAATTCTCTGATCATGCGTATTTCAAGTCGGATTGGGGGACCCTTGGCTGGACTTGCATCACACAAATAGTGTAGTTTGACCCCACTGTGGGCTGCTAACTCCAACCTTGATTTGACCCAGGTTTTGCCATTTGTTGAAATCTTGTGAAACTTACATAGCAATTGAGAGATTTGGAGATTCTGTTTTAAGAAAGCCAGATACATAAATTCTAAACAACTGTATCTGTATTTCTCTTTTGCCTAGCATGCGTTATTGCACACTATTTTAGCATCTGAATGTATCTGTCTTTGTTGTGAATAAAATGTTCACTTAAAAAATAATAATTTTTCCAGACTGAATACTGTCATTTTTAACAATAAAAAGGAATTATTCATGCATTTCTGCAAATTTATGTTGTTTCCCGAGAGTATAACAGCTTGTATCCTCCTGTTTTTATGTGATCAAACAAATGAGTTGATTCTCTCCTTTTCAAATTGTGCTTTCGTTTTCTGTTAAAGTCAGTTCTCACAAAGAAGCAAAAATCATGCCTAACTGGTTATTGCATAAGGAAAGGATCAGATGGAAAAGTGCTGTTGACTTCCAGGGCCTTGCAAAAGCAGCACATGCTCTTTAAATTCACTTGAGGGTTTTTTTTAATGACCAATTTGCTGTACATATGACTACAATGGTTTTTAATTCATTTAATTTTCTTTTTGACCTGAACCAAGCATATGTGTGTGTTTTAAGAGACTATATAAATAAATGTTTAATTATAAAAGTATATATCTTCATCCATTATTAATAACCAACTGTGTGTATCCATTAGGAAGATAAACTGACTATGGTCCTAAAAGCAACAACAGAATTTCATCTGTACATATGGATTTAGGGGGGAAAAACTTGCTGAGTAAGATTTTCAAAGGTACAGGAAATAAATTGAATTCCATTGCATATGAACAGAAGAACTGCTGTCTTGGGCTGAAGTCCCATAACACAACAGCTAGAGAGAAAGTCTGTAGAAACTCACAAAGAGGACATGATGCCAACTGCCTTACCTTGTAACAGATTTCCAGAGGGAATTGTCTCTGAATATGAAGCTTCACTAGCTATTATGACTCAGTAACTTAAAAAAACCCCTCTATGTATGGTCTTTTATCATATTTTGTGCATTTTACAGCCACTCTAGAATTCTATACACAGAATTCTCTCATGTTTGTATATCCTCCCTCAGCAGGGATAGCAACTATGAAATTCTACAAACCCCCCCCCCCCCCCCAGAATTTTCTTTGTGATGCTATACAGAAAGTTCAAGATTTATAATCTAAGGCTGTTACACAGCTCTGGCTGGCAAATATGATCTCTTTAGGAATTGTATTGTATTGTATTTGTTTCTTGTTTCAATGGATATATTCATCGGGGAGTTATGCCAGTTTCAGCAAAGAAGGTTCATGGGAATTCCGTTAGTTGTTTCAACATTAGTGATAGCAGACTTGAGAGATCTCCAGAGCTAGTTCCAGACACTCACTGGTTTCATGACAAGATTCCAGGATGCTGCAATCTATGTCACAGTCACAGCTGCAGTCACCGTTGCTGTGGTCATCACTTGAGGTTTGGTGATATCTATGGGAAGGGCAGCATACTTGCATCAACCAGTTTTCACAGACATCAGGCAACATGAACAGAAAGTCCCAAAACTGGCAGAACAAACAAGCCAGGATGAGTGTGGCACATTCATCTATTTTCAAAAAGAGAAAAGAAAGGAGTGAGTTTCCCAGAATATATTTAAGAACAGTGCTATTTATCCAATTAGTAAACATATAGCATTACACACATCATGTGTGGAATGGGATACCTTATATTGAATCAGAACATGGGTCCATCAAGGGCAATATTGTAAGAACATAAGAGATCATATCAATATTCCATCTAGTCCAGCATCTCACACAGTGGCCAACCAGTTCCTCTGGATTGCCAACTGCAGAGCATAGAGGCTGAGACCTTCCCTTGATATTGCCTCCTGGCTCTGGGATTCAGAGGCTTTGTTGTTGTTCAGTCGTGCAGTCGAGTCCAACTCTTTGCGACCCCATGGACCAAGTCATGCCAGGCCCTCCTGTCTTCCACCATCCTCCAAAGACAGGCAGGCTTAGTGCCTCTGAATATGAAGGTTCCCCTCAGTCACCATGTCTAGTAGCCATTGATAGACATATCCTGGCTGTTTTATTCACAAAACCTTTCCTAATAATCCCTAATCGAGTTTGTCTTCTTCACCGCTGCAGCACACTGGGCTGACACTTTCTTTGAGATATCTACCACAATCTGAAGATCTCTTTATCTCTCAGGAAGTTCAGATCCCATTAGCCTATACTTGATTTGGGATTTTTTTTCTCCCAATGTGAATCACCTTACACTTGCCAACAGTTGCACTGCAGATCTGGACTGTGCTTCTATTTTCCTTCAAGCTTGCAGGTAGTTTGCCAGAATGTAGCCAAAGGCAAACCCTTTGAGATGAGCCAAAGGTGTCTTGGCTCTTGGCTATTAGCCCTGGCTCAAAACTTGTGGTCTTGAGTGACTAGCTCAGAAGTAGGAGTTCCAACTGCACATTTTTTGTTGTTGTTTGTCTAAATTATATATGTGTTTCCTTGGCTCCTCAGCTGGAAGAAAAGAAGGATGGAAATATTTAAATAAATACATGAAGTGAAGAGATTTGATCTGATTCTGAAGTGAGCTAATGCAAATTAGCAAAGAGAATTGTGCTTATTTCTGAAAATGCAATACAAGGGAGGAAGAATTAGGCTTTAATCTCCTGGAAGGTTTTTGTGGACAAAAGTTTTCTTGCAAAGAGCACCTTTATCACCTCCCCTCTCCTTCAGTGGTCTGAAATCCCCCCAAGCCTGTTCCTGGGGGTTCCCTGTTCCCCAGGAAGATTTTGTATGGGGGTATTTCAAGGTGCTGCAGGACAAGAAAAGTGAGAAAATTGTACTCTGAAAGTGCAAATCCCTCTGCCCCGAGAAAACCTCCTGGGGATCTAAGCTGTCGTTTCTTCTGAGGACCCTGAAGAACAGAAACTTAAAAAAAAATGAATTGTAGACTTTTGAGGAATGAAAAACTGGTTCACAACTTGCTCTGGTAGGTTTACAAATATGAATAAAAACTGGCCAGGCAGGTTTTCTATTCTAGCTCAGCTTCTACCATTCATAGCTGTGTAAGCCACAGAAATTCAGGAGAAACTCTTCATGCATATGCAGCAATGAAAAACAATGTTTTATTTGCTGAATAACTGCCTGTTACACTGCTGTTATTGGTATAAGACCCTTTGTGGGAAGGGGGAACCCCTGTTGGCATCAATAACAAGAAGCTCTTCTTAAGCTCAGCATTGTAGTTTTTAGGTGTTATATGCCAGTGCTCAAACAAAATTTTCCTGGAAGCTCTGTTTAGATCCCAACTTGTGATTCTTTTAATCTGCTAAAAAACATTTCCATGATTTTGCATACTAATTCACTGCCCACTCTCTCTATGACTGCTTTCCATTTCATCCTATTGTCTGATGAAGTGTGCTTCTAGCACATGAAAGCTTACATTCTGAATAAAGGTCTTAAAGGTACTACTTGACTCCTGCTTTGTTCCAGATCACTGAGTATTATCGACTCTCACTCAGAGGAGAGAATCCACACAGTGTGGCTAGCCTGTCAAGGCTGCTGTTAAGCTTTCTCCTCTCCACCCCCAAAAGTGCTTAACCATACAATCTCTCTTCAGACTTGGCACTTCACTCACATGCTTGTAAATTTTAAATTATGAGAAAAAATATGAGAGAAAAAAAGGGGAACTAAATAATCCATACTGGGAAGAACCAGCCATGCCAAGAAGTAATGAGTAGTGCATAATTGCCTTACAATATTCCAGGTGCCTTGGCAGTCACTCATTAGATGAAGTATTTATAACTTGTCCCATGCGTCTTTATTAATATGCTGTTGTACTCACGGAAGATGAAGTTTTGAGGCATACTGCTCCTCTCGTTGCTGCAGATTTTCAAAAAAAATATATCTTTCTCATACAGGAACTCATCCTGGAACCTCAAATGGCCACTTTCTACAAAATGTCTGGCACACATCGGCCCATTTTGCTTCTGCATTCTCTTGAGTTCCTTTGGTAGCAGCAGCTCTACAACACTGACCAGCTTTGACCATTGAACTGTTCAGAAAACTTGGTTCCTCGCATTTGAAATTTTCGTTCATCTCCCTTTCCTTATTCTTACTTATTTTAGGCTTATAAACTAATGCTGCAAGTTTTTTTTTTTTTTTAAAGTCCACATTCCAGAAGAAAACTCCATTTTCAAATGTATATAATTCTGAAATGAAGAACCAACCAATCTGTTCCTGTTTTATAGTCAAGACCAAGAGTGCTCTGGATCACAGTAAAATCTCTGACTGGTTTGCCTACTCGGGGCAAGGTTTGACTCAAAACAACATACATGGGTTAACTTGAATGAGCTATACAGAGACCAAATCTAATGGATTTCCATCGCTATAACTAATTATGCTGTCCTGACTCTTTCCCCCATTGCAAAATCTGCATAATAGGACCAAACACAAAGGGGAGAGAATCTTCTGCATATCTGGAAGAATTCAGGTATGGCTTTTGAAATTAACCTTCCCAAGGGAAAAAGCCCCAACTAAACTACTTTGGCACTTTGACCCCACAGTAGAGCAAAAAGCAAACCTGATAGCTTTCTCAGTTATGGCATTAGCTACTAAGAAAAAAAATCAGGCCTCAAGAATAACTCCCTTCAGAAATGCAAAGGAGAGTCAAATTTGGAAATGGGCTCGAAAATAACCCTCACTGAAAACATCTAAAACCCGCAAAAATGTAAATGCTGTCAAATTGACCCCACCATTTAAAAAGCAGATAATACAGTTGGGAATCTATAGAACTGTTTATTTTAAAGAAAGCAATCATTGTAACCTTCAATACATACACCCCAAATATGTAAAGCTGAAAAGGTGACTCAGAGGTTTGGAAAATTTGAAGGTGAATAGTTCAGTGCATGGGTGGCTATGGATCACCTAAAGTAACTTCCCCCTGTAAAAATTCAGATGGACACATCAGAGGTTTGATGGACAAAGGGAACCAATCAGCTCAGTGGACTGGTGGCTGGGGTCATCTAGAGCAGTGGCTCCCAACTTTTTTGGCACCAAGGACCGGTTTTGTGGAAGACAAATTTTCCATTGACCGGTGGGGGAGTGGCACTGCGATTTTTGCCACCCTAGACTGCCCCCCTGCTTGTGCCAAACCCCTGCGCCTCATGGGGGTCTTTAATGGGATAGGGAGACTGGGGCTGTTTCTTCTGTCTCCCCACTAGGGGGCCAGGCAGCAGAAGACCAACCTGCCTCCACCTCTCATTTAAACATCTACAAATGAAGGATAGGCTAAGGTCACCAACCTGGGAGGACGAAAGAGGTGGTGTGGCTTTGCTCCAATGCTGCCTCCCTAAGGGGAGCAGCTTCAGAGTGAGACTGCGCTGCCTCTTTCCTCCGCCTGAATCCCAGATGGGCAGGGGTGATGTGGCACCTCTGCCCCTCCATGGCCCGGTTGCTAGCAGGCCGTGGACCAGTACCGGGCCACGGACCAGTGGTTGGGGGCCCCTGATCAAGAGTGCTCCCCCCCATATGTAAAGTTGAGAAGATCACTTCAAGGTTTTCAAAATTTGAAGGACAAAGGGAATAAAACAGAAAACAGACAAAGGGAATAGCTCAGAAAACAGGAGGCCAGGGGTCATCTAGAGTTCCAGGCTTCATGGCTCCTTCAAGTCTGGAAAATGTGAGGTTCAGAGGATGCCTTCAAACATGTCCAGGCTTAGCCTACTATGGGATAGAATGACTCCATTTCCAAAAGTGCAGCACAGTTCAATTTGAGCTTTTCCATGAAGCTGTGGGCATGAGGCAAGCTTTGACAGAACACAAACATAGGGCTTTTATCTGCTCCTACTATATACTCAACAATTCTTGCTGCAGAATGCTTTCCATTGGGGTCATTGCACCCCCAATTCCAAAAGTGGTGTAAAACCACAAAGCCAAAAAAAAGTATCTAGATATAAAATATGAGATTTTTTGTTTTGTTTTCACTGCTTGCTCCACCTTTCAAAAAATGGAGATAATAGGTGCTGGTCCATCTATAACAGAGGTGTCAAACTCATTCGACACCCCTAATCTATATAAACATGGGAACAGTGCTAAAATCATCCCCCCCCCAGTGCTAAAATCATTCCCCCCCCTCCCAGTATTTGTTGGCATAAATGAAACCCCCAGTGACTATTATGCATAGTGCTTTCATTTTCAAGCCAAGTCTATTGGGGGCCAGATTGACCCCATTTCCCTTTTCATGAAACTCAAAATTAAAAAAAGAAAGGCAGTGGGGAGGGGAGAGAGGGACTTCAGGGCACTACAGTTCACCAAGGAGAAGGCTTAACAGGAGGTTGGTGCCTGTAGAAAGCTTTAAATGGGTAAACCATTTTTTCCCATGACTCCAGGGTGACCCCCTCCTCGATTGCTTGAGAGGGTTAACCAAAGGGGGCAAACTCTAAAAATGGCTTTATGAGCATGTCATTTTTACCACATCCCTTCCCATTTTGATTAATCGGCACAATCATATTTTCCTGCATTCCTGGAGAGTCCTTCAAGTAGAAAGAGATTTCTGCTTTGCATGTTCATGGCCCACTTTTTCTGCTCCCCCCCCTTTACTGTTTAGTACTGATATAGTTGCAATTTTACCCAATGTTCCCTTCCCCCACTACCAACTTAAAAAATGGGATCTATACCTGATCACCTATCACCTGATGCACCAGGTTTCTGGTAAAGATACTGATGCTGGCTTAAAACTTGGTATCCCAGGTCTAAATATACAGTATTAAATGTTCTCTTTCTTTCTAATTTACAAATGCTTTTAATAAGCAAATAGAAAGGAAGCAGGTTATCCACATGTTTAGGTTGCTGTAGAGCTTTGACTGAAGAAAAAAAGTCAGTGTGAACTGATTGTACCAATAGAGTGATATTGGAAGTGCAACGACACTGACAAAAACACAAAAGGTGGCTGCAGTCTAGAAAATGCTTGAGCAACAGAAGTTTTTCTTGATCTGGCTTGAAAGGAAAATCCCTGGGATCCCCACGGGGTAAGAAACAGCCCAGATGACCATACATTTTATATAAGCAAATGCAGCGCACATCAGATGGTTTTTAATTACTTAACACACTGAGTCAATGTTAGCTTGCATCATTCATTTTACTGTTGGCTGAATTAGTGGAGCCTTTTCCAGATATCATGTTTGGAGATATCCAAATCATGCATACTGGGAGAATATGCTACCCACAATCCTCTCTGTATGCATGGCCACCATTTTATCTGAATAAGATTTCATGCATGTTTTCAGCTTCATTGCATGCTACCTGCATGATGTCAGATGAAAAAGTGACCATGCATATTGGGAGAATTGCAGGTAGCATGCACTCTCATCTTGCACAGTTATAACATCTGAGAGCAATGCTGATTCTGTGAATTAGACAGATCATGAGAAGGAGGGCAGGAAGGGTTGCATCAGTGCTTAGTTCTTGTGGCCCTTTCTTACACACTCAGGGAAATGCTGATTGCCACGTTGGGGTCAGTCAGCAGTTTTTCTCCAGGCCAGATTAGCAAGGGATCCTGGAGGTCTTTGCTGACTTCTGAACATGGAGCAGGGCTCATTGGGGATGTATGTGTGGGGGGGGAGGTATTTGTGAATTTCCTACAGTGTGCAGGGGGTTGGACTAGATGAACCTGGAGATCCCTTCCAACTCTGTTGTATGAATCTACCTGGAAAAGGCTATGGAGCTAATATGCCACAGTGTTCAACCAGTTGATAAATTGGTTAACTGTGTTATCCTCACAAGGAAGAGAAGCATGTTACTTTACATCTATTCCCAATCTGTAAACTGAATAAGCAAATAATTCATAAAATCCTCACCACCAGCTTGCAGGATGATACCATAACTCCTTTACCAAGAAATGATGCACATGCTATGGTGAGTTACTACTTGACAACTTGTCATCTGTCACCCTTTGATGTGCATTTATGTATAGAAGTCACATCATATTTCACAAAGCTCTCTTAACAGGGCCGACAAAATGAGACAAGGAGTTCATCCCTAGATACTTTCAAACACTCACGCAAACGCTTCCTTAAACACCCCAAATGTTACATTAAAATGTAGTTTTACAGCATCAGGTAATAATACTAGGAGGCACAGCATTGAATTAATTTCTATTAGTAAGCTATCACCCATAATATTATCAATTTTAATAGTTATCTAAATTTGTCAGGGATCTATTTAAGTTCAGACAAGCACAAGTAACTTCCAAGTCAGTCCGGGAGAATGAAAATGACTAGATTTGGGAGATACTTAGTAAATTCATGCTTATATTTTTTTCTGAGTAAATGAACTGAAATAATTATCAAATTGAAACATTTTATAAGGTGACACTGCTGCATTTAATTGTATGAAATTTACAGTGTAGAAAATGTAATCATTTTATCCAGTAGTCCATGGTGTAATTAAGGCTCTTCTCTTTTAGGTACCATATATTTATGAAATATCCCCCTTTTCTCCCTTTTGCACTGAGATATAAAGGATATCAAATTTGAAATTACTCATCAATTAGAGATCTTTTCAGTTCTCTCTTGAAACATAAGATCTGTTTCCTTAATAATATGCACAGTCTTCAGCTTATTAACCTCGTTGGCATCTGCATAATTTTAATCAGAGAATGGATATTGCTCTTAAGGCTCCCCCCCCCCCATTATTCTGGGGAAAGGACCACACAAAAAAGCTCAACATTTCACTAATAAAGTAATGTTTCAGTGCATAGACTATGCTGTACCGTAAAGATGCTTTTAAATCCCCATCACAGCACACACCACAAAACTGTGCTAATGAAAATTACCCCTTTTGCAAAATCTGCATGTGTGAGCATTGCCCCCTCCCACCCGTTTTAAGACAGCAATGTATATAAATAATAGATATTAGCAATTAAACATTCATTTCTATGCATTCATTTATATATTTGAAAATAAAATAGCCATAAACTGCAGCAATGCAGCTGCAGCGCTTCTATTTTCCTAGCTTGTTCACTAAGAAAGAGAGAAGCGTTACTGCATTTATCTCAATAAGAACAATGACCTCACCTTGCCCATCGGTAGATTAATTATTGCAAAAGAATCAGGTTTAATAATGTTGCTAGGCTGACTTCACTCAACAGTTCCATGCTCTTGGTGGCTTCTGGTTGTCAAGCCAGTCTTGATTTACACTGCCAAATCTCCTAAAACAGGACCTGATCCAAATATACCATATTTATGTCAGATTTTCCACTGATGTTTCTGGGCTGATGCTAATAGAGCCATTTTTGGAAAGACAGCTATGTTTGTCCTTCCATTTGTGTCATTCATTATGCTACACTGCTAGCTTCAATGAAATATGCTGTTTGGATTTTGCTGTTACATCCAGATTTAGCTTTCTCTCGGCTTCTGCCTGCGCTGCAATTCTGCAGAATTTAGAAAATATTTTTGACCTCAGCATAACGACTGCATGTCCCCCATGTTTCATTCAAGCCAAACATGGGCTACAATCCTATATATATTTTCCTGGAGGGAAGCTGCATGGGATAAAATAGGGCTTATTTCTGAGTAAATATGCATTGAATTGCACTGTCAGCAGGGAGGGACTGTGGCTCAGTGGCAGGGTTTCTGCTTGGCATGCAGAAGGTCCCAAGTTCAATCCCCAGCATCTCCAGTTACAAGGGCCAGGCAGTGGGTGATATGAAAGACCTCCATCTTAGACACTGAGTAGACACTGCCAGTCTGAGTAGACAATACTTACCTTGATGGGTCAATGGACTGCTTCAGTATAAGACAGTCTCTTTGTGTGCGTGTGCGTGCGTGTGTGCATACCACCTGGTGAATTTCCTCTGAAATTATTTCTACTCACAGACTTACAGCTACTTAAAGCTAGAGCATTTGCAGCTGTCCTTTGTCATGAGCAATCAAGTGCATTATACAATGCCTGGAGCAAGTGTTCTATTACATATATGGAGTGCATGCATGGAAGATCTGTCTGCTCATTTGATGGAGAAAAAACATTTCTAACCGCTTGTGTGTATGAACTATGAAGTCACAATGAATGCCATTGGTGGGAAAGAGTTCAGGAGCCCAACACTACCTAAGAATCATCTTTTTAAAATTCTAATCTGTAAATACATATATCTGTGTAAGAGAGAATGGTGTAGCAGTTAGAGTTATGGGCTAGGATAGGGAAGACCCAAGTTTGAATCCTTACTCTGCTGTAGGGCTGCCAAGCCCCCAGTCTGTGCAGGGAATCCCCCACCTGGGAGGTTCCCAGCCCACTGGCCCAATGTGGAGGTGGGTCTGGCGTGATGTGATGTCATCAAAATGGCGACGCATACGCAGGCCGCTCTAGGCATTTCCGGGGAAACTCTATTGTTTTCCCGGACGCTCTAGCCACTTTGGAGGTAAAATTCTATGGTACAATAGGTACCATAGAGTTTCAGCCTCCCAAATGGCTAGAGCATCTGAGAAAACCATAGAGTTTTCCCAGAAACGCCTAGAGCGGCCCACATGCGCGCTGCCATTTTGATGATGTCACTTCCAGGTGACATTATTTTGTCACACATGCATGAAAGTCCCCTGCCGGGACTTCAAGAGGACTTGACAACCCTACTCTGCCATGGGAACATGCTGAGTGACTTTGGGCCAGCCACTTCCTTTCAGACTAACATGCCTGACAAGGTTGTTATAGACAGTGATCCTGTAGCTCAGCCATGGGGGACTGGATATAGGAATTTGGCTCCCAGCTCTGGGTGGGGTGCCACTGATACCAGCACTGAGAGTAGGAAGCTTAGAAGTAATACTGGATGCCTTATTATCCATGGAGGCCCAGGTCACCCCAGCTGCCAAATCAGCTTTTTCCATCTTTGGCAGATTAGGCAACTAGCCTCCTACATTTCCTCCCATGATTTGGCTACAGTGATTCATGCAATGGTCACTTCCAGGCTTGCAACCTGCTCTACACGGGGCTGCCCTTGTACCTGACCTGGAAACTGCAGCTACTGCAAAATACGGCAATGTGCTTGCTGACTGTACATCTTCATGAATGTACATTCAGCTGGTGCTATACCAACTGCACTAGTGGCCAATAGAGTTCTGTATTCTGTTCAAGGTGTTGGTGTTAACCTTTAAAGCCCTTTATGGCCAGGGATCAAAGTACCTACTGGACCAGCTCTCCCCATATGTGCCCCAAAGAGCCTTGCACTCAGTAGATCAACATCTACTGGTAATCCCCAGCCCCAAAGATGTCCATCTTACCTTGATCTGGGCCATCTTACCTTGACCTGGTGGAACAAGCTCCTAATAAAGATTAGGGCCCTCCAGGATCTATTACAGTTCTGCAGGTCCTGAAAATGGGTTGGTTTTGCCAGGCCTTTGGTTGAGGCAGCAGATTTCCAACAAATTTGGCCCCTCCTGCTCAACCTGCCCTTGATCTTGATGGCAGCGAATCTACCACTCTAAGAACCCATATCAATCAGTTTCCATATTTACTAGAAGTGGCCCAAAACCCCAGAAATGCTGCCCTAGAGCAGCCATTTGAGTGGGGAAGCAAAAAGGACCACTCAAATGGCTGCAAGCCTTCAGTGACCCTGATTGCTGGGAAGGCTTGCAGCTAGTTTAGACTAACCACCTGAACTGACTGCAAGCCTTTTCAGTGATCAGTTTTGCTCCTCTCCACCTGATTAGAAGTTGGGGGAAGCAAAACTGGACATGGAATGGCTAGCAGCCATTTTAGTGGTCCTTTTTGCTTCTCCCTAGGGACCACTCAAATGTCTGCCAGCCATTTCTCTCAATTGCCTATCCAGCCCCCAAAATGTCCCACAAAGGTCCCCCCTCCCCGAATGGTAAGGAGACCTGGCAACCCTATTTCCATCATTTCATTTTAATGGTTCATGAAACTTACATAGAGAAGAGACCATCTACATCTGAGGAGCCCTTTCCGTTAAAAATAGCTAGGGTTGCCAAGTCCAATTCAAGAAATATCTGGGGACTTTGGGGGTGGAGCCAGGAGATGTTGGGGCGGAGCCAGGAGCAAGGTTGTGACAAGCATAATTGAACTGCAAAGAGAGTTCTGGCCATCACATTTGAAGGGATTGCACACCTTTTAGATGCCTTCCTTCCATTGAATATAATGAAGGATAAGGGCACCTTCTTTTTGGGGCTCATAGAATTGGAACCCCTGGTCCAATTGTTTTGAAACTTGGAGGGTGTTTTGAGGAGAGGCAATAGATGATAGGCTTCAGATTGGGTGCCCAGAGCCCCAGATACTGGCAGATCAATTCTCCATTATACCCTATGGAAATTGGTCTTCATAGGGAATAATGCCCAGCAGACATTTTCCTCCCCCTCCCTCCGCTTTCTGATGACCCTGAAGTGGGGGAGGGCCTCCAAACTGGAGGACCCCCTGCCCCCACCTGGGGATTGGCAACCCTTAAAATAGCTAAAGTTCTCTTGCTATAGGAGGACATGGGAGAGTTCTGATTATTGTGAAAGATCAGTCATAAAATAGATCCTACCTAATGGTTGCTTTGGAGCATTGTGGTTTCTTCGGCTGATCTGTACTTAGTATTTCTTAGTTCAAGGATCATTAATATGATAGATGTGACACAATCCAGCCCTATTTGATGGTAATCCATTCTATTGCTGTCTTCTAAATAGCAATATCAGCAACTTTTCATCCAAGAACAAAAGCATCCCAGATGTTGTAGTGGGGCATTTCATGCCTTTGGAATTTGAATGTTTAAAATCAAAGTCAGAGACAGTGTAAACTGAGATACATCCCTTTGTGACAACTAAGGAGTCATGGACTTCCTGATTACAGAAGACTTGAACATTTATGGAACTTACATAATGTTACAAGTGAGCCAGGTAGGTGTAGCTGAAGGGAAAAGGTATGGGGAAAGAGGCAAGATTTAGAGAGAGAGAAGCAAGGCAAAGGTCAATAAAAATAAACCCAGACAAATATGAAACACAAACAGGAAATCCTGGGTGGGATCCAGCCAACTTTTCTGTCAGTGAGAAAGGAAGGAGGGAGTCTCTCTTGATTGTGCAAAAATGCTATGCCTGTGTATCATGGGACATGCATGGACAAAAGTAATGTGAGATTGAAGTTGTGGAAAGAAGCAGAATTGACCAGGACTGACTGAAAAAGATGACCGGATCCAACACTCTGCCTAAAGGTACTGACCAGCCTGTCTGCCAAAATATTCTTCCTGGTTCCTTTTAATTAAGCCAGTTGAAGCCAGTTTTAAAAGTTTTGAATAATTTAGTCTAAACCATTAGATTGATTTAGTTTTTTATTTATTGTCAGCCCTAATTGGTGTTTTTAAACTGTGACCTTTTAAATACATTTTTTAAAAAATAATTGTTGTTTTTATTGTGTTTGTATAATGTTTTGTTTATATTGTTAATATAAACAAGGGGAAAAGGTGGCTAATAAATGTTTTAAATAAAGAAATAAATAAATTTCACTTGAGAGGACCTGGCTGAGGAAGTATTCCTGACATAATAATGTGATCTTTCTGTGTGTCCCTATCCATTTCCCAATTACTAGTTAAGAACATAAGAGAAGCCATGTTGGACCAGGCCAATGGCCCATCCAGTCCAACACTCTATGTCACACAGTGGCCAAAAAACCCAGGTGCCACCAGGAGGTCCACTGGTGGAGCCAGGACACTAGAAGCCCTCCCACTTCCCCCCACCAAGCACCAAGAATACAGAGCATCAGTGCCCCAGACAGAAAGTTCCATCAATACACTGTGGCTAATAGACATTGATGGACCTCTGCTCCATATGTTTATCCAATCCCCTCTTGAAGCTGGCTATGCTTTAGAGTCCTACATTTCCACTTCCATATTTAAGGGGGAGCAATGCTCAGGACACCTCATTAATGGTGGATCTTCCAAATACTTTTCTGCAGTGCTTTTTTTTTTTGTAGAAAAAGGCCAGCATGAGCTCATTTGCATATTAGACCACACTGGTTGGCCTGAGAGCACGTGGCTGCCACATGGCAGGTCAAGCCAGCCAGAGCCCTGGCTAGCCCAGGCAGAGCTCCGCTCTTGTGAGCTCTGGGAGAACCAAAGCCCTGGTTTTCTGTAACAGGATACTAGGAAGCAGTTCTGGGGACCACCAGCAACTAACTGAAATATAAGGAACCAGTCAAGATCAGTTGGAGGAACAGCTGCACTGTGTTACGCACCATTTAGAAGTGTGGTGGTGGGGGGAGTATTTTTCAGAATAATCAATCTGGGGGTTTCTAGGGTTCTGGGGGCTTGTTTTTTGAGGTAGGGACACTGAATTTGCAGTGTAGCTGCTGGTGCCTCTCAACTCTCCTCCTTCAAAAAGACTGGACCAGGGGATCCAATTCTATGGCACCAGAATAAAGGGGGAAAGGGACACAGTCTCTTTAAATGCCTTCAAGCTAGGTATAACTCCACACTATGACTCCACACCAAAGTGATTGAACTCCAAAGGCAAAATGCAAAGTTCCCTCCAAAGGCATTTAGGTGGGTGAATGAACCCTGAAGGCATTTAAATTTTAAATGCCTTGCTGAGAGATCTCTCTGTTATACCCTCGGCTCCATTATAGCCTATGTAGACTAATCCGTTATAACCTACAGGGAGGGGGCTGTTTTTTGAGGTAGAGGCACAGGGTGTCTGTTGTGGGGGGAGAAGATATAGGAGATTGTAAGCCACTCTGAGTCTCTGATTCAGAGAGAAGGGCGGGGTATAAATCTGCAGTTCTTCTTCAAAGTTGCAATATAGCTGCTGGTGCCTCTCCTCAAACCTCCCCAGGTTTTTAAAAGATTGGACTAGGCCCCCAAAGAAGGAGCCCCTGAAAAGGCATGTAATGCCTTTAAATGCCTGAGTTCACTTGCCAAGTTGTGCCGCTGCCATGGCACAACTCAGCTTCTCCAAGCTGTGCCTGAATAAAATTTGAATAATTTAGCTTTTATTTGGGACTCCATAATTTGGTAGCTGAATCTGATTAGAGAGTGTGATTTGATTTAATGAATACCCAAATAATAGTGATAAGGTATTATTCAGATATTTATTTGGCTTGGTATACTGAATGCACACCTCTACAAGAACTCGTGGGCATTCGATGAAATTGCTGAACAAACAGGTTAAAACGGATAAAAGGAAGTACTTCTTCACCCAAAGGGTGATTAACATGTGGAATTCACTGCCACAGAAGGTGGTGGCGGCCACAAGCATAGCCACCTTCAAGAGGGGTTTAGATAAAAATATGGAGCAGAGGTCCATCAGTGGCTATTAGCCACAGTGTGTGTGTGTGTATAATTTTTTTGGCCACTGTGTGACACAGAGTGTTGGACTGGATGGGCCATTGGCCTGATCTAACACGGCTTCTCTTATGTTCTTATGTTCTCTAGCACCATTTAGTCCTCCAGTCTTCTATGATATCATCTTCCAAAATTTGCCACAGTTAATGTTTTATGCAAGCCTTTATCTCACATTCTGCAAATTTATCTCAGGTGCCTTGTGTTTATCCACTGTTCAGGCCTGTACTTCACACACACATGCAGAGAGGGCAATAAGCAGGGTTGTACCTTTCTAAGTCCACTTAAATCAGTACAAGGATGCAACTCTTGTTTAGGATTGCACTGTTTGTATCAGACTCAATAGTCATTCAGTTTTCCAGCCTTACACAGAACTAATTCACAGAGACACTTTGGGGACTTCTTTTTCCATACTGACTATAATTTTGGTGGACTCACACATCAGGGGATGTGCAAAGCCATTGGCTTACTATTTCTCCATATACCTAGTTTGTTTGTTTTTTCTCCTTCCATTACATATCCACATGTAATTTATACATCCCAGCTTCTCCTAAAGAAGATTTAGATTATTTAGCTTCCCAATTACATTTGCATAGTTCTTTAACATCCAGAATTACTGATGTTGACTTTGACCGAGCATCACAATTTCTGCATACATAAATGCCTCCTTCTCATAATTGCTTCTCTTTTCATCCAATTAAAGTTTATCTCCATTAATTTCAAAAAGTTTTCATGGCATGCCTTCCTTTACCATCACTCCTATGACTTCAACCCAAAATTTACAAAAAAAAAAAAAATGCTTGTGTGTCAGCTTTTAACTCTGCTAAATGTGTTTCCATTCCCTGATGAACTCTTTTAAAATATTCCTGAAAACATCTGTGATCTGTTACCCTATCAGCCTTCAGCAGTTTTGCCTCAAAATCTGCTTTCTGTCTTCAACCCCTTCCTCTTGCATACTATCCTCCTAATATGAAATGTTCTGAAATACTCTTTATCTAACCTGTGGAGGATAGGGTCTACCCACCAGGGGCCCACACCTTGGATGAAACTTCAGCTTTGGTAGGTAAGCGAACAACCAAGCCTGGGGGAGGGGTAGTATTGCTGGGCAAATCTAAGGCAGGTCAAGGGTGATTAACAGCTGTGGTATGAAGTGAGGGTGTGCCATTATGCGTGAGGAGAGGGTGGGGCAGAGGGCCAAGAAGGCCAGACCATAATGTGGGTTCAGTTATTGAGCTGTACCCTTAGAGCAGTGGCACAGAGAAAATGGAAGTGGCTAGAAGGAAAGAAGGAGCAGGAAATCGGAAAGACCAAGCTTACCTAACTGAGTGGGGTTAACTGCCCTGGGGAAGAAGTTGGCTTGCAGCCACTGCCTAAGACTTCTCCTTCCGGGCACAAGCAACCCCATCCATCATCTAGCCTTCTCTAGGCTTCAGCATTGTAGGCACCCTGCCTGACCACACCCATCCTAGGCCCATTCACTCTCTCTTTCCTCATTATTTGCATATTATTCCACTTTTCATTCAGGATCTCATAATTCCACTTTTCATTCAGGATCTCATAATTCCACTTTTCATTCAGGATCTCATAATTCAGGATCTCCCATTGTACCTTTAGGTGTTACTGCACTTACACTCTGACCAGACTAAGATCTCAATGGATTTCATAATTTATTATTCTGGATACATGGAATCATAGAGTTTTGTGTTCAATATTGTGTTCAGTTTTGGATACCACATTTTAAGAAGGATATAGACAAGCTGGAATGCGTCCAGAGGAGAGTGACGAAGATGGTGAGGAGTATGAAGACCAAGTCCTATGAGGAAAGGTTGAAGGAGCTGGGGATGTTTAGCCTGGAGAGAAGGCAGCTGAGAGAGGCAGCTGAAGGGCTGTCATATAGAGGATGGTGTGGAATTGTTTTCTGTGGCCCCAGAAAGTAGGACCAGAAGCATTGAGATGAAATTAAATCAAGAGTTTCTAGCTCAACATTAGGAAGTTCCTGACTGTTAGAGCGATTCCTCAGTGGAACAGACTTCCTCGGGAGGAGTGGGCTCTCCTTCCTTGGAGGTTTTTAACAGAGGCTAGATGGCCATCTGTCAGCAATGAAGATTCTGTGAATTTAGGGGGAAGTGTTTGTGAGTTTCCTGCATTGTGCAAGGGTTGGACTAGATGACCCTAAAGGCCTCTTCCAACTCTATGATTCTAAACAGTTGGAAGGGACCTCCAGGGTCATCTAGTCCAACTCCCTTCACAATGCAGGAAACTCACAAATACCTCCCCCTAAATTCACAGGATCCTCATTGCTTTCAGATGGCCATCTAGCCATGATAGATATACTCAAAATGAGCATTCAACTTGTTTCTCAATCTTTATCTAATGTGTCTCGGTGTCAAACTACACAAGACTTTTTTAATGAGCCGTTTTGATTCCCTGGACTCAATTTGCTTTCCTCACAGATACACAACTGCTGTGGGGAATGTCCTTTTAAAACTCTGTGTGGGACTTATTCTACTTGGACTTCAGAACAGCAGGGCTAGGAGGCAGTATCGGAAAGGCCCTGGGCCGTATATCCTGCTCAGTTGGCCCTCCAGGTATTTGACTGGCCACTGTGTGAAACTGGATGCTTGACTAGATTAACCACTTACATGATCCAGCAACACTCTTCCTATTTATCTAAAACATTTCTGTGCTGCCTTTTCACCCAAATAGGGTCCTCAAGGAGGCAAGCATTAAAACATTAAACCATTAAAACAGCACTGAGAATAAGGCATATATACAACAAATTATTCAATTAAAACATAAAAAGCTACAAGGTAGTCTCCTGTGCAAGCACTGACACCTAACAACACAACCAGCGAGAATGGCCTAATATAGTATGCCCAACAAAATTAAAAAAAAATTCCACCCACTAGTGGGAGACAGACAAATCTCCCTGGAGACGGGGTTCCAAAGTTATGGTGGCACACCCAAAGAGGTTTTCTCTTGGGTCGATATCTGTCTTATCTCAAAAGGCAGGGGTACCTGAAGCATAGCCACAGAAATTGACTGGGTAAGGAGAGTTGCTAGTTCATACAAGTAGTCCACCTACTCCAGCATCCAGTTGCACACAGTGGCCTGTTAGGTAATGCTTCCTAGAACTGGTATTGAGAGGTTTGCTAGTTCTGTATGTGGGAGTTCCCTTTACATACCATGAATAGTAGCCATTGATGGACTTATCCTCCATGAATCTATCCTCTTTTAAAAGCTGTTTAAACTCACGGTCATCATTATGTCCACTGGCACCGAATCCCACTATTTAATCACTTGTTCAGTAAAGAAATGTTCCCTTTTTACTCATCCTGAACCTATAACCCATCAACTTCATTGGGTGCTACCGAGTGCTTGCATTATAGGATAGGGAGGGGAAAAAATCTCTCTTTATCATCTTCTTCCATCCTACACATAATTTTATAAACATCTGCCATGTCCCCCTCCCCTTAATCATCTTGCCTGCGCTCTTCTGTATTTTTGCCAGCTCTCCAATATTCTTTTTGAGAGATAATCATAACCGTACATAGCATTCCAAATGACACCACACCTTAGCTCTAGAAAAGGGCATTACAATATTGGCCATTTTTTATTCTCAGTCCCTTTCCTAAGAATCCCAAGCCTGGAGTTTACCTTGCTTAATTGCCGCAGAGTGCCTCCTGTTTTCTGAATAGTTAATTGTTTTGACTGGCTGTATACACAGTGCAGTTAAGCACATGTCAGGGAAGTAGGATCATGTTCCTCCTTCCCAGCCTTTATGATTGGTCCTGCCCCATCCTGCAATTCAGCATCAAATTGTTCTGACCCCAACATATCTACGCCACAAATATGGATTCTCTATGAGGTGTTCCCTCTCTCTTATTCCCTTGCTCTGTATGTTTCATTAAACACCTGCAGAAGGCACTTAGATTACTTCTAGGAATCATTTTCGTTTCCGAAACCTACCGTTGCTGTCTCTTTCATGGACTGATGTGTTGTCTTCGAGGTAGCTGAACTGTTTCCTGCATTTCTCAAGAGATGATAATGTAGATGTACAAGATTCTGACTGTTTCCTTTCGTTGTCTTTGGATGGCACATCAGGGATGCTAAACTCAGATACTGAGCTCAGAACAATACTTTTCATTGGTTTCTCATCCTTAATTGTTAGCTGATTTTCTAGAGTGGGAAAAATATTGTCAACATCGATTTGTCATGATTTGAAATTTAACATTTGCCATATATACTGCACCCTTAACACATGTACGACCCCAAAGCCACCATATTTAATATTCAGTTTGGTGCTATTGTGGGGGTTATTTTTTGATTGCTCAGTTCAGCTGCCCATGAGCAAAGGTCCTGAATCTAAAAGACTTATCTCACCCTACATATCTATTACTCAATCCACTGAGACTGCTGCTATCAACTTAAAAGAGTGAGGGGCTGTTTAAGCTATATGACAGGGGCGGGGAACCTCTGTCCCAAGGACCGTATGCTGCCCTCGAGGTCACTTGGTGTGGCCCTTGGGGATTGCTGGGCCTAACCAAGCCAAGTGGCAGCCTCTCTGGGGCCTGGCTGGCCAGCGAGGATTGGGGGGCCCAGCCATGCAGCCTCCCCAGGACCAGGCAGGGATCACAGGCCCCAGATGTACTGAACGGCAGCCTCCCTGGGACCTGGCTGGCCAGCCAGAATTACTGCAGAGCCTGGAAAAGTTACTGTCGCAGTTCTGTTTGCACTTGATTATCCCAGATGGTGTGGCCTAATATGCTAATGAATGTGTGACCTAATATGCTAATATTAGGGGATATGGTCTAATATGCTACTGAGTTGCTGCTGGGCTTTTTCTACAAAAAGCCCTGGACCTATGCATTTGCTTAGAGTGGTGGGCCGTGTGTGTGCGCGCGCGCGCCAGACTAGGCTCTCCCCACATTACTTCACATAGAAAAACAATTATTTGCATTAATTTTGCTGGCCTGAATCATTCTCTCTCAGCGGAGCACTGTTTTTTAAGTTGATAATTTTTCATGGCCCGTGAATGATGTTATAAATATCCCTTTCGCCCTTGGCAGAAAAAAGGTTCCCCACCCCTGCTATATGATGTCGATGAACAGAGATTTTAAAGCAAATTGACTGGTTGTGAAACATTCCAGCTCTGACAGTTGCTTTAATTCTTGAGACAGACCTAAGGGGCCTTTCTTCTTGCTGTTTTTTTCCCCCTAATAGAGAAACTTTAACTCAATGTGGTTCAGTTTTGTAATCAACAACAACAACAACAACAAATTTTATTTGTATCCCGCCCTCCCCGCCGGAGCAGGCTCAAGGCGGCTAACAACATGGTTCAGAGTTAAATTATACAAGTAAATAAAACTACATTAAACATTATCAGCATTTAATTAAAATCTGGTTAAGCTTTAAAATTAAATTAATTAATTTTTAAAAGTGCTAGTGCTATGTTTACTTTTTCTGATGGCGGTTTCCTTCGCAATTTCCATTTTCATCAGGGAAAGCCAGTCTGAAGAGGAAGGTCTTGCAGGCCCTGCGGAACTGTTCTAGGTCCCGCAGGGCCCGCATTTCCTCTGGAAGTTGGTTCCATAGGCTCGGGGCTATAGAGGAGAAGGCCCGGTTACGGGTGCTTTGCAGCTTCACCTCTCTCGGTCCGGGGATAGTCAGCAGGTTTTTCCCGGCTGACCTCAGTGCTCTCTGGGGTTCATATGAGGAGAGACGGTCCCTAAGGTAGACAGGTCCTCGACCATATAGGGCTTTAAAGGTAATGACCAGCACTTTGTAACGAACCCGGTATGTAACTGGCAGCCAGTGCAGTTCACGCAGCCCAGGCTGTATGTGCTCCCATTTAGGGAGTCCCAGCAACAGTCTAGCCGCTGCGTTCTGCACAGAGGCAGCCCCATGTAGAGGGCATTACAGTAATCCAGTCTCGAGGTGACCGTTGCATGAAGCACCATTGCCAGATCTTGGCGCTCTAGGAAGGGAGCCAACTGCTTTGCCCGCCTTAGATGGAAAAAGGCTGACTTGGCAGTGGCTGCAATCTGGGCCTCCATTGATAATGCAGGCTCCAGTAAAACTCCCAGGCTCTTAACTCGGTGCGCCGCTTTCAACGGCGCCCCGTCGAAGACCGGGAGAGGTATTTCCCCTCCCCGAGCGCCCCGACCCAGACAAAGGACTTCTGTCTTCGCTGGATTCAGTTTCAGCCCGCTCTTCCTCAACCATTCCATTCTTCTGTGTTAAGTGGTGGCAGGGCCACCGGAAGATAATCCTGGTCTCAGGGTAAAATCCTAGTCTCCCGTGTGGAGTCACATCCTGCATCCCCCTGAACAGTTGTGAATAGGCAACACAGCATATCTGAGCACACATGATATTGAAATGATAAATATATTTTATACTTCACTATGTAGTATTTAATGATGATAAATCCATTAAGACTCATGAATGGTGATGCCTCAGACAGACAGGTTGCATGTGTGACTCTGTATGTCACTGTCCTGAAGGTCAAAGATGAAAGGTTGGATGGGCACAATTTTATTTGTAGCTTTTAGGATCAAAATCACTAAGAGCCCTGAACAAATGCAGGGAGTGGGTAGGATAAAGAAATATAAAATTGGATCAGATACTGAAGGTTCTTACCTGGCTTTCCCTTACACATGAAGCAATTCAACTTGATGTGAATGCAGATCTTTTAGGTATGATATTTATTTATTTATTTTATATCCCGCCCTCCCCGCCGAAGGCAGGTTCAGGGCAACTTACAGACCAAGGGTCGACACAAGCACATTAGTGTGACCGATAAAATAAACAACAATTAAAACATAAGACATAAAAACAATTTTAAAACATTTGCATGTGCTATATTGGTGCTGTTGCTTTATACCAACTCCCAAAGACCATTTCTGCTAGAGAGTCCCCATTTTTATTATTTCAGTCACATGGTCAAGTGTATTAAATCAATAACCAGTTCATCCCTTAGAAATTTAACTAAACAGATTTTCAACTGTAAGATTTTTGTGTTGTTTTTTTAAAAATCAAATATATATCAATATTCAAAAATCTCCATTATGGTCTCCTAAATGGCCGTAAGCATTCAACAATAGTAAATAGAGAAACTGGGAAGAAATAATCAGCAAATGCTAAATAAGCATTTGCTTTATCCACATGCTGTTCTGTGCATCGTCGAGCTTTTTCCTTCAAGTGCCAGCAGAAAGGAAATCAAAACTTGATATATAAAGGCATAGATTTAACCTGAGTTCCCCATTAAACCACCCTCAAAGAAAAGGGTAAAAAAGCTGTCATTCAAATACTCTTTTGTTTGTTCAAAAATGAAAATAGAGTGCATTTTACTGTCAGACTTCTATTCTGAAAAGTGTTTCCACTAAGTAATGTTATACGTGCCTTGTTAGAGCAAGATCAAGTCCTGGTACAATCACCATAACAAGCAACTTGCTATGACAAGCAGGATCCTGCCTTCCAGAAAACATTGTTGTCAAGAAGAAAGAGGGGCACAATTATAGGTCTCCATTACATTTTTATGCAATTACCCTCAGCTCAGCCATGGGCCAATCTACATTACGTCTTTTATCAATTTAATGCTTGCAGAAAGTGTCTGCAGAAATCAAGTTTACACTGGGCCAGCATGAAATCATGTGGTTAGCTTTTCCTGTAGAGTTTTTTTTTTTTGGCATTATATTGGTATGATAAGAGGCCCAGAGCCTGGTGGGGGGAAATTAACAAGACCAAAGACTTTTAAAATATATAGTGCATCATTTGTATTATTTATGAGACATTTAAATGAAACAAATTAAATTACAATTAAGCATAGCCAGGATGTCAAAGTCAAAATGCCAGATTCTGAATATCAAAGCACACAGTGCTTAAAAAACAAACATACACTAATATATATATATATATATATATATATATATATATATATATATATATATATATATACAGGTGATTCACACAGGAGTGTCTGATCAGAATTTGGCCAGCCATTTTGTGGTGGCACTGTTTGGGATGGCTCCGGTTCACATGAATCTGCCTGTCTGTGCCCAGCCTATGACTTGAAGTGTTGGTGTGTTAGAACTTCAGTCATTAATTTCTGTTCTGAGGGTGTAGCCAGAAGGTCTTTTTTCACTTAAAGGGACAGTTTTTCACCAGCTGTTTGTATTCCCCTATCTTTGAACTCATTAGAAATCTGGAACAACCATCTATCACCCTTGATAGATGGTACCTTGGCTCTCACACACCTTCTTTGTGTACTAAAACTTGAGAACTTAAGACATATCTATTTCCAATGTCATTAGAAGATGAAGATTCTCAGTGGTAGGCCTGTATTCTGATAATGTGGTTTAGTAATAAAGTTCCAACATGAGGCTAGCTAAGCTTTTTTCCTTCACAGATGTCTAGTGGAAGTTTAGAAACAGATAATCTTGACATATTGCATCCCTTGTGGTTTGTCTTCAGCATCTGGTACTTGTAGATTTTTTTTGTTTGCTGTCACTGTATACCCAATTTAAGTGGCTTGAAGACGATAAGATCTATTGTAACTTGAAAATTTGCTCCTTGTTTTTAGATAGAGTTTAGTGCTGATGCTTTATGCATTATATTATTTTATGTTATGTTTTTATACTGTTGAGAGCCAGTGTGGTGCAGTGTTGAAAGTGCTGGACTGAGATCAGGTATCTCCAGTTTGAATCCCTACTCCACCATGGAAGTTCATTTTCAGTTATTTACTCTCAGCCTAATTTACATCACAGGAATATTGTGAGGATAAGGCTAGTGTTGGGGGCAAACCACCTAATGAATTATAGTTTGCCATGGTTTGTGGTTCACAAACTGAAGAACCATGATGAACTTCCATGAATATTGACACAATTTATGGTGGTTTGTGGCAGTCCGTAAAGACCAGAAAGCAAACACCCTGCTTTTGGTACTTAATGAGAAACAGCTGAGTGGCTGGGAGCTTCCCGCTGCTCAGCTGTTTCGTTTTAATGGCTCAGAGCCATTTAAACCTTCCTTTCAGCTCCCCTTGGTTTTTCACAGGGAGCAGAAAGTAGGGTTAAATGGCTCTGAGCTATTTAAACCAGTGCTGCTTTCTGCTCCTCATGGCTGGGAGCCATTTAAACTCTGCTTTTAGGTCCCCACAGCTTTTTACAGAGAGCAGAAAGCAGGGTTTAAATGGCCCTGCTTTATTCACTCTGCAAAAAGCCATCGGGAGCAGAAAACAGGGTTTGAATGGTTGGATGCCATTTTAAACCTGCTTTTAGCTCTGTGGCTTTTTGGAGGGGGCAGAAATAAGGGTTTAGATGACTCTTAAGTTTTGGGCTGTCTTGTGTGGCCTTGTTTAAGGGAGACCAATAAAGCTGAGCCTTCAGGGAGAAGTCTCCCCACCGGCCCAGTTTTGAGCTCTCTTGTGCAGCTGCTTTAAATTGGGCTGCACAAGGAAGCCCAATGGAGCTGAGCCCACAGGGAGAAGTCTCCCCATCAGCCCAGCTTTGAGCTTTCTTGCACAGCGCCATTTAAAGTCCCCAGGGGGCACTTCAACCCCTCCTGCCTGCTGACCACTGCTGAACAAATCTGGCTCAAATGCCTTCAACTGGAACTCAGTTCTGAGTTCCAAATGAGATGGTCATGGATATAGACTCTTCTCGCCATATATGTCTTATTACTGCTTGCCAACAATAGTAGTGGTATCAAGAAACCTTTACTGACTTCCACAGCTGCCAAAAGCCACAATGCCACCTTCAAGACCAAGATTCTTTCTGGGTCCCCTTCATATCATGCAAAAATTATTTGAATGACCTTCTAAGATCCTTGGACTCCCAGATGGACAGGAGTTCTAGCATTTTGAAAGAAATGGTACAGATTAGGGAAGTAGTAGATAGGGGTACCCTATCATCATCAAGCCGCATACCAAAGTGACAGCTGCCCTCCCACACACACCCACGCACACAAAAATGAATACCGTATGTTTTCCTATGGGGAAGTGAGGCAACTGTCCCCGATGGGAGGCTAGGGATCCACCCACCCAAGGAATGCCAGATGTTTCCTAAGAGGGAAAAAGGGGGGTCAGCCTATGCTTCTGGTGTAGCCTGCTTCATATTTTTTGGGGAAAGCATGTTTTGCAACACAGACATTATTTAGAGAATTGTGGAGACATACCTATTGGATAAAATGATGGCTTTAAAACTGAACACAGCTAACCTTATACGTGTAACATGTCCCTTTAACATCAGGTTTCATCAGGTTGCGTGTCGATAAAACTCTCTGGGAACTCAGTAACGCCATAGAGTTTTGCATGAATCCTAGATGCTTGGTTTGCAACACCCCACAGTTATTTGTTGAGAGGATGCAGTTGTGTGTGTAAAATGGTAGCTATTTTTGCACCGGTTTGTGTTTGCAATGGGTGAGCTCTTCAAAAACAGATGCTTTGTAATTCTAGGAGATTCCCAGCCCCGAGGTTGGCAACCCTAATGCTGGGCATCTGTGCAAAAGCTGTGCTTTGGGGAAAAAACTATGTTGAGGGTGTTAAAGGTTTTTCAGTGTCTCTCTGTACAGGGTCCCGTGCTCTTTAATTTGTTCATTAATGATCTGGAGTTGGGAGTAAGCAGCGAAGTGGCCAAGTGGCCAAGTTTGCAGATGACACTAAATTGTTCAGGATGGTGAGAACCAGAGAGGATTGTGAGGCACTCCAAAGGGATCTGTTGAGGCTGGATGAGCGGGCGTCAACATGGCAGATGAGGTTCAATGTGGCCAAGTGCAAAGTAATGCACATTGGGGCCAAGAATCCCAGCTACAAATACAAGTTGATGGGGTGTGAACTGGCAAAGACTGACCAAGAGAGAGATCTAGGGGTCATGGTAGATAACTCACTGAAAATGTCAAGACAGTGTGCGACTGCAATAAAAAAGGCCAACGCCATGCTGGGAATTATTAGGAAGGGAATTGAAAACAAATCAGCCAGTATCATAATGCCCCTGTATAAATCGATGGTGTGGTCTCATTTGGAATACTTACAGTTCGGGTCACCGCACCTCAAAAAGGATATCATAGCATTGGAAAAAGTGCAGAAAAGGGCAACTAGAATGATTAAAGGTTTGGAACACTTTCCCTATGAAGAAAGGTTAAAACGATTGGGGCTCTTTAGCTTGGAGAAATGTTGACTGAGGGATGACATGATAGAGGTTTACAAGATTATGCATGGAATAGAGAAAGTAGAGAAAGAAGTCCTTTTCTCCCTTTCTCACAATACAAAAACTCATGGGCATTCAATGAAATTGCTGAGCAGTCAGGTTAAAACGGATAAAAGGAAGTACTTCTTCACCCAAAGGGTGATTAACATGTGGAATTCACTGCCACAGGAGGTGGTGGCAGCTACAAGAATAGCCAACTTTAAGAAAGGATTGGATAAAAACATGGAGCAGAGGTCCATCAGTGGCCATTAGCCACAGTGTTTATATCTATATATGTGTGTTTGTGTGTGTCTGTCTGTGTGTGTATGTATGGATGCATATGTGTGTGTGTGTACACACACACACACACATATATAGACCACTGTGTGACACAGAGTGTTGGACTGGATGGGCCATTGGCCTGATCCAACATGCCTTCTCTTATGTTCTTATGTTCTCTGTGTGTTTTACGGGGAAAACTGTTGCAAAGATAAGCATGACTAGTTCTGCAATCCATTCTAATAACACTGCTCCATTAATTTTTAATCGCAAACGTCTATAGTTTCTTATAACATTAAATCCTATTTTTCTAGCACCTTCAGTGGCCTGTTCTCAGACGATTATGAAGATTGCCTCTTGTTCTCTGCAAGCACTCAGGGAGCTTGCCAGTCTCAAGACTGGAGAATCTAACTTTGGCTGCCAAAACAAAAAAGCACAACCTTGCAAAAGAGTTCTCACAGGCCCGTGTCTGGGACACTGATTTCTTCCAAGGGGCTTAATAATAATAATAATAATAATAATAATAATAATAATAATAAAATTTTATTTATCCCGCCCTCCCCGCCTAGGCAGGCTCAGGGCGGCTAACAACATTTATAAACATACAGAACAATAAATATATAGGGCTTTAAAATTAACATTAATAAAAACCAGTCAATATACAATTAAAATTTAACTTAATCTGGCAGTGGTGATGGTCAGTTTACATAGTTTGGAACACAGGTTTAAAAACAAACAAATAAGGTAGAGGTTTTCAGCTTCATGATGTTTTGATAACTGCCTTATAATTTGATCAGTCTTATATATTGCTATTTGTGATACAAAAGTATTTGACCCACAAACAGTCTTAAAAGGTCAGGGGCTCTAGGTCAATAGGAGCCAGAGATGTTGTACAATATATTTCAAATGTTGCCGGTCACTCTGTCACGGCTGGGGCCGGGTCAGGCAAAGTCCAGAGGCAGTCCGAGGTCTGTAGCCAGTAAGCAGGAGGGTCTGAGGCGCCAAATCCAAATCAGTGTACAAGTATCGCAGGTCCGAGGTCCAGAAGCCGAGGTCAGGGAGTCCAGAAGTCAAAAGCCAAAGTCAGGGAGTCAGGAACCAAAGTCAAGCCGGAGTGGATGCTAGGATGTCAGGGAGATGACTAGTTGCTTCCACAAAGCCTCCTCCCAAAGCCCACAGCTATATAGCCCTCTGCTGGCTGTTGCCCGTTTGGGCTAATTGCTGGCTCAGGGAGGCAGCCAGGATCCTGTCATAACTCAAGCATCCTTGCTCTTAGGAGGGCCAGAATCCTCTCAGAACTCAGGGCTCAGGGAGCGTCTTGCTTGTGAGCGTGCCGCCCTCCTCCGATCCCTGAGGTCCTGCCGGAGGCGGTCACGCACACGAGCCACCCGAGAGGGCGAGGCAGGGGGGCTGGGGTCTTCTCCAGCAGGAGGCAGGGGCCCTGGTGCAGGTGGCAGGGGCACAGTTTCCTCATCAGACTCAACTTCCTCTGCAGGGTCCCCAGCACCCATGACACTATCCCCCCCCCCCAGGGCCCCCCTCCGTCGAGGGGCCTGGAAGGTCGGGGTGGTCGTTGTGGAACTGGTGCACCAAGTCCGGGGCATGAAGATTGTCCTCGGGCTCCCAAGACCGGTCTTCTGGGCCATATCCCTCCCAGTCCACCAGGTATTGGAGGCCTCCACGATGGTACCGGGAGTCCAGGATCTGGCGCACCTCATATTCTTCCTCGTCATCCACCAACACCGGTGGTGGCGGCGGTGGGCAAGGAGGCTGAGCTGGGTCAGGGGGTGCAGCTGGAACAAGGAGGGAGCGATGGAACACAGGGTGAATGCGGAGGTGGGGTGGCAACTGGAGCCTGAAGGCGACGGGGTTTATTTGGTCCGTGACGGGGTAGGGTCCAATGAACCGCGCATCCAGCTTGTGAGACCGACCAGGCCGGCGCAGGTAGCGAGTTGAGAGCCACACCTGATCCCCTGGCTGGATTGGGGGGCCTTCCTGCCTCTTCCGGTCCGCAGCCAGTTTATAGGCTTCCTTGGCCCGCTGTAGCTGCTCCCGGAGCAAGTCTTGGCTGGCGCGGAGTTCTTGCAGGTAGGCCTCGACGGCGGGGACATTCGTGGGTGGCAGGATCGCCGGGAAGAACCGAGGGTGGTACCCGTAGGTTGCAGCAAACGGGGTCATTTGGGTGGACGAGTGGACCGCGTTGTTGTATGCAAACTCCGCTAGAGGCAACAGACTGGTCCAGTCGTCCTGCTGGTAGCAGGTGTAACAGCGGAGATATTGCTCTAGCGTGGCATTGGTGCGCTCTGTCTGACCATCAGTCTGTGGGTGGTAGGCTGAGGACAGGTGCACTCGAGTACCCAGGCTGGAATGGAGGGCTTGCCAGAACCGAGAGGAGAACTGGGGGCCCCGGTCTGAGATCAGGTGGGCTGGGAGTCCGTGCAGACGAAAGATGTGTTGCAGGTAGAGCTGGGCTGTCTCCTGAGCTGTGGGAAGTTTCGGACACGGAATGAAGTGGGCCATCTTGGTAAATAGGTCGACGACCACCAAGATGCAAGTCTGACCTTTGGATCGTGGGAGTTCTGTAATGAAGTCCATCGAGATGGTGTCCCAGGGTCCTGAGGGTGCGGGCAAGGGCTGTAACAACCCCGAGGGTTTGGCCGGGACGTCTTTGGCCCGCCGACAGACATCACAGGAGCTGACATAGCGGGCAACATCGGAGCGCACTCGTGGCCACCAGAATTCTCGCGTCAGCAAGTGGGTGGTCTTATGCTGTCCAAAGTGCCCGGCGGGTAACGAGTCATGAGTCAGGCGTAGCACTTCTGCCCGCAAGGGCCCGGGCGGCACATAGAGGCGTTCGCGGTGTAGCAAGAGACCGCCTCGAGTCGTGAACTCGCCTGCTGAGTCGTCTTGGAGTGCCTGGAGGTGTTGCTGGACCCAGGGATCGTTGGCCTGGCTAGCACGAATGTCCTCCACGAGTGTGGGTGAAGTGGAGGTGGCTGCAAATACTGAGGGCGGCAGGATGGGAGCAGCGGGCGCGGCCTCAGTTGAAGCAGGGGCGTATTCCGGTTTCCGGGACAGCGCGTCTGCTTTCCGGTTCTGGGTATGGGGGATGTAGGAGATCCGGAAGTCAAAGCGAGAGAAGAATAGGGACCACCGGATCTGGCGCTGGTTGAGACGGCGGGTGGTCTGGAGGTGCTCTAGGTTCCGGTGGTCAGTGAGCACTTGAACAGGGTGGCGAGCCCCTTCGAGGTAGTGCCTCCAAACCTCAAAAGCCGCCTTGATCGCGAGCAACTCCCTCTCCCAGATGGTATAGTTCCTTTCCGCAGCCGTGAGCTGGCGCGAGTAATAGGCGCAGGGCTGGAGTGGCTGAGACGGCTCCTCGCGCTGGGACAGCACTGCTCCCAGGGCCACGTTGGAGGCATCAGCTTCCACCGTAAAGGGAAGCTGGGGGTCAGGGTATCTCAGGAGTGGCCCGGTGGCAAAACGGGTCTTCAGGGTGGAGAAGGCGTTATCGGCCTCTGGGGACCAGCAGAAGGGTTCTTTGGGGCGGAGTAGTTGAGTCAGGGGTGTTGTCAGGGAGGCATAGGCTGGGATGAATTGCCGATAGTAGTTGGCAAAACCAAGGAATCGCTGCAGGTCTTTGCGATTCTGAGGAGCCTGCCAGGTCAGGACCGCTTCTACTTTTTTCGGGTCCATGAGGATCCCTTGCGGGGACACAATGTGACCGAGGAACTCGACAGAGCGCAGGTCGAAGTCGCACTTCTCCAGCTTGGCGTAGAGGCCATGGGTTCGTAGGCGCTGCAGGACCTGGCGGACGTGCTCGGCGTGCTGGGCAGGATTGCGGGAGTGAATTAGAATGTCATCTAGATATATGATTGCGAAGCGGTCGAGCAGGTCCCGGAATATGTCGTTCATGAACCTCTGGAAGACAGCGGGGGCGTTGGTCAATCCGAAGGGCATCACCAGGTGCTCGTACTGCCCGTACCGGGTCCCAAATGCGGTCTTCCATTCGTCTCCAGGTCGTATGCGCACCAAATTGTACGCTCCACGGAGGTCCAGCTTGGTATAGATTTGGGCCCCCTTTAAGCGATCCAAGAGTTCAGGGATCAGTGGTAGAGGGTACCGGTCGCGGATGGTGATCTTGTTCAGGGCCCGGTAATCATTGCACAGCCGGAGCTCCCCACTTTTCTTCTTCACGAAGAGGACTGGAGCAGACAGGGGAGAGGTTGAGGGTCGGATGAAGCCGCGTTTCAGGTTCTTATCTAGGAAGTCTCGCAGAGCGGCCAACTCAGGCTCCGACATTGGGTACAGACGCCCCACCGGGAGTGGTGCCCCAGGTACCAAGTCAATGGCACAGTCATAGGGCCGGTGAGGGGGAAGCTGATCCGCTCCCGTCTCTTCGAAGACATCGGCGAAATCCGCATACTTCTGAGGGAGCTGAGGACCACCACTCGGGATGCCAGCTGCCAGAGTGGTGGGAGGAGTCAGATGGGGGCATGGGTCTTGGAAACGTAGTTCCTGCTGGGCCCAGTCCACGATGGGGTTGTGCAGCTTCAGCCAGGAAAGGCCCAGAATCAGTGGGAAGCGAGGCATGCGGGCGACATTAAACTGCAGCTGTTCTTGGTGCTGCTGGACGTGGAAGGTGATGGGACAGGTCTCCTGGGTGACAGGCCCAGAACGGAGGAGGCGCCCGTCAATAGCCTCCACCAGCGACGGAGTCTCTTTTGTCTGCACCGGGATCTGGTGCTGTTTTACAAAGGCGGCATCTATAAAACAGTGGGCTGCTCCCGAGTCCAGCATGGCATACACGAACAGCCAGCGTTCGTCAGGCAGACGGAGTTTGACTGGTAGCAGGAACGGGCCCGGGGTATCAGCCCGCTGTTCGGAGGACCCAGCTAGTCGCCCCAGGCTGGGGGGTCCACTTACGCCTGGGGCTGCCCTTTTGGCGGCGGTGGCGGTGAAGGCCCGGGTATCTGATGCTTAGCAGGGCAGCCAGAGGCATAGTGGCCTGCCGTGCCGCAGTAGAGGCACAGATTCTGTGTGCGGCGTCTGGCCTTTTCCTCTGGGGTCAGGCAGGGTCGAGCAGCTCCAAGCCGCATAGGCTCGTCCTCGGCGCTGGTACGAGCTGAGGATGGGCGAGGAGCCAAGTGGCACGGCGCAGGGAGCTGGCGCCCTCTGGTCTTGGCTTGGCGGCGACTTTCCAGGCGGCCATCGATGCGGAGGCAGAGGGTGATAAGTTGTTGAAGCGTGGGTGGTGGCTCCACCCTGGCCAGTTCATCCAAGACCTCCTCTGCCAACCCCTCGGTAAACTGGTCCATCTGGGCAGCCTCATTCCACGCCAAGTCTTGGGCCAGGAGCTTGAATTCGGTGGCATACTGAGCCACCGAGGATTTGCCTTGTTTCAGTGCCCTGATCTTCCGGTTGGCTGTGGCTGCTTGGACTGGGCTAGAGAAAGCAGCAGACAGGTGGGCCTCAAACCCTTGGTAATTAGTTAGTAGGGGAGAGGATGCGACCAGCAAGGGTGTGGCCCATTTGGCCGCCTGCCCCTTTAACAGACTGATGATGAAACACACCTTTGTCTTGTCATTGAGGAAGTCCCGTGCTCTCAGTTCAAAGTACAGCCGACACTGTGCTAGGAAGGCAGGAAATTCTTCCACGGCACCCCCAAATCTGTCAGGTGGGGAAACTGGGCACTTGGCTGGAGCACTGGCCGCAGGTTGTTGCTGCAAGTGCACTACTGCCTGTGTTAGCTGCTGTACCTGGGCTTGGAGCGCAGCCAGTAGTTCTGTGGTTTCACTTGCTTCAGCATCCATCCTGTGGAGTGGGTGTTTGTCGGGTGGAAGCAATCTGTCACGGCTGGGGCCGGGTCAGGCAAAGTCCAGAGGCAGTCCGAGGTCTGTAGCCAGTAAGCAGGAGGGTCTGAGGCGCCAAATCCAAATCAGTGTACAAGTATCGCAGGTCCGAGGTCCAGAAGCCGAGGTCAGGGAGTCCAGAAGTCAAAAGCCAAAGTCAGGGAGTCAGGAACCAAAGTCAAGCCGGAGTGGATGCTAGGATGTCAGGGAGATGACTAGTTGCTTCCACAAAGCCTCCTCCCAAAGCCCACAGCTATATAGCCCTCTGCTGGCTGTTGCCCGTTTGGGCTAATTGCTGGCTCAGGGAGGCAGCCAGGATCCTGTCATAACTCAAGCATCCTTGCTCTTAGGAGGGCCAGAATCCTCTCAGAACTCAGGGCTCAGGGAGCGTCTTGCTTGTGAGCGTGCCGCCCTCCTCCGATCCCTGAGGTCCTGCCGGAGGCGGTCACGCACACGAGCCACCCGAGAGGGCGAGGCAGGGGGGCTGGGGTCTTCTCCAGCAGGAGGCAGGGGCCCTGGTGCAGGTGGCAGGGGCACAGTTTCCTCATCAGACTCAACTTCCTCTGCAGGGTCCCCAGCACCCATGACACACTCCATGTGTTAGACTCCCATCAACAAGAATCTTAACAAATTATGGATATTCTTAAAGCTGTCACAACTTAGACCAGACAAGTTAAATAAACAGAACTTCAGCTCTGGAGAAATTAGGATCTCATGACAGGGTGAAGTGCAATATATATTTTTAAATTTTTAGTTCTTTGGGCTGCCAAAGCCTCTGATTTTAAATGCATAATTTGTCAAAACAAAAATTTAATAGCAGGGGTCTGATAGGCACAGAACTATGGGCTCCAGCCACAATATGAATCACCCAACAAATACATTTTATTTTTACACAATGTATAGCCCGTATTAAGCAGTTAGACATTCACAACATTACCTTAGTAATATTTGCTTATAACATTGCAAATTATTGTGACTACCTGCATATTATAAATGGTATTATTGCTTCAATTTTTAATTTTGTATTAATGTTGACTTCTCCCCCTTGAAATGGAAAATGACCAGTGTGTCTGGTCACAACTATACAGCTATACAATTTTGAACTGTATCATTATATATCAAAATTATTGCTTAAAATGACAATAATGTGTATTTTAAAAAAGAATAATAAGAATACAGAAAGAAAAACAGAGAACAGAGAGAGAGAGAGAGAGAGAATATTATATGAAAACTTTACATTTTAACAAGCAGATTCTCAGCATTATTGTAAAGTACAATTGTCATAAACTGTAGAACTGAGATTAAAGTTAAGATTAAAAGTGAAAATTTCACAAACATGATTATTGACTAGATGACTGTTCCCCCAGCCTGGAACTCTTCATCTGTAGCTTCAAATAGTTAAGCAAACTCGGTTTGGTTGAAAGATAAGATTTTGCCTCTTTTTTGCAGTATTTATCAGAGGAATCAGATGCATAATTAGTTTCTGAGGAGACTGTAGGTTTGGCATTCAGATGCATCTTTTCCTGGGGTATCACAGTTATGGGGGCAAATGCACTGATTGGGGATTGACATTTTTTCTCCCAATTACATTTATTAATTGATTTATGTCAGAAGCAACGCTCGCAACTTTTCCTTCAACATTTTTTAATGTTTTCAAAGAGGCTTTTAACCGTTCTAGCAGTAAGTTCAAGAAGTGCAAGCCCTGTAGGACATACTTATCAGAACATGGGGAGAAGTAGAACAACGTATAAACTGTTTACAAGGCTTTAATTCCAGGGGGGCTAGCCACCCCTACCCCACACATCACTGTGTTGTGGCAAAAGTACAACTGCGCCTTATGCAGGAACAGGTTTTGCAATTGTTAGGGTGCAGTTGGGTCTTCCTAAGCCGATTTAGTTTCTCCAGCTAGAATAGAATCCGTGTGGGAATACTTTACCTCAGCCTTTCTGAAAAAAGAGATAGTTCAGACCGGATCTTCACTAATAAATTTTCATATGAACAAATCTGTACTCAATAGCGATGCATGGTATAGGCTCATCATTTTTCACAGGACATACATCCACAGCCGTTTTTGTGCGCATCTGTGTGTGTGTGTAAGTTGCGCAGATTCTAAATTCTGAGAGGCTGTTCGCAAGATCAAAATTCATCTTGAGTAAAAATTAGCCACTAATGTACAACGGATCAATGCTAAAGCCTATGTAATAGATGCCTCTTTCCTTCTGAACGTATGTGCACGAATCCTGCCTTCTCTGTTTTGTCCAGGCATCTGCAACACAGATTTGTAAACATTTTTTTAAACTCATCACAAAGCACAAATGTCTGAAACAAAAGAACGATCCTAATAATTTGTGAGAAACAGGAGAGATTATGAGCGGCGTATATTACACCAGGAACAAGCTTTGCAGCCTCAAAAATATAACGGATCATAACCAAATAGTGTTTAATTAAATAGTTTTTATGGCGGCTGCGAGATTTTATTTCCTTTGGTTATGATGGTACTTGTATTCTAGAACATAATAGTCTTTTTATACGTTATAACACATACCGTGAATACATGGAAGATGATCTAGATGATACGCTTCACTTTTAATACAAGGGCAAGCAAATGGGGTAGTTTCTAAAGCATCTGTGCAATTCAGTGTTTTGATCATTCGTGTCTTAGCGGGTCACGGTATATAACCGAATAAAATATAATACGTAGTCACAATGTATATAATTATACAACCTGTTACTTTGACTTTTGATGTGCCAAGCTGTAAAGCCAGGTCCCACAAAGCACCTTTTTGCTTCACCTGAGAAAATGACAGATGGGGCAGAAATCTGTACACCGAAGAGGAGTAGGTGTTTCCAGGGTGGTGAGAGTTGTGACTCCATGAATCCGCCACAACAGGATACGTTTAAGGTGGGTAGAACAACATGGGAAAGATGTGTAAAGGTTGTGTGGTTTCTGTTTAGGCTCCTTTTCTCATTTTGTGTGTTTGTGATTTTTTTAAAGAAATTTTGTCTCGTGGACTTGTTTGGTGTTCAGACATTGATTCATACCGTCCTGCAAAAATATGTGGGAGTGTCCAATGAAGATGTTCCACCTTTGGACAAGCAAAAGTCACATTCTTCGATGTACATACTGATAACTGCTACTGCTTATTCAGTTCTCAGTTATTGCTCCAGCAATCTCTCTTATTCTGTGTGTGAGGGATGCATTTTAGATAGACCTGAACAGAATTCTCATGTATGTTTGACGTGGCCCGCTGCTTTTTATGATGAGAACTTAAGATACGTTTGTTGCAATCTGAATACGGGCCCTGTGTTGTATTTGATCACGGTTATTGCGTGTTTTCTGAATTGCTGCGGTATTAACAAGTATCATATCATAGCGTTGGCCAACCTGGTGGAAGGCGTACGAACATCCCCAACTCCCTGTGAAAAATTGAGAACATTGTTTCAGAAATGCCACCAACCTTATGTGACACTTGTTGAAAAATTTCTGCATAATACATTTCAGAATGGCAGATTCTTTCTTTCCCACCTTTTATAAATAAATTTTAAAAACTGTAATAAATGTACATTTTATACATTCACATGTATTATAATAAAAATGTATTTAGAAGCCATTGAGTTTTTGCAAAAAGAATCGGTCCCATCATTGTTGCTGGGAAAAAATTGAATTTTTGATACTAAAAAACATTCCCTATTAAAAAGATCACATTTCATTTAGGGAGGTCGCTTTTGATCAGTAAGAGGGAGATTGACACTGATAGACAGATATTGGTTTTTTACCAATAACACTGAAAATAACATCTCTGCACCAAGAAAACTTAAGATAGGACGAGAGCTATTTAAACACAAGTCTTAGTACCGACATCATGTTTTCATGGGTTCCTTACTTTATAAAGCAACACCATGCACGCTCTTCCCCCACATAATCCTGAACAGCTCTTTAAAAGTTCTTTAAAAGCCAGAGCTAGTCTTTTTTTCTGTAGTGGTCCTGTTCTTATGCCCCTGCTGAAGGCGAGGGCCATCTCATCCAATATCACCAACATAGAAAGTCCTTTTCCTGGTTTGGTTTTAATAATGTTTAATCATGTCAATTTTTGGCTAATGGCTTTTTTGTAAAACACTTTGAGCAACAAAGAAACATGGTATAAAAATACACCGAATAAATGGACACTGCCGGTTATTACAAATATAAGCTTTTTTTCTTTATTTTCACTTTACAGTGAACACTTCCCTGTAAGTATGACCTATTGAACAGGATAGGAGTGATGGTGTAAAGGTTGTGGATCGCAATTGTGGGAGGATAGGTTTCTTAAGAACATAAGAGAAGCCATGTTGGATCAGGCCAATGGCCCATCCAGTCCAACACTCTGTGTCACACAGTGGCCAAAAAAAATTATATATATATACACACTGTGGCTAATAGCCACTGATGGACCTCTGCTCCATATTCTTATCTAACCCCTTCTTGAAGCTGACTATGCTTGTAGCCACCGCCACCTCCTGTGGCAGTGAATTCCACCTGTTAATCACCCTTTGGGAGAAGAAGTACTTCCTTTTATCCATTTTAACCCGACTGCTCAGCAATTTCATCGAATGCCCATGAGTTCTTGTATTGGGAGAAAAGGACTTCTTTCTCTACTTTCTCCATCCCATGCATAATCTTGTAAACCTCTATCATGTCATCCCGCAGTTGACTTTTCTCCAAGCCAAAGGGCCCCAAGCATTTTAACCTTTCTTCATAGGGAAAGTGTTCCAAACTTTTAATCATTCTAGTTGCCCTTTTCTGCACTTTTTCCAATGCTATAATATCCTTTTTGAGGTGCGGTGACCAGAACTGTACACAGTATTCTAAATGAGACCGCACCATCGATTTATACAGGGCCATTATGATACTGGCTGATTTGTTTTCAGTTCCCTTCCTAATAATTCCCAGCATGGCGTTGGCCTTTTTTATTGCAATCACACACTGTCTTGACATTTTCAGTGAGTTATCTACCACGGCCCCTAGATCTCTCTCTTGGTCAGTCTCTGCCAGTTCACACCCCATCAACTTGTATTTGTAGCTGGGATTCTTGGCCCCAATGTGCATTACTTTGCACTTGGCCATATCGAACCTCATCTGCCATGTTGACGCCCACTCACACAACCTCAACAGATCCCTTTGGAGTGCCTCACAATCTTCTCTGGTTCTCACCACTCTGAACAATTTAGTGTCATCTGCAAACTTGGCTACTTCACTGCTTACTCCGAATCCCAACTTCTTCAGTGTTTGCTTGGGTGAACTAAAATTAGGCGGGGCAGCTGGGGCAAGAAACAGCAGGAGTCTATTTGATTTTATATAGGAAAACGGGTTTAATATTTTATAAAGTTGGCTACGAATCAAAGGTGCCAAGGGTGAGCATTATGGGAAAAGGTGGGAATGGGGAGGTCGGAATTAGTTTGGGGTACAATAAACATATTATAAAGTAGCACACAAGCAACAGCATTATAGCCCGCTGCTGGATCATGCTAGGTAAAGGGGATGGTATGTTTCGTGTTTATACACGTAGGTAATCTCATCATTCTTTTACCCCTATGTCCTTTCGGACAGTACTTCCTCTACATTTCTATGACTGTATCTATTACAGATGCTTAATTTGTCAGCTTCTTGTTTTGTAATAAACCTACTGATTGGGGGAAAGTAGGCTGTAAAACCATATCTGTATAGAACTGGCAGTACGGGGCATGGTTGGAGTGGGCCGACATATTTATCGGCAGTCATCAAAGATTCACTATGCTGAGCGATCTGACAGCTGAGACAATGCGGCTGGTGGATGACTACTTGCAACGCTACCTCAGTGGTTCGGCACTGTCTCACAGCCACACAGCCAAGACCCTGTGGAGAGTGGCTGACAAGCTGGAGAGCCGTGAGAAGAAGTTCTTTCACTTGATTTGCTGCACAGCTATCTTGCCAGAGCCCGGTAGGGCAGCCGCCCACTTGAGCCGTGTGGCGGCGCAGATGGAATCTGATGGTGGGCTTAACTGGGGCCGAGTAGTGGCACTGTTTGTGTTCACCGGCACCTTGGCAACAGCGCTGACTGAGCGGGGGGCCCGCGAGGAGATCAGCATCCTGACAGAGGCATCGGTCATCTATCTGTCTGTGGAGAAGCATGAGTAGCTGGAGGCACACGGTGGCTGGAATGGTTTCTATCACTACTTCAACAAACACCGTTCTGATTCAATCAACCAGTACGATACCAAAAGCAACACTATCATAGCAACTGCAGAATTTCTCCTAGCAGGATTGGCTTTCCTTTTGGCTGTGCGATACAAGTACATTGTGAACTTGAAACTATGAACAAGTACCTATGATGAGTCAATTCTATATTTTTACAATTTTAAAAATGTTGTTTAAATTGGTGTCTACGGCAGAATGTTTAAAATGAAGCACAACCCACCTTGGCAACGTCAAAAAAAATGGAAACAAAGATTGTTCAGATTCTAGATTTGTATGTTTTGTTATTTCCATTTTAGAGAACTGATACGTTATGCTAAACATGTTAGATGACCTTGTGATGCAACCCATGTAATGATGTGTGTTTGGATTTTTTATGGAGGGAATTCTAATCTTATTTCAGTTGAGCGCTCCACTTGTTTCATACCGGATCCAAAAAATGGTTCTATACACTGTCATATCTAATATAAAAGTATTTTATTAAAGCGAGAATATACAAAGCGTAGCTTTTTTTTTTATTATCAACAATTTGCCTCCCAACCCATGTGAATTCAGTTCCCTGTGAATGAGGTGCCTTCCACTTTGGTATTGAATAGGCGGGGAGGGGGATTGCCGAGAAATCCTGCTGGGGCAGTGTAAGAAATACAAGGCATATATCTTTGTCGTGTTGTGATTCACAAGGATTAGACACGTATGTATGTACAGAATGTGTAGGAGAGATAATCTCTTTCCTTCCCACAGATGGCATTTGCTGTTTGATCAATATCACACCAATACATCCACTTTATCTATGTGAGAAAACAAAAACAAGTGTACTATTCTTCCACCCTACTGAAAAAATACAGTTCTTACTACCTACTTCAGGATACGGATCTTATATACAAACCAGACATGAGTTTTCTCATCTACATGTGGCTGGGACATTCTCGATTCTAATCTGCATGTTTTTCCTTCTTTGCAACCTCTTCTTCTTCCCCCATGAGGGAATCAACCTCCTTTGGAGGTTCTGGTGTTTGCGCTTCAGAAGATGATGACTCCTTTACTCCTCCTTCTTTCTCACGATCCTCCTTTTCATTTTGAACATTATATACAGTCCTGCATTCCCAGCAGCAACTTGGTTCTGCCTTCACAGGGAAGACATCTGCCACCTCCGAAAACGGGCGAGTTTTCCCTACCTTGTCAGGAAAAAAAAAAGTGTCTAAGTCTATTTCCCTTCTAGAAATCCTCATCCCAACCTTTAAAATAAAAAACTTACACCTGGATATAAATCTCGCACGCAGGGGGGATGCTGACGTTTCATGTCCGTTCTCACCCAACTGTCCTTTTGATACCAAGCTATTATTTCACAATATGAACAGCAGCTGGAAATAACCCTCTGATGCGCCAACTGCACCGCTTTTGAAAACACCCTCCAATCCAAATCACAATCTAGCTGCGAGAGATAAAACAGCTTTGTGTTTTCTGCTCCCCCACATCACCATGATCTTTCTCACATCCCATTCCCCCCCACCACACCCCTGCTACTTACCAGCTCTAGGTGATATTCGGCACACACTGGTTCTTCCAACACCTCTTCTTCTCCCTTGATGGAATCATCCTCCATTGGCGGCTCAGGTGTTTGCGCTTCATAAACCGGGGATTCCCTCGCTTTTTCCATGGCTTCAGGTTCCATGTCTGCTCCAGAATCTCCAGAGGTATCCTCCATGTCCGCTCCAGAATCACCGGTGGTACCGTGCTCAGCATCTGCTAGGGAATCTTCCTCATCATCCCTGTCATTGCCTAAATCTTGAAAGTGAGCTAGACCCCCACAGTATGGGCAGTGACAGGAGTCCAGCCTCCCTGAGTTGACTGATGCCACATTCTTTATCTAGAAGGTTGAAGAAGCAAAAAAAAAAAAAAAAATTAGTATCCTGCCTCATGACTGTGCCTCCCCAATTCCACACACCTCATTTTTAGTTCTTACATCCGGATAGAGTGCTTTCAAATAGAGTGTTTCCTCCACAATCTCCATATTTTCTTGTGCCTTCCCTCCATGTTCTGACTCCTTGATAGAGATGCTATTCTCAGAGAGCTCTGTCAAAAGTACAGCTTGCTGATCCTCCGCAGTCTCTGTCTTTTCCCAAGCCTTCTTTATGGAACTTTCCCCCAAAGGGGATTCGTTATTCTCCACCTCTGTTGAGTTGTTGAGATTAGAACCACACTTTCTTAAAGATTTGAGCAACACCAGGGTTAGCATCCCACACATGACCAAATCCTCTAAATCAGAGGCTTCAGTCTCTGATCCCTCTGCTGCCTGTTTTTTTTTTTTAAAGGTTATAACACTACATGACCTGCCTTTGCATTCCTCCCCACTTTCCTCTTTTCTCACAACTTACCTGTGCATCTGTTTTTGCTTCCTGGTTCTTCAAGCTCTCCTCTTCCATGTTTTTGGGTATAGATTCTAGAGGGGTCTTCTTGGGGTTAGTGTTCTCCACTTCTATCTCATCACCGTTGCCTGTTCTTGAATGTTTGTGGGGCTTAATGCCTAGGGGTTTCTCCATGTTAGAAAATTTTTCCATGGTGCTATGGAGCCTTCAGAACGGTGCTCGGCTTTCCCATTTTTAAAGAGAATCCAGTGCTGACCCTCCCCACCCACCCTCTTTGGTGTGTTTGAACAACGGCAACTCTCCTATTGGTGGTGGGTTGCAGAGCTGAATTCAAAGAGAGGCCTATTTCCGGGGTTGTGGTATCGCTACCGACGAACGTGTTACAGCTTGGCACATCAAAAGTCAAAGTAACAGGTTGTTTAATTTTATACTTTGTGACTAAGTATTATATTTTATTCGGTTATATACTGTGACCCACTAAGACACGCGTAATCAAAACACTGAATTGCACAGATGCTTTAGAAACTACCACAAAGGCCCCATTTGCTTGCCTTTGTATTAAAAATGAAACGTATCTTCTAGATCGTCTTCCATGTATTCACGGTATGTGTTATAACATATAAAAACACTATTATGTTCTAGAACACAGGTACCACCATAAACAAAGGAAATAAAATCTCGCAGCCACCTTAAAAACTATTTATTTCAACACTATTTTGTTATGATCTGTTATATTTTTGAGGCTACAAAGCTTGTTCCTGGTGTAATATACGCCGCTCATAATCTCTCCCGTTTCTCACAAATTGTTAGGATCATTCTTTTGTTTCAGACATTTGTGCTCTGTGATGAGTTAAAAAAATGTTTACAAATCTGTGTTGGAGAGGCCTGGACAGGATGGAGAAGGCAGGATTCGTGCACATACGTTCAGAAGGAAAGAGGCATCTATTCCATTGGCTTTAGCATGGATCTGTTGTACATTAGCAGCTAATTTTTACTCAAGATGAACTGTGATCTTGTGGACAGCCTCACAGAATTTAGCATCTGCACAACTTACACACACACATGGACAAAAACAGCTGTGGATGTATGTTCTGTGAAAAGTGATGAGCCTATACTGTGCATCGCTGTTGAGTACAGTGTTGTTCATATGGAAATTTATTAGTGAAGATCTGGTCTGAACTATCACTTTTTTCAGAAAGGCCAGGATAAAGTATTCCCACACAGATTCTCTTCTAGCCGGGGATACTAAGTTGGCTTAGGAAGACCCAGCTGCACCCTAACAATGGCAAAACCTGTTTCTGCATAAGGTGCAGTTGTACTTTTGCCACAACACAATGGTGTGCGGAGTGGGAGTGGCTAGCCGCCCTGAAATTAAAGCCTTGTAAACAGTTTATACGTTGTTCTACTTCTCCCCATGTTCTGATAAGTGTGTCCTACCAAGCTTGCACTTCTTGAACTTAGTGCTACAACAGTTAAAAACCTCTTTGAAAATATTTTTAAAAGATTGGTTTCCGGTAACGGCACGGCGCTAACAGACGTGTTTGTCGGAGCTCTGGCTCTGCAGCGTCTGTGCTGGTCTTTTTTTTGGGAGGGGGGGTTCTTCAGCTGGTAAGAACTCGGTGGTGCCCCTGTTGGAGGGGCACTCGTGCGGAGGAGTGCTGGGTGCTCTGTGCCGTTTTTTCTGAGCATAGAGCCCGTTCAACATACTACTTCAAGCCTGGATAGACCAGACGCTTTAATGGCGAATTAGCTGTGACCACTGGAGAAGGGGAGTAGGCGAAGCGGCATTTGGAGGACAGAATAAATGGTAAAGAAGGGGGGGGGGAGTATATCTGACCCTAAACTGGAGATATAAACAAAGGAAAGAACTTACTAAGTGAGTTGTTTTTCCCCTACTTTTGAGTGGAGTCCGAAGCTGGGGGGAAAGAGACTTGGTTTGGCGAATGCACAAAGGCGGAAAACGGATGAGTGGTGGAGGACTACCTTGGCAGCAACGGCAGAGGTTGGGAGTTGTAGACTGGCTGTGATTGTAAAAGTTTGTGAAGAGCATTGAGACAGAGGAGGTGAAGAAGGAGGTGAAAGAGGAAAGAAGCAGGAGATTTCTGACGATTTAAGGGGAGTCTTCATGAACTTCTTTTCCTCTCCCTTTTCCCATATGCTCGTGCATGGCGATTTTCTTAAAGCGATAGGGAGCTAAATAAAGGCTGAACGGTGGTTATAATTTACAGGGTGGAAAGAAAGTCACCGGACCTTTGAAATGAGTTGAATCTGAAGATGGGAGACTTTTGATGTAGTATAGAGTTTCCAGGAATGCAAGGGCGGAGGTGAGGTGGAGAGGCTGGAATTCCATTGGCAGAGATGTGGAAGAACAGGAATGGATTTACTGAACTGGCTTTTTGAACTGGCAGCAGAAGAGAGGAGCAGAGATTGAGATTAAGAAGAGGAAGAAAAGGGAGAAGAAGAAGAGGAAGACAGAAGGATAAGCGGTTGGAAAACATTAAGGATTCAAAAGAGACAGTTAATAAATAATTAATGGATTAAATAATTAACTATTGTTAATTTGATTACTGCTGATTTTCTATATGTAATGAGTTAATGTGAATGTTCAGGTGAAGAGTGTTTGGTGGTAAAGAATAGTAATTTAAGGATATAAAAACCAACTGGCATGTGAGAGTGTTAAAGGAAGGTGATGTATGAATTTTGAGTGAAGTAAGTCGAAGTAGTAGTATATGAATTGGAATCAGGGTGTCAGTAAGACCTTGGACAATAGAAAAATGAGTACGATATACAAGTAAGACAAAAGAGATAGGTTAGTCCCACTATTGGCAACTTTAAAACTGATGGAGGCAATGTCCTCACAGGAAGTTATAGAGGAATTGCAGAATCCTATGCAATTGTATTTTATGAATGCATTGAGTCAGGGGCAGGCAAATCTGACAGAACAATTAGATGGAGTAAATAAGAAATTAGATGGCCTGCAAAAGCAATTGACGGAAGTAAAGGAAGAGATTCATGGCTTGACACAATCTGCAAAATATGTGGAAGGAAAGTTGGAAGTAGTGAATGAAAAGTCTGAGGAGATTGGAAAAGTTCAAAAATATGAAGGGGACAGATTAGTGAGAATAGAAACAGCGCAGCTAGTGCATATTTCAGGAATGCAGAATATTCCTGAGGATAGGTATGACGATATAAAGGAGGTGATAGTAGAGATCTTGACACCAGTTCTTGGTATGAAGAAAAAGGAATTGGAGAAAGATATAGAAAATGGCTATAGAGCTTGCCTTATTTATTTCAAGGAACACCTCCTGCTGAGAGAGGTTTATATAAGGTGTATTAAGAGGAAAATGAAGGAATTGGTCTGCCAGACGATGAGAGACAAATCATTAAAGTTTTATTGTTGGCATATTACACCAATAAAACTGAAGAGAGAGTATTCCGAAATTGCTGGTTGCTTTGTTGCAGGGAAACAAATTGATACCATGCAATTCATAAACAAAGTAAGATGATTTGAAATGCCAATGGTTTTTTTCCCTTCTTTTTTGGACCACAGTGTAGAAGAAAGAAAGTTTTTTTGTTGTTGTTAGTTCTAGACTTAGCTGAGGTAGATATTCTGATGGAGATATTAAGAGAAGAAATTAACAAATGGACAGATAGAAGGAAAATGGAACTTATTGTATGAAAGTGTATTTTGAATTTGCTGGGGGGGGGGTTGTTGTCGTTGTTGCAGGGAATTAAATTGATACTATGTAATTTATAAACAAAGTAAGATGACTTGAAATGCCAAATGTTCTTTTGGATCACAGTGTAGAAGAAAGAAAGTATTTTTGGTTGGTTCTAGACTGAGCTGAGGTAGATACTCTGATGGAGACATTAAGAGAAGAAATGAACAAATAGACAAATAGATAGAAATGGAACTTATGGTATGAATGGTAATGGGGGAAATATAATAAGAATATAGTGTAAAAAGGGGTTAACTGTAGAATGTATGATTTGGGTTAGGTTAGAACAAAAGATTTGTATTCTAATGATATAAGTATATAATGCATCCCGCGGTCTACATCCCTAATTTTATGTTTTGTGTGTATATATATATATTTGTTGTTGTTGTTAAATGTAATAAAAAGTTAACCCCCCCCCCAAAAAAAAAATGTTGAAGGAAAAGTTGCAAGCGTTGCTTCTGACATAAATCAATTAACAAATGTAATTGGGGGAAAAATGCCAATCCCCAATCAGTGCATTTGCCCCCATAACTGTGATGCCCCAGGGAAAGATGCATCTGAATGCCAAACCTACAGTCTCCTCAGAAACTAATTATGCATCTGATGCCTCTGATAAATACTGCAAAAAAGAGCCAAAATCTTATCTTTCGACCAAACTGAGTTTGCTTAACTATTTGAAGCTACAGATGAAGAGTTCCAGGCTGGGGGAACAGTCATCTAGTCAATAATCATCTTTGTGAAATTTTCACTTTTAATCTTAACTTTAATCTCAGCTCTACAGTTTATGACAATTGTACCTTACAATAATGCTGAGAATCTGCTTGATAAAAATGTAAACTTTATATATAATGTTCTCTCTCTGTTCTGTTTTTCTTCTGTATTCTTATTATTCTTTTTTAAAATACACATTATTGTCGTTTTAAGCAATATTTTTGATATATAATTATACATTTCAAAATTGTATAGTTATGACCAGACACACTGGTCATATTTCATTTCAAGGGGGAAAAGTCAACATTAATACAAAATTAAAAATTGAAGCAATAATACAATTTATAATATGCAGGTAGTCACAATAATTTGCAATGTTATAAGCAAATATTACTAAGTTAATATTGTGAATGTCTAACTGCTTAATACGAACTATACATTCTGTAAAAACAAAATTTCTTTGTTGCGTGATTCATATTGTGGCTGGCGCCCATAAGTTCTGTGCCTATCAGACCCCTGCTATTAAATTTTTCTTTTGACAAATCAGAGGCTTTGGCAGCCCAAAGAACTAAAAATTTTAAAAAATGTTAATTGCATTGAAATGTGAGGGGAAACTAATTACTTAAAAATGTGTAACAGACACAGCACTGCACAGCTTTTGCACATGCACAAATGCATGTGCATTAGGGATTCCATGATGATGAAAATTGTTGCGTTGTATGCTAACAGTGGATTTTAAAAGCTTTGTTGCATTAAAGATGGTTCTTCACACTCCTTAATACATCTGTTCTGGGGTTGGGGGGCTCAGAAAATATATTGCAGCTAGACTGTGTCATGAGATCCTATTTTCTCCAGAGCTGAAGTTCTGTTTATTTAACTTGTCCGGTCTAAGCTGTGACAGATTTAAGAATATCTATAATTTGTTAAGATTCTTGTTGATGGGAGTCTAACATATGGAGTGACCGGCAACATTTGAAATATATTGCACAACATCTCTGGCTCCTGCACTCCCAACCCGTAAAACTATTGACCTAGAACCCCTGACCTTTTAGGACTGTTTGCAGGTCAAATACTTTTGTCTCACAAATAGCAATATATAAGACTGATCAAATTATAAGGCAGTTATCAAAACATCATGAAGCTGAAAACCTCTACCTTATTTGTTTCTTTTTAAACCTGTGTTCCAAAGCCCCTTGGAAGAAATCAGTTTCCCAGACACGGGCCTGTGAGAACTCTTTTGCAAAGTTGTGCTTTTTTGTTTTGGCAGCCAAAGTTAGATTCTCGAGTCTTGAGACTGGCAAGCTCCCTGAGTGCTTGCAGAGAACAAGAGGCAATCTTCATAATCGTCTGAGAACAGGCCGCTGAAGGTGCTAGAAAAATAGGATTTAATGTTAATTAGAAACTATAGGCGTTTGCAATTAATAATTAATGGGGCAATGTTGTTAGAATGGGTTGCAGAACTAGTCATGCTTGTCTTTGCAACAGTTTCCCCCGTAAAACACACAGAGAACATATGAACATTAGAGAAGCCATGCTGGATCAGACCAATGGCCCATCCAGTACAACACACTGTGTCACACAGTGGCCAATACACACACACATCTTGTAAACCTCTATCATGTCACCCCACAGTCAACGTTTCTCCAAGCTAAAGAGCCCCAAGCGTTTTAACCTTTCTTCAAAGGGAAAGTGTTCCAAACCTTTAATCATTCTAATTGCGCTTTTCTGCACTTTTTCCAATGCTATAATGTCCTTTTTGAGGTGTGTTGACCAGAACTGTACACAGTATTCCACATGAGACCGCACCATCGATTTATACAGGGGCATTATGATACTGGCTGATTTGTTTTCAATTCCCTTCCTAATAATTCCCAGCATGGTGTTGGCCTTTTTTAAAATTGCAATCGCACACTGTCTTGACATTTTCAGTGAGTTATCTACCACAATCCCTAGATCTCTCTCTTGGTCAGTCTCTGCCAGTTCACACCCCATCAACTTGAGACCCTGTACAGAGAGACACTGAAAAACCTTTAACACCCTCAACATAGTTTTCCCCCCAAAGCACAGGTTTTGCGCAGATGCCCAGCATTAGGGTTGCTAACCTCGGGGTTGGGAATCTCTTAGAATTACAAAGCGTCTGTTTTTGAAAAGCTCACCCATTACAAATGCAAACCGGTGCAAAAATAGCTACCATTTTGCACACACAACTTCATCCTCTCAACAAATAACTGTGGGGGATTGCAAACCAAGGATCTAGGATTCATGCAAAACTCTATGGCGTTACTGAGTCCCCAGAGAGTTTTATCGACACGCAGCCTGATGCAACCTGATGTTAAAGGGAGATGCTACATGTATAAGGTTAACTGTGTTCAGTTTTAAAGCCATCATTTTATCCATTGGGTATGTCTCCACAATTCTCTACATAACGCCTGTGTTGCAAAACATGCTTTCCCCAAACAATATGAAGCAGGCTACACCAGAAGCATAGGCTGACCCCCCTTTTCCCCCCTTAGGAAACATCTGGCATTCCCTGGGTGGGTGGATCCCTAGCCTCCCATCGGGGACAGTTGACTCACTCCCCCATAGGAAAACATACGGTATTCATTTTTGTGTGCGCGGGTGTGTGTGGGAGGGCAGCTGTCATTTTGGTATGCGGCTTGATGATGATAGGGTACCCCTATCTACTACTTAGGGATTTTTCAGGTTTGGCTATAATGAACCTGAAAAACATCGGTATTTCCCAGTATTCCCAAATCCCAATACTGGTATGGTATTCAAATTCAGGAAATATCTGAGAAACCCAATTTTTGTTTTTTTTGGGGGGGGTCTTCCATTATGCCTTATGAGCACCTATAGTCAGTGATCTGTGGGGTATAATGGAGAACCAGTCTGGGAGTATCTAGAGTTCTAGGCAGACTGTTTTTGGAGGTAGATGCACCAAATCTGCAGCATAGCTGCTGGTTCCTCAAACTCCTCCCCTCAAGTTTAAAAAAGATTAGACCAGGGGTCCAATTCTATGCCCCCCCAAAGATGGTGCCCCAATCCTCTATTGATTTCAATGGAGGTCTCTTAAAATGCCCTCTCAAAGCTTTGCAGCTCTGTGGCTTGAAGAACTCCAATGTGTTTAAAGGGTTCACAGTCCCTTTAAATGCCTTCCAGTGAACTTGCTGTGACCCCTTTAAACACCCTTTAAGTTTATCTATGTGGCAGTCCTGAAAAATTTTGGGGGGGCTTAGCCATTTCGGATAGACAAACCATATCCAAAATCTATATCCAGCTTAATCAATACCTGAAAAATACTGATAAGGTATTTTCTGGGTATTTTTTTTCATCTCAGATTTAGCCAAATGCACACCCCTAGTACAGATTACATCATACCCTTTTGAAATCCATTTCTACAGACTGGATCTTACCTGGGTGATCGGTTGTGTTCAGGATTACGATCGGAAGAACTTGCAGAGGAAGGGAGCTGGTGGAGCTGTCTTGGTGGAAAATCAAACAATAACAGCATCAGCAAATAGTATTCAGGAAACATTATTTAAGTATTACCAATCTCCAGGTGAGGCCTGGGGATCTTCTGGAATTACAGCTGGTCTCCAGATGACAGAGGTCAATTCCTCCAGAAAAAAATGGCTGCCTTGGTGGACTCTATTTATTTTGCCCCACTAAGGTCTCTTTCCTTACCATACCCACTTTCCCCAGATCCACCCCCAAATCTCCAGGAATTTTCCAACCTAGAGTTAGGAACCCTAGGAGAGAGTGGCTGTGGCAAAACTAAAGAAAGAGCTATCAGGTGGAATATGACACCAGTTGCATTTATCTATGTTTCAGCATACCCACATTTAATCTGGGTTGACTGTTTGTTAAGAGACAAAGAAAAAAAATGATGCAGTGGGAAAATAATTCTGGATACCAATACCCCTATTCTGGATATCAATACCTAAATGTTTTGTGCCAAGCTTTCTCAGAGGGCTCTATACATATATTAGAAATGAAAGAGAAAATAATTCTGTACATGCTCAGAAGTACTTTTAAAACATATTTTATAGTTGTTTTGATGTTTTTAACAAATAACGAAGAGAGATAGCAATGTTTGCTCACCTTGTTCTTTTTAATTTCATTTTTTAAAAATGTATAAAACCTCCTCCGGATGTTTGGTGTGAAACATGTAGATGTATTGATATTTGGAATAAAGAAATATTTTCCCACTGCACCATTTCTTTTGTCTCTTTGCTCCTATTGGTGCAGCTGTCTGTTCTTTTCTCATTGACTGTTATCTGCAGGTAAGGCACTTTTTTGACTCAGCTGACATCATCTCCTCTGATTTTGCTAAAGGCTGTTTTGATCCAAAGGCAGCACAAAAGACGGTTGTAATCTCATGCCAGAAAATACAGAAGCCTCTCCCAATGAATGGGACCAGAAGCCACTCCCAATGAATGGGACCATAATGTCTTTACCAAGGAGAGTCTGAGCCCCCACTCCAACTACACACATTTGGGATCATTCCTTTTTTAATATAGTGACACTTGGTCAGTAGTAATAACTGTTACATTTTTATCCTGCCCCTCTTCTCCAGCGGTTCAGAGCACTAGTGACAGTGCTCTCTTCCTTAATGTATCTTTATAAGAGCCAGTGCAGTTGTTTAGATTATGAGAGAGATTTGACTGACCTAGAGTCACCCAGTGAATTTCATAGCTGAATGGGGATTTGTACCCTGGTCTTCCTGGTCCCAGTCTAACTATAGTGTTTTCCCTTAAATGTCTCTTTTCTAATTGCTGTCCTATTCCATAGCAATTTTAATTACAGAAGCTGCATCTATCTTAGGGTTGCCAAGTCCAATTAAAGAAAAATCTGGGGACTTTGGGGCAGAGCCAGGAGACTTTGGGGGTGGAGCCAGGGGACATTGGGGGTGGAGCCAGGAACAAGGGTGTGACAAGCATAATTGAACTCCAAGGGAGTTCTGGCCATCACATTTAAAGGGACAGCACACCTTTTTAAATGCCTTTCTTCCATAGGAAATAATTAAGGATAGGGGCACCATCTTTTGGGGCTCATAGAATTGGATCCTCTTGTCCAATCCTTTTGAAATTTGGGGGGTATTTTGGGGAGAGGCACTAAATGCTATACAAAAAATTTGGTGCCTCTACTTCAAAAAATAGCCCCCCCAGAGCCCCCAATACCCACGGATCAATTCCCTATTATTCCCTATGGGAATCATTCTCCATAGGGAATAATAGAGTGCCCAGTAGACATTTCCCTCCCCCCCACACTTCCTAAAGGGGGGGAGGGCCTCCAAACCAGGGAATCCCCTGCCCCCTCCCTCTCTCTCACACACAAATACTTACCTGGTCTTGTTCCTGTAGAACTTTGCTTGCTGTGAAAACGAAAGCAAAAGAAAGGGAGGGGCCGTTCTCCATGGAAACTGTTACTGACCCTTTCCAATGAAGCCCTTCCTGTTTCCTGTTTCCTGCACAGCCTTAAAGGGGCACACATTTTACAAACGGATCAGGAGCTCTACAACAACATGATGCCTACACGTATGTTCTCCCCCCCCCCCGCTTCCGGATTTTTGGAGTGCGGGGGAGGAGGCTGCAAATTCAGGGGTTCCCCACAAGGTCAGGGGGGTTGTGAATATAAATAAAATGTGAAATGTGAATGAATGAAGCCTAATCTATCTCCAGATCAACTAAGGTGGATCAACTAATCTATCTCCAGATCAACTTAGTTCTCCAGATGAACTAAGAGGAAAGATGGGGTATAAATACTTAAATAAATAAAATAAAATAAAACATGCCCACATTATGTCATATATTTGCAGGAAGCTAGTCGATCACTGCAGATGTTTTGGAATCCCACACATGTGGACATAAACATAATTTTAATGATAGGAAAGGATACCCTGGCTCAATATTAGGTATGGTATACAAATATGAACTCAGCAATACTTGGAGTCACAGGAATAGAAATCCTATGGTTGTAAAAAGAAATGAAATACAGGTTGTGATTTCAGTTCAGAACTCCTTTCCATTTCTTAGGTTGAGGCAAAAGGATGTTTAGAGGTTTGGAAAGAGTTTATTTTTGCAATATAAGAACAGGAAACTGCACATGAGGCTATAAATAGATGATGGATTGCTTATGACATCATTCACCCATGCAACCCTCTTGTCTTTTGATTTACAATGATGGAGAAGTAATTCACATCGTTTTGGGCTTACTGGATTTGCTGCTGCAGTACCTCTGAAAAATGGATGGTTCAAGTTTTGAAAGTGAAAGTGGATCTTTGATTCCCACCTTCTCAAAGGGGCAGACAATCAATTTTTCTGCAAGCCTATTATAATCTGCGGGCCAAATACTTTTGCCCCCATCCCGAAGCCTGTGTAGATGGACCACATTCCATGTATTATTGTTAATATTATTTTGTTGTAAACCATAAACATTAATATACTCAAGGGTTTCATAATATTTTAACCGGTCTGGAACCAGGGGAGAAAATCATTTTCTCTCCCACTCTTAATATCTTTTTCCTATTCATCATACATTTGAATTTGATGATGAATGAAGCTGAGCTGCTTTTTAATTGCCTCAAATATGTTCCATGAATGGCTGGACTGGATATATTTACCTCCCCTATCATGAGTGCAGAATAAAGAGAACAGATGGACAAAGAAAGATGATACAATACAGAATAAAGGGGGGGGGGAGATTGATGGAAATAGATATGGAAGGAAATGAGAAATGCCTGACCCAACATCTTATAATAATATTTGGAATCTATAAAAGGCTTTGGATTGTAGAAAGGTTGTTACTTGGATGGGGTTGGGTCCAGGGATCCATCAGCAGAAGGCACTGATAGTCAAGGATCTTTCCTGCATTACCGCTTTAATAAGCAGTTCTTTCAGACCCCAGGAAAGTTTATTTCTGGGTTTGCAGAACCATGTGGGTTAGGGGAAAGGGGCAAACATCTGCTATCAGCAGCACAAGAAAGAGCTGTTAATTCATGTGAGTCCTGCAATGCCAGGAACAAAATTTCTGAGGATCAAAAAGAATTACTGTCCAGGAAGGGAACACAGTAAAGATAAGTGATCCTTGCATCTTCAGGCTGCATCCAATTAATTAATCAATCAATCATCGTATGGCAACATGTGTAGTATAGTTAAGCGATCCTAAGATTGTCTGGCAGCCAGAAGTTATAGTTCTTTTAGTATCATATGCCACTCGTTGGTGAGCTAGTTTTTTTTTAAGGCAAGAAATGCTTCAGAGGTGGTCTGCCATTGCCTGCCTCTGCCTGGTATTCCTTGGAGGTTGCCCATCTGAATACTAATCATGGCTGTCCCTGTTTAGCTTCTTCAGTCTGACAAGTTCAGGCTAGCCTGAGCTATCAATTATCCCACAACAACATAATAAGGCAGATCAGTATTATTATTCCATATTGAAGATTGGTGTCTGAGATTAAGGAGGAGTGATTTCCCTATGATCACGCCAGAGCACTTAAAAGAGAAAATATACATTGGCGATAGATCAATTTGATTTTTCATTAGGAGAGAGCTGATACAGCCATTCGTTCATTCTCTCTTTTTTCCCTGTGGCATAGTTAATCAATCAATCAAGTGCTGGACTAGCATCCAATACTCAGGTTTGAATGCCTACTCATGCCATGGAAGTTTGCTGGGCTAGTCACACTCTCTCAGCCTAACCCACCTCAAAGGGTTGTTATGAGGAGAAAATGGGGAGAAGGGAATGACGTCAGCTGCTTTAAGCCCTCACTGAGGAGAAACATGAGGTATTAACAAATAAGTACATGTTACTGTTATCTGCCTTTTGTCCATCTCATTTTTACTTCTTCACTAAATTTCTTTTATGCCATTGTATACAATTTATATACACACTGTATTTTCACACCATTTATTTATTTATTTTATTTCGCTTTTATCCCGCCCTCTCTGCAGAGCAAGCTCAGGGCAGATTACATCAGAAACCAAACAATTAAAATGATTAAAAACAGATTACAGTTTCTGAATTTTAGTGCATTTCCTTATGATCTACATAGAAAAAAAACTTGTTCAGAATTTCAGTGCATTTCCTTTGTGATCTACATAGGGGGGGGAAAAGCTACCGTAAATACATTGGCCATTTGTATGCATAAACCTCAGGGGATGCTTATAATATTCTCTGATCACCATTACCCAATTAAATTGCTGAGCAGTTGGGTTAGAACAGATTAAAGGAAGTACTTCTTCAACCAAAGGGTGATTAACACGTGGAATTCACTGCCACAGGAGGTGGTGGCAGCTACAAGCATAGACAGCTTCAAGAGGGGATTGGATAAACATATGGAGCAGAGGTCCATCAGTGGCTATTAGCCACAAAGTATAGATGGAACTCTCTGTCTGGGGCACATGATGCTTTGTATTCTTGGTGCTTGGGGGGCAGCAGTGGGAGGGCTCCTAGTGTCTTGGCCCCACTGGTGGACCTCCTGATGGCACCTGGCTTTTTGTGTGACAGTGTTCGGCCACTGACCTGATCCAACATGGCTTCTCTTATGTTCTTAAGCTGATCATATTTGCTGGCTAAATTGCATTTGCCTGCTTTTTGGACCTTGGATTCTAGATGGCTAGTTGTGTTAGGTAACATGTTGAAAACCAGTGTTCCCTCTACGCTGAGTTAGTGTGAGCTAGCTCACATATTTTTAGCCTCCAACTCACACATTTTTGTCTTCATTCAGGAAGGATAACTGTAGAGCACAATAATTTATGCAGTAGCTCACAATTTTAATGCCAGTAGCTCACAACTTTAATACCAGTAGCTCACAAAGCAGAATTTTTGCTCACCGAATGCTGCAGCTTAGAGGGAACATTGTTGAAGTCTAAGAAAAATAATGTCAATGTGAGTGTTTATAAGCCAGAGCTCACTTAACTAGATGCATAGAAGTGAACATCACTAGGCTTGATGAAATACCTGGCAGGAGGGGAGTGGAATGTTACAAAGAGGGGCTGGTGTGAAACAAGAGCTATGAATGGGATTGGTTGTTTTCTATTAATACGAAAATTAATTCCTGTCCCGTAACTTGAAGAAAACACTGAAAATGTGTCTTGAATACAATGTATTCCATGCTCTCTTGGGGAAGGAGAATCTCTTTCATTTTGTATATGTTTTTAAATGATATGCTAATTTTGCATGCATTAAAATGTGGCATGAAAAAGTGTTCCATGTAAGGCAGTCAAGACACAGGAGGTTAAAACTATTTTGAAGATTTGTGTCTTCAAGAAGTCTCAGCTACTGGAATTATTGGGATAAATATATGGTATAGTGTCGACATTTGGAGCAATTTTGCCTCATCTTCTTCAAGCAAATCCCCCCCCCCCTTTAATAAAGAAATGTCTTTCTCTGGAAGAAATCTTGTAACCAGATTTTGTGCAAAACAAAAAGTGGGGGAGAAGGATGGCAGGAAAGGGAAGTGAAAGAAAAAGGTTCTGTCTCCCACATCCAGTTTAATAAAATTAAAGCAATTTATGTAATATTGATATGTCGATATGTTTTTCAATAATTTTTCCCTACAATTTTAAATAAAACTCTCATCATTACTTCAAAATTATAATTATATGTCTTCCTCCCACTTTGAAAATGGCACAAGGTGCTCATTTGCAGACTTCTACTCTTCAAATTTTCCCTGAGAAAAGAAATGTCATGACTCAGTTAACAATGCTTTTTTATTCACATTGATCTTTTTTTATAGTGTTCTTTATCTCAAAAACATTGTAAATCAGATAGCTCCCTCCCACTCTTTTGTTCATTTGCAAATTTTTATTATTCTCATTTAAGAAAGCAGTGGAGTGTCAAGAGTCACTATATATTGTTTATATTCCTTTTCTTCCTTTAAAATTACCTTTATATGGGAAAAAAATAAAGCTTAGCAGTTAGGAGAAAATATCTGAATTTTTTAAAAGCATAGATTTGGAAAAGGAAGAGGAGGATTTGCTGCTGCATGTGTCTTTGGAATGGAACAAAGCTGCTTGCACATGGATGGCTACTATGGGTTGCCAGGTCTGACTCAAGAAATATATGGGGATTTTGGGGGCAGGGCCAGGAGCAAGAGTGTGACAAGCACAACTGAACTCTGAAGGGAGTTCTGGCAATCACCTTTAAAGGGACTGTACACCTTTAAAATGCCTTCCCTCAATTTGGAGACAATGAAGAATAGAGACACCCAGGGACGCAGCCAGGATTTGGAAGGTCGGGGGGGCATTTTTTCGGGGAGCACTGATGCCCCCCAGTGCCCTACACGATAGGGTTGCCAAGTCAATTCCCAGAAATATCTGGGGACTTTGGGGGTGGAGCCAGGAGACTTTGGGGGTGGAGCCGGGAGACACTGGGGTGGAGCTAGGGGGAGGGGGGGAAATGGCGCCAAGGAGAGCGCCGCGCTGCCGCCGCCCCCCCACCCCACCCCACCCCAGCCACTCCTCCGAGATGGGCCCAGCCTGAGCTCGGAGGGGCGTCTATGCAGTCCCCCCCCCCGTTCCCCTCTGGATGGTCTCGCCGGCTGCTCAAATTCTGCAGTGGTGATGCAAGGAGTTTCTAGGAAAGCGCAGGTGATTGCGCTTGCTCACGGCTCGCTCCCCTTTTGCAAAGCGGCGGCGGCGGCTGCTGCTGCTTGCCGGCACGGCTCCAGCGGCTAGTCCACCGTGTGGTTGTGTGTCGCGGCTTGCTGGATGTTATTTTTCTCGCCCCCTCCTCGCTGGAGTTTCCCTCCCCTCCCCATGAGACGCACCGGCCTCTGAATTAGAATCCTGCATGTGGATTTTATTTATTTTTTCTTCCCCCCCCCCAGAAAAGTCGTGGCTTTCCACCCCCCCCTTCCCCTCCTCTCGTCTCCCCTCCTCCTTTCCCCCCTCCCCGGGTCTGGTTGGGGAGGCCGCTCCGGCTTTGGCTCCGGCGGCCTGTTTACTTCGCCTTCTCCGCAGCCAACCTGGCAGGTGGCGAAGGCCGGGGCTCCGGAGCGCGGCTGCGGGAGAGCAGGGAGAGGAGAATCCCGCAGAGGGAGGCAACATGATCCTGGAGAGGAAACCCTCGGAGAAGCCTGGTTCAAGCCCCCCCCCGGACCCTTCGGGGGGCGGCAGAAAGCCGGAGTCGCCTAACTCGGGCTCCCCCGCTGCCGGTGGAAGGCGGCAGCTGCGCAGCGGCGCCGCCCGCCCTGAGATGGGGCGGCCGGCGCCGCCTCCCCCCCCGCCTCCGTTTTTTGGGGGAGCGGGGGAAGAGGGTGGAAATCCTGCTTTCCCCCGCCAGGGCGGGAGGGTTGGGAAGCCTACTACACGACCTTCCCTCTAATGACAGGTAGGGCTGGCCCTAGCCCTTCTGGCTAGGCAGCACAGCTCCGCTCTGCCCCAGTCACTGGATCTGCTGCCTAGTCATGAGTAGCCCTCCGAGTAGACGGCAAGCATGGGGCTACTCGCGGAAACAGGCGGGGGGAGAAGCAGGCAGCAGAGGCAAGGAGAAGCAGAGGCAATTGGGGCTGGGAGGGAGGGGAATGGGCAAGCAAGTGGCTGTGATCGGTGCTGGGTGGGAGAGGAAGAGGCGAGGAAAAGCTGCTGCGATGGGGCTGGGTGGGAGGGGAAGGGGCAGGAGAAACAGTGGGGATTGGGGCTGGGAGGGAGGGGAAGGGGCAGGAGAAGCCACTGCAATGGGGCTGGGAGGGAGGGGAACGGGCAGGAGAAGCCTCTGCGATGGGACTGGGTGGGAGGGAAAGAGGCAAGGAGAGGCCACTGTGATGGGGCTGGGTGGGAGGGGAAGGGGTGAGGAGAAGCAGTGGAGTTCAGGGCTGGGAGGGATGGGAAGGGGCAGGAGAAGCTGCTGAGATGGGACTGGGTGGAAGGGGAAGGGGCAGGAGAAGCCACTGCAATGGGGCTGGGTGGGAGGGGAAGAGGTGAGGAGAAGCCGCTGTGATGGGGCTGGGTGGGAGGGGAAGAGGTGAGGAGAAGCCACTGCGATGGGGCTGGGTGGGAAGGGAAGGGGTGAGAAGAAGCAGTGGAGATCAGGGCTGGGAGGGAGGGGAAGGGGCAGGAGAAGCCGCTGCAATGGGGCTGGGAGGGAGGGGAAGGGGCAGGAGAAGCTGCTGTGATGGGGCTGTGTGGGAGGGGAAGGGGCAGGAGAAGCCACTGCGATGGGGCTGGGAGGGAGGAGAAGGGGCAGGAGAAGCTGCTGTGATGGGGCTGGGTGGGAGGGGAAGGGGTGAGGAGAAGTAGCTGCGATCAGGGCTGGGAGGGAGGGGAAGGGCCAGGAGAAGTGGCTGCAATTGGGGCTGGGAGGGGAAAGGGCAGGTGAAGTGGCTGCAATCGGGGCTTGGAGGGAAGGGAAAGGGCAGGAGAAGTGGTTGCGATCGGGGCTGGGAGGGAGGGGAAAGGGCAGGAGAAGTGGCTGCAATCGGGGCTAGGAGGGAGGGGAAGTGGCAGGAGAAGTGGCTTCAATCAGGGCTGGGAGGGAGGGGAAAGGGCAGGAGAAGTGGCTGCGATCAGGGCTGGGAGGGAGGGGAAGCGGCAAGAGAAGTGGCTGCAATCGGGGCTGGGAGGGAGAGGAAAGGGCAGGAGAAATGTCTGCGATCGGGGCTGGGAAGCAGGGGAAGGGGGCAGGAGAAGTGGCTGCGATCGGGGCTGGGTGGGAGGCTGAGACTGCTTCTGCCCCCGGCCGGCCAAATTGCTGGTGGGGCCAGCAGCAGCCCCCGGAGCTATGGCAGAGGCCCTGGGGACTGGTTGGGGCGTCCAGTCAGGGGGCTGGGAAGGAGGGTAAGGGGCAGGAGAAGTGGCTGCAATCAGGGCTGGGAGGGAGGGGAAGAAGGGAGGAGAAGGGGCAGCGATCAGAGCTGGGAGGGCAGGAAAGGAGGTGGGGAGAAGCGGTGGCAATTGGGGCTGGGTGGGAGGGGAAGGGTGAGGAGAAGCAGTGGCAATCGGGCCTGGGAGGGAGGAGAAGGGGTGAGGAGAAGCTGCTGCAATGGGGGCTAGGTGGGAGGGGAAGGGGCAAGTGGCTGCAAAAGAAGGGAGGGTGGTGGCGGGGAAAGCAGCAGGGAGAGGAGGGAAGGGAAGCTCTTCCTTGCCTACCTCTGCCAACACCCTCCCTTCTTTCCCCGCCATTAAAATAACTTCTGTTTTCCTTGAAGTAACAAGCTTTGTGGACTTTATTTCTAAAGCAGCAGCACCCTTTGCAGCAAAACCCAAGTTCTAAGCTAACACTGCTGCAAACTTCTGTAAAAAGTAGGTGAACTGCTTATTGCTGAAAGTGAGATGGTAGATAGAATTTTTTCTTCCCCTCCTGAAAGGTTAGAAATGGAGGGGGGGGGACCCTTAATGAAACTGGAGTGTAGTAAATGTTTCTTCCTGCAGCTCATAAAAAGCATGTAGAACTCCCCTGACCTGAATAGCCCAGGCAAGTCTGATCTCATTAGATCTTGGAAGCTAACCAGGGCCAACCCAGCCAAGTACTTGGTTGGGAGACCTCCAAGGAATACCAGGAGCGGGAAGTAGAGGCAGGCTGTATTAAGTCACTTCTCAGAACGTTTTTCATGTCCCAGTAGGGGTCACCAGAAGTTGCCATGACTTCCAGGCATACACACAGACGCATGCATGCACACACACACAGACACAACTGGTTTCTGTCATCAGGAGATCACCTGTAATTTCAGAAGATTTCCTAGCCATAGCTGGAGGTTGGCAACCTATCTGGCAGTATTTTTTTTTTTTTAATGTTAAGCCTCCTATAAAAATCATGCTTGGACAAAATTAGACCAAACTCTACCTTCACTTTCACTTGAGGAGAGATCCTCTCTCTCCCTCTCCCACTTTTAGCATCTGCTCCATATTCAAAGCCAACACTTTTCCCTGTCAGTATATGACTATTGTTCATGACTCCAAATGTATTAGAAACACAAGGGCATTTTACTCTGTGTATTGTGCATGAGAAATATTGTTACATGACAAGCTCCAATTGGCAAGTGAAAAGAGGTTTTATTGAAGGTAATAGCAGCAGCAAACAGTGAACTATGCAGAATAATGGTAATTGTTCCTTTAACATTGGCAACACACGCTCACTTAATATGACTCGTTCCTCCGTCTCTGCCTCATCAAGGCCCAGAGGACCTGTTAGACAAGCAGCCAGCCACCTCTCTCTGGGATCAAGCTGTCAATGCAAACTTGCTTTCTTTCTCTTTCTTTGAGCTAAGCTATACCCCCAGAGCTCCCAAAGCTTTTCCTGAGTGAAAGCTTTTCGTTAAAAAAAAAAAAATGAAAGCAAGCTCCGTTCTAAATTACATCACATGAGCACTTCTGTTCAGACTGACAGAACAAAAGAGGTGTGTGTGTCTGTGTGTACTGTGGTGGGAGGAAGAAAACTCCAAAAATATAGCCCGAGCAACTTCCGTATCACTTTCTGTACATTTGGCTTCTTTCGGTTTATGAGGAAATGTCAGAGTTGGTCTGTCCCAAGGTGCTGAACTCATTTGTCATAAGGGCCGGATCTGACATAAATGTCACTTTGTCAGGCCAGGTCATGTGTGCCATAAAATGTAATGCCTGGTACAGGAGATACAAAGTTTATAAAGGACACAGGCAAAGCCATATTATAATTTTTTTAAACACAGAATAAACAGGCTTTAAACATGAACCCTCTTACAGTATTTCCTTACGGTATCTACCTGATGCCCACCCTCCCACTTCCACTGCCCATTACTCATTAGCAATGGGACAGTTACAGGGACATAATGCACAGCCTCTGTCATCTGGCAATAAAGGTAATGGCCAGCTACTCATGGCCTAGATAAGAGCCCTGGACAGGCCAGTTCTGTCCCATGGGCCACATGTTTGACAGCCCTGATCTATGCTATGTGTCCCCAAAGGCACAGCTGGGAACCCAGAATAAAGGTGTAGCTTGGTAGTAGAATCAGGCCCCAGATTCAGCAGGAGCTTACAGGAGCACAACTCCTGAATCTTTCTGGCAGCCCCCTCCCCACCTGCCTTGTCCATTGAATAGGAGGTGCAGCTGCATAACAAACTCAGGATTAGGAGAGTGCACAGCCAGCCAGCCACCAGGAGCTTTGTCACATCCCCAGCAGCCCTCATTAACCCCTGGAGAAGCCCACACAACCCTTTCTCCACTTCTTATGTGATTTTGGGTGACGGATGGCTTGCTGGCCTTTTAACTGTGTGCGTGGGGGGTGGTCTAAAAGAGCCCCAGGAGAGTGAGGCCTGCTTGGGCTGGCGGGATCTCTAGGCAGCCCAAGCTGGCCTCACTCGCCTGGGGCTCTCCTTTCTTGGATCAGGTTGCTTTTGGCTGTTTGGGGGGGCAGCATATGCTAATGAGCTCCACCACCTATTTTTCTACAAAACAACATGAGTAGAATAAATATTGTGTGAAAATACTGGATTACTTGACCTCTGTCATACTTGTTAGTAGTGATTTAAGTTCCAATTTGAGGGTAAATTCCAAGCTACTCAGTGATCCACTACAATTTCAGCTGATTCTACTGCAAATCCTCTCTTTGTTATCTATGGTATTCCTTGGGGTCCCGTGACAACCAGGATCAAAATTCCAGAGGGAGGAGGAATCATCATTTAGTAAAGCCCTTCTCTTCCCCAGGAAAATAATGAGTGGGTAGAATACCTTTTAAGAAACCACTCTGGATACATTAGAGTGACTCCTTCCCCACTTGTCTCATTATCCTACCTGAATGAGGATGGGTGCGTGGATGCAGCTTTGGAATGGATGTGGGCTAATAAACTGAAACTTAAGCCTGAAAAGATGGAAGTACTGCTGGAGGGTAGAAGGTCTGATCCAAACACAATTCCCAAATACCAAAGGCTGAAACAAGGTAGGCTCTCCAATTGCTTCCCTGCAAAAAGAAGCAGAGAACTCTGCACAGTTCAAGGCCCGTATCAAGGGTCCTTACCCCCTTATCACCCTTGCATCTTACTAGTACAGCAGTGGATAATTTATTTGTATAATTGTCACATTAAATTAATGCCTTTCTGCATTAGGGGGAAAAAGCAAACAGGAGTTTTTTTTGTTTTGTTTTAAATCACCCCTTCCTTCTTTTCTTCCTTTCCTGATACAATTTCCAATCCAGGGAGGAAAATAATTCAATCTGGGAAGGACCCCACTTTCCAGACAGCAGGTCTAAGGTCAGAACTCCCTCTCATCCAGGAGTTACCCACAGAGCAAGCAGAGTATATTGGTGGGGAGGGTGTTCGTTAATGGAAGCACCAAACACAGTTTTGCAGGTGCTTTTGCATGACATTCATTCATGTGGACTGTGCCACCTACACTGATTTCGTTTTCATTTTCCTTCTCAGAGCATCCAGCACTGCATGAATTTTAGGAGTTAATTAAATACCCTAAACCAAAACTCCATATTGTCATTCTCTTGTAAGCTCAGTGGTGTCTTTTCTTTTTCCTTTCTTCTTTCAGTTTATCACCTGATATATTTACTCTTGTCTGCATACTTCTCCCTCCTACTTCTAAGCTAAATAAAACCTACTGTGCCAGTTGTATTATTATTTCCATTTAGCAGGGTGGGAGGGAATCTATTGAATAAGGTTGTGTGACAAACTCTAACCTTGACCTGAGGCATGACATACACGGTTGTCTTGAAATATATTGCACATTATGCGTCAATCCAAACATGATGTGAAATCATGATTTAATTGAACAAACTATGGTTGTGATTGTCTGAATGAGGGCCAATTCATTAACTATGGCTATTTTAGGATCAATTGACTATTTTAGGGTCAACCTGGATCTGAAACCATGGTTTGAAGTTGTTTTATTTGGTGTTTTGTTGTTGTTTGGTGCCTTTTTTCTGGTTGAGAGAAAAGTGAGTTTTATAAAATCATGCATAAAACTATTGGGATGTATCTGGAATGGTGTGAGAGAATTTTCATGAATGAATACCAAAACCATGAAAGGAGAAAAAATTCCATGGTGTTGCCTCTGGTTTTTGAAAAATTTGTTACCAAACATTTGCGTTCCCTTCATCTTCATTACATTGACGGAGCAGAGCTATACTTCCTATGGGATTGCTGCTAAGAGTAGCAAGACTTAACCAATAATGTTAAGAGAAATTCTCTTAATTCCTCTTTACTCAGTTTCTCCCTGAAACCCCACAATTCCTTTTCTTCTTTTTAGAAACTTGGGGTCTGTTTTGAATCAAAAGAGAAATTTGAAGAGAAGAGGGGCAGGAAGAGAAGCTACAAATTTCAGAATTTTACTCTGCAGATGCTTAGAGGTAGGCAATGTCTTTCCCAAACCCTGTTCTTTTGCTAGAGCACCACCCTGTGCTGTATACCATCAAAACAATTGCAAAGGTAGAATTAAAAAAGGGCTTATAGAGATCACCATGAGGTGTGACAGAAAACCATAAAGAGAAATAAAAGAGAAATTCCTTTTTTAAAAAAAGAGAAAAAAGAATAAATTGCTATAGTAAAAAAAGTGAATTGTGGAAAAAGAAACTCCATTTCCCATAGCAATGCTACTAACCAAAAGGAAGAGACCTTGTTGGGGTTGCTTAGCAAATTGAAGTATCTTTTAAAAATTGGGGTACACATAAATACAAACAGACAAATATTGCAAAAATGTTATTTGTAGATGTGTGTGGCAGGACATTGTATGAACCAATCTATCATTTAGGATAATGGCAATCTTATCTATACCTTCTTGAGATTCTATCTTTTGAGTCTTAATGTGTGGAAATGGGCAATTATAACTTTTCACAGCATGGAAGTAAATAACAATACCTGCTGGTATTTGCTGCAAATGATGAAAAAGAAGAGATTGGATTTGTACCCCGCCCTTCACTACCTGAAGGAGCCTCAGAGTGGTTTACAATCTCCTTACCCTTCCCATCCCCACAACAGATACCCTGTGAGGTAGGTGGGGCTGAGAGAGTTCTTTCAAGAACTGCTCAGGAGAAAGCAGCTCTTTGAGGGATTGTACATATATACAAAAAACAACCATGGTCAATTAACTAATAATTTTTCATAATATATTAATCAATATTAATTGATTAATAATTCCAAGTTATAAATTTCTCAAAATATACTGAATTTCTATATTGAAAAACCTCCAGTCCAATAAAGTTGTCCAATGCAATAAAGTGTTTGTGCTGCATTGTCTGTTTACAAATTCTGAATCACGGACACCCCAGAACTGCCTTTGACATCGCTCGCTAGTTGGTCAGGATGTTTCAGTCAACCTTCCTCATGGAGGGAAGGGTAAGTTGTCCACAAGTTCATATATCACTCCAGTTACATTGACATTTACATCAAGTACAGAATGTCTACTGTGGAGAAAAACTCTACTCATTATTATTATTATTCTTTGAAGAACTGTGACTGACCCAAGGTCACTCCGCAGGTTCATATGGAGGAGTGAAGAATCAAAAGCAGTTCTCCCAGATTAGAGTCTGTGCACTGAACCACTGCACCAAACTAGCTCTTAAGCTGATAATAACAGGATCCAGCTGATATTAACAGGAAAACTAGCAAATACAGCTTCAAAACACAAAACAGAACACCCACATCATTGATTATGTGAAATTTTGTTTGACCACAGGAAAAGAATTTGCTAGATTAGGAAAGTAAACTATAAAAAGTGGATTGATCCTCAATAGTTCACTGAGTCGTCCCTTAGCCAGATATTTATTTTCCCAGTTTGGAAGAAAACCCCTTGTGGATCGTCATACAGATTTTATATGGCTGGAGAATCAGATGCTCAAGGTTTTCACCGTTCTCACAATTTCTCATCGTCTCTGAGGTGTGGGGCTTAAACTGTCCAGACCTCAGGGAGTTATAAGAGTTTTGAGTGATTGGTGGTCTAATAGGCAGAGGTTGATTGTTTTTATCTATAGAAGACAACCCTGTGACCTCTGCTGTAAGAGATTTTAGTTGTATTTTGATCTCTTCAATACTTTTAAAACTAATCCTTGCAATAAAGTGGGGACCTGCAATACTTGTGTCCAGGGGGGCAGGGGGGAGTGAATCCCCCATCATTGCTGATACCCTTGGGGCTCTCACCCCTCTCAACAATGGCCCACCAAAGCTTCTCCCCTCCCACTGCCACTAGGCCTGCCGAGGCTTCTTCCTCACATCAGCAATGACAAGGGCACCAGTAAGCCCTGTGTAGCTCCCAGCTGTCACTCCCAGGCTTCTTGTCCCCCCCAGAATACTGCAGGAGAGGCTCTGGTGTTGGCTGCAGCAGTGGAGGAAGTTGGGAAATGCTTATGCCTAGTGGTGACAGCAACAGTGTCTGGGAGTGGCTCCTGGAGTGCTCCACTGCAGCAGCTGGGTCTGGAGCAGTAACCTTCAGGGCCCAGAGCAGTCCCTGGAATTGTCCTCCATCGTGGCCAAGCAAGGAGCCAAGACTGGATTGATTCCCTACTGTGGCTCCATTGGTAAGTACATGGGCTGCACATGCAGGGGCAATGCTTTTTTATGGGGGGGGGTTAACAATATGTTTTTGCTATGATTTGGGGGGTTTCTGCAAACCTGGTGTGTTTCCCAAGCTTGCAGAAAAATCTCTTTAGCCTCCATCTGGCCCTGACCCACAGATTTAGATATCTGCAGATGGGAGCCACAGATGAGAGGTCCATCAGTGGCTATTAGCCACAGTGTGTGTGTGTGTGTGTATATATATATATATATATATATATATATATATATATATATATATATATATATATATATATATATATATATATATATATTTGGCCGCTGTGTGACACAGAATGTTGGACTGGATGGGCCATTGGCCTGATCTAACATGGCTTCTCTTATGTTCTTATGTTCTTATGGCTAAGACTGTATAGATAAGAAGATTAGCATTTTGATAGCTGACTAGGATAGAATTAGGTGGGTAGCCATGTTGGTCTGAAGCAACAGAATAAAGTAGGAGTGCAGTAGCACCTTTAAGACAAAAGCTTATACCTTGAAGAAAACTTTGTTGTTCTTAAAGGTGCTACTGAACTCTTTATTCTTTTATGATATAATTGTTATTTAGCCCCTTCTTTTTCCTTTTGCAGTATTACCTCTATATTTCACTCCCATATCACCCAGAAACACCTTCTGCTCTCTGACTATATAATGAAGTTTTAACTTTTAACCAACTGTAACTCTAGGGAAATGCCCTTTTTGCTAGCTGTATGTTTCAGAACTCAAGCCATTTAGAATAATAGAGTGGGAGGGTACCTCCAGGGGCATCTAGTCCAACCCCCTGCACAATGCAGGAAATTCACAAATACCTCCCCCTAAATTCATAGGGTCTGCATTGCTGTCAGCCTCTGTTTAAAAACCTCCAAGGAATGAGAGCCCACCGCCTCCCAAGGAAGCCGTTTCCATTGAGGAACCACTCTAACTGTCAGCAAGTTCTTCCTAATGTTGAACTGGAAATTCTTTTGATTTAATTTCAACCCGTTGGTTCTGGTCCTACCTTCTGGGGCCGCAGAAAACAATTCTGCACCATCCCCTATATGACAGCCCTTCAAGTACTTGAAGATGGTGATCATATCACCTCTCAGCCGCCTCCTCTCCAGGCTAAACATGCCCAACTCCTTCAACCTTTCTTCATAGGATTTGGTCTCCAGACTTCTCCCTCACCATCTTCGTCACCGTCCTCTGGACCCATTTCAACGTGTCTACATCCTTCTTAAAATGTGATGACCAAAACTGAACAGAATACTCCAGGTAAGGTAAGTGAGGAAACTTTCCTATTGATAGCCAATTAGGTGACTCAGGTTGCAATCCTAAAAATACTTTCCTGGGAGTAGGCCCCATGAAATTTACATCCAAGCATACCTTCTTAGGATTGCACTATCATACTTTCTCTGAAGCAAGTTGTTGAGGACCACTTTTGCCAAGGTGTCACTTTCCAAATGTCAGGGTCCTGTGTCAGCATCTTAACAATGCAAATTAGTCAAGCATATCTGTGTTTTGAGTCAAACCTTGCCAATGTAGTATCTTCTCAGATTTGAAGTATCTTCTCAAATGGTTATGCAGTGTGGCTTTGTTATATACATTCAACGCGTAATCCATGCAACAGTTACCTCCAGACAGGACTACTGTAACTCGCTCTCTGTAGGCCTACTCTTGAGACTGACTGGGAAACTTCATCTGGTCCAAAACACAGTGGCACAGGTCCTTACAAGGACCCTGTGAATAGCATACATTTAACCTGAGCTGTATGAGCTGCACTAGTTACCAGTTGAACATCAGATAAGGTTCAAGGTTCTGATGCTTACCTTTAAGGCCCTTAGTGGTCCGGGATCCACATATCTTATGGACCACCTCTCCAGGTATATCCCACAGAGGGCATTATGCCCTATAGATAAGAACGTGCTTATGGTTCCTGGTCCGAGAGATATCCGGCAGTCCTCAACCAGGGCTTTCAGTGCTTTGGCCTCAACCTGCTGGAACTCTCTGTTAAGGAACATCCATGTCCTGTAGAACTTGATGCAGTTCATCTGGCTGGCACTCTCCACCCCGCAAGGCAGTAGCATAATTGGAAATTTAGATCACATTCTGATTCAACTTAATACTGCATTTTTATTGTAATTTTAATGTTTTAATTTATATGATATGTCTGTTTTATCTATTGTTGTACACCACCCTGAGCCCTGTTTACAAGGAATGGACAGTATAAAAATAAAATTTAATAAATAATAAAGAGAGTCAGGTTTGGTGCCAAATATGTACATGAAGGGCCACTGCCAATCTCCGCTCCTTCACAAGTGTACTTGATGATATATGTCAAGGCAAACACATTTTAGCATTCTCATTTTTAGGCATACACATGAAAAATGTAACATCTGAAGTAGTCCTGTGTTTTAAACTCAATAGCAGCCACAGTGATGAATATTTACTTACTCCCGCTGTAGACTGCCTTTCCTGCTGAGATCCAAAATTAAAAGCAACACAATATGCAATGGCTATGTAAGGGAGCAGGTATGTTTTGGGGGAAAAATTATTTTATTTTATTTTTTTTTCCAATATACAATTTTTATTATAATAAAGAAAGAAACAAAAAGAGAACAAAACAACTCAACATTGGAACACAAAGTAACAATAATAACACTAATAACAATCATACAATCATACAACAGACCAACGTACACCAGATAAACATCATTCCAGAAATCCCCAATCATACAAGGAGCATTGGGGGTCGTCCATTTACATGCTCTGTTGTTCCAAGTCTACACCTTTTTCTTTCACCCAAAGATAAACTGGATTCCACGTCTCACTACATTTCTGCATATTACCTTCTCGTAGTCTTATAGTCAACATATCCATCTCAGCAGCTTCTAATAATTTTGCGATAAATTCCTCTCTATTTGGAATTAAGGATGTCTTCCAGTACTTAGCATAGAGGATTCTGGCTATAGTAACTATATGTAATAATAATTTACTGGTGGATTTAGGAAGGTTGTTTCTACAGATACTTAAAAGGTACAATTCTGGCACATGGGGTAAATTAATTTTAAGGATTTTTTTGATCCATGTACTAATCAAAGCCCAATATTTTTTAGCATAGTCGCATTGCCACCATATATGGTACATGGATCCTTTAATTTTTTTACACTTCCAGCATTTGTTGGAATAGTCGGGATATATCTTTGCCAAACGTACTGGGGTAAGATACCATCGATATGCCATTTTATACAAATTCTCTTTATATACCGTAGATCTTGTCAGTTTAAGGTTTTGTTTCCATAAAAAAAATTATTTTAATAATGATAGATTAGGAGCAGGGGTGGAATTCTAGCAGGAGCTCCTTTGCATGTTAGGCCACACACCCCTGATGTAGCCAATCCTCCAAGAGCTTACAAAAAAGAGCCTTGTAAGCTCTTGGCGTATTCACTACATCACGGGTGTGTGGCCTAATATGCAAATGAGCTCCTGCTAGAATTCCAGCCGTGATTAGGAGTTTATGTTCTATATATCCCAGAAACAATACTATTGAATTATGCACCTCTTATGACACTGGTAGCACTCAACAGCAAGGAAGAAGAAGAAGTAGTAGTAGTAGTGTTGGATTTATACCCCACCCTTCTTTCGGAGCAGCTTACAGTCTCCTTCCATTCCTCTCCCCACAACAGACAAACTTTGAGGAAGGCGGGACTGAGAGAGCTCGGAGATAACTGCTCTTGAGAGAACAGTTCTGAGAGAACTGTGACTGACCAAGGTCACTCAGCTGGCTGCATGTGGAGGAATGGGGAATCAAACCCGGTTCTCCAAATTAGAGCCCACTGCTCTTAACTACTACACCAAACTGGCTGTAGAAACAAACAGTGCTCCTCAATTATGATAGTTTTAGTAAGCGTAAGAGAAATATTCTTATTAAATTTATAGCTATGCAAGTTAATGTAGATAAACATTACTCTGGAAGCTGGTATGGCAATGAATGGATAGTATATTGCTATAGTAAAACTAGTTAATTTGTTAACAGTCATATATAGCTCAGTCTCATTATATCTCAGAAGCTAGGTAGACTCAATCCTGACCCGTACTTAGGGTTGCCAAGTCCAATTCAAGAAATATCTGGGGACTTTGGGTGTGGAGCCAGGAGACTTTGGGGGAGGAACCAGGAGACATTGGGGGAGGAGCCAGGAGCAAGGGTGTGACAAGTATAATTGAACTCCAAGGGAGTTCTGGCCATCACATTTAAAGGGACAGCACACCTTTTAAAATGCCTTCCTGTCATGGGTGCTGGGGACACTGCAGAGGAAGTGGAGCCTGCAGAAGAAACTGTGCCCCTGCCACCTGCACCAGTGCCCCTGCCTCCTGCTGATAGATAGATAGATAGATAGATAGATAGATAGATAGATAGATAGATAGATAGATAGATAGATAGATAGATAGATAATTTTATTTGTATCCCGCCCTCCCCGCCAAGGCAGGCTCAGGGCGGCTAACAACATCATACAAATTTCAATTATACAAAAAGCAAAAAACACAAAATTACATTTAAGCATTAAAATTCTGATTAGGTTTAAAATTAGTTAATTAAGTTAATAAAAGTGCTAATACTGTTCTTTAGGATGGCGGTTATCATTAACAATTTCTTCCTTCGTCAGCGAAAGCTAGTCGGAAGAGGAAGGTCTTGCAGGCCCTGCGGAATTGTTCAAGGTCCCGCAGGGCCCGCATTTCCTCTGGAAGTTGGTTCCATAGGCTCGGGGCTACAGAGGAGAAGGCCCGGTTACGGGTACATTGCAGCTTCACCTCTCTCGGTCCGGGAGAAGATCCCAGCCCCCCTGCCTCGCCCTCTCTGGTGGCGCGTGTGCGTGACTGCCTCCGTCAGGACCTCAGGGGTCGGAGGAGGGCGGCACGCTCACAAGCAAGACGCTCCCTGAGCCCTGAGTTTTGAGAGGATTCTGGCCCTTCTAAGAGCAAGGATGCTTGAGTTGTAACAGGATCCTGGCTGCCTCTCTGAGCCAGCAATTAGCCCAAATGGGCAACAGCCAGCAGAGGGCTATATAGCTGTAGGCTTTGTGGAAGCAACTAGTCATCTCCGTGACGTTCTAGCATCCACTCCGGCTTGACTTTGGTTTCTGGACTCCCTGACTTTGGCTTGTGACTTCTGGACTCCCTGACCTCGGCTTCTGGACATCGGGCCTGCGATACTTGTACAGTGATTTGGATTTGGCGCCTCGGAACCTCCTGCTTACTGGCTACAGACCTCGGACTGCCCCTGGACTTTGCCTGACCTGGCCCCAGCCGTGACACTTCCTTCCATAGAAAATAATGAAGGATAGGGGCACCTTCTTTTGGGGCTCATAGAATTAGACCCCCTGGTCCAATCCTTTTGAAACGTGGGAGGTATTTTGGGGAGAGGCACTAGATGCTATACTGAAAATTTGGCACCTCTCCCTCAAAAACAGCCCCCCCCCAGAGCCCCTGATACCCGCGGATCAATTCCCCATGATTCCCTATGGGAATCGTTCACGGAGGTGCATAATGGCGGTGGGGGCGGGCCTTCCCCCACCGGCCAGCTGGCTGGGGAAGGGGAGAAGTCTGTAAAACCGGGGGATCCCCCGCTAGGACCTGGGGATTGGGAAGCCTACCCGTACTTGGATGGGAGACCACTAAGGAAGTTCAGGGTTGCTATGCAGAGGCAGGCAATGGCAAAGTCTTGCATTGAAAACCCTATAGGGTCACCATCAGTGGGCTGCAACTTGATGGCACTTCCCATCACAGTTTGTGTGAAATTCCTTGACCTGGATGGCCCTGACTAGAAGCTAAGGAGGGTCAACCCTGGTTGGTACTTGGATGGGAGACTACAAGGGAAGTCCAGGGTTGCTGCCCAGAGAAAAACAATGGCAAACCACCCCTGTATGTCTCTTGCCTTGAAAAGTCTCCAAAGTTGCCACAAGTCAGCTGTGACTTGACGGCATTTTCTACCACCATTCGTAAAACTGGGCTTCATTGTGAATTTATGCATTCATTACATGGATGTACCGAGTTAATGTTTAATATATATTAGAAACAGTATGTTACAAACAATGCAATAAAATAATTTGTTTATCAATAATTAACCAATAGTTTTCATTAGGTCAGGGCATGTTGTATGTAGATTTTTTAGTTAGAAAGAACTCTTCACAATAAAAAAAAAGGTAATTAGTGGATTACTGATGCAACTTTTTTGTTGTGGTCTTTTTGTTAAAGGTAAAAGTTTATATTCTCTGCAAACAAAAATCATTAAATGATAAGGGGAACACTGAGAGCTTGCCCATCATTTTGAAGGAATAGAAAGGAGAGAGGGCCATAGCCCAAGCCAGGTAGGTGGTTCTGATGCTGAGATGGTAGAAGCAGGAGCTGGTCTTTGCCAACTGACCAGGAGCTGTCACCTCCACCGCCCCCCCCCCACCAGCATGTCAGCCAGAGGGGAAAGCTGAGGGTGGGGAGAATGGGGAAGATGGTGGAGTGCGAGCCACCATTGTGTGACCCAGGCAGGGCAGGTGATGCTGCTGCAGGTGGTCTGACCAGCAAGTTGGGGGGATGACTAACAAGTGTGTGAGGGACTGACCAGCAAGTTGGGGGACAGACCAGCAGGGGAGGAGATTGGATCCACCGCATATATCTTGAAGGTCCACTGCTTGTAAACTCATTATTCCTTAACCTTTAACCAGTTCTTTAAACAATAATACTGACTGAATTTATTTGTTGTGGCTTCCCTCTCCCCTCCCCTCCATCCACAAATCCAAGGAACCAGGTGATTTATAGTTAATATTAATCATATGGGACCATCAAAAAGGCATTTATTTGCTAGTGAAATATCAATTAAGATAATATGCAAACTAATACAGTAATCAAATAAGTCTGATGGATAACATAAACTTTTCTCCCCTCAAAGCTGCAGAGGCATGCTAACAAATCTATTTGATCAATATATGGGATGTAAAAAAAAGAGAAAGACAAGATTGACTGATGAATAAAATGAAACTGACACAAATAGGCTGACAGCCAGTTTCAAGTCTCTTTAGGGCAAATGCAATTAACTTAGAATAATAGACTCAAATTTGATGGTTAGAAATGCATTTTTATTAACAATCACAGCTCGAATCATGTGAGCTTATGAATAAAATTGAACTTATATTTAGCATATGTGTGTATACATATATCAATGTATAAATTAAGAAGGAAGAATGTGGTTTTAAGCATCTTAGCAAAAATGATGAGATTTTAAATTTTAAAAACTCACATGTTACCACATCTGTAAATATCCCAAGTATACAAGAATGCTGAGATTAGACATAAAGTAGAGATCACTACCTCCCCCACCCAGCAAGTCCCCAAACTCCTGGGCCTTTTGGGATATAGATCTGCAATCAGGGATTTTTACCAATTTCATTTTGAAGAAGAGAAGTCATTACTAGAAAACTATGCTCATTCTCTTTCATTTAATAGCTTTTTAAAATGATTCCTTTGCTGGGGGGAGGGATAAGATTAACTATCTATTTACCAAGCATCATCTTCTGTCAGCACCACTATTGTATCATGATATTTAACCTATATTTAACAAATTGTAAATTAAAATATTAACAGTACTAAAATGTTTCCTGTGACATGCTTACATGCCTATTGTTTCCAGTTTGCAAATAATTTGGGATATAACAATGTTGCTGGATGGACAGGAAAAGCAGAAAGATGTACAACTCATATATTCAACAAATTTGTTCAACTCACATATTTAACAAGTTTACAAACTTACATGATAAAGCAACATCTTAAAAACCATTAAAACAATAAAATCATTAAAACAAAAAATCAGAGTGAAAATGCACACAAAAACATGAACTGGTGATTAAAAACATGGGGTAGAAAGGAGGAATTACTGAGGAGACACTAAATGAAACAAAAAAAAAATCTTGATCTGCTAGCAGAATATAGCAATAGTATAGGACAGATAAGTCTCCCTGGGGAGCGATTTCCAGAGTTTGGGTGCCATGACCAAGAAGGCCCTCTCCTGGATTGCCACTTGCCTAATCTCAGGAGATAAATGCACCCAAAGCATGGCATCAGAAGACAACCACAGCAGTTTGGTAGATTCCTATGGGAATAGTCTGCTTTCATGTATGTTGGTCCCAAACCCTAGAGGGCTTTAAAGATCAACACTAGTACCTTGAATTGTGCCCAAAACAGATTAGGAGCCTGTGTAGATGGCCAAAACTGGAGGGATATGGTCCAGCTATAACCACTTCCAGTCAACATTCTGGCCACGGTATTCTGAACTAATTGAAGTTTCCAAACACTTTTCAAGGGCAATCCCACACAGAGTACATTGAAGTAATCTCATCTTGATGTAACCAGGGCATAGGCTACAGATCTTTTCTACACTGGAAAGACCACACTTGGATAACTGGTTGAAGCTGATAAAAGACACTCCTGGCCATAGCTACCACTGCTTATCCAGCAGCAGGCCTGCATCCAAGAGCATCCCCAGACCACAGATCTGTTCCTTCAAGAGGTATGCAACCCCATCCAGAATGGATAACACCTTCAATCTCAGGTCAGACTTTCCACCCACCAGTGGCACTTCTGCCTTGTCAAGATTAACCTTCAGTTTATTCGCTTGCATGAACTGCAAAACTGCCTCCAGGCAACAATTCAAGGTTTCTACATCCACTCTTGCCTTGAAGTATCCTCATATGCTTCCTATAACAGTTTTCTCCCATATTCCTCCATATGTCCCCATGCATGCAACATCATCAGTCATGACAGAACAAAAATCTATTTCCTTTCTACAGTAATATAAACTAGGGCTGATTCCACATGGGGGCATGAAATTGCACCCCCAGAGCAGAAGTAGCAGCAAACAGGTTGGAGGCAAGCATGGCCAACTCTCACATACTGCTGACCCTGTGCATCTCCTTCTTGGCACTGCCCCTCCCTTCCTCCTGTTCCCTCTTTACATTGGTGCAGAAATGCCAACCCAACAACAATCATGCTAGGCCCTCTGCCGGATACTGGGATTATAGCTCAAATTGAGACCCATATGCTGGTTTGTTATGTCTTGCATTTCAGTCTGGAGGTTACAACACAGCGAACGCTACAGAGGCGACCAGTGGAAGCCCACTGGTCCCCGGATGCAGCTCACTAATACGCCCCGCCAATCAATATCTGTGGTGGGAAGTTTAACTGGCTAGGATTGGACCTGTCCAGACAGAAGGTTGTTCCGGGGTATGTATATAACCGGGGCCCGGCCTGCGTTTCTCTCTCTTGTGATGTACTCGCCAATATGTTGCCTTTAATAGCTCTCGTCACTCAGTACATTACAGTGGCGACGAGGATGGGATCCTAGCCAGGTAACTCCCCAATTTGCTGACCTGGCCAGAGATGAGGAAGGCACACAGTCTAGGGAGACTGAAGTGCCTGCCACCACCGCCGCCATGGCTAACCCGAGTGTGATGACGGGCCACCTTTCAGAGTTCGACCCCGCCAACCCTGATAGGTGGGAGACCTACATGGAGCGGGTTGACTGCTACCTACGAGCAAACATGATCACGGACGACAGTCGCAAGAGAGACGTGCTCCTGAGTGTCTGCGGGGAGGCCACATTCGAGATTGCAAAGGGTCTCTTGGCCCTCACAAAGATCATGGAGAAAACGTACGAGGAGATAGTCAGACTCCTGACCGGGCACTTCTTGCCCCAGCCCTCCATCATCGCCTGCCGATTTCTCTTCCACAAGAGGGATCAAGGGGCGGGAGAGACAGCCACAGTCTACCCGGCCACCCTCCGCCAACTTGTGGGGAACTGCAGCTTTGACAAGCTGGATGAAGCCCTGAGGGATCAATTCGTCTGGGGCCTCCAAGACGAAAGACTGCAGCAAAAGCTCTCGCAAAGGAGGAGCTCACCCTTCAACTTGCCTTCAATGAAGTCACAGGGTTCGAGAGAGCAACCAAAGCTTTCCACAACCCGCAAGCAGAAGCCATCCACCAAAAGGAGATGGCACCGGGGAACCCAGAGGAGGAGGCACACCAGCTCCATCGCCAACCAGGAATGGGGCCGAGAGCGACCAATCAGCCATGAGCGACCGAGAGACCAGCCAACACCAAGTGCGCCAGCTTTGGGAATCCAAACGAGCGACAGGACTGCCCCTATTGCAACGTAGACTGCAGGAACTGTGGAAGAGTGGGCCACATAGCACGGGCTTGCTGGGCCAAGGCCACCCGCAGACGCCAGTCCACCAACCATGACTCGACTGAGGACTACTCGACCGCATCAACTAGCCTACAGGTACAGAACTTGCCCCTCAACACCACCAATAAGGTCAGGGTGTCGGTCCTAATCGAGGGCGCTCCATGTCTAATGGAGCTGGACTCAGGTTCCTCCACCTCCATAATTTCGGAGGAATCTCTAAGAAAACTTTGCCCCGTGGCTGGCCCAGGCTGCGACCGGCTGATTTCATACTGCGGCACTTCCAAAAAAACCCTGTACAGATTTTGGGTTGGGCCACTGTTAGGGTAGAGTTTAAGAACTTTAGGGGCAAACTAGACATACTCGTGGTCAAATGCCAGCTCACCAGATTACTGGGGCTGGCCTGGTTTCGACCACTTGGTATTCAGATAGTGGGGGTACAGCAGCTGTGAACGCAAAATTTCAAGCACATGTGCTGGGAAATTCCAGAAGTGTTTGATGGGTCCCTGGGGTGCTACAAAGGGCCTCCCATCACCTTACCCCTCGATCCCCAAGTGAGACCGATAAGGCTGAAGGCCAGGCGAGTTCCATTCGCTCTTAAGACAAAAAATGAAGTGGAGCTAGACTGCCTCACGGCCCAGGGAGTACTAGAACTGGTTTCCTACGCTGCATGGGAAACACCCATAGTCACTCTAGTGAAGCCTAATGGAGATGTGCGCATCTGCGCAGACTATAAGTGCACAATAAATAAGGCACTTCAGGACAATCCATACCCCGTTCCGGTGGTCAGCCACGTATTGGCAGCACTAGCGGGCTCTAAGGTTTTTGGGAAACTGGACTTGGCCCAGGCGTACCAGCAACTCCCGGTGGATGCTGAGACAGCAGAAGCCCAGACCATTGTGACCCACAGGGGAGCTTTTCGGGTGTGGCGGTTGCAATTTGGGGTTAGTGTGGCTCCGGGGATTTTTCAGAGCATAATGGATTCTCTTCTCAAAGGGATCCCCAGGGTGCAACCGTTTTTCGACAATGTTTTGATCACCGCCATGGATGCTGAGGAGTTCAGCAGCCGTCTGCGTGAGGTACTCCACCGTTTTCAGGTGGCAGGACTGAAAGTAAAGTGGGAGAAGTGTTCCCTCGTGGTGTCGAGGGTGGAGTTCTTGGGGTTTGCAGTAGACACCGTGGGCATCCACCCGACGGCCGGCAAGACCAGGTCTATTGTCCACACCCCGGCCCCCACGTGCAAGACGGAGTTACAAAGTTTCTTGGGATTATTAAATTTCTATCATTCATTTTTGCCCCACAAAGCAGCCATCACAGAACCCCTTCATAGGCTCCTAGATAAAAATGCTCCGTGGGTCTGGGGAAAGAAGCAGGCCGCCGGTTTTCAGGCTGTCAAGGACCTCCTAGTTTCCAATGAGGTGCTCCACCATTTTAACGAATCCTTACCAGTGATTCTGGATTGTGATGCTTCCCCGTACGGGGTGGGCTCTGTCCTGGGGCACCAACTCCTGGACGGGAGGGAGGGTCCCATGGCCTATTATTCGAGGTCCCTTACCCCCACCGAGCGCAATTATGCCCAGATAGACAAGGAGGCCTTGGCGATCGTGGTGGGTATGCATAAATTCAACGATTATCTGTACGGTAGGCGTTTCACGATCGCCATGGACCATAAGCCGCTACTGGGCCTCCTCGCCCCAGACCGCCAGATGCCGCAAATTGTGTCACAGCACGTCCTGTGGTGGAATCAGTTCCTCAATTCATACACATATACCCTGATCCACCGCCCTGGCAAAGCTTTGGGACACGCTGACGCCCTCAGCCGCCTGCTGCTGCCCTCTTTGGATCCGGCCCCGGCTCACCATGTGATGCTGATAGAGACTCTACCAAAGAGGCCCCTCCACGCCGCCGAGGTAGCTAAGGCCACGGGTAGAGACCGCATCCTCACCCGTGTTTTAGACTGGGTGGGAAGGGGATGGCCCACGGGCAAACTAGACGCAGAATTCAGGGCATTCACATCACGCAGAGAAGAACTGTCCATGCACAAGGGGTGCCTTCTCTGGGGAAACAGGGTGGTGCCCCCCCCCACATTGTGGAAACAAGTGCTTGAAGCCCTACATGAAACACATCCGGGAATAGTGCGGATGAAGGCCCTGGCACGTAGCTATGTATGGTGGCCGGGAATGGACGAAGAGATTGAAGGGTGGGTTTGAAGGTGCCAACCCAGCCAAGAGTCCCAGCCTGATCCACCCAGTGCCCCTGTCCACCGCTGGGAGTCCAATAGGAAGCCATGGTCCCGGTTACACCTAGACTTTGCGGGGCCATACCAGGACCAAATATTCTTTATTCTTGTAGATGCATACACCAAGTGGTTGGAAGTTATTCCCGTAGCTTCAACCTCCACTGCGGCGGCAGTCAGAGCCTTGCGTGGGGTCTTTTGCTCGCAGGGGATTCCGGAAGAACAACAAGCGGTGGACAGTCCTCTTCTGGCGTCACCCCAAAACGAGGAGCCAGCCACAGCAGCCACTCCAACTCCCCAAATAACCCCAAGGAGGTTGACCAGGGAACGTAGGGCGCCAGCCTACTTGAAAGACTTTGTGTCCTGAACTAGGGGGGGAGGAGTGTTATGTCTTGCATTTCAGTCTGGAGGTTACAACACAGCGAACACTACAGATGCGACCAGTGGAAGCCCACTGGTCCCCGGATGTAGCTCGCTAATATGCCCCGCCAATCAAGATCTGTGGCAGGAAATTTAACTGGCTAGGATTGGAACTGGCCAGATGGAGGGTTGTTCTGGGGTATGTATATAACCAGGGCCTGGCCCACGTTTCTCTCTCTTGTGATATACTCGCCAATAGAGTATGTTGCCTTCAATACGTCTCGTCACTCAGTACATTACATGGTTACAGACTGCCAGCTCAGGGTGGCATCAAGTTGACCTGGAAGTGAGCCGGCTGGAAAAGGAGGGCCCAGGATCATGCAGATGGTGTGCGGCCTGCCCCCGGAACAGGGACAGGCCATGGGCACCCTGGAGGAGTGTCAGAGCGCTCATGCGCCCATCTGCCACTTCCCAGATGCTTCCCAGACACTTCCCAGCCTTTCAGATGGCTGGGGAGGCACCTCAGAGCTGCTTCAGATATTAGGTACCACTTTGGAAGTGGTACCTTTCTGAGGTGGCTGCCATCCAGACCAGAATGGGGTGAGTACAGGACAGGGGTGGCAGGCAGATGTGCACATTTGGATGTGCTTTTAAATCCACTTGTCTGCCGTTCCTGGGGTGGCTTAAACTACCCATCTGTAACCAGCCAAATTTCTGGTAAAGTGTTCCTAGTTTCCTCCCCATCTTGCCTATACCTATGGATCTACAATTCTATCTGCTATAGCACATATGTGGATGGTTTCACAATTTCCACTTCTGACAAAGCTACAGCTGCTTTTGAGATTTATTTGGATTTCCAAAGCAGATTTTGCGTGGATATCTACAGCAATAGTAAAAAAAAAATTGGAAAGCTGAACACACAAAGAGAAGCCATCCAGACTGCCCTTTTGGCTTACCTAAGCAGATTGGTGTGTAGAATAAGGCAATGATGTAACCTGAAAAACATATTCAGTTAAAAGCATAGCTTGTTTACATCAGTGTAGCACATGGAGTACTAGTGCAGTAGAATTAATTCTATGCATTTTTCTTTAGTGCATGTGTGTTCTGCAATGTGCTGTACACTGGAGGGTTACAGCCTTGAAGAAACATGACAACCTGGTGACAGAAATCAGACTGAGACCTATGTCTGTCAGGGCCAACCTGGTGCTGTCTTTGGCTAAATCTGAATGTAAATCTAAGGCATGCTCTCTATGCATTACATTTTTTTCTCTTTACTTTCTATTCAAGTGCTCAGGGTGGTGTACATGGTTCTCTTTTTCAATTTATACTCACAAATCTAGTCTGGGAGAGAGAAAGACTGGCCAAAGCTCAGTCAATGGGCCTTGTGGCTCAGTAGTAATTTGAACCTGAATCTCCCCAGTCCAACATTCTAACCAATACATCCCACTGGCTGAAATACATGAGGGAGAAATTGCAGAGGCAAGATGCTCAGATTCTAGTATTTATATTCTGTCTGGCCAGCTGGATTATTGTACCTAAGAATGCCAACAAGAAGTCCACTGATGCAGCAAACATGTAGAGAAGGTGCCTCATATCCTTAATCACATATCATAACTCCATTCCATTTTAGCTCTGATAAAGATTTTTTTTCCACCAGTGAAGATAAATGATTTCCTAAATAATCATGCGAGCAGGTGTTTCCGCTGAAGGAATGGAAAGAAATTTAAAAACTTAATATAGGAAATTGGTAATCTGAACTCATCAGAGCTAGTTATCTACATCTTTTTCCATATTAAGGAGACCCAAGTGCAGGAGATGGGGTATTTCTTTTAAGAATCATTTCTCAAATCTGCACTGAAAACCTGAAAAATCTGCACTGCTTGCCTGTGTGTTTCTGGGCACAATTCAAAGTACTGATGCTTACCCTCAAAGCCTTAAGTGTCACGAGCTGGGGCTGAGTCAGGCAAAGTCCAGGGGCAGTCCAAGGTCGGCAACTCGTGAGCAAGGAGGGTCCAAGGCGCCAAAACAGAATCGTAATCCAGGTATCACAGGTCAGAGGTTCAGAAGCCGAAGTCAGGGGGTCCAGAGGTCCAAGCCAAAGTCAGGAATCCAAAAGCCAAAGTCAAGAGCCGGAGTGGATGCTAGGATGTCAGGTATGTGACTAGTTGCTTCCACAAAGCCTCCTCCCAAAGCCCACAGCTATATAGCCCTCTGCTGCCTGTTGCTCATTTGGGCTAATTGCTGTCTCAGAGCAGCAGCCAGGATCCTGCCGAAACTTAAGCATCCTCACACTTAGAAGGGCCAGAATCCTTTCACCACTCAGGGCTCAGGGAGCGTCTTGCTTGTGAGCGTGCCGCCCTCCTCGATCCCTGAGGTCCTGACGAAGGCGGTCACGTACACGAGCCACCCGAGAGGGCGAGGCAGGGGGGCTTGGATCTTCTTCAGCAGGAGGCAGGGGCACTGGTGCAGGTGGCAGGGGCACAGTTCCTTCTGCAGGCTCTGAAGGCTCGGTTTCTTCTGCAGGGTCCCCAGCACCCATGACACTATCCCCCCCCCCCAGGGCCCCCCTCCGTCAAGGGGCCTGGGAGGTCGGGGTGGTCGCTGTGGAATCGTTGCACCAAGTCCGGGGCATGAAGATTGTCCACAGGTTCCCAGGACCGGTCTTCTGGGCCGTATCCCTCCCAGTCCACAAGGTACTGGAGGCCTCCACGATGGTACCGGGAGTCCAGAATCTGGCGCACCTCATATTCTTCCTCGTCATCCACCAACACCGGTGGTGGCGGCGGTGGGGAAGGAGGCCGAGCTGGGTCAGGGGGTGCAGCTGGAACAAGGAGGGAGTGATGGAACACAGGGTGAATGCGGAGGTGGGGTGGTAACTGGAGCCTGAAGGCGACGGGGTTTATTTGTTCTACGACGGGGTAGGGTCCAATGAACCGTGCATCCAGCTTGTGAGACCGACCAGGCCGGCGCAGGTAGCGAGTTGAGAGCCACACCTGATCCCCCGGCTGCACTGGAGGGCCTTCTTGCCTCTTTCGGTCCGCAGCCCGTTTATATGCCTCCTTGGCCTGCTGTAGCTGCTCTCGGAGCAAGTCTTGGCTGGCGCGGAGTTCTTGCAGGTAGGCATCGACGGCGGGGACATTCGTGGGTGGTAGGATTGCCGGGAAGAACCGAGGGTGGTACCCGTAGGTTGCAGCAAACGGGGTCATTTGGGTGGATGAATGGACCGCGTTGTTGTATGCAAACTCCGCTAGGGGCAATAGAGTGGTCCAGTCATCCTGCTGGTAACAGGTGTAACAGCGGAGATATTGCTCTAGCGTGGCATTGGTGCGCTCTGTCTGGCCATCTGTCTGTGGGTGGTAGGCTGAGGACAGGTGCACTCGAGTACCCAGGCTGGAATGGAGGGCTTGCCAGAACCGAGAGGAGAACTGAGGGCCCCGATCGGAGATCAGATGGGCTGGGAGTCCGTGCAGACGAAAGATGTGTTGCAGGTAAAGCTGGGCCGTCTCCTGAGCTGTTGGAAGTTTCGGGCACGGAACAAAGTGGGCCATCTTGGTAAATAGGTCGACGACCACCCAGATACAAGTCTGACCCTTGGAGCGCGGAAGTTCCGTGATGAAGTCCATCGAGATGGTCTCCCATGGTCCTGAAGATGTGGGCAAGGGCTGTAGCAACCCTGAGGGTTTGGCTGGGATGTCTTTGGCCCGTCGGCAGACGTCACAGGAGCCGACATAACGGGCAACATCAGCGCGAACTCGTGGCCACCAGAATTCCCTTGTCAGCAAGTGGGTGGTCTTATGCTGTCCAAAGTGCCCGGCGGGTAACGAGTCGTGGGTCAGGCGTAGCACTTCTGCTCGCAAGGGCCCGGGCGGCACATAGAGGCGTTCGCGGTGTAGCAAGAGGCCACCTCGAGTCGTGAACTCGCCTGTTGGGTCATCTTGGAGAGACTGGAGGTGTTGCTGGACCCAGGGATCATTGGCCTGGCTAGCCCGAATGTCCTCCACGAGTGCTGGTGAAGTGGAGGTGGCTGCAAATACTGAGGGCGGCAGGATTGGAGCAGCGGGCACGGTCTCAGTTGAGGCTGGGGCATATTCCGGTTTCCGGGAGAGCGCGTCTGCTTTCCGGTTCTGGGTATGGGGGATGTAGGAGATCCGGAAGTCGAAGCGAGAGAAGAATAGGTACCACCGGATCTGGCACTGGTTGAGACGGCGGGTGGTCTGGAGGTGTTCCAAGTTCCGGTGATCGGTGAGCACTTGAACAGGGTGGCGAGCCCCTTCGAGGTAATGTCGCCAAACCTCAAACGCCGCCTTGATCGCGAGCAACTCCCTCTCCCAGATGGTATAGTTCCTCTCTGCAGCAGTGAGCTGGCGCGAGTAATAGGCGCAGGGCTGGAGTGGCTGGGACGGCTCCTCGCTCTGGGACAGCACTGCTCCCAGGGCCACGTTGGAGGCATCAGCTTCCACCGTAAAGGGAAGCTGGGAGTCAGGGTATCTCAGGAGTGGCCCGGTGGCAAAGCGAGTCTTCAGGGTGGAGAAGGCGTTATCGGCCTCTGGGGACCAGCGGAACGGTTCTTTGGGGCGGAGTAGTTGAGTCAGGGGTGTGGTCAGGGATGCGTAGGCCGGGATGAATTGCCGATAGTAGTTGGCAAAACCAAGGAACCGCTGCAGGTCTTTGCGATTCTGAGGAACCTGCCAGGTCAGGACCGCTTCTACTTTTTTCGGGTCCATGAGGATCCCCTGCGGTGACACAATGTGCCCAAGGAACTCGACGGAGCGCAGGTCGAAGTCGCACTTCTCCAGCTTGGCGTAGAGGCCATGGGCTCGTAGGCGCTGCAGGACCTGGCGGACGTGCTCGGCGTGCTGGGCAGGATTGCGGGAGTAAATTAGGATGTCATCCAGGTATATGATCGCGAAGCGGTCGAGCAGGTCCCGGAATATGTCGTTCATGAACCTCTGGAAGACCGCGGGGGCATTGGTCAATCCGAAGGGCATCACCAGGTGCTCGTACTGCCCGTATCGGGTCCCAAACGCGGTCTTCCACTCGTCTCCGGGCCGTATGCGCACCAAATTGTACGCTCCACGGAGGTCCAGCTTGGTGTAAATCTGGGCCCCCTTTAAGCGATCCAAGAGTTCAGGGATCAGTGGTAGAGGGTACCGGTCGCGGATGGTGATCTTGTTCAGGGCCCGGTAGTCATTGCACAGCCGCAGCTCCCCACTTTTCTTCTTCACGAAGAGGACTGGAGCAGACAGGGGAGAGTTTGAGGGTCGGATGAATCTGCGTTTCAGGTTCTTGTTCAGGTAGTCTCGCAGAGCTGCCAACTCAGGCTCTGACATCGGGTACAGACGCCCCACCGGGAGTGGTGCCCCAGGTACTAGGTCGATGGCACAGTCATAGGGCCGGTGAGGGGGAAGCTGATCCGCTCCTGTCTCTTCGAAGACATCGGCGAAGTCCGCATACTTCTGAGGGAGCTGAGGACCACCACTCGGGATGCCGGCTGCTAGAGTGGTGGGGGGAGTCAGATGGGGGCATGGGTCTCGGAAACGTAGTTCCTGCTGGGTCCAGTCCACGATGGGGTTGTGCAGCTTCAGCCAGGAAAGGCCCAGAATCAGTGGGAAGCGAGGCATGCGGGCGACATTAAACTGCAGCTGTTCTTGGTGCTGCTGGACGTGGAAGGTGATGGGGCAGGTCTCCTGGGTGACGGGGCCAGAACGGAGGAGGTGCCCGTCGATAGCCTCCACCAGCGTTGGAGTCTCTTTTGTCTGCACTGGTATCTGGTGCTGCTTTACAAAGGCAGCATCTACAAAACAGTGGGCCGCTCCCGAGTCCAGCATGGCATATACAAACAGCCAGCGTTCATCAGGCAGACGGAGTTTGACTGGTAGCAGGAATGGGCCCGGGGTATCAGTCTGCTGTTCGGAGGACCCAGCTAGTCGCCCCAGGCTGGAGGGCCCACTTACGCCTGGGGCTGCTCTTTTGGCGGCGGTGGCAACGAGGGTCCGGGTATCCGACGCTTAGCAGGGCAGCCAGAGGCATAGTGGCCTGCCGTGCCGCAGTAAAGGCACAGATTCTGCGTGCGGCGTCTGGCCTTTTCTTCTGGAGTCAGGTGGGGTCGAGCAGCTCCAAGCTGCATAGGCTCCTCCTCGGCTCTGGTACTAACTGGGGATGGGCGAGGAGCCAAGTGGCACGGCGCAGGGAGCTGGCGCCCTCTGGTCTTGGCTTGGCGGCGACTTTCCAGGCGGCCATCAATGCGGAGGCAGAGGGTGATAAGTCCTTGGAGCGTGGGTGGCGACTCCACCCTGGCCAGTTCATCCAGGACTTCCTCTGCCAGCCCCTCGGTAAACTGGTCCATCTGGGCAGCCTCATTCCACGCCAAGTCTTGGGCCAGGAGCTTGAATTCGGTGGCATACTGAGCCACTGAGGATTTGCCTTGTTTCAGCGCCCTGATCTTCCGGTTGGCTGTGGCTGCTTGGACTGGGTTTGAGAAGGCAGCAGACAGGTGGGCCTCAAACCCCTGGTAATCAGTCAGCAGGGGAGAGGACGCAACCAGCAAGGGTGTGGCCCATTTGGCCGCCTGCCCCTTTAACAGGCTGATGATGAAACACACCTTTGTTTTGTCGTTGGGGAAGTCCCGAGCTCTTAGTTCGAAGTACAGCCGGCACTGCGCTAGGAAAGCAGGAAATTCTTCCACGGCACCCCCAAATCTGTCAGGTGGGGGAACTGGGCACTTGGCTGGAGCACTGGCCACAGGTTGTTGCTGCAAGTGTACTACTGCCTGTGTCAGCTGCTGTACCTGGGCTTGGAGCGCAGCCAGTAGTCCTGTGGTTCCACTTGCTTCAGCATCCATCCTGTGGAATGGGTGTTGGTTGTGGGTGGAAGCAATCTGTCACGAGCTGGGGCTGAGTCAGGCAAAGTCCAGGGGCAGTCCAAGGTCGGCAACTCGTGAGCAAGGAGGGTCCAAGGCGCCAAAACAGAATCGTAATCCAGGTATCACAGGTCAGAGGTTCAGAAGCCGAAGTCAGGGGGTCCAGAGGTCCAAGCCAAAGTCAGGAATCCAAAAGCCAAAGTCAAGAGCCGGAGTGGATGCTAGGATGTCAGGTATGTGACTAGTTGCTTCCACAAAGCCTCCTCCCAAAGCCCACAGCTATATAGCCCTCTGCTGCCTGTTGCTCATTTGGGCTAATTGCTGTCTCAGAGCAGCAGCCAGGATCCTGCCGAAACTTAAGCATCCTCACACTTAGAAGGGCCAGAATCCTTTCACCACTCAGGGCTCAGGGAGCGTCTTGCTTGTGAGCGTGCCGCCCTCCTCCGATCCCTGAGGTCCTGACGAAGGCGGTCACGCACACGAGCCACCCGAGAGGGCGAGGCAGGGGGGCTTGGATCTTCTTCAGCAGGAGGCAGGGGCACTGGTGCAGGTGGCAGGGGCACAGTTCCTTCTGCAGGCTCTGAAGGCTCGGTTTCTTCTGCAGGGTCCCCAGCACCCATGACATTAAGTGGCTTGGGGCTGGGGTAGTTGGAAGACCACTTTCTCCTATAGTATTCAGTCCACTACTTAAGTTCTGCCTCACAAGCTGTGCTCTCTGTGTCCTTGCCCTCAGAGGTGACGCAGGTGACAAAAAAGTTTTTTTCACTAGTGGCTCCTCAGTTATGGAAAGCCCTTCTCTTTGAGGCTCACCTGGCATCTACATTTCTTTCTTTAAGGTGCCAGGCCTTTCTCTTCACACAGGCTTTTAATTAAGGAATATAAGAGAAGCCATGTTGGATCAAGTCAATGGCCCATCCAGTCCAACGCTCTGTGTCACACAGTAGCCAAAACTCAAGGGCCATCAGGAGGTCCACCAATGGAGCCAGAGTTGATCTCTTAACTATTTTAGTCTGGAAACCATTATTTTAAGTTGTCAGTGGCCTGCTTTTATGGTACTATGTTTTCATGCTGAGGTGGGCTTTTAATGGTGGATCCCTCTTGGAGGGGCGTTTTCCAACATCTCTAAAAGAGGCTTTGGTCCGTCCCCTCTTGAAAAAAAGTACAACAGACCCGGCCGAATTGGCAAACTACCGACCGGTCTCCAATTTACCGTTTTTAGGTAAAATTATAGAGAGGGCAGTGGCGTCACAGTTGCAGGACTTTCTGGATGACGCTTCCATCCTAGACCCTTGCCAGTCTGGCTTTCGCCCGGGTCATGGGACGGAGACAGTACTGGTCACCCTAGTAGATGATCTCCAACGGCATCTGGACCGGGATGGTGTGGCGGTGCTGATGTTGTTGGACCTGTCAGCCGCGTTCGACACGGTCGACCATCGGCTACTGACCCGCCGCCTCGCCGATGTAGGGGTTAGGGGGTCTGCCTTACAATGTCTTTCCTCCTTCCTTGAGGATCGGGGACAAAGGGTGGCAATTGGGGGCGAGCGATCCCAGAGGCGCACACTGGACTGTGGAGTGCCTCAGGGGGCAGTTCTCTCACCAATGTTATTTAACATCTATATACACCCCCTTGCCCAGATTGCTAGGAGACATGGGCTTGGGTGCCATCAATATGCAGATGACACCCAACTCTACCTGCTAATGGACGGCCGGCCTGACTGCGTCCCAGAGAATTTAGACCGGGCCCTGCAGGATATGGCAACCTGGTTGAGGAGGAGCGGGCTGAAACTGAATCCAGTGAAGACAGAAGTCCTTTGTCTAGGTCGAGGCGCTCGGGGAGGGGAAATACCTCTCCCAGTCTTCGACGGGGCGCCGCTGAAAGCGGCGTGCTGGGTCAGGAGCCTGGGAGTCTTACTGGAGCCTTCACTATCAATGGAGGCCCAGATTGCAGCCACTGCCAAGTCAGCCTTTTTCCATCTAAGACGGGCAAAGCAGCTGGCTCCCTTCCTAGAGCGTCAAGATCTGGCAACGGTGATTCATGCAACGGTCACCTCGAGACTGGATTACTGTAATGCCCTCTACATGGGGCTGCCTCTGTACCGAACCCGGAAGCTGCAGCTGGTGCAGAACGCGGTGGCTAGACTGCTGTTGGGGCTCCCCAAGTGGGAGCACATACAGCCTGGGCTACGCGAACTGCACTGGCTGCCAGTTGTATACCGGGTTCGTTACAAAGTGCTGGTCATTACCTTTAAAGCCCTATATGGTCGAGGACCTGCCTACCTTAGGGACCGTCTCTCCCCATATGAACTCCAGAGAACACTGAGGTCAGCCAGAAAAAACCTATTGACCATTCCCGGACCGAAGTTGCAAAGCACCCGTAACCGGGCCTTCTCCTCTATAGCTCCAAGCCTATGGAATCAACCTTGAACAGTTCCGCAGGGCCTGCAAGACCATCCTCTTCCGATCAGCTTTCGCTGAAGAAGAAGGAAATTGTTAAGAAAACTGCCATCATAAAAGCAAACATAGCACTAGCACTTTTATTAATTAATTTTAAAAACTTCATCAGGATTTTAACTAAACTGTTTAAATGTAGTTTTATTCAATTTTGTATAATTAATGTATGAACTATGTTGTTAGCCGCCCTGAGCCTGCTCCGGCGGGGAGGGCGGGATACAAATAAAAATTTGTTGTTGTTAACTAAGAAGTTGTAATGTTTTGGTTTTATTATTTTTATTATGTAAGTCACCTCAGGCAGGTTCCTGGAGATGTGACAAAAATGTTCTAACTAAACGAATAAATATTAAAATGGCTAGTTTTGTATTCCCAGCCCCTCTGAAGTTAGTTTTGAACCAGAATAAAATAGTCACGAGTGGAAATGACAACTGATGAAGGTTAAAGCAGGATTACAGCTGAACATCAAAAAGAAAATAATGAGTTAGACAGCTTTAAGTCTGATGGTGAAGAAACTGAAATTGTTAAAAGATTTTGTATTCCTTGACTCAATCATAAACCAAAAGGGAGACTGCAACCAAGAACTTAGAAGGAGATTGAGAGTGGGAAGGGTAGCCATGAAGGGCTGTGGCTCACTGGCAGAGCATCTGCTCGGCATGCAGAAAGTCCCAAGTTCAATCCCCGGCTTCTCCAGTTAAAAGGATAAGGAAAGAGGTGATTTGAAAGACCTCAGCCAGAAAGCCACTGCTGCTCTGAGTAGACAATACTGACTTTGATGCATCGAGGGTCTGATTTAGTATAAGGCAGCAGCTTCATGTGTTCAGAAGATCGTTAAGTGTAATGATGTGTTGCTGATGACCAAGATCAAGATAATTCATATTCTAGTATGTTGCTATGTATGGGTATGAAAGTTGGGCAATGACAAAAGCTGACAGGAAGGAAGGTAGCCATTCAGGTTGAGTAGTCATGGTGGTCTGAAGCAACAGAACAACATTTGAGTCCAGTGGCACCTTTAAGACCAATTAAGTTTAATTCTGGGTATAAGCTTTCATGCACACGTCTTCAGATACATTGAAATAGGCTTCAGTTCTTTTGAAATATGGTGTTGGAGGGGAGTTTTATGGATACTGCAGACTACCAAAAAAGGCAAATAAGTGGGCTCAAGCCTGAACTCTTCCTGGGAGCTGAAATAACCAAACTGAGGCTATCATACTTTGGTCACATTATGAGAAGACAAGGCTCATTGTGAAAGGGCCTTGTGAATCCTGTGAATTTAGGGAGAGGTGTTTGTGAGTATCCTGCGTTGTGCAGGGGGTTGGACTAGATGACCCTGGAGGTCCCTTCCAACGCTATGATTCTATGAAAGACAATAATGTTAGGAAGTTGAAGGCAGCAGAAAAAGAGAAAGCGCATGAGATGGATTGACTCAATAAAGGAAGCCATGGCTCTCAGTTTGCAAGACCAGAGTAAGGCTATTAATGATAGTATGTTTTGGAGGTCATTAATTCATAGGGTCACCATTAATTGGAAGCCACTTGATCACCCACACACACATAGTTGATATTATGGTAGCTATTGGACAAGACAAAGTTTAGAAATTGTTGATAGGAAAACCGGAAACTAAAGTGGGGTTTCTGACTCCCACATATCCAGGACATCCTTAAAGACTTGTTGACGGAAGGTGTGGTAAGCAAGAGCCCAGGAAAACCCCAAAGGATCCCTATCCATTTGGATCACCCTGACTCAGCTGACACTGTGCCTGTTGATGCACTTGGTGCTCCTCCCCTACTTTGCATCTCTTATCGCTGTTTGTGTCAGTGCTCATATCCCTCAGCTGCAGTTTTCATGTGCATACAGTTGCCAATTCTCTGGAAAACACAACTCTAGCAAAAAGCAGATCTGGTTGGGCCTGGGTGAGCCCCATCCCACAAAGGGACAGAGCTCAAGCTAGGGTTCATCCATTTAATTGTGGGATCTGTGGGGAACTGAGTGAGGTCAGAGGAGCCCATGTGTACATGAACAATGCTGAGCGGATCAAAGGGAAGAACTAAGGGTCAAGGGGCACTGAATTGTCTGATTTTCTAGTCTCTCCATTATATCTTTTTTAAAAAAACCTATCAAAACAAAGTGACTATTGGCAATGACAGTAGAAAACCGGCTCCCTGGCTGTCCAAATATTCCAACAGCCATCATTCCAAGGGTACAAGAATCCCTCCACCCCAAGTCTTGAGGAGATAAATCACAGCAATCCCCCTCTCTTCCAAGGCGAATCTGATTAATATCTGTGACATTGTGTATTTTTATAGATAGAAGAGAGATTGCTGTGATCGCTTGACTCAATGGATAAATAATACAAAACACAGAAATTCATCCACTTGAAGCAGAGGGAATTAATATTCCTTAGTGCATCAGTGAACAATGTCAAGCCCGAAGAGTCAATGCACGGCCAGTTCTGCACCCCACATTTAGTGCTGTGCTCAATCCCTTTCTCACTGAAATGAAAGGGGGACACTGCTGTTGACTTTGATGGAAGCAGGATCAAGTCCTTTCTTTTGCGAGCCCTGACATGGAAGGTGGTGTTATAAAGAATGATTATATTTAAAATAGCTATGATGTAATATCAGTGTCAATTCCATTATTTTAACAGATGTAAATTTGCTCTGCTCTTGAACTCTGGTGAATTTTGATGGCAATATTAAAGAGATACTATTAAAACTACTTAAAAGATCTATTTGTCAGAGTGCAAGAGAGAGAAAATATATATGTGCATGTTGTGGAGGGGGGAACAGTTTAAATTACTTCCTGATTCACTTGCTGCAATTATTTATCTAAAAAGCTTTGTATATTCTACTAAATTAATATGAATAAGCAGCTAAAAAGCAATTCAACACACACAGATTATTATAAGATTATATGAATGCAGAAAAATGTACTTCTCATGGGTTATTCTTATCACATATTTGATACCTCCAGGAAGGTTATCATACCATAGAACAGGGATGGCCAACGGTAGCTCTCCAGATGTTTTTGCCTACAACTCCCATCAGCCCCAGCCATTGGCCATGTTGGCTGGGGCTGATGGGAGTTGTAGGCAAAAAACATCTGGAGAGCTACCGTTGGCTATCCCTGCCATAGGATTATCCCACTGTAACCTCCCTACAACCTTGGTTACACATACACAGCACTGGTTCTCTGTGCAGGTATCATTAGGAGTGTGCATTCTGGAATTCCGGATCAGAAAATATAAACAAAAATGGCTGTTTCAAGTTTCTTACTGTGATTTTTTCTGGAATGGTTACACAAATTTGGGAATCTTTAGCATTACAAAAAATACCCTCCCCCCCAAAAACACCCCCAATTCTGTTTTTTTGGTTTTTGGCATTAGGGTGCTTACCATCATCAATAGCATCTGCCTTGTTTTTCTTTGATTCTCCAAATGTACAAGGCAGGGTCCCAGAGAAGGCAGCTCTTGGTGGTGCAAGCCAGGGGCAGAGCCTGGCAGAGTTGTGGTTCAGGCTCACTCTTTCTCCTTTCCTCCCTCCTTTTGACAGGGACCTTTTCCCCCTTACAAGTTAGATGGCTGGGGCACCTTCCTGAGGGGTCCATATAAATTTCAATTTATTTCAATTTGCTTGAAACTTGGAGGGTCTTTAGTGGGTAGAAAGCACTAGCTCCTTTAAAATTTGGGTGAAATTTGCTTGAAAACCAGCCACGCCATTCCCCTTAGGGTTGCCAGGTCCAATGATTGCACTGGTTGGGGGGGGGGGGGGTAGAGACTTTCTGGGAGTGGAGGCGGAGCACTGTGACATGGTGACATCATCATGTTGGTGATATTGCATGGCGATGCTCTGGTTCTGGGGCAAAACACAATGGTAAAATTGCCCCAAACCATAAAGTTTTGCCCAATAACCAGTGTCACCATGCAACATTGTCAAAATGATGATGTCACTTTTGTATGATGTCAGCATGTCTCATTTGAAGGCAGGATTTCCCCTTGCCGGCCCCTCGGCTGGCAGAAGCCTGAAAAACAGAAGGATCAGCTGCCCCCAACTGGCATCCCTAAAATTCTCTCATATGGGATAATTGCAAACCTGCCATTCCGATTAGTGACTTCTCCTTTCCTCCCTCTTTTGTGAAGCCCCTTTCCAGGGTCATTTTTTCCTTCTAGTCTGCTCAAAAGTTTCTTTAAACTTTCATTTTTTAAAAAAAGTTTTTTATTTTAATATAGTCTAATTAGACCAGGGGTGGCCAACGGTAGCTCTCCGATGTTTTTTGCTTACAAATCCCATCAGCCCCAGCCATTGGCCATGCTGGCTGGGGCAGATAGGAGTTGTAGGCAAAAACAACATCTGGAGAGCTACCATTGGCCATCCCTGGTCTAATGCACAGCAGGATCTGCCAGGCCATTTCACTGTTCCCCAGCAAGGTTTCCACTTGGGCTGCAAGCAGACTGGAAGGGAAGGAAGAGAGTGATGTCTGGGAAATAAAGGATGAGATAAATTAGAGAGCGTTCCCTTTCTGCTCTGTGCTTCTGCCATCACTTGGCTCATCCACTGCTCAGGTTACCTTTGCTTCACTAGGGAGCCTAAGTATGTGAACAGGGAGAGACAGCATTCCATGGCACCAAAATTGTGGGAGTCCTTCCCTGGAGATATTTATCTGTCTCCATCTATCACAGTCTCCTGTCAGCTTTGTACCATCAGGCATCCCATTAATAACCTCTTCTTTTTGTCCTATGTTTGAATTGCTGGGTCTGTGTTTTCAAATATAGACTGTACTCTAAGTTTTAAATTGCTTTTATGATTGTTTTAAAACATTTTGCTTTAAATTATTAGCCCATCTTGGTGGCCCTGACTAAGAAGAAGAAGAAGAAAGATTATGATGAAGAACCATATCAACATAAGCCATGGAAGTCTCAGATGACAACACAAGAAAACATTTTCCAGCTTCATCCACTACGTTTCTCAGCCACATTTGTCTTTCCCCACAGTCTGACTGTAAAGGACACAAGCCTGGCTCTGAGCACACCTGTTGCCACCCCAACTTCATCCAGGCTTCCTGAGGCTTGGGAAGCCTGGGCAAGGTTGGGGGCAGCATGTCAGTGGGCACTCTGAGTCAAGCTCTGAGAAGTCTGCTGCCGTGACCCCCCCCCCCCCCCCGGACACCAGGGGCGGGAAGCAGGGCTCTGCCTGGGGCGGCCGAACCCTCAGCGCTGGGCCTGCTTCCTTCCATAGATTTCTCTAACCATGCACAAAACCATCTAAGGTGGGGGTTTTATGGGCCCCTGAGCTAGATGTCACCACTGCCACCCATCCTGCCTCCATCCACCATGTAAAACTGTAAAAATTACTTCATTTTAGAATTAGGCTCAGAGTTGACAGGGTGATCAGAACCAAGTCAACACAAAGAAGGAAAAGCAACCCAACTTTCTGGCCAGCAGAAAATGTTCTTGCAAAGCCTTTATATGCAAATCTGTTCCTATATTAATGGAATAGTATATGGCACTCTTGGGAATAAAAAGTGTATATCTCACAGTCCATTACAGCAGTGTATTGGAAAAACTTCCCATTAATAAAACACGGCGTGTACAGGTTAAAAAAAATATCAATGTGAAAAAATGGGAAATATTTACATTAGTGACAAAAAAATGGGCTGGTAGAAATGCCTGAGGAAAGTGATTTGTGCAAAAAAACAGTAGTCTGAAAGTTGGAGTAAAGTGAGAATGAGAAGAAGCTGTACGCCAGGAAATGCGTGGCTTCTGTTGTTTTAGGTTTATTCTGTTGTTGCTGCTTTTAAATAATTATGAAAGGCAGCTCAAACATAGTTTATACAAAGGCACAATATAAATGTAGGTGGGGGAGATACATAATGGGAAGTGGCTAGTTCCTAAAGTGGACAAATAAGAAAAAACAGCTCTGTTCTCAAGTTTACCTACCTGTTCAGCTCGCATTCTGCCAGTCATGAGCAGGGAATTATTTTTTTAGTGAACAGTTTAGCTGTTCAGAAGTAGCTTGAGCCTGTTTGTCAGGTGGCTTACTGCATTGTCAAACAGTATAGCAAGGTACAATCAGTGGCATTTCATGCATGCATGTTCTCACACAGCGCAATGGGTTCTCGTGCAGTTTCTTTCCCACAGTCCTGGATGCTGGTCCCCCTCCAAGTGTTTAGATAAAGAGTGTGTATGCATTTACTCACACTAGTCAATCAGCTGGTGATCATAAATGAATACTGCACTTACAAAAAAGTTGTAACATTTGTTGTTCATCTAAGTCCATGATACAGATGTTATTTCATGCATGTGTACAGTTTCCCATTCACACATCATTTAACTAACTAAGCTTACTATCCATGACCCTGGAGGAGAGTCTATTTCATCTTCTGTGCAGATGTAAAAGCACCTCCAGGCAGGGTTTGAACTCCACCCTCAAAGCTACTGTGCAGCTGTAAAGCTGTTTGGTATAAGGATACCAGGCCCACATTGCTGGCTGGTGATTTAGGACTAATTACGGAAGGAAGGAAGGAAGGAAGGAAGGAAGGAAGGAAGGAAGGAAGGAAGGAAGGAAGGAAGGAAGGAAGGAAGGAAGGAAGGATGGATGGATGGATGGATGGATGGATGGATGGATGGATGGATGGATGGATAGATAGATAGATAGATAGATAGATAGATAGATAGATAGATAGATAGATAGATAGATAGATAGATAGATAGATAGATAGATGACACACATTTTTGCTTATTAAAGAGATAATAAATGAGGTGAGATAATTAAAGGCTATAATGTGGTATAATTGTTAGAATGTCAGGCTAGGATCTGGGAAATCAGAGTTCAGAATCCCAGTCTGTCAAAAACTTACCTTATGCAGTTTTGTATTATGAGATAGTCATGCTTCAATCCATAATTTTAGCTGTTTAAGAACTTTCAGAGCTTCCTAAGTCTATATTTAATGCTGTTTTTAAAGTTAAAGGGGCCTAAAAAGACTAGGAATTTTTTTTAAAAAAAAAGCTGAATGATAATATTGATCCACTCAGAATCCAAGACCAAGAATGAAATCCATGTAATACACTTAACTGCCACAAAATATTGGGAAGGCTTCAACTCTCCAGAACTCTTCATCAGGCTGGATGTTACAAAGATAGAAGGGTAAAAAACAGATGTTTCAGGTCTTGATGTTAAAACCTGATGCACTGTTTTCCACCTTTCTATCTTGGTTAGTCCTAGCAACAGGACCACTTTGGCCTGCAGACTGCCAGCTCTTCCTTCTACCTGCAGAGCTGCAATTCTGCCCTTGCCCAGAGATGGGACTGAAGTAATGCTGCCAAGCCCCCAGGGTGGGGGGGAGCATTCTTCCACCCTGGAGGTTTCCAACCCTCCAGCCCACATTGGACCAGTGGGGGGAACCTCCCCCAACATCGTCAGTGCAATGACATCACCCAGAAGTGATGTCATCATGCCAGCAATGCCATGCGCCGACCGCTCTAAGCGTTTCCAGGAAAACTTTATGGTTTTTACAGATGCTCTAGCAATTTGGGAGGGAAAACTCTATGGTACAGTAGCCAGAGGCCTGGGGGACTTGGCAACCCTAGATTGAAAAGCAGTGTTGCCAACCTCCAAGTGGGGCCTGAAGTTCTCCAGGAACTGCAACTGATCTCCTGCCTCCAGGCCAGTGGGAGGACTTACCAGGAGCAGGAAGGAGGCCCAGGCAATGCTGCTGACAAAGTGGTAACATTACTTCTGGTGTGTACTGGAAATGACATCATCATATTGGTGGTGTCACAGTGATGCTCTGCTATTTGGGCAAAAACTCCATGGTAGATAACATTTTAACCACAGAGTTTTGCTCAAATATCAGAGCATCATCACAACGTCATGTGATAATGTCATTTCCAGTTTATGTCTGAAGTGATGTCACCACATTGCCTCTGTCCTGTAAGTCCCTACCCCTTCCAGTTGACAAGAGGTACCTGGCAACCCTAACTCATCTGCAGACTACAGAGATCAGTTGTCTTGAAGAAAAATGGCTGCCAGAGCTTTCCCAGCCTCCACCCCCAAATCTCCAGGAATTTCCCAACCTGGTTCTGACAATCCTAGAAAGGAAGATGCTGCTTACCACCTTGGCCTACAGATTCCCAGTGTGTGTTGCTTCCCCTCCCCACCCCCCATCCCAATTGTATTTGTGTGGTAATGTGGGGGTGCTCATGTTTTGATGTATTAGACTTCTTATGTTTGGATGTATTATTCGAATTTTAAGTGATTGTCCTAATCTTGGATTTGTATGGCTAAAATGCTTTGAGTCTGTACACCACTCCCTAGACTGTGAGAGCAGGGCTTCTGATAAGGATTTAGATTAGTAGGCGAGCAAGAAGACATACTCTGTGTTCCCTGATAATAACTAGCTTTGATTGAATTGTTGCTGGAAAAGCTCTGGCAGCCATTGTAGATATTTTACACTGACTAGCTGTAGTCCTTGTAACAGACTTGTTAGCAGCTAAATCTAGGGTTGCCAGACACCTGCCAGGGATGGGGGAACCCCTGATTTTGCAGGGTGCTTTCCCACTACTGGCTAGCTGGCTGGTGAGGGGAAATCCCACCCTCAACTGGCCTGAAAAGCTATGTGATGACATCACCTGGAAGTGACACCATCACATTACTGACGTTGCATGGTGACACTCTAGTTTTGGGGCAGAACTCTATGGTAAAGCTAGAGCACCAGAACCTCCAATGTTGGTGGCATGATGACATCACTTCTGGGTGATGTCATCATGCTGCATGTACTTTGTGCATGTGGCAGAAGCTACCAGAGAGGACCAAGGATCCTCTTGCTGGCTGCCAGGTAGGACCTGGCAACACTAGCTTAATCATTGTGCTGTGGACCTGTTAAAGTTTTTGAACAAAGACAGTCCCACATACAATGGATTGCACTAGTCCAACTGGATGTTGTGGACCAGCCAAGGTTCAGCAACAGTGAGGATTCTTCAGAAGAGGAAGGGCCCTGTGCAGCCAGCCTGTAGTCAACAGGAGCCAAGGAACTGCAGCTGAAAGACTGGTGCAGAATTGTACCACCTTCCAGCTCTGATCTGGCAGTCAAAGGCCAGTCACTTACCCCTTCTTCCCCAAGGTCACAGCTCCCTTGGAACACTGCAGAAGAAAGAACAGACTTATAGGCTAGGCATCAGATTGCATGCCTCATGGCTCAGCTCCAGCTGTCTGCTGATAGTGAAGATGAGTCTTTGCAGGATTGTTACTGAGGAATTGGCGATGTCTCAGCTGGTGAATATAAAGTCTCTGGAGAGAAGTTGGTGGGTGTGGATATGCAACATGTTTCATAGGTACTGAACTTGCAGACACTGCCTTGATTGATTCCTTGGTTAACCACCTGATCCCTGACCTGTTCACAACGCTGAATTTCTGAAACCTCCTCTGGCCTTGTGTTTATTGGAACTTGGAAAGACACTGTAACATGACACTAGAAACCTGTTCCAGCAGAAGTCTGCACCAGAACACTGGTTGTAATAAAATAATTATGGCCAATCATACCTCTCAAGTAAGAGTTTTGATTGCTGAACCAGCTGAAACTGGTTAAAAATGTACTCTTATCCTTTTTGGTTTAGTGGAATCATTCCAGGTGTAAGTGCTAACATTGTGAAGAGAAGTTTATCAAAGTAACTCATGGAGGCCATGAGTAAACCTTTGCTTTAAAAGTTTTCTTTGGCATAGCAGGACATGGCCAATAGATTAAAGTGACTGAGTGGATGGTGGCATAGCAACTGCAGGTACATCTGGATGATAACATCAACCTTTGACCAATTTCAAGCTGGCTTCATTTAGCTTTGGTTCATGACTAAATTACAGTAATCCCTTTGTTCCAGATCAATTGGATTTATTTGTGGGCTTTGACATGGTTGTTCACTCCATTTTGTTAATCAGCTAGAAAATGCGATGTATTTTAAGAGAACAGCTTCTCTGTGGCAACTATACCTGTGGAATTCAATGAAGTCCAGTATTGTTCCCTGCGTTCTTGAATATTTATATTTGGCTACAAAATTAGATTGTGTCATGGGGGTCATGTGTTATCAATATTCTGGTGAGACCCAGCTCAATGTGTCATTAATACAATCTACAGAAGGAGCTGTCTCTGTCCCGTATTGGTGCTTTGAGGCTGACATTAAGCAGCTTAAGATAGACTGCTGAAATTTTATCCAGAGAAAATAGATGTAACTCTGGTTGGTAAAGCTGATTTTCTAGAGAAGAGTGACCTGCTTACCGTGACTGAAATAAAATGACCATTTGTAGGTCATGTACAATGTTTAGGAGAGCTCTGAGACCTAGCCTTGTTGCTTGAGAAATTGGTTGGTGTTGGGCATTTTCCCAATTACATCTTGCTAGTAAATTAAGCCTCTCATGGATTGCTGCCTTGACATGGTAGAGGGCTTGCAAGGTTCAATGAAGTTGTGGGCTATGCCACGCAGGGCCACCCAAGATGGACATGCCACAGCTGAGAACCCAGACAAAATGTGATCCACTGGAGAAGGAAATGGCAAACCACTCCAGTATCCTTGCCAAGAAAACCCCATGGACAGTAACAAAAGGCTAAAAGATATGGCGCTGGAGGATGAGCCCCTCATGTCTGAAGGTGCCCAATATGCTACTGGGGAAGAGCGGAGGGCAAGTCCAAGTAACCACAGAAAGAGTGAAGCGGCTGGGCCAAAGCTGAAAGGACGCTCAGCTGTGGATGTGTCTGATGGTGAAAGAACAGTCTGATGCTGCAAAGAACAATACTGCATTGGAACGTGGAATGTAAGATCTATGAATCAATGTAAGCTGGATGTAGTCAAACAAGAGATGGCTAGACTGAACATCGACATCTTGAGAATCAGTGAACTAAAATGGAAGGGAATGGACGAATTTAACTCAGAAGATCACTACATCTATTATTGTGGGCAAGAGTCCCGTAGAAGAAATGGTGTGCCCTTTATAGTTAACAAGAGAATGAGGAAGGCAGTAATGAGATACAATCTCAAAAATGATAGAATGATCTCAGTATATATCCAAGGCAAACCATTCAATATCACAGTAATCCAAGTCTATGCCCCAACCACTGATGCAGAAGAGGCTGAAGTGGACCAGTTCTATGAAGATCTACAACACCTTCTAGAAGTAACACCAAAAGAAGATGTCCTACTCATCATAGGGGACTGGAATGCCAAAGTAGGAAGTCGAAAGGTAACCTGGACAACTGGCAAGTTTGGCCTTGGAGAACAAAATGAAGCCGGGCAAAGGCTAGTAGAGTTTTGTCAAGAGAACAAACTGGTCATAGCGAACACCCTCTTCCAACAACCTAAAAGGCAACTCTACACATGGACATCCCCTGATGGGCAACACAGAAATCAGATTGATTATATACTCTGCAGTCAAAGATGAAGAAGCGCCTTATAGTCAGCAAAAACAAGACCTGGAGCTGACTGCAGCTCAGATCATGAGCTACTCATTGCAAACTTCAGGCTTAAACTGAAGAAAACTGGGGAAGCCATCAGGCCATTCAGGTTTGACCTTGATCACAATCTTATGAATATACAGCGGAGGTGAAGAATAGGTTTAAGGAACTAGAGTTGATAGACAGAGTGCCGGAACAACTATGGATGGAGGTTCGTGACATTGTACAGAAGGCAGCAATCAGTACCATCCCAAAGAAAAAGAAAAGCAACAAAGCAAAGTGGCTGTCTGATGAGGCTTTACAAATAGCTGAGGAAAGAAGGAAAGTGAAAGGCAAAGGTGAAAAGGAAAGATTCACCCAACTAAATGCAGATTTTCAGAGAACAGCAAGGAGAGATAAGGAGGCCTTCCTGAAAGAACAAGATAAGATAAGATAAGATAAATTTATTGTCATTGTTCTCAAAAAAGAAAATGAGAGCAACGAAATGAGGTGCTCTTCCACAAACATACCAACACATCAACACCCACAAAAGGACATATACATAGACCATTTAAATGCATCTAAAAACACATAACCATTCATAACCCTGCATTTAGCTTAACCATGGCACTTGGATAGAAGCTGCCCTTGAATCTATTTGTCTTTGCCTTCAACACTCTATATCGCCTACCTGATGGTAAAATCTCAAATAGCAAGTGGCCCGGATGTGAAGGGTCCCTTAGGATCATTTGTGTCTTCCTTCTACATCCCTTATCATACAGATCCACCAATGAGGGGAGAGAACATCCACAAATCTTCTGTGCTCTCACCATCACTCTTTGGAGCACCCTTCTCTCTGCACCCTTCTCTAATGCAAAGCAATAGAGGAAAATAATAGAATGGGAAGGACAAGAGATCTCTTCAAGAAAATTGGAGAAATCAAGGGAACGTTTCGTGCAAAGATGGCCATGATAAAGGACAAAAACAGTAGGGACCTAACAGAAGCAGAAGAGATCAGGAAGAGGTGGCAAGAATACAAAGAAGAATTGTACAAGAAGGACCTCAATGTCCTTGACAAACATGACAGTGAAATCGCTGACCTTGAGCCAGACACCCTGGAGTGTGAAGTCAAATGGGCCTTAGAAAGCATTACTAACAACAAAGCGAGCAGAGATGACGGTATCCCAGTTGAGCTATTCAGAGTCCTAAAAGATGATGCTGTTAAAGTGATGCACACATTATGGCAACAAATTTGGAAAACGCAACAATGGTCACAGGATTGGAAAAGGTCAGTTTATATCCCAATCCCAATCCCATGAAATTAAAAGATGTTTGCTCCTTGGGAGGACAGCTATGGCAAACCTGGGCAGTATAATAAAAAGTAGAGACATCACCCTGCCAACAAAAATCCATATAGTCAAAGCGATGGTATTCCCAGTAGTAATGTATGGCTGTGGGAACTGGACCATAAGGAAGGCCAAGCGCAGAATAGATGCTTTTGAGATGTGGTGCTGGAGAAGACTCTTGAGAGTCCCTTGGACTGCAAGAAGATCAAATCAGTCAGTCCTTAGAGAAATCAACCCAGACTGTTCCCTGGAAGGTCAGATGCTGAAGCTGAAGCTCAAATACTTTGGCCACCAAATGAGAAGGGAGCACTCCCTGGAGAAGATCCTGATGCTGGGAAAGACAGAGGGCAAAAGAAGAAGGGAATGGCAAAAGATGAGATGGCTGGACAGCGTTACTGATGTAACAAACATGAATTTGAGCAGACTTCGGAGGATGGTGGAAGACAGGAGGGCCTGGCATGACTTTGTTCATGGGGTCGCAAAGAGTTGGACTTGACTGTGCGACAGAACAACAACAAAAATAAACAGCCTGCCTTTGTAATTCCACCCACCTCACCACAGTGATCAATGCCTTGAGGTTGGACTATTGTAACACTCTCTACGATCAGCTGCCTTTAAAGATGACTGGGGACCTTTAAATAGTAAAAAAAAAAAAAAGTCAATTTACTGAATGGACAAACTGATACAAAGACATTACATACAGTAGCATCACTGACTGGGTAGCTCTTTTTGGGCTTAGTTAACAAAGCTGGTTCTAATGTTATACTCAGCCCAGGACCTATTTATCTGGGGAACCATCTCTCTCCCTATGAACCTGTGTGCCAACTGAGCTCCACTCAGCACCCTCTGCTTGCTATGCTGCCTTTTGAGAGTGTCTGTTCTTTGCTGGCCCAGGCGTTTGCTTTTTCAGTCACAATGCCATCCTTGTGCAGTAGCATTCCCCAAAAGGGCATGAGGACCTACTGATCACTTTTTACTGACTGATAATTTATTTATTTTATCAAATTTTTATCCCGCCCTCCCCTGACAGGCTCAAAGTATCTTTGATAAGTCTGCCAGCAATAATTCCTACAAATGTTACTGATTTTTAAAGACCCGTACACAGTCAATATTGTAAGGAGGAGGGGCTGATATAACTGCCAGAATTACTTCTCTGAGCATTTTGATAGTGATTTCTAACATATCTGCCTTAGGCAGGAGAAAGTTTCTCTAGCCAAAAAAATCCTTGCTCCAATAGTAGAACAACTTAAGCTGGAGGAAATCTACTTCAACTGAAGGAAGTCTTTCTATTAGGGTTGCCGGGCTCCTCGAAGATGATGGTTGGGGCTGGGGAGATGTTCTGGAGTATTCAGGCATGTCAGTGATTTTGGGGGCAATGCTCTGTTTTTTGTGCAAAACTCTATGGTAAAATCAGCCTCAAATAATAGAATTTTACCCAAAAACCAGAACATCATCCCCTGACATCACTTATGTGCCTGTGTCACTTCCAGGTGATGCGGGCACGTCACAATTATTTCTTGCAATGTTGCTGTTGGGGGAGGGAAGTTTCCTCCTGCTGACCAGCAGTGGACAAGAGCCCATAAAAGTGGGGGATCCCCCACAAACTGGGAAATGGTAACCCTACTTTCTACAGCAGAATGGTAGGCTAGTAATTGCCTGGAACTATATTTGACTGCCAGAAACAAGTGTCAGAGGCTAGAAAATTGATTTCCAGAAACATTCCATGCACTTACACAGGGCCATCTTTCCCTCCTTGTTGACGCTCAAAGTCAGACAGGTTGGTCTACTGATGAGAGGTCCTTTGGAATGGGATTTGACCTGACAAGCAATCCAAGAAAGTAAGGCACCAATTCACTTGCAACGCCCTCATTTCCTGGCTTGCCCACTGAGTAGACATTACATCTGGCAGCAAGTTTGCCTGACAATATTTAGATTAAGACCCATAGCAGAAGGCCCCTTTATAGCTAAAGCTGTAGTGGTTAAATTGTTATATTATGTGGTTAAACTTAAGTGGTTAAATTGTTATATTATGTTCGAAATGTTCCAGGCTGGGCTCTGTGACATTCTCTGCACCACAAAACATTTCATCCACAAGACAGATGTAACAATATAACCACAAACCAAAGGTACAGCTTTCCTCAGAGTGCTCCAGCTGTGCCCTGGAGGGGGCCTCTGGAAGTCATGATGGGCTAGTTTTTAATCGTCGTATCTTAAAATATGATCATGTAAAAATAAATAAAATAGAAAACTAAGCAGTGGTTTTACAGTATGACACAGCAGCATTACTCGCATTAGGCCAATTTACCACTTACGATAACAGTAATGGGACTAAAAGCCAATAAAAGTGGTCTGCATGTTCAGAGATTGGCTTTTATGGCTTATTCTAAATATTATCAGGTGAATCAAAAGCTGTCATTAGAGTGTCTAAAAAGCCTTCATACCTTGTAAGCAAACAGTGTGACTTTGACAAATAATCATTAATAAGCCTGTGTGAAGCCAAAGCCAAGAAAAAGGAAGAAAAGGGAAAACCTGATATTTCACTTTACATAAGTCATTAAGATAATTTTAACTAGATTTAAAATGAAACAGTTTTATATGTAAAATGACTTAATTTGTACCTTTCTACCCCATTGTGTATAATACTCAGACAACTAAAAAAACGTCTGGCACCAGCAAGGAGATGTTTAGTTGCACAGACTAAGAATATCTCCACCGACTCTGAAAAATGTGTGCAATAGTATAATGTTAGGCCCTTCAACAGGCAAACTGGAACATCACTCCCTGTAAAGGTGAAGAGGCTGACTCCCCATTAGGATCATGAAAGCAACCCAAGGGAGCTACCTGAGGCAAGGTGTATGTTTTTAAATACTCATAGCCAGGGCTTTTTTATGTAGCAGGAACTCCTTTGCATATTAGGCCACACCCCCTTGATGTAGCCAATCCTCTGAGAGCTTGCAGGGCTCTTAGTACAGGGCCTACTGTAAGTTCCAGGAGGATTGGCTACATCAGGGGGGTTTGGCCTAATATGCAAAGGAGTTCCTGCTACAAAAAGAGCCCTGCTCATAGCAAAAGAAAAGCAGAAAAATATGACTTGGTAATTTAACCAAACTGGAATGGGAAAAGAGAAGTTGCTTGCTGGGGAGGGAGTTGCTTATGCTCTGGGAGGCCTGGAATATTGAGACCAGTTGAGAGTCAGTGAAGCTTTTCATGGCATAGGAAAGGAAAGGTCCCCTGTGCAAGCACCAGTCGTGGCGTGGGGATAAGTTATATCCAGGAGGCAACTTCCTATTAAGCCTCTATTATGGGGGCTGGACATTTCCACCACCCACCCAGGACAGTTAACAGTGCTTGTTTGTCTTGCTGTCTGAATGCAGAAGTCAGAGTTTGTTAACTAGCACCACTCTTCTTAGCCCCCTGCAAAAAGAGACAGAAGAACAGACCAAAACAAAACCTTGCTGCATCAGCTGCATTTAGCTATGGACCACTCCTCCCGCCTCGGTGCTCCCTTCCTGTTAGTGACGACCCACCAAGCAGGAATGTGCTTCAGCAGCAATTAAAAAAAAAGTCAACAGAGGAAGTGGAGAGAGCTGCAAAAGATTAATTTTGTTTCAGGGTGCGATGGAACTGGCCCGATTTGACTTTCAGACCCACTCTCTCTCAGGCTGCCAACTCCTGGAGAGAACTATTTTTACACCTGCCCCTAGGGCGCGCTGCCACCACCTGCTCAATTTAGGGGTTCCTGACTGAGAGGAATAGGCTTCCCAATCCCCAAGTCACAGCGGGGGATCCCCCGATTTTACAGGCTTCCCCCTGCCCCCAGCCAGCAGGTCAGTGGGGGGGAAGCCATGCCCCCACAGCCACCAGTACCTCTAGAGCTTCTGCAGGTTAAGAAACCTGCAAACAGGTCCCGTATTCAAATGCCTCTTTGTGTGTGTCTGTGTGTGTGTGCCCCTTTAAATTTGAGCAGGAAATACTTCATGGGGAAGGATAGACGCAGAACCTCCATTTGTGTCGCTTTCGTTTCACAAGGAGAGAGAGAGAGCGTAACCCCTGTAATTGTCAGATGTCTTTGTAGAGGAACCAGACCCAGTGAGTGAGTGAGAGAGAATACTTTTCAGAAGTCTTTGTAGGGGGAGGCAGTAATAGTGTGTGTCTGCCTGTGCTTGTTTTGCATTGTTTTCAGAGTCTTTGTATAAGAGCCTGTTTATGGGACAGAGGAAAATTCCACCTCTCTCTCTTTTGTTTACCTGTGTTAGGCTGAAGAACAGCAGTTCCTGTGAATAAAGCCCCAGTGAGATCACAAAAATGTGAGCTTGCAAACTCTGTGCATTTTGGCTGCTTTTTGTGTGTTTACACTTTTATTTACTAGAATTGCAGCTATTGAGGGATGAGGAAATGATGACTATTCAGGTGAACTGCACTGCTGTATTTTTATGCTTTTATTTTGGAAATGGGAAGTCTGGCTCTGCCCCAAAGTCACCAGATATTTTCTGAATTAGACTTGGCAACCCTAGAGAGGAACAGGACTCCCAAATCCCCTTTTCTGGTTCTGAGGTCTGGCCTCAAGGTCCTCTGCTATCCAGCACTTGGTTATCACAGACACCAAAGTCCTTCTTTGGGAGACCCCTGGAGGATTGGCACCCTTGCCAACTGCATGCCTTTTCTGTTCCTGGGACTCCCTTCTTATAGTAGCGTGGTCTAAGGCGGTTGGGGAACTATGTGGTACAGAGCTTTACTGCCAGCCTTCAAAATAGTAAAAGGTTTATTTAAAAAAGAAATAATAAGTTGCAAGCATAATCTTAGCACAGCACACGATCAGCAACCAGAAGATCAAATAAAAGTTGGTTTGAAACGCATCCTTCTGTCCTTGGTTTAAAAATTTGCCCTACCAGATGTTTAAGCAGAGCAGGCACATATAAGCTTAATAAATTACAAAATCTCTAATGATACCTCATTGCTTCTGGTTTCCTGCATCCAGTCAGGCCCAGCCACATGGTCAAATATGGCTGCTGGCTACTGGCTGGAGAGTAGAAGTCTGTTGTCTTCCAGTCCCAGCTTCCAGAGAGAAAAGCCCTGTGCTCTTCAGAGCAAGCACTTTTGTTAATCCCCTGACTCTACCCACTTCACATCACTCTCCACCCCTTGTTACCTGGTCCGCCCAGGTTTAGGCTTCTTTTCCTGTCGTCCCCAGGAAGCCTCTTTTCTGGGAGGCATTCTGGGAAACCCCCATGCGTTCTGGGAAATCTCCAGCTCATTCCTGGAGATAGTTTCTGGGGCTGGTCTAGCCCAATGCTCTGTTTCCTGCCTGGAGGAAAAGGATGCCCATTGTCTCTTCTTGTAGCCTGCTTCGGCAGGGGAGGGCGGGGTACAAATAAAATTTATTATTATTATTATTATTATTATTATTATTATTATTATTATTATTATTATTATTATTATTATTATTATTATTATTATTATTATTATTAGCATCTCTTAAGAAGTAGCCCAGATGCTGCTGTAATGCCAGAGGCCAAATTCCCCGATTCTTCCTGCTTGTCTCTGAGCTCAGAGACAACCTTTTAAAGTTGGCTTGCCACCTCTCCAGGAGGCAAGGCATTTCTCCACACAGGGTTTAAAAGTTTAAGGTTTCAATGAAACTGCTAGGCAGAAAAAAGGAAGGAAGCTAAAATGGTGGAGATGGTTTGGTTTGTCCTAAGTCCTTTCCACACTTAGACCTCCACTCGGGTTTTCTCTGAGTTGAATTTGTGTTCATTTACTTTGTAGGAAACCCCCCTGGGCAAAACAGAATCCATACATCCTGGGACAATCATGGAGCAAAACTGTGGTGAACTCAGTGTAATGTGGAAATGGGAATAAACTAGGGTTGCCAAGTCCAATTAAAGAAAAATCTGGGGACTTTGGGGGCGGAGCCAGGAGACTTTGGGGGTGGGGCCAGGAGACATTGGGGGTGGAGCCAGAAACAAGGATGTGACAAGCATAATTGAACTCCAAGCGAGTTCTGGCCATCACATTTAAAGGGACAGCTCACCTTTTTAAATGCCTTTCTTCCATAGGAAATAATTAAGGATAGGGGCACCGTCTTTTGGGGCTCATAGAATTGGACCCTCTGGTCCAATCGTTTTGAAACTTGGGGGGTATTTTGGGGAGAGGCACTAGATGCTATACTAAAAATCTGGTGCTACCACAACCCTGTAAGGGCGGAGAGCCTATTTTGGCTCGCCCGCGGAGCCTGATGGACCCGGAACGGTTCCAAACGACTCTTCGGGATCCTTGGCCCCCTTGCGATTCCCTTGATGCCCTGGTTGATGCCTGGCAAGACCGGCTATCTTGGGCAATCAACGAGATCGCACCCCGACGTCCTCTGCGCCCTCGTTCAAAGCTGGCTCCCTGGTATACCCTGGAGCTACGCCGGTTGAAACAAGGACTCCGACGACTAGAGAGGCAGTGGCGGTGCACTCGTGGCGAAGCGGCAAGAACATCCTACAGAACGTTTATGAGGTCATATGAGATGGCAGTCAAGGCCGCGAAGAAGAAGTACTTCACGGCCAAGATTGCATCTGCAAATTCGCGCCCGGCACAATTGTTTAAAATAATTGGACATTTAACTACACTGCCCCAGGGCAGACCAAACGTTAAAGAATTAGAAATAGGCTGTGAGGCTTTTGCGAAATTTTTTGCAGACAAAATCATGTCGCTCCGCCAGGACCTGCCCATCACCTTAGATACAGTACATGAGCCCGAGGCCCCATGCCTGTCTTCTGATTTAACTCTGGATCATTTCGACCCGCTCAGCCTGGAGGAAGTTGACGGAATTCTCTCCTCTGCGCGCCCTACAACTTGCGATTTGGACCCATGCCCCTCCTGGCTAATTAAATCCTGCCTGAGGGAGTTTGAATGTCCTCTACGGGACATCATAAATAGATCCCTCTCGGAGGGGCGCTTTCCATCATCCCTGAAAGAGGCTTTGGTCCGACCCCTCTTGAAAAAAAGTACAGCAGACCCGGCCGAATTGGCAAACTACCGACCGGTCTCTAATTTACCGTTTTTAGGTAAAATAATACAGAGGGCAGTGGCGTCGCAGTTGCAGAGCTTTCTGGATGACGCTTCCATCCTAGACCCTTGCCAGTCCGGCTTTCGCCCGGGTTATGGGACGCAGACAGTACTGGTCGCCCTGGTAGATGATCTCCAACGGCACCTGGATCGGGGCGGTGTGGCGGTGCTGATGTTGTTAGATCTGTCGGCCGCGTTCGACACGGTTGACCATCAGCTACTGACCCGCTGCCTCGCCGATATAGGGGTGAGGGGGTCTGCCTTACAATGGCTCTCCTCCTTCCTCGAGGATCGGGGACAAAGGGTAGCAATTGGTGGCGAGCGGTCCCGGAGGCGCACACTGGATTGTGGAGTGCCTCAAGGGGCAGTTCTCTCAGCAATGTTATTCAATATCTATATGCGCCCTCTTGCCCAGATTGCCAGGAGATATGGACTTGGGTGCCATCAATATGCAGATGACACCCAACTCTACCTGCTGATGGATGGCAGGCCTGACTGCGTCCCTGAAAATTTAGACCGGGCCTTGCAGGATATGGCAATGTGGTTGAAGGGGAGCGGGCTGAAACTGAATCCAGCGAAGACAGAAGTCCTTTGTCTGGGTCGGGGCGTCCGGGAAGGGGAAATACCTCTCCCGGTCTTCAACGGGTTAGGAGTCTGGGAGTTTTACTGGAGCCTTCATTATCAATGGAGGCCCAGATTGCAGCCACTGCCAAGTCAGCCTTTTTCCATCTGAGGCGGGCAAGGCAGTTGGCTCCCTTCCTAGAGCGCCAAGATCTGGCAACGGTACTTCACGCAACGGTCACCTCGAGACTGGATTACTGTAATGCCCTCTACATGGGGCTGCCTCTGTACCGAACCTGGAAGCTGCAGCTGGTGCAGAACGCAGCGGCCAGACTGTTGCTGGGGCTCCCTAAATGGGAGCACATACAGCCTGGACTGCGCGAGCTGCACTGGCTGTCAGTTATATACCGGGTTCGTTACAAAGTGCTGGTCATTACCTTTAAAGCCCTATATGGTCGAGGACCTGTCTACCTTAGGGACCGTCTCTCCCCATATGAACCCCAGAGAGCACTGAGGTCAGCTGGAAAAAACTTGTTGACCACCCCCGGACCAAGAGAGGTGAAGCTGCAATGCACCCGTAATCCGGCCTTCTCCTCTGTAGCCCCGAACCTATGGAACCAACTTCCAGAGGAAATGCGGGCCCTGCGGGACCTTGAACAATTCCGCAGGGCCTGCAAGACCTTCCTCTTCCGACTGGCTTTCGCTGACGTAGAAAGAAATTGCTAATGATTACCGCCATCATAAAGAACAAATAGCATTAGCACTTTTATCAATTTAATTAATTAATTTTAAACTTATCAGAATTTTAATGTTAATGTTTAATGTTAAATGTAACTTTGTCTTTTGTATAATGGAAATTTGAATGATGTTGTTAGCCGCCCTGAGCCTGCTCCGGCAGGGAGGGCGGGATATAAATAATTTTTTTAAAAAATAGCCCCCCCAGAGCCCCCAATACCCACGGATCAATTCCCTATTATTCCCTATGGGAATCGTTCTCCATAGGGAATAACAGAGTGCCTAGTAGACATTTCCCTCCCCCCCACGCTTTCTAAAGGGGGGGAGAGCCTCCATACCAGGGAATCCCCCCTCCCTGCCCCCTCCCTCTCTCACACACACAAATACTTACTGGGTCTTCTTCCGGAGAACTCTACCTGCTGTGAAAACGAAAGCAAAGAAAGGGAGGGGCCGTTCTCCAAAGCCCTTCCTGTTTCCTGCTTCCTGCCCAGCCTTAAAGGGGCAGACATTTTACAAACTGCTCAGGAGCTAACAGCATGAAGCCTACAGGTATGTTCTCCCCCCCTCCCCCCCACCCCCCGCTTCCCAATTTTTGGAGAGCGGGAGATGAAGCTGGGAACCCAGAAGTCTCCCGCCAGAGCGGGAGGTTTGGGAAGCCTAGAATAAGCCAAGATAAAAACGGGTGAACTTGAGTGTAGCGTGGAATATCAGTTCAGGGACAGGGTTGAACAAGGATTAAAGTCTAGTATGGAAAGGGCTCCAGTCTTCTTCCCCACTATTCCTCTCACTCAGGGCTTTTTTTTTGTAGAAAAGCCCAGCAGGGACTCATTCACTTATTAGGCCACACATTTGACACCAAGCCAGCCAGAACTGCGTTCCTGTGCATTCCTGCTCAAAAAAAGCCCTGCTCTCATTTATTGCAAATGACAAACAGTAAGCAGACTATATATGCAGCAAGATTTTGCCAGAAGCCTGGCAATAGAAGGGAGCTTGGAATAACATCTGGAAATTCTGCTAGAAGGTGTGAAAGGAGGCAGGCAGCAGACTAGCCGGGTTTATGAACTGTTATTTATATCTGGTAGACATTTGCACTACAAGCTGAGATTTAAACAAACCACAGTTTATTGTGATGTCCCAGAGAATAATGTGAACTCCCAGATAAAGAGTCATGAGAACAAGCAGTCTCGTAGATAAAAAGGGGCTGCATCCATGATGCTGTTTGCTGCATTAAAACCTAAATAATATTGCCATCTATTTATGAGTATATAATAAGAATATTTATTTATTTATTTATTTAGAGAATTTGCCACCTATCCAGACTTAACCAAGGTGTCTCATTATAACAAAACAAATGCCAGTGTGCAAAAAAACAAAAGGAAGGAAAGGAAAGGATTAAAAGCAAGCCAAGACATAAAAGCACATAAAATGCTCTAATCAGTGGTTAAAGACACTGGACATTTTTAATAGTCTGAGGCTGGGTCCAGACCAGCATTTTGAGCTGGTACACAGATGGAACATGGATCAACCAAAAAAGCATGACCAAACACACATGTACGCCTCCCATCCTACTCCCACCCCCAACCCGTCCGAGGGCTGTCCCAGTTGTGCCACAAAAAGCTAGAACTTTTTTGCAAAGTTTTATCATTGTGAACATCAATAAGATACAGGAGGAAGAAAAACACTTGAAAGGACAACTGCAACAAGCTACTCATTCTTGTAGAGTGCTCTGTCCATATTCAGAAATATTAATGGGAAAATGAAGAAGTTCTAATGCATTTGGCTCTACTTCTGAAACAAGGTCTGGTCATTTGGAAGGCCAAAATCTGGGGAGAAATCCAACTGGAAAGAATTTTATGCATCCATAGAAATATCCCTAATTCAAATGTTAGTCCTTGTACAATCAAATTTAGTGTGACTTTTTGCAGAGCACTGTAATACCATCTATGGCAAATAGAGTGAGCCCTACAGAAACCAGTGACTGCAGATGGGCAAAAGATCAATCTTTGCACAAAGATTCTGGGGGATATGGTGGGTTTTTCCAGCAGCTGGCTTGAAAGTTGTGCAGACATTCCAGTGTATGAGCATATTAATGCCTGTTGGCCCCTGTCTGAGTATTTGCCTGAATATCTGCATAGTTTTCTTTTCCCCCTGTGGTTGATAGTAATGCAAAAAAAAAAAAAATGCACATCTAGACACTAGGCTGAGCATATCAGAGTCAGGGCTAACTGGCATGAAAATTCTGTTTGGGGTAAAGACATGAAGCTGTTTTATACTGAATCAGACCTCTTATCCATCAAAATCAGTACTGACAGCAGCTGTCCAGTGTCTCACGCTGAAGTCTTTCACATCATCTATTGCCAGGTCCCTTTAACTGGAGATGCCGAAGTTGGAACCTTTCACCAAGCCACAAACCCTCTGTGGTATCTATGATGGACCATATCCTTCTGCAAATTATCACTTGCTGTTGCTCTCACCAAGAGATAAACATGCACATTCAAAACAAGTCTGTGACTCTAAATGTGCTGTAGTGAAATAGTTATGAGGTGTGCAGGAATTTCAATGGATTCCAAAGATTTCGGCCATTGCAATAACTCACTGAAACTCCTGCCAGATGTCCCATTAAGAGATACAAGTGAGAGATAACTAATTTTCTTTATTCAACTTCATTGTTATCGAATGCTTAAAATATATGTATTTTACAGCAAAATCCTTTCTCAGGCCTTATCCAATTAGGTTACAATAAAATGTAAAATATTATCATATATAACAAATGTAACTTATTCATTAGGCATATGCTAAATTAAAAAAAAGAAGAAGCGAAATCTCTCTCTCCCCTGGAGTTTTATTCCAGATCAGTTTGTTTTAATGGTAAGAGATTAATATCATCTTTATTATTTATGCTTTGAAGTAATTCATGATTAAATAATACAAGAAAGCAGGCTACAAATTTACCTTTTAATTATAGATGTGGCAACACCGCTAAATTGTGTTCCTGTCTCCACTAAGTAAGCTCTGGAATCGAGCAGGAGCTTGGCACCTGAGCCCTTCTGTCAATGTCACAACAAAGTGTTTCCCTTACCATTCAAAGTGCTTACAGGGGTTTTCCAGAAAAGCTGGAAAGGACTCTCATTTATGCTGGTAGGTAGTGCAAAAGATGTATGGTCAGCAAGAAGACCTTTAAAAAAAAAAAAAACCAAAAAGTTGGCTGGAGAAGTTGGGATGGCTCCAACCATCCTCCAAAGAGCTTTTCCTCTCCCAATAGAAGAAACACTTTAAGTTTGAAGGAAGACTGTCTAGGGTGGAGGAAGGTTTCAGACTCTGCTCACTGGAGTGGGCGATAGGAGTAGGATTTACCCCACTCAGTCGAGAAACATTCTGGGACTTTCCTAACCTTGGGCTGCAATCCTGCTTGTTGCTATAGAATCATAGAGTTGGAAGAGACCTCCAGGATCATCTAGTTCAACCCCCTGCACAATGCAGGAAATTAACAAATACCTCCCCACCAGTGAACCCCTGTTCCATGCCCAGAAGATGGCAAAAAAAAAAAAAAACCCTCCAGGATCCCTGGCTAAACTGGTCCTGAGAAAATTGTTTCCTGACCCCAAAGTGGCAATCAGCATTTCACAGGGTGTGAAAGAAGGGGCCACGAGTACTAAGTACTGATGCAACCCTTTTGCTCTCTTGTTACTACATGTATACAGTCATATTATTGGTTTATATTTCCATTCCAGTTTCCTCTGCTGAAAAAAGAACAACCTTTCAGCTCTTTCTGTTTTAAAAGGTGAACTGTAAAACCAAGTGGAAGGTTCACCAAGTTCTAACAGAGTTTACTGAACACCATTAGCAACAAAGTATTCTTTCCAATTGTATTAAGGAAATAGTATGGCATTGTCATTTGTAAATGGGGATGCATATGAACATATGGAAATGCCTTCTATTTAGTCAGACAGGGGTGCCAACCTACAGGTAGGATGCCAGCCTACAGGTAGGACCAGGGGATTCCCCAGAATTACAGCTTATTTCCAGAAAGCAGTAACTCACTTGTAGAGCATCTGCTTGGCATGCAGAAGGTCCCCAGTTCAATCCCTGATGTTTCCAGTGAAAAGATCTGGCAGTAGGTGATGTGAAAGACCTCAGCCTGAGACCTTAGAGAGCCTCTTCCAGTGTGAGAAGACAATACCGACCTTGATAGACTTATGGTCTGATTCAGAATAAGGCAGGCAGCTTCATCTTGTCAAGCATGCAGTTTCAATGACGAGTCGAAATTGCTACAAAACTACGTTTATTGATAAACTGATACTTTCAGTGTAACAAATTCTTGAGAGTGATGCTGCAAATACATTGATACAATACTTTTAAGGCTTACTTCAAAAAGATTCCAAAAGATGGGAGCGAGGGGTAGCTCTCACATATAAACTATCATAAATGTCTACATTCTCATAGTGTTATCAGGACTCTGTCCTTGCTTTCCCCAGATGTGTCACACCCCCTACCAGGAATGTATGGGAAGGTACTGATTACTTCTTCTCAAGTTGGTTTCATTTCTCACTACTTCTACTTTGCAAGCAATAAAGCAAGAAGGGGGAAGGGAAAGAATAACAAAGCTAACAAAGCTTGGTCCTCCATGATACTTCACAGACCAGTGTTATGAAGGACCCTAAAACAATCAATTATCAATGGAATTTCACCATGCTTGACATACTGCCCCCCTTAACATCAGTGTCGGGGTTTTTGAGGGAATGTTTTATAAAACTTGTTTATCAAATCAGGGGCTAAAACATCTTGTTCTCCTACCCATTCATTTTCACTGGCTGGGAAAGGTTTCCATTTAATCAAATAATACAACACTCCACGTTTTATTTTAACATCTAAAATTTCTTGCACTTCATGATGACTCTGATTCCCAATCTGGATAGGTTGTGGAGCTGGCGGTCGAGGGTGCCAAGGAGTACCACCCGGGTCTCTTCGCAAAAGACTGCAATGAAAGACAGGGTGTATTTTACTAAACATCTTGGGCAACTCCAATTCTACTGTCACTTTATTGATTACCCTCTTGATCTTAAAAGGACCCAAAAATCTATAAGCCAGATTCTTTGAAGGCTGATTCAGTGGAAGGTTTTTTGTTGACACAGAATCCCCCACTTGGAAATCCCAAACGGGCACATGAGATTTATCATACTGCTTTTTATAAGCTTTCTTGGCTAATTCCAAGTTCTCTTGGATCCCCTTCCAGCTGCTCTCTAATTTCCCCACCATTGCTCGGAAGAGGTGGGATCTTGGGTTCGGTCTCCCCCCGGCAACAATGGCACAGGCTTGCCTTTATACCCATTTACAATCTGAAATGGGGAAGCCTTGGTTGAGCTATGCACACTGTTGTTGTAATCATACTTGGCAAACGGCGAGAGGTCTACCCAGTTAGGCTGTTGGTGATTCACATAACACCGTAAGTACTGTTCTAAAAGCGCGTTCATTCATTCCATCTGTCCGTCCGTCTGTGGATGGTAAGCTGAGCTCAACCCCTGTTCTATACCCATCAGTTTGCAAAACTCCTGCCAGAGGTTGGCAACGAACTGTGGGCCTCAGTCACTAATGATCTTATCAAGGAATGAGTGGAGTTTCACAATATGGTGGAAAAACAAATAAGCTAGTCTTTAGCGGTTGGCAGTTGCGCACAAGGAATGAAGCGCGCCTGTTTGGAAAAGGTGTCCACTACTACCAGAATTACGGTCTTTCCTTGCGAGGCTGGTAGTTCAACTATGAAATCCATTGACACTACAGACCAAGGACGTGTGGCTGTTTCTAAAGGTTTTAATAGCCTGGGGGGCTTTCCTCCCCTTTTCTTAGCCATTAGGCAAATAGGGCAGGAGCCCACGAATTCAGAAACGTCCTTTTTCATAGAGGGCCACCAGAATTGCCTATTAATTAGATGCAGTGCCTTCACATACCCAAAGTGCCCAGCTAGCTTGATGGAATGGCAGAATTGCAGGACCTCTGAGCGGAGGCTCTTAGGAACATAAAGCTTGCCATCTTTATACCAGAACCCATCCTTCTCCTTTTGCACTTCACCCGGTCAGTCGTCCCCTTCCTTTTGGTCTCTGTGGCCAGGCGTTCTCCCCCGACTTCTCCATTTGCAGATTCCGCCTGGTTTTGGATCGGTGGTTACCATGGCGGCTACTTGAGAAGGGGAGATTAAGGAGTCCACCACCTCCTCCTTTTGGCTATTGTGCTGAGGGAGGCACGAAAGGGCATCTGCCAAGAAATTTTTTGTCCCCAGGATGTGCCTCACTATGAAATCGAATTTGGAAAAGAACCCCGCCCACCTAATTTGCTTTTCATTGAGTTTAGACAACCAGTGAGCGCTTCCAGATTTTTGTGATCGGTCCAAATTTCAAATAGCAATTTGGTGTCTTCCAGTCATGACCTCCATGTTTTTAAGGCATAAGTCACGGCAAAAGCCTCTTTATCCCACACCGACCAATTCCTCTGCTCCTGGGAAAACTTTTTAGAAATATAGGCACAAGGCTTTACCCTTCCCTCCTCATCTTTTTGCATGAGGATGGCTCCAACAGTGATGTCGGAAGTGTCACATTGCACAATGAAAGGCTTCAATTCATTGGGGTGGTTTAAGACTGGCTCACTTGTGAACAGCCTTTTGAGCCTATTGAATGCCTCCTGACATTTCGGCATCCAATTTAGCTTCGCTCCCGGTTTTTTGGAGTCTGGACCCTTACCCTTTGTTTTTAGTAACTTAGTGAGGGGCAACATTATTTGGGCGAACCCCGGTATGCAGGTTCAGTAAAAATTTGTGAACCCGAGGAACAATTGGAGCTGTCTACATGTCCTCGGGGGAGCCCAATGTAGTAATGCTTGAACCTTACTTGGGTCCATAGACGACCCCTGCCATGATACTCTGAAACCCAAATAGTCGAGTTCGGTCTTGTGGAACTCACATTTTGACAACTTAGCATACAACTTATGCTTCAACAGTGTACTGAGGACCTCCCTCACCAGTTTCACATGTGATTGGAGATCTTGTGAATAAATAATTATGTCATCCAGGTACACCACCACCCCCTTAAACAAATATTCTCTCAGCACTTAATTGATAAAGTTCATGAACACTCCCGGCACTCCTTGTAACCCAAATGGCATTACTAGGTACTCAAATTGTCCCACTGGTGTATTAAACGCCGTTTTCCATTCATCCCCCTCTTTGATGTGCGCCCTGAAGTACGCATCCCTCAAGTCCAGCTTAGTAAAGATCTTCCTCTCCGACACAGTACTGAGTGAGTCCTTGATGAGGGGTATTGGATAAACACTGGAGTGGAAATCCCATTAATCCCCCCAAAATCAGTACAAAGTCTGAGCGAGCCGTCCTTCTTTTTCCTAAAGAGGATGGGGGCGGCATGGGGGGCTGTGGCAGGTCGGATAAATCTTATTTATTTATTTCAATTTATATCCCGCCCTACCCCATCGAAGCGGGCTCAGGGCGGCTCACGACATAAAAATTCTAACAATAAAATTAAAAATTAAAATACATTAATAATTTACACAATAAAATAAACACAATTCATCAGTGTGCTATCCCACAATCTTCCTTAAAATATTCAGATGCCGGTCAGTTATATGCCAACCGGAAGAGGACTGTCTTACAGGCCCTGCGGAACTGCCCAAGGTTTCGCATGGCCCTCACTTCTTCCAGCAGCTGGTTCCACCAGCAAGGGGCTGTGATCAAAAAAGCCCTGTACCTAGTTGACTTCAGACAGGCCTCCTTTGGCCCAGGGATTGTAAGGAGATTTTGAGAACCCGATCTCAGTACTCTCTGGGGAACATATGGGGAGAGACGGTCCCTAAGGTAGGCCTCTCTTCAAGTTCTTATCTAGGAACTTCCTCAGTTTCACCTTCTCAGCCCACCCCATCGAGTACAGCTTGGCCTTAGGCAGGGTCTGCCCCGGGATCAGTTCAATGGCATAGTCCGTGTCCCTATGGGGCGGAAGTTCATCGGCTCCCTGTTCACTGAACACCCCCCCTTAAGTCTTGATAAGCCTTAGGGATTGTCTGGACTTCCTCTATTGTCAAGCAAACCTTTTCATTTTGGGGCAGCGGACTGGGGCCCCACTCCTTATTCCAATGATGGCCTCAACACCTCAGTTCATTGAATTCTATCATCTGGTCTCCCCATCGAATGTCTGGCTCGTGCTTGGCTAGCCACCCTACTCCCAAAACCACATCGTAAGAGGATGATGGGGCTATTACAAAAGCCTCCTGGTCCCAGTGGTCTTTAATGCCCACCGGTACTAATTGAGTCTCTAATACACATGGCTCCCCCCTCATTACTGACCCATCAATCTGCACAAACTGGATGGGATGTGGCAAAGCCGTCATGGGAAGCCTCAATGCGTCCACCAGCTTAGGGGTGATTACGTCTTTCGTGCGCCCTGAGTCAATCAAAGCTTTCACCTGCCCTCCAACACAGTACTGAGTAAGTCCTTGATGTATTTGCAGCATCACTCTCAAAATTTCAAGCATGCGGTTTCAACATCTGTTCATGTGACTACAGAGTAGTTCCCCCTGGAGAAAATGGATGCTTTGGAGGGTGAGCTCTATGGCACTGTATCCCATTGAGGTCTCTGTCCTCCCTAGGCTCCATCCCCAAATTTTCAGGAGTTTACCATCCCGGATCTGGCAACTCTACCACCCCTGCCCCCATCCACCGTTGGGGCCCAGCAGGACCTGGCATCCCCATAGTTAGACAATCAGAGATCAGTTCACTGGATATGCTAAGGACTAAACCTGGGATCTTCTGCATACAAACCTGAGCCATGATTCCAATCCACACTAACTACCAAGATATTGTAACAGTGAATTTAACAGTGCAATCCTAAACACAAGTTTTAGCCTTTTAAGTCAAATGAAGTCATTGCGCGTTTTCACTGTAATCTATCTTGAGGCCTCTTCTGGTTCTTTGAATTATTGTGGTCTGCAATTTGGAAACAGTTTTTGTTCAATTCTCATCACCTTTTGCCTTCTTATCTGTATTTTGCACAAAGTCCCATAGGAACAGAAAGAAAAAATAAGCCATTGACCATTCAGAAGAGGAAAAAACCCCCCAAGGAAGTGACAAGGAGGGAGAAAGAAGAAACTAAAAAAAACCCAAAGTACAAGATAAGAGGGTGAATGTACTTCCTGATTGCGTCAACTTCATATGTGAGAAATCAGTAAGATTTTGAACAGAATAAGAGTGAGGTGGGGGGGGAGGACTTTAAAGCTAAAGGATTACCTTAAAAGGCAGCAAATAATGGGGAGGGAAACAAAAGGTTTAAAAGACCATATTGCCGGCTAGGGAAAAGCCTAAGATGATGGCATTATTTCAATCGTATTCTTCTGGAAAAGCTCTTTCACCTCTTTCCTTACTCAGAATAGCAGAAACAGATCATGAAAATGGAGACAGTGTAAGCCAAGAATTGAACTACAAAAAATGTAGAAGCCCAGTCTCTCCATTGTCATGATCCTTGGGGCCAAGCAGTTCATCAGGATGGACCACTGATTACCCTACAGTTGTCCAACAGATGCCATCCTAAATGAACCCTGTGCTTTTTAGAGACCCTGCAATGTTGTTTCTCTGTGACTCCATTTAAAATCTTTCTCTTTCCCAGGAGATTGCATTGCAGAGTTCAAGAGCCACTCAGCTTATAAAATTGCAATTAATAGCAGCAAGCTGGAAGTATGCTACATTTGATAGACTCTGTGCCCACTGGAAGGGAGTCTTTAAATCTGCTCTTTTACAACATAAAGGAAGAGCTGCATTGATTAATTCACTTGATCGTAGGCCTAAAGCTGACAAGGCATCTTTCCAGGTTTCTAGCCCTCTGGGACTTGCATCATCACTTCGCAGGCGCATCCCCCCCCCCTCACCATTCTTGAAAATGGAGAGGAGTTACCTAAGTTTGCGCAATTGGTATTGGGATAGGGTTGCCAAGTCCAATTTAAGAAATATCTGGGGACTTTGGGGGTGGAGCCAGGAGACTTTGTGGGTGGAGCCAGGAGACATTGGGGGTGGAGCCAAGATCAAGGCTGTGACAAGCATAATTGAACTCCAAAGAGAGTTCTGGCCATCACATTGAAAGGGACCACACATCTTCCTTCCACAGGAAATAATGAAGGATAGGGGCACCTTTTTTGGGGCTCATAGAATTAGACCCCCTGGTCCAATCGTTTTGAAACTTGGGGGATATTTTGGGGAGAGGCACTAGATGCTGTACTGAAAATTTGGTGCCTCTACCTCAAAAAACAGCTCCCCCAGAGCCCCAGATACCTGCAGATCAATTCTCCATTATTTTCTATGGGAATAAATCTTAATAGGGAATAATAGAGTTCCCAGCAGACATTTCCCTCTCCTCCCCCCGCTTTCTGATGACCCTGAAGCAGGGGGAGGGCCTCTAAACCGGGGGATCCCCTGCCCCCACCTGGGGATTGGCAACCCTATATTGGGAACATTTTAGTCGGTGGTCCCATGAAGAAGTAATTGCATCACAAATAATCTTCTACCTAAATCTACAAGCACACCCCTTCCCAAGTTCAGCTAAAATGAGAAAGCAAGCTGGTTTTAAATGGAAAAGCAGCTTGCCCATTGCTCCAGGTGACTTGTGACCCCTGCCCCCCTGCAAAAAAAAAGTTTTAAAAAACCCACGGGCTCTGTGCATATTTCTCCCTATCTAGGATGACTGTCTAGGATTGCAGTCTACAGCTGCACTAACAAAATCGGTCCTGCCATTTTGTCCCTTATTTTCAAAAGTTTCAGAGAGGGAAAAAGCCCTGAAGTTTTGGCAACTGGACATGTCATTAGCAAGTAGCATTGGAAATATGTAAATATGAATGTTAATTACACTTTGTAAACACAGACAACTCTCCAGATTAGAAGTTTTACTAAGCTACAGTAAGGTTTTGTATAACTAACAGCTTTCTAAGGAGACTTGAACATAGTATAATACTGCTCAGGGGGGGTTTTTTGTATAAAAAGCCCAGCAGGAACTCATTTGCATAATAGGCCACACACCCTGGTGCCAAACCAGCCCAAACTGCATTCCTGTGCGTTCTTGCTCAAAAAAAGCCCTGATACTGCTACAGCGGTCTATAGGTACATACATTTTCTCTCCGAAGTGTAGCCAGGAATTTCTAAAAATTTTGGGGGCGGCTGAATTTTTAAACAGTCCCCTGACCTGGCAGGCCAGGTCTAACTGCTTCTGGCAGCTGGTGGGCTGCCAGAAGCACAGAAACTCTTCCCCTCTCTTTTCCCCCTCCTGCCTTGTGAGCAAGAGGAGAGAGAGAGAGAGAGAGGCAAGGCTGGCAAGCCTGGTCTTCCTGTATCTCACAGCTGTCTGAAGATGTTTCCAGTCAGCTATGAGAAATGGGGAGACCATTCCCCTCTCTTTCTCCCCTCTTGCCTTGCAAGCAAGAGGAGCGAGAGAATGGTGGGGCAGCAGGCTGGGTCTTCCTGCTTCTTGCAGCCAGCTAGAGAACTCTGGCTAGCTGTAAGAAGCAGGAGACAACCCAATCCCAGCCTTCCCTCTCTGCCTCCACTTACAGACAGCCCCCTCTCTCCCCAGTGATTCAAATTACATGGGAGGGGTGGCAGCATGTGCAATTTAAATGGCCCACTGATCAGCTGGTTGGTGGGCTCTTTAAATGGCTCAGGGAGGCAGGGGCTGCTTCAGCATACCCCTTCTACACAATATGAATCGCCAGGGAGGAAGGAGGCTGGGGTAGAGGCCACAGGGAATGGCAGTCCGTGGATTGGGAAGCCCAAGATCCTTAGAGTACGGTTGCCAGCTTTGGGTTAAGGAATTCCTGGAAGTGTAGAAGTGCTTGGGGAAGTCTGAGGTGGAGCTGTGAAGACCTGTGAGCAAAATCTGTTTTGTGAGCTACTGGCATTAAAGTTGTGAGTGAGTGATTTGGCTACTGCATAAATTAGTCTGCTCTATGGCCATCCTCCCTGAGCTAAGACAAAAAAAGTGTGAGCTGGAGGCTAAAAATGTGAGCTAACTCAGCTTAGAGGGAACACTGGGTGGGACCATAGTGGGCATAGTGTCATATGATCTGCCTTTAAAGCAGCCATTTTCTGTAGTCTAGAGATCAGTTGTAATTACCTGGTGGCTGGCAACCCTACTTGGAGGAGGAGGAGGAAGAAGAAGAAGAGGAGTTGGATTTATACACCACCCTTCACTCAGAGAGGCTTACAATCTTGTTCCAAAGGCTTTTTTGTAGCAGGAACTCCTATGCATATAAGCCACACACCCCTAATGTAGCCAATCCTCCTGGAGCTTACAGTAGGCCCTGTACTAAAAGCCCTGTAAGCTCTTGGAGGATTGGCTACATCAGGGGCGTGTGCCTAATATGCAAAGGAGTTCCTGCTACAAAAAATGCCCTGCTTGTTCCCTTCCTCTCCCCATAATAGACACCCTGCGAGGTAGGTGGGGCTGAAAGAGCTCTGAGAAAAATGCTCTTGAGAGAAATGCTCTGAGAATTGTGACTGACCCAAGGTCACCCAGGCGGCTGTATGTGGAGGATAATCAGACTTGGTTCTCCAGATTAGAGTCCACCACTCTTTCCCACAAAATCAACCTGGTTCTCACCATGAATAGCCAGCACCTTGAATAGCCAAAGAATATCTTTAAAATATGTAGTCCACAACAGCTACACATTTGGTTACTGCATTCTGGAATAATTGCAAAATTCAAATTATCTTATAGGGCAGCACCAGAGTTTGATGCAATATACTAACTGGAGGAGGCAAGAGGCTGGATTACAGAGGCCTGATCACACATTGAAAGGAAGGCAGTTTGGCAAGCCAACTCAAGCTGATTAAGGCACTTTACTCTACCAAAGAAATCTAGGCCTCCAGCTGCAATTTGAATCTAAAAGCACCCAAGTGCTGAACCTAGTCCCTCAGAGGTAGTACAACCCCATGCAGAGTAGACTATCCCCCAACCCCCTAGGGATGTGCATTCATTTCACTGTAAGAACTGTAACAAAAGTGGAATATATTAATTTTAAAAAGGGGTCCTTGTGAGTTGTGATGATCTCTGAACTGAACCAGATCCAGCTGAACCTGCTTTGAGCAGCTTCAAATTGCCAGCTGTTTCATCAGGCTTTCTCTTCCTTTAGCATCCCCCCCCCCCCCCATCATCTTCTATGTAGAGAAAGCTGCTTCCAAGCAGTTATAGTAAGGTCAGGCAAGGGACCAAGGATTGCCAGTTCTGAGCTAATGAGGCACATAGCAGCTGAATGAAAGATGCTGATGGGTGCATTCCTCTTCCAATCAGTGTGATCCTTTGGAGGGTACTATGAAAATGTGAGCAAACTGTTTTCTTTTCTGTGTGAGATTTTTTTTTTTGCAGTGAATGTTTGCAAGAGCTTTTAAGGTGATATTTAAATCAATACATTCCATTCCCTCTGTTTTTTAAAAGTTAGTTATACTTTGCCGCAGCACTTAAAAATCCAGTCCACAGAAGTACTACACACTGCCATGCAATAGTGATTTATTTGAGAACCCCTGCATTTATCTTTCCAAAACTCTGCAAGCAATTTTCCTAGGGTCAGCTCTGGGTTTTCCAAGAATTTTGTTCCAACAAAATAATAATGAACTGAAAACTCTCATACTAGTTTTCATGGAAAACCTCTGAACACCTGCACTTAGCTTCTGGATATCTTAGAGGTATCTTATCTAAGGGCACCTCTATATTTCTGTATGTTTCATGGAAACTAATAAAAAAAGCATGTAGGATAAACAAGAACATTTACTTGGATGAAATCTAACAGACTTTTCCTCTCACGGAGGGCTTGTATTCTAATACATTTAATCTAAATCTACCAGTTTTGGGGTTCAATGAAAGATCTTGGTTATCACAAACAAAACCCTTCACAGTCAGTGAATCCACTTATCTGCACAACTGCATCTCTTGCTATGTTCTACCATCACAGCTTTGTTCATCTGAGCCAGGGGTGGGGAACAGTGGCTCTCCAGATGTTTTTTGCCTACAACTCCCATCAGCCCCAGTCATTGGCCATGCTGGCTGGGCTGATGGGAGTTGTAGGCAAAAACATCTGGAGAGCCACTGTTCCCCACCCCTTAACAAAGCCTTCTGAAGGTAAAAAGGTAAAGGTAGTTCCCTGTGCAAGCACCAGTCATTTCTGACTCTGGGGTGACATCGCATCACGACATTTTCACGGCAGACTTTTTACGGGGTGGTTTGCCATTGCCTTCCCCAGTCATCTACACTTTCTTCCCAAGCAAGCTGGGTACTCATTTTACCGACCCTGGAAGGATGGAAGGCTGAGTCAACCTTGAGCCGGCTACCTGAATCCAGCTTCCACTGGGATCAAACTCAGGTCGTGAGCAGAGAGCTCGGACTGCAGTACTGCAACTTTACCACTCTGGCCTACTTTACCACTCAGGGCTCCTCCTTCTGAAGGTGCCACCCTGCAAATGGGTAAAAGCAACATGTGCCTGTACACATTCATTCTCTGTGAAGGCTCCTGTTGTGTATGTGACTCCGTGTTTAATGTGGGTTGCTAGTTCCTGCCTGGCTCATTGGAGCCCCTAGCGCTGAGCTTGGGGACATTGAGTCAATGGGAAGCAGGATCCAGATCTCTGCTTCCCTGGACCAATTGCAAGCCCTTGCTGGTTCAATTGGTCCAATGATGGGCAAGCATGGGAACTTTTGTGTGTATATATTTGGCCCCGTTGGCCCAGTTCAGTAGTCTCAGTTTAACCGTTGCCATGCTGTAATCGCTAATGAAGGGCTGTGATGAACCACAACCAAGTCTCCTCATGCATCGAACCCACTATTCAACAGCTCCCACCTGGTTGGTCAGCCTGCCTGAGGTCAGAAGGGCTCCCTCAATTGCATCCACACAAAGTAAGTATACATATTGAGCTAACTAAGAAACACTCATCAGGCAGTATCTGTCTTCATTTTGTAGGTATTTGGCACAGCTATGCAAGAAGAAAATGGGATGATGTTTGTTGTCCTGGCTATCTCCTTTTCACAAGACTTTTATCTCATGAGCACAGCCATTTTTTAAAATCTATGCTGTTACTCGTAATAATCACAGTTGTTGCTGAAGGACTGGTGATAAATCCTTGCATGTGTGTACAGTAAGAAAGAGAATTTGGTCAGATTTTGATTGGAGCATAAATTATTTTTGGAAAGTGAACAAAATTTGATGTAGCAATGTTGCTATCTATGTCCATCTGAATTATATAAAAAAATGTGTTTAAATTGGAAAGGCCTGATTTCAGCAGCCATACCAGTTAGATGTGTTTAGTCAGAAAGAAGTCCCACTGTGTTCTTAGAATATCACTTCATAATTTTCTCAGATAAACTACTGTACATAAAGGCACTACATGAACTGTCCAGAAATATCCAGAACTCAAACCAGCTCTGAGCTATGATGCAACATAATAGACATCAGGGACATGATGTCCCTGATGTGATGACATCATGCAGAAGTGATGTTGTCATGCTGGGAATGTCATGCAGCAATGCTCTGGTATTTTGGGCAAAATTTAAAATTACTATGAGTTTCCCCCTAAATATCTAAGTGTCACCGTGCAATGTTCCCAGTGTGATGATGTCAGTTCTGTGTGATGCCATCATGTTGAGGACATAATGCCAGGTTGTGTGCAGAAGCCCACAAAATCTGGGGGCTGGCAACCTCAGACTTTTCCCACAGGTGTTATTTCATCAGTCGTGTCCCTGTTCTGTGTCATCCCCCCTTTTTTTTCTGTGCATGTTTCACTCTCTCTAGTGCAGTGATGGCGAACCTTTCAGAGACCGAGTGCCCAAACTGCAACCCAAACACCTCTTATTTATTGCAAAGTGCCAACATGGCAATTTAACCTGAATACTGAGGTTTTAGTTTAGAAAAAAACAACTCATAGTGAAATTAACAAACTGAAAGAACATTTGGTCTGGAAAGCATTTGCTTAAGAAACTAACAAAATAGTAACATGTCAGAATGGGAGAATGATGGTGAGAGTGTTATAAGGCAATAAAGGGAGGCTGTTCATTGCTCTGTTGCTTGCAGGTCTTGGTTAAACTGAGAACATGCCATTCCCAGAGGTGCTCCTGTCCACCTAATTTACTTTTGAATATGTAACATACATTATAAACATCATTTTAGTTTGCCATTAGGAAAAAAGAATACATTAAAATATAGTGTGTTTAGTAGGAGCTGGTGATTAGGGTGTCCAAATCAGATCTGGGAGGTCCTGATTCATATGTCCACTCTGCCCTGGCAGCTTGCTGGGAAACCTTGGACCAGTAATATACTCTGAATTAACCCGCCTCATAGGTTCCTTGTGAGGATAAAAGAGAAGGGGAGAGTGTGTCAAACCACTTCAGTGTCCTTTTGGGGAGAAAGGCAGGGGATACATGATGTTAGATAATAAATTAAGTTGATGAAAGGAGTCCACTGATTTATATGGCTAAATCTGAGTCCAGCAGCACCTTAGAGAACAAGATTTTTGAGAGTCAAAGCTCCTTTTATCTAATCGAGAGAGCTCTAATGTTGGAAAGCTTGTGCCCCCTCCCCCAAATCTTGTTGGTCTCTAAGGTGCTCCTGGGCTCAAATCTAGTTGTTCTACTATGGACCAGAATGGCTACCCTTGGAAACTTCAGGGATAATCTGAATTGCATTAACTAGAAAGTCTGATATGAGAAAGGAAGGCCAGTTTGGTGTAGAGGTTAAGTGCGTGGACTCTTATCTGGGAGAACCGAGTTTGGTTCCCCACTCCTCCACTTTCAGCTGCTGGAATGGCCTTGCGTCAGCCATATCTATTACAGAGCTGTCCTTGAAAGGGCAGCTTCTGGGAGAGCTTCTCTCAGCCCCACCTACCTCACAGGATGTCTGTTGTGGGGGAGGAAGATAAAAGAGATTGTAAGCTGCTCCGAAACCCTGAGATTCCGAATAAAGAGCGGGATATAAATCCAATACCTTCTTCTTTCTTTAAATGAAAACTGCAATCCTGTGCATGTGTAGAGAGTAGGTTCTACAGTGCTCACTGTAGATTACTTCTGAGAAACCATGGAAAGCAAGCCCAATGAGGAAAGACTAAGGGACTTGGGGATATTTAGTCTGGAGAAGAGGAGGTTGAGGGGGGAGACATTATTGCTCTTTTAAAGTATTAGAAGGGCTGCCACTTAGAGGAGGAAAGGGAGCTGTTCCTGCTGGCAGCAGAGGAGAGGACTGGCATAGGAAAAACTTTTTAACAATAAGAGTTGTTCAACAATGCAATCGACCCCCTCACTGGCAGTCGTTAAGCAGCGGCTGGACAAACACTTGTCAGGGATGCTCTGAGAAACCAGAACAGCAGTGCAACAGTTCAAAAACAGCTTATTAACAATTTGCCTTATGGTCCCTGTAGCTTGAAAGAGCTCTGCTCAGATACTGCTATCAGAAGCATCATATTTGAAAGCAAGGAAACCTGCAGTTCCTCCCTTTCCACTCCTAAACCAGAGGTGATTCCGGCCGCTGTTTCTGCCAGATTAGTGGGATCGAACATTTCCTGTAATAAACCCACATCCCTTCAAAAAAACATGCTTGATTCAAGGTCCTGTTCTCTCATCCGCACGCACCCATGCTCTCTTCTTCACTTCGGCTTGGACCGTGCCACAAGAGTTTTGAAATATGAAACTCAACCAGGTCTTGGCCACATGAAAACGTAAAGCTGCCTTATACCCATCTCTCTAGTGCAGGGGTGGCCAAACTGTGGCTTGGGAGCCACATGTGGCTCTTTCACATACATTGTGTGGCTCTTGAAACCCCCACCAGAAAAGGCATTGGTCTCTTTAACCACTTCTTCAAGCCATGCCCACCAGTGGCATTGATAATGCATTTAAAGTCCAAGTTGCTTTCTTTCCACCTCTCTCTCCTTCCCCACATATTTTCCTTCTTTCCTTTCCTTCCTTCCCTCCCTCCAACATCTGACGTTCATGTCTGGTGGCTCTCACACATCTGAAATTTATTCTATGTGGCTCTTATGTTAAGCAAGTTTGGCCACCCCTGCCCTAGTGGGTCCCATCTAACCCCCTCCCTAAAACTGCAGGAACACCTGCAATGAATTTTCCTCTGTGTGTTGTGCTTGGGGGCTGTAGTGTGGTTGCACCCCCCCACGTCAGAATTCCAAAGGTGCCCATGAGCTCAAAAAGATTGGAGTGCCCTGTTGTCTCTCTGAAGGAGGCCCAGTTAGAGTTGACAGGTTTGGGTTGGGAAATACCTGGAGATTTGGGGGAAGGAGTCTGAGTTTGGAGAGAGAAGGAGCTTCAATGAGATATGACTCCAGAGCCTTGTGCATGGAAGTGGGAGGCAAGGGAGCATGTGTGCTCACAGAGAGGGCTCCAAGTGCTGCCCCTGGCACCCATGCCATAGGTTTGCCACCACTGCTGTAGTGGTTGGTTCAATCTTTCCTAGCTGTTTCTCGGGGGGGGGGGGGAATTATGAGTTTAAAAAGCCAGATAAACAGCAAAGGAAAATTGAAGTGTCTACTAAACGGAGTGAAACACTAATGGAAAAGAAAAAAAAAGATGCAGTATGGGCACACAACAGAAGAAGAAGAAGAAGAAGAAGAAGAAGAAGAAGAAGAAGAAGAAGAAGAAGAAGAAGAAGAAGAAGAAGAAGAAGAAGAAGAAGAAATTGGATTTATATTCCGCCCTCCACTCCGAAGAGTCTCAGAGAGGCTCACAATCTCCTTTACCTTCCTCCCCGACAACAGACACCCTGTGAGGTGGATGGGGCTGGAGAGGGCTCTCACAGCAGCTGCCCTTTCAAGGACAACCTCTGCCAGAGCTATGGCTGACCCAAGGCCATGCTAGCAGGTGCAAGTGGAGGAGTGGGGAATCAAACCCGGTTCTCCCAGATAAGAGTCCGCACACTTAACCACTACACCAAACCGGCTCTCCAGACAGAACATGTGTGGAAAAACCTGAGAAGAGAAGAAAGGACCAAAGGAGTGTTTCCACCAGACTATTGAGTGTTTTCCACCAGACTACTTGGGAGGAGGAGCATTGCACACTGACCTCTCCATGCTCCCCAACCTTCTCACCCAGTCTTCTCTTCCCACCCTATTCAGGCCAGCCAGCTTTGGTCCCTGGCTTCAGCAGCAGCTCTTACAATGAGAAGGCAGCAAGCTCAGATGGGAAGGCATAGAGCTTTTCTTTCCCTGCACATGCCAGCCTTCTTGCTCTTGTCCCAGGCTGCAGTGGTGGTGTGAATGCTCAAAGCCAGGTGGGTGCAGTTAACTGAACAGACAGCTTTGGGTGAGGGGAGGGTATATTTAAATGAGGCCATGCCCAGGGAAAAGGGGGCGAAACAAACTGACTGGGAAGAGGACATCAGAGAGCAAAGGCAAGGAACACACTGGGCACGAGGCAGAGGCGACTTACAGCAGCTGATGGGGGAAACACACGAGGGGCGGGGTTGGGAGAGAGCACAGGGTCATTTCTATACATCAGAGGTGAATAAAGAGGACAAGCAGTGCTACCCCTGGGTGCTGCCTCTTCCTTATCCATGACAGGGAAACCAGAATGTTTGAATAGGAAAGGAAGGTATTTTCTTTCCCATACACGTGCCAGCCAGCTTGTTCTTGTCCCAGGCTGCATCAGTGGCAGCCAGGACAAGAGAAGATCAGCAGGCTTGGGGGAGCAATTTTCTCTCTCTACCTCTACAGACCAGCCAGCTTGCATTGGCCTCAACAGCAGCCCTTGAACTCCTGGGAGGAGAAGCCATCTTGTTGTTCTCTGGGACTGCATTGGCAGAGCTCACAAGGAGAGGGAGCCAGTCAGTTTCAGTGTGAAGGGTACCAGGAAAAGTATCGATAGGTTCGGTTGCATCCATGGTTGTTGTGTTGGGGACCCCTGGTTTATGGTATAAAATCTTTTATACTTTTTTTGGGGGAGCATTTTCTAATTCTGTAACCCTAATCATATTTAATCATTAATTGGATATTTTATGCTGCCTGATTGGATAGTTTTATAGTTTGATATATATAATGACTGAGGGGTGACAGTCATAGAGGTTTACAAGATTATGCATGGGATAGAGAAGGCAGAGAAAGAAGTACTTTTCACCCTTTCTCACAATACAAGAACTTATGGGCACTCAATGAAATTGCTGAGCAGTTGGGTAAAATGAAGTACTACTTCAGCCAAAGGGTGATTAACACATGGAATTCACTGCCACAGGAGGTGGTGGCAGCTATGTGCATAGATTGCTTCAAGAGGGGATTGGATAAACATATGGAGCAGAGTGGCTATTAGCCACAGGATACAGATGGAACTCTCTGACTGGGGCAGTGATGCTTTGTATTCTTGGTGCTTGGGGGGCAACAGTGGGAGGGCTTCTAGTGTCCTGGTCCCACTGGTGGACCTCCTGATGGCATTTGGTTTCTTTGGCCACTGTGTGAAAGAGTATTGGACTGGATGGGCCATTGGCCTGATCCAACATGGCTTCTCTTATTTTCTTTTGTTATCTGCCTTGAGTTTCAGCAAGAAAGACAGATTATGACTAAAACAAATACATAAATAGTCTGAAACAGCATAGACGCCAAGTCAGCCTCCTGCAAATAAGTCCCAAGGGGCTTACAGTTCTGCAGGTTCAGTAATAAAAAGCTTTATAAGTGCCTTAACAACTTGGGGGAACTCTGCCATATGGTGCTCTGTGGATGCAATGTTGGCAGAGAACTAGATTTTCTTCCATGCCAATATCATCATTGCTGAATAAACATTCAAAAGGCTCAGAACTTTGTTCATTCAGACTCATCCTATCACTTGTACTTTAGCCATTGTTCCAACTGTTTTAGTCCTAAGCAGAGAATACAGGTGTTCTGTTCAGTCAGAGGGGGCATATGAGGTCATGACTGTTCAACTGTAAGTCAATTGCATGTTTCAGAAATCATCTAGTTTTCCAGAAACTTTCCAAAGCAAACTGGAAATCCATCATCTACTCCTTTCCCATGGCAAGCTAATTTGATCCCAATGCTATATCTCCTCTATCTTCCATCACCAACATAGCTAATGAAAGTATCAGAATGCCACTTGTAATGATCCTAAGCCTAGTGAGGTCTACAGGCTCCAGGGACACCTATATCAGAGTAGCTACAGGATCTACGTTTCCCAGGATCCCTTCTATCCCTTTGATTGGGTAGGCAGCAGTTTTTGAGGGAAAACTTGCCTAGTGGAAACTAGAGGAGTGGGACCTGGAAGGAGGAAAATAAAAGGCCCAAGTAGAGAGGGAGTGTTGTTCACTCTGGAACGGCTGAGCTGGAGAAAGGGCTGCAGCGGGAGGGTTCCCCCATCCAGAGTGCTGACTCAGTTGGAATTAGAGGAAAGGGACATATAGTTAGTCACATCAGGGCTTTTCTTTTGCTTTGTACCAGCTTTACTGTTTTTCCATGTTCACTATTGCACTAAAAGTTACAACCCACTTTTTTGTTTTTGAGCACTTACAACCTTTCAGGTTCTCCCTGTCACTTTGCCAAAGGTGGTTAAGTTACTCCTGACTTGTCCTCACTATGGGAAATATAAGGTAACTGCTTCACAGATCACTTACCCACTCTTAGTGATGGAGCAGTAGAGAATTAAAGAAATGGATTTCTGTTGTTCATCAGTATCCCCAAACAGGGAAAAGGCTATCCTCACAACAACACTGAAATCAGCTATTGAGTTTGTCCTTCACTCTTCTTCCAATCCAAGTATTTATCCAATGGTTAACCATTGGTTAAATGTTTCAGAAATTTCACTTGACCCAGAATTCAATAGCAAGACAGCTAGCTGGAATGGAATGCAAGCATAATATCATTTCAGTGCTGGAAGATCTTCATCAGTGATGGATGTTGGCTTCCAATTCAATTTGCTAGCTTTGACCTAAAAAGGTAAAAAGGTAAAGGTAGTCCCCTGTGCAAGTACCAGTCGTTTCCAACTCTGGGGTGACGTTGCTTTCACAACGTTTTCACAGCAGACTTTTCTTACGGACTGGTTTGCCATTGCCTTCCCCAGTCATCTACACTTTCCCCCCAGCAAGCTGGGTACTCATTTTACCGACCTCGGAAGGATGGAAGGCTGAGTCGACCTGGAGCCAGCTACCTGAACCCAGCTTCCGCCAGAATCAAATTCAGGTCGTGAGCAGAGCTTAGGACTGCAGTATTGCAGCTTTACCACTCTGCGTCTACACAGCTTTAAATGGTTTGACAGCAAGATTTAAAAGGCCACCTGACCCCATTTAGTCCTGCCCAATGCACTTGATTTTCACCTCCTTCTTGTCTACCCCTTTCTGAGGTGACAGAAATGGTCATGAGACAGGCTATTTTCAGTGGTTCTCCTGCTCCCAGTTTTGCAATACACTTCCCTTCCCTTGGTCATTTTTCAGCATTTAAATTGTTTATAATTTCACTTGGTTTTTAATTGATATATGAATATTTTTGTCCCTCCACTTGTCACTTTCTTCTTGTGTCTTGATGGTAATCAATGGGTGCTGTTTTGATGTATCAAGCCCTGTAGCTCTATGCACTTAATACTTTTGTTAAATCATTTCCAAAAGGAGAAATATTAAATTTATGAGCACTTCACATGCTGAAGGACACTTTCTTCAATGGCTTATCTACATTAGAGTAATATACTGTGCCATCTGCTCCTGTTTTCAGCATTCAAATCCTCGTCCTCTAGGGACTTAAATGGCAGTGCCAGCTGTCAGAAAGGTGGCATGTTCTTGTGGTCTATGGGCCATGGGCTGCCTGACAGGGAGCCACAAGGCTCCCTTCTTCCCTGATTAAAGCATACAGAGACTTCAGATAAGTGGTGTTATTCAGAGAGCTTGCTTTAGAAGAATTAAGATGAAATAAGCCCAGCCATTTCTTACAGACACAAATATCCCACAATATGGCAAACCACATTGGTGAGATTTCAGGTTACTTAATAAAATTACAGAAGTGATCTCATGAGGAACAATCAATTCAGAGCATAATTGTTAACCAATACTCTTATGAGTTAGCATAGTATTGACTAAGAAACATATATGTCCCATGTTGATTAAATAAGACAATGCAAACACAGAGAGACCTATCTTTCCTATCGATAGCTTTGACTTTCTAGGAAATGTTTGTTTCTCAACCAGCTGTTTCACTATGTATAGCTAGAACAATCATGTTCCTGGAAGCCATACTGGAGCTGGAATCAAATATCATATATCCTCTTCCAATCTGCCTCTCCATCTTAAAACAAATTTGATTGTAGCAGTCAATAGGTTCTCGTTCACAAAAGCATATGTGACCATAAATCTTAACAGCCACAAAACTCTTGTTTCTACTGCCACAGATTATATAGCCTCTCCTCAAGAGCAGCCCTTGTAATCTTGACAGAAACTTGTAGCGATCTGTAGACATTTCAACATGCAAAATTAGATGTCTCTGGCGTTAGGCAGACTGAGGCCAACCAAGTCAAGAGGCTGCATATATGTAAGGTGCCATCAAATTGTAGCCGATTTATGACAACCCCATAGGGTTCTCAAGGCAAGGGATAATCAGAGGTGGTTTGTCATTGGCTGCCTCTGCATAGCAACCCTGGACTTCCTTAGTGGTCTTCCATCCAAGAACTAACCAGGGCTCACCCTGCTTAGCTTCTAAGGTGCGGTGAGATCAAGCTAGCCTGGACTATCTAGAGCAGGGCAAGAGGTCACATAGACCTCTGATATGAATCTTCCCAGAGAGGACGTATTTCAGGAGTCAATATTATGTTATGTTTTCTTGTGAAATTTCATATAAGTAGTTCTCGAGGACAAACACACTTTCTTGCACTGTATTTTTTGCATATTTCCTTGCCTACTGTTATTGTTATTGGTTTATGAGTACACACATGCTTTTGGGGCATGTCTGATATAAATGGCTGGTGTCAAGTGGCTTCTTAAACTAGTTGTTATGACTTCATAATCTCTCATAATCCCTGTTACCTAACTGCTTGTCTCATGGACTACAAATTAGTCCACAAACCTAGTTTGAAATTATTGTGACAAGGAATAAGGCCCATTGGGAAGAAAAATACAATGGGCTCTTGAAAGAGGCTCTGGGCGAGTGCCCTCCCACCCTTGCTTTCTTCCCACCCACCCAAGTGATTCACTCCCCTCCCCCATCTCAAGGGAAGCTGGTCTCTGCCATTTGGAAAGCAGTTGTAATTCTGTGTCATGAGCCCTGATGAGGGGGAGCTGGAAGAGTTGCCAGCCAGTTCCTCAGCTGAACAACCAGCAGCTGGCCCATCAATCATTCTCCCAACATCCCAGGCACCAGTGTCAGCTGCTGACAATCAATCTCCTCCAAGCTCTTCCCCCTCCCATCTCAAGAGTTCAAAGCAGGCTCTGGAAAGAACTTTCAGAGCGAAGACATGAGGCATGCAGATGCTTCAGATCTCTCAGCCCTGAGTTCTAGCAGAGTCACTGCCACCCAGGGAGCAGGCTGATTGAGGCTCCCATATACAGTATGTCACAGAAGTGAGTACACCCCCTCACATTTTGTAAATATTTAAGTATATCTTTTCATGTGACAACACTGAAGAAATGACACTTGACTACAATGTAAAGTAGTGAGTCTACAGCTTGTATAACAGTGTAAATGTGCTGTCCCCTCAAAATCACGCAACACAAAGCCATTAATGTCTAAACTGCTGGCAACAAAAGTGAGTACATTCCTAAGTGATAATGTCCAAATGGGGCTCAAAGTGACAATATTTTGCACGGCCACCATTATTTTCCAGCACTGCTTTAACCCTCTTGGGCATAAAGTTCACCAGAGCTTCACAGGTTGCCACTAGAGTCCTATTCCACTTCTCCATGATGACGTCACATAGCTGGTGGATGTTAGAGACGTAGCTGGTGGATGTTAGAGACCTTGCACACCTCCACCTTCCATTTTAGGATGCTCACAGATGCTCAATAGGGTTTAGGTCTGGAGACATGCTTGGCCAGTTCATCACCTTTACCCTCAGCTTCTTTAGCAAGGCAGTGGTCATTTTGGAGGTGTGTTTGGGGTTGTTATCATGTTGGAATACCGCCCTGCAGCCCAGTCTCTGAAGGGAGGGGTTCATGTTCTGCTTCAGTATGTCACAGTACATGTTGGCATTCATGATTCCCTCAATGAAATGTAGCTCCCCAGTGCTGGCAGCACTCATGAAGCCCCAGACCATGACATTCCCACCACCATGCTTGACTGTAGGCAAGACATACTTGTCTTTGTACTCCTCACCTGGTTGATGCCACACACGCTTGACACCATCTGAACCAAATAAGTTTATCTTGGTCTCATCAGACCACAGGGCATGGTTCCAGACATCTATGTCCTTAGTTTGCTTGTCTGCAGCAAACCGTTTGCGGGCTTTCTTGTTCATCATCTTTAGAAGAGGCTTCCTTCTGGGACGACAGCCCTGCGGACCAATTTGATGCAGCATGCGGCATATGGTCTGAGCACTGACAGGCTGACCCCCCCCCCACCCCTTCAACCTCTGTAGCAATGCTGGCAGCACACATACGTGGGAACAGGCAAATTTATAGGCGAAGGGGGCCGAGACGTAGTGGTGCTCGGCCACCTTCCACCCTGTGTCCCATCCCGATGGTGACAGGTAGTGTGGCCAGACGAATGTACTCGCCTCTGTCACTGGTGTTATTTAATGCCAGGTCCATTAATAACAAGACCATGATCCTTCGGGATTTCCTGCTGGAGCAGGATGCGGACCTGGCTTGCGTGACCGAGACCTGGGTGCGGGATGGGGAGACTGTGGCTCTCTCCCAGATGGCCCCCCCAGGATACTCGGTCTTTCACCAGTCCCAGACTAGAGGGCGGCGGGGAGGAGTGGTATTGCTCATACGAGAGGCTTACTCCTTCAGGGCTCTCCCAGCGTGGAATGTGCCGGCCTGATGTGGGACGTTGGGGAGGGGTTGGCGATCTGGCTGGTGTACCGACCGCCTAACGCACCGGCTAGCGCCTTACCATCCCTGATGGAGGCGGCGGCGGGCTGGGCGTTGGAGTACCCTAGGCTATTGGTCTTGGGTGACTTCAACGTCCATGCCGACGACGCGGCTTCCAGTCAGGCGTTGGACCTAGTGTCATCCATGGCGACACTGGGACTCTCCCAGGTTGTTACAATGCCCACTCATCAGGCGGGACACATGTTAGACCTGGTCTTCGTGGCGGGAGTTTTAGTGGACGATATTGCTACTATAGCAGTGCCATGGTTGGATCACTATGCCCTCAAGGCTCGTGTGGATGTGTCACCCCAAGCCTGTTTAGGCAGAGAGCGTATTTTAGCTCGCCCGCGGAGCCCGATGGACCCGGAACGGTTCCTAATGGCTCTACGGGATTCCTGGCCCACTGGCGACTCCCTGGATGACCTGGTAGAGTCCTGGAATGATGGACTCTCTAGGGCCATTGAGGAGGTCGCACCTAGGCGCCCTCTGCGTCCCCGTTCGAAGCCTTCACCTTGGTTTAACCAGGGGCTGCGGCAACAAAAACGTGGACTCAAACGACTAGAGAGACAATGGTGGCGTACTCGAGACGAAGCAATTCGAACATCCTATAGAGAGAGTTTGAAATTCGATGAGATGGCAATCAAAGCTGCAAAGAAAACATACTTTGCGACTAAGATTGCGTCCGCAACTTTGCGCCCGGCACAATTGTTTGATATAATTCAGAATCTTACGACACTGCCTCAAGGCAGACCAAATTCTATTGAATTGGGGATTGGCTGTGAGGCTTTTGCGAAATTTTTTGTGGACAAGATCGCGTCACTTCGCCCCGACCCCCCGGCCATATTTGAGGCAGCTAGTGAAACCGAGGCTCCGGGCCTGTCTTCGGATTGTGTTCTGGATGGCTTCGGTCCTCTCAGCCTGGAGGAAGTTGACAGGATTCTCTTATCTGCACGCCCAACAACTTGTAATTTGGACCCTTGCCCCTCCTGGCTTATTAAATCTTGCCAGAGGGAGCTTAGATATCCTGTACAGGATATCATAAATAGATCCCTGATGGAAGGGCATTTTCCAATGCCGCTCAAAGAGGCAGTGGTCCGCCCCCTCTTGAAAAAACCAACCTTAGACCCGGCCCAATTGGCGCATTACCGGCCGGTCTCAAACTTGCCCTTTTGGGGCAAGCTTATTGAGAGGGCAGTGGCGATGCAGTTACAGACTTTCCTGGAGGATGCTTCCGTCCTCGACCCACTCCAGTCCGGCTTTCGCCCGGGTCATGGGATGGAGACGGTGTTGGTCCCCCTGGTGGATGACCTTCAACAGCATCTAGATCGGGGCGGCTCGGCGGTGCTGATGTTGTTGGACCTGTCGGCTGCGTTCGACACGGTCGACCATCGGTTACTGACCTGCCGCCTCGCCGATGCGGGGATTCAGGGGTTGGCTTTACAGTGGCTTTCCTCGAAGGTTGGGGACAAAGGGTCATGATGGGGGTGAGCTATCCCGAAGGCGCACGCTTGATTGCGGAGTGCCTCAGGGGGCGGTTCTCTCCCCGATGATATTTAACATCTATATGCGTCCCCTTGCCCAGATTGCCCGAAGGTATGGGCTGGGTTGCCACCAGTATGCTGATGACACCCAGCTCTATCTACTTATGGACGGCCGACCGGTCTCTGCCCCAGAAAATCTAGACCGGGCATTACAGGAAGTGGCTGGGTGGCTCAAACTGAGCGGGCTGAAGCTAAATCCGGCGAAGACAGAGGTCCTTTGCTTGGGTCATCGGGGTCCAGGGAGGGAAATCCCCCTACCAGTTTTTGAGGGTGCGCCGCTGATAGCGGCGGACAAGGTCAAAAGCCTGGGGGTACTATTGGAGTCCTCCTTAACGATGGAGGCTCAGATAGCAGCCACTGCCAAGTCTGCATTTTTTCATCTTAGGCGGGCAAGGCAGTTGGCCCCCTTCCTGGAGCGCGAAGATCTAGCAACAGTGATCCATGCCATGGTCACCTCGAGGTTGGACTACTGCAATGCTCTCTACATGGGGCTGCCTTTGTGCCGAACTCGAAAGCTGCAGCTAGTGCAGAATGCCACGGCCCAGCTGCTGTTAGGACTCCCAAGAAGGGAGCACATCCGGCCAGGGCTCCGGGATCTGCACTGGCTGCCAATAGCTTACCGAGTCCGGTACAAGGTGCTGGTTATTACCTTTAAAGCCCTATATGGCCTAGGACCTGCCTACCTGAAGGACCGTCTCTCCCCACATGTTTCCCAGAGAGTACTGAGATCGGGAACTCAAAATCTCCTAGTTATCCCCGGGCCAAAAGAAGCCCGCTTAAAATCTACAAGGGACCAGGCCTTTTCTGTTACGGCCCCCTCCTGGTGGAACCAGCTGCCGGAAGAGGTGAGGGCCCTGCTGGACCTCGCCCAGTTCCGCAGGGCCTGTAAGAAAACCCTCTTCCGGCTGGCCTATGAGGACTAGCTGGTACAAGAAACTGAGTGTAGTTACACTAGATGTCTGCTGTCCCTAATGTTTTAAATGGTTTAAATGTCTTAAAATTTTAAATGTATTAATTATTCTAACTGTTTTTATGCTTAAATTCTATTTATGTCAAATTCTTATGTTGTGAGCCACCCTGAGCCACTTGTTGGGAAGGGCGGGATATAAATCATTAAATAAATAAATAAATAAATATGTCTGTTTCCCAAAGCCAACTTCTGGATATGACACTGAGCACGGGCACTCAACTTCTTTGGTCGACCATGGCGAAGCCTGTTCTGAGTGGAATCTGTCCTGTTAAACTGCTGTATGGTCTTGGTCACCGTGCTACAGCTCAGTTTCAGGGTCTTGGCAATCTTCTTATAGCCTAGGCCATCTTTATGTAGAGCAACAATTCGTTTTTTCAGATCCTCAGAGAGTTCATTGCCATGAGGTGCCATGTGGAACTTCCAGTGACCAGTATGAGGGAGTGAGAGCGATAACCTGCTCCCCCTTCACACCTGATACCTTGTACCACTAACGAGTCACATGACACCAGGGAGAGAAAATGGCTACTCGGGCCCCATTTGGACATTATCACTTAGGGGTGTACTCACTTTTGTTGCCAGCAGTTTAGACATTAATGGCTGTGTGTTGCGTAATTTTGAGGGGCTAGCACATTTACACTGTTATACAACTCACTACTGTTATAAGACTCACTACTTTACATTGTATCCAAGTGTCATTTCTTCAGTGTTGTCACGTGGAAAGATATACTTAAATATTTACAAAATGTGAGGGGGTGTATTAACTTCTTTGACATACTGTAACTCCCACCCAGGACCTGTTAACCTTGTGGAAGCAACAAGTCTATTCTCTGGCTTGCATCCAAGCTCCTTCCTGATTCCTGATCCTGACCTGCTTGAATTCCTTGGCACTCTGATCCTTTGGCTTTTGGACACTGACTTCTGATTCCGGTTTGCAATTTTACTTTGGTGACTTGGCTCCTGCTTGACTTCTTGGACTGGCTTTGGACTCCCGCCTGCCTGCGCCCTGAGAATGTGACATTCTGAGTCATCTCCAACCCTCACATGGAGATTGGCAACAGTGGCTCTCCAGCAGGAAATGGCTGTTATGGAGGGTGGGGTCTATGGCATTTTACCTGTCTGAGGTCCCACTCCTTCTCAAATCCTACCCTCTCCAGGCTCCACCCCTCAAATCTCCAGGAATTTCCTAACCTGGAGTTGGCAACTGCTAAGTTACGCTGTCTTTTAAAAGGGGACTGCTGCTGAACAGGAGTACGAAGTCAGGCCTAGTTAAGTTAAGACTGTCAGGTGGCATCAAGTCACCCAGAGAGTGCTGACAGGCCTAAGGTAGCCAACCTCCAGGTGGATCCTGACGATCTCCTGGGATCACAACTGAACTCCAGACAACAGAGCTCTCTCCCCCTGGAAAAAATAACTGCTTTGGAGGGTGGACTCTATGGCATTATATTCAGCTGAGGGCAACATTAGTTGCCTTGCAACAGCCCCTGGCTAGCAGCTTCCCCAGTGGGGAGGAGGGAGGGAGAGAATGACAGGAGAGAGGCAGCCACCATTGCCTCTGAGGAAACGTTTTGTGAGGCTACAGTAGAGTGGCAGCTCTATCTGAGGCAGGTTGATTGAGAGGACAGAAAGAAGAGTCAGAGATGTGTCTTTCTCTAAGGTAAGACTATTTTGGCAGTTTGTTCAGTGTTACTGGACCTGCAGTAGGCAGAGGATTGGGAAGTTAGCCAATGGGAACCAAAGGTGATGACTGACACATGATGGGACAATTATTTGTTGAGTGCACAGAATGCACCCATAAGCCAATGGGAGAGCTCCATTTAGCCACCACCTTAGGGGAAATATATATATATCTCATAAACAAGAGGGAAAATAATAAAGAACAATAATGGCCAAGGCCCTGCTTTATTTATTATTTATTTATTTATTTGTTCGATTTATATCCCGCCCTGCCCCACCAAGGCGGGCTCAGGGCGGCTTACAATACAAAAAGCTAACAAAGATCAGTTTAAAATACATTGATAATTATACAATAAAATACATTAAAATACATAAAACTCACATCAATATGCACTATGCTACCTTTTCCTTAAATCAGTTCTTCAAGTATTCCAGTGTTCGATATTCTGATGTTCAAGTTTAAATATTCAGGCATCCCGGTATCAATTAATTGTATGCCAACTGGAAGAGGGCTGTTTTACAGGCCCTGCGGAACTGTTCAAGGTTCCGCAGGGCCCTCACCTCCTCCGGAAGCTGGTTCCACCAACAGGGGGCTGTAATCGAAAAGGCTCTGTCTCTGGTTGCTTTCAGACGGGCCTCCTTTGGCCCAGGGATTATAAGGAGATTCTGAGACCCCGATCTCAGCACTCTCTGGGGAACATGTGGGGAGAGACGGTCCCTAAGGTAGGTAGGTCCCAGGCCATAAAGGGCTTTAAAGGTCATAACCAGCACCTTGTACCGAAATCGGTAAGTTATCAGCAGCCAATGCAGTCTCCGGGGCCCCGGCTGAATGTGCTGCCGTCTAGGGAGCCCTAACAACAGCCGGGCAGCGGCATTTTGCACTAGCTGCAACTTCGGGGTTCGGCACAGGGGCAGCCCCATGTAGAGGGCATTGCAGTAGTCCAACCTCGAGGTGACCGTTGCATGGATCACTGTTGCCAGATCGCCGTTCTCCAGGAAAGGGGCCAGCTGCCTTGCCCGCCTAAGATGAAAAAATGCGGACTTGGCAGTGGCTGCTATCTGGGCCTCCATAGTTAGAGTAGGCTCCAATAGCACCCCCAGGCTCCTAACCCTGTGCGCCACTGTCAGAGGCACACCATCGAGGGCCGGTAAGGGAATCTCCCTCCCTGGACCATGGCGACCCAAGCAAAGAATCTCTGTCTTTGCTGGGTTTAGTTTCAGCCCGCTCAGCCTGAGCCATCTAGACACGGCTTGCAATGCCAGGTCCAGGTTTTCTGGGACACGGGCAGGCCGGCCGTCCATAAGCAGATAGAGCTGGGTGTCATCAGCGTACTGGTGGCAACCCAGCCCATATCTCCGAGCAATCTGGGCAAGAGGGCGCATGTAGATCTTAAACAACATCGGGGAAAGAACTGCTCCCTGAGGGACCCCGCAATCAAGCGGGTACCTCTGAGACAGTTCACTCCCAATCGCCACTCTTTGTCCCCAACCCTTGAGGAAAGAGGCAAGCCATTGTAAAGCCAACCCCTGAATCCCCACGTCGGCAGATGCAAGTCATAGACAGAGATCAAACACTTCACAGTTCCTCACAGATCCCAGCAGAACAGTTTTCTGTTGCTATCACATGCCAACTTCCACAATACCTTGACCTTTGTTTGCTGGCTCTGCCTGAAGAACACTCAGACCTCTAAGTCCTCTCACTTAGAATTGTCCCTCAAAACAGTTGTAATGTGGTAACAAAAATCATCGGGACTATGCTTATCTTTAGCTGGATCATGTCCTACATCTGTGGCTCCAATCTCATTTTTGAAGTGGCTGACATTGCAGGAATCAAATACCATATCCCTCTTCCAAAAGACTATGGATAAATAACGTCAGTGTTCAGATCAGTATTTCCTCTGCAAATTAAGCAGGTCATGACCTTTATAGTCAACAGACACTTAATGGATACATTATAAAGATCACAACCTAAATTGTGTACACAGCAATTGTGCCAGCAGTACATAAGGTATTATATTGTAAAATGCTTTGGAAGCTCTGAGTACTGCTGGCACTATATAAAGAGAAATTCCACCCCATATTTCTTTGGCGTATTTCTTCCACATTGTGTGGTTCATGGTGTTTTTTTTTCTTTTAGAAGGCACAAATAATCAATAAAAAACCATGAATAAAAATAGCTTTCCTTTAAAATTGGATGCTAAAAGAACATACTGCTTTCTTTCTCAGCAGTGAAGATCAGGTTCTGCTGTGCAACTTGCTCTTTTGCTAAGAGACCTGAAAACCAGTATTTTTAACTGCAGAAAAGCATATATAAGAAAGAATGTTGCTTCCTTCTTCAGCCAGTGCTCCAAATCTAGGACAATTTTGACAAATCTGGGCAATTTATAGTCCGTACAGAAGCCACAATTATATTTACATGCAACACTAAAACACCACTTAAACATCATCTTCACGTCAGGTTCTTCTACTTCACCCTAAAACAATTATCACATGTTGTGACATCACCATATTGTGTATTTCCACAACCAGTGATGTTACACAGGGGCAGAGAAACTCATATGATGTCACCACCAGACAGGACAATGTTCTAATCTGAGAAGCCACAAGCGTCTTCTATTTATCTGAGGGGGAAGAACTTCTAAAGCAAAGAGCCTGGTAACCAAAGGTTCTACTAATTAATACATTTCATTTTGTAAATTAAGCCATGCTAGAAACCAAGTGTCTTAGGCCATCTTCTTATTGATCAAATTTGTGGATCTTTTTCTTTCTGATATCAGGGGCACCCCTAAGTACAAGGGGTCACTACAATGACCAAAATAAGTTTAAAATAATGAGAAACACAAAGGGGCTATATGTTCACCAAGAAAGCTAGACTGAAAGTACAGCATACTCGAGGATAGAAGAGTTACATCGTCCTCCTCTATTTAATTCTTTGCTAGTTTGGCCTGGCCTCTCATTTCCACTTTCACATCATTTGCTTTCATCGCTTGACAGTATTCTGTGTCGAAGTCCAAGTATGGTCCAATTTGACTGTTTTCCTCTTTTTATTTTTGTATATGCTTTTCTGACTCCTTAAAAAAAAGATGCTAGAGGAGAGAGGCCATTCAATGTTTTCTTTTTTCACCCATTTTGCTGTTTGAAGGATGATATGGTTTGCTCCCCCCACCCAATATGTTGTCTATGACTTTAACCAATGAAACAGTTTCTTTATGTCTATTATTTGCAATGAACGTGCCATTGAAGCCAGTGGATTCAGAATATGACACTAGCCTTAACACCACTTAGGACTGCAATACTAATGTTGTTGATGTTATAGAATCACAGTTCACTGTTCAAAACACCTCTCTGACACACACACACACATGCATTATCTAATAAACAGCATAAAATTCAATCTCAAGCAGAGTTATGCCAATTCAATTTTATGAAGCCAATGCATTCAGAAGGCTTTAACTCAACTTAGGGTTGCTTCTGTTATCTACTTTACAAATTCCAAAGGGCAAATGCATTAATTTGTGGCAGAAAAACAAAAAGAAATCCTATTGCAAGTTTACTCTGGGATCAGATTTTATAGACAAAATCTATCATGAGTCTCATGCATCTAATGGTGCATATTTATTCCATAGTAAAAAACTGGTCTTGATGAAAGCCTAGTTTTGCTGTACATGACAAGGAGGCCATTGTTTTACCAGTTCTCCACTTCCTGCTGAAGACTTTCTCAAACCCCCCCCCCCCAAAAAAAAAAATCACGCTCTCAAGTGGGCTCATAGGAACAAAGTAAGGGCCAGGCCTCGGATTCAGCAAGAGCTCACAGGAGCCTCCCCCTCCTCCCCACCTACCTTGTCCATTGAATAGTAGGTGCAGCTGCATAACAATCTCTGGATTAGGAGAGCAGGCAGTCAGCCTGCCACCAGGAACTTTGCCATGCCCCCCAGGAGCCCTCATAAACCCCTGGAGAAGCCCACACCACCCTTTCTCCACTTCTTATGTGATTTTGGGCGGCGGGTGGCTTGCTGGCCTTTTGACTGTGTTGAAGGGGGGCAAGAGACCCCCAGGAGATCAAGGCCTGCTTAGGCTGACTGGATCTCTAGCCAGCCCAAGAAGGCCTCGCTTGCCTGGGGCTCTCCTTTCTTGGGCCAGATTGCCTTTGGTTGTTCAAAGACAACATATGGTAATGAGTTATGCTAATGAGTGCCACCACCTATTTTTCCACAAAACAACCCCTGATAAGAGCAAAGGGGGTCTGTGCAACAGGAGGAAGGAATCAGCAAAAGAAACTTCATACACCTTCCACAAGAAAAAAGTGTAGATAGGATCCAAGGCTCAATCTTATTCTCTGAGAATGCTGTTATTTTCATTATCCTCCATTAATTGAGATATGAGATCCTAGAGATGCTGAAGCATCAGTGATTTTCCGAGTCACAAAATAGCTCACAACTTTTTGCCTTGTCATATAAATGCATTTTCAAATGTTTGGTAAGCCAAATGGCACAACATTCATGCAATATCCCTCGGTTAAAAAAAAAAAGTTTACTCTCCATACAGATCGTTTTATTGAGTACACATCACCATTTTGCTGCGTCAATATCACTTTCCAATATCCATTTGTTCTTTAATCTTTTCAAAGATCCCTTTTTTTGCATAACTGGAAATGCCCAGTAGCTTGACTAGAGACTAGGCTCATTTTCTCTGAAGCACTTCATACTTCTTTTGGTTGTTATCATGCACAGAACTGGGCAACTGAAGAACTCTGGCTGCTCAACTCTACAGGCCAAGCTACTGAAGAGCTGCTGGTTCTTATAAGTGGAATGATGGGTCTTTATAGCTTTTAAGGTATATGATTAAATCCCAAGAAGGAGTAAATAATTATTCCCTGTGATAAACAGGGTGACTCACCTTCTTTCAACAATGCAGAAGAATTTTTCTGGTCATTTTCAAAGCTTGATGTGGTTCTAATTTTGACTTTGTCTGTCTCTTCTTCTGACATCTACGTGAAAGAAAGCGAGAGGCCTCTGTAAATTTCCAATCTAGAACAAAGTTTGAATGCAATGAGCAAATCTAAATAAAGTTTACTTTTGCATCATGTGGATGGATGGGACAGTTAAGTATGTGCTCAGTGCTATCCTAAACAGAGTTTATCTCTTTCTAAGACCCTTGACTTCAATGGATTTAGAGGGTTGTATCCTGGTTGAAGATGGCACTGTACATCTCTCCCATTGCAATCAGTGAAACTTAATGTTTAACATTAGCTGGATTATGCCCACTATTTATGTGTCTTTATATGTTGTGTCAAATGATGAACAATTCACCTTTTAAAAAAGATTACTTATACTGCAAAATCTCTAATGTTTAAATTAATACATCTTTCCTAGTGCTTTATTAATATTCTATGTATTCTTCAATGATGCTGCTATCAATTTTATCTTGCAAGGGATAAATCATTCTCAGTAAACGGTAGCACACAGATATGCTGTGCTTGGGCAAAACATGGTTCCAAATGTCAACAAAGCATGCTCTTACAGTGATAACAAATATAAACAAAGGGAAATCTATACACAAAGGCAAAGTATAACCAGTTTTTGTCTTTATTGCCCCTTTCTCTTCCCTCCCCCCAGTGAAAATCAGCAGCCCCCAAAGCATGCAAAATCACAGCACCTGGAAACATTATGTGTGCATTAGCTATTGGATTGCCCCTGCTGTAGGTTACCTTCTGGGATGGCTGGGAAAAACAAAAGTCCTGGGCTGTCCAGTCATCTTTTCACTGATTTGCCTCACTGTCAGAGTCCACTTTGCTCAAAGGCATCGCTATAAAAAGATGTACCTGTATATTCCAAGCCAAAGAGATGCGGATAGTGAGATCCAGGAGTTGCTCTTCAGTCCCTCCTGCAGACTCCCAAGTTGTGTGTTGCCCAGCATTCCCTCACACTGATAAAACTGCAAGGATGAGCAAGGAAGGCACTCTCTTTCCTCTGCTCTTTAGTGCCAGGTTTGACTTGCTGCCAGGTTCAGCCAATTTACTACTAAAAGGACTGTTTTTAATATATATTGTTCCTGTTGTAATCGTTGCAAAGATTGGGCACTTGACAAGTCTGAAAAGTTAGTATCCTAGTGATTTAAAAAAGCCAGACTTTAGATCACTGTTTTCTCCTGAGGTTCTTCTGACGGGGATTCCATTGGGGGGGGGGGGGGAGAGACACATGAGGATCTCTGACAAATCAGAATGCTTGGTTTGAAGTGATTTTTAGCTGTAAGTAAATGGATATGCAATGATGTTTAGAAGGGCCATATTCAGAATAATTAAGACCCTGATCATATAAAGTGTGCCATATTACTCATTTGTTTATTTATATCCTGTTCTTCTCTCCAAAGGGAACTCAAAACTTCTTAAATCATTCTTCTCTCCATTTTATTCACATAACTCTGTGATGTAGGTTAGGCTGAGAGACAGTGCCTGTCCCAGGATTATTCAATGAACTTCCCTGGCAAAGTAGGGATTCAGGTCTTGGTTTCCCAGATTCCATGCCAACATTCAAACCACTACATAATGCTGGATTTCTTTCATATTTGGATTGAAACAAAGAAACCAGAAGTGGAGGTGGTTTGCATCTGGGGAGGTTCAATTTTCCCTTGAGCTCCTTACATACAAGGAGGCAGAGCTGCCTGATATTCAGTCAGGTGAGTAGCAGTGTTGGTCTGAAGCATCAGAACAAACTTTGAGTCCAGTGGCACCTTTAAGATCAACAAAGTTTTATTTAAAGTACAAGCTTTTGTGTGCAAGCAGACTTCTTTGTTTGTATCTGAACAAGTGTGTTTGCACATGAAAGCTTATGCTTTGAATAAAACTTTGTTAGTCTTAAAAGCAGGGATTTTTTGTAGAAAAAGCCCAGCCAGAACTCATTTGCACATTAGGCTACACCTCCTGATGCCAAACCAGCTGGAACTACGTTTTTATGCATTCCTGCTCAATAAAAGCCCTGCTTATAGGTAACACTGGACGCAAACTTTGTTCTGATGTTCAATCAGTCCATTGTTCTATTTAGCTCTGTAGGTTCTAAAATGCCCTCCAGCTAGGAATCCTTGCCATCTCTGATTCCTGAGATACGAATATTCCAGTGATTTAACTTAGCCTTATGTTCATGTAGAGATTTCCAAGTAGACTAGTTATTGAATTTTAGAGCTGAGCCAAATTTAGAGTAAAAAACTGCATGTTCAGTGAAAGAGATCATCTCAGATTTCACTATATTTGAAAGTGTTTCTCTTCCCAATTTGATTTTTAGGGTTTCAAGGAATTGTGTAATTCCTCAACCATTGGTCTACAGGAAAGGTCTGGGGTTTTAGAAACAAAGAACCTAAACAGTCTCTGCTCAGGAAACTCCCAGCCTCACTAAAATGAATCTTAGGCAGAGTTCCTTTTTATATTTTCTGTGAGTCTTTCTCCTGTTCATGTGTGTGTGTAGACAGACAGACAGACAGACACACATATAGTTGTTCCCCTACTGAAGCTTTCCCTTTTCTATAGCGGCTCCCACCTCATGAAATGGTTTCTCTGGAGATAAATACACAGCTGTGCTTACAAGATTTTTTTGGAATTGTAAGCTGTCTTGAGCCTGAAGTGAAAAGCAGGATATAAATATTTTAATTAATAAATAATGGGGGAAAATGTGCCTAATCTTTAACTGAGTGTGCAGCTTTCCCACAGAGGTTCTCTATGTTGAGTCAGATGAGCTCACAGATTTGCATGGGATCTTTTGCCTTCACTACTTCAGTATTTCCCTAACTTGTTTCTAAGGACTTGTTCAGGGACATCACAAGTATTTGGTCTGCAGTCTTAAAAACCAGTGTTTGTGGGGTTTTGCATACTTTCTTTAAGTGTTCAGTACTTGGCATTAAAAAAAAGAAAAGAAATGAATGCCTAACATTGTTTTACTAGAATACAAATTAAAATATTGTTTTATCTCTGTTATGTTAATACACGGCCAGCATATCTTACTATTGGGGACCCGAAACTGGTCAGGTTTTGGGGGTGAATCTATACAGCAGGATAGGTATACTGTCAGATGCACACCTGAGGAACCATGGGTCAGATCTTTTAAGGACTTCCATGTGTCCTCAGGGGGGTGAGGTCATATGACCTGTGACACAGGGGTCAGGTGGGCTATAATGCTAGGAATGTTCCCTCTAAGCTGTGGAGGCTTGTGAGCAAAAATTCTGCTTTGTGAGCTACTGGCATTAGAGTTGTGAGCTACAGGCATTAAATTTGTGAGCTACTGCATAAATTAGTTTGCTCTAGGGCCATTTTTCCTGAGCTGAGACAAAAATATGTGAGCTGGAGGCTAAAAAATGACCTAGCTCACCCTAATTCAGCTTAGAGGGAACACTGGTCCCAGGCTGGGACATGTGGTATGTGACCTCAGAAAAGGGGAGGCTCCTTGGTGATGTTTGGAAAGTAACAGGGGATAATGGGCTTAGCATAACTTAACAAACTTATCTAATGTGACAATATAGGGCTGAATTGTTATCTAAGGTGACACCCAACCTACACAATGGTGTTGGTCTCTGGGTCTGGCTTGGTCTTTGTCTTTGACTCATCTTGGCTACTGGCAGACCTCTGTGATGCACCCCCCGAAGCCCATCTTTTTTTCATGCGCACACAGCATGTACATGACAATATGATGTGATGTCACCAGTCACGTTACCATGCAGGGAGATGGGCGGCGCACATTGCCTCACAGATGGAAGGAAGAGACGGACACAAGGGTTTGGGTAACTAAGGGCCACTTTCTTTATTATTAAATTAACAACAAGGGCTATAAACATAACAGGCAGCACGGCAGGGCCAGGGGATTAAATACCCCTCCCCTGCCACATGACGGGCGAGCCACCCTGCCCCTAGATATAGCCAAAATGCATGTCTCATACCCAACCAGCCTAGCAAAGGTTATGCCCTGGAGTTCCAACCCCCATCCGCATGGATGAAGGGCAGATCAATCTATGAAAACCTGAGGCAGTCCGCTTCATCACTCAACTAGTCCACACGGCCCAGGAATGATTAGCTAGACCCCGTGCCCCAAAACTGGGGTGCTATTGGTGCTCACCGAGCTGCATAATGGAAGTTAGGCAAAAACCCCAGCCACCACGAGGCCAAGCCTCTGCTTAGGCAGCTGTGCCCACCAAATGCCTAGCACTTCCTGAAGCCCAAGTTTTAAGTCATCCAAAAAAGTGTTGTTTCCCTTATCGGAAAGATGGACACCATCAATCCTGTATAAATCCATGCAATCAGCATGGATCCCAGGATGAAGGAGAAAGTGCCCCCCCCCCATGTCTAAATTGGCTTTGCGGTGAGCTCACTCAATCGCCCGTGGATCCCATGCCCCACGCCATACCTGACATGGGATCATGGCTGACCACACAATCAAAACCTGAGGCCAACAACTCCTAATGATTCAAAAGTCATCCCTGGCCTGCAGCACAAGGGCCTTACCCTTGAGCAAGCCTTGATTGATTCCTCCCAAATGTATCACCACAACATGTGATGCCAAAACATGAACGTTTTCAAAAAACAAAGGCAACAGGCCTGACCAATGGAGACCACGCTGTCCACACCACTCTATGGTAGCCCATTTGCTGAGCCCCAGCTGTGACCCGACTGAAGTCCTCCTGGCCCGATGGGCAGCCCAGAACACGAAGTTGTGCCCGCATATGAGGATGCATTGTCTCTCCCCATGGACAACAGCACCTGAGAAAAGAAGAAAACAGTGAATAACCACATCCTCAATAACCTGATGCCAGTTACTGCAGCGCCAGAGGGTGGACATAGCCTTTATAGGCCGAGGAACAGCACCTACCAAGCTTCTGAATGGATGGTGGGGAGTACCCCAGAGCTGCCATAGAAGCTGCCGCTATGCGGAAAGAATGAGTGCCAAACTTAACCCCCGCCAGGTCAAGCCTGGTGAGAGCTTTGACAGTCAGAGACCAAAACTGATACTTCGTCAGGGGACTACCATTCCCATGCCGGAACAACAGACCAGCCCCAGAACCGCGGACAACCAGACACTACAGGACACAGTTCCCCCTCAGTACAGGCGCCCAAACTAATAGTGTTCCCCTACTGCAACTGGTCAGTCTTAGAATGATGCACTGTAATATATGCCACTCCATCAGCAATGTGAATCTCTTGGGCCAATAAAGCCCCTTCCAGAAACATCCCCTCCGGACTGAGCTACCAGCTCACTCACCCGGAGAGCCCCAAAAAATGCCACCAGGGAGGCAGCATGAAAGAGAAGTGTTTCGTACAAACGGGTGAAATCAGCTGCCTTGCATCCGACCTAACCCCGGCCTCTCTGGCCCACCCTTCAAGCATCTTACGAATGCGGAAGTCACTAGTTAGTTCCTGTAACCCCATGGCTTTACTGGCAAAAGCCAAAGCAGACAACCGACACCGAATGGATCGAACTGCTAGGCCCCTGCACTGCAATGATACACAATAGTGGAGTAAATGCTCCACTGGAAGAGGCCATTCCATGCTGTAACCTACGGTGCTCCTAAAATTCTCAAACTGGCTCACTGCCCTTGTGTATGATTTTCTAGTGCTAGGAGCAACAGTGATACTTATTGCTCTGCTGGCCTCGACCTGCCAATTGTCCAAATCTCCGGGGGCATCCTTGTAGGAAGAAGATCTGCATCCGGGGCAAGCTGACAAAACCTCTGCATCTGTTTGTGAGAGAGAGCATCAGCCACTCCATTATCCACCCCAGGCACATGCCTGGCAAAAAATAAAATATTCCGCCGCAGGCATTGCAGTGTGAAAGCCCAAACTAACCTCATAACCGTGGGTGATTTAGAAGTTAGGGAAATGGTGACATGCACCACAGCTAAATTGTCACACCAAAAGTGGACTGTGTGGTCCGCCAGCTCATTTTCCCATAACCAAACGGCCACCAAGATCGGGAAGAACTCTAAAAAGGTCAAGTCCCTGGTCCACCCGGCATCTACCCATTCCATAGGCCAGTCCTCCGCACACCAGAAAATAGACGCCAAACCCCAAGGACCCTGCAGCATTGGATTTAATTTGAAGCTCGGCTTCCAACCTCAAATCCCCCCTCCAAAAGGAGACACCATTAAATGAGGTCAAAAACTCTTGCCACAAGAAAAGGTCCTCCCGTATGCATCTGGAAATCCTAATTCTATGATGCGGCTGATGTAGACCAGCCATTGCATCACACAGCCTCCTCCAGAAAGGGTGACCAGGAGCGGCCACCTTACAAGCCAAGTTTAGGTGTCCCACTAACTGCTGCAGCTCCTTCAAGGTTGCCTTCCACTGCAACAAAAACTGGGCAACCATCCCCTGGAGCCTCAAAATTTTTCCCCCTGGGAGGCGAGAGGTTTGCTGCAAGGAATCTAGTTCAACACCTAGAAATGTCAATTGCTGGGTAGGGCCCTCTGTCTTCTCATGGGCTAGGGGGATGCCCAACTCCTCAGACTGCGTTGTAAAGGCTGCCAGTAAGCAGGTACACTGGCCAGAGCCCAAGGAGCTGGAAAACAAAAAGTCATCAAGGTAATGCTCCACATTGCTTAAACCAGCCCTACGGCACACACTCCATTCTAAAAAAGAGCTAAAGTGCTCAAACACCGCACAAGAAATGGAGCACCCCATGGGCAAGGCCCTATCCATGTAAAAATGTCCATCAAATTGGAAAACCAGCAATTCAAAATCCAAAGGATGAACAGGGAGAAGGCAAAAGGCAGACTTTATATTGCATTTTGCCAACTCAGCACCCACCTCACAGCGCCTTACCATGTGAACTGCTGCATCAAAAGATGTGTACCGCAAGGTACACAATACCTCGGGTATGGCATCGTTCACCGACTCCCCATGAGGGTAAGATAAGTGGTGGATCCCTGGGGTCTTTTTAGGCACAATGCCCAAAGGAGAGACCCTCAGAGAACTCACAGGAGGTGCAGGAAATGAACCAATCACCCTGCCCTCAGCCAATTTTTCCCTATTTTTTGTCAAACTATATGCTCCATACCTATAACTGACTTCAGGTTATTGGCCATAAACAGCCTTCTGGGTCCCTGACAAGGAATTCTGAAACCGAACTTAAATCCGTTGAACAAGTAAACTCTATCTTCAACCTTAGGATAATTACGAGCCAGGACTCAAGCACTGTCACCATTATTGGGCTGGGGCCCTTTTCCAAAAGGCTTATTTGTCCCACTAGAGCCCTGCCTGTGCAACCCCCTCCTGGGTTTACCGCAGGAACAATTCGTAAAGGAGTGAAACCCTCCGCACAGAGGGCACTCATGCCTAAATGGGCAGTTTTTCCTTCCACACACCTCCTGCGACCCAAACTCCCAGCAGAGCAAGTGGAGTTGAACTGCCTGCCCTGCATTACCGCGGGAACCAGAAGCAGCAGCTGTGCGCTGCACAACATGGCTGCTGTCTGACCTATCTCCAAGATTAGGTCTTGCTGGAGGCATAACCTGCAGCCACAACTGTGGCTGAATGTGATCCCATTGAAAGGATGGTTCAAGGTGGCCCTCATCCTGAATTCCTCATCGTACTGGAGCCAGGCAGGGCCACTAAAGCCAGTGTAACTCTTGCATATGATATCAAAATACTGGAAAAGGGAAGTGGCCCTCCATGGATGAGACCTGGAAATGTATCTGACTGCCCCCACAGCCCCTAGGGCCAAACTATATTAGTGTGTTGAATAGACTTGCCCCTATCAAACTGCACACCTTGCTGGGCATCCACATCAGGAACTTCCACCAGAAGAGGTGACACTCCATCCATCACAACAGGGCCAGACCTGCTCTCAAGAGAAGACAAACGGTTAAGAATCTCTTCTTGCAACTGTTTCCTATCAGCAGCCTTGACAGCTTTGGATGAAACGCCCTTCTTACCCCTGACCTCTGTGATATGGGGCTTGCCACTAGAACCCTCCAAAGCAGCCAACCTAGCTAATACAGACTGCTCAAAGGAGTCATCCTTGTCATCAGACAACATAAGCTGAGGCGCTGGGTGCTTATAAGAAACTGGCCGGCAAGGCTGGGATTTTGGTGCAGGGCTCTTACCCTTTGATTTTCCTTGCTCCTTCGGCATGGCTAGCAAACCCAATATCTAGCCTATAAAAAAGTGGGGAGGGGGAGCTCTAAGCAGAGACTAACAAAAAATGGCTGCCACCTTTCCTAGCAACAGGGAAGTAATAAGCAGAGAAAATGGCCGCCGCCTCCCCAGCAACAGGGGAGTAATAAGCAGGGAAAATGGCCACCGCCCTGCCCAGCAACAGTGCAGACCACCCCAACAATCAGTATGGGGGAATGAAGAGGGCCCCAACGCTAGACCCCATAAACAACAGGACAGCTGGCCCACAAAAAGAGAACATTGGTGGGGAGCGAGGAGCCAAAGAACCCAAGCTGCAGTGCCCATCTCCGACTGCAGACCCACCCCCGATATTCCCAGCTACAAAGGGGGAACAACCCCCAGGAAAAGGCAGAGAAAAAACGCTAGCTGCGCTAAAAAAACCCGCAGCCAGCAGCAAACCACCATGCCAAAAAGTGCTCCCGCTGCGTCCACACAGCTGAAAACCAGGTGATCACCATCCCTCGATGCTCAAAAGTGGCTGTGGCTGCTGCCACTGAGCTATGCCCCTTCCTCTGAAGCTCAGCCGAGGGATCGCTGCTGCTCGCTGCAGCACGAAAACCAACGCGCTGAAAGGTCCCATGCTGGGCAGCACAGGAGGAGCTCGTCCAAGCTCTATGCTCCCAGAGCATGAGGCGAAGACTGGGAGGCAGAAGCGGAGACAGCCGTTAAGGCGTGCCTGCTCTGCCCTCACCTCCCATAATGTCCTGCCCGCTCCTCCTCCTTACGAAGGGGCCAGGTGCAGCAGGGAGAAAGTGGTGGCACGGCAGCACTCTTGTGCACCGCCCATCGCTCTCTCCCACACGTTGCCCTGTATTGCCCTTCACTGCATTGCAAGGAAGCCTCTGAATAGTGCAGCGGCTGCTTTTGGCTTGAAAGTAGCTGGATGGCGCTAAAACACCGCACTCTTCGGAGGCTTCTAAGGAGTGCGGTGGTCGAGCGGTGCTAGGAAAAGGGCAAGAGGAGTAAGGGGACACCTGGTGGTGCCCTAGGCAGCCGCCTACCCCACCTACTCCCACGCACCGGCCCTGCTTGGCTAGCACAGTCTTTTGTGTGATGTTCCACTTAGAATGGCTGGCAGAATACATACGGAAATAAGCTTGATTGCTTTATGGAATGTCCAGGTTGCACATTGGGTATGTGGGGCTCCTGCTTCGCTCTCATAATGTCCAAACATGCAGGAAGATGCTCTCTGATGCCGTTAGCCCTGGTAATGGCTTCCATCAGGAGGGCTGAAAACCGCATAGCTGGACAGCTCATGGTGGCCGCACGATCTGTTGTTTTGCAGAGTCGAGGACTTGCACACGATAGCAGTTGGGAGTCCTTCTTACTGTGTTAGGGCCTGTCTGTGGGAACAATGCCTTGAGGACTGATGCCCAAATAGGCCTTGCAGGAAGCTGGCAATTTGGCTTATGCCCGAGTGTAGATATGTGAGAGAACTAGAATTCCAGGCATACTGGCAGCTAGACCAGAAAACACGATGTCCGTATAAAATAGAGAGGGGTCTTTGCTCACACCTGTCACAGTTCTATCAGAGCTGTCTCAACCCATCTACCTCATAAATTGCCTGTTGTGGTGAGAGGAAGGGAAGAATATTGTAAGCCACTTCAAGACTCCTTAGGGTAGAGAAAACCGGGTTATAAAAACCAGCCCTTCTTATGTGAAAAAATCTTAGTGAAAGCCAGCAGTGGTGGAGCCAGCTGTGGTTAGGAGTGGTAGACTCTAATCAGGAGAACAAAGTTTGATTCCCCACTCCTCCACATGCAGCCAGCTGGATGACCTTGGGTCAGTCACAGTTCTCTCAAAGCTCTCTCAGCTCCACCTACCTCATAGGGTGACTGTTATGGGGAGAGGAAGAGAAGGAGATTGTAAGCCCTTGTGAGACTCAGAGTGAAAGGTGGGGTATAAATTCAACTCTTCTTATTATGTTTTGTCAGAACCATGACTTATAGAAAAGCCTTGATTTAGAAGGAAAGAGAACAAATAAAATAGGTTATGGTTAAAACACAGCATTTTCTTCAAAAATGAAAGAAGTTGATTTCCAGTACATTATATATTGAGCTCAATCTTATCACCTTTTATTCACAAATGGAAAAAACTGAATGAAATTAGTGTATACTTCATTCAATGTGCCAAACTGAAAAGTAGAAACTATCCATTCTGGTTTGTAAAGGTGAGCTTCGGAAATCTGTACTGTGGAACAAATTCCATGTTATCTTCCAGCAATATTTACAAAATCTCATGCAGCATTTGTCACCCAATATTGTAATCCTGGATCTGCATGCTTATGTTTGTCCAATAAATAATAACATATTCTTTTTGTTATGACAGTAGCATCTTTTACTCTCCCATCACATGTCATTCTCGCTCACAGGAAAAATGTTTTGTTGTGTGTGGATTTTTTTTTTCAAATGCATGGGTTACCTACAATTAGCAGTGAATTGTGCATGTAAGGACTAGAGTGACTTAAATAAAATTATATTTCCTAGAGGATATTCTAGACCTAGGTGCCATGAGAGAAGAGGGAAGAAGCAAATTTGCACTAGTGTAGCCTGTTTCTTAGATGTATGTCCCTGCAAGGTTCATGCACAAGCATTCTTTCCCTAGTTCTTCCCTTGATAAATATCAATAGTCAAGACAATTGATCAGTGGAGTCAGTAAACTGGAACCACGGCACCTAATAACCTGCAGTTGGGAAGTTAGGCCATTTATTTTAATGGAAGAAAACACATCCACAGGAGATTATTTAAAAAAAACCAGGAAAAAATAGGTACAAGAGAAAATTAATTTCAATATGACATTCCCAACACATTGCAAGCAGTTAGATCTTCATTATGACTCTGTCACTAAGATCAGATAAATAATACTTTTGTCACAACCGGTCGGGACAACTTTAATATTGATTAAATGCACCAAGTTTTAATCAGGAGTCAGGCAGTCACACAAAGAATACAAAGATCCAAACAATTATGAATACATTTGAATAACTCATGCTAGATTTTAAAAATCTAACTGTAATGCTAAGCAAGTCTTCTGAGAATCCTACTCAGGAATGCTAACAATGTCAAGAGAACTACAGCTCAAAATCTCACACAGAAGTAAACCCTCTGTAATAATTTTGCAGAGGATTCCAGAGCTAATATAGTAGAAAAATCTAAAAAACTGAAGCACAAAATATATCAACACCTATCATTATCATCTTTATTAAGAATAATGAGCCTCATGTGACATCAATGCTTTAATCATAAGTAAAAACTAAAGAAGCTAAATATATCATAGCACCCATGAAAAAGGAGAGGAATTTCTGTGTGAAATAGCTTATGTAAATAGCTACTGCACAGCTAAAGCCTGTGATGATCATGACAGATCCTATGATCATTGAATCATAGAGTTGGAAAGGCCCTCCAGGGTCATCAAGTCCAAGCCCCTTCACAATGCAGGAACTTCACAAATACTTCCCCTCCACACACACGTCCACCCCCTGCGACCCCTGCTCCATGCCCAGGAGATGGCAAAAACCTCTAGGATCCCTTGCCAAACTGGCCTGGAGAAAAATTTCATCTTGACCCCGAAGTGGCAATCAGCATTTCCCTGGGCATGTAAGAAGGGGCCATGAGAACTAAGTACTGATGCAGCCCTTCCTGCCCTCCTTCTCATTATCTGCCTTATTCACAGAATCAGCATTACTGTCAGATGGCCATCTAGCCTCTGTTTAAAAGCCTTCAAGGAAGGAGAGCCCACCAACTCCCAAGGAAGCCTGTTCCACTGAGGAACCGCTCTGTCAGGAAGTTCTTCCTAATGTTTAACTAGAAACTTTTTGATTTAATTTCAACCCACTAGTTCTGGTCTGACTTTCGGAGGCAACAGAAAACAATTCTGCACCATCCTCTATATGACAGCCCTTCAAGTGCTTGAAGATGGTGATCATAGTGATATGATATCACCTCTCAGTCATCAGCTCTCCAAGCTAAACATACCTCAATCTTTCCTCATAGGACTTGGTCTTGAGTCCCCTAACCATCTTTGTTGCTCTCCTCTGGAATTGTTCCAGCTTGTATGTATCCTTTTAAAACTGTGATTCCCCAAGCTGAACACTGTGCTCTAGATGAGGTCTAACCAGAGCAGAATGAAGCAATACCATCACTTTGCATGATCTGGACACTATACTTCTGTTGATACAGCCCAAAATTGCATTTGCCTTTTTAGCCACCGCATCACACTGTTGACTCATGTTCAGCGTATTGTCCACTAAGATCGCCAAGATCCTTTTTGCACATACAACTCCCAAGACAAGTCCCCCCCGTCCTATAATTATGCATTTTACGTTTCCTTCCTAAATGCAGAACTTTACAATTATCCTTGTTAAAATTCATTTAATTTGTTTCACCCAGTTTTCCAGCCTGACAAGACTATCCTATATCCAGATGAACAACTGCTAACAGCTGCCAAGCAGGTTTGCTTCAGGTTTTTGCAAAACTGCACATGTTCAAAGATACTGCCAATTCAAACCTTTCAATGCCCATTGGCAACACTAGGGACTACTTAGACAAACACTAAAGGGTAGGATTTTTATTAAAACACTGCATTTATTTATGACTGGTTTGTCTATTGAAACAATTGCCTGCACAGCAGAGCATTTAAGGGGGAGTAGCAGAATTCAATTGGTCTCTGTGAGAATGTGCAATTGTTGCTCTTAAAGTTGCCATTGGAGTCAAAATTTGTTCTACTACTTCAGACCAACATGACTGCCCATCTAAGCCATACAGCATGGTTAGGAAGGAATACAGTGACAGTCTTAAATGGGTCAATGAACAGTTGAATTAATAATTGAAAAATCAGTTCCCTGTTGTGACTGGTAAACAGCATGTAAACTAAACCGGTGGCTGTTAAAGCATCACTAGTTCAGGAGAGGTAGTTAAGGAGTTTTCCAGTTGCCAGGATAATTAATGGCATATCATAGTTTGCATTGGGAAGACAGTTTGTCTCCACTGACTTTGCTGTCTCTAATATAAACCTTCCACATTCTCCAACTCCAGCTCCTGGGGGGGGGGGGGGTGTCAGGATCCGGGGTGGGCATACCGTCCAGTGTCTGCCTTTCTTTTGCACACAGTACATCTGTTTCAGCAAAGGGGAGCCCTCTCTCTTCACCCTCTGATTGACACCGGTGTTACCAGGCCTCCCCTCTTAGACTGCCTTGGGGTCATGCTTAATACAGGCTGTCCTGGGGGTGGAGCCATCATGGGCTCTGCCAATGCCATCCCAGTCAGGTGGGGCCAGGTTTAGTCTCAGTTTCTGGGCCAATGGGCCTCCTTCTGGCTGCCCTCCCCAACTTGATGCTTCAAAACAACATACTGTTGGCTGGCACTAATTACAGGGGAGTAACTGTCCCCTGCCTCCAGGCCCTTCCTGTGAGTCTGCTGTCCCCAGCCTGCTCTAGCCTCCTTCACCTGTGATGTCCCTGGATGTGAAGGTAAAACTTCCTTCCTGCTGCCCCCACCTACTCTGGATAGGTAAGTCTGCTTCCAATGGACCATATGTTTCATCCGAATGTTCAACATACCAAGCCATCCTTCAGAGTATTTCTGGGAAGAAAAGAGGAGAGTGATGGGGGAGGGGAATTCAGCATTTACAGTTCTAAAGGAAGTTTTCCATCACTGCAATGGGCTGCCAGAGCAAAACTTTACTATAGATCTGCACTAAGGATACCTGCTGGGCTGAAAACAATAAAGAAGTAGTCTCAGAAGATTATCATAGAGTTGTTTTCCATTTCTTGTTCTTGAAAAAAACTGACAAGGAATTCACGAGTGAGCAACTAGAATGTGTTGCATTTTGTTTTCCATTTTTAGAAATGTTTCTTTCTTCTTTCAATCCATTGTCCATTGGTACAAACAGTCTCTTGGCTCTTGCACTCGACAAATAAAAATGTTTTTTTGAAAAAAAATGAAACAGTTTTAACCAATTGAGTCTTTCCTTATAGTTCAAGAGAAAAAAACTTTTTTTTTTTTAGTACACAGATTCATGTTTGAATCCACACCAGAATTATATGTTAACATTTCTGTGGCAGTGGCCTTTTTTTCTAAATTAGTATGAACTGAGGGCAAAACATTTTCTTAATAGTAAAGAACAAAGTCAGAAACATTTGCTGTTTAGCGTGATGTTCATTCCCAGCTTTCAATTAATCTCTCTCTCTCTCTCTCCTCCTACCTAAGAACATTTTCTGAAAGCTTTTATTTTCTTGTCAATTCCAGCTGCTGTTTACTAAAAAAGGCTATTTTTTACATCATAATTTCTTTTCATAAAGTACGTTACCAATATCTCTACTTACCAATCAATCTTAATATCGTTAGCCATAAAGAGAACCACTGTATATTCCTTTTACTTGTTCCCAGTCTTGCCAGAAAACTAAGGAAATAAGGTTATACTAACAGCATTTCATAGGAATGAAAGTCATTTACAGTACATTTCATAGTATGTCCTCATGAAACAAGACATGTGGCATGAGTCAGGTAGGGTGAATATGTAGGCTGACATGTGAAACTGGCAGAACGATGAACAGCTCCTTCCCCAACATTTATTTTATTTGATTTATATCCCGCCCTCCCTGCCAAAGCAGGCTCAGGGTGACTCACAACATAAAAACACCACAAAACAATACATATTATAAAATAGTACACTCTGTAAAATTATACATTCAATAATTAAAATCAGCATTTCATTTATTTATTTATTTATTTATTTATTTATTTATTTATTTATTTATTTATTTATTTAATGGACTTATATCCCGCCCTTCTCACCGAAGTGTCTCAGGGCGGCTTACAACATAATGGTTCATACAATTCAATTTAAAACGTTTACAAATACAATTAAAACCATAATCAATAAAACAAGATAAAATAAAACCAGCGGTCTATAAAAGCATTTTGTTCCATCCAGGGATGTTCTCATTATCAGTTAGGTGTTATAGGCCTATTTGGTGCTAAGATCTAGGTATTATTATTCTAAGATCTATGATACCTTATTCGATTTTTCAGTGCGACAGCATTCCATCTACTATGTAGGCTCCATGTTAATTAAAGGCCAGCTGGAAGAGGATGCTTTTGCAGGCCCTGCGGAACTGGCCAAGGTTCGGCAAGGCCCGCACTTCCTCTGGCAGTTGGTTCCACCAGTGGGGGGCAGTGATCAAAAAAGGCCCTTTCCCTGGTGACTTTCAGTTTGGCCTCCTTTGGCCCAGGGATTACCAATAGGTTTTGAGAACCAGATTGGAGTACCCTCTCGGGAATATATGGGGAGAGACGGTCCCTAAGGTAGGCAGATCCTTGACCATATAGGGCTTTCAAGGTAATAACCAGCACCTTGTGATGAATCCGGTACACTATTGGCAGCCAGTGCAGTTCCCGCAGCCCCAGCTGTATGTGCTCCCACTTAGGGAGCCCCAATAACAACCTGGCCACCGTGTTCTGCACTAGCTGTAGTTTCTGGGTTTGGCACCGGGGCAGTCCCATGTAGAGGGCATTACAGTAGTCCAACCTCGAGGTGACTGTTGCATGGATCACTTTTGCCAGGTCGTCGCAGTCCAGGAAGGGGACCAACTGCCTCACCCGCCTAAGATGGAAAAAAAGCAGATTTAGCAGTGACTGCTATCTGGGCCTCCATTGTCAGGGCATGCTCCAGGACCTCTGTCTTCACTGGATTCAGCTTCAACCCACTCAGCCTGAGCCACCACACCACAGCCTGCAGCGCCAAATATAGATTTTCTGGGACAGTCAGGCCGGCCGTCCATCAGTAGATAGAGTTGTGTATCATCAGCATATTGGTGACAACCCAACCCATACCTCCAGGCAATCTGGGCAAGGGGGGGCATGTAGATTTTGAACAACATTGGGGAGAGCACCACCCCCTGTGGCACCCCACAGTTAAGTGGGTGCCTCCAGGACAGTTCTGCCCCAATCGCCAACCTTTGTCCCCAACCATCAAAGAAAGAGGAAAGCCATTGCAAGGCCAACCGCTGAATCCCCACGTCAGCAAGGCAGTGGGTCAGTAACTGATGGTCGACCGTATCAAACGCAGCCGATAGATCTAACAACATCAGCACCGCCGATCCAGATGCTGCTGGAGGTCACCCACCAGGGCGACCAGCACTGTCTCCGTCCCATAACCTGGGCAAAAGCCGGATTGGTGGGTGTCTAAAATGGAAGCATAATCCCAAAAACTCTGTAACTGTAGCGCCACTGCCCTCTCAATAATTTTACCCAAAAAGGGTAAATTCGAGACCGACCGCTGGTTTGCAAATTTGGCTGGATCTGATGTAGCTTTTTTGAGGAGGGGACGGACCACAGCCTCTTTAAGAGGCATTGGAAAAAGCCCCTTCGAGAGGGATCTATTTAAAATGTCCCATATAGGACATCTAAGCTCCCTCTGGCAAGCTTTAATTAGCCAGGATGGGCAAGGGTCCAGATCACACGTTGTTGGGCATACAGTGAAGAGGATTCTGTCTACTTCCTCCAGGCTGAGGATGTCGAAGCAATCCAGGACTGGTCCAGAAGACAGGCACGGGGCCTTGATTTCACATACTGTCTTCAATGTTGCAAGGAGGTCACGACGGAGTGACGAGATTTTATCTGCAAAAAATTCCACGAAAGCCTCACAGCCTATCTCCAATTTCCTAGCATTTGGCCTGCCTTGCTTCAGTGTTGTAAGAGTTTAAATTGTCCTAAACAATTGTGCCAGGCGCAAGTTTGCAGATGCAATCTTGACTGCAAAGTAAATTTTTTTTGTGACTTTGACTGCCATCTCATAGGATCTCATAAACTCTCTATAAGATGTTCTAGTCACTTCGTCTTGAGTACGCCGCCATTGCCTCTCTAGCTGCCTGAGCCCTCATTTCATCTGTCATAATTCTGGGGTATATATATTCACGAGTGCTCCGAGGCGCGATCTCATTGATGGCTCCGGAGAGCCGGCCATGCCAGGACTCAACCAGCTCATTGAGAGAATTACTAGGGGTCCAGGGATCCCGTAGAGCCCTTTGGAACTGTTCTGGGTCCATCAGGCTCCGCAGGCGAACCAAAATATGCTCACTGCCTAAACGGGGTTGGGGTGGGACATCCACACAAGCCTTAAGGGCAAGGTGGTCTGACCATGGCACTGCTTCCACAATAATATCATCCACCAAAACCCCTGCCTCAAAGATCAAGCATGGGATGGAAGGTAGAGAAGGCTGAAGCTCCTTCTGCCCCTATGCCATGCATGCTCTGCAGCCATTTAAACCACTCCACAATTGTTGAGAAGAGTATCGGTCAGACTTGCAACTCACATGACATGTGTAATGAGGATCTTAATATTTAGACAAAACTTTGTTCATAGGTGCAATTTGTACAAACTGATTTTTACAAGAGGCCCCTCTATTCAGGGAACCCTATATTTGCTTGCTCCTGTATGACGTTATGGAGATTATTGTTGTTACATGATTATTGTTTTTAGGGATACTGGAAAGTTTAGGGATTTTTATTTGTTGTGGAAGTAACAAGAGCCAGTTTGGTGTAGTGGTTAAGAGTGCGGATTGTGATCTAAGAGAATCAGGTTTCATTCCCCACTCCTCCACTTGCACTTGCTGAGTGACCTTTTATCAGTCACAGTTCTCAAAAGAGCTGTTCTCTCAAGAGCAATTTCTTGAAAGAACTCTCTCAGCCCCACCTCACAGGGTGTCTATAATAGGGAGAGGAAGGGAAAGGTGATTGTAAGCTGCTCTGAGATTCCGAGTGAAGGGCGGTATACAAATTCAATCTTTTCTCTTCTAAATAATAAATGAAAGAAAAATGAAGCCCATGTATCTGGCCCTACCTCTAAGGAGTTAGATACTTCTATGATATGTAGTAGTTATGACCTTTAAAGCCCTTCACAGCTTGTAGCCTACATGTCTTAAGGGCTGTCTCCTCTCATACATTTCTGTGACCAGCTGCAGTTTTCAGGCTGCTACCTGCCATTTAGGGTTTCATACCCATGAATGTATAGAGCTTTTTCTAGGCCCATAGCCAGGATTTTTTTTTCCTGGGGGGGCAGGCAGGAGGCAGTTTAGTGTGGTGAAGCTTACTTCTGAGAAAACCTACTAAGACAATCAAGCTACACAAGGAATAGAGAAGCTACTTTTGTTTGGTTTTGACTGAGCAGCCGATGTGTCCAGGTCAGGGTTTGCAAACAAACATTTGTAGGAAACTTCACATTAGCTTTACTTGTGGAGAAATGTGTTCTACTGACTACTTTGGAGGTTTGGATTGTTCATAACTGACACCTTCATTGAACACTCTACAGCATCACACAACAAACACCTTAGAAATGCTAATGACCTCCCTGGCCAGAGACAGTGAAATGGAAATGGTCAATTCACACCTCCATCTGACAGCTAGCAGGGAAATAGAAACAGCTTTAACCTACAAAAGGGATTGTTCTCTCCTAACAGTTCAGATGTGGCACAATCTGGGGGAGGCGCAGCCAAATGCAGCTCTGTGACTATAGGCCCAGCCTTTTCCACTCTGTGGAATGGGCTCCCTGAGGAGCTGAGGGGAGTCACTTCACTGAAGATCTTCAAGACCCTCTGCAAGACTTGGTGTGTTCATTTCTACAGAAGCCTACTCTGGACCCAGGATATCTCATTAACTATCAACCAGGCTCAAACATTCCATTCTTGAACACACTGATTGAACAGGTGGTGGCTGGACAACTTCAAGCTTTCCTGGATGAGGTAAATTGTTTGGATCCTTTACAGCCTGGTTTTAGTCTTGGTTATGGGACTGAAATAGCTTTGGTTGCTCTAGTGAATGACCTGTGCCAGGAGGTAGACAGAGGAAGGGCAACTCTGTTGATTCTTCTGAATCTCTCGGTTGCTTTCAATACTATTCCCTCGAAGGAAAAGTTCCATAGTCTGGGGGTGTTGTTGGACCTGGTCCTACTGCTGAATATGCAGGTGGCAGCTGTGGCCAGGAATACCTTTAACAGCTTCAACTGGTTAGCCAGCTAAGGCCTTTCCTGGGCAGGAAAAATCAGATCACTGTGTTGTGTGTCCTGGTTATTTATAGATTAGATTATTGCAATATTGCTCTGTGTGCGACTTCCCTTAAGAAGTGTTCAGAAACTTCAAGTGGTACAGTGCTGCAGCCAGACTGGTGACTGGAGTGGGTTGTAAGGTCCTTATTGTGTAAGGACCATATCAGAGTCCGTATGGAGTGGGCGGCATACAAATTTAAGGTAAATAAATAAATACCAGTCTTGGTCCATCTACACAGGTTCCCAATTTGTTTCCTGGCAAATTCAAGGTGTTGGTCTTGATCTTTAGAGCCCTATTTTATTTGGAACCAACACATCTGAAAAACCACCTCCTCCCTTATGAACCTGCACTACCACTGTGGTTATCTTCAGAGGCTCTGCCTCAGGTTCTCCCACCTTTCCAGATTAGGTGGCTAGCAGCCTAGGAGAGGGCTTCTCAGTACTGGCACCTAAACTTTGGAACTTTCTTCCCAGCTTTGCCAGTCTGCTTTTGTTGTTATAATCCACCAGTGGGTGGAGACTTCTTTGTTTCACTTGGCATACCCTCAGTCACCCCTTTCTCCCCAGCATTTTAACTGTTGTTTTTAATCTTTTAATTTCAACTGTTTTTAATCTTAATTTTAAGATTTGATTTTAAATTGTTTTAATGGCTTCTAAAATATTTTAATTTATATGTTTTAATTTGTTAGCCACCTTGGTTGTCTCAGGAAGCAGAAATGTGAGGTAAAATCTTGTTAATAAATAGATAAAATGTAATGTAATGTAAAATTTTATTTGTATCCAGCCCTCCCCTGCTGAAGCAGGCTCAGGGCGGCTAACAACATTTAAGGTGAACAACACAATAATAAAACAATAAATTCATATTAAATTCACATTAAAACCAATCAATGATTAAAACATTCCTAGATCTGATACTGGCGGTAAACATTATTAATCTGGCGGTAAACATTAATTTAGTCATTGGTGAACGCCTGTTTAAAGAGGACGGTCTTGCAGGCCCTGCGGAACTGGTCTAAGCTTCGCAGGGCCCGCACCTTCTCTGGGAGCTGGTTCCAGAGTTGTGGGGCCGCAGCGGAAAAGGCCCGAGTGCGGGTGCTTTGAAGTTTAACTTATTTTGGCCCAGGGATATTCAGTCTGTTTTTTCCCATTGACCTCAGTGCTCTCTGGGGCTCATATGGGGAGAGACGGTCCCTCAGGTAGGTCGGTCCTTGGCCATATAGGGCTTTAAAGGTTATGACCAGCACTTTGTACTGGATCCGGTATACGATCGGCAGCCAGTGCAGTCCGCGCAGCCCTGGCCGTATATGCTCCCATCTTGGGAGACCAAGTAACAGCCTGGCCGCCGCATTCTGCACTAGCTGCAGCTCCCGGGTCCGGTACAGAGGCAGCCCCATGTAGAGAGCGTTACAGTAGTCCAGTCTTGAGGTGACCATCGCATGGATCACCATTGCTAGGTCCCGACTCTCTAGGAAAGGGGCCAACTGCCTCGCCCGCCTCAGGTGGAAGAATGCTGACTTGGCAGTGGCTGTTATCTGGGCCTCCATTGATAATGAAGGCTCCAGTAAAACACCCAGGCTCTTTACCCGCTGCGCCGTCTTCAGCAGCGGCCCGTCAAAGGCTGGGAGGGATATTTCCTTCCCCAGAGTGCCACGACCCACATGGAGAACCTCTGTCTTCGCTGGATTTAACTTCAGCCCACTCAGTCTAAGCCACGTTGCAACAGCCCGCAAAGCCTGATCCAGGTTCCCCGAGGCGGAGGCGGGCCGGCCGTCCATTAGTAGATAGAGCTGGGTGTCATCTGCATATTGATGGCAACCCAGCCCAAATCTCCGGGCAATCTGGGCGAGGGGGCGCATATAGATGTTGAATAACATCGGGGAGAGAACTGCTCCCTGGGGCACCCCACAATCAAGTGTGCGCCTCTGGGATCGCTCAACCCCAATCGCCACCCTCTGTCCCCGACCCATGAGGAAGGAGGAAAACCATTGTAGGGCCAGCCCCTCAACCCCTATGTCGGCGAGGCGGTGGATCAGCAACTGATGGTCGACTGTATCAAATGCAGCCGACAGGTCTAGTAACATCAGTATTGCCGCACCGCCTTGGTCCAGTTGCCGCTGGAGGTCATCCACCAAGGCGACCAGGACCGTCTCCGTCCCGTGGCGCGGTCGGAAGCCGGACTGGCACGGGTCTAGGACAGAAGCGTCATCTAGAAATCTCTGTAGCTGCAACGCCACTGCCCTCTCGATAATTTTACCTAAAAATGGTAAATTGGACACCGGTCGGTAGTTTGCCAATTCGGCCGGGTCTGCTGTAGATTTTTTCAAGAGGGGGCGGACCAAGGCCTCTTTTGGAGACGTTGGAAAATGCCCCTCTAGGAGGGATCTATTTATGATGTCCCGTAAAGGACATCTAAGCTCCCTCTGGCAAGATTTAATCAGCCAAGAGGGGCAAGGGTACAAATCACATGTTGTTGGGCGAGCAGCAGAGAGAATTCCATCAACTTCCTCCAGGCTGAGTGGGTCGAAGTGGTCCAGTACTAAATCTGAAGACAGGCGCGGAGTCTGAACTAATATGAACTAATCATATCAAATCATATCAAAATAATCATATCAAAATAATCATATCAAAAGCTTTTAGCTCAAGGAGACCTAATTAAAAAGATCAATCATTTTAACATTCTGGAAATACTGTAAAGGGCTTTTGCATTTTTTTTTCCAAAAGAGTTTTAATTGATCATTTCCTTTGGATTATTCCATCTGTGAACTTGTTTTTTGTTGTTGAGCTTTTCCTTTTATAATGCTGTATTTCAATACTGGGTGTAGAATGCTGTCTATTTTTCTTGAGAATTATGCTTGTATCATATCAGTACACAAGGCACCAAATGAACACAGCATTCAACCAAGGCCCAAAATCTTGCTACAGAGGCAACCTGATGTCTCTTCTCAAAACACCCTCCAAGTTTCAAAATGATTGGACTAGAAGGTCCGATTCTATGAGCCCCCAAAAAGGTGCCCCTATCTTTCATTATTTCCAATGGAGGGGAGGTATTTAAAAAGTATGTGGTCCCATTAAATGTGATGGCCAGAACTCCCTTTGAAAGTCAATTACCTGCCCTCTGGAATGCCCTCCCTGAGGAGACTAGGGCCCTGCGGGATTTATCACAATTCTGCAGGACCTGTAAGGCATATCTGTTCAGACAGGTTTTTAATAACTAAATGGTACTTTTAACATCTATGGGGGTGTGTACTATCTATCCCACAATATCATCACAAAATAATTCAAAACGCCATCTGAACTGTATTTAAACTGTTTTAATATTTTAATGTTTTGATAATGTTTTATTGTTATAATGTGAATCCGTCATTGAATTGTGACCGTTGTTAGCCGCACTGAGACTATTTGGGGAGGGCGGGATACAAGTGCAATAAATAAATAAATAACGCTTGTCACAACCTTGTTCCTGGTTCCATCCCCAAAGTCCCAAGATATTCCTTGAATTGGATTTGGCAAGCCTATTTACTGACCTTGCCTGAATGTGTTCTCTCTAGCTGCCCCAGGCAAAGATGAATCCTCCACCCTGCCAGCCTCTTCTGTCCACCATGTCTTGTATTATCTTTCCGGGAAGCCCTTCGCCTTAGTTCAGTCAAAGTTAGGAAATCTGCAGATTCTCATCCTGGAGCCAACATTAACCGCGGGACTTTACAATTGTTTCTTTGATATTCTTTTGTGATGGTTTCTATACAACTATTGCTGTTCTGCCAGCCAAAAACTGTGCCATCTCACCCCTCTACTGGCTCAGAGGGGATCTTTGGAAACTCTGCCTAAAGATTCCCTATACTGAACCTCTGGATCACCTGCAGAATGATCATGTGCTCTATCTACCCAGCTCAACAGACTGAGAATAAGAAAACTGTGTCTCTGTTCATTCCTTTTCTCTTTAAAAATGTTCCTTTCCCTTTCTTTAAATTCATCTCTCTCCCACACGGACACTTCTCCTTGTGGCCATTCTCTGGTGCAGCATCCCCACAGAGCCCGAGGCTTGGCTCTGTTCTACTTTCTCTCATCTGATGTAACTCTTAATATGCACAACTTCTGAACACAGTAGTTTCACTGTTCTTATGCTTAAGAACCTTTTCAGTCCCCGTACCCCTTCATTCCCCTCAATGAATTTTAACCTTGCTTTGGAAAAGACCGGATTGTTTTGTGGTTACTGGCAGCCTATTAGAGGCACGTTGAGCTTGCACCCTAAATCACATGTTCTGCTCCCCATAATTGGTGATTGTGTCAGCTTTCCAAGCTAGTCAGGCTGAGGAAGCAGGAAGAGGTTTTCCCCTGACACTGAATTTAATTCCCCCAAACTGATTCTGGTTCTGGACAAGTGCCCTGCCCCGGACCCAAGCTAGAGATGTGTCTACGAATACATGTGAAGGGGAGCACATGTGCCAACAACACAGAAAGGCACCAGAAAAAAAAAATCCACATTATATCCAAATATTGTTGATTTTCCACATTAAATTATAGTAACTAGATTTTAAAAATGAGAGTATATTCAGTTTGACTTTTGATGCATTTCTGTCCAAGTGCACATCCATGTTTTGAGATATTTTAGGGAGTTCACTGCTCTGCCTTCAGCCATGTGCTGTTAAGTCTGAACAAGTTTGTGTAGTTCTTTCGGTTGAGGTCATAGCGCTTCACTGGGCACTTTTCTCAAGTGAAAAAGGACTATGTAGCTATTTCAGTGGAGTCTTCAAATTTTCCTCAGGGTTTGCCTGGGAAATTCACAGCTCCAAATTAGTGCAAAAGAAGTTGACAAAAGGTAGAAAGTATATCCACATGGAAAGAAGGAAGGAAGGAAGGAAGGAAGGAAGGAAGGAAGGAAGGAAGGAAGGAAGGAAGGAAGGAAGGAAGGAAGGAAGGAAGGAAGGAAGTGGAGATGATGCTGTGGCTTACTGGCAGAGAATCTGCTTCTCAGGTTCAATCCCTGGCATCTCCAGTTAAAAGGACCAGGCAGTAAGTGATGTGAAAGACCTTGGAGAGCCACAGCCAGTTTGAGCAGACAATACAGTTTGAGTAGACAATACTGACCTTGATGGGCCATGTTGTCTGATTCAGTATAAGTCAACTTCATGTGTTCAAGTGGTTTAAGTTCAGTAGAATGTTGGATTGAATATAAAGAAGCTAGTGAGTTGGCACCTGCAAACCTGCTCCACTGGTGCAAAGAGCTTCTTTCTGATGCAGGAGGCTCTGCTGCTGATGGAACAGCATCAGGAGGACATTCCTTGGATAGTCTCCATTAGTAGAACAGATCCACAGGATTCCACCCACTTTGGTATGATCATGAACCCTCATGAGTCAGGTGAACCTTAGATTTTCATACTATTTAAAAAACACACAAAATGGTTTTAAATTGCCTTAAGAAGAACCCCTGGCTAATGAAGAACTGAGATTATTGTTTCTCTTTCTCCTGATACAAGACTAAATTAAATACAAGCACATTTTGGAATGCCTCCTCGGCTATTCAAATTAATGTAGCTGAACTGTGTTTGATGAAGAGAAAGCCTTAGTAGTTACAGAACTAAAGAAGGATTGGGGGGGGGGGGTGTCTTGAACATGATAATATTTTACAACAAACTTGCCTTCTTATGTGTTATTGGATCATTGTATGGTTTGATTTTATTACTGTTTCATTTTAATCATTGTTTCATTTAATAATTCTATTTAATCATCATTTGCCATTGGTTTGAATGGAAGATGCCTCACTTTTCTTTGGGTTGTGACTTTTCATCTTCCATCCAAACTGGAAAAAATTACAGAGGCGGTTTGCATCACTCTCCTAGGACATCCATTCTGCAGATTTCAGACTGATAGAGTAAAGGAATCCCCCCTTTTTTGAGGAAATGAATGGTGCCCATGTTTAACTTTAAAGAACACAGGATAATTGATTGAGATTTCAAACACACAATAAAACAGCAGCATTCTGTGAGGGAATTTTGCACTCTAGCCATTTCATTTGAACAATAGCACAAGGAAGAGGCAAACTAACAAGGCAAGGGCATTTGGTGGCACAAGGAGGGTCAGCTCTGCGGGCAGGTGGGCAGGCAGGCAACAGGAGGAAGACCCAGGGGCAGATTTGCTTGGACAAGGGATAAGGTTTGGAGAGCAGCAGGCAAGCAGAAAAGTACAGACTGCAAGAAAAAGCTTGGTACAGCAGGGCAGGCACTGGGAGGACAGAAGAAGGCAAAGTCCTATCTCATTTCCATTAGGATAGGAATACTTCACACATGGATGCAATCCTAGTAGCTATAGCTTGCAGTTATTAAAGAAAGCTCTGAGTATCTCTCTTCCTCCTCCCCCTAAGGAACACAGTTTATGCTTTTACTAGGAATACTCTGGCTGCCTTGTAAAAGTGAAACCAGATATTCAGAGAGGAGAAAGACTGCTGTAACAATAAAAAAAAAGAAAGAAAACCATGCTTTTGCATTATAAACTACTTAGACTGGGAATTTGTTCATTTTCATATTAACTATAATAATTAAGAAACACTACATTTTTGTACTCATAATTAATCATGGAAGAATCACAAACATCTTAATATGCATTAGACATCATTTTTACATCATTTATGTGGTCTTTATATAATATCAGACTAATTTTTTAAAGCCACATTTCAACTAAATTTCATTTGCATGGTTGGGGGTGAGGGTGGGAATGATGACTGCCGTAGTTATTGTTTACAAGATTTTTACCCTGCCTAGGGTGGCCATAGTATCTGCAGGCCAGCCAGGGACACCTTGAGGGGGGAAGGAATGTGTGTGCTGCCGGAAACAGGAAGTGATGTCACTTCCTGTGATGTCGTGCCACCGCCGGAAACAGGAAGTGACATCACTTCCTGTGACATCATTTTCCCCTGCAACCTGCCGGAAACAGGAAGTGACATCACTTCCTGTGATATCATTTCCCCCAAATGACATCATTTCCCCCAAATGACATCATTTCCCCCAAATGCCACTGCCGGAAACAGGAAGTGACTTCACAGCACTTCCTGTGACGTCCCCAAAAATCCCCCAAATATCACCACCGGAAACACCAAGATTATTTATAGAGAGGGAAAGGGGGAAATAAAGTTAAATAAAACTCTTTTTTTACTTTTTTCAAAGTGAGAAGACTAGAGAGAACGGGTTCCACGCTGAGAAGCCAGTCAGATTCCAGTGAGATTCCAGCGAGACTGTGCTGCATAATGCAGCCTATTTATTTTGTCCTGTTTGCTCTGTTGGCTCTATCTGCGCCACCTTCATCACTTTCGGGGTGTGGATCCCCCAGTGGGGTGGTCTCCCGACTCCCTCCGCCGGCTGTTTCTGATAGCCCTGCGCCCCCTCTTTCATTTGATATGTGTCCCGTGCGGGTGCCACCCTCCCGCCGGGAGATGCTGCAAAATGAGCCCCCTTGAGGCTTATGGCGGCAGGGCTCGGGGGAAGCGAGCTAGACTGCTGTTCTTTTGAGGGGTTATAGAGTGTTTCGAGCCTGTCCCTGTGGCATTGGTCCCATCGTTGTGGGACCCAGGGGGCCGGCGCAGGACAGGAACCCGGAAGTGACCGACAGGCTGCTTCAGCGGGCCGCTGCACTGGCCCCCTGGGTCCCACAATGATGGGACCGATGCCACAGGGACGGGCTCGAAACACTCTATAACCCCTCAAAAGAACAGCAGTCTAGCTCACTTCCCCCGAGCTCTGCCGCCATAAGCCTCAAGGGGGCTCATTTTGCGGCATCTCCCGGCGGGAGGGTGGTACCCGCACGGGACACATATCAAATGAAAGAGGGGGCGCAGGGCTATCAGAAACAGCCAGCGGAGGGAGTCGGGAGACCACCCCACTGGGGGATCCACACCCCGAAAGTGATGAAGGTGGCGCAGATAGAGCCAACAGAGCAAACAGGACAAAATAAATAGGCTGCATTATGCAGCACAGTTGAGAAAGTGCCTTATCCCATATACTGATGAAGTAAATACAGGATTTGAGAACAAAATTGCACCAGAAGACACAAACACAAAGCTCCCTTACACTGAATCAGTGCTTGGGTCCACCAAAGTCAGTATTGTCTACTCCAGGGGTGGCCAGAGTTGCTTAACAAAAGAGCAACACAGAATAAAGGTCAGATGTTTGAGAGCCGCAAGACATGAACATCGGATATTTGAGAGCCACGGAAGGAAGGAAGGAAGGAAGGAAGGAAGGAAGGAAGGAAGGAAGGAAGGAAGGAAGGAAGGAAGGAAGGAAGGAAGGAAGGAAGGAAGGAGGGAGGGAGGGAAGGAGGGAAGGAAGGAAAGAAGGAAGGAAAGAAGGAGGGAGGGATGGAAGGAAGGAAGAAAGGAAGGAAGGAAGGAAGGAAGGAAGGAAGGAAGGAAGGAAGGAGGGAGGGAGGGAAGGAGGGAGGGAGGGAAGGAAGGGAGGAGGGAGGGAAGGAGGGAAGGGAGGAAGAAAGGAAGGAAGGAGGGAGGGAGGGAAGGGAGGGAGGAGGGAAGGAAGGAAGAAAGGAAGGAAGGAGGGAGGAAGGAAGGAAGGAAGGAGGGAGGGAAGGAAGGGAGGAGGGAGGGAGGGAAGGAAGAAAGAAAGAAAGGAAGGAGGGAGGGAAGGAAGGAGGGAGGGAGGGAGGGAGGGAAGGAAGGAGGGAGGGAGGGAAGGGAGGAGGGAGGGAGGGAAGGAAGAAAGAAAGAAAGGAAGAAAGGAAGGAAGGAGGGAGGAAGGAAGGAAGGAAGGAGGGAGGGAGGGAGGGAGGGAAGGAAGGGAGGAGGGAGGGAGGGAGGGAAGGAAGAAAGAAAGAAAGAAAGAAAGAAAGAAAGGAGGGAGGGAAGGAAGGAAGAAAGGAAGGAAGGAGGGAGGGAGGAAGGAGGGAGGGAAGGAAGGGAGGGAAGGAAGGGAGGGAAGGAAGGAAGGAAGGAAGGCTGCCCCCTCCCGCCAGCCGCCCCCCCCCGCTTTCAGCCCCCTCCCTCCCTGCCTGCCTGCTTAGCTTCTTCCAGGGCGGGTGGCGGCCTCCCCTCCGGGCGTGCAGGCTGGCCAGGAGGCGCAGCGGCTGCTCGTGCTGCTGGCGGGGCTGGCGGCGGCTGCGGAGGCCGGGGAGGCGGCGGAGAGGCCGGCGCTGATCGCTGGAGGGCCTCCAGCAACCAGCGCCGGCCTCTCCGCCGCCTCCGCTGGTCTCTAGAGGGCCTCCAGCGACCAGCGCCAGCCTCTCCGCCGCCTCCGCTGGTCTCTGGAGGCCCTCCAGGGACCAGCGCTGGCCTCTCCGCCGCCTCCGCTGGTCTCTGGAGGACTCCAGGGACCAGCGCCGGCCTCTCCGCTGCCTTCGCTGGTCTCTGGAGGGCCTCCAGGGACCAGCGCCGGCCTCTCCGCCGCCTCCGCTGGTCTCTGGAGGCCTCCAGGGACCAGCGCTGGCCTCTCCGCCGCCTCCACTGGTCTCTGGAGGCCTCCAGGGACCAGCACCGGCCTCTCCGCCGCCGCCACCGGGCCCCGCGCGCGGGCGGGGAAGGCGGCGAGTGAGGGAGCCAGCGTCCCTGCGCGTGCGCACGGCGTTGTGGCGGGCCCCGCGCATGCGTAGAGCCCGCCACACCGCCGTGCGCACGCTCAGGGACGCTGGCTCCCTCACTCGCCGCCTTCCCCGCCCGCGCGCACGGTCCACTGGCTAAACCGGGACTTCTAATGGTCCCGGTATAGCCAGCCCGGGAGGCGGGAATTGGGGGCCGGAACCGGGACTTTCCCAGGTGACCGGGACGGTCTGGCCACCCTAACCCTGCCTTTCTGCCCCCAAAAGGCATGCTGAATGGTATGATATAGTCTGATCTTGTCAGATCTTTAAAACTAAACTGGGTTGTCACCTGGATGGAAGGCTGCAGAAATTAAAACATACACATTAAAATATTGTCTTAAAGGCCATTAAAACCAATGCACAAATACATAATTAAAACAAGATAAAACCAAAGCACCTCTTTCTTCAAGGGGAGTGCTATTCTATCCAGAACAGGTGACACATTACATCCCAGGTCAGACCTTCTGCTCACCACTAACAGTTCTGTCTTGTTGAGATTAAGCGTTGATTTATTAGCCTGCATGCATTCCAAAACTGCCTCCAGGCACTAGTTTAGGCAGCCTCCCTATATATTCATTCCTCCCGCAGTTTCCCATAGGCCTCAACATCCTTTATTAAGGATCGTGGCCTTCGTGAACAAAGTGCCATATGGTACTGGGGGCTGCAGTGGGGAAAGAAAACTGGGCAGAAATCATCCTCTACTGTTCTTTCATGAGTGCAGTAAACTCAGTTCTAGGCTTTCTGTACTCATTCAGCAGCAAGAGATGGCAACTGTATGATCCCAGCATGGCTTTACACTTTGTCCAGAAAGGTCTCTTGACCTTCAACAGAGGTTTGGAAAGAGGGCATGCTGAAGAAAGTGAGGAGCACAGAAAATTCTGTTACCTGTGTTCCAGGGCACACTTTTTTTTAAAGAAAAAGCCCAGCAGGAACTCATTTGCATATCAGGCCACACACCCCTGATATCAAGCCAGCTGGAACTGCAATCCTGTGCATTCATGCTCAAAAAAAGCCCTGCTGTTTTCCTTCTAGTCATGCAACCTTAGAAAATGTCCTCTATTATGTTTCATTTTTCAAAATGTTTCTTAGAATTTCTGGAATAAAAAACATAAATAAAAGAAACAGAGTATTTAATTTGAAGAAAAATGTGTACTGAGCAATGGAAAATTGAAATGCCTGTTCACATCTAAAAGTCTGCATACAATCCATAATTCTGTTTTATTTAATATGTTCAGAAATATAACCCTTACACTCCTGTTCTTTTTAACTTAAATTGCTTAAAAGCAGAGTTGACTGAAAAAGACTTTTCAATACATTTCAATATCAACATAAAGGTTAGTGAGAAAAAGCAACATTATCCCTGCTCTTTCTCCAAGGAGCTGACATAAGTCTACAGAGTTCTTTTCTTCATTTCATCTGCTCAACAACTCTAGGAAATGGGGTCAGATGAGAGCTGCTGATCTGCCCAAGGTTACGCAGTTAACTTCATGGTTGAGTGAGAACTTGCGCTCAGATCTTCCCACTCTTGGCCAAACACTCAAGCCAATGCACATACATTGTATTAATCAACTTGCTATTTATTAACACTCTAATCCTGAAGGAAAGGAGATTCACCAAGTCATTGATTATGCATTCTCACTCTAATTGTTAACAGTTGGCCTTAATCAGTGGAACCTTGACAGTGTAATGTGTTTATGGATGATATGCTGATTTTTTGAGATATTTTGGAACTCATTCCTGCAATTCTTTGAGCTCTTTTTATTACCACACTTCACCTAAAGCTAAATTAGAAGAAAAATCTGGAAGTTCCTGCTCAAATGAAATATGTATGTCCAGGAAAGCAAATCACATATTTCGGTTGAACCCAGAACATTTCTCAAAGGGATTCCATAAACACCCTGCTGAAAACTATTAAAACATTGACTGTAGATGGTTATTGGCACTGGCTGTCCGTTTGTGAGAATGGCTCACATGAAGAAGTATCCCATGTAGTTTTCAAAGCAAATTGGGTAGGAGAAGATCTGGGTCTACAGGTGGCACCAGTTTTTACTTAATAGTTCAAGATGAATATACAAGGAAGAACTTTTAACTAGCCTAGCAAAGAATTCCAAGGGGTCCTTAAATTCCTCCACTCAATAAGCTGGACCTAAAGTGAGCATTTCTTCTAGTTCAAGAAGAAGAACGATTTCCTTATCCTTTACTTTGCAGTCCCCAATGTTGCATCCCATTGCATTTGAGGTGGAGGCTGGCTCAGGAACCTCTTTCAGTGAGCACACAGGGGCTGCAGTTAGGAGAAACAGGAAGATGGTTGCAGGGATGCTCCACTGGCAATTATTTGAATTCAACAAATAGATTCAGTGCCTGTGGTTTAGGCAGTCAGGTGCAGCTTTAGCCATTAACAGGGTGAAGTATTTGGGGTGACATGTCTTTTTAAAAGGCATGGCAGCAATGCACAAAAGGCCAAAAAATTGCTACTAGTCAACATGTTGTGTCAGCTGGCCTATTGAGGGTACAAAGGAATTATTTCTACATCTGTGCTTGTATTTCCTTGTCTTCCACAACAGGAATCAGGATGTTGGTGTACAGTAGAGGTCTCTCTCAAGTAGCTGAATTCCCTTCAAAAGATTCAGTGGATAAACATATAAAACCATTTTATTATGAGATAGAAAACTGACCTATTTAGCCCAGTGTGGTCAATTCTCCTACAGTGACTTTCTGGAATTTCAGTCAGAGGTTTTTCCCAAGCTTGCTTCTTGCGTTCCTTTAATTGATGATGCTGGGGATTGAATCTGGGACCTTGTGCATCCTACCACTGGATGGGTGGGTTTTGCTCAACCTCAGAGTAATTCGTCTCACCAGTATGGCATAGTGAATGGAATTGTGACTAGGGCAAGGGTGGCCAAACTTGCTTAACATAAGAGCCAACATAGAATAAACGTCAGATGTTTGAGAGCCACAAGACATGAACATAAGATGTTTGAGAGCTGCAGGACAGGGAGGAAGGGAGTGAGGACAATCCATGGGGGAGAGGGAGGGAGAGGTGGAAAGAAAGCAATTTTAACTTTACATGCATTCTCCAAACAGCTGGCTTGCTTGGCTTGGATAAGTAATTTAAAGAGAGAAATGCTTTCTCCAAGCCAGCTGACAGGGTGGTGGGGGCTTTGAGAGCCACACAATATGTGTGAAAAGTCACATGTGGCTCCTGAACCACAGTTTGGCCACCCCTGGACTAGGGAGACCTGGCTTCAAATTCTACCCATCCATAAATCTCACTGGGTGACTTTGGCCAGATACACTTATGACTGCCCTGCACCACTTAAGGCGACTTATGGAGACATATGGCGACCCCAGCCCCTCTTGCAGCCTCTGTTTCTTCCTTCTGGTTTTACCTCATGACTACTGAGTAAAGGGGGTGGGTATAATAAGGATTTCTAGTCTCTTCGGGGTTCTCTTTTATTTTCAGATAGATGGATAACTATGCATGTAGGGGACCACTGCTGATTTGCTGCTGATTCCAAATACTCAGGCACCAGAGAACTTAACAGTTAACCACAGATTTTTATTTACACACAGGGCGTTTTCGCACTGACCTTCAAGTGGTGCGACCACCCTCCTCACGCCGGCGGATCTGCAGGGATTTCGCACCAGAAGCGCCGGCGCACCCAAAAGAGCCGGCGACTTCCGTCGCGAAACCAGCTCAAACGGAAACCGCCAAGAAGCAGGAAAACGTTTGAGCTGGTTTCGTGCCGGAAGTCGCCGGCTCTTTTGGGTGCGCCGGCGCTTCTGGTGCGAAATCCCTGCAGATCCGCCGGCGTGAGGAGGGTGGTCGCACCACTTGAAGGTCAGTGCGAAAACGCCCACAGTCTTCAGCTGGGGGGAAGGGATGTATTTACATAGGCTATTTTGTATCTTGGATGAATAACAGTTGCTAAACAGTTCAGGCTTTACAATACAGAGGTTCACTGATGTATCTCAGGGTCCACAGTTCTTATATTCTTCACTCTCCAAACTCTAATTAGGTTGGCCTCTTGGGCTTTATGTGTCTGGTCTCTTGAGTCGACTGGTGTGTCTGCTCCCAGCCCTCCTGACTCCCTCAGACCCACATCTCTCCCTCAGCAACCTTGTTAGGTCTTAAGAGTAGTGTAAATATTTCTGTGACCACTCAGGTCTTTCACTGTGACACTTGATTGTCACTCTCAGCCACCTGGCTGTCTCCACAGAGCTAACAGCGAGCTTCACTTTACTAGAAGTCTCTTCACAGCTCTCTGTATCAGCTCTCTCTTCAGCTCTCCTGCTGACCATAAACTGCCCACTTCAATTGTCTCCCTCTGACAGTTGCTGACAGTTGACTCTCCAGCTGTTATCTGTCACTCACTCATCCTGAGAGTTCCAAGCCCTCCGGCCCCCACCCTCAGATCACATGACTCAGACTCCCTGAGTCCTTAGCTTTTCTATTAACCCTTCCAATTCCGTCACAACACCCTTTCAGCCTAACCTACCTCAGAGAGTTGTTTTGACACTGAGACGATGGAATGAAAAATCACATAAGCTGCCCTGAGCTCCTCAGAGGAAGCATAGGATAATAATGCACTAGGCAGACAGATATTGCTTGTCGGTTCAGATTAAATGACCCTGTGACCCTGACTGGGGTACCCCAGGCAAGCCTGATCTCATCAGATCTGGGAAGCCAAGCAGTGCCAACCCTGGCAAATACTTGCAAGGGAAATCTCCAAGGAATACCAGGGCCAGGACATGGAGGCAGCAATATCAAGCCATCTCTCTGAAACATCCTAGCCCCTCTAGGGGTTGCCAGAAGTCACAACGACTTCCAGGCATGCAAGCACACAGACACTTATATATTTTTTTTTTTTTTAAGTTTGGTGGAAGTTAAGGAGAAAGAATCTGCTTGTTTCCCCTCTGTATTTTTGGTCTGATTTGTATCATTTGCTCTTCAGGCACTTTCTCCCTGTTAGGCTGCAGTTTACTTACGGTACACCCTGGTATGTATCAATCTAGCTCTACAGATTCTTGGTATTCTTGCTATCCAAATATCTGGACTGGTCCTAATGGACAGCATCATCCATTTTACACTGCTCCTTTTAATAGGTGGCAAATATTTGAAGAGATGCATTTTACAATATCTGCTTAGCTAGCTTAAATACCTTTTAATAATTGATGCAAATTCAGAGTTAAAATATATCGATGGTGTGTTCAGGAGGAGCTATCTTTACACACACCTTTTGGAGAGCTTTCCAAAGTATTACTTTTGAGTGTCTGATTAACTTCCAGAGAGGGTACACCACTCTCCTTTTGGATGGATTGATCAGTGGCTTAACAGCAAACCATATTTTCCAAGTAATTTCCCAAGAGTGTTGTCTGTTCTCAGAATTCACTGCCACAGGAGGTGGTGGCGGCTGCAAGCATAGCTAGCTTCAAGAGGGGATTGGATATAAAAATGGAGCAGAGGTCCATCAGTGGCTATTATTATATATTGGCCACTGTGTGACACAGAGTGTTGGACTGGATGGGCCATTGGGCTGATCCAACATGGCTTCTCTTATGTTCTTATATTCTTATGTTCTTCCTTAGGGAAGAAAAAAAGAGACTTGTATTAACTTTTTTTACTCAAACATATTTGCTTGCAGTACATGAAGCATGAGTGGTTATCCTTGTTTTATCCCTATCCATCATCAATGGATGTGGGCTTTACAGAATAACATAATCAGCAATAACAAAGATTTAGACTCAAGTCCAGTAGTGCCTTAGAGAGCAAGGTCGCCCTGGTGGATGATCTCCAGCGGCATCTGGATCGAGGTGGTTCAGCGGTGCTGATGTTGTTAGACCTATCGGCTGCATTCGATACAGTTGACCATCAGTTACTGACCTGCTGCCTCACTGACGCGGGGATTCAGGGGCTGGCCTTGCAATGGCTTTCCTCTTTCATTGATGGTCGAGGAAAAAAGGGTGGCGATTGGGGAAGAACTGTCCCAGAGGCATCCACAATTCTGGGGTGCCACAGGGGGCGGTGCTGTTGTTTAACATCTACATGCGCCCCTTGCCCGGATTGCCCAGAGGTATGGGCTGGGCTGCCACCAGTATGCTGATGACACCCAGCTCTATCTACTGATGGATGGCCGGCCTGGCTGCATCCCAGAAAATCTGGACCTAGTGTTGCAAGCTGTGGCAGGATGGCTCAGGCTGACGTTGAAGTTGAACCCAGCGAAGACAGAGGTCCTTTGCCTGAGCCGTGGCGGCCTGGGAAGGGAAATCCCCCTACCACCTTTTGATGGTATGCCATTGGAAATGGCATGCAAGGTCAAGAGCTTGGCGGTGCTGCTGGAGCCTTCCTTGTCAATGGAGGCCCAGATAGCAGCCAATGCTTAATCCGCCTTTTTTTATCTTAGGCGGGTGAGGCAGTTGGCCGCCTTCCTGGAGCACGATGACCTGGCAACAGTGATCCATGCAATGGTCACCTCGAGGTTAGATTACTGTAATGCCCTCTACATGGGGCTGCCCCTGTGCCGAACCCGGAAACTGCAGCTAGTGCAGAACGCAACAGCCAGACTGTTATTGGGACTCCCTAAGTGGGAGCACATACAGCTGAGGCTGTGGGAACTGCACTGGCTGCCACTTGTGTACTGGATTCGTTACAAGGTGCTGGTTATTACCTTTAAAGCCCTATAGGGTGGAGGACCTGGCTACCTTAGGGACCGTCTCTCCCCATATGTTCCCCAGAGGGTACTGAGATCTGGTTCGCAAAATCTATTGACAATCCCTGGGCCAAAGGAGGCCAAACTGAAAGCTACAAGAGAAAGGGCCTTTTTGATCACAGCTCCCCACTGGAGGAATCAATTACCAGAAGAGGTGCAGGCCTTGCGAAGCCTTACCCAGTTCCGCAGGGCCTGCAAGACTACCCTCTTTCAGCTGGCTTTTTCTTAATATGGAACCTATTGTACCATCACCACATAAAATTATAAGATGAGTAACATCGAGACTGTAGCACCAAACTAATTGTTGGAATTGAATTTGATTGTTTTAAATAGATGGTTTTAATGTAAGAATATATAGAAGTGAACTGTAATATGTAATTTTGTTATGTAACCAGTGTGTTTTTATTATTGTAATGTTTGTATTTTATGTTATGCTATGTGAGCTGCCCTTAGCCTGCTTCGATGGGGGGTGGGGGCGGAATACAAATTAAATATTATTATCATTATCATTATTAACAAGATTTTCGAGATATAAGCCTTCGAGAGGGGTATCTGATGAAGGGAGCCGTGATTCTCAAAAACGTTCTTTTTTTGTTGCAGACAGGGCTCACTTTGTAGCAGGAGCTTCTTTGCATATTAGACCACACACCCCAATGTGTAGGGTGCAGGAAGTGTACCAGACACCACGCTGGCAAACCACGTGGAAGCCTGTGCAGCCTGCACCCCACGTTGCCCTATCAGGAACTGCTTCGTGTGTATGTACTTTGCACTTGCGCTGCACTGTGGCCAAAGGTTATCAATCATTACCTGAGCCAACGCCTAGAGTTTAAATAAAGCAGCGCTCCTGCCTCAGGAGGTCAGCTTTCACCCACGGTCGTCGTGTCTTGCTTCCCGACTCCCACAGCTGGTGACCCCGACGTGATCAGCTCCCGGCTCCTGCTCACCCGACCCTTCGGTCTTCACGGTGCACCTCCTTTCAGGTGAGTATGGGGGAAACGTTGTCTAAGGAACAAGTTGTGCATGCAGATGAACTAAGGAAATTATGTCAGTCGCAGCAGCCAGACAGATGTCCGTCAGGGAAAGAGATCCTTGAGCTCCTGCGGGAGATAGACTGCCAGTGTCCATGGTATCCACAATGTGGTTCCATGAAGCCCAGTGACTGGGGGAAAATCGGAGCGGAGTTGCGGCAGGAACCCCGCGCTCCTATGTCTCTGCTCATAACCTGGCAGCGGATTCATCATGCTATTTGCCAGTTCACTCCGGCTGATAACATCCTCTGTAAGCCCCCTGAGACGTCGGGTGAACCCCCTCCTTATCTCTACCCGGCCCTGGCCCCTTGGTCAGAGGCCTCAGCTCCCGCGGGAGCTCCCCAGACGGTTGTGTCTCCCAGTGAGCCGCTGGGCTCAGCCCTCCCGGTGCCCCAGTCCTCTCCCGCCATCCTTCTCAGTCCCTTAGAACGCTCTTTGGCTCGAGCCCGAGAGGCAGGGGAACTGGACTTGTCAGAGGATTGGGGCGGGGAATCCCCAGGCTTGTTCCCCATAACACGGGGACCAGATCCTAATCACCCTAACCGAGTTCAGGTGACCTGGACAGGGCTACCTTATTCTGTTCTGAGAGAGTTGAATAAATCTATTAAAGATTATGGGCTAAAATCCACTTTTGTGCAAGGCACCTTGGAGGGCATTGCGACTGGCTACGCCATGTTGCCTTATGACTGGAAAACTCTCGCCCGTATGATCCTGTCTCCTTCACAGTACGTTGTTTGGGATAGTGAATATCGGGCTGCCGCTGTTGCTGCTGGCACCGCACAAATTACAGCCGACCAGCTCTACGGAGCAGGGCAGTTTGCTAGATTGGAAGAACAAGCGCAATTGACCGATGCCCATTTAGCAGGCGTTAAAGCCTGCATCCTCCGTTCGTTCCGCCGGGTTCCTGTAACGGAGAAGGCACAGAAATCCTTTAGTGCCATTAAACAAGGTCATGGGGAACCATATGGTGCCTTTATCGATCGCCTTCAAGAGGCTATTCAGCGGCAGCTCGACAACATCGAGGCGCAGAGCGAAATTAGGCTATGAAAATGCTAACACTGATTGCAAGCGGGTGCTAAGTTCAGTTATAAGCCGCCCTGGGTATACGTTGGCTGACATGCTAACCGCGTGTGCAGAGGTTGGGTCTAAGCAGCACGAGATGGCCTTACTGGCAGCTGCCCTCCGAGGTGGGGAGCGACCCAAGAAACCCACTGGCAATTGTTTCAAATGTGGGAAAGGCTATCATTGGGCCAATCAATGCCGCTCTGTCCCATCAAGCGATACGGAGCGAAAAAACTCATAAGCGGGCAGTCTCCTTGCCCAAGCCCAAAGGGAGACCCTTTACTTTGGACCCCGGAGACGGTGTTTGCTGCCGCCCAACCTTTACCAGGGGAAGTAACCACCTTGGCTGTCTCTTTGCCCCCCGACTTCCCTGCAGCGGCAGCCTTGCTTTTACCCCTGCATGAGATGCGGGAACAGGGAGTGTTCATCATTCCTTCTTGTGAGGAAGCCCCTCCCCCGGGGGTGCCGCTCCTAGTACAAGCATGGAGCCAACTCCCTTTTTCACTTCCGCCCGGGACTCCTGTCGTTCACGCGCTTCCCATAAGGGGGTGCGAGGGTGGTTTCTCTTCTTCTTCTGTTTTTCAGATCGCTCTGGTGAACCAAGAGATTCTTGCTTCCAAGCCTTTACGAACCTATTTGGTCAACGGAAAACCCTTTGAGGGCCTTCTGGACACCGGAGCTGACATTTCTGTTATTGATTCTGCTCAATGGCCGGCCGAATGGCCGTTAGACGATAGTCCAGCGGTGCATGGTGTTGGTGGGACCAGGGCCGCCCGTCAAAGTCAGCGGTCCCTCCCCGTCGCTTCCCCGCACACGGCAACTCTTTTGGGCTATATTCAGCCCGTTGTGGTCCCGCTGGGGTTAAATCTCTGGGGGAGGGATCTTCTCAATCAGCTAAAAGCAAGCCTGATTCTTGATGAGTAATGGCCAAGCCTTCCGCAGTGGCCCTTTCTTGGCTTTCTCAAGAACCTGTTTGGGTAGAACAATGGCCGCTGCCCCTTGAAAAATTACAGGCTTTGCACTCCCTGGTCGATGAGCAAGTAACCGCAGGCCACCTCACGACCTCTACCTCGCCTTTTAATTCTCCTGTTTTTGTTATTAAAAAGTAATCTGGGAAATGGCGCTTACTACATGATTTAAGAGCTATTAACGCCATCCAGTCTCATGATCTCCACCACCAAAACGCTCGCTCTCTGGCGAAAGCGTTTCATCTGCCCCTCAGGGAAGCCAAGGCGATAGTGCAGCAATGCCCCCTGTGCTCCGCCATTGCTTCCCACCCCTCCATGGGCGTAAATCCCAGGGGTACCGCTGCCAACGATCTCTGGCAGATGGATGTCACTCACTTTCCTGCCTTCGCCCCCTGGAAGTATCTTCACGTGTGCATAGATACCTATTCCGGCTACATTTTTGCCTCCCCCCAACGTGGGGAGACTGTTAAACAGGTGATTTCCCATTTTGTTCGTGCCATGGCTGTCATGGGCCGTCCCGCCACCCTGAAAACAGACAATGGACCTGCTTACTGCAGCTCCGCCTTTGCTGAGTTTTGTGCCCGCTGGGACGCCCGGCATCTCTTCGGTATTCCCTTTAATTCCACAGGTCAAGCTATTGTGGAGCGTGCCAACCGTACCTTGAAAACTGCCCTGGCTGTTCTTGAAAAACAGAAAGGGGGAGAACCCCCCTCCGCTGTCTCCTGTGAAATGCTCTTAGCACAAACCCTCTTTACTATTAATCACTTGAATTTATGTTTTTCTCAGCAGTCGTCGTATACGCGTGCTCAACGCCATTTTCAGCAAGAGACCCCCTTGGCCCGGCCATTGGTTTATTATCGCCGCGCGCCCGATCCTGCGTGGCTGGGGCCTGCTCCCTTGATAAAGTGGGGGTCCCGAGACGTGGGGAACGGGGCGGGCGGCCGCTGCAAAGTCTCACAGGCATTTTAACCTTAGGCGGCTATTCTAATATAGTAGCGCAGGAAAACCGCGCTTCCATCATTGGACTCACCTGCCGTCTAGAACAATCCATTAATGCAACCACCTCCATCATTCGTGATCTGCAGAATGAAATCTTCAGTCTGCACCAAATACAGTTGCAGCACCGGCTTGCCCTGGACTATCTGTTGGCACGCCAAGGAGGGTTTTGCAAGATTGTTGGGCCAGCAGCCTGTGAGGTACGGTTTCAAGACTTCAACCGGACCATCGAGGAAGAATTGAAGCACTTGCACAGCCTCGTTGCAAATAATGCACTCCATCCTGATTGGGACCCTTTTGCTTGGCTAACCTCCCTGCTCCCAAACCTTACTTGGCTCCGACAATTGATTTGTGCTATAATTGTTATTGTTGTTTTTTTAATTATTACTGGTTGTTGTATTCAGTGCCTTCCTAATTTGCTGCAAATGTATACGCGTTCTAAGGAAACATGGCAACGGCGTGCATTGTATTATGCTTATTATCAGCTTAAAAACAAAAAGGGGGAGATGTAGGGTGCAGGAAGTGTACCAGACACCACGCTGGCAAACCACGTGGAAGCCTGTGCAGCCTGCACCCCACGTTGCCCTATCAGGAACTGCCTCGTGTGTATGTACTTTGCACTTGCGCTGCACTGTGGCCAAAGGTTATCAATCATTACCTGAGCCAACGCCTAGAGTTTAAATAAAGCAGCGCTCCTGCCTCAGGAGGTCAGCTTTCACCCACGGTCGTCGTGTCTTGCTTCCCGACTCCCACACCAATGTAGCTAATCCACCAAGAGCTTACAGGGCTCTTATTACAGGGCTTACTGTAAGCTCTTGGAAGATTGGCTACATCAGAGAGGTGTGGCCTAATAAGCAAAGGAGCTACAAAATGAGCCCTGGTTGCAGACCAACATAAGAGTTGGTTTTATACCTCACCCTTCACTACCAGAAGAAGTCTTGGAGCAGCTTACAATCACCTTTGCTTCCTCTCCTCACAACAGGCACCTTGTGAGGTAGGTGGGGTTGAGAGAGCTCTGAGGGAACCATGACTGTCTCAAGGTGACCCAGCTGGCTTCATATGGAGGAGGAGTGGGGAATCAAACCCAGTTCTCCCAATTAGAGTCTGCTGCTCTTAACCACTACACCAAACTGGCTCAACAGGGCTACCCTCCCAAAACAACAAGGTTGATTTCTGCTCTAGGGAGCTTGTATGTTTACAGCATTTTACGTAATGCTTTCATGGAGTTACATTTACATGTATGTTACATGTAAACAATCTTTAATTGCCTTTGTCTATGTCCTTTATAAAGTTTATATCTCTGCTATCTAATCTTAAATAGGCACACACAAAGCCCGGCCCAACATGGCCTGGCCCGCCATGGTCTCATTTATGTCTGATCCACCTTTCATAACAAATGAGTTCGACACCCCTGCTCTAGGGGGAGTGAGATCCATTGTCTGGAGTTCAGTTGTGATCCCAGGAGATCTTCAGGCTCCACCTGGAGATTGGCAACCCTAGGCCTGGCAGCACCATATGAGTGATGTAATGCCACCTTACTGGCTCCCTTGAGGTGCATACTCTGTGGTACACCATAACACAACCAGGCCAGGCCAGAAAACAGCAACAGATTATGCCACAAGCTCATGCTAATGCTAAACGCCATAGGGCTGAACATGACAGGAAAAGGTGGCAACAATGCACTGCAAACAAAAGGAATGCTGGGCTTTAGTGTCTGTGTGACCCTTGTCATTCCACCCCCCGCACTCCCTATAATTATTCTTCTGACTGGTATGACTTAACTAGGCCTGGCTGCTTGCTCCTGTTCAGTAGCAATCCTACCCCCAGGATAATCAGTGTGACTTAGCAGTTGCCAACTCCAGGTTGGCAAATTCCTGGAGATTTGAGGGGTGGAGCCTGGAGAGGGTAGGTTTTGAGGAGGGGTGGGATCTCAGTCAGGTACAATACCATAGACTCCACCCTCCAGATCAGCCATTTCCTGCTAGAGAACCACTGTTGCCAATCTCCATGTGAGGACTGGATATCGCTCAGAATTACAACTGCTGTCCAGATGGCAGAGATCAGCTACCCTGGAGGTAGATGGTGGAGTCAATGCCTTCACTTGGGTGGTTGGGAAGACAGCAAAGATGGGGAGCACTCACCCAGAGTCTCTCTGTAGAGCCTGTTGTATTTTTCTTCACAATGGGCCTTATTTCTAGTATACACATAATTACACATTGCTAAAATCTCTTGGATAGATGTAGAGTGTTTCTCCAGCTGCATCATACATACTGCCTATTTAAAAAGAGAATTATTTTCAACTTGTTTCCATCAACCCAAGGTTTTACTGGTAAACTGAACAAAATATGTGAAAATCCATTTGACTGATTCTTTGACCTTTGTCTCTCTAGTCTATATCTGAAATTCACACACACATCCTTCATACTTGGAGGCTGAGAACTAGGAAAATATACTTCATCCCTGGCTATCTGCTGTGCTTCTCTTCCCACTCACAGTCCACGGTGCCCTTCATAGCCAAAACAACCTTCTGCTTCCCTCATAATAGTTGTACTAATTCAGTCATTCATGAATGAATGTTTCCATCTCTGTCATCAAATACAGGAATCCTACCATAATCAAAGACAGCTTTTTACAGTATATTAAAACTGGGATGTTTGATGCAGAATCCATAACTGCTGAATAACTGATCATTCGTCCCAAGAGTCAATCCTATGAGCCACTGCTCTAAAACACTTGTATATGATTGGCTTTGCCCCATAGAAATCAATGTTAGCATTCATTTGTCAGTGGCGGCCCACTCGCATCATCCTAAACATTCAACATTTTCTTAAGGTAGGGCAATTTCTGGCCAGTTTGCAAAATATAAAGTTACTATTTTGATTCAGTCACTGCTTGCACAGCTGCACCTAGTGTGACTCCTCTGTAAGATAATTCAATGCATATCCTAAGTTTTTGTTTTGTTTTCCCATTAGAGCCATTTCCATTCTACCTAGGGTCAAACCTCTTTGGAGATTTTTAAACAGAGGCTAGATGGCCATCTGACAGCAATGCTGATTCTGTGAACTTAGGGAGAGGTATCTGTGAATTTCCTGTATTGTGCAGGGGGTTGGACTAGATTACCCTGGAGGTCCCTTCCAACTCTATGGTTCTATGATTCTAAATCTTCTAGGGTGATTCAAGGAGATGGTGCAATTCTGTTAGAGGTTTGTGCCACAAAACTTCTAGAGTTGTAGAAACAAACCATGGAAACTAAAGCGTACGCTAGAAATGACCTCAAGGAATAATAGCTCAAGGAATAATAATATACCATAATAAAAGCTTTCAATGACAACATTAATATTTTTATTTAGTTATTTGATGTAGAACTCTTTTTACCTTGTCTTTCCCAAACAGCCCAAGTTAGCTTACAAATTGGTGAAAGACTAGGAAGAAAACAATTAAAATGTCAGACAAAATAATCAAACTAAGGATAATAATAATGACTAAAGATAATAACAGTAGGTCTAGAAAGTAATATCAGTTGAAGTCAACTTATAGAGTTTTAACAGCAAGAGACATACAAAGATAGTTTTGCCATTGTCTGCCTCTGCATAGCAACCCTGGACTTCCTTGGTCATCTCCCATCCAAAAACCAGGGGTAACCCTGTTTAGCTTCTGAAACAATATCGACCTAGCCTTGGCCATCCAGGTCACCATTCTGCCTCTCTGCAAAAAATCATGGATATGTCTCCCTCAGAAGACCCACTGGGGAAAAAACCCCCACTATATGCTTGCAGAAGGAAAGAAATGATGGCACCATTCCGGAGCTCCTAATGCCTTCCTTTCCTCCATTCCTTAGCATAGGAGGAATAATGGAGACATCAGGAATAGGCAGAGACAGAGCATGCTACATAAGAATGGAAATGGTAAACAGAACCTAAACTGAAGAATGCATGAGTTGCAATATGTACCATCCTAGACAGATGTGCATTTTGGCTGAGGTAGCAAATGTTATGAAGAACAAAAATTCGTTTTATATATGTACAGTTTTAGTTTGCATTGTAAGGTTCTACTTAAGCAAACTAATGACAGGGGAAACTCCAAAATTAGGGCAGCATGGATATTAAACTTCCTGTTATCAATTTGAGATTGGGCCGTACAGAGTCCAGCTTGATCTGAAACAAATCTATAATCATGGTTGGCTCTTTAAAGAGGTCAGGTGAAGCTCTAGCCTTGCACAGAAAAGTGTGTTTGTTTAATTACTTTGGGCCTCAAGAATATAAAACAATGTAATTAGATACAATAAAACAATGAACAATGCAATAGGACTAGGATTACAGAATTAGAAAACCATGCAAGCAATAAACTCTTTAAGGCAATATGTACTATAAACAATGAAAATTACAAGGCAGTAAAAGCAAGATAATCTATAAAATAATATTTTGTCTTGCAAAACTGAGCAACCTGATTAGTTGGGACTGGGTGGGACTGTAGTGCATCAACCTTTGGCCTGTCAAACTATCAATCAAGAGTACTTGCAAGCCATTGGTTGAGACTACTCTTCTCTCCTGCTTGAATGCTTGTTGCTAACCAGCAAAGTTGATTCCATCAGTAAAAGGCAACCAACCTTAGTTCTGGCAGTTACTGGCTTTCCCTACTCTCCCATTTGCTGAGCCACCTGTCACAGTGATTCACAGAGAAGAGATAGAAACCCTTCCCTAGATTGGCTGAGGGAGGGAGAAGGAGGGAAACAGCCAGATAAAGGCTTCCCTTGATTGGCTGAGGACTCCTCCCTATCCTCCTCTGGAAAGTGGAAAAAATGGTGTCCTGTGGCAATAGACCAGATACAAAGAGAGAGATACAGAGGGAGGGAAAGCAAGACACACAGTGAAATTGAAGTACTGTGCTTAAGACCATCAATATTATTAGGCAGAGTGTGTTGGTCTGAAAGGTATCACTAAAGGCCTCTGAGGCAGAACTCACTGAGCCCAGTCCTGACTATGGCTGCCAGTTCCACGTTGGTGCGAAATTCCTGGAGATTCTGTGGTGAAGTTTGAGGACGACGTAGGAGTTAGGGCTTCAAAGTGGGGTCTGCCAGACACAGGTTCTTGCTGTGGAAGCCCGATCCATGATTGGTATTTCTCAATGTAACATTCTAGACATATTCAAGAGAACTGGACATTGAAATTGGTTGGGATTATTATACTGCAATTGATTTTTCATTAATCAATAGAGTATGCACAATCAATTGCCAACCTCCATTGTACATGAGAGACAAGGCAGTATGTGTACTTGGTGTATCAGGAAAGCAAACAAGAAACTCCTTCGTTTTCACAGCCTCAAATTTTCAGAAAAGTATTTAATCCATAAAACAATTACAAAAACATACATCACATTCAAATAATGCACTAGCATTTTTTAAACCTAATTTTTAACCTTAGACCTGCTTTCTAAACTGGGTGGGAAAAGACTGCTTTAGGGAGTCTGATATCATATAGAGAAATTGTGAATAATAATTAAATTACAGATAAGGAAGCAGGATCCAAAGGGGTGAAAGGGAAAATGTCAAAAACTGGCAAGGGTGTTTTTTAAAAAAACCTGTAATTATTTTACATTCAGATTATATACCAAACCAATCCTGTCTAATCTTAGCCCATTGGCACAGAGAAGGTAACCTTAACTCTGTGGACGACCGTGTTTTGCTTAGATAGCAAGAATATGCGGATACAGACAGGACCAATGAATCAATTAAAGGGAGCATCTATTACTGTTTTGGGCCCTGATAACCATGATGCATTTTATGTGGATTAAAGTGGTACACCCCTCTCCCCCTTTTCTCAGGCTCTTATATGTAACCTAGACCAGTTTGTTCTAAGAACCTCTCTGTATGGCAGTTGTATATGAACCCAGTGTTGATAAGGATGGCATTAAGTTAAATTAACAGGTGAAGCACTGAGCAGGAGTTAAAGAAAAGCTTACATTTTTTCTCTCTCCCTGCAAAGCAGGAGCAAAGAAGTGAGTGCAGCCTCAGCTCTAGCAGGATCTTATGCACAAACAAATTATGCATGAGTTTGCCCTAGGGACTCCTCAGCTACTCAACAGTAATGGGTAATTGCCCTAGCAAACTTATACCTCATATCACTGATACACACCAACACTTATGCTAAGGAGAAAAGACATGAAGAACAAATTTCAAGATAAAACACATTATTATTATTATTATTAGCAGGGAAATGACAGCATTTTATTTAACCCTTTGCTAGTTAAAAAAAATAGGCCCATGTGCTTTCAGGGTTTCAGAAGTTTTATACTTTGGCGGAACTCTTTTTTGCCGATTTACAGACTGACTGATCTGTATGTGTACACTTCCTTTGTATGTGTGTTGGCATCCCTTTTTGTAGCAAGGAGCATAGGAAAAGTCATCTAAAGACCCTGCAGCTATTCATCTGTGTTCCGCCTGCCCATTCCTTCATCTGAAAAGTCCCCATTTTTCTCCACACAACAACCTTGTGAGGTTGGTTAGACTGAAGGATGACTAGTCGAGGACTAGGCAACAAATCTCATGGCTGAGCAAGGACTTGAACCCTGATCTCCTCCATCTCATTCCAGTATACTGACCAGTGCAGTCCATTGGCTATTGGGTACTTTCAAGGACACAAGAACTCTGCTAGATCAGAACAATGACTCAATTATCCCCAAAGCCAGACAAAATTGTGGATTTTGAACTCCAGGAAAATGAGACCCTATAGAACAAGGATTTTCATTTATTGTACTGGCTTGTGAAGTACAGAGACTGTTTCATGATGTAATGGTAACAGGTAAATGCACGATCCAGCTCCTTCAGCATGTGTCGGGAACAGTTTTAAAAACATTTAATATGTAAAACAGATGTAATGATGTAATATAATAACTTTCCCTTTTGTCTTTCTCCTATATAATAACATCTTTCAGGCCCACAACAACTGTAACTCAATATCCAAATATAGCCTACAAGCTAGTGTAGAGCTTTGTTTAACAGGCCTAGACAGGCAGACAGCCAAACTGGTCCTTTGAGGGGCACTCTCGTGTAACTATTGGGCTCTGTTCATCTCAGAGGCTTACCAATTTGTGCTAGCCTGGTAAGTAAGTTAAGGTTTTTACTGTTTTCCATTTTATGTCTCTCAGGATTTTTAAAAATGAACAATCAGTTCGGTGACTGTGTGCACTTGACACAACACATTTTGCTGAAATTTGACTTTTGATTTGCTTCTAGTCAGCTATCTTTAATTATATGCCAGAATCCACACCAGGATTTTCCCTGTGATAACTGTGGAACCTTATCCTTAGGCTGAAGCTTCTGGAAGGAAATAACCAATGGGCCTGTGGCCACCAGCACACATTTTGGCTATCATTAAAAAGGCCCTCATGGTCATTCATAGCCGTCTTCTTTTTGAAGGATTTTTATTTTATTTTATTTATATCCCGCCCTTCCCACCGAAGTAGGCTCAGGGCGGCTCACAACATAAAATCACAGCAGACAATTAAAATCAATATATATTAAAAATTATACATTCGACATTAAAACAGAATATTAATCAGATAGTAGGTGGTGTGAAAGGCCTCTGCCTGAGACCCTGGAGAGCCGCTGCCTATCAGAATAGCCATATTGACCTTGATGGACCAGTGGTCTGATTCAGTATAAGGCATCTTCAGGTGTCATGCTACTATACCATGCTCAACTCATTCCAAATGACTGAGATCATAAATTCCAGCTCTCCCTAGTCCATGATCCATCCACTCAAGACCACGCTGGCTGTTTAAAATGTTACAACACAAAGCTGATGAAGAGATGCAGAGTGTTCTGGACAAAACTTGGCTGTTAGGCCTTGATTGGAAGTCATCTGGCAAGATTTCCTTCAGATATGTGAAACCCTTAGCTACTCACCCAGTTACTGAATGTCGATATCTTTCTCTTGCACAGCCCTGATTAGAAAAGTCTGATTAACCTGGTGACAGCTTTTTTCACTGAAAAATCTAACTGAACTTTAGGACAGAGAGCATATGAAAGATTTGGCTAGTTTTCCACCAGAATGGCTCCTTCTAGAGAGGCCTATATATATGGTTGACCCTCAGAGACCCAGCCTCACCACTTTTGCACCAATATCAGGGGCCCGGCCCCACCACTTACCACCTTTGATTGGCCTCCTTGGCCTTCTCCACTGCCAGTCCCTTGTTCCCTGCCACCAGACCTGATGGCCCCGGCCTGCCAACACCACCCCCTACCATGCCATCACCCTGCTGGCCTTGCCATCCCTGCTCCACCCCATGTGCTGCCCAGCAAGACTGGAGGCAGAGGTGGAGCCAGTACCACCCCTTTGGAGTACCGGCTGCTCTTCCTCTTGCCCACTGGACATGTGCTGCCTGGCCGCTGCCACCTTAGCCAGCCAACCAGCCAGACGCAGGCTGTTGAAAGCTTCCGGGATTTCAGATGTGTCACTTGGCCCTGAAAATGAAAATTTGGTCCAATCTGAATTGATACTATGATGTTGGCCACATGGGATTTAACTGCCTTCCCTTCACGCAATTCCGTTGATTGAAATTATCCTCCCTGTTGTTTAACCCTTCCAAGAAATCAGGGGTGGCTTTGTTTTTTTTACCCTGAAGTCATGGGGGTGGGGGATGGTTTACCCATTTAAAGCTTTCTACAGGCACCAACCTCCTTTTAAGCCTTATCCTCAGTGAACTGTAGTGACCTGAAGTCCCTCTCTCTTCTCCCCACTGCCTTTCTTTTTTAAAAAATTCAAGTTTCATCAAAAGGGAAATGGGGTCAATGTGGCCCCCAATCTGGCCCTTGAAAATGAAAGCACTATGCATAATAGTCACTGGGGGTTCTATTTACACCAACAAATACTGGAAAAATGATTTTAGCACTGTTTCCATGTTTATATAGATGGATCAACACCTATTACCTCCATTTTATTGAAAGGTGGAGCAAGCAGTGAAAACAAAAAAAAAATCATAATTTATATCTATAGACTTTTTTTGGCTTTGAGGCTTTAGAACACTTTTGGAATTGGGGGTTGCAATGCCCCCAAGGTAAAGCAGTCTTTGCAGCCTGAATTGCTGAGTATATAGTAGGAGCAGGTAAAAGCCCTGTGTTTGTGCTCTGTCAAAGCTTCCCTCATGCCCACAGACTCATGGAAAATTGAACTGCACTGCACTTTTGGAAATGGGGTCGTTCTATCCCCCAGCAGGATAAGCCTGGACATGTTCGAAGGCATCCTCTGAATCTCACATTTTCCAGACTTGAAGGAGTCATGAAGCCTGGAACTCTAGATGACCCCTGACCACCTGTTTTCTGAACTAATTGGTTCCCTTTGTCCTCCTGGCCAGCAGTTTTCTGAGCTAACTGCTTCGTCTTTCACATTTTGCAAACCTCAGACTGATCTTTTAAACTTTACATATCTGTGTGTGGGGGGGGAGAACTCTAGATGATCCTAGCTACCTGATTGGTCCCCTTTGTCCTTCAAATTTTCCAAACCTCTGATTTGACCATCTCATCTTTACAGGGGGAAGTTACACTGTGACCTATAAACACCTGTGCACTGAACTGTTCGCCTTCAGATTTTCAAATCTCTAAGTCACTTTCTCCATTTTACATTTTAGGGGGTGGGGTGGAAGGTTACAATGATTGCTTTCTTTAAAATAAAAAGTTTTATACATTCCCAGCTGCGTCTTCTACATCAGGTTTTCATTGCTTTTTGCTCTAATATGGAGTCATTTTGACCCCTATGTCAAAGTAGTATAGCTGGGTTTTTTTCCTTGGGAGGGTTAAAGTCCCAGTAAGGGAAAATCTATCCAGACACAATTCAGATCTTGCTGGAGCTTAACGCAGCTGAGGGCTGATATTTCTAGTCAAGGGATATGCATCAAGCCCCACTTCCCCATCCCTATAACCCAGTACAGATAGTTTCTTCCTGCAGCCTCTTTCTAGGACCAAACTATACATTTGGGGTTCCAGTCATGGAATTCCAGCATCATGTGTCATTTGACCTTCAGTGCTTAAAAGAAAGTGTGAGGGAAAGGGCTTCCTGGTCTTTTGAAATTTGAAAACAACAATTTGGAAAAGAATGACCAGACTGACGGCCTTGGAAAGGGAGAAAGAACATCATTACTTCCACGCATCAAAACAGTAATGGCTTCAATTCATGAAACGTAAAAGGATAATATTTCACAATCTCATCGTGATGTTGGCATTTTGGTGGTGCAATGGCTGGAGTATTATGACTGGGTTATGGAAACCTAGTTGAGGGTTTCTGGTTTTAAAACAGGCTGTATCTCAGTATGGAGTATTACGCTTGCCACAAAAGCAGGAATAAATTATCTCCAGGTCTTATCCAATCTTGCATTTCATTTGTTCTGAATTTGAGTCTCATATACAATAAGAACAATTTCATTGTATTTGAAGTTTGGGTTGGTTCCCCCCTCCCACATAAAATGCCAGCTTCAAAGTCAGAGGAGGGAGAAGTCTAGTGATAATTGTTTGAATGGGATGGGTTTGCATTTCTTTTATATTTTGAACAGAAAAGGGACATAAAGGTTATTGGAACATCTGTTTTTTCTTAACAGGGATCCTGAGGGTTTTGTTCTTAATGTGGAAAGAAGCATCTTTATATAAATATAATCTCTGTTATCTGGGAAATGCAGTGACTCATAGTCAGGTTTAAAGAGCAGGTTAAGTGAATAGAGATTTAGCTTGCCAAAGACACATTTATCAGAAAGAAAATTAGGACATTCTCTTTATTTTCTGTGTGGTGGAAAATGTCTAGAAACTGCAGACTCCTTCCTAAACTGTGGTGAAGTGATTATTCTTGCTTGACTGCCCTCTGCTGGAATTGCTGAATTATGCACTAAAGTCTCAAAGTAGCATCATAAAGCAAGCAACCTGGGTAATTTGTCTAGTCAAAGTTACTACATTGCAGTGGTCTTCAATATGGACATATAATTGAGCATTATGGGATAAAACTTTTATTGGTTTGAATGAATGACTCTCTAAACAAGTGGCATTTGCATTGTTTAAAGAAAAGCAGTTATAAAATATTTGTTGAAATAATGAATGTGGCTTGAAATTTGCCATTCTTGGATTTTTTCTTAATTTATTTCAAAAGTATGGCTGTTAGGAATAGCATAAATTGGAGAAAACTGAAAACAATAGGCTTAACTATTGTCATATCTCTGAGTTGATTTTCAGCAACTGTTTTTCTGATTAAAGCTTATTGAAGGGAAATAATCAGACCTCAGATTCAGCAGGTGTTCCCAGGAGCACAGCTCCTGAACCTTTCTGACAGTTCCCCCTCCTCCTCTCCACCTTGTCCATTGAATAGTAGGTGCAGCTGCATAACAATCCCTGAATGAACTCCACCACCTATTTTTCTACAAAACGAACCCTGGAAATAATAATTGATTTCACAGCTTCTTCACACAAAGAAGAAAAAGATTTATACCCTGCCCTTCACTTGGAGTCTCAGAGCAGCTTACAATTTCCTTTCACTTCCCCTCCCCACAACAGACACCCTGTGAGGTAGGTGGGGCTAAGAGAGCTCTTTTAATAACTGCTTTTGAGAGAATAGCTCTGAGAGAACTTGGGGCTGACCCGTCACATCAGCAGCTACATGTGGAGGAATCAAACCTAGTTCTCCCAGATTAGAGTCTGCACTCTTAACCACGACACCAAAATGACAGGATTTGTAAAATATCTATAGGCCAACTCTGCAGATTTGAAGTTCTTGTCTTTTCCCCTAAGCTTTTGATAAATGCCCTTTAGTCTGACCTAATGCACTCAGATATGCTGATATTCCAACCTCTCACATTTCACTTACGTTTATTATGTTTTTACCATGTTAAGAGTAAGACACAACAATATAATTTGCCAAACACAAAGTTCTGAGATGTTCAGTTTGTGGTTGATTCCCTTCAGGTTGCCATATTCCTTTCTCTGGAGTAAAAGGTTCTACTGACAGAAGACGTTGGAAGGGTGATTTTGCCATCTTCTTCCTCTTCACTGTGGCCACACAAGTTGCTTAGCTTTTTATCTACACAATTCCTTAACATGATTACCTTTTAGGCATTTACAGATGCTAGAGGGATGGGGAAAGTGGAAAAAGATCACCTATGCAAATAATTTGTTAGTATTTCATAAGATCTAACCCAATATGTGGTCAGGGATCCAGTACTTCCAGCATTTGCATACAAGTGAATTAGTGAAGCTAAGCAGAAGTTGAAAAAGGGCCAAGTCCCTCCTACCGTTCCTTCATTGAATGATATTACACATGCATGCACTTCACCTTTTCTATAAACTGATAGAAATCTGCTATATTCATTATCCCTGTTTTGGCATGGAAGGTCAACAGTTGAGAACCCAAAGGGTTGAACTGGGTTTCATCCGATCCAGTAATGGCCAAACCCCATACTGCCTCAGGAAAGTATTTGGAGAAGGCAGAAAGGTAGGCCACCAAACAGCACGTAAGCATGGTTTTTAACCAAGGCAAGGAGGAACAACAAAGTAGACAGGAGCATGTCTAGGAAAAACAAGCTCTGAACAAGCTCTGGTCTTTTCTTCCTTGTTCTGTGGCAACTGTGGTGGGAGTCATAGAAAACCTTGCGTGGAAGCACTTGGACCTTTATCCACATAATATAGGCAGCTGGAGCAGAAATTGTGATACACTAATATAACTTCTTTGGGGTGGGGTGGGGAGTAAAGTTGTGGATTTAATAGTTTTCTTTCACTTCTGTCTTTCTCTGCCCTTAAAAAATTCTGTTAACCCTGCTCATATTCATATTTCTATAATGTTAGGGGGGAAACCTCATCAGGCTCTCTGAAGGGCATCATCTGGTCCACTTATGGCCAAGCCCCATACTTACTCAGGGAAGGTTTTTGTTTTCATTCTCAAAACAAGCAGATCTACACTTTCTGCCCTTGGATATTGCTATTAGGCTCTTCATTCTTCATTCATAAAACAATATTCTTTTGCTAAATGGGATTGATTTAGAGCAACTGCAAAAAGCACCATAGTTCCTTGGGATTTCACAAGTGTAGCTCAAAAGCAGAACACATCCAGGATGTGTCAAGAAGAGAGAGACTATATAAATAAAAGCAGTTCTACATGCTCTTAAGTTGTCACATATCACCTATTCTGTATGTCTCCTCAGTGGCACTAGCACATTTACATACACTGTCATCGAATTTCAAATTGCACCTCATATCAATGCCAAGTTTAAAATTACCTTTCAGCTCACTGCTAGATTCTTTTAAAAGGATGCTCTTTCTCTATTAAATGGTAGTTCTGACCTTCTTGTTTTCATCACTGGGTCAGCATTTAGCATTTAGTAACATCTCACAATGGTTAGCCTTCATGTCTGCTTAGTTGTATGGGGCAGGGGAAAGGCAGCTCTTTGCCCTGATTCTTTCCCTAAATATTTGTGTTAACTATATGCAATACAGTTGTTGACAGCAACCTGGTCACTGTTGATAGTTGCCAATAATGTTAACATTTTAAGAAAATGAAAAATGCCAGAAAACTCATCTATAAAATTAGGAATGGTTCTGGATTTCCTTGTTTGGCTGCTTTAGTTTCACACATCCCTTGTATGAATGATTTTAAAACTTTTTAATATTGTTTTGTTTACATACACCACATATTTTCCCATAAAAATATATGCTTTTCCCATCATTATTTGTGCATATGTTGTATATATAAATCCTATATAAACTGCGTACAAAAATCATACATGACAATATATTCAGATCTATAAAAAGCACAACAAAAAGCAGAGAACTGACACCAGTGACAAAAATGTAAATGGATATAAAAATAAACATTTACTTTTCTATCTAGGGAAACTACTGAATATCTTTGGTCAATGGCCAGACTTTGCTTTGTTTTACTGGTACATGCTAGTGTATACAAGGCAGTGGGGAAGAAGCTCAAAACAAGTTTGCCAATTCTGTTTTATACTGGGAAATGTTTGAAAACTTATCTGATTTCTGTGGCTAATGACCCTTTCTCGTTGCCAGTATTCAAATGGTAATATTTTCTGAGGAAGGACAGAATAGTCCTTTAAAGAACCTATTGCTCCTGTAGAAAGATGCTACCCCTCTGTTTTGACAGATGAACCCCATCTTCCCTGCCGAGGCTAGAGATTCTGAGAATTTTATAGCAAAAGTGTTCAATAGTCAAACATACTTTATTCAAAGCCACATTCAACAGACAAACAGGTTTGAATTGCTTGCAAACAGTGAACTGATCAATGGACAATTGGCTCAATGTGATCCAAACTGGCAGATATTTGAGCATCCTTGTGTAAAGCTAGAGTGCAAATATTGTGATAAAATAATTCAAGTCTATCACTCAAGGTCAAAGAAATAATTGATGAATTCACAGTATGGCTATTCTATTGAATTCAACATTAGTCTATGCATGGATTGTACATATATTCACAGTAACACATATGCACAGGAAATGTTTAGCATTAACTATTTGATGGATTTTGCTATCAAGGCAAACTTTCACAGAGGATCCTAGAAACAGCTAATAGTATTAAAAGCTGCTGTATAAAGAAATGTCTCCTAGCAGCAGCAAATGCAAAAATAGAATGCGGAGCGGGGAAGTTAGGGATGATGGAAAAGGACAGTGTATTGAAAATCACAACTATTTTACATTCTTATCAAACATAACAATATGTTTGGCCTGCTTCTATTACCTGTTTCTATTACAAAGCTCTTAAGGGCAGTTTCTGAAATGGAAAAATAAGATCTCTTAAGTCACAGCTATGGAGAAAATTGTAAACTTATGGCCATGTCTGTTCATGAGAAAGAAGGGCAAACATTGCTTCATTTTGGGAATATTCAAGATTAACATGATGAACAGGCATTATTAATGCAATCCAGCCAGAGTTAAGTAATTTGATTTCAAGGTTAATTAAGCATGAGCTGTGGGCTCCTGTAAAATTCCATGTCCCCCACCCAGTGCTATTATCTATATGAAAATCTACTTGAAGTTTTGAGCCAGGTGTCAAACTACCACCAGTATACTCTAATGTTTCTTCGCCACTGAATCAGGTGGAGGTAGTAATAAGATCACTGAGTGCTAATACGGGCTGGTTTACATGTCCCTTGTGTGGACTGTCTATAGATGTGTTCAGGGCGTACTGCACTGGGAATTCCCAGGGCCAGGCACACATAGGCCTGATTCAGATTGGGACCATAGTGAATTAAGGCTGGGGCCAGGAGAACTAGATAGCCACCTGATAATTTAATTCCTGGCTTTTTTGTAGAAAAAGCCCAGCGGGAACTCATTTTCATATTAGGTCACACTCCATGATGTCACCATTGTTTTGTAGAAAAAGCCCAGCATATTATTTGCATATTAGGCCACACCCCTGATGCCAAGCCAGCTGGAAGTACGTTCATTATCTTAAATTACTTGACCACAGGTTCTAAGTGCTGGCTAGGAGTTACTGAGAGAGCATCTCAAGGCTTACAGTTGATGACACAGCTAACACCAAGCACCAAAGATATGAATGATCAGCTTCAAATTTCTCATGTAAATGAGCAGAAGCAAATAGACCAAGTCCCCAAGCACGCCACAATTTTCAGGTAAATGGCTCAAAGCTACTAGTATCTAGCCATCTCTGATACCTATCTATCAAAAGAGACTGAAACAAATAAAGGATGATTTCTGACAACCCCAAACCATGCTTAAATGTGGCTGACATTTAATCCAGCAACATTAGCAGTGATGCATTGCCTTTGTCCATTTGTAAATGTAAACCATCTACTAGCACTTCTAGTGGTTTCTCTGGCGGAAAATCCAATTGAAAAGCATCAAAGAACGAATGCTTGCCTATTGCTCTGCCACCACAGTAGTATCACCTTGAAAAGAAACAGAAGAATGGATATCAGTCTTGTTTGTTCAGTAGTTTGTTCAGTTAGCTATACCCAGCAATGGGTTTCTCTATAAATCTGCCCCCATTTTTCATAGCTGCTTCCTCCAGCTTTCTAGTATGGTGATCTTGCAAAATAGAGGAATCTATTAATATCAAGAACATTTCAACTGATATTGTGAATGCAGGGAACCTGGGGTGGAAAATAAAAAAAAGTGTGGGAGGGTTTTTCAAAAGTATATTGGTACAGAGAATTTTAAATATTATTGCACCTTCATTCTACATTTTTAATAAATGATTGATTTAAAAAAAATAGATAGTATGTGGGAACAGGAAGTGAGCAAGATATTAACATTTAAATTAGTGGCTTTCCTAAGTAAGACGTGGCATAGAGTATTTTTTTTCATTTTTATTCATTAAGACTTTTCTCACTGATCATGTTAATATCCATAATATGTGAGGGCAATCTGACTCCGACATCTGTCACCCCATTGATCGTGAGGGTCGATTTGGCTGATCTGGCTGGCTAGGCGGGTGTCCCCTCCCTCCCTCACTGCTCCATGTGTGTCCTTCCCAAAGCTGCCCACTCGGTGGAGGAGTATGGCCATCCCAGATAGAAGAATAGACAATTCTTTGGTCAAGGGTATACAATAGTTAATATCCATAGTCTTTGAAAAGCACTGAGAAAACCAGTTACCTGCCAAATAACTTAGAACTTGCTCATTAAAAATTAGGATAAACTCTCACGTGCCATTAGAGAGGTGAACAATGATATGGTGGCAAACACTATTTCTGATACATGCTGACTAGCATCTACCGAATAAGTCTTGTTTTCATTTTAATTTCTGAGAAAAAGTCATATTGTCCTCTCTACATAAAAGTAAGTTGTTGTTTGGGAAAAGCAAGCTACAGTTATTTAAATAAATATATGACATCATCATCATTTCATTACTATAACTTTGCTACAAGTTACACTTATAAAAATTTACCCTGGAGCAGCTAATTATGGCACTGTTGAAGCTGCGACATCTCTGCCTTTCAACATGGGGTTTATTTTATCTGGATCTTTGGATTAAACACAATCCAGGATGTAGTTGGTGTGACAATTTAGATTTTCTGAATGGAGAAGTCTCTCATAATCACATCCCCCTTGCATCTTAAAAAGCCTTTTATTTAAAAGAGTAACTTCGGTCACACTGTGTCTTAAACACCATTCAGTTTCATCATGCTGTTTTAATCAATCATCCCTTGGTTTTTTTTTAAAGAAGGTAGGAGTTAGAGAATAATACACCTTGATAAGATATTTTAATAAAGTATGTTTGCCACCTCCACATCATTTTAATTTCCCACTGCATTATCCCAAAGTGAGTCCTTAGCAAAAAGGAGGGGGAGGGGAAGCAACTAGTGAACATGTCTAAACACTATGTATATGTAACCATTTCCCTAGGGCATTCAGTCTTTGTATTGCCTTTCTGTCTGATTGTCTTCTCCACTTGCTGCACCGTGGTTAGGGCTGGGTCCAACCAATGTTTAGAATATTCCTCGAATACATCCAACTCTCTGATCCCAGTCAATGAGCCAATCATTCAACAAGCTGTTTGTCTGCATCTGAACAATTCATATGTGCAGGACTTTTTTTGTAGCAGGCACTCCTTTGCATATTAGGCCACACACCCCTGATGTAGCCAGTCCTCTAAGAATTTGCAGGGCTCCTAGTACAAGGCCTACTGTAAGCTCCAAGAGGACTGGCTATATCAAGGGTGTGTGGCCTAATATGCAAAGGAATTCCAGCTACAAAAAAGGGCCCTGCATGTGTGTCTGTTTATGTGATTCTAGTTTTCTGACTGGCCTGAACTCTTCAGAGCAAGCTTGGATGATAAGCAGGTTTGGCCGTGGCTAGTACAAGGATGGATGACCACTAAGGAAGACCAGGGCTGCTGTGCAGAAAAGCAATGGCAAACCACCTCTGCTTATCTCTTCCCTTTAAAAGCCTATTAAGGTTGCCAATTTTCAGGTGGTGGCTGGAGATCTCTTGGTATTACAACTGGTTTTCAGATTACAGAGATAATTTCCCCTGGAAAAAAATGGCTGCTTTGGAAGGGGGAATCAATGATATTATACCCCTTCTCCTCTCCAAAATCTGCCCTCCCTAAGTTCCACCCCCAAAATCTCCAGATATTTTCCAGCGCACAGCTGGAAAATCCTACCCATGGTTCTGGAGTCACAATGAGTTGGTTGTGCCAAGATGACAAACTATTGTTGTTATTCCATCATGGCAGTTGCCATTCCTCCATGACTGCCTGTCTATTGTCACTGCCATCTGCCAACATTAAAACTGATATGATTCAAATATAAAAACAGAAGGGCTTGCCCCTGCTTCTTACTGTAATGTTTCTGTGGACACTCTGATACCACTACTGAATCTCTGCCCATGAAACTGGATTTCAAATCTGACAATTACTTCTCACAATCATTTCACAATAGAGGTTACTAAGCATAGTGATCCAACTATGATCTGGGTGATTATGTGCATCTACTGCAGTGACTTAGAATATTTAGTGTGGACTGTGCAAGGGCAAAAGTTGCCACAAGCTACAGCACTGCTTCTTACTCATTTGCAAGGCATGACTTGGCCATGACTCTGTAGGACAAGCAGCTACTGCTCATGGTTGGTTGAGAAAGGCAGTTAGTGGAGAGACAGAAGGAGCCATTTTTCCTTGTAATCTATCCCAGGTTTGAAATGTTGCCTCTAAGAAAGGATGGATTATATTAAAAAATCTTCGAGTGTGAACACCAAATCGAGTGTTGAAAAGGATGCAAAATATGTACCTTCTATTAGCTTCCAAATTGCTTGATAGGTCCTATTATATTATATTGCTGTCCCTGTGACTCTTCACAGCACCATCTGAGACTTAGAGCCTGACTTGGTCTCTGGCCCACTTTCCTTTTTCTTCCAATTGCCACATGAGATTACCCTGTCCTTCTCCTTCTTCCCTCCAAACTCTACAGGATTTCAGCTTTCTTTAGGACAGGGTTGTATGTTTGCTTTTACCCTCCTTTCTTATTTCCTCAAGTGATTGTTGTATTGCTAACATATTAAGGGTTATTGGTGTTACGATTAGTGATGGGCACAAACCACATTTTTGCTGTTCAGTTCGTGGCTGAACCACAAACCAAACTCTGTACCCTTATGCACAGTGAGGCTGGTTCGTGAACTGACCTAATTCGTATTGGTTAGTGAGCCATTTAAAGTTTAAACCCCTGCATTCTGCTCCCCTTCGCTTCTTGTGGGGAGTAGAAAGCAGTAGTTTAAATAGCTTCCAGCCCCCTGCTTTCTGCTTCCTGAGAAAAGCTGTGGGGAGCAGAAAGGAGGGCATTTAAAACACCCTGCAACCCAGGGGTGTCAAACAGGCCCCCAGAGGGCTCCTATCAGGACCCTGAGTAACTGGCTGTCGTCTGCTTTTCCCCCCTCTCTTGCTTCCTTCTTCATCACAGCTTGCTTTTCCATGCTTGCTAAATCACGCAGGAGCTACAGAGCAAGCCCTATATTTTCTCCATTGGCTAAGAGTCCTCCCTTGGGAAGGAAGGGAGTAGGGAGAGCTTGCTTTGCCAGACTCTCTCAATTACACAGCAGAGCTACTGAGCCAAGCCTCTCTTACTTCTGTTGGGAGACTCTTCTCCCTCCTGGTCCCCTGGGGAAAGAAGGAAAGAGCCAGAGCTTCCTTTGCCCAGTTTCCTGGATCGCATGGGAAAGATACAAAGAAAGCAACTTTAAGACCAACAAATGCTTATGTTTTAATCATGTTTTACTTTAAGTTTTTAAAAAACCTTTAATTGTGTTTGTCTGTGTCCTTTATAAAGATTATATCTGTGCTACCTGGCATTACATTTTATGACACACATGATCTGGCCCGACAAGGTCTCATTATGTCAGATCCGTCCCTCATAACAAATGAGTTTGACAGCCCTGATTTAAACCACTGCTTTGCAGGAAGCAGGAAGCAGCGGTTTAAATGGCTCCCAGCCATTTCTACTTGCAGGGAGCTATCTAGACCCCTGCTTTCTGCTCCTCGTGGCCTTTAAACCCCTGCTTTCTGCTTTTCATGGACCATCATGACCTGTACCAAAATTCATGAAAGTTTGTGACAGTTCTTTAGTTCACAAACATTGATTTGCAAACCACAAGCCAGCCAGTTCATGCTCATCCCTAAATTGAATTTACTGAGTCTGGTTATGTGTGTGTTTGCATGAGTATACAATTCTCTGTGTGCCCCATTTTCCTATTTGCTATTTTTCCAAATGAAGATTTGAATTTGATTCTATTTTGCACCTTTTATTTCTGGGAATCTCCACATTCCCATAGCAAAAATTATCCAAATTAGAAACCCTGGTATATACCAAGAAATGATCTCTTTATATAATTTTACCCAGGAATACACTTCTGTGTTCTTGACACGCAATGGGGACTTTTCAAGAGTCAAAGGTTACATTCATGTCAGCTATTTGGAACAGCATGGGGTGGGGAGGGAGCATTTTGGACAGCTGCAGGAGGATAAAGGCACGAAAGTCATGCTGCACAGGCAGAAATCTGTGCCAGTTTGGATTCATGCTACTGTTTCCCTTTTCATGGTGCTGTTGATGCTAACAATATTAACTGAACAAGAACAAAGCCAGAACTGCTGCTGCTCCAGTATTTAATCTGATCCGTATTTTCTCTCCAGGTAATATAACTTGTTTCTTACCATGCACATGGACTAGCTTGTATGAATACAAAGGGACTTCATTTACACAATTACCACCCATATCACAGCTACAACTTCAAATCAAAAATAGAAAACATATTTTTGAAACTTGCAAAAAAAAAAAAATTCTCCAGCAGTAGCAGCAGCATCAACAGCAGTTTGCATGCTTCCAGGCATCCAGGTCTGCTTTGCAGATTACACATTTTTAAGGTGATGACACATCTCAACTCAAGATGATATTTTAAACATAACAGTCACATCAAAGTTTCATTTAACTTCTTCAGTAGACCAAGCTGCTGAGCCTGACAGTTTATATTCTTGACAGCACAGGTAAATTGGTATTTAGGAAATGCATGCGGAAGTGCAGAGAAGAAAGAAGACATAGAAAAGAACAAAGAGGCATAAGGCTCACTGCAGACAATACTGACAGTCTTTGGATCTATATTCCCAAGAGTGGAGAAAGGCATGAGTGACTATAACTCAATAGCATAGGACTCTCTCTGTTCCCTGCAGCAGTTTAGTATCAAACCCTGTGGGTTTCAGGGTAATGCACAAAATCTTGCCTTAGCTAAAACCACCAGGCAGCCTCATAGATTAAGTCTATTAAACACCAAATTTTATCAATATGGTCCTGGTTTTATATAAGAAGGACTACTGAGGATGTGGCATGTGCTAAGATTTTGTTCCTTGAACCTATTACATAGCACCAGGGCTGTGTTTAGCTGCATGTAATTTTAAGGGTACATCAAGATGATAGATAGATACATGGTGGGATATTATTGGGGCTTTTTTTGAGCAGGAACATACAGGAACGCAGTTCCGGCTGGCTTGGTGGCAGGAGGTGTGGCCTAATATGCAAATATGTTCCTGCTAAGCCTTTTCTGAAAAAACCCTGTGTGAAACAATGGTGATGACAGGGGGTATGGCCTAATATGCAAATAAGCTCCTGGTGGGCTTTTTCTGCCAAAAAAGCCCTGGATGGATGGATGGATGGATGGATGGATGGATGGATGGATGGATGGATGGATGGACGGACGGACGGACAGACAGACAGACAGATAACATGATAAAGTTATGGTGTTTTTATTTTTAAGCTTCCACAAGCAGGACTCAAGAAAGGAACCATCCTAAATAAATGAATAATCAGTTCCAAATGTGCACTTGTATGCTGACTGAGAAGCAAACCTAGAAAGGATAAGTAAACTTCCCCCCCAGTTGTTCAGAAAAACCCTAAAATATGAGTGATACATGTGCCATTTCACACTTTACATGATATTGAATTTAGATTTGCCATTAAACATGCACTCAAAGTAGATTCACAGCTCCAAGCTCCTGCTTGGTTTATCATTATCATACCCTATTTGTAAACACTTTTTTTACATTCATATTTCATGTTATTAAATATATCTGAGTACCCCTAAAATGGGAAATAAGGAAGAGTCATTAATGTAAATAAAAGTTGATTTCCATCTCCCCCCCTGTAAGATCACACTGACATGATGCCTTCATATAGTGCAATCTGATTCAAAAGATCGTCAATCACATCAACAGATGTTTACGTTATAAAAAAGTTTCATATGCCAGGGTTTCTACTCTATATTCATGTTTCCAGTACCATTTGACACATTACACTTTTGATGATGAAGGATTACTTCCAAATATATCAGACATTAGAAACTAGGGACTAAGTTATGATTTGTCTAATGAAATGATAATTTTTGACCAAGAGAAAGGTTATGGGGAAAATCAGTTAAGCCCAGGAATGATTAAAGGGGGATTTGTGAAATTTCAGAGCAGTAATTTCTATTAATTTGGACCTGTGTTAGTTTATATGCTAAAAGTGGTTTGTATGTTTAGCTTGCAGAGTTCTTCTTTAGCCTTTCTAGGGGGAATGTAACAAGTTAAAGGAGGGGAAGACCTCTTTAGTAAGGAGCCCCAAGAGAGAGAGTGCTGAAAAACCTTGACACAAGAAAATTCAGCTAAGAGACAGCTGATTTCTCAGTTGGGAAGTACTTCAGGAAGAGATGGCATCTTGCCTTCTCCACCAGGACTTGGTAATAATTCTCACTATTCATGAACAGATGTCTTGGTTAGATTCCTCAGGTGTAACTGAATTTATTAAAGGATCGAGGGACTCAAGATTAATTCTGAATCATTACATGCCATAGCTATCTCTTAGGATAACGAAAGTGGGGGGAAGAAACTGTGATGGAGATAATTATCTGAGTGCTGTAAAGGGTATTGACCTCAGTGAGAGCATGTCTGAGTCTCTCCGTTTGAGAGTCAGTTGGTTGCTTAAGGCCTGATTTTCATGTCAGCTTTGAAGTGTGCTAAACTTGCTGCAGAGTGACTTTTCCACATAATTTGAACCCGATTGAGCTTTTAACTGACTGGCATCATACACTGAGAATACCCCTAACTAAGATATCCTGTGCCACTCTCCAGATATGCACTGGTATCTTTCTCACCATGACCTTTGTGCTTCTCCCAACACACGCAAGCTTCTCCTGGGTTCTGTTACTCTTCAATGCAGCATCCAAGGTTACAGTGAGAATTATATGCTTGCAGCCTGCAGCAAAGCTGCTAGGCTGCAAAAGCATGCTTTGCCTCCCTGGTAGGGAAGGGAGGAGTACAGCCCATTTGGGCGCGCAATTTAGGGGGTGGGGCCAGGCCATTGTAACGGCCATACCTCCGCTCCCTGCTGCATTCCTTTGAAGATCAGCTCTTGCGTGGAGTGTGCTCTGGCGAGGAATGTGTTGTTCGTGCGGGGATGGAGGCCCCGTTCTTTGTCGAGTTGACCAGCTGCGAGAGACACGAGCCGCGTGTCTCAGTGCAGCGGGAGACTGCTTTGGCGCTTGAGGCTCCTAGTGTGTAGGCACCGGGGGCTCCTGGGGCTCGTCGGCAGTCTTGGGGTCCGCGTCGAGGGATCTGCAATTAAGGCGGCAGTATCAATTTCGTTGTTATTGGCTGGGTGGCTTGCCCTCTCTCTCCTTGGGCAGGGAAGGGGTTTTTTGCTTTGCTCTTGGACTCCCGGTGGGGGTTGGTGGGAGGTGTGACTTAACTGGGTCATCCATTTTTTGCTTCCCCCTTCTTGGTGTGGGGTGTCGGCCATTTTGGGCTCCCTTTCTTCCTAAGGGGAAGGCGGCCATTTTAGAAGGCTCTGGTTTGGTTGCCATTTTGAGGGTCAACATCAGCTGATTAGGATGTCAGGTGGAAAAGGGTCTGGTAGGTCGAAAGGAAAAAAGCCGGCGCCAAAGGCCCCTAAGGCACCTGCTAAGAGGCCTCCACCACCGTTGTCTTCATCTGATGAGGAAGGCGATGAGGCAGTTACTGATAACATTATGCAGAGGTTACAGGCACTGGAACAGGTTCTGGTATTTCTCCTTCGGGGGGGGGGGTGGAAAGGGGAAAGGCTTCTAAAAGGGGGCTCCAAGCAAATGTCTTAACCAGGTTGTCTATCCTTGAGGGCAGATATGGTGCTTTCATCGCTGGCAGTGCCATGGGTTTCGGCGGTCCAGACGCAGCATTGGTGTCATCGTCAGGAGCTGCTGGAGTTGGGTCAACGCTGGTGCCTGCTGGATATGTGGGTAAGTCTGGGGACATTTCGCAGGTGTACACTGGGGCCGGCTTGGCCATGGGGGCCTTGTGGTTCTGCTGCGCCTGCTGGGCAGGGCATCCCTGCTGTGAGTACAGGGTTTGTTTCTCCTTTAGGTATGGGCCGTTATCAAATTGGGCTTGGTCGACTGGTCAAGGTGGCCCTAGTGGAGCTTGGCCGGATGTGGGGCAGCAGGGTGTTGCAGGCTCTTTTATAGGGAATTGGGGCACCTCTTCTCCTTATGGGGTGGTTCCTTTTACTGCATTACCCTTTGGGGATGTAGCATTACCTTTAGGGGACCATTTGTTACCTGCAACTAGGGAAAAAATCTTAAAGGGTGAGTATGTGGATATTTTCTCCCTCCTTTTTTGGGAGTTGGAGAAAAAGGACAAAGAGGAGTTAGATGAAAAAGAGAAAGAAAAGTTGAAAAAGCACAAAATGGAGCGGACTTGGGCTAATTGGCTGCATGGGTTTTTTATCTACGCTGGGGTGATTGCTCGGGCTCAGCCTTGGAGGGCGGCTGCCCTTATCCAATACATGGATATAATTTACAAAGGGTACACTGCGTTTAGCGGGCCTGCCTGGATGCAGTATGATGAGGAGTTTAGGATGAGAGCGGCCTCGTATCCTTCCCTTCAGTGGGACCGCATTCATCAGCAGCTGTGGCTGCAGGTCATGTCCCCGGCTCGGCCAAACTTAGGTGACCGCTCTGATAGTGGTCATTTGGTAGCTAGGTCTGGTGCGACCTCCTCAGTGTTGTCAGCCTCTTCCTGCAGTTCTGCGGGACAGGCGGTTCGACCCCACCTGCTTTGTTGGGAGTTCGGCACTCAGAGAGTGTGTAGCAGGAAGGCTTGCCAGTTCAAGCATGAATGCCCCATGTGAGGTGGGTCTCAGTCCTTCAATAACTGCCCCAAAGCCCGGGGACGCAAAAATCAAAAGAAACCAGGAGGGGGGAGGAGCTTCTCAGGCTGGAAAAGGGGCCCAGTCCGATAAAGGTGGGTCCACTTGAGTGCTGGCTGTCTATGTACCCACGAAGGGCTGACAGCCTTTACCTGTTAAAAGGTTTTAAATTTGGTTTTAGGATCCCTTTTCAGGGTCTGCAGGCCCCCTTTTATGTCTGGGAATCTTAGTTCTGCTAAGGGTTTAGAACAGGTTGTTAAAGATAAGATTGCCAAGGAGTTGGCTAAGGGCAGGATTTTGGGCCCTTTCCCACATCCCTCTGTGCATAACCTTAGGGTTTCCCCCTTTGGCGTTGTGCATAAAAAGGTGCCTGGGGAATTTCGTTTGATTCACCATCTTTCCTTCCCCAAAGGCAAATCCATTAATGATGGGATTCCTGAGCACTTTTGCTCCATTAGGTATACTAGTTTTGATCAGGCCATAGCCGTGGTGAGACGCTGCGGGGAGGGGTGCTGAGTTGGCTAAGTGCAATATTAAATCTGCATTTCGCCTTCTGTCAGTGCATCCTACTGATTTTGAACTCTTGAGTTTTTCTTTTGATGGTCAATTCTACATGGACAGAGCATTGCCAATGGGCTGCTCTGTATCGTGTTCAGCTTTTGAATGCTTCAGCACATTCTTGGAATGGGCTGTTCACGTGAAAGTGGGTTTGCAGGACGTCATTCATTATTTGGATCACTTCCTTTTTGTGGGTCCCGTAGGGACTGGGCGTTGTGCTCAGCTGCTGTCTGGCTTTATAGAATACAAAAATATCAACAATATTGTGCAAAAACACACACTCTTGACTAGTATATACAAAATTAAGTAAATTATATATCATATAATGAACAGCCTGCAAAAGTAGGCATACATTCATATAGTAGAAATTAAAGACAAACAAGAGTCTCAAATACAGTATTACAGGGAGGACCCCACACAGTCTCTTAATTTTCCAAACAGAGTACTAAGACTCAATAATAAAGTTCCACTGGAGTCCCTCCATTGCTTGTTGACTTCTGAAGGAAAAATTCTTGCCTTCACGCAAACTCCGTCTTTGATTGCGTTCCGCTGCTCCTGCAGCTTCCTCGTAAGCCAACTGTAAACAACAGAGGTGACCGATAAATACCACCCTAAACAAATGCAATATTGACAAAAACATACAGAAACAGTTGATATAACGACCTGAAAGTTCCAGCCAAGTTCTCTCTCAAACGCCCATTTTGGTATCTTAATTAGCAGCTTAGGCTAACTGAGCACACGGATTTTTTAAAAGGACGGTCACAGCTGTTGTTACTCAACCATTTAAAGGAGACATCACCAAAATCTAACAACATACCCCAGAAACAACATACATTATATAAAACAAGAAAGATCATTGTATTGATTCAGACCAAAGGGTTCAATAGTGTTTAAACAATGTATCCACCGTGCCTCTTTTTGTAACATAGTCCTTTGCAAATCACCCCCTCTACTTTCACCAATTTCACCAACTTTTTGAATCACAAAGAATTTTAAGGATTCTAAGTCATGATTAGTCTCAATAAAATGTTGAAGGAGAGGAACACCAGGGACTTGATGGCGAACCCTTGAAATATGTTCCAAAATACGTGTCTTAATCGCCCTATGGGAACATCCTATGTACATTTTGGAGCAATCTCCACAGACCAGGGCGTAAATGACACCTTTAGAGTCACAGTTAGTGAACCCTGTTAATTTAATAGTTATTTGGGATCTAGGATCCACATACTCTTTTGTTTGTAGTGAGTACTTGCACGCTTTGCAACCCTTGCAATGAAAATGACCAGGGGGCAATCGAGAAGACGTATGTGCAGTCTTCAAATCAGTATGTACCAAATAGTCCCTTAGATTCCGAGATCTACGGAAACCAACTATAGGTGGGGAGGCACATCCTGCAATGCTGGAAACAATACTCCAGTGGCGCAAAATGATATTTTTAATCGCATTGTCTGGCTTTATAGAGCTGGCTGCTGAACTTGGGGTTCCTTTGGCTCAGGAGAATATGGAGGTCCAGCCCAGAAGCTGACTTTTTGTGGGATCGAAACAGACACTGTGGCACAGTTGTCCAGGATAACTTTCCCAAAAATAGTAGACTTAAGGAACAGGATTCATTTCTTTCTTCTTAAGCGGAAGGTCACCTTGATTGAGTTGCAGCAGCTGGGTGGGCACCTTAACTTTGCTTGCAAAGTGGTTGCCCTGGGGCAATCCTTTCTCCATAGGCTTTGTGATGCTATGGCAGGACTACACTTGCCTCAGCATAGTACACGGGTTACCAGCAGCATGAGGGAAGATTTGAGGGTTTGGCAAGAATTTTTGGAGTCCTTTAATGGAGTCTCTTCTTGGAGAGAGGACATGAGGCTTGAGGCCAAGCTCCAGGTCATGTCTGATGCTGCTGGGTCTTTGGGTTTTGGAGTCTATTTCCGCAGACATTGGTGCACTGATAGTTGGCCAGACTCCTGGGGACAGGTAGGAGTGAACCGAGATCTTACGTTTCTCGAGTTCTTTCCCATTCTAGTCGCGATTTGGCTGTGGGGGAAGGCTATGGCCAATCGCACTGTTCATTTTTGGTGTGATAATATGGCGGTAGTCCACGTCATTAATTTTTTTTCATTCAAATTCTGGTGGGTTATGAGGTTGGTGAGGGCCTTCACTCTGCATTATCTGTGGCTTAACATATTGTTTTTAGCCAAGCATGTCCCTGGGGTGAGTAACGGAGTGTCTGACGCTCTCTCTCGTAAACAGATGGAAAGGTTTCATCAGCTGGCCCCAGGTGCTGACCGAGAGGCGGTGCCAATGCCCCAGGAGCTATGGTTGATTGGAGAGCCGAGGCCTGCAGAGCGATAGGCCTAGCCATTGTGTCTAGCACCAGGAAGTCTTACGAATGGGCTGTGCGACAGTTTGAAGACTTTAGGGCTGAGTTAGCATATCGCATCGTTTGGCCCCTCCCAGTGGAGCAGTTGCTCCACTACTGTGTTTCGCTTTGAGGTAAGGGATTGGCCATGCGATCCATTAGGGGGCGCCTGTCTGCATTGGCTTTTGCCAGTAAGGCACTGGATTATAAGGAAGAAACAGCTGATTTTCATCTTTGAAAGATGCTGGAGGGGTGGGCCAGAGAGGCCGGACCTAGGATGGATACTCGAAAAACTATTTCTCCTCTGATTCTTAGAGGCCTGAAGGGGGTTTGGGGCATGGTGTGTGCTTCCTATTTTGAAGCATCTTTGTTTCATGCCACATCTTTAGTGGCCTTTTTCGGGGCCCTTAGAGTCAGTAAGCTGGTGGCACGGTCCAGAAACGATGTTTCTGGTAAGGCTCTGTTGCTAAGGGATGTGAGGTTATCTGAGGGTCATGTGGTGATTACTGTCTGTCGCTCTAAGACTGATCAGTATCAAAAAGGTACTGTGCTTGACCTGGGTAACTGTTCAGAGCTTGAGCTGTGCCCAGTTGCTGCATTGGCTGCTTATCTGGCAGTCTGGGGAGGGGGTTTTGTTCTGCCACAGTTTTGGGCTGTGACATCACGGACTTTAGGTGAGCTGGGGTTGTCTGGGGTGAGGTTTGGGACCCATTCCTTTAGAATTGGGGCAGCTTCGACAGCGGCTGCCCTGGGATATCCTTCCTCCTCCATCCAGCGCTTGGGCCATTGGCGCTCATCGGCTTACAAATCTTATGTTCAACCTTTGCTCAGTCCCTAGTTTTGCTTGTTTGGCTGAAATGTTACTGGTTTGTATTCTGATTTGACTGTTTTTTTTCTTTTTAGATGCTGTTGTTCCTGGCCAGAGGAGCTGAGTTTTCGTGTGTGGCCATAGCCATGTGTTTTGGGCCGCTCATCAGGCGTGGAGAACTTCATTCGGCTCTCAGCTGAGACTCAGCCAATATGTTTGCATTGAGTGGCAGGGACGCCGGGGTCTTCAGTGGCCAGGCCTGCTGCTTTTGTTATTCCAAGGGAGTATGGGCCTCCCTCCTCAGGTTTTAATTATTCACCTGGGAGGGAATGATCTCGGGCTTTTAAAAGGCAAGGCCTTAGTCTGGCAAGCCCGCGAGGATTTTCAGTATATTAGGGAGTGATGGCCTGGGACCACAATAATTTGGTCACCCATGATTACCCGCCTTGTTTGGCACAGTGCTTGGGACCTTGCTGCTATTGAGAGGGCCCGATACAAAGCTAACAAGGAAATTAGGAAGGCATTGGAAGGGGGTTGGGCCACTATCTGCCCCATCTGGATATTTCTACGAAATTTCTGGACCTCTACAGAGGGGATGGGGTGCATCTCTTAGAAAAGGGTAATATGCTTTTCTTGAAGGATCTCCGGCAAGGGCTGCGGGTAGCTTTGGGCTTCCCGATGGGTGCTAAGCCCTAAGTAGAGACTTGGCCTTAGTGGTGGCAGGTTTTCCTGGGTTTATGGTATGATGCGGCTAGGGGGGAGGACCATGAAGCATCCCCCTTTGGGGGAATTAGGGGTCTGGCATGATCAACCTTGGGGTTTGATGACCCGGGGTGGGGAGAATGCAGACTGTCCTGGAGGCTCGACTAGATGGTGCCTTCCATTGAGATGTGCGTCTGGTGTTTGGACCCTCTGGGGCTTGCCTCCCTGCTAGGCTGGCCTGGTGGGAGCTGTGTCACACAGCTCCGGCTGGGTTTCTCGCTCGCAAATGGCAGGGGAGCAGTCTGTTGAGACCCCTAGCCCTGACCAGGCTGCTGTTTGGGTGCTCTTGCCGTTTATTATGATGATTAATAAAGTGGCCCATTATTTATACCAATGTATTTGCGTCTGACTCTTCATTCCGACTTGGGGGGCAAAAGGAAATCAGCACTACACAAAAATGAAACTAATGAATGCACATGGAAATTCTTTGATACCAGTCATAATAGACTGGATCCAGTGTAAAATCTCTGCTTCTGCTGGAGTGATGCCAAGTGGTACCACAAGAACAAGACTGCTTGTGCTATCAAATGAGTTGTATCTCACCACTGGCATTTCTGCTTACACAAGAGTTGGTGCAAGCATTTTATGGGCACTATAACATCTAGGGAGGAAAGTGTTAGGTGTTGCACACCTTGTGCCAGTGGGAATGTGTTTGTGTCCATTTATGTTTCTACTCATACTTCACTGGATACATGCCAGTATCTCACACATCATTTTTAGAGGGTCTCCACACATTGTAATATGGTAAATACCAGCTCACAATATGATGGATTTTGAAAAAAAAAAAAAACAATTTTGATAATGAAGGATAGTATTCATGTCTGATCTTATAAACATGTCTGGGACCGGGTAGACTTTAAAGAACCAGATCTTAATGTGCAAGTTTCTTTTACGTATTTAGTCATAATATTGTGAATATTTGCAAACTGACAGTACTTCAGTTTCAAGATCTTTTCCTTTCTATTAATTATATTTCAGTGCTCAATCTGATTTTTGTAATTTCACAAGTGGTTTCCTTCTACCATTGTTTAATATCTTACAGTACAATGGCTTTTCCCAGACATTTTGAACACTGTGACTGCAGGGGTACACAACATGTTAATAATCAATTATAATGCGCTATAACATGCATGGGTCCCCAACATGGTGCCAGTGGGCACTGAGCCTGCTGATAGCCTTACTTATGCCTGCAAAGGGGGCAGGGCCAGGTGGGACTCTTGCACTGTAGGGCTTCTAAGTGGTCTAAAATTCTAAGATTTGTTGGTGCATATTTTTTAAAAAACATTGCTTTGGCAGCATCTGCCACCACAGCACAAGGTTCTTCATTTTGTGAGCAAAAGTAAACCAAGGCAGCCATTTTGTGGCTGGCTCTGCCTCCTGAGGCAGCTATTCAAAAAGAGTCAGGGCCCCTGATACAAGGATTCAGAAATCAGTGCTGTGTATCCTATTACTCCTCTTAGCAAAGTCAGAAACATTCCTCCACCCTAGGAAATCTTGCTTTAGCTTCTTCTGCCTAAGGAAACTCATATTAGCTGAAGGAAGACTTCTTTGGATGGTGAAAGGCTTCTTTGGATGGTGAAACTCATATTAGCTGAAGGAAGACTTCTTTGGATGGTGAAAGCTTGCTGAGCAGAGAGGTAGAATACTTGCCAATGATGTTTTTGTGTGGATAAAAATATGGCAAGTGAGAGTTTGTTTGTCCTAAATTATGATGCACCACAACACAATAGCATAACTGTGAAATACAGCATAACAGTGTTTTTCTGGACAAGGTGTTTTCTGAACTGGATAATGTTCCCTCTAGAAACACAGAGGAAATCCCCATTTCAGTTGTGCAACATTGGAAAGAACAGCACTTAACTGTTTAAAAACACACACGCAAATACAAAGACCAACCACATTTATTATCAATCCCTTCGACAAGGGCTACATTTGCTTCTAGTGGCCAGAGACAATGATGCCCATATCATAGCACAACAGACAACCTCTGAATTACAATTACACCAGAAAGCTCATAGCAAATATCAACAGTGAATACAGTGAAAGAACATTATCAGCATGGGCTCAAAACATATGTTGACCTGAAATTACACTTTAAAAAAAAATAAAAAACCCTCCCCCTTTCCAGACCAGACAAATTATACCTTCTTATACAAAACTGGTAATTCATAAACATCTTTGAGTGGGTGGGGGGAAGGATAGTGTCTGTATTTAGTGAAATATCTGGACTGAATTTTGTCTCCAAAGTAGTCAGTTTCCAGAAATTAAGATTCTGTTTTCTGGAAGAAAAGAATTGTTCCAGGCTTCTTTATAATGTTATCAGATGCTTACAAGTAATACAATGAAAAGGACAAGCATTGCGGTATATGTCTATGCCAAATACTAGTGTTTAGTATTCTGTGTTTTTTTATAGATTGTTATTCCTGGTACTGAGAACAGAAAACAAGGGGGTGTAATTTTAATATAACTCCTATAGATTTCAGCCAAAAAGAACAAGAAGGGTGGGGATAAAGTAAAGGAATGCCAACGTGAGGGTGCAAACTGGATTTAACAGGGATTATTTACCACTGGTTTCAATAGAGATTGATTTCCTGAGAGAAAGCCTAACTGAATAAAATGAAACTTACTTCTAAGTAGGCCTGCTTAGGATGGCTCCCTTAGACACTGATTTAGGATGAAGGAAGCAAACAAATTTAGAAATATGGGGAAAGCTGTTATGGCAGACAACAAAAGGTACCTGTGTTAGTCATAGACATATGATGTCTTAGAATGGAGGTTATTGGATATTTTTGCATGGGATGAGCCAAACTGACTCCATCTTGTTTGTGACATTTCCATATTACCTGATGACCTCTTCAATTTAAATTCTCAGCCTATCAATCTAAACTGTTGTATCTGGATTGTACATATTCTGCGGGATTGGAAAACTTGATTTTAAGAATACTTTCCTGGGAGTAAGTCTAATTGAATAAAAGAGGACTTACATCTGAGTAGATCTGCTTAAGTTTGCTTTCCAAGACACTTAGAAGATGGAGAAAAGATCTTTTAAAATCCCCTTATGTTATTGAGGTTCAAATTAGACACGAGGCAATAAATCAGTAATTATAATTTCCAGGGTTTTTTTTTAATGAACACTATTAGCTGCAGAACCTGGCTTTCAGCTGAGGCAGTGGACGTCACTTGTTACCAGCTTTCAGCCGAGGCAGTAGACGTCACTTGTTACTGGCCTCTCCCCCTCATTCCATCTCAGTGCTATAAGATCTGCTGGACCTGGACAATAGGCCATGTCTGTCAGGCAGAACCTGCCATTTTACTCTCTATTGTCACTCTGTAGTTTTAGATTTTATACATTTTAAATTGGTCTTTTATTGTTTTTATTGTTGATTGTTTTTATGATGTAATGCACCCTGAGCCTGTCCTATGGGAAGGGTGTGCTAAAAATTGAATAAAATAAAATAACCTGACCTGGATAGCCCAGGCTTGCCCGATCTCATCAGATCATGGAAGCTAAGTAGGGTTGGTACTGGGAAACCTCCAAGAAATACCAAGGTCATGACACAGCGGCAGGCAATGGCAAACCACCTCTGAATGTCTCCTGCCTTGAAAACCCTACAGGGTTGCCATAAGACATCCGTGACTTTCTAGCACTTTACACTGCATTAGCTGTAGAATGCTTCATTGAAGCTCAGGGATCTATTTGTCACATTTTTTCCTCCACTTTCCAAGAAACTCAGCCGTTTCTTTCTCCATTTATTTTCACAACAGACTTGTAAATTTGCTTTGGTGGAGAGTGACCAGTCCAAGGCAATCCAATACAACGTTACAGCTTTGAATTCAAGTCTCTCCAATTGTAGTCTGACACTCTAATTGCTACACCAGAATGGATGGGTCACTGGGGGAAAATGGACATGTAACACACCCTCCCCTGTTTTTTCCTCTGGTTTAAATTGCCCCTTCCCTGCTGCAATTTAATTGATTGATACCCAACTTTTCTCCCCAATGGGGATCCAGACAGGCATACAACATCATTCTTCCCTCCTCCATTTTATCATCACACCTGGTGAGGCTGTGTTAAGTTAAGATATGGTGACTAGCCCAAGGCCACTCAGGGAGTTTCTGTGGCCGAGTGGAGATTCAAACTTGGGTCTCCCAGATCCTAACCCAACATGCTAACTACCACAACCTGCTGGCTCTAGATCAGCAATAAAACAGGGACAAATACAGCACTAACTGAGGGATGGTACAAATTGGGGGAAAGTCACATGATAATAGGATTAAAAACTCAAGCTTCAGCCATGATCTGGATAGCCCAGGCTAGGTCAATCTCAACAGAATTTGGAAGCTAAAGAGGGTCAGCCTTGGCTAGCATTTGGAAGGGCAACTTCCAAGGAATATCAGGGCCATGACACAGAGGCAGGGAATGGCAAACCACCTCTGAAACATCTTTTGTCTTAAAAACAAGCCTAACTTGCCACCTAGTGCTGCATAACACTAAAAGAGCTACAACTTCTGGCTGCCAAACGATCTTAGGATTTCCTGGCTATACTATACAAAACGATAACGATGATGGCAACAACGACTCAAGCTTCATAGTAGCCACCTGGAGCACTGATTCATTAAAAAGAAAATATTACAGGAGAGTCTAATCACAGATCTTTCCTCTTGCTTAAGATGGGCAGCCCAATCCAGACATACTTGGCGGCTGGCCGCTCGGCCGTGTGTGGATCTACAGCGCCGCTCGTTGGTTTCCAAAGGCCACCAGGGACTGGTCGATATCGGCAAACAGTCGCTCTACCCTCACCCCCCACTCCTGTGACTACCTTGTCATGGCCAGGAGACTGGACAGGTGACCAGTGGCCATGGACACGGTCCCTTCCATCCCCGCCCTCCAGCGTTGGCCCACGGCCATGGCCTCCCACCATTTCCGGTGTCCCTCCAGCTGGTCCCGCTCTATGGCTGCCCACATGGAGGACAGGGTGGTGGGGATTCTTTGAGCTGGCCGTGGTCCCCAAGCCCTGGGTCCCAGTTCCCGGCCACCTGCACAGCCTTCTGCATCGCTGCCACCTTCCGGATCCCCCAGCGGCTCCCCCTGGTTAGGGGCTGGGGCCTGCTCTGCACACAAGTCTGCCATGCCCCCCCCCCCCGCATTCCCGGCCCCCAGGGCATGGGGAGGAGATGTGGGCAGATCCAGGGTCCGCAGCATGAGGGAAGCAGCTAGGGCTGACCTTCTGCGTGGGGATGCCCTCCGTAGGTTCTCCACCATGTCAGCTGCCAGTGTCATGGTGTGGCTACCTGCAGAATGGGACAGGGGTCAGATGCTGGCATGAGCAGCCAGTCACGGACACCCCATGCCCCGCACTCAGTGTTGCACCTTGAGGGTACTCAGGCCGCTCATCATCTGTGGACAGATGGAGGTCACCCACTGCGGCATCCATGACCTCCTCACTCGATGTGTCCTCCCCCTGATTTGGCACCTCCTGACAGCTGTCCAGGCGTCTTGGAGGAAGTTGGGAGTGCTGGATCTGCCAACCTCCAGTCCCGCAGGTGCTGGGCAGCCAGCTGCAGTCCTCGGCTGTCTTGCTAGAGCGGCCTCCCCTTCCAAGTCCACAGTGGAGCTTGTGGCAGCCCATGATGATTCCTGGGAGTCACCTGGGGGGGGGGGCAAAGGGTGTTGCCATCAGAATCTGGCAACACCCTTTGTTGGCAAGGACAGGGGGGGAAGGTGCTAACCTACCGTGGATCACCTTGATGCCATAGCCAGCTACAGCCACTGGGTGGATGAGGGGTCCCATGACTGCCTCAGAGCCAGTCAGGGCCCGGGCCACCGCCTCCTCATAGGTCGAGCCCTCAGCGGACCTGCTTCTTGGAAGGGCTGAAGGAGTCGTTCCAACGCTTCAGGGTGGACTGCTTTGTGCAGAGGACCTGGCTGACAGCGGACACTCGCTCCACCGCCATACACCAAATACCCCATCTATGGGAGCTCACCCCACCAGCTCTTGTGGCAGCGAGCACCGCCGTGGTATTCTTGGACACCAAGCCAAAGAGGAGCGCCTTCTCTGCCTCAGTCCAGTTTGGTTGGTGGTGACTCTTGGTCGATGCTGATCTGTCTGCCCACATTCCACAGGCAGTGGAATGCAGGGGCTGCTGACCACAGCTGGCTGATAGTGGCCGCTCTCACGCCACCCCCGCCCTGCTTTCCCACGGGACACCAGCAGGACATCTGTTGGCCTCAACGGCCCCACACTGCCACTCGTGAAGGGCCCTCAGAGCTCCAGCGGTGTCTGGAAGCTGTGGTTGAGCGCCTCGGGGCCGCAGCACGGCCACCGCAGTCCGCGCCACAGCATGCAAACAATGGGGGCCATGGCTGGTGGTGCCCCCTTATCCTGCCACCAGAGCCCCCCCCGGGTGTGGCCATTGCACATCCTCCCTGCTCTCTATGTGTGGGTTGCGCGATGGTGGCGGAGATGCCGTCGGGCGCACCTGAGCACTTTGTGTCTCGAGGATGCCACCTGTCTGGGCTGCTTTTGCCTGGACCGCACCACCATCCAGGACCTATGTGAGCAGCTCGGGGCGAGTCTCTGCAGCTAGGTGACCGGCCTCTGCCCCATCCCTGTCCTGCAGTGGGTCCTCATCTCCTTGCGCTTCTTGGTGACTGGCTGCTTCCAAGGTGTAGTGGCTGAGGTCCTGGAGGTCTCCCAGTCGTCGGCCAGCTGCTGCCTCCACTCCTTCCTAGATGTGATGTTTCAGCGCCTCCAGTAGCGTGTGTGGTTCCCAACAGGCGAGGAAGAGCTGTGGACTGCCAGAGCTGGCTTCACGGCAGTCACGGGGTTCCCCAATGTCGTGGGGGCTGTGGACTGCACTCATGTCGCCCTGGTAGCCCTGCAGGAGGATCCCATGGTGTACCAGAACAGGCACCACTTCTACAGCCTCAATGTGCAGGCACCCTGCAACCACCAGGGACTCTTCACAGATCTGGTGGCAAAGTTCCCAGGGAGTGTACACGACACCCAGATCTTCACGTTCTTGGGCCTCAATCGTCCTCGGGCCTCAATTTGCCCCGGCACGGAGATGACCGAGAGACGGGGTGGGGGTGCTGCCAGTGGGATGGACGGCCAGGGTGCACCCCCATATGCACATGTGCGGTGGCTGGCACCCCGGCTGACACCGCAACCATGCTGGACGGCCTTGGAGACTGGGGGCCGCGGGGACTCCTAGCAGGACTTACACGTTCATACGGGGGGCTCTGGAAGAAGAAGATGATATTGGATTTATATCCCGCCCTCCACTCCGAAGAGTCTAAGAGTGGCTCACAGTCTCCTTTACCTTCCTCCCCCACAACAGACACCCTGTGAGGTGGGTGGGGCTGGAGAGGGCTCTTTCAAGGACAACCTCTGCGAGACCTGTTAGGACTGGGAAGCAGTGGTTAAACAGGCAGCCCAAACTTAGCTCACCTCCCCCCAAGTCCAGCTACTCTAACTTAACTAACATCCTTCTATGTGCCATTCCCTCCACCATGTGCACCCTTCCTCATGCTAAGTCCACACGGCATGGCCCTCCGGAGCAGAGTGCTGTGTTGTGCACCCTGCCCTCCCTGGGGAGTTGTGCATGGCAGGAGTCAAAACCTTTGTAGGGAGGGGGGCACTGATTGGGTGCAGGAGGGGGGCCGTGCCCAGCCTGGAGCAGAAGGGGATTGTTGGGGAGGTAACACAACTCCCAAATGGGTTTGTGTGCTGGCATCACCGGCGTGTGCTTTCTGCTTCCACTACACCAGCATTTTGCGTGCCGCAAGTTTGCACCTGGTGGGGGGAGCGTTCCTGCACCGAAAGCTCTCTGGGAGCCGACCAGCAGCAGCCACGCCCCTGGATCAGCCCTCTCCTATGCTGAAGTACCGCCCTGTGCCTCTGCTGCGCCCCAAGTGTGGTGTGGCGACACGCCACCAGCAGCCTGCTGCGGCGGCTGGAGAGTGGCGCATGCCCCATTTCCGCCAGCACGGAGGAGGATCCTTCGGCATAGGTCTCCATACCACCAGCGTAGCGGTAAGTCCACTTCCACAGCGCTTTCAGCCCCACCCCTCTGAATTGTGCTGTTAGTTCATCTTTTACTTAGAATAATTAAGATAGTACTCAGAGATCAATTAAACTGTGGAATTCACTTCCAGTGGATGTAGTGATGGCTATGAGCATATGTGGCTTTAAAAGAGACAAATTCATGAAATAGAAGTCAATCAATGGTTTCTAGACATGTTGACTAAATGGAACCTCAACATACATAGATAACAAACCTCTGAATATTAGCACTAGGAGGCAGCAGGATAGTAGAATGCAATTGTCCAAAGGTCTGTGGCTTAGGGTATAAAGAGCTCTGTGATGTCTCCAATCTGTTAAATTCTGTAGTTATTAGCACTTCATGAGAAATGGCAACCTACTTTGGAAATAAAATGGTATTTGACCATATGCTACCTTCATGCATATCTGGTTTGGGACCAATACATGAAATGAGCTTAATTTTGAAGACCATTTCTGCTATTATCTCATTGGTCCAACACCGTCTTATTTGCACACTTGAAAACTATAGCCTGAGGAATAGGCATGACTTAATGTCATACAATGAGCAAAAAAAAAAAAAAAAAAAGATGAGGAGACAACAAAACAGCAAATTTCTATTGGTGAAATACGCAGTGCTAGAAAGGCATTGATTGCCCATTGATTATTGTGTTTTGTAGGGATATATATACATATATAAAAGTTATTTTAAATATTTTAAGTGATCACATACTTCTGCCCTACCAAAACAAATGAATAAAAGGTATCATCTATACCGTTTAGGAGTTTGAAAAAGAACAGTAAAGAACCTGCCGTTGACCTTAGCAACATGCTTCATCCAGAGTCTCCTGTAGAAAGATTTTTATTGAAAACATTTCTTTTTCATGTTTTCTTTCAGATTCCATTCCCTTCCCATAATGTATGCTTTGGGTCTGAAATGACAGAACAATACATTAAACCCAGTGTCAAGAACTAGTGCTGAGAAAACATCCTGCTAGGAAACTTTAATCATCCATTCTCCAGACAAAAGTACACTCTCATACTGCTTATCCCACATTCTCTTGCCTTTCAAAGCACATACAGCATATTTTCTCGGAGCAAGTATAAATAGCGCATAGAAAGAGAGGCGTTATTTAGGGAAAATACTAATTAAATTTAACAATAGAAATGGCAGTCCTTGTGTTTCTAAAATTAGAGGCGGGTTATTTTATAATACACGGACATTTCATCATTATTACCTTTTGGACCCTGCTTTCTATGTCTGGCATAAACATCACAAGCACTGTTGTTCCTTTCTCATCTCTAAACATGGTTTGTCTTTCAGGCACTGCTTGTTGGCTTGCTAGGCCTTTTCTGCAATAAGATCCAAAACCTCTAGATAGTTGGGGGCAGAGTTTAATATGGAGTGACAGCCTTTCCAAATTAGTCTGGAGAAGAAATAAAATTTGTTCTGCATGAAATAACACTTATGTGAATATATTTGCCCCCCCCCAAGGTCAGAATAAAGAGTCAGACACAATGTATTGGAATAAACTTGAGCCACTTTTATTAAACAACATAATCCACGGCAAGGGTACCCAACCTGCGGCCTGGCCAGGGCTAGGGGTCACCGCGACCGCTCCCCTGCCATTAGCGGGCGAGAGACCCAGCCCCCCAGCCGGAGCTGAGTGACTCAGCTCCCTCCAGGCGGGCCCAGCAGGGAGGCACGCACCAGAGGGCCCAAACCCAGACGCACGTCTTGACGGAAAGGCACCCTCTAGCCGAGCCTCCAGGACGGTCTGCATTCTCCAAACCCGGGTCTCCAAACCCCAAGGTTGATCATGTCAGACCCCTAATTCTCCAAAAGGGGGATGCTTCACAGTCCTCCCCTAGCTACATAGTGCTCTAAACCCCCCAAACCCGCCACAACTAAGGCCAAGTCTCTACTTAGGGCTTAGCGCCCACCGAGAGGCCCAAAGCCACCCACAACCCTTGCCGCAAATCTCTCAGAAAAATCATGTTACCCTTTTCTGAGAGATGCACTCCATCCCCTCTGTAGAGGTCAGGAAATTTCATCGAAATGTCCGGATGGGGCAAATAGTGGCCCAACCACCCTTCTAACACCTTTTTTTCCCCTCATTAGCCTTATACCGGGCCCTCTCAATAGCTGCAGGGTCCCAAGCACAATGCCAAACCTGGCGGGGCAGCATGGCTGACCACACTATGATGGCCCCAGGCCATCGTTCTTTAATGTGCTGAAAGTCATCACGGGCCTGCAAAACTAAGGCCTTGCCCTTTAAAAGCCCCGGATCATTGTCTCCCAGGTGAACAACTAAAACCTGGGGAGGAGGACCCGCACGATCTTGAAATAACAAAGGCAGCAGGCCTGGCCACTGAAGGCCCTGCCGCTTTCGCCATTCGATACCAACATGTTGGCTGAGTCCCAGCTGAGAGCCGACCGAAGTTCTCCATGCCTGGTGAGTGGCCCAAAACACGTGGCTATGGCCACAGATGAGAACTCGGCTCCTCTGGCCAGGAACAATAGCATCTAAAGAGAAAAAAACACTTAAACAGGCACATAACCAGTAGCAATCAAATAACAAGCTACCTAAGGCCTAAGAAATGGTCGAACATAAGACTTGTAAGCCGAGGAACGCCAACGGCCCAAGCGCTGAAGTGAAGAGGAAGGATACCCCATGGCAACAGCCATTGAGGCTGCCCCAATCCTAAAGGAGTGGGTCCCAAACCGCACTCCCGTCAAACCCAGTTTACCTAAAGCCCGTGACGTCACCACCCAAAACTGATGTCTTGTCAATGGGCTACCATCGTGATGGCAAAACAAAAACCCCTCACTGGGCCCCCGGGCTGCCAAATAAGCAGCCAACGCAGTAACCGGACACAGCTCAAGCTCTGAGCAACTACCCAACTCAAGTACAACACCTTTCTGCAACTGATCTGTCTTAGAGCGACAAACCATAATCACTGCCTTACCCTCAGATAGCCTCAGATACCTCAATAAGAGAGCCTTGCCAGAAACATCATTTCTGGACTGTGCCACCAGATCACTGACTCTCAAGGCCCCCCAAAATGCCACTAAAGACGCAGCATGAAACAAACATGCTTCAAAAGCAGAAGCATATACCACGTCCCAAAGCCTGCAGAATCGATGGAGACATAGGATTCCGCGTGTCCACTCTGGGTCCGGCCTCTCTGGCCCACCCTCCAACATCTTTCGAAGCCGAAAGTCACCTGTCTCCTCCCTATAACCCAGCGCCTTACTGGCAAAAGCCAATGCTGACAGGTGCCCCCTAATGGATTGCATGGCCAATCCCTTACCTCGAAGCGAAACACAGTAGTGGAGGCTAGGCCTATCGCTCTGCAGGCCTTGGCTCTCCAATTAGCCACAGCTCCTGGGGCATTGGCACTGCCTCTCTGTCAGCATCTGGGGCCAGCTGACGAAACCTCTCTGTCTGTTTATGTGAGAGAGCATCAGCTACCCCATTACTCACCCCAGGAACATGTTTGGCTAAAAACAAAATATTAAGCCGCAGACAGTGCAGAGTGAAGGCCCTCACCAACCTCATCACCCGCTGAGATTTGGATGAAAGGGAATTAATGACGTGGACTACCGCCATATTATCACACCAAAAATGGACAGTGTGATTGGCCATATCCTTCCCCCACAGCCAAATCGCGACTAAAATGGGAAAGAACTCGAGAAACGTAAGATCTCGGTTCACACCCACCTTCACCCAAGAATCAGGCCAACTATCTGCGCACCAGTGTCCACAGAAACAGATTCCAAAACCCAAAGACCCCACAGCATCAGACATGACCTGAAGCTCAGCTTCGAGCCTTATGTCGTCTCTCCAAAAGGAGACTCCGTTGAAGGACTCCAAAAATTCCTGCCAAACCCTCAAATCATCCCTCATGCTGCAGGTAACCCGAGTCCTATGCTGAGGCAGGCGTAACCTTGCCATAGCATTACAAAGCCTTCTAAGAAAAGCCCTCTTTGGAGCAACCACTTTGCACGCAAAGTTGAGGTGCCCCACCAGCTGTTGTAACTCCAGCAAGGTAACCTTTTTAAGAAGAAAGGCAGAAATCCTAGCCCTCAACTCAAATATCTTCTGAAAAGGTACCCTAGACTGCTGTGCAACAGTATCTATCTCGATCCCTAAAAAGGTCAGTTTTTGGACCAGACCTTCCGTTTTTTCAGGGGCCAAAGGGACCCCAAGCTCAGCCGCCAGCTCAGTAAAACCTGACAGGAGCTGCCCACAATGCCCTGTCCCCTCGGGACTCACAAAAAGGTAGTCATTCAAATAATGAACAACATCCTTTCGCCTTCACAGCCCATTCCAAAAATGTGCTGAAGCACTCGAAAGCGGAACATGACACAGAGCAGACCATTGGCAATGCTCTATCCATATAAAATTGGCCTTCAAAAGAAAACCCCAAAAGCTCAAAATCCTTGGGATGCACTGGTAGAAGGCAAAATGCAGATTTAATATCGCATTTTGCTAACTCTGTGCCCACCCCACAGAGTCTCACCACAGCTACAGCCTGGTCAAAGCTAGTATACCTGACTGAGCATAAATTCTCAGGAATCCCATCATTCACAGATTTCCCCTAGGGAAAGAGAGATGGTGAATCAAACGAAATTCACCAGGTGCCTTTTTCGGCACCACACCTAACGGCAAAATCCTAAGAGTACCCACCGGAGGATGAGAGAAAGCACCCAAGATCCTACCCTCCGCCAACTCCTTAGCTATCTTGTCCCTAACAACTTTTTCCAAACCCTTAACTGACTTAAGGTTCCCAGCGATAAAAGGAACCCGAGGCCCCTGAAAAGGGATCCTAAAACCAACTTTAAAACCTTCTAACAAATACAAACTGTCAGCCCTTCGAGGATACCTTGACAGCCAACGCTCAAGGGGCCCCTTTCTTAGCTGGATAGGATCCACCACCCCCACCAGGCTTCTTTGCATTTTTTCTACCCCTCGCTCTGGGGCAGCTATTCAAGGAGTGTGACCCCCTTCACATGGGGCATTCATGCTTAAACTGGCAAGCCTTCCTGTTACACACTCCCAAAGACCCATATTCCCAGCAGAGCAAGCGGGGTTGAACCACCTGCCCCCCTGCACCACGGGGAGAGCTGGATGAAGTTGAAGACGATGCAGCTGACCTGCTCACCAGGTGACTGCTATCAGAGCGATCACCCAAATTAGGCCTAGCCGGGGACATAACCTGCAGCCACAGCTGCTGATGAATACGATCCCATGGAAGTGACGGATACAAGGCCGCCCTCATCTGAAACTCCTGATCATATTGCAACCAGGCAGGGCCACTAAATGCCGTGTATCCCTTATAGATTATATCTAAATATTGAAAAAGGGCAGCTGCCTGCCACGGCTACGCCCAGCATAAATACAAAACCCCAGCAACCAATTTGCCCAGGTCCTGTCAACTTTCTGTTTTTTTCAATTTTTCCTTCTCCTTACCATCCAACTCTTCCTTATCTTTTTTCTCCAACTCCCGAAAGAGCAAAGAAAAAATGTCCACATACTCCCCTTTCAAGATTTTCTCCCTGGTTGCAGGAAGCAAGTGGTCCCCTAATGGCAAGGCAATATCCCCAAAGGGCAAGGATGTAAAAGGAACCATCCCGTAAGGGGAAGGTCCACCCATAAAGGAACCTGCCAAGCCATGAAGCCCTGCGCCGGGATAAGCACCAGCATTACCTTGTCCATTAGGCTAGCCCCAATTGGGGATTGCACCAGCTCCCAAAGGAGCCGGCACCCCAACACCTGCAGCAGATGTACCCTGCCCGACCCCTAAAGCTGGTCCCCAAGGCCCCCATGGCCAAACTTGCCCTGCACCAGCCTGCCAATTATCACCAGACCTACCTCCAAATCCAGAAGGAACCAATGGCAAACCGCTTCCCGATGCGCCAGCCACCACCACTGTGCACAAATCAGGACCACCAAGGCCAAGATCCCTGCCAAGCACCACTCTACCAGACTTGCCCTCAAGAATAGACAGCCTGGTAAGTATATTAGCCTGCATACCTTTTTTGGAGGGCCTAGGTCCCTCTGGCCCCCCTGGAGAAGGGATACCTGATGCCTGCTCCAAAGCCCGCAGTCTACTAATGATATTAGCATCCACCATTACAACACCCTCCTCATCAGACGAGGATGACGGGGGTGGTGGCCTCTTAGCCGGCGCCTTAGGTGCCCTAGGCGCTGGCTTCTTTCCCTTGGGCTTACCCGACCCTTTGCCTCTTGCCATTTTAGCAGAAGAAACAGCACCACAAAATGGCCTCCAACAAATACCCACTAAGATAGCCGCCTTCCCCTCAACAAGAAAGGGACTTAAAATGGCCACCCTACTGTCTTTTTTATCACTACCCTCCCTCACAAGGAAAGGGCCCTAAAATGGCCGCCCACCAATGCAATTCTGTGAGCGTAACTAACCCTACTGTTAGCGTAACTCACACTAACCCAGCTCTGAGGAACACCAGTGATGACTCTGGACTTCTTTGCAGGTCCCTTATCCCAATCCCACCTACAATGGACCCCACTTAACTGCTTAAAAACAAACCCGACGAGGGTATGGTGGGATATGCCCCTCAGGGACACAGGAATGGCAGCCACCCTTTCCAATAAAGGGACTAAAAAAGGCAACACCACCCCTTCCTTCCAAAAAAAGGCAGCCTTCAATCCCCCAGCCACCCAAAAAAAAACCCACCTGGGACTCCACTACGCCTGCTCCTGACAAGTAGGCTTCCCAACCCCCCCCCCCTGCTCTGCCAGGGGACCCCTGGATTAGCAGCCTTTCCCCCCGTTCTCCAAAAACGTGGAAGGGGGGGGAAATGGCACGCCCTCCCTTTGCGAGGTGCATGCTGGGACTCGTAGTCTCCTCAGGGAGTCTGGCCGGCGGAGGGGGGGGAGCTCCGCCCCCAGAGGACCATGTGCGTTTCTACCTCCGGAATCTTCAGTCGCTGATGGAAAGGCTTCCTCTTGGGATGGGGTGTCTGTGTTACTTTGAAGAAGTTGGCAGCAACTCGTGAGTAGAGAGGCCAATCCCCCTTCAGTGTTGCCAGAAATGGGGGGGGGGGGGAGTCTGCTGAGTACTTCATTATTCTCTATGTGGAGATCGATTCTCCAGAGAATTGATCTGGAGGTTTTGGGGGCTCTGGGGGTGCTGTTTTTTGAGGTAGAGGCACCAAATTTTCAGTATAGTATCTAGTAACTCTCCCCAAAGTATCCCCCAAGTTTCAAAATGATTGGACCATGGGGTCCAATTCTATGAGCCCCAAAAGAAGGTACCCCTATCCTTCATTATTTTCTATGGAAGAAAGGCATTTAAAAAGGTGTGCGGTCCCTTTAAATGTGATGGCCAGAACTCCCTTGGAGTTCAATTATGCTTGTCACACCCTTGTTCCTGGCTCCACCCCGATGTCTCCTGGCTCCACCCCCAAAGTCCCTAGATATTTCTTGAATTGGACTTGGCAACCCTACCGACAAGTAAGGAGGCCAACCCCCCAGGTTCCAACCACCCAGGCTCCTGGAAGACCAGCCCCTGCCCCAGGCACACCCTGGCCCCTGGCAGCCCAGCCCAGCCCCAAACAAACTCAGCCTCAGACAAGCCGCCACCACCACAAATCCCGTTCCGCTGCTCAGACAAGCCGCCACCACCACAAATCCCGTTCCGCTCCCGACGCAACCCTAAAGGCCTCAGAAGCCCTCGAGCCGCCTCCCGAACGTCCGAAGGACTCAAAGGCACAGCAGGGTCTGGCAGTTAGGAACGCCAAACCCCGCCCACAGAATTGCGTGCCCAAACAGCGTGCACCGACTCCCGCTGTCCTGGGTGGCAAACAGGCTAATGCAGCCTAGCAGCGTTGCTGCTGGCTGCAAACCTCAGATTATATGAGTTTGGGGACTAGGGTTGCCAATCCCAAATTGGGGGCAGGAGATCCACCAGATTGGAGGCCCTCTCTCCATTTCAGGGTAAGCGGGGACAGGGGGGCACTCTGCCGGGCAATCCATTATACCCTATGGAGATTTGTTTCCATAGAGTTTAATGGAGAACTGATCCATGGGTGTCAGGGCTATGGGGGGCTGTTTTTTGAGGTAGAGGCACCACATTTTCAGCATAGCATCTGGTGCCTTTCCTCAAAGCATCTCCTAAGTTTTAAAAAGTTTTGACCTGGGGGTTCATTTCTATGAGCCCCCAAAAGGTGCCCCTTCATTATTTCCAAATGGAGGGAAGGCATTTAAAAGGCACACAGTCCCTTTAAATGTGATGGCCAGAACTGCCTTGGGAGGTCAGTTGTGCTTGTCACAACCTTGCTACTAGCTCCACCCCTAAAGTCTTCAGACATTTCTTGAGTAGGACCTGACAACCCTATTTGGAACCATTCTGCAATGGCTTGTTCTTTGTAGTGCCCTGTATATCCCTAGTGAATGATTAGATATACAATGGGTCAATGTGTGCTACTTTAGATGATACTCATTAGTTCAAATGCAGGTGACTTGCACCATTATGTATGCCTAAAAATATAATCCGTGTGCACAGCAAAAGTATGTGGCACATGGGTCTTTGAATACTCAGAGTGATCACTGGGAAATATTGAGTTGTAGCAACTGAGAAATTTAAAATTATATATACTAAATTTTGCGTGCAGGCATATTTCAGAAAATGAATATTTTGCTCTCATATGTCGTTAAAATAGCTTTGTGTTAAAAATTTGGAATATCATGAGGATAAAGGTATGGCATGTGCCTTAACAGCTTCACCAGTCTCAGCAAAGCCTTCTAGAAGTACCACCCTACAAAAGAATAACATCAAGGTTTGAGGTCTGGAGATTTCTGGTATTACAACGGATCTCTAGGCTGCAGAGATCAGTTCCCCTGGAGAAACTGGCTGCTTTGAAGGGCAGAGCCTATGGAATTATACCCTGCTGAGGTCCCTCTCAAACCCCGGTCTTCCTAGGGTTCATCTTGAAATCTCCTGGAATTTCCCAACCCAGAGATCTCAATCCTAGTAATATCTGAACCAACCTGTTCATGCTCATTGTCTGTAATGGATCGTACCTTCTGGAACGCTAGAAAGAAAGAAAGAAAGAAAGAAAGAAAGAAAGAAAGAAAGAAAGAAAGAAAGAAAGAAAGAAAGAAAGAAAGAAAGAAAGAAAGAAAGAAAGAAAGAAAGAAAGAAAGAAAGAAAGAAAGAAAGAAAGAAAGAAAGAAAGAAAGAAAGAAAGAAAGAAAGAAAGAAAGAAAGAAAGAAAGAAAGAATCTGGAAGTAACAGAAATGGCAACATTTGACCTCAGACCGGAAATAATCAATTCCAGGTTTTGCCACTTTCAACTCCAGTATGATTCTTTTGTCTTCTAGCTGTTGCTTGTAAAGTAGAAGCAAGAGTAGAAGTTGTGTGGCCCTGGTGGGTGTGTCCAGCTTTGCAGATTGACAGCTTTTTGAGGTACGACAAGATGGGGGAAGAATGATCTTTGCTCACCCCATAATATGCTTTCAGCATCTGGGCAGACTTTTCTCACTCATGCTTCTCTGTAAATAATCTATTTTAGTATGATCTATCATACTCACTTTGAGCTGCCCTCAGATTTAATTCATCTTCAATACACAGTATAACTAAATTTATAAAAGGGATGATGTAGACAAGAAGGGGTTGTACTAGGTAATTTTTTTAAATACAGAATTAATGATGGCACTCCTTGCCAAAAAGGAATGCTGTAAGGTCTAGATAACCATATGTGAATACTGGGGACTGTAATAAAGAACGAAAAAGATGGTGGGATGGGGGAGGGGGTGGTGGAGAAAAAAAACAGAATTCTTAGGGGGGGGGATACAGATAAGAGGGCAAAGGAGGATCAGGAAAGAAAAGGCCTGAGAAACCATAAAAATTCACTGCTGTCAGCTGAAAATTGGGGCGACCCTGTCAAAAAAATGACAGGAAACAGTACCTTTCTTGGCCATCACTGACAACATTTCCAGCAGCTGCTCTGGAAGGGAGGTGACTGGCGTGTGGGTGAAAATCTCTAAGACATTGTGCATTTATTTTGTTGAGAAGAGAGAATTTCGGCTGGGAACAAGGATTCATCTGTCATTATCATATCCTCTGTTGAATGAATGTTGCCCTTGGCAATGGGTACGTGGTTGCTAATTTAGTTTTAGTTGTTCAGCAGCTCCATTCTCCTCTTTGGTTCACTTAGCGGCTGCGATTAAAAATATATATAACTACATGACAAAATAAAATAAAAATATGTTTTGATTCCTGAGGGCCCGCTCGCTTGGTACTTTAAAATGTCAAATGCCAAATAACATCCTTGCTGTTTTGGTTGGCGTTATATAACAATGCAGGGAGAGGGAACCAGATCTGTGCTGCTGTTAGAGCTTTTGTTAAGGAAAATGTGTCAGGGAGCCAGATGCAAGAAGAACCTCTGTCCCTTGCTTGTGTATTGTTGCCTCAAGAAGTATATTGCCATCATTTCCTTATGAAGTCACTTTTGTTGAAAATAAAAAAGAAACACTGCTAGGTTTAAAAAGTATAGAACAACTGTCGTTTCCTGGTATGTGTCTTGCTTTCACCAGACTATGAAATCCACAATAATTCTCAAAAATTCTCAGTAAATATAAAGAAGGTTTCCTCTCCCCTCTCTATTATTTATCACACCCAAACCCTCCACCACACACTGTGGAGTGGATTTCTCATTTTACATTGGCAACAATCCTGTGAGGTAGGATAGCTTTGAGAATCCCATGTGAACTTCATGACTGACTGGAGAGTTGAACTCAGGTCTCCTTAGTGTTGCCAGCCTCCAGATGGGGCCTGGAGTTCTTCCAGTGTTACAACTGATCTTCAGGCAATAGAACTGTTCCTCTGGAGAAAATGGCAGCTTCAGAGTGTGAAAGCTATACTATCACATCCCTGCTAAGCTCCTTCCTCAAATTCTGCTCTCTTCAGGGCCAAGAAATTCTAACACATTATAGTTCTCAGGGATATGTACATTGGTAAGTTTTTGAAGACGTAACACAAGTCTAAAGAGAACCCCTACCCAGTCAACACTGTCAGAAGGTAAATTTAGGTGGGGGCAATATAAACAAGGCAGATGTCTTTTTATTTACATGCTGAGTCTCTCTAATGAGGCTTGTTCCTTCCTCCCCTTACTCTTTGCCTTGCCAACCCAGCTTGCGGAATGCCCCCCATGCGGCCATCCTCTCCAGCCGGCAGGTCACTGTGGCAGAATTTTGGGTTGGGTCCCTTATGAAATGGGCACTAACTTCTTCAAACGCTGAAGCTTTCATGTTTCTCTTTGAGTTGGCCCTCACAATCGTTTTTGGCTGCAGTTATGGAATTTGGCCACCAATACTTAGGTTTTCATTCAATTAACTCTTTTTAACAGGTATTAGATTATAAGACAAGGCTAAGTGTAGCTATTGCGAGGGACGGTGGCTCAGTGGTAGAGCATCTGCTCGGTAAGCAGAAGGTCCCAGGTTCAATCCCCGGCATCTCCAACTAAAAGGGTTCAGGCAAATAGGCGTGAAAAACCTCAGCTTGAGACCCTAGAGAGCCGCTGCCAGTCTGAGTAGACAATACTGACTTTGATGGACCGAGGGTCTGATTCAGTATAAGGCAGCTTCGTATGTTCGTATGTTCATGTCTGAGTCAAAATTCAAAAGGATCCCCCACCTGACTAGGCCCAGGATCATGACACCCCCCCCCCCAAAAAAAAGGGTATGAAATTTGGTATTTCCAGACCATTGGATCCATGGAGAGCCAACTGAGAGCCAGTTTGGTGTTGTGATTAAGAGTGGTGGTCTCTAATCTGGAGAACCAGGTCTGATTCCCCACTGCTCCACACACAGCTGTTGGGTGATGTTGGGTTGGTCACAGTTCTCTCAGTTGTTCTCTCAAGGGCAGTTCTCTCAAAGTTCTCTAAGCCCCACCTACCTCACAGGGTGTCTGTTGTGGGGAGAGGAAAGGAAGGAAATTGTAAATTGCTCCAAGATTCCTTTGGGTAGTAAAGGGCAGAGTATAAAACCAGCTTCTCCTCTTCTTCTTGTTCTTGTTCTTCTTGTTCTTGTTCTTCTTCTTGTTCTTCTTGTTCTTCTTCTTGTTCTTCTTGTTCTTCTTCTTCTTCTTCATCATCATCATCATCATCTCCTTCTCCCCCAAATGTCCTCTGAAATGTGCTCAAGTGGACAAGAGGACATCCGGGAACAGCATTTCAGACGGCATTTCTGGCTACAGTGGCAAAAGGGAGGCAAGAATGGCACAAATAATTTCTACCCACAGAAATGCTGCACTGGATCCAAGACAGTGTTTTTAACTGGACAGGTTATTTTTAAAATCCTCCCTCCCAAATTCTAAAACTTATCCAAGGCATACAGGACATTTCTTCAAGCCAGCAGCTTCACACTTTGGGCAATACATCTCTCAGTCCTGGAAACTCTGTTTTACCAGCTTTTTGCCTTTCACTAACAAAGAACAAGCACTGTAAATAGGGCTGCCAACCTCCAGGAAGAGCCCAGAGATCTCCTGAAAGTACAACTGATCTCCAGTTAACAGAGATCAGTTCCCCTGATGAAAATGGCTGCTTTAGAGGCTGGACTCTGTGGCATTACACCCTCCAGAGGTCCCTCATTTCCTCAAACCACACTCCCACCCCAAGTCACCTGGAATTTCCCAAACCAGATTTTGCAACCGTAGCTGTAAGGGAGATATCAGGCAAGTGTACAGTTTCCTGCAACTGTATATGGGGAAAAATACTACAGCTTATGTAGCAATCAAAGATATCTATGAACGAGTGCTTTTGGGGTTAGTGCTCCATGCAATTCCAAATTACAAGAGACCATTTTTAAATACGAAAATCTGCCTGTGCTCTCAACTCTTTAAGTACCTTAAAGAAGTAATAAGTGACACGGCTGGATATGATTGTAATAACATGAGCAAGACTCTCTTAGGTATCCCAGGCTCTTGCCTCCTACATCTCCAGATGACTGTAAGTCATGGCATGAGCGATTGCATTTGCTGCACATAATTTCTAGTATCCATTGAGATCCAATCACTCTTTAGATAAAGTGATTTTCAGACTATTCCTCCCACGCTTTCAGGGCTGTTTGTAGATATGTGTGTAATTTATCTGTTTATTATAATTCTGATAAGTGAAAAAGAGAGCAAAATGCTATTAGAAAGCCCAGCATGGCAATCAGTTTGTTGTTAACTATGGTCATGGGAAGCTTTCTAAAGCCTCCCATTTCTTGCTCAAAGGCATGTACAGCATTTTCAGAGTAGCTAGACATTTAGTGCAGGAGCCCCATGGCACAGAGTGGTAAGCTGCAGTATTGCAGTCTGAGCTCTGCTCACAACCTGAGTTCGATCCCGGTGGAAGCTGGGTTCAGGTAGCCAGCTCAAGGTTCACTCAGCCTTCCATCTTTCCAAGGTCAGTAAAATAAGTACTCAGCTTGTTGGGGGGAGGAAGTGTAGATGATTGGGGAAGGCAATGTCAAAACCACCCCATAAAAAAAGTCTGCAATGAAAACATCGTGATATGACGTCACCCCAGACTTGGAAACGACTGGTGCTTGTACAGGGGACTATCTTTACCTTTACCTGTTATCCAGATTGAAGTAGTAAAATGCTGAGCATGCTACTTAAGTCTTTGGATTGTAGGACAGGTCATGGGTGGTTCTGAGTAAGCTTCCCTTAAACAGTTCTTGGTTCATAGTATGTACATATGAACATATGAAGCTGCCTTATACTGAATCAGACCTTTGGTCCATCAAAGTCAGTATTGTCTTCTCAGACTGGCAGCAGCTCTCCAGTGTCTCAAGCTGAGGTTTTTCACACCTATTTACCTGGACCCTTTTTTTGGAGATGCCAGGGATTGAACCTGGGACCTTCTGCTTCCCAAACAGATGCTCTACCACTGAGCCACCGTCCCTCCCCAAAGACAGTGTAAAGAGCTACACTGAACACTGATATGCTCATTTTCTGGGTATGGTGGTGTGAGGGTGGTCCCAGAAGGAATTTTGTATCTGGGGGACTGTGGTGGCTTTTGGGTAAGAACATAAGAGAAGCCATGTTGGATCAGGCCAATGGCCCATCCAGTCCAACACTCTGTATCACACAGTGCCCAAAAATTTATATATATACACACGCGCAAACACACACACACACACACACTGTAGCTAATAGCCCCTGATGGACCTCTGCTCCATATTTTTATCTAACCCCCTCTTGAAGCTGGCTATGCTTGTAGCCGCCACCACCTCCTGTGGCAGTGAATTCCACATGTTAATCACCCTTTGGGTGAAGAAGTACCTCCTTTTATCCGTTCTAACCCGACTGCTCAGCAATTTCATCAAATGCCCACAAGTTCTTGTATTGTGAGAAAGGGAGAAAAGTACTTCTTTCTCTACCTTCTCCATCCCATGCATAATCTTGTAAACCTCTATCATGTCACCCTGCAGTCGACGTTTCTCCAATCTAAAGAGCCCCAAGTGTTTTAACCTTCCTTTATAGGGAAAGTGTTCCAAACCTGTAATCATTCTAGTTGCCCTTTTCTGCACTTTTTCCAATGCTATAATATCCTTTTTGAGGTGCGGTGACCAGAATTGCACACAGTATTCCAAATGAAACTGCACCATCGATTTATACAGGGGCATTATGATACTGGCTGATTTGTTTTCAATTCCCTTCCTAATAATACCCAGCATGGTGTTGGCCTTTTTTATTGCAATCGCACACTGTCTTGACATTTTCAGTGAGTTATCTACCATGACCACAAGATCTCTCTCTTGGTCAGTCTCTGCCAGTTCACACCCCATCAACTTGTATTTGCAGCTAGGATTCTTGGCTCCAATATGCATTACTTTGCACTTGGCCACATTGAACCTCATCTGCCATATTGACGCCCACTCACCCAGCCTCAACAGATCCCTTTGGAGTTCCTCACAATCCTCTCTGGTTCTTACCCTGAACAATTTAGTGTCATCCGCAACAATTTAGTGTCACCCTGAACAATTTAGCGTCATCTGCAAACTTGGCCACTTCACTGCTTACTCTCAACTCCAAATCATTTATGAACAAGTTAAAGAGCATGGGACCCAGTACTGAGCCCTGCGGCACTCCACTGCTTACTGTCCTCCACTGCGAGGACTGCCCATTTATACTCACTCTCTGCTTCCTATTAATTAGCCAGTTTTTGATCCAAAGAGGACCTGTCCTTTTACTCCATGACTCTCGAGCTTACTAAGGAACCTTTGATGAGGAACTTTATCAAAAGCTTTCTGGAAGTCAAGGTAAACAATAGTTATCAGGTCTCCTTTGTCCACATGTTTGTTCACCCCCTCAACGAAATGTAACAGGTTAGTGAGGCAAGATCTTCCCTTACAGAACCCATTCTGAGTCTTCCTCAATAACTCGTGTTCATCAATGTGCCTACTCATTCTGTCCTTGATAATGGTTTCTACCAACTTTCCCGGTATTGAAGTCAGACTGACTGGCCTGTAGTTACCCGGATCTCCTCTGGAACCCTTTTTAACGATGGGGGTGACATTTGCTACCTTCCAGTCCTCAGGAACGGAGGCAGATTTCAATGAAAGATTACATATTTTTGTCAGGAGATCCACAAGTTCAACTTTGAGTTCTTTCAGAACTCTTGGATGTATGCCATCCGGACCTGGTGACTTATTAGTTTTTAATTCGTCCATCAGTTGTAGGACCTCCTCTCTTGTCACCTCAATCTGGCTCAGGTCTTTCAACACCCCTTCCAATAGAAGTGGTTCTGGAGCAGGCAAACACTTCTCATCTTCCAAAGTGAAGACGGAGGCAAAAAAAATCATTTAACTTCTCAGCCATTTCCCTATCCTCCTTCAGTAATCCTTTGACCCCTTGGTCATCCAAGGGCCCCACTGCCTCCCTGGCTGGTTTCCTGCTTCTAATATATTTGAAGAAATTTTTATTGTTGGTCTTTATGTTTTTTTGCAATATGCTCCTCATAGTCCCTTTTTGCCTGCCTGGTAGAAACAGAATTCAGTACTTTTAAAATGAGGAATAACCTTCTGAGAAGCAGATCACCTGGGAGGGGGACATCGTGCCAATCAAGCCATGATATTCATTTTTTATTGGATGTTTCAGGTGGGTGTGGTTGTGTGAGGGTCCCCCCTCCCCCCTGGACTGTGGTGACTTTTGGTAGAGTGGCAAGCAGAAGAATATTCAGAAACAGAATTTCATTTGCAGGCTCAAGGACTTTCCCAGAGTTACTCTCCTACTTTATTCTAAAACCTCTACTACCTCACTCTACCACCTCATTCTGTGCATCTTGTCAAACAGATTTTACTACAGAACTGCATATGGAAGACCAAACATGAGAATCTCAACACTGAATTCACATCATAATTCTAATTTGAAAAATAGCATCTACAGGGGGACTCCGCCGAGTCTGGTTTTAATGTTTTTGTCCCTGGTGGCCCTCAGTATAACCTACCTTGAGCCGAGGAAAGGCAGGGTATAATTTTTTAAATAAATAAATTCAACTAGAAGAGAATACAGCTGAGAGGAAGGAGGCTTCTTGGGGAAAACTGATGGGTACAGGAAAGTTTAATCTTTCCTCTGGCCGTCCTTACCTTCACTTAGCAGAGTGATCCTTCTCAGCTTCAGTGCAGCAGTGTGGCCTGGTCTAATAGTTACCACACTATCTCACAAACCACAGAGAGCCTTGCTTTAAGTTAAGAAACCACTACTGGTGGATTCATTTATAGAAACATAAGATATAACTGTAGTGGAGAGAAAAAGTGTCTAAACTATTCTAGCTAACTTGATGGCTTTGGATTGTAGTAGGTCATCTGCTTAGTTCATTTCAGGAGGAGAAACACCATGCTGTTCCTCCTGATGCATGCAGGAAAGAAGAAGACGAGGAGGAGAACAAACAGGAAGGAAGTTCCCTGAGTTATATGCTACCAATCAACGAAGGTTAGTGATAGTAGAGTAGATAGGAAGGAAACAGATATGAACCTAGCTATCTAGCTTGCTGTAGGTGTTTGTAGTATTTGTAGTAGAGCAAGAACCATCACTAATCTGTTCTACTAACACAAACTTCCACATTCCACATTCCACTTGCCTTGGCAAATATGCATATTGGATAGGGTTGCCAAATCCAATTCAAGAAATATCTGGGGACTTTGGGGGTGGAGCCAGGAGACATTGGGGGTGGAGCCAGGACCAAGGGTGTGACAAGCATAATTGAACTCCAAGGGAGTTCGGGCCATCACTTTTAAAGGGACAGCACACCTTTTTAAATGCCTTTCTTCCATAGGAAATAATGAAGGATAGTGGCACCTTATTTTGGGGCTCATAGAACTGGACCCCCTGGTCCAATCGTTTTGAAACTTGGGGGGTATTTCAGGGTGAGGCACTAGATGCTATACTGAAAATGTGGTGCCTCTACCTCAAAACACAGCCCCCCCAGAGCCCCTGATACCCGCAGATCAATTCCCCAGTATTCCCTATGGGAATCGTTCTCCATAGGGAATAATTGCCCAGTAGACATTTTCCTCCCCCCGCTGCTTTCTGATGACCCTAAGGCAGGGGGGAGGGCCTCCAAACCTGGGGATTGGCAACCCTCTCTCTCTCTCACACACACACACACACTTACCGGTTGGTTCCTCCACAACGGCATCTGAAAAGAACAGGGGCTACACTGCTCTCTCTCTCTCACACACACACACACACACTTAGTTCCTCTGAAACGAAAGCAAAACAAACCGAGGGACTGTATTGCTGACAGACACACGCACATTTTGAAATGGACCTGTTTGCAGGTTTCTAAACCTGCCGGAGATCTAGAGCTGCATGGTGGCTGTGGGGGTGGGGCTTCCCCCACTGGCCAGCTGGCTGGGGGCGGGGGGAAGCCTGTAAAACCGGGGGATCTCCCACTGGGACCTGGGGATTGGGAAGCCTAATATTGGAGCATATGAGTATTACAGTAACATAAGATATGCATTTTGTCTCTGACATGAGTTAAACAGTAAGCAGATTCAGGGATGGCCCTGCCACTAGGCAAACTAGGCAATTGCCTAGGGCACGGCCTTTTGGGGGTGCTGAATTGGGTGCCCCTCATGTGACTTGGTAACATCATCCATGTGGGGGGGCACTAGAAATTAGCCTTTCCTAGGGTGCCAGACAGACTAGGACCGGCCCTGAGCATATTATTTTGTACTGAGAGTAGAATGTTATGTGTTACCTTAGACTAGGCCTTCAGAAGAACCAACATAGCATATAAGTCTAGGGCCACCCCAAGACACAGTTCTGCTGTTCTGCTGTTTTGTATATTGGTTTTTGTGTAATATATATATATATATATATATATATATATATATATATATATATATATATATATATATATATTGCATTGTAAGCCATTTTGGGTCCCTTTGGGGAGAAAAACAAGGTACAAATACTTATGAGTGATGAGCTTGTTGCCTGATGGGTGGTATGATTTTTGCTTGTTAGTCCAAAGGAGCATAGTGTTTGCAGTAAACCCCGTGCTAAGCCATTTCCCTCCAGGCTTCTGTGATTTTCTCTTCTCTTCAGATTAGTTATGTGTACAGGAAAGGCCTAAATTCTTGCAATACTTAGCCTTGAATGGACTCAAGTCTTGTAAAGACTTGCTGGAATTGGACAAGATGTTCAACCAGTGCAGAATTCTCTTACAGTTATGTCTATCAATATTTCCTCTCTCTCAACCCAACTTACAAATCATACAAAGCCATCAAAACCATCACTGCACCAATATTTTCCGATTTGACACGTGCTCAGGGCACTTCTGAATACTGAAAGACCACTAAGAGATCTGTCTTTGTTTGAGCTGCTTATTGGTTCAAGGAAAAAGGTTAGTTGCTATAATATATCAAATGTTATTTGAACAAGATAAGACTATTAAGCTCATTTGAAAATGAAGAAAGGATTTCAGCATGAACATTTCAGAACCTAAGTGGAAATGAATTTGGAATAATTGCCTAGGAAGTTTTGTCTCTGTACAATGAAAACAAAACTTTAAAAATTAAAATGTCAATGTTATTTAACATCACATAGGTTGAAATAGAATTGCCTGGCTGAGCTTGGCAAACAGGGGTAGGGTGGAGGACAGCATTACCCACATAATGACATCACTTCTGGGGAATGCCACTTCTGGGGAATGCCCAGAAATGATGATGGTAGCTTTAAGAACATAAGAGAAGCCATGTTGGATCAGGTCAACGGCCCATCAAGTCGAACACTCTGGGCATTTTCGCACTTACCTTTTACTGGCGCGACCACCCTCCTCACGCCGGCGGATCTGCAGGGATTTCGCACCAGAAGCGCCGGCGCAGTCAAAAGAGCCGGCAACTTCCGTCGCGGAGCCAGCTCAAACGTTTTCCTGCTTCTTGGCGGTTTCCGTTTGAGCTGGCTCCGCGACGGAAGTTGCCGGCTCTTTTGGCTGCGCCGGCGCTTCTGGTGCGAAATCCCTGCAGATCCGCCGGCGTGAGGAGGGTGGTCGCGCCAGTAAAAGGTAAGTGCGAAAACGCCCCATGTGTCACACAGTGGCAAAAAATTTTATATACACACATACACTGTGGCTAATAGCCACTGATGGACCTGTGCTCCATATTTTTATCTAAACCCTTCTTGAAGGTGGCTATACTTGTGGCCGCCACCACCTCCTGTAGCAGTGAATTCCACATGTTAATCACCCTTTGGGTGAAGAAGTACTTCCTTTTATCCGTTTTAACCTGTCTGCTCAGCAATTTCATCGAATGCCCACGAGTTCTTGTATTGTGAGAAAGGGAGAAAAGTACTTCTTTCTCTACTTTCTCCATCCCATGCATTATCTTGTAAACCTCTATCATGTCACCCCGCAGTCGACGTTTCTCCAAGCTAAAGAGTCCCAAGCGTTTCAACCTTTTTTCATAGGGAAAGTGCTCCAGCCCTTTAATCATTCTAGTTGCCCTTCTCTGGACTTTTTCCAATGCTATAATATCCTTTTTGAGGTGCGGCGACCAGAACTGCACACAGTACTCCAAATGAGACCGCACCATCGATTTATACAGGGGCATTATGATACTGGCTGATTTGTTTTCAATTCCCTTCCTAATAATTCCCAGCATGGCGTTGGCCTTTTTTATTGCAAACGCACACTGTCTTGACATTTTCTGTGAGTTATCTACCACAACCCCAAGATCTCTCTCTTGGTCAGTCTCTGCCAGTTCACACCCCATCAACTTGTATTTGTAGCTGGGATTCTTGGCCCCAATGTGCATTACTTTGCACTTGGCCACATTGAACCGCATCTGCCACGTTGACGCCCACTCACCCAGCCTCAACAGATCCCTTTGGAGTTCCTCACAATCCTCTCTGGTTCTCACCACCCTGAACAATTTAGTGTCATCCGCAAACTTGGCCACTTCACTGCTCACTCCCAATTCTAAATCATTTATGAACAAGTTAAAGAGCATGGGACCCAGTACCGAGCCCTGCGGCACCCCACTGCTTACCATCCTCCACTGCGAAGACTGCCCATTTATACTCACTCTCTGCTTCCTATTACTCATCCAGTTTTTGATCCACAAGAGGACCTGTCCTTTTACTCCATGACTCTCAAGCTTTCTAAGGAGCCTTTGATGAGGAATTTTATCAAAAGCTTTCTGGAAGCTTTAGGACTTGCTGGAAATTCTATGGTTTTACCATAGAGAACACAGGGAATAGGAGTTCAAGGTAGAGAATGCCCTGCCCCAAGTGGAGGCTTGGCAGCCCTAGGTTGAAACCAAACCATGATCTGCGTTATCATCAGTATTGGAGAAGTAGACTTCCTAATGCAGATTATATCTATATTTTTAGATGAGTTAAAATAAGAAATTCTGGGCATTCATGGCAGGAAGCAGAAAGCAGCAGATTAGATGGCTCAGTCATTTAAACCAAACAGCTGAGCCACAGGGAGTTCCTTGAGCTTTTTTCAGGGAGCAGAAAGCAAAATGCAGTCCATGCCCATCCCTATGCTTGCTACTTACCGTTCAACAGCCGTCATCCTATGGAAGCCAGTGTGATTTAGCAGTTAGAGCTTCAGAGTAGTGTCTGCAAGATCAAAATCTACATCCCCAGCTTGCTATGGAAGCTGATTGAGTGATTTTTGGACCAGTCACATACTTTCAGCCTGACCTACCTCATAGGGTTGTTGTGCAGATAAAAGGGAGGAGAAAATAATGCAAGCTTATTTGGTCCCCTCTGTGGAAAAAGATTGTCCTTTTCCTAGGTAGAGGCTGCAGTGGAGGAGCAAAGAGATAGAAATCTGAAGACAGAGAAAGGTAGGTTCACTGTTGGGTGGGAAGGGTATAGAGTTGCCAGCTCCAACTTGGGAAATTCCTGGAGATTTTGGGGATGGAGCCTGGGGAGCGTGGGGTTTGAGGAGGGGAGACACATCAGACATGTACACTGCCATAGACTCTACCCTCCAAAGCAGGCATTCCCTCCATGGGAAATACTATCACCAACCTTCAGGTAAGGGCTGGAGATCACCTGAAGTTACAATTGCTTTCCAGATGTCAGCAATCAGTTCCACTGGAGAAAATGGTGCTTTGGAGGGTGGAGTCTGAGGACAAATTTCCTTCCCCAAATGTCACTGTCTCAGGACTCCACTCCCAAATCTCCAGGAATTTCCCAACCTGGAGCTGGCAATTCTAAGAGAATTGATCCCTGTAGGTGGGAGAACCACTGTGATTCCTGGAGAACTGCTACTGCCACTGCCGCTGGGGGAGAGGAAGTAGATGAGCTTGCTAAGAGCCCCAAAGCCACTGCTTCTGCTGTGTGTGGGGAAGCAGATGGGAGGCCAGGAGAATGACAGTTTTCTTGTGGTCCCCATTTGTAATATATAATGCTGCTTTATCTCTGAAAGAAAATTTTGTTGCAAGGAGGTAGAAAATGGCACAAAGATTTTTTTTTTTTTTTTTAAACACAGATCTTACTTGCACAAAGTAGATGCAAAATCACATTGGTGATTTGGGGAAGGGGAACGAAACAGGCAGGGAAGAAGAAAATCAAAATAATTGCTGTCCCATCCCTTCATTGTACCTCCTTCCACTCCACCTTCTAACATATATTTTATGAATTAATATCTTTTATATTCACTTTTTTTTTGCAAAATCCAAAATTTCAGATTCTTTTGCTTCAGTACCTAGACAAGATCATTTTAATATTATATTAATGTGCTTACATTTCTACCCTAACCTACACTAAAGACAGAATGGAAGATAAGAAATTCTTCAAACTATGTAGCTTGCCAACAGAATCAAAGATCTGATAAGGACTCTCGGGAATAGAACAGTGAAGGGAGGGGGAATTTGTTCCGCATATTGTAACTGATGTAACTTGCCTTAAAGAAAGAAAATATTTTTAAGGATAAATTTATGCCTACAAATCTGGTTAAATTAAAATGTAAACCAGTACACAGTCAAAGGTAAGACATAAAAGTATTTGCAGCAACTGTGGCTTCCAGGAGAACAATCGTAAAATTAATTTCCTGACTTGCACAGTAATATCAATGGGAACATTTCATCAGTAAGTGCCCAGATTGGTTTCTAACATTGATGGATATGAGGTGGGAGAAGTATTGAATTTTCTATCTAATTAGCTTTTTTTTTCTTTTATGAAATTGCCTCGTAATAATTTTCCTTCATGTCTAGCACATAAAGGTATCTGTGTATAGGAATTTAATTTATATGCCAATGATGTTTTATGCATTGTCTTCCCTGCATCTCATTAGTGTCATTAATAGGCATTCCACTACATTGTGTTACAAGGTTAATTGGGACAAACCCAGAAAACATCATCCCCTCCCTTTGCACTGTAAATATGATATTTCCTTTCTGTACAATCCACCTGAATGGATTTGAGTCCTATTTGTTTTTACAAAAGGTTTTATTATAGTATTTTACTTGATTTCAGCAAGGCATTTAATGGATCCAGCTCTATTGGCAACACTTGCACAGTCATGCCGAAGCCTACTTTGCAAAGTGGCATGTACATTAATGGTGTGCTATAAATATTAAGAGATGATGATAAAATGAAACGGGCCTTTGAGTCGCATTTTCAGGCCTTCCTTGCTCCAACAGGTCCAGCACAACCGCATAGTAATGTGGTCAGACCAAGGGGTCCCCTCACCACAAGGAGGGCAAGGCTCAACCCACCTTGACTGTGTTTAGCCAGAGAGGCTCACAAAGTTTCAGTACCCAAATATATACAGGGCTTTTTTTTTTAGCAGGAACACACAGAAACGCAGTTCCGGCTGGCTTAGTGTCAGAGGGTGTGGCATATACACAAATGAATTCCCACTGGGCTTTTTTCTCCAAAAAGCCCTATGTGAAACAATGCTGATGTCAGGGGGTGTGGCCTAATATGCAAATAAGTTCCTGCTGGGCTTTTTCTACAAAATATATATCTTCTATTTACTTTTCAGTTATTCCTAATTGAGGGTTACAGGCACTTCTAAATTAATGACACTTCATGCTGTACATGTGGTATTAATGTTGGTTTGTGATCTCATTGCTACATAAATGTCTATCTGGAGTTGCCAATGCCAGGTTGGGAAATTCCTGGAGACTTGAGTGCAGTGCCTGGAAAAGGTGGCACTTAGGGATGAAAAGGAGCTCAGTGGGATGTGATGTCACTCTAAGACTTTATGGTATTCCTCCAAAACTACCCTCAAAACCCGACATGTCTCTGTAGTCTCTATGTCATTTGCAATCCCAATAGAGCTCCAGGCCCCACCTGAAGGTTAGTAGCCTTATCTATCACTAAGATATGGACTTGCTGGACGTCTTATGGGAGTTGGAGCCGTTGCCAAAATACTGCAATTATTCTTTAATGGTTTTAGTCATTTCCTCAGTGGAAGCTACTTGCCTTGAGATATCCTCATATACTTTCTAGTTCAAAGATCCATTTGCGTTTGGAGAATGTATTCCTCCTTTAGCTGAGAGGAGGAGACGGGGCAGGTGGGTGTGCATGTGCACAGAAACACATTGTACTTTGAGAAGAGGAAAAAGAGAAACAGAGCTCTGAACTGCTGAAGGTGGCTCCACAGGGTACACAGGCTCTGGTGTGGGATATTGGACTTTTTTGGCAGGACTGCCTCTTTGCTTCCACCTTATAAAGCAGGGGTGTCAAACTCATTTTGTTACAAGAGCCGAATCTGACATAAATGAGACCATGCCGGGTCGGGCCGTGTGTGTTCCTATTTAAGATTAAGTATCAGAGATATAAACTTTTAAAAGGACACAAACACAATTAAAGTTTTTTTTTCTTAACTTTAGAAAATGCTTAAAACTTTTGCATTAGTTGGTCTTAAATGTGCTCTGTTTGTATTTCTCTCATGGGATCCAGGGAATTGGGCTAAGGAAGTTCTGGCTCTTTCCTTCCTTTCCCAGGGGACCAGGAGGGAAAGGAGCCTCAACCAATAAAAGGAAGAGAGGCTTGGCTCAGTAGCTCTGTGATTGAGAGAGCCTGGCAAAGCAAGCTCTGCCTTCCCCCCCCCCCCCCCGCCCCTTCCTCAGTGCCAGATTAAACCCTGTGGAGGCTCCTAGACAGTTAAAATCTTGCAAATTGTCTCAGAGTCAGAGCTCCCACCCTGCTGCCTGTGGCCCCTGCCACAGTCTGAGGTTTTGCTCAGTAGCTCTTGTGCAATTGAGCAAGCCTTGCAAAGCAAGCTGTGATGCAGAAGGAAGCAAGAGAGAGGAAGAAGGAAGCAGATGACAAGCCAGTCACTTGGGGGCCTGATAGGAGCCCTCTGGGGGCCTGATTTAGCCCCCAGCCTGCATGTTTGACATAAGCATACATAAAGCAAAGATCCTGATGAGACCATAAGCTCCCAGAGCTACCTTGATATTAAAGTTGATTTCTTAGTCCACAACATCACTAACTTAGGAATGATCATTAATTAATTTTTTTTTTAAAAAAAATTCTTTAAGAAGATCTTGCAAATGTTTTGTCAGCTGACCACTGGCATAGTTCTCAAGGTAATATCAGTTACCTTAGCTTCTAATCCAGCAAAAGAGAATGATATAATATATGGCTAGCTTCCTATTTGTGGAATACCTTTTGCTCAGCTGCTATCCTGGTGCTGAGTTTCCAGTACCAGGTAGACATATCTCTTTGGTCAATTTATTGAATGTTTTTTTTCTTTTTATTGTTTGCTTGTTATGCTGTATATTGCTGATTTTATATATATATAAAATCATATATATATATATATATATATATATATATATATATATATATATATATATATATTTACAGTACAATCCTGAGCAGAGTTACAGCCTTCTAAGTCCACTAATGTAGATGTAGGAATGCAGAAATGCACTATAAATTGTGCTGTTGTTTTGTACAGTTTTATGCATTTGTGTTAATTCTGGTCATAATTGATTTCTGACTGCTTCTTTGAATGCTGCTTAGGACTAGTTTATACAGATAATATGGTTTTACTGTTGTTTGATGCTTTGGGACAATTTGATATTCTAGTGCATTCTTGCATTTAGTTCATTGCAGCTGCCCCAAGAACTTAAAAAAAATCAATAAATAGCAGTTCAAAAGAGAGCAAACAGGTGGAAAAGAAGAAGACGACAACGACATTGGATGTATATCCCTCCATCCACTCCGACTTTCAAAGTCTCAGAGTGGCTCTCAATCTCCCTTATCTTCCTCCCCCACAACAGACATCCTGTGAGGTGGGTGGGGCTGAGAGAACTCTCACAGCAGCTGCCCTTTCAAGGACAACCTATGGCTGACCCAAGCCCATTCCAGCAGCTGCAAGTGGAGGAGTGGGGAATCAAAAATAAAAAAGTAATAGCTGTTTATGCAGTGATAAAACTGGGAGAGGGAAATTTCTCTGTTTCTGACTCTTCCATGCAATTTGGGATTCAACCTAGAGCCTGAAAAGTACTGAACTAGGTTTGCCTCTCTATGTAATCTTATTCTAGTAAACTGGCTTTATGTCTTAAAATGAACACTGAGTAGAAAGAGAGATTTGGGAAGGGCTTCCCAATTTAAATAAAAATAATAGAGGTATAATGTAAAATTTTCCAGAAATTTTGATTCTGGGCAGGATTCTTTTTCACTGGCGTATGTGTGGAAATTTTAGGAATAACTGAACTATAAGCAATAATTACAAGTCTTAACTTATTTTACTGCTTTGATTTTATTGTTTTAATAATATAAAATACATCATTTTAAACGTAGTTCATAGAGTAAATGATACTATTTACCATATTTATGAAATGTATAAATGCCTCAGTCTTCAGAAAACAAAATTGGAAATATACTCAATACTGGAGTGAGTGGGGGGGGGCGGAGAGCGAGCTGCAACCTGCTGCACTGCATCCTACCTTAGCATATATATCTTAGTTTTTTCATCTGTGAGGCAAGGGGAAAGTTTGAAAACAGAAAGCAAATGTTATTTTAAACAAAAAAAAGGTGTGTTACTCCATGGAAACAGTTCCATACAGTCATCATGGGCACTATATGTTGAGTTAAATGTTAGAACAGTGAAATCATTTGACACTTGCATCATAACATGTTAATGGTGGACAAAATTAATCTCATTAAGCCAATAAATATAGTCTTAAAAATATTGCACATGTGTACAGTATACATAGGAATCACTATTCTGCTTATTCAAGAAATCTTGTATGACCAGCAAGCACCTAGAGCTGGGGAAACATGTTCAGCAAGGAAAATGTAGGATTAAGGCCTTTCGTTCCTAGCTGCAGCAATAAATACAAAACAGTGTTGCATTAGAAAACTGTACTTCAGCCTCTAATTAATGAAGTAGGGCCTATTATTTCCCTACAGCATACACATTGAATGGTATCACACCCTAAGCATGTTTTACATGTATTATTGTCATTATAGTAACTAACATGAAACTAGAAATGTGACTGCATCTTGACAATTTTCATCTGGATGGTTAAGACAGAGAATCAACAGTTCCAGATACTGAAAATTAAACATCATAAGAATATGAAATCTATTTCATTAGGCTATGGAATCTGTAATCTTGATTTTACTTTTAGAAAACTTTAATTTTTATTTGCAGGACTCCTCCTTGCCAGAGGCAGAAGTGGCTCAGCTGCAGTAGAAGAAGGTGCTTTCCAGAGCTAGAACAGAGCTGCAGGTAAGCTGTTGCTGAGTGAGGAGAGCTTGTTTGCTTGGGGGTAATTGCTGGACCCACCCCCCTGCTATTGCTCTGGCTGTTGAGTCAGAGGTGGGTGAGGGCTTGAGCCTTTAATTTGTAAGGCTCCTCCTTGCCAGAGGCAGAAGTGGCTCAACTGCAGTAGAAGAAGGTGCTTTCCAGATATAGAACAGAGCTGCTGGTAAGGTGAGTGAGTGTGATTTGCTTTTCTAAAACTGCTAGGGAGCATTACCTAGGGTTGCTGTGGGAGGGAACTGTGTGAGTGCTTGGTGCCTGCTGGAGAGGAGTTTCTGATTGCTTTTGTGTGTCTTTTGTGTAGTTGTTGCTGAGTGAGGAGAGCTTGTTTGCCTGGGAGTAATTGCTGGACACACCCTCTGCTGTTGCTCTGGCTGTTGAGTCAGAGGTGGGTGGGGGCTTGAGCCTTTAATTTGCAAGCCTCATCCTTGACAGAGGGCTCTTGGCCTGTGGGTCTTAGCCTGGGGGTCTTGCCTGGGAGTTCTATAGGAAGGTGGGTACTTACTCACAAATAGTTTCAAGTGGCAGCTGGTAGTGGAATTTGAAGAGAAGTCAAGATACAGAAAGTTTTGAAATGGATTGCAGCAGCATGGCTGGTGAGGGAGCAGAGGCAGTGACATGTAATGACTGTGGGATGTTTGTATTTCTACCTGAGAGTAGCAGCAATTACACTTGCAGCAAGTGTAAGTTAGTGGCCCTGCTGGAGGAGAAGATATGGGAACTGGAGACATGATTGTCCACACTGCAGTGTATAAAGGAAGATGAAGATTTTCTTGACAGAATACATGAGGCACTTATAACCAAGGATGAATATAAACAAATCACCAGTGCTTGTAGAGAAAAAGTTAGGAAAGCTAAAGCTCAGTATGAGCCTAGGCTGCCCAAAGATGCTAAAAACAACAAAAAAGGGTTCTTTTCTTATGTTCAGAGTAAGAAAAAGAGCAAAGACATGATAGGCCCATTGCAAGGGCAGGAAAGTGAAATTGTAACGGGTAATGAAGAGAGGGCAGAACTGCTCAATTCCTACTTTTCTTCAGTTTTCTCTTCTGAGGGAAACAGTGCTCGACATGGCAAAAACAGAACATATAAGGAGGGTATGAAGTTCCAACCTAGGATCAGCAAAGGGGTAGTACATAAACACCTAATTTCTTTAAATGAAACTAAGTCCTCAGGGCCAGATGAACTGCATCCAAGGGTTCTAAAAGAGCTTGCAGATGTAATTTCTGAGCTTCTGGCTGTTATTTTTGAGAATTCTTGGAGAATGAGGAGAAGTCCCGGAAGATTCACGACGGGTGAATGTTGTCCCTTTCTTCAAGAAGGGGAAAAAGGGGGATGTGAGTAACTACCGACCCATCAGCTTTACGTCTAGAAAAGTTTTAGAACAAATCATAAACAGCTGGGCCTGGAACATTTTGAAAGACTGGATGTGATTACTAAAAGCCAGCATGGGTTTCTCAAGAACAAGTCATGTCAAACTAAACTGATCTCTTTTTTTTGAGAAAGTGATTACCTTGCTGGGTCAGGGGAATGCTGTAGACATCATTTGTCTTGATTTCAGTAAGGCTTTTGATAAGGTTCCACATACTATCCTTGTTGACAAGTTGGTAAAATGTGGTTTGGATCCTGTTACCATTAGGTGGATCTGTAACTGGTTGACAGATCACACCCAAAGAGTGCTTGTGAATGGTTCCTCATCATCTTGGAGAGGAGTGACAAGTGGAGTGCCTCAAGGATCTGTCCAGGGACCTGTTTTGTTCAACATCTTTATAAACGATTTGGATGAAGGAATAGAGGGAATGCTTATTAAATTTACTGATGATACTAAATTGGGATGGGTTGCAAATAAATAGAAGACAGAAACAGGATACATGATGACCTTGACAGGCTGGAAAACTGGGCTAAAACCAATAAAATGAATTTTAACAGGGATAAATGTAAAGTTCTCCAATAGGGTAGGAAAAATCCCATGCGTAGTTATAGGATGGGAGAGACTTGTTTTAGCAGTAGTATGTGCGAAAAGGATCTAGGGGTCTTACTGGATCATACGCTGAACATGAGTCAACAGTGTGATGTGGTGGCTAAAAAGGCAAATGCAATTTTGGGCTGTATCAACAGAAGTATAGTGTCCAGATCACGTGATGTGATGGTATCACTTTACTCAGCTCTGGTAAGACCTCACCTGGAGTATTGTGTTTAATTTTGGGCACCACATTTTAAGAAGGATATAGACAAGCTGGAACGGGTCCAGACTCCAGAGGAGAGTGACAAAGATGGTGAGGGGTCTGGAGACAATGTTCTATGAGGAAAGGTTAAAGGAGCTGGGGATGTTTAGCCTGGAGAGGAGGCGGCTGAGAGGTGATATGATCACCATCTTCAAGTACTTGAAAAGCTGTCTTATAGAGGATGGTGTGGAATTGTTTTCTGTGGCCCTGGAAGGTAGGACCAGAACCAGTGGGTTGAAATTAAGTCAAAAGAGTTTCCGGCTCAACATTAGGAAGAACTTCCTGACCATTAGAGCGATTCCTCAGTGGAACAGGCTTCCTCGGGAGGTGGTGGGCTCTCCTTCCTTGGAGGTTTTTAAACAGAGGCTGGATGGCCATCTGACAGCAATGAAGATCCTGTGAATTTGGGATAAGTATTTGTGGGTTTCCTGCATTGTGCAGGGGGTTGGACTAGATGACCCTGGAGGTTCCTTCCAGCTCTATGACTCTATGATTCTAATTCCTGAGATTTCTGCCATAATGCTAAGACTGTGATCGGAATTGTTCCTCTCTGGAAACATCACTCTCCTAGCGTGGAAATCTGTATTATGACCTAGATTAAATCCTTTGACATACTAGTCTGGCAGAATGGGGTTTGCCATGTCATTACCTTTAGAGCAGGGGTGGCCAAACTGTGGCTCAGGAGCCACATGTGGTTCTTTCACACATATTGTGTGGCTCTCAAAGCCCCCACCGCCCTGCTGGCTGGCTTGGGGGAAGGCATTTGTCTCTTTACATCACTTCTCCAAGCCAAACCATCCGGCAGCTTGGAGAATGCATTTAAAGTCAAAGTTGCTTTTTCCCACATCTCCCTCCCTTCCCCCCATCTATTTTCCTTCCTTCCTTCTGGTTCTCAAACTCCGACATTCATGTCTTGCAGCTTTCGGACATCTAACGTTTATTCTATGCGGCTCTTCATTAAGGAAGTTTGGCCACCCCTGCTTTAGAAATTCCTCTTTACCAACTTCCTGCATTTTTTTTTTATTGTTTGAAAACTGAAGAACATAAGAAATCTGTTGTAATTCAGTAGGTGGTCCATCTAGTCCAGCATCTTTTTTCATACATTGGACGATGAGTTGCCCTGAAGGGCGTAAATACTGAGGCCTTGCCCTGAAGCTGCCAGCTAGTACTGGTATGCAGAGGTTTGCTCCTTCAGTGTATGGAAGTTCCCTTTACTCATCACATAGCTATTGATGAACTTCTCCTCTGTGTATGTTCAAGTGATTTTAAAGGCATCTGTGGTTGTGCTATCGCTATGTCCACTGGCAATGAATGCCACAATGTTATTACGTGTTGAGTAACAAAATATTTGTAATTCATATTTCATTGTAAAATCTTGAATGCAGTCTCCAACCCTTTGAAATTAGTTAGAAAATGACTAGCAATAAAAATCAGTTAATTACTATTAAATGTTTTTGTGAACTACTGGAACTAGTTGAACTGGAAGCCTTGCTTTTGTATTAGTACTTTCTTTTGAAATATTAATAGAGTGGCAGGCACAGTTTCAGTTGGTAAAACCAAATATGGAGGTTGAAGAATTAACTTCTATTCTCTACATGACTCTGGTGAAAACTGAGGCTGCACATGCCTGCTGCTCTTCATTGGGATTGTTTTTGCCCTTATCCTGGCTCCCTAAGGATATTCTGATTTATGTCATCAAAATTACTTTAGGTAGATAGTTCAAAAGCCAGAGCTGTGCTAAGCAAAAGGCACTTTTTCCATAAACCACCTGCACAACCTCTGAACACTTGTGAAGCTTAGGTAAGCTTGCCAGAACCAATTTGGGAAATCCCTGGAGATATTGCAGACAGGGCTTAGAAATGTTGCAATGTCATTTTGTCATATCATGTCCTGTGATGTCACTTTCAGATCAAAGATTAAATGATGCCCTGTCCCAAACCTGCCCTTTCTTTGATGTCACTTTTGGAGTTCTTCTCAGAACCTACACTGTTGTTTGATGTCACTTTTGGAGTTCTTCTCAGAACCTACACTGTTGTTTGATGTCACTTATGGGTCATGCCTTATGGAAGTCTTGGACAGATAAGGAAATTTTTACTTTGGACCAATTAATAGACAAGGTCTTGTTAGTTTCTCAGCTGAGATCTACATATGACTTCTCAAGCTCAGTCAAATGGCTATATTTACAGCAGCAACATCTGTTGGTATCTAAATATGGCCATAAGCGCTCAGTGTTTCAGAATCTCCCATACTCTTGAACGCTCTAACTGAATCAAAGCAGAAAATGATACCTACAATATTTGTTTATGAATATTTGGTGTTGATTAATGAATATACTATTCTACTGTAACCCATGCAGTTTTGTGGTTGTCAGTGACATGCAGGGATCAGGAATGCCTGCATTTATCAATAGATGGTGTGGCAATTAACCCTCCTTTTATACTCAGTTAATGGAGCATGCTTGGTATTTGTAGCTTCCCCTAAAGTGGGCTGGTTGTTCCTAACAGTCTAGCAGTTCAGCCTGCCCAGGAAGAGGCAACAGCACCATAAGGGTGGTGTTACATATTTGCGGTGTTTGTAGGCTTAGCTTGAAGCATGCTTCCATTACTGCCCAGGGTCCTGACTGATGCCTGCATTCTGATTGGCCATTTTCTTAAAACCGGCCAATCGGGATGTGAGGCATTTCTTCCAGGAAATGCAAATGAAGGATCCTGGAGAGACCAATAGGAGGGATTGCCACCAACTAAAAGGGATGTATTTTACTCGATCACAGTGTATATATTGAGTTGAGTTGCTTGTGTTGTTTCTGACTGTTCTTGTTCAATAAATTATTACTGCTTACCTTAAACTGGCTGAATTCACTTTACAATAAGTGGGAAAAGGTGTGCACAGATCTTACTGTTTCAAGGTATGCTTTGAATCATTGCAGATAATTGTGGGATTCAGACTCCATGAGAGAAGAACTACAAACTCCCAAATACAACCTAGAAATCTCATCTGCTGTTCCAGTACCTGTGAGCTTCAACCTGGACTTACAATATATGTATATTATTTATGTGTTTAGTCTGTTTTGTTCTGTGCATCTTTGTGGATGCTGAAGATATCTGTAACCAGTAATATTCTAAAGAGCCATTGCTATGAAGTAATAGCAATCCGACTGGAATGAACAAGGATTCCTATGAAAACCTCCATGCATTTGTTTATATAAAGAGTTTATTGTAATGTTAAAGTGCATTGTCTCGCTTATGTTTGTGTTTAAGTGTGTTGCTCAGAAATACATGTAGTTGCAGTAGTTAAACACTCTTGATAACCATGAGTGGGAGTTCTGCTGTCAAAACAGACTGAACCTGCCCACTCTCCATGCAAATATTAGGTTCATAAAGTTTCAGAAATATATGGAATAAGATCACCCTATTTTGCCTGAGTAATGGCATATGGCCCTAGATCTTATACCTGCTTTCTCTATGGCCCCCAAATTGCAACTTATTCAGAAAAAAGTATATTGGACACCACAGCACCTTTTTAGTAATAATAGTTAGTAATCATTAACTTTTTGTGGATAAGGAGAAGAAAGTTCAGTCACATCTACCACCTAAATACAGCCTTTATCCATTTGTTAGATGCATCAAATAACAAAGGGAGCTAAAAGAAAAGAAAAGTAGAAGCCAAAATGAAACAACAGTCTCTTGACTAACCTTTCTTACACACCAGGACAAGTTATCATCTTGACTAAATACTAGAATTGTTATTTTCAAGGGGGTAAAGTTGAAAATTCTATACAGACATGCAGTGCCAAGTTTCCATAGTCAATCTCTCGTAAGTCATTTTCTTTGTTATTGCAACCCCAAATAATTCCCTTCTAAAGTCAACAGGAGCCATATACATGGTATGTTTCACAAGTATATATTAAATGGCTATTTTCTTTCATGACTGGAATGTGAAAGTGGTGGGAAGGCTGTGAATATGCATTTGTTCAAGCAGCAGATGTACTGCTAACATGCAGTGGATCAAAGTTACATTTAAAGTTTAAAATTTTCAGGCCTGAAAATGGAAATCATTTCCAGAAGAACTATTCATGGGAGCTTCTACCATGAGTGGAGATAACAAAGAACAGCTTAATAAGCATAACATGCAAGCCACAAAGAGATTCCAGCTCTCAAGTGTCTGGTTGTGAATTTCTTGCTTATAATTCTTTAAAGTGAAAAAAAAGGAAGGATTGTATTATGTCGAATGCAAAGACTTGGTAGATGACATTTGCAGTGCCTAGTTGTGCTCCATTCTTCATATTCAGGCCGTACAACGGAACTATTCAGACAAGTTTAAAATCAAAAGAGAATCTATATATACATACTAAAATGTGCATTGCAGTTCAAGGTCTCAAAACTCCCAACTTGTTAACCATTATTCCTTCCCAGGCCTCCATTTATAGGACATGAAGTACTTGGTAGGTGGAAAATTTTATATGCTTTGCTCATCAAAGCACTCTGAATTTATCTTGGGTAGCTATCATTTTTTGTTGTACCAAATTCAGCTTCCATGGTGGCTCAACTACATTGTCTACTCCTGCCAAGTGTATGAAGGTGAAGACTGCAATCATGTGCCTTGTTCTTAAATTATTGTGAGGAAAAACCCCTTACAGAACATCGTAATCACCAACTTGGTTGCCAGAGCACCTGGAGAAGTGACTCACACACATCTGGCCAGAGAGTGTGAGTAAACCTATCCAGGGGCAAAAGGGACCGATGCAGTACTAGCAGCCATAACGCTACAAAGGCACTCAAGACCGGTACAAGAGTGCCCAACAGGAGAACGGATGGCTTCCCTTCGTTCTGTATGACGTCCATCCTGACCATGGAGCGGAGGAGACTGCGCTGCCAGGAGCTATCCAGGCAAATGGTTTTGAAGCACCAACCATAGAATCTACTGTGGAGGGATAACACCACACGCAGCCATCTTCCTACCAGGCCTGACTCCATTCCAGCGAAACAGATGGCTCACATACTCGCCAGATGTCACCTGTGCCTGCAAGCCATCTACCCACCCCAGGAGTGGCTAATAGTCCAACCGCCACTGCCTTTGGTCAGGAATGGACACCCAATTAGGTGACACCAATGAACTTCCTATTGGCTATCGTAGTAGTCCAGCCCTTATGGTCACTGCGAAGCCTCCCCTTTTTGTGAGGTCATGCACCAGCTGACCACCTTCCTCCTCCCTCGTACCTCCCATACCCTAAGGGCTCAAGAGAGTCCTTATAACCTGTGGACTAGCTCCCCACAGGTGTGTGTCTAGCAGTATCCCAATTTCCGCTGCCTAGATTCATCCCCGATTCTAAGGCCAAGTTTCGGGTCCCCTCTCCCACTTCCTTGCTCATCACCATTGGAGCCTTCCTTGAAGACTACGATCAGTAAATATCACCCTGTTCGTCTACCCTTGTGTTCCCCTATCTCTCTATCTATTTTTCTTAGGACTGTGTGTATGATTTTATGAGTATTTTATCTTGTATGGAAGCCTATATTTTTCTTAATAAATTTTAATTGTTTTACTTAATTAGTCCCTAAAATCCTCCTCTGCCTATAGGGCCAAAGCTGTGCCCTTCATCAGCCCAAGATCATTACCTCCCAGATGTATAACTAAGACCTGGGGAGGAGGGTAAGCACTCCCTTGAAATAACAATGGCATCAGGCCAGGCCAATGAAAGCCCCTGCGCCCCCACCATTCAATGGTAACCCACTGGCTGAGTCCCAGCTGAGAGCTGACTGAAGTTCTCCAAGTATGATGAGCAGCCCAAAACACATAACTGTGTCCAAAGATGAGAACACAGCTCCTCTGGCCAGGAACAACAGCATCTAAAAGGAAAAACAGTTAAACTAGCAACAAGAACAACAAACTCCAAGCTAAAACCCCCCGTGAAGTTAGGCAGGGGGTGAACATAGGCTTTATAAGCTGCTGAGTGCCAATGGCCCAGATGCTGAATGGCTGAGGAAGGATAACCCAGGGTGGCAGCTGTAGAGGCCGCCCCAATTCTAAAGGAGTGGGTACCCAACCTCACCCCAGACAACCCGAGCTAACGCTCGAGTAGTCACAGCCCAAAACTGATGTTTTGTCAACAGACTGCCATTGACATGACATGAAGGGCTGAAGGTAAAGGTGATTGTTGCTGATTGATTAGGAGTGGCTGTGTTCCCCACCATCTTTGCATTATTAAGCTGTGCCTTGCCAGAGGTGCGAGCCAAAGGGCGAGAGCTAAAGAGCCTGTGGCTCTTAGCCTGGGGGCTGTGTAAGGACCAGGAACCCAGATTCCTTGTGTTCCCAATAAGGTAAGTAGACTCTCCAGACAGGGAGCCACATAAACAAACAGGGTTTAAAAGGGGACTGTATATTTTTTAAAAAAGCTATCATGAAGATAGAATGGCAGCAGGGGGGGTGGGGGCTTTCCAGTGTTTTTGCACTGAGTTCGTACCCTTGAGGCCGAGCTGACTGACCTAGAGAAGCAGAGACAGTCAGTTGGGCACTCGGAGAAGACTCTCAGGGACGTGTTAGATGAGCCCCACTCTGAACGTGGCAGCCCCGTTGCTTCCCGGCAGCATGAGGGTTAAGAGGGAACAGGGCACCGGGCTGAGGATAAGGGGAATGCGCCCTCAGTAGGGACCTCTTCTTCAGTTGGTGAGCGGGAATCCTTTCATGCCAAGGAACCATCCCTGGGCAGGGAGGGGGGGGGGGTCTTGGTAGTTGGTGAATCGATCCTTAGGCAAGTAGACAGCTGGGTGGCAAAACCGCATACTGACCGTATGGTGACTTGCCTGCCTGGTGCGAAAGTAGCGGACATTACGCGTGTAGTAGATAGACTGGTAGATAGTGCTGGGGAGAAGCCAGTGGTTGTGGTGCATGTTGGCACCAACGATGTGGGGAAATGCAGTCGTGAAGTCCTAGAGGAAAAAATTAGGTTGCTAGGCGGGAGACTTAAGGTCAGGACCTCCAAGGCAGCCTTCTCAGAAGTGCTACCTGTTCCACGTGCATGGCTGGAGAGACAGGCACAAATTAGAAGTCTCAATGTGTGGATGAGACGATGGTGTAAGGAGGAAGGGTTTAAGTTTGTTAGGCACTGGGATGCTTTCTGGAACAAGCGGGAGCTGTACAAAAGAGACAGTCTCCAAGTGTCCCCAGATGGAACCAGGCTGCTGGCTCTTAAAATCAAAAAGGTGGCAGAGCAGTTTTTAAACTAAACCTTGGGAGAAAACCGACAGGAGATGAAATGTCTCTGGTTCGGGAGGACTCATCTCAAAGAGTCTTTTACTTTTCTACCGGGTAATGGATCAGAGTTGTCCACTGAGATGGTGACAAACAGTATGGACTGCCTGAAAGAGTCTTTGAGGTGGCAGGAGGAAGGTGGCAGGCCTAGCTTGACTGGGAAATTATAGATGTTTGTACACAAATGCTAGAAGTGTTTGAAGTAAAATGGGTGAGTTGGAATGTTTAGTGTTGGGAAAAAACATAGACATTGTGGGAATTTCAGAAACCTGATGGAATGAGGAGAATCAGTGGGACACGGTGATTCCTGGATATAAATTATATCGGAAGGATAGGGAGGGAAGGGTTGGAGGTGGGGTGGCTCTGTATGTCAGAGAGGGCATACGGTCCAGTAAGACTGAGGTCAGAGAATTAGATTCCCTTCTAGAAATGCTTTCAGTTGAAATAGAGGGCCCAAAAGGAAATTTAACTATAGGAGTTTGTTATCGCCCACCAAATCAAAAGATAGAGGATGATTATAATATGATGGAAGGCTTAAAGATAGTGGCTAGATGTAAAAACTGGGTAGTCGTAGGTGTTTTTAACTACCCGCAGATTGATTGGGTCAATATGTGTTCTGGTCAAGAGAAAGAGACTGAGTTTCTAGATGCTCTCAATGACTGTGCTATGGAGCAGATGGTCTCTGAACCTACCAGGGGTGGGGCGATCCTGGATTTGGTCCTAAGTAATGCCGAAGACTTTGTGAGAGATGTAAAAGTGATCACACCTCTTGAGACCAGTGACCATAACGTTATTGATTTCACTGTTTGTATAAATAGAGAGTTGCCCCAAAAGACCAGCACAACCACATTTAACTTTAAATTCTCTGAGATGAGGAGGCACGTGAAGAGGAAACTGAAAGGAAAGGTAAATACAGTCAAAACCCTTGGGGAAGCTTGGAGGCTATTTAAAACTACAATCCTAGAAGCTCAGATAAAATATATACCACAAGTTAGGAAAGGCACAAACAGGTATAAGAAAAGGCCTGCATGGTTAACAAACAAAGTAATGGAAGCTGTAAAAGGTAAGAAGGACTCCTTTAAGCGGTGGAAAGCTTGCCCAAATGAGATTAATAAAAGGGAACACAGGATGTGTCAAATCAAATGCAAGACTGTGATCAGGCAGGCAAAAAGGGACTATGAGGAGCATATTGCAAAAAACATAAAGACCAACAATAAAAATTTCTTCAAATATATTAGAAGCAGGAAACCAGCCAGGGAGGCAGTGGGGCCCTTGGATGACCAAGGGGTCAAATGATTACTGAAGGAGGATAAGGAAATGGCTGAGAAGCTGAATGCATTTTTTTGCCTCCGTCTTCACTATGGAAGATGAGAAGTGTTTGCCTATTCCAGAACCACTTATATTGGAAGGGGTGTTGAAAGACCTGAGTCAGATTGAGGTGACAAGAGAGGAGGTCCTACAACTGATAGACGAATTAAAAACGAATAAGTCACCAGGTCCGGATGGCATACATCCAAGAGTTCTGAAAGAACTCAAAGTTGAACTTGTGGATCTTCTGACAAAAATATGTAATCTTTCATTGAAATCTGCCTCCGTTCCTGAGGACTGGAAGGTAGCAAATGTCACCCCCATCTTTAAAAAGGTTTCCAGAGGAGATCCAGGAAACTACAGTCCAGTCAGTCTGACTTCAATACAGGGAAAGTTGGTAGAAACCAATATCAAGGACAGAATGAGTAGGCAGATTGATGAACACGAGTTATTGAGGAAGACTCAGCATGGGTTCTATAAGGGAAGATCTTGCCTCACTAACCTGTTACATTTCTTTGAGGGGGGTGAACAAACATGTGGACAAAGGAGACCCAATAGATATTGTTTACCTTGACTTCCAGAAAGCTTTTGATAAAGTTTCTCATCAAAGGCTCCTTAGTAAGCTCGAGAGTCATGAAGTAAAAGGACAGGTCCTCTTGTGGATCAAAAACTGGCTAATTAATAGGAAGCAGAGAGTGAATATAAATGGGCAGTCTTCACAGTGGAGGACAGTAAGCAGTGGAGTGCCACAGGGCTCAGTACTGGGTCCCATACTCTTTAACTTGTTCATAAATGATTTGGAGTTGAGAGTAAGCAGTGAAGTGGCCAAGTTTGCAGATGACACTAAATTGTTCAGGGTGGTGAGAACCAGAGAGGATTGTGAGGAACTCCAAAGGAATCTGTTGAGGCTGGGTGAGTGGGCATCAACATTGCAGATGAGGTTCAATGTGGCCAAGTGCAAAGTAATGCACATTGGGGCCAAGAATCCCAGCTACAAATACAAGTTGATGGGGTGTGAACTGGCAGAGACTGACCAAGAGAGAGATCTTGGGGTCATGGTAGATAACTCACTGAAAATGTCAAGACAGTGTGCGATTGTAATAAAAAAGGCCAATGCCATGCTGGGAATTATTAGCAAGGGAATTGAAAACAAATCAGCGAGTATCGTAATGCCCCTGTATAAATCGATGTTGCGGTCTCATTTGGAATATTGTGTGCAATTCTGGTCACCGCACCTCAAAAAGGATATTATAGCATTGGAAAAAGTGCAGAAAAGGGCAACTAGAATGATTACAGGTTTGGAACACTTTTCCTATGAAGAAAGGTTAAAACGCTTGGGGCTCTTTAGCTTGGAGAAACGTCAACTGTGGGGTGACATGATAGAGGTTTACAAGATTATGCATGGGATGGAGAAGGTAGAGACAGAAGTCCTTTTCTCCCTTTCTCACAATACAAGAACTCGTGGGCATTCGATGAAATTGCTGAGCAGTCGGGTTAAAACGGATAAAAGGAGGTACTTCTTCACCCAAAGGGTGAATAACATGTGGAATTTACTGCCACAAGAGGTGGTAGCAGCTACAAGCATAGCCAGCTTAAAGAGGGGGTTAGATAATATGGAGCAGAGGTCCATCAGTGACTATTAGCCACAGTGTATATATATATGTATGTATGTAAATGTGTATATATGTGTGTGTGTGTGTGTGTGCATATTGGCCACTGTGTGACACAGAGTGTTGGACTGGATGGGCCATTGGCCTGATCCAACATGGCTTCTCTTATGTTCTTATGACAAAACAAAAATCCCTCCCTAGGACCGTGTACTGCCAAATAGCCAGCCAGAGCAGAAACTGGACACAACTCTAGCTCAGAATATGTGCCCAGGTCCAAAACGGTTCCCTTGTGATGCTGGTCAGTCTTGGAGCATCGAACAGTGATAACCACCTTACTGTCAACTAACCTCAGATCCTGTAGTAACAAAGCACTACCAGAAACATCATTTATGGAGTGTGCCACTACCTCACTGACTCTAAGGACCCCAAAGAAGGCAACCAAGGAAGCGGCATGAAACAGTGTGGACACAAAATAGGATGCACACACTGTGCCCCAAACCCCCTTCAAACCCCTAAGAATCAAAGGGGAACTAGGCTTCCTAGTGTCAGGATTAGGTCCGGCCTGTCTAGTCCAGCCCTCCAGCATCTTTCGCAGACAAAAGTCTGCAGTTTCCTCCTTATACCCCTAAGCCTTACTAGCAGCAGCCAGAGCAGACAGGCGTCCCCTAATGGATTGCACGGCCAATCCCTTACCTTTTAAAGCAACACAGTAGTGGAGCAACTGCTCCACCAGGAGCGGCCAAACAATGTGATACCCTACCTGTGACCTAAAGTCCTCAAACTGCCACAGGGCCCGTTCATAAGACTTCCTGGTGCTGCTGGGCGCAATGGCTAGGCCTATCCCTCTGCAGGCCTCAGCTCTCCAATCATCTATAGCTCCTGGGGCATTTGCGCTGGCTCTTGATCAGCTTCTGAGGCTAGCTGACGAAACCTCTCCATCTATTTACGAGAGAGAGCATCAGCCACCCCGTTATTCACTCCAGGAACATGCTTGGCTAAAAACAGTATGTTAAGCCGCAGGCAACACAGAGTGAAGTCCCACACTAATTTCATAACCCTTTGCAACTTGGATGTAAGGGAATTAATGACATGTACCATGGCCATGTTATCACACCAAAAATGAATAGTGCGATTGGCCATATAATCCCCCCCAGCCAAACAGCTACCAGGATGGGAAAGAACTCAAGAAACGTAAGATCTCTGTTCAATCCCGCCTGGCCCCACGAATCCGGCCACACATCCGCACACCAATTTCCACGGAAATAGACCCCAAAACCTAAGGAACCGACAGTGTCAGACATGACCTGAAACTCGGCTTCAATCTTCATGTCTTCCCTCCAAAATGAAATCCCATTGAAGGACTCCAAAAACTCCTGCCATACTAAAAGGTCTGCCCTCATGCTGCTTGTAACCCACGTTCTATGCTGTGGAAGTCGTAGACCAGCCATCACATCACAAAGCCTGTGCAAGAAGGCACATCCAGGAGCCACAACTTTGCAAGCAAAGTTGAGATGCCCTACGAGCTGTTAAAACACAACTAAAGTAACCTTCCACTTAAGAAGGAAAGAATCAACCCTCTCCCTCAAATCTGTGACTTTCTCAACAGATATTCTGAACAATTGTGCCAGAGTGTCCAGCTCGATCCCCAAAAAAGTAAGTCTTGTGGCTGGACCCTCCATTTTTTCCTGTGCCAGCGGAACACCCAGCTCCACCACCACCTCAAGAAAGCCAGACATTAAATTTGCACAATGCCCAGTCCCTTCAGCACCCACAAAGAGATGGTCATCCAAATAATGAACCACTTCCTGTAAACCCACTTTCTCACGAACAGCCCATTCAAGGAAAATGCTGAAGCACTCAAATGCCACACATGAGAGCAATCCATAGGCAGAGCTCTATCCATGTAGAATTGCCCCTCGAAGGAAAAACCCAGGCGCTCAAAGTCAGCCAGATGGACAGGGAGAAGGCGAAAGGCAGACTTAATATCGCGTTTAGCCATCTCCGCCCCCTTACCGCAGCGTCATACAACGCTAACAGCCTGATCAAAGCTGGTGTACCTAACAGAGCATAAATGCTCAGGAATGCCATCATTTACTGATGCACCCCTGGGATAGGAGAGATGGTGAATCAAACGAAATTCACCAGCCGCCTTCTTTGGCACCACTCCCAAGGGGGAAACCCAAAGGTTAGGCACTGGAGGGGTAGAAAACGGACCCAAAATCCTGCCCTCCACCAACTCCTTGGCAATCTTACCCCTAACTACTTGCTCCATACTTTAAAAGAACTAAATGCAACCTGTGGACCCTGAAAAGGAATCCTAAAACCAAACATAAACCCCTTTAACAGACAAACCCTATCAACATGGTCAGATATTGGTCAAGCCACCGCTCAAAAGGTCCCACCTATCAGACTGTGCCCCTTTTCCAGCTTGGTAATTGCCTCCACCCCCACCTTGCTTCTTTTGGCCCTTACGTGGCTGGGCTCTGGAGCAGTTGTTAAAGGAATGAAAGCCACCACACAAAGGGCATTCATGCTTATACTGGCAAGCCTTCCTGCTACACACTCCTTGGTAGCCAAACTCCCAGCAAAGCAAGCGGGGTTGAACCGCCTGCCCTGCAGAACTGCAGGAAGAAGAGGAAGAAGTCACAGATGCCCTGGCCACCAAATGACTGCTATCAGAGAGGTCACCCAAATTTGGTTGAGCAGGGGACATGACTTGGAGGCAAAGCTGCTGGTGGATACGATCCCACTGAAGGGAAGGGTATAGAGCAGCCCTCATCCTGAACTCCTGGTCATATTGAAGCCAGGCAGGCCCATTAAACATCATATACCCCTTATAAATAATATCCATATACTGTATAAGTGAAGCACCCCTCCAAGGCTGAGCCTGTGCTATCACCCCATCATATATGAAAAACTCAGGCAGCCAATTGGCCCAAGTCCTGTCAACTTTCTGTTTCTTCAATTTTTCTTTCTCCTTATCATCCAAATCCTCTTTGTCTTTCTTCTCCAGCTCCCAGAACAGGAGGGAGAAGACATCCACATATTCCCCTTTTAGAATCTTATCTTTCATTGCTGGCAGTAAATGGTCCCCTAAAGGCAGTGCTAAGTCCCCAAAAGGTAAGGCGGTGAAAGGGATAGCCCTATAAGAAGCACTCAAAGAGGAAGGAAAGCCCCATCCCCCCATCACGGGACCTGACATACCTTGCTGTCCAGTTGTTAGCCATGGCCCATAGGGGCCAAATTGCCCAAATGGCCAAGCCCAAGCTTGCTGTGCACTTGTGGCAGGGGAGGAGGAGATACCTTGAGCCCCAGTAGCAATGCCGGGAACAGCTGGAGCAGCCGTGCCCCATGGACCCCATGGCCAAGCTGGCCCAGTGTATGACTGTGGCATGTCTCCGGTCTTATCCACAGATCCAATCGGTACCAGTGCCAATCCTACTCTGGAATCCTTAGGAAATGGAACTGAACCCCCTTTGTGCGCCACTGGAACTGCCGGCTCCTCCAGCAATGTTTCCAGCAGACCTGCCCTCAAGAATAGACAACCTGGTTAAAATACCTGCTTGAACTGCAGCCTTAGAATTTTTTCCCAAGCCTAAGTCTAAACCCTGTGAGGGAGGAATTCCGGAAGCCTCCTCCAGAGCCCTAAGCATTGGCAAAATAACAGCTTTTACCACCTCATCAACCTCCTCATCTGAAGATGATAAAGGGGGAGCTGGCCTCTTAGGCGGGGCCCTAGAAGCCTTAGGTGTGGGATGTTTTCCCTTGGACTTCCCCATCCCTTTTTTCCCAGGCATTTTAACAATACCGGCCTGCACTACTAAGAGCAAAAAACTGCCAAAAATTCCACTTTCTTTCTTCAGCAAGAAAGCCCCCAGGGACAATAGCAAAGGTGCAGCCAAAATGGCCCCTTCTCCACAGCTCCCAAAATGGCTGCCCTCTGGTTCAAAAAGACAGCCACAAAGGGAACATAAAAATGGCTGCTGCAGCACTATAGTTAAATTACCTCCCCAAAACGTTTTTTGGTAGAGGCCTTTCACATCACCCACTACCTGATCCAATAACAACAAGAGAAAAAGTGGCTTCCACAATACTGCCCCCACACCCAACGCCCAGAGGAGTTTGTACTCCACGCTAGCAAAAAGCCTAACCCAAAAAAGACCCTTTTTAAAAGAGGGGGGGAAGGTTAAACCAGCTGTATAATGGAGATACGCCAATCCAATCCACGTCCTCACGTTCACCAGAGACCTAACAGCAGCCCCGATCCTCAGCAACACGCTGCAGTTAAAATCAAGCTCACAGGCTTTATCAGCGACCTGATCTCCACTGAAAAGCCTGCATGCTGGGAAGCCAAAGGAAACTGACATGAAGCAGCAGCGAGCTAAAAGCGCTCCTGCCCTGCCTTATCAGCAACTCGATCAGCCCCTGATCTTTCTTAAAATGTCTGAAAGCTGGAAGAAAAGGGGAACTGACAAGACCAGAGCCAGCAAGCAAAAATGCTCCTGCCCAGCCACCTAATCTTCGCTTAAGGAATGTCTAAAAAACAACTGGAACTGATAAGATCTAAGCAGGAGCAAGCTAAAAGCTCTCCTGCCTAAACCGATCGCCAGACGGAGACTGGCGTGAGTGGGGAAGGCGCGCTGCTGCTGCAGCCAGCCCCACCCCCAAGCACAAGCCCATTGGGCTGTCAATCTTCCTCTCTTCCCCCAAGGGTGGCAAATGTGTCCCTTCGTCCTTACAGTGAGGCTGCAGGCGGTTGGGATGAATTGTGCAGGAAGGAGGCATCACTGAGGGAGTGTCAAATCAAATATAATTTTTTCTACCTGCTGGTCGAAGATGACAACAAAATGGAAAATCTCCCTAGAGAGAGTACCAGAGTTTTGGTGCCATGATTGAGAAGGTCTTCTCTCAGGTTGCCGCTCACATAATCTCAGAAGGTGGAGGTACCCAAAGTAGGTCCTCCAAACAGGGACATAGCCGGAATTTTTAGGCGGGGGGGGGGACTTTTTAAAAGTTCAGGGGAAACCTGAATTTTTAAAAAGTGCCCCTCACCTGAAAAATCCCTACTAGCCACCTACCCAACCTTCCTTCCCCACTGTCCCAGCCCACCATGGCTTTAGGGCTGCCTTTGCCTCCCCAGCCATTCAAATTGCACAGGAGGGGTGGCCTCCATGTGCAATTTAAAGACCATGCTAACAAGCTGGTTGATGGGGTCTTTAAATTGCTCCCGGAGGCCAGTGGCTGCTTCTGCCACCCCCATGATTTGAATGGCAAGGGAGGCAGGGGTGGCCCTCAAGCTACTGCAGAAGCAGGGAGGGAAGGCCTCAGACCACCACCTCCCCCTCCTCACAATTCACCTCTCCCCAGAGCCACCACCACAGTTTGGCTACCTCCTCCCTCCCTCCTGGGATGAAGACCATGGTGTTCAGCCTGGACTGGATGGAAGCAGGAAGTCCTAGGGTGCGGTCAGACGTCCAAAAAACCCCGCTACAGGCATGAGTTGAGCCCGCATGCATGTCGGATTTTACCGGGACGTTCACACATCCACATCTGTGAAGCGTGCTTAGCCCGTGCCCGTCCCACGCTGATGCGCCTTGCTCGCGGATTAATTTGCCACTGCTTTTAATCCGGAACAAGACGTTTCCTGAGCGCTTCCTGGGCGCTCTGGAGCGTCTGGACGGGCAATCGTTGCTGAGTTGCAACAGCGCTTCCCGCTTCCAGCTTCCCGCCACAAGCAAAATGCATATCACTGCGCCATCGAAGGAAGGGGGGGGGCCTTCTGAAACGTGCAAGCCCGGCCTTTTTTAAAAAAAAATATTTTAGTTTATTGCGTAATAGCGATATATCGAAATATCGCACCTGTATGACCAACACGGCTGCACGGTTTTAATCCTGCTATGAACTTTCGTGCATGCACCATACCAAGGGCTCAGACTGAGAAAAGTTAACTTTCTCCCCCTTTTCAGTTTTTTTCCCCTCTGGAGAATACGGTAAAGGCGTCTCCGTCACGTGCGTCACTTTTCCTTCTCGCTTATGATTATTGGAAGAGAGGAAGACGATTCTCTCGGAGCCCAAGGAAAGCGGGCAGCTTTGGCCGCTCCGAGGAGGAGATGGTTCCACTTTAAAAGCCGCCCTCGGGGAGGGCGGGACTTCCCTGGGCTGGCGGCGACCACCCCGCGCTCCTGCCTCCGGCTGCAGAGTCTTATCCAAAGGGGGACCGAGAGGCGCGGCGACCTTCCTTCACTTCTCCTCCTCCTGCCGGCGGATCCGAATCTTTCCCTTCTAGCCGGGTGTGCGTGCGAGTCGCGTGTCCGGCCCGGGGGACGTGGGAACCTTTGGCCGCCACCATGGGGATGTGTTCCAGCCTCCGGCCCAGGCTGCTGGGGGGCGCCCACCCGCCGATCCCTGCCTACGTGCCGGGAGACGCGGAGGTCTCGGAGCGCGGCGGCGACCGGACGGCCACCAAGCAAGAGCTCAAAAATTCCATTTCGACACAACGATATATCGATATATCGATAGAGCAGCGGGGAAACAAAAAAAAAGAGGTTTAATAGCCGGAAACCCCGCAAACCCTCCTGTTAGCGCCCAGCACTGCGCCTGCGCTAATGCGGATTGCCGCCATCTGAAAGAAGTTCCGGGAGGGCGCTGTGTGATCGAGCAGGGGACGGGATCAACACGGCATGCCATCGGAACTCCATGCTGTCTGATCGGGAAACAGGATGTGGCGGATTATTTGACATACGAAATAACGGCGCTTTAAAGATGGGTTGCTGATGGATTTAATGTAAGTGTGACCGCACCCTAAGTATCCATGTCCTAAGTCATTTGAGGCTTTATAGGTCAAAAACAGCACTTTGAATTGGTACTGGAAGAGAACAGTCACCCATTGAAGATCTTTCCATAATGGAGTAAGATGCTGCCTGTAGTCCAGCCTAGGTAGTAGTCTGGCTACTGCCATCTGGGCTAACTGAAGCTATCAGAACTTCTTATGGGACTTGTTATGTAAAGCTCATTACACTAATCCAATCTGAATATGGCAAGAGATAGGACCTATAGAATGGAGTATCTCTGCATACATCTACACTCTCAGCATGGTGAATGGGTACTTGGACTCCTATCTCATCAAGAAGACCAAGTAAAGCACTTTAACCAGTACACCACACTGAGTCGCAGGGTCATCAGTGGCTTGATAAAATTCAGGGGAAAGCTAGAAAAGACCATGACAAGAACTACCACATCACATATTCTTTCCTCAGTATAAGTTCTGCTATTGATTCTATTTCATTTTTGTGCCATTAATGTAAAGTGTTGCCCAGATTCAATCATGAGACTTCTTGAGTGGGATCAAAACAAGTTTTAATGATGGTACTAGCAAATGTTCACTAGTCCAGGCCATGTCAGACTAAAGTACTATAGAAAGTTATCAACTATTATAGAGAAGGGGCCAATGGCTATTCTCTTTCCTGAGCCCACCAAAAGACTTTTGAAAATCTTTTAGAACAAAATACAATTCCTTCTCAGACCTCAGTAGTCAAGGCCAAGTCTGTTCTTCAGTTGGTGCCTATCAGCATTGCCCAGGGAGACTAGATTAGACTTGTCCCCCCGCAGCTACTTTCCACCTGCGAGTCTGCATCCCACATCCCACAAACTGCTAAGCATTCCAACAAGAAACCTTGTGAGAGTTAATAACTGAAAACAAGTCGACACAATAAAGTTAGTATCATATGGAATCTAAAATGGGTTACATTTAACATTAACTTGTTAATAGGCAAGGATAATAATACCAGGGTAATAACATCAGCAATGCAAATGTCAATCAGAAAACAGCAACCACAAAATGGATTTGTCAGGGACTTGTTCCTGACAATTTATAGCAAGCGATAAGAACATAAGAACATAAGAGAAGCCATGTTGGATCAGGCCAACAGCACATCCAGTCCAACACTCTGTGTCACACAGTGGCAAAAAAATTTATATCTACACACACACTGTGGCTAATAGCCACTGATGGACCTGTGCTCCATATTTTTATCTAAACCCCTCTTGAAGGTGGCTATACTTGTGGCCGCCACCACCTCCTGTGGCAGTGAATTCCACATGTTAATCACCCTTTGGGTGAAGAAGTACTTCTTTTTATCCGTTTTAACCTATCTGCTCAGCAATTTCATCGAATGCCCACGAGTTCTTGTATTGTGAGAAAGGGAGAAAAGTACTTCTTTCTCTACTTTCTCCATCCCATGCATTATCTTGTAAACCTCTATCATGTCACCCCGCAGTCGATGTTTCTCCAAGCTAAAGAGTCCCAAGCGTTTCAACCTTTCTTCATAGGGAAAGTGCTCCAGCCCTTTAATCATTCTAGTTGCCCTTCTCTGGACTTTCTCCAATGCTATAATATCCTTTTTGAGGTGCGGCAACCAGAACTGCACACAGTACTCCAAATGAGACCGCACCATCGATTTATACAGGGGCATTATGATACTGGCTGATTTGTTTTCAATTCCCTTCCTAATAATTCCCAGCATGGCATTGGCCTTTTTTATTGCAAACGCACACTGTCTTGACATTTTCAGTGAGTTATCTACCACGACCACAAGATCTCTCTCTTGGTCAGTCTCTGCCAGTTCACACCCCATCAACTTGTATTTGTAGCTGGGATTCTTGGCCCCAATGTGCATTACTTTGCATTTGGCCACATTGAACCTCATCTGCCACGTTGATGCCCACTCACCCAGCCTCAACAGATCCCTTTGGAGTTCCTCACAATCCTCTCTGGTTCTCACCACCCTGAACAATTTAGTGTCATCCGCAAACTTGGCCACTTCACTGCTCACTCCCAACTCTAAATCATTTATGAACAAGTTAAAGAGCATGGGACCCAGTACCGAGCCCTGCGGTACCCCACTGCTTACCGTCCTCCACTGCGAAGACTGCCCATTTATACTCACTCTCTGCTTCCTATTACTCAGCCAGCTTTTGCTCCACAAGAGGACCTGTCCTTTTACTCCATGACTCTCAAGCTTTCTAAGGAGCCTTTGATGAGGAACTTTATCAAAAGCTTTCTGGAAGTCAAGGTAAACAACATCTATCGGGTCTCCTTTGTCCACATGTTTGTTCACCCCCTCAAAGAAATGTAACAGGTTAGTGAGGCAAGATCTTCCCTTACAGAACCCATGCTGAGTCTTCCTCAATAACCCATGTTCATCAATGTGCCTACTCATTCTGTCCTTGATAATGGTAGGTCCGATAGGTTCTCTCCACCCATGTATCAAAACATACATTGCTGGGATCCTGAGCATATTTACTTGGAGGAAGCATCCATTATGTTTTAGGCATGAAGTAGGGTTGCAAACTTTGATGGTGTCACCCACTTTCCTCTCTCCAAGGCAAGATTTTTCCTCTTTTTTCCCTTCCTTTTTGACTGAGCAGCCCCTTCTATCTAATTTTTTCTGAAGATTTATGGCTGTCCCTGTTCCTGTCACAGTATATTTTGTGTTGGTTCAGCCCAGGATCTTAGGGGAAGGGACAAGATCACCCACTTAACCAGGGCTTTTTTAAAAAGCAAAACTGCACAAGAATGCAGTTCTGGCTGGCTTGGCATCAGGGGGTGTGGCCTAATATGCAAATGAGTTCCTGCTGGGCCCTTTCTACAAAAAAGATCCTGCAGAAATTCTGAAATGGCACACAAGAGGCCTTTTGAAAGTTCAAAAAGTTCAAATGAAATATTTTATTCAATGTAGAGGGGGAAAGATCAGGTGAAATCAGGGATAAAATTTCTGAGGTAAATCAATAATGAACTCTGAAGTAAATCAGTATAGGCACAATTACAGTTCATATATTTCAAGAAGCTGAGAGTTTCTTAAGCTTTTCACACAGTCTTTAAAATACGATGACAGGCTTTTGTTTCAGTGTTTCCAAAACACTCTAGAATACTTTAAGTTTAACTGTTTCTTCAAGTTTCAGCAGTCAGTCTCTAAACACACCAAACCAGGAATCACTCCATTCCTTACAGCTAACTATCCCTTTTTCTGACCCAAATGGGAGTCTTCACTGATCTACCCTCTTCTCCTTGCCAAGCTTCCCAGTTCTCTATTCATATCAAATAACTCTCAGTCAGGGCTAAACACAAACTCAGACACCACCCAACTCTTCTCCGTCAGGGCTGGACTCAAACTGAATTCTCTTCAGCATTCAGTTCTGAAGTCTCTCTCTTCTTCTCACATTAACCAATCAAATTCCTTTAAGCAGCCTATCACTCAAGCAGTTCTCACTCAAGGTTATGATCTTTTAAAGATCAATCTATCACACCAACCCTGGGTTGGGAAATTCCTGGAGATTTTGTGGCAGACCCTGGGGAGGGCAGAGTTTGGGGAGAACAAAGTGTTTAGCATGGATGTAATGCCAGAGTTCAACATCCAAAGCTGCCATTTTCACCAGGGGAACTGATCCCTGTAACAGGGAGATCAGTTGTAATTCCAAAAGAACTACAGGCCCTGCCTAGAGGCTAGCAAATCTAGTTGCCTATGTACTTGAGTGGTATACAACAGGTAGCGTTCAAAATGTCAGAGGATTCCTTATGCTGTCTCCATTTGGTTCAGTAATTTCTTAGATCCTGATCCATGCAAGCAAAATTCTCAGCTCATCCAACGTACCTTCTGCAGGTATCAGTGGAAGTGGTTTGTGCAAATGCTATTCATTTAAGCTGAATGCTGGGCCAAGCATTAGTTACAGTAAAATGAGTTGGCATTTATGCTAAAGCATTTACTGGTTTACAACATTTCAGAGGAAGAAGATCTGTTCTGTTGTTTGCAAAAGGCCTAAAGGTGTTCTGATTCCCCTCCTTGGTTCTCACTGCATAGATACCACTTGAATTTTGGGCAGCCCCATAAATTTCAATAGAGATGAAAAATCTGCAGGCACATGTGTATATGTGTGCACCCCCCCCACCCCACAAAGATGCATTCAAATGAATGCAAAAAAGATCTTGGCAGACTGGAGAGCGCCTTGTGCATGTCAAAGCTGAAGTTGCTGAGTTGGAGTAACTGGTATTGTTTAGTAGAGTTCTGTGACTCCAGACCCAAGAATACAACTATGCACAGTTCTACGATTCTACCCCAAAGCTTTTCATACTATGTAATTGTATGGTGTGGAAATTTTAATTTTCAAAGCTTAAGCATTTAAAAAAATAACATGGAGAACTATAATTATGCATGCAGCTACACGTCTCTAAAGTGATTATTATTTATGCTGAAGTGTTTAGAAGACACAGATGTAACTCGAGAGATGTGTTTTTATATGCAGTTATAATATTTTATTACACACATGAATTAGACATATGTGGCAATATGTCAAGAATGGAATCGGAATGTATGTGATAAGTTTACAAATTATAAATATCACACAAAATAAAGTATGGAATCTTATAACAGGAGAGAGGCCTTCCGCTTCTTGAACCTCCCCCCCTCCCACAGTGCAAAGCTGTGTCTCCCCTATGAAGTTTATATGAGTAGAGAACATAAATTATGTTCTTGTATATATACAGGTTTATATTTCCCTGGAGTAAATATAGTTACATTTGAAAAAGATCAATGGCAATAAACTGGAGATCAATTGAAATTTCACCATTTGGCTAAATGCTTTCGAGTCTGTGTACAGTTTATCACAACAACCATTGCTTTATATTTAGGAAAGGTATATAAATGCACCGGCCGGTGTCTCCTGGAAAAGTGTGTTCGCAGTAATATTTAATGATGCTTACAGCGTGCATATTGAAGGACTCTTGAAATGTCTGTTGCAAACTTTTCAACGTTGCCACTGTTGCCTTCACTGCAGACTGTTTGCTTGATCTATGGGAGGCATTAGAGAATGACCGCTAATTAGTGCTTCAAGAGTAGCCAATGGCAATATTGCAAGCTTCCAAGGCTTTCTAAGTTGCTAATTTACAATCCCATTCCAAAATAGCTATCATTATAAAACCAGGTCACGATAAAGGCAGAAATCTATAAATATAGAGCCTATGTCATATCCCATCTCCTCCAAAAGGATCACGCTCTCTGTCTGTTTAAAAGAGGTTTACATATTCCTTATAATAACTGTATGATAAATTAGGCACTCTTTTTCAGACCCCCCTCCCTTTAAATGGAATGCACTGAAAACACAGTAATGATATAATTAATTACAGTCATAGTCTTGTTAAATTTCCTGTGGAAAAATTACACCTTTTTCGATTAACGTGAAATATAAGTGTCAAATCAGTAATAAAAACCTGATCAATAAAACAATAATAACCATGTTGTTAAAAGCGGCCCCCGAAAGGTGTTTCACAGCAACATATTTTAGAGGTTAGAAACCCTTTTAAAATAAACGGATTTCATCTTTACACTATGTCATCTAAATCATTACAATGTTTGTGTATACAATTATCATCAGACGATAAATTGCAGCTATTGAATGGATTAAGTCTGAACCTGTTGACCTCATAAATCTGAGTTTGTCATAGCCTTAGAAAATGCTTGTGTAACAATCAGTTGATTACATGGCAGGAGCAGATATACGCATGTTAACTGGAAAATATGAAAGGAGCAGGGTAATTCAAAGTTCATCGGTAAAGTTTATAAAATTTGTGTGTCAAGGCTTTGAAAGTTAACACTTTCAGTACATGTTCCCAGCAGCAAGCCTTTTTCTCCCTGTGTTTCTTCTTTCTTCACAAATGGATTGTTAGAAATGATGCTAATTATCCCACTATGTGCAAAAAAGAGACTTACATCCAGGGTGATTTAGACACACATTAAGGAGAAAATAGAGAACTGTTTCAGTTTTTTTCCCCTACATTTTCTATAAGAGTAGTGATTTATTTTATTTTCAGTACTCTTGAACATTCTTGAATATCTAGGAATATTTCTCTGTTTTTATTTCTCAAAAGGTAGACATCAAAAAGTTCAGGAATTGCCATCTCTTTAAAATTCCAAACTGTAGCAATATTTGTCTGTTACAGCAAAAAAAATTAATTGATGTAGAAAGCTTCAAAACATGATTAAAACATCTGTGCTACAGTAGTATGCCAACACACAATTTCCATGCACAATTTCCCAACACAGAATGTACACACAAGTGAATTACTTTTTTCTCTTCTATATCTTCTGACAAAGTTTCCTGTGTGTTTTTCATGTAGAAATAGAATAAAATAAACAGAAATAAATAAAATGTAAGCTTCTTTCCCTTCAAACGTTATTAAAATGTGTGGTGTGGAGTCATGGTAATTTGCCTTTTACTTCTGAAGTAGCCTGTTACCATAATAAATTTAGGGCAATTCTACCATCCCCCCTGTTATTGCAATTGGGGGTCTCCAAGTTAACTGGGGGGAACTAGCATAATTTTAGACTACGAGAGAGGAGATAACTAAGGGAAATCCACCAATGTCTACAGGGATTGTTTCCTGAGAACTCTCAAATAAACCAGGATGTAGTACAACAGAAAGGGTGTTTTATTATAAAAAGAGTAAAAGAGAAAAAAGCACATGGGGAAGAAAAACACACAAACTAACGAAGAGGAGATGGAATAGCAGCCCTGCTTATTTAATTTATATGCAGAATACATCATGCAGAATGCTGGCCTGGATGAATCACAAACCGGAATAAAGATTGCTGGGAAAAACATCAACAATCTCAGATATGCAGATGACACCACTCTAATGGCCAAAAGTGAAAAGGACTACTTGTTGAGGGTAAAAGAAAAGAGCTCAAAAGTAGTCTTGAAACTCAACATAAAAAAAACCCCTTAAGATCATGGCATCCAGCCCCATCACTCCTTTGCAAATAGAAGGGGAAGACATGGAAGTAGTGACAGACTTCACATTCTTGGAATCCAAGATCACTGCAAATGGTGACTGTAACCATGAAGTTAAAAAACATTTGCTCCTTGAGAGGACAGCTATGGCAAACCTAGGCAGTATAATAAAAAGTAGAGACATATCCTTGCCATCAAAAGTCTGAATAGTCAAAGCAATGGTATTCCAAGTAGTAATATATGGCTGCGAGTGTTAGACCATAAGGAAGGCCGAGCGCAGAAGAATAAATGCTTTAAAATTGTGGTGCTGGAGAAGACTCTTGAGAGTCCCTTGGACTGCAAGAAGATCAAATCAGTCAGTCCTAAGGGAAATCATCCCTGACTGTTCCCTGGAAGGTCAGATGCTGAAGCTGAAGCTCAAATACTTTGGCCACCAAATGAGAAGGGAGTACTCCCTAGGGAAGATCCTGATGCTGGGAAAGACAGAAGGCAAAAGAAGAAGGGGATGGCAAAAGATGAGATGGCTGGACAGCGTTACTGATGTAACTAACATGAATTTGAGCAGACTTCAGAGGATGGTGGAAGACAGGAGGGCCTGGCATGACTTGGTCCATGGGGTTGCAAAGAACTGTGTGACTGAACAACAACAACAGCGGGAAGAAGTGACGAGGAAGAGTGATGTTTACCTAGTCCTGGAAGTCAAGTAAAATATAATAAATTAGGTCCACAACAAAATATTGGGGGACTGTTTTTGTTAGTTGTCATTAGTTGTTGTTGTTCAGTCACACAGTTCTTTGCAACCCCATGGACGAAGTCATGCCAGGCCCCCCTCCCCCCCCCCGCGTTTTAGAGGGCAGGGGAGGATAGGAGACAGATTCTTTTAAAAAAACTGTTCTCATCTGTTGCGGCTGGAGCAAAAAGGCAACTCTGTGAGAACCTTATGGGAGGAAGGCAAGGGAAGGCAGTAAAGTCTGGAGCCAATTTTTACATTTTCCCATTTATAACAGCTTGGCCACAGTCAGTATGGATCACAGTCACTTTGTTTATGTGAGGAGTAAAGGTGTTGAAGCGTGCCTCACTCACTCCTGCAGCAAGAGGATTTGGAGCAAGCATGGGCTTTTACCTGCCACCTCCTTTCTCTCCTCTCCCACCCACAGCCATTTGTCTTCCTGTCAAAGGAAGAACATCACTCTGTTTCTTCCTTTTTCCAGCTGGGCAGCAGACCTTCAGCTCTGCTTGTTCACTCACTTGTCTGCTCTTTCTTCCCCTTTTGGCCTGCCTGCAAGTAAAAGCCCCCTACTTTTCATACACATGGACATCGTGATCACCAGTATGGTTGCCAGGGTGCCTGGAGTTTTGACTCACACACGTCTGCTCTAAGAAGTGGACTTTGCCCACGGTTTCTAAGGCTTATGTGGATACTATAAGCCTCAGCTTTGCAGCAGTATTCTACATCTCTGGATGGGTGTTAGCCAGAACTACAGACGAGCTTCCAGCTGCTCCTTGCGTGCACAATCTCGGCCGTTGCAGTGGAAGAAGCCACGCCGCCATGAACTGTACAGGCAAACAGATTCCAGCCTGTTTCCATGAACCAAAGGCTAACACCACCAGACTCCATTTTGTTTTCCTGATTCCATTACAGCAAAGCAAGAGACTCACGTACTCAACAGCTATTACTTCTGCATAAGGCAATCAAGCTTATTTTAGGCGTGGATCCTGCCAGACTGCCTAAGCTTTTGTCCAATGGAACCCAAGACAAAAGATGGTGCCAACAGAGTAGTAAAGAAGAGGAAGAACAGCTTCACCTAGAGCCAGAGTTCTTTGTATAAATTGGGTGTCACTTTAGGTACCAATTTCGCCCTCTATTGTCACCTTTAGATAAGTTTGGATAGCTTGTTTGATCACCTCCACCCAATACCTCCACCCATGCCTTGCCCTAATTGTCACCCTCAAGCCTCCTCCTTGCCCATTGTTACCTGGAAACCCAATCAGGTATCCAGGGCCAGGTCCGCTCATTGGCCGGATATGGGCATCCAATCAGGTGCCCCGAATAGACTGGCCACTGCCCACCACACAAATCAAGCCCCTATGGTCACTTTGGAGCCCCCCCTTTTTCTGAGGTCATGTACCATCTGACCGCTTGTCATCCACTCCTGCACCTCCTACCCCTAAGGGTTCAAGGTAGTCCTTATAACCTCTGACCAACTCCCCACACATGTGCATCTGACAGTACCATATACTCCACTGTTAGATGCACCCCCGATACCTGAGCAGTTTAGGATCCATCCCCCCATCTCCTTTTTCGTCGCCATTGGAGCGTTCCTCGAAGACTACGATAGGTAATTATTACCCTGTTTGTCCATCCTTGTGTTTACCCCTCTATTTCTACCCTATTTTTATTAGGACTGTATGTGTGTTGTGTGACTTTATATCCTTGTAGGTTTGCCTTTATTTCATAATAAACCACTTTTATTATTATATTATATTGTCTCATTATTGGGTAACTTCCAAAGCAGACACCTTCTGTATAAATAGGTTTTTGATCTCGCTACAAGGCAGATTGCCCTCCACTCTAAATTCCCCCAAATCCTATTTTTAGGGCAATTTGCTTAACATGCCACAGCTTCCTGGGAGCTATTTGTGGCTGTACAGACAACAGTTTCCACAATAGGAATTGTTTAACCCCTGCATCAATTTCTCCTGATTTAGGATATTTCTGTAAGCCTGGAGTATCCCCCAAGCTTGCTGAATAATTTTATTTCTATGTAAATCTCCTGGATCTGCAGATTTAGGTTTCCACATGGAGAGGCATAGTTGGCTGTTAGATGTATAGATATAACTATTTGTTGCTTAACATGCATTTCCAACACACTTTTGTGCACAAAGCCCTTTATCTCCTTGTGAGCCACTCACACTTATTCTCTGGCCTTAACTCTACCTTCGTGTTCTCTAGATGATGCTGTGCTTTCACAGTTGGGTAGCTTCTTTTTGGTATCACTTACCAAAGTGGTTGCAACCAGCTTTCACAATGAGGAAGGCTCTAAGAAGGCATTGTCTGGATGGCCTGTTTGCTGTTTCTTTGTGTTTAGAAAGTGGGGGTTGGAATTCAAGCTGTCATAGAGATAATGTTACAGTATCACTTCAGTTACCAGCCAGCAACATCTGTGGAGGGCGGGGGGAGGGGGGAGAAATATATACATATTTTATCATGAGCCTCTGATCAGTAGACACTCTTTGTAGAACGAGCACAACAACTACATTATCTTTCACCCTGGGGTGAAGGTCATTGTCAAGGATTTGAGGACAAGCTTGTATTGCAGCTCGCCTGCATTTAGAGCTGTCAGTGCTTGGAAAAACCTGCTTGATGGACACATTCTGGTTTGTAACTCTCCCCCCCCCCCCCGCCTCCCACCAAGCCCTGCGTGCCTTGAGAAGACTTAATTATAAGCAGTGTAGAAAACATTGAGGAATAATACCTCCAGGTTGGTACCTCTGAGATCCCAGACATTTGAAGGAAACGATTGGAAGAAAAAACAATTGCTCATTTGTGGTCTCACGCTACATTTTTGTTTGTTTGAGCTTTATTGACTGCATTTTGTTGTATGCAGGATAGAAAAGTATTCTCTTGATTCCTATCAGAGCCAAGGACATGTGTTTTACTTGTAAACAGCTCTGAGTCTCCGAGATGGAAGTAAGACTTAAGGTGGTTTAAAATGAAGGAATGGATAATGTTGTCTAATTGGAAAGTTGGAATGCTGTTTGAATGCATCTAACTAACAGGAAGGGATGAACAGTGAACCTGGATTGCAGGCGGGCTGTCACTGTGTTCTGGGATTGTGAAAACTGGCTGCTTCCATTTGGATATTTCTATTTCAGCTTGTTTCTACCTTGTGAGAAGCAGACTTGTGAATCTTTAGTTTTGCATATTTTCTGACATTCTGTGCCAACCGCACATAAAGGCATATAATGTATAGAAGATGTTTAAAAAAGGGTGGATACATTAAAAGAAACAGCACCTGCAACAGCAGAACACTGTTAGAGTCCTTGCATCCTGGGATCTTATAAGCCAAGACATGCTGACTTGGCAACAGGACAAACAGGGTCCTCACAGCCATTTTTGCTCATGGAAATGGCATGGAAGGCACACAGGGCCAGATTAAAGTCAACTGATGCCCTAAGCACAGCCCAACAATGGTGTTCCTTGGCACTAAAATTTACCTCATTATGTGAAAACTCAATTCAAATAAATAATAAAATAAAGAGCTTAAGGGTCCGTTACACAAATCAGCTGATGAGTTAAATGCTAGCCAGACCCAGCTAGTTGTGTTTACGCTTGACAGAAGGGAAACTTTCACACCACAAGAAAGAAACGAATGTGGAATCTGATGACACCTTCAAACCAAACTTTTAAACTTAAATCACTCACTATGGCAAAGAAAACATATTTTTAACAATGTAGATAAAAAATCAAACATGGCAGATAAGGTCAATTACAAAAAAATTGACTAAAGTTGAGTGTTGGCAGTGAAAGAGTTAAGGGCAGGGTAACTTGGGGGGGGGGCTCTGCGATGCCCCCTTCCCTTGGTGCCCTAAGCACATGCTTATCCTGCTTAATGGTTAATCCAGGAATGCCATTGTGCCATGCTCTTCAGCAAAAACTGCCCCACCACAGTCCCTAGCCGCATCTATGAGTGCAAGGTAAGACAAGGGACCTGAGACTCAACTCATCATACACTTTGTGTAATGAAGACCCCAGCCTTATTTTTAACAGACAGGATCGTATTCTCCAGGCTAATTAGCAATTCTATGTGTGTTAGGATTGCCAACCAGTGTTCCCTCTAAGCTGAGTTCATGTGAGCTAGCTCACAGTTTTTTTAGCCTCTGGCTCACACATTTTTTGTCTTCTGTCAGCCTGCTCAGGAAGGATGGCCCCAAGCACACTAATTTATGCAGCAGTTCAGAACTTTAATGGCAGTAGCTCATAAAGTAGAATTTTTGCACACAAGACTCCACAGCTTAGAGGGAGCATTGTTGCCAACTCTGGTTTGGAAATTCTCGTAGATTTGAGGGTGGAGCATGGGGAGGGGAGGGATCTCACTGGAGTACAATGCCATGGAGTCTACTCTCCAAAGCAGTCATTTATTCCAGGGAAACTGATCTCTGTAGTCTGGTGATAACTTGTAATTCCAGGAGATCTCCAGGCCCCACCTGGAGGTTAGGCAACCCTACTTCTGAGGGGGTTTCTGCATGAATGTTATTGTGTGTTGCAGTATCATGTACTTTTAAAAAAGGGAAAGAGATCTCACCAGTGATCATAGCTCTTCAATACTGTATGTTCAGCATGTTTGAATAGTGACGCATCCCTAACGTTTTCAAGAAGAGTCTAGGTGGCCATCTATGGGGGATGCTCCAACTTTGGATTCTTTGCACCTCCAGCTCCAAGACAGGATCAGAAAAACTGGAAATCATTTAAGGTCCATCTGATAGACTTGTCCTGACAAACAAGTATATTGTGCCATGCTTATAAATGAAACTCTGCTTTCTCTAAGGGTCTGTGGTTGAATTGATGTCTTTTGCTTATCAGCTGTATTTGGAATTAAGCAAACGGATTCAGTCAATTTTATAACAACCACATATTGAATATATTCTAGAGGATATTAGCTACAGATTATAAGGAAAGCTGCTTTTAGGAATAAGAGGTTAGTGGGTAACTTAATGGACTAGTGAAACTCAGGTCTCTATCTCTCTATTCAAATTTGGTGGTTTGGTAGAGGTCTGTCTGACTGCCATAGTTTCATGGAGTGACCAAATTGAAATAGAATTCCTATGAGATGGAGGTAACTCTGGTTGGGAAGGCTGAGGCCTTAAAAGACACTGTACTTCTCACTTTCAATGAAATTCAGCTGACCATCACTGACTCATTTAAGAGACTAGGAGATATTCTAGTCCTAGAGTTACTGCTAGAGAAATAAGGTAATGCAGCTGCAAAAAACCAAAAACACTTCCTTCCAATTTCATTAAGTTTGGAAGATGGCCCCCTTCATTGACTTGGATGATCTGACCATCTGAATCCACGCTATGGTAACTTTGAGACCAGATTAATGTAATGAACTCCATATGGTCTTTCCTTGAAGTCAGCTAGAGACTACCGCTAGTACAGAATGCCACAGTTTGGTTATTATGAGAACATAGGAGGAGTAAGCATATTACATCTATTCTGCAGTCCTTTCGTTGTCTGTCTGAGCTCAATTGAAGATACTGGCTCTCACATACAAAACTTTCATGGCTTTGGACCCTCATATCTGCAGGACTGCCTCTCTTCTTGTGCTCATTCACAACAGCTTCACCCATCTCTTCAGGTCCCTTTGCAGGTGCCATCCTGCAAATGGTTAAGAGCAGCAACTGCCTGGAAATGTCCATTTTCTGTTATGGCCTCTATCTTGTGGAATAGCCTTTTTGAGGAGGTTAGGAATGACAGGAAGGCTCCCATACTTGTCATCTTATATACTACATTAAATAAAGTTGTTCCAGAGGGCATTTCTATAAAGGTAGAATGGTTCAGAAAGGCACTTTATAAAGGGAAAGGGAAGAGACTATGGACTATATCACTGTGTACTGGATATGTTATCTATTTGCAATAATAATAACCAAGAGAAAGCTCCTGAGCATTCCTTTGACAGCAAAGGTGACAAACATGCAAGCACTGGAGCACATAAAACCAGACATGCCAAAGGAAGGGAAAATCACAAAACTGCAGCTGGCTTATTTTGGCCATGTCATGCAGAAGAACTCACTAGAAAAAGCTATTATGCTTGGATTGGTTAGCAGCAAAAGGAAACCAGGCTGCCAAAGAATATGGTGGCTAGACATCATAAAAGTCAACAACAGCCCAATCATGGAACAACTCAAAGAAACAGTACAAGATCAGAAAGCATAGAGAGAGCCGGCCCATAGAATCGCCTAGAGACAAGCATGACTGAATGGTTAAACAATGTCTCTTTGCAGTGTGTGTTATTCTGCTCTCACTGTATTTTTTTTTTAGTGATGAAGTACTATTCCCTGCATTGTCTTTGTATTCTGTATCATGTCCAATATTCTATAATTGTTCCAGATTTCTATAATCTTAGTCCTAGATTATTTCTTATGAGATGTCTCATTTTGTAGATTGCATCAATTTACACTCTGTCATCCTCCTTGGGTCTTAGTGAGGAATGTGGACATGATGGATGGATGGATGGATGGATGATAGAATCATAGAGTTGGAAGGGACCTTTAGGGTCATCTAGTCCAACCCCCTGCACAATGCAGGAAACTCACAAACCTCCCCCTAAATTCACAGGATCTTCATTGCTGTCAGATGGCCATCCAGCCTCTGTTTTAAAACATCCAAGGAAGGAGAGCTCACCACCTCCTGAGAAAGCCTGTTCCACTGAGGAATCACTCTAACGGTCGGGAAGTTCTTCCTAATGTTGAGCCGGAAACTCTTTTGATTTAATTTCAACCCATTGGTTCTGGTCTTACCTTCCGGGGCCACAGAAAACAATTCCACACCATCCTCTATATGACAGCCCTTCAAGTACTTGAAGATGGTGATCATATCACCTCTCAGCCGCCTCCTCTCCAGGCTAAACATCCCCAGCTCCTTCAACCTTTCCTCATAGAACTTGGTCTCCAGACCCCTCACCATCTTCGTCGCCCTCCTCTGGACCCGTTCCAGCTTGTCTATATCCTTCTTAAAATGTGGTGCCCAAAACTGAACACAATACTCCAGATGAGGTCTTACCAGAGCAGAGTAAAGCGATACCATCACATCATGTGATCTGGACACGATACTTCTATTGATAAAGCCCAAAACTGCATTTGCCTTTTTAGCCACCGCATCACACTGTTGACTCATGTTCAGCATATGATCTACTAAGACCCCTAGATCCTTTTCGCACATACTACTGCTAAGACAAGTCTTCCCCATTCTATAACTATGCATTGGATTTTTCCTACCTAAATGCAGAACTTTACATTTATCCCTGTTAAAATTCATTTTATTGGTTTTAGCCCAGTTTTCCAGCCTGTCAAGGTCATCCTGTATCCTGTTTCTGTCTTCTTCTGTGTTTGCAACCCCTCCCAATTTAGTATCATCTGCAAATTTAATAAGCATTCCCTCTATTCTTTCATCCAAATCATTGATAAAGATGTTGAACAAAACAGGTCCTAGGACAGATCCCTGAAGCAGTCCACGTGTCACTCCTCTCCAAAAGGATGAGGAACCATTCACAAGCATTCTTTGGGTGCAATCTGTCAACCAGTTACAGATCCACCTAATGGTAACAGGATCCAAACCACATTTTACCAATAAATGACAGATAGACAATAGATAGACAGATGATAGATAGATGATAGATAGATAAGCAAGCTACATTTGGAAAATTTGTCTTACAGAAGCCTTTGCACCTGTGTGATTGGCAGACAGACTTTCTAGACTTCTGGTAAGAGCACATAGCCCCAGGGTCATAGTCCAGTCATTAAATTGTCCTGCTTCATGACCAGATAAGCAGGGATCTTGGGCTAAGAATACAGCAATAATGCAAGCCCTGCAACCCTGAGATACATCCTGTGTTAGTCACAAATATTTTTAAAAAGAAGAATCTGTCAGATGAGGAGTGGGGGGGTCAACCTCTTACAGTTCACATGCAACAGTGTAAGAACATCTGTGTCTTCCAGATCCAGATGCCTTTGCCTTTAATGAACAGCAATTCAGATAGCAATAAGGAACATAGGGAGACATTTTGCATCTGTAAGTCACTAACTGTGAAATATAAATGTTTTATATAGATATAGACAGCTCTAGATAAAACTTTTATTGACTAGCCACCAGGGCTGTTGCAATTTCCTAAATTTAATGTAAAACAAATTCTGTACAGCATCAGTTACACATAAAAAGAATAGCTCCATTAAACAAATTGTTCATAAGTGCAATCAATAAAACTATAATTTACATATCAGGTCCTTACCCTTGCAGCCTGGAAGGCAAACTTTGCAATGGTACTACTAATATATTTTTGTTCACCATTTAATAAAAAGCCAAGTAATAGACTAGTGAGTTTATCCTGAGACAGACACAGTTTTTTGAATAATAACCATTACTGTGTTCCATTCAATACACAAATAAACAGATAATGAGCTAAACCTTGTTAACTCCCCTAAGCAGCACAAAGATAGATTATCCTCTTAACAAATTTTAATTAATCTTCCCTAGAGGATCATAGGGTTCATAGCCTGAAGTCTTAAAGAGGTAAATACATTTTTGAATCTGTGATCACTTTTCCACCTGTTCAGTAACATTCACAGACTTTGGGGTGAATTCTAGATTATTAACAGCAGCTACATTAGTTTTGCCATGACCTGGACAGCCCAGGGGAGCCTGATCTCATCAGATCTCAGAAGCTAAGCAGGGTCAGCCCTGGCTAATATTTGGATAAGAGACCAACAAGGAATTCCAGGTTCATGAGTTATCAACATTAGACTTTGCCAAGTCAGTAAACCCGAAACTTGAAATAGCATTTTAAAATAACCAGTTCTAAGAGGTCTTCTTACACTGGTCATAAGTATCTGTTTCCTTAAAGCAAACCTTCACTAGGTGGTTCTCAGGAAATGTTTCATACGGTGAACATGGTGAACAGCAAATGCGGGACAGGAGAAAAACATGGGAAAACAGGATGAAAATGTGCATATGCAATTGGCTTTTTTGCATGGTAGAATTTATGATACTGTCTGAATGTAAACAGTTTTTTAAACACTCATCTGTCTTGATTCTTGTTTATTTATGAACCAGTCAAATACTCCTGACCATTCTTCTATGCAGAAAAAATACAGGAAGACCGAACTGTTTTTTACTAGACAGCTAGTTTTGTGTAATGGTTAAGTGTGCAGACTCCTATCTGGGAGAACCAAGTTTGATTCCCAACTCCTCCACTTGCAGCTGCTAGAATGAGCTTGGATTAGCCATAGCTCTTACAAAAGTTGTCCTTGAAAGGGCAGCTTCTGTGAGAGCTCTCTCAGCCCCATCTACCTCACAGAGTGTCTGTTGTGGGGGAAGAAGATAAAGGAGATTGTAAGCCACTCTGAGACTCTTCAGAGAGAAGGGTGAGGTATAAATCTATGGTCTTCTTCTTCTTCTCACTTCTGTGTAGATGCACTTCTGCCCAAACCATGTGTAACAAAGATAAGAAAAGCTGCTAAGCAGAAGCCATCACAAGTAATATAATAACAAATTATATTAAAGGTATAGTCGAATTAGAAACCAGGTTGGTAGCAAAACAACCTGACAATGGAACAACATTGAAATGTGCTTACAAATACAAATTAATCACATAAGCATATACAAATACTAGTAACAAATGACACAGTGCCCCCCGCAAAAGTACTAAATGTCCATAAGTGAAGTCCATAGACCTTCAGACATTCTAAAAGAGGAAACCACAGCTGACCAGCCAAAAATGCCTTTTCCGGATATACTGAAGAGTGTTTCATTATATTTTTCTTCAGTTCAAATGGCTGCTTCAACGGAACCCAATTTCTATGTTTCTAACATCCAACACAGAGTTTACAGTTCTTACTAAGAATCCCTTTTGTTTCCAACCAAGTGTAAAGCAAGGGGTAGCATATACTTTATAGTGAAGCCTACTAAATAATCTACCTGCTACTTCTTTGCTCTCCCCCACCTCTGTCTCATCCACTTTTTTCTCCCCTGGCTTATTTTCACTATCAGATCTAACCTATAGCAAAAATCCCCTTGAGTGGGGGGACTACAAGAAAGGTTTTGCATCCGCCCTGCCACCAATGTACCTTTCTTGCATTTTTGATAAAACCCACCAGCTTCCTACTTTGAATGACATGGGTCTGTGGGAGCCATTCAGCCTCAGCTTCAAATGTATTTTTACCTTAGGATTTCATATAAAAATACATTAAGGTATAGATGTAACAACTGAAATTGCTAATTGAGTTGTCCTTGGTAAAAGTGAAAGAGAAAGCTGACTAAATTTTACTTTCACATAATCACAACTCCCCTATACCATTCCCCAGGATCCCAATTTCTGATGAAAGAGCAAACTTTGGCTTTCAGCTCTTTGGCCTCTTAATGAAGAAATGAGTTTCTTAGTGACCAGCGATTAAAGTGTGTTACTCTAGACTAAAGGGTAGCAGAGCTATTTCATTCCTGACCTGCTAACATATAATTAACAGGTTCCTGGAGGTACTTGTAACTGAGTTATGGGACGCCTTATGAATTTTCTTTGTAGGTAGCAGGAAGGAGAGAAGAAAAGCAAAAGCTAGATGTTTTCATTTCAGCAGCAACAACTCCACCAAGGCAGCTTATTTAGGCTCTGACAGATCCCAAACTATTTCTATCCATTCTTTTTTTATTGTCTCTTTTCCACTGAGGATAACAAGAGTGAATTCAAATGATGACATCAACCCAGTATTTAGACAGAGAAGGAAGAAGAAGAGTAGGATTTTATACCCTGCTTTTCTCTACCCTAAGATGTCTCAAAGTGATTTAGAGTTGCCTTACTTCCTCTCCTGACAACAGACATCTTGTGGGGTAGGTGGGACTGAGAGAGTTCTGAGAGAACTGTGCACAGGGTCACACAGCAGGGTTCATGTGAAGGAATGGGGAATCAAATCTGTTGCTCCAGATTAACCACTGCAACATGCTGGCTTAGTACACAACTGCTCTTGTAGATGATACTTGCTTCTTGATCAGAAATGTTTCTATCACCAAACTTTGCTGGACTTTCAGGCTACCTGTGGCAGAAAAACAAAATGGACATGGGTCATCATGTCCCAACAAAAAGGGCCAGGAAGCAGTCTGCCAGAAGGGCAAAGTGTCACATAGTAAGGATAAGCCAAAATAACATATTCACTGGCTGGGGTCAAAGCCAAGATATCCATCAAGGAGGCTGGAAGCAGGATGCAGGGAAATAGCTGATGGGCAGGCAGACTGGGGTGAAATGCAGAGAAAGAAGAGGGAACCTGACAGGCAAGGTCAAGCTTGCTGTTGCCCACAAAGGCTCTAGATCTGATCAATATTTATACTAGTCCAGAATAGGTATGATCAATGGTCTGCTAGATATGCTATATTTGACCCTGGGAATAAAAATGTCCTTTCTTTGCTCTGTAATTATGGATGACTTTCAGTCCAGCTTAAGTCCAGAAGATTCTGACACTGTTAATGTGTTTGTTCCTTGGAGCAAATCAATCTATTTGGTATAGGTGGGTCATCTGGCATTGACGTCCTAACTTGAAACCTAGACTTTATTGTCTGTATAATGGATGTTATTTTGTTTGCCTCTTATTCTACCCCCAGTTTAAAAGGGCTCAAAAAAGCTACAGATCTCAAATGTTGCATTGTCTAACCTTTTCGAAACCTGTTGGGGATGATGTAGACCAAAGATATATTCCCATGTGATTAACTGTGTTTCCTTTTCCATCCATAGACAGACAGGTATATACTGTATATATGATTTTGTATTTTGTTGCCAAATATTATTGTATACTTTTGGCAAGGAACATTTCTCTGAACACAGCAACAAACTGAGCTCAGCCAATGATGTTGGGGGAAATGCTGGGGAGGGGGTATGTGTTTGGAGAAATCCCTGTTTCTCAGCTATATTGATCTGGGATTGTTAACTGAAACACTTAAGTACCGTGTGATGTTTTTCGTTACTGAGCCTTGATGTGCCATCAATAGATGCAGCACACTGTACGGTAGCCAAATTAGATTAATAAAATGCATTGATTGGATGACAATGAAAATGAAACATGGCTCCATCACCCCTCTGCCCTGTGCGGGAGTGAATGAGCATAAAAATTGTATCTAAATAAATTAGTTCTTTGGATTGTATTGGCTCCCAGATGTCTCATTTTCCAGTGTTTCCTCTTCTTGCTGACACCAATAAATCACTGTTTGACAGAAACTATATTTTAAATATATATCAAGATGTAAAATTAGGCATTCATAATGTTTCCATAATTTTTATGGCCCAATGCTATTTATCCAATTTAGAGTGATAAACATGCTGGATCAAATCTTGGTATAGCAAGCCTTGGAATAGTGAGTAATATATATACCTAAGAGATGTTGCCACAACTTACTTATGGCAACTCCAGTGAAAGACTTTCAAAGCAAGTGAGAACCAGAGGTGGAATGCCATTGCCTTCCTCTACAGAGTCATCCTTGGCGGTGTCCCATCCAAAAACTGACCCTGCTTAGCTTCTGAGATCTGATGAGATCATGCTATACTATGCCACCTTCCCTCCTATGGTAAATAACACCCACACTCACACAAAGCACATGTTTTGAAAATACAAAAAAAAAAAAGTAGCAGTGCTTAGCTTCTATACTTGGACAAAACTAAGAGAGAAATATGTTTAGCTCAGAAACAGGCATACCATATGTCTACTGCTAGCAGTCGATATCCTGCTGCAGTGCTCCTATTTCCATCACCCCCAATGTTTGTGCCATAGAACAAGAACAAGGGAGGGATGGTGTTTAACCTTGAAGTCATGTCTCTTTCAGCCTACACTATAAGAACCACCAAATCTCATGGTTTATAGCACAGAAATTTGAGAGGATTCCTAGAGTGACACACAAAAGTGACATAAATTCTGGGACAGATCCAGCTCCTCTAATGCCCCACCCCAGAAATCTCCTGGGGAATGCAGAGGGAGGCTGACAGCCTTATCCAGAAAACAACACCAAGATCTAAACCATATATTACTAGCAATTGCTTGAGATCTGGTGTAGCTCCCTCCATACATTACTCTGATTATATTTGGATTAAGTAAAACACATGGGTGATATGAAGGTGTGATTAATGCCTTGGCCAGCAACAAATGTCCCTGTCCAAGTTATACTAGTGAAACTCACTTAGCCTTATGTCGAGCCACTTGTATACACCATGTCACCTGAAACTTCACACAAGATATTTTAATTAATGGAGCAATAACTGTAAATCTAATCTATAAATTATGTCCAAGTTGAGATGCCAAAATCCAAAAGATTGGAAAATCCATGAAAACATGAGGGTGATGCCTTGGAAGGGTGGAGTTTGGAGAGGGAAGAAGTTCAAAGGAGACATGAGGCCATAAAGTCCACCCTCCAAAGCTGCTGTATCCTACAGGGGAAAATGACCTCTATAGTCTGCAGATCAGATGGTATTCCAGGAGAACTCCAACCACCTGGAGGTAACCCTATATAAGCACTAGTCTTAACTAACATATTGGTAGAAGGTATGTAGACTGTTGTGGTGAGAGGTCTGCCTCTCCTGAGCAGGCCTAGATCTCCAAAGGAGTTTACAGATCATTCAGTCTCTTCTTTCTGTTTTGCTCTGTTAGATTACACCTAGCTAAGATCCAGACCATCCATTACTAAAAGCAGTATGAAAAATGCTTCTCTGTAGTCTGGTCCCACACTATGCTCATAACATAGAGAGGAATTATTTGAGTCACCCAGCTGATTTGTTCATCCTTCTAGATAGCACCACATCAGTTGTGAGATGGGAAAGGTCAGAGAACCATCTCATTGAGCCTTCTGGGCTACAGCTATTTCCCTTACTTGGATTAAATGCCATGTATTTACTTTGGTTGGCCTAGTGGCTAGTCTGAATGAGGATATGAAAAGAAGGAATGTGTTCTGTTCTCTCCCCGCAGGGGCTCACAGTGGCTTTTGACCATAGTATTCTTCTGGACCACCTAGTCACAGGAAGATGCTATTTTGTGCAAGTTTGGGGTTGTTCTAGGCCTTTTGTAGTGTAGTTTTCAGAAGGTTGTGCTGGGGATTATTGCTTTATTTGATGGTTTTTGGTCTTCAGGGTACTGCAATGATCCAAATCCTCAGCGTTACATCTACATGAAAATACAGGAGATCATGAAGTGATTGAAGAAGAGGGGATATCAATATGATAATTATACACTGTTTCCATGAGCTCCGTAGAGCCAGTACTTCCTATTTTATTGTAAACAAACTTCAGAAACAGACTGGAAAGGGAAAATTGCTGAATTACAAATCCTTTCAACACTCGGATCAACCCTCCTAGGACTTAACAGGGATATTGGTTTCTTATCTCACTACATATACTAAACTCATTCTGTCCTTACATATCTATTCTCACTAAGAAGAGCTATATACCCTCTGTATTTTAGTGTATTTCTTTTTTAGAATAGTATAATGGTATAGTGATCGTAATGTAGTGCAATGAAAATTGGAATGTGTTTCTCTGACATAACATTGCACCCTACTACAAAGAAAAAATGCTGTTAGTGAACCTCTATACTTGAGAGAGGATGAATGGAGTGTAACAATGGAATCTCAGTTAAACTTTTAAATCTCACAGTTAGGAAAGATACTTTTACATATTTATCTCCTATTTTAACATATTTATTGCTTCACTCTTTCTCCCCCTTAATTGAATCCAAACAAATGTTGACCTATATAAACTTAGCTTGTTATTCCTGTTTTGTCTTTGCATATCTTAAAACATCTTCATCATGTTGCATGCTAATTTGCTGATCAGACTCTGCATATATGTTTGAAGTGTTTCCTTCCATTTCAGTGTACACGCACATGAAAGCTCATACTCTGAATAAAACTTCATTGGTCAAAGGTGCAACTGGACTCAGACTTTGTTCTACTGCTTCAGACCAACATGGCTGCCCACCTAGACCTACTAACAGGATGTATCACATATTCCTGATTTGTTGGTTTTGTATTTTATTATGTATATATCATCCTGTAGTCTTTACCTTGTTCTTCAGCTCATTCTGGTTCACTGAATTCACCTACCTGCTGCTGCTTCTGAATCTTTTCATCTTCCCTTGCATCTTTTCTTCTTTAATCAGTCTATAAGGATAATAATATATTATATTGCTGAAAATATCTGATGATCCAGTACAGAGTATTTAATCCATAGATTTTCTTAAGGTCCTTTTAAAAAAATACTGCCTATGTCACCGTAAAGCTGCATTTTAATTTGTGAAAACCTCTGATAATTATTAATGCATATATCAAAGCAGGCTTAATGAGGTTGTCTTTCAAAATGAATTCTATCTGCAGAATGAGACTGTTAAGAGTAGCATTGCCTTCTACTGCTAGCTCATAGAGATTTTTTAAAAGAATTTCCACCCATCTCAAGGAAAGCATTAGTATTCATCTTCAACACTGAACCTTATGAATCCTTATGTTTATAATACTTCTCAACTAGAATAAATCTTACAACTGATTATCACAGCATTTGGCACCACGCCACCTGCAGTTCTGGGAACAGTATTCAATCAATGTGTAAACCAGTGAAATGCCAGGAACTTTTGAAATATCAAGGAGGGATGATTAGTTATTTAAGAATAAACAATAGTAAAATGTTGAGCTTCCTTCTACAAGGCAGGCAGAAAAGAATGTTCCCCCCATTACTTAAAAATAAATGCACATCTTTGTTCCATTGTAGCATATAGGCAATTGTCATGTTCTATTAGCTTCTCAGACTACACTAATGAGATTGAAGGAAAGTAGAGACTGAAAGAAACACCAACTCAGGGACCTCCAACATTGATGATACTGTGGGCACTTGGGGAATTCTGAGAAAGACTAATGGGTGTCATCACAAAATGGCTGCCATGAGAGGTAGGATTTTTTTAAAAAAAATTGCTCCCATTGGGAAGGCAATTTCAAAAGGTTGGGAGGTTTCCTAGAAGTTGCAGTCATATTAGCCCACACGTAATCAATATGTAATCCACCAGTAAACAAAATAAAGTTATTTTATTAGAACCCACCAAAGTGACAAAACAAAAATTGTGCATGTTTTTGAGTTTATTCAAACTCTAAATCAAGCTAGATGATTTAAAAAATTTAAAATAATGGAGAAAAAAGGAGAATTTCCTGCTCAAGAGCTTAAGATTCTGTCTTGTTCCAAACTAACTATCCTTCTATCTAGCATTGTCAAGTCCATTTGAGATGCCAGTGGGGGTGGGGAACATTCTAGAAGCTGGAAACGTAGCCTCCAATGTGCCAAAATCACTGAGAGTCACATTGGGAGTCATGCTGTGGTTTTGGGGCAAAACTCTATGGTAAAATGGCCCTCAAAACATAGAGATTTGCCCGAAACCAGTGTCCACATCACTTCTAGGTAATGTAGGCAAGTCACACAACATTGCTGTTGGTAGTTGGCAGAGGCCCACAAAACCAGGGAATCCCCCACCACAAACTAGGGAATGGCAAGCCTGCTTCTCACAGATAGAACTATTTCTAAATGGATGTTCACTGCAGAATGGAAGGTGACACCTCTTAGACTCCCCTAAAGTACCTCCAGGATCAGTTGGTTCTTTGGGGAAGAGATTGGAGACCAGGGCTTTTTTTTGTAGCAAGAACTCCTTTGCATATTAGGCCACACACCCCTGATGTAGCCAGTCTTCCAAGAGTTTACGGGGCTCTTAGTACAGGGCCTACTGTAAGCTCCAGGAAGATTGGCTACATCAGGGGGTGTGTGGCCTAATACGCAAATGAGCTCTTGCTACACAAAAAGCCCTGCTTGGGACTAACACAGCTGAAGGACTTAATCACTTATGAACCTACTCAACCATCTTCTGAATCCCTGCTCTTTTGAGATTAGGCAGGTGGCAACCCTGGAGAGGATCTTGCCCTCAACACCACCAAAACTGTGGAACCCTCTCCCCAGGGAGGCTCGTCTATACCCTTCTGTTGCCATCTTCTGCTGGAGGGTGAAGAATTTTTTTTTTGTTTCCTTTGGCATTCCTTCAGTGTTTCCTTCTTCCTGCCCTATGTTTTAACTTTTAAAAAATGTTTTTGTATGTGTATTTTAACTCTGGTTTTAATTGTTTCATCTGAGGGATTTTTGTTGTGTCTAATGAGATTTTTTAAAAATGTGATTTTATTATATATGCTGATGGCAAAAAGGCAGGATATAAATCTTATAAATAATAAATAAATATTTTCCCATGGTTCCTGTGAGTTGCTGGTCTTGGGTGTGCAGCTAATAATACTCAAACTTGGGCAGAATTCTGCCTCATTGCTCCTTCCCCCCTTCTGTCCCCACATATTAGACATCCTTTCAACTTTCTGCAGTCAGGTGATTGCCAATTTTGAGTCACTTTCAGTTTTGCTGTAAGTTTGGACTCTTAAATGGCACTGAAAATAGATATTCATTAAATATTCTTCTCCAATTGTGTTAAACCAGGGTTATTGATATGGTGATATCGTAACCACATGCTTATGTCGTAGCAACTATTCACATAAAATATAGTAGAAAACAGTGATTGATATTGGCAGGGGTAAAAAATGAATGCTGGAAGGGCTGTTGACAAGTAGGTGATTATATACACTCTTTCTGGAGTTGCCCGGTAATTCAATTTTTTTGGAATGAGGTGCTTTCACAAATAGAAATAGTTGGAATACAAATCAGTAGAAACCCAGAAACTGTCCTTCTTGAAGTAAGTCAAATGAAGAGGTTAGATAAAACAAAACAGGTCATAGTGTCAACATTTGCAATTGCTAAGATAGAAATTGCACGTAAATGGAGACAGAAAAAAGGGCCCAGGTTGAAGGAATGGTATAATGCTATTTGGAAAAAATTTTGTATTGGGTAAATTAGATCTCTCTTCAGGGTTACAAGATTTAGTTACTTATCAGAAAAAAAATTCAGTCTGATTTCCAGTAGTTCAGTTTCTTCAAGAGAGAGAAATTATGTCATCTAATCTTGTGTTTTAAGAGCTTATATTTTTTTAAAAAGGATAAATTACTTTTAAATGATATTAGATTAAAGTACAATGAACAGGGGAATAATGGAGTATCGAATTATAGGAAAAGAAATTTTGCTTAGGGTTTTAGATTGGTTGTAATTTTGTTTCACATTACATATTATTCTTTGTGTTACTGTTTCAAATAAATTTTAAAAATAAAATTTTAAAAAACATAAAAAAAGATATTGGCAGGGGTGGAATCCTAGCAGGAGCACCTTTGCATATTAGGCCATACACCCCTGATATAGCCAATCCTCCAAGAGCTTACAAAAAAGAGCCTTGTAAGCTCTTGGAGGATTGGCTACATCAGGGATATGTGGCCTAATATGCAAAGGAGCTCCTGCTAGAATTCCACCCCTGGATATTGGCATGGTCAGGATGAAGTTAAAATAGTGTAGAATTATCACTGCTTTACTTGAAAGAAGAACAATTAATATAGCTATCCTGGGATCTGACATCAAGTATTCCAGACACTGGTGTTTGCCATGGATCCAATATGCTTGTTCACACTATGCAAGCGTCACGATTAATTTTTAATGTTGAGCTGGCACAATGTCAACCTGTACCTGTTCAAGTTTGAATGTAGTGTAGCTCTGTTGGAAATATCCATAATCATCCAATGACAGTTTCCCAAGTATTCATAGTGCTCCTGCTCTGTTCTCATAGACTTATAGTCTTATGTATATTTTCACTATTAATTTATTATCCCCATTAAAAAGATCTCTTGCACCAGATTTTTAAAAAGTATTTGGATTTTTATCATATTATTTCAATATTTATTGATTGGACTACTGTAATGCATTGTAAGTGGGGCTGCCTTTGAAAACTTCTATTGATAAAAAATGCACCAGCAGGACTTAAATGTGGAATCAGCCACTTGGAACATATAATACCAGTCTTGCATCAATTGTATTTGCAGGGTTGCCAGCTCACCCCTGCCGCTGCTGGGGAATGGTGGTGTAGAGTTGTCAGATCAAGGCTGGGAAACTGGAGATTTGGGGGTGGAGCCTTCTTGGGATTCCCTCTTTTGGAATTATTTGCACCTCAACAGTTAGAACAAAGGATTTCTCTGTGGTAGGTCCAGTCATTTGGAATGGCTTACCAAATTAGGTGAATTCTTTATGGACTGCATTCAGGAAGGCATATGAGACAGTTTTATTTCAGAGGACATCTGGTGGAGGTAAACTCTTTTAGTGGGTCTGGCTGCTTTTTAATCTTTTTTTAAACCTGTGTGCTGTTTGTTTTGTTTTTATCATGAACTATAATATTATTTTTGTGGCTGATTACAGACCGGCACTTTGGGCTGACTCAGAGACACCTCTGAAGTCAGTCCAAAAAATCCCTGCAGACGATAACATCTGCCGGCCGTCCCTATATCGTCCTCACCCCATCCTCTAGGCCACTCCACCCGGCCCCAAAAGCTACCACTTCGGAAGTGGTCACAAATTTTTGGGCTGGCCACCAGTCGCCTATGTGCTGTTTGGAAGGGGAAGGGCATACATGAGGCGACTTGGCCATGTGGAAGCGCCAAGCCACCCGGAGCCGGTTCTGGCTTTTTTTCTTCACTGGCCAGTCAGAGCACTTCTGTGCATGAGCGCTCAATCCATGAAAAAAAAAAGAGTAGGGACTTCTAAGGTGTACCTGTGTGGAGGTACCCGGCGGTCTCAGGGATGGGATAGGGCCAACTGGCCAGGGACCATGTGGGGACTCCAGGATGGCTCTTTTTGAGCCATCCCACTTTCAGCCGCCGCCCAGCTGCCCCAGAATGCTCGTCTGTTCTCAGCCTGTAATTATTTATTGCTTTGTTACCTTGTTAGAGTTTAAGAAGATAAAGCAGGATAAAAATATTTTAAATAAATTAACATTTAAAATATTCATAAGCCAACTTGGACCTAGGGTTGCTAAGTCTGTGTTGGAAAATACCTGGAGACTTTGGGGGTAGATACAGGAGAGGGTGGGGTTTGGGGAGGGGAGGGGCCTCAGCATAGCACCATGCCATAGAGTCTATCTTTCAAAGCAGCCATTTTCTCCAGGGGAGCTGATCTCTGCCAACTGGAGATCAATTGTAAAAAAGAGAGATCTCCAGGAGGCTGGCAACCCTACTTGAACCCAAGGTAAGTGCCACATCAGCACAATGTGAAGGACTCAAAGGGTTGACATTGGAAAAATCAGAGAGCAAATCTTATATACAAGATTTGAAATACAATAATCTGGCCCAATTACTACAATGGCAACCAGGGTTACCAGGCAGCAGGCAATCCTGTACCACTGCACTCAAATGCCTATTGCCAATTAATTTGGTGGTGCATGTCAAAAGAGTGAATACAAAGTTGCCGATGCCAGGATGTGATTTCTGGGTGAACACCCAGAACTGACATCACAGGCCCCCACAAAGTGTAGGAATCGCAGCCATCTCTGTAGAGATTTGTGTAATTTTCAAAGCTTCAGGTGGGGGGGGGGGGGTTGTGATGTCACTTCTGAGTTTTTGCCAAAAAAATACTTTACTCTGTTGATGATAGCATTTTCCAGAGCTTTCCTCCTGGAAATTTACCCAGCATCACTGGCAGCAAGCTAGAAACTTTACTGGCAAGGACAGCAGTTTCCATACCTGCGCCTGCTGTTTTGATGTACAATAGAATGGATTTCTGAGGCTGATCAATGATCAGACTTTAGTCCAATGAAGTTTCATCTGCCTGCCAGTAGCTCTATAAAAATCTCAGGGTCTAGTGATTCCCAGACTTTCTGTGGATCTTTGTAATTGAACTTACTGGGAGATCAGCAAGGGATCTTGGACTTGCAATGCATGTACTTTACTGCATAATTGTATAAAGACAGTTGCATTGTGAAAATCCTGTGACTAAACAAAGTCTTTGCACTGTATGTACATATTCATTAGCTATTTATTTGGCTGCGCGTTCTAATAGTCTGAATTTCCTTATTTGTGCTAAAATGAATTATGTGGCTCCTGTCCAGAAATCTTTCTTGCATGGTCAGTAATCCTCATACATTTCATTGCAAAAAATCATTCCATGAATGGGAATGCAATTGAAGATTAGCTATTTCCAGCGGAGGGGCAACTGCACGCATGCATCAGAGCTTCTGAATTTAAAAATAAGGGTCATGTACAGGAGGCTCTGGGAGAAAAATGATCTGAATTTTCTAGAATTTCAGTAAAGTACTGGAAGCCTCCATAGGGTCTAATTAGGGCTGCCAAGTCTGTGTTGGAAAATACCTTGAGATTTTGGGGGTGGATCCAAGAAAGGGAGGGGTTTGGGGAGGGGCCGCAGCATGGTACAGTGCCATAGAGTCCAACCTTCAAAGTAGCCATTTTCTCCATGGGAGCTGATCTGTCAGCTGGAAATTAGTTGTAAAAGTGGGAGATCTCTAGGCCCCACTTGGAGGCTGACAACCATAGGCCTAATTAGGGTTGCCAGGTCCAACTCAGGAAATACCTGGGGACATTGGGAGTGGAGTCCAGAGACTTTGGGCATGGAGCCTGGAGACTTTCCCATTCCCTAAAATAAATAAATAAAACACAGCAGTGCAGTTCCCCTGAATACAGTCTTCATTTCCTCGTCCTCAATCTTGCTTTCATGGGTTCCTCAGCAGCTGCACTTCCACTAAATGAAAGTGAATACACACACAATATCACCAAAATAAACAGTTTGCAAGCCCACATTTTGTGATCTCTCTGGGGCAATGGTAAATTGCTTTACTCATGGGGGTTGTTGAATGTTACAACCATTTCAACCAACTTCTTCAGACTAACACAGGAAAATGAAAGTATGGCAGAGGTCTAGGTGGTGGAGTTTTCCTCCATCCCATAATCAGGTTCTGGTTAACTCTTTACTATCCATTTTACTATACAAATGATTTCTGAAACAAATGCAAAACAAACAGAGGGATTATGCTCTCTACCTGTCTCATACACTCACCGGGAAAAGGCATGTGGTTCTGCCTGCTCCCCCACCACTACCCATGAAGTTTTTATGGCCTGCTGAAATTTAAAGGAATACATGTGGTCAAAGAGACATTGCCTAACTCATGGAGCACTCCAAATGACAGGGGTCCCCAATACTTACCTGAACCAGAGACCCCAAAAGACATGCCAAGTGAGAACACTCTCATCTTGGGCCAAAGAGCCAGCCAAGGGTCTACAAAAGGGATTTCTGTTTAAGGTTGCAAACAGGCATCTTCAAGGGCAAATCTCCCCCCCCCCACCCCAAACTAGCCATGAGAGAACAGTGACAATTAGTCTCATTAGGTAATGTATCTGCATTCTATGTTGGCTGGCAACATCTGGCTAATCTTCTCCTGTCTCCAGAACCCCACCTAATCCTTTTTGTGTGACACCTATGTTAATGTACAATTCTACATGATCTTAGCTGAAAGGCCAAGGTGCGATAATGTACAAATCTACTGTACCCAAACCCATCTTTCCTGTCTCCTCTCTCAGAGTACCGAGGTAAATTATTTCTGAACATTAGACTATCACTATCCTTCCTGACACTCATCAGGAACTCATTCCCACCTTTTGTCTACACCTGGGAGCCTATTCAGCCAGCCCCAGAAAGCCCATTAATGATTCCTAAGTCTATCACATTCCAGGAGGGAAGGCCACCCCTCAAGATAGTATAAAAGTGGAGGGCAAACAACACCTCGGTGTGCAATTTGAGGACACCTATGATTACACCCCCTTAATGCTAGTTTTGGGCCTCTTTGATGTGGAACACTTGTCATGCATGGCTCTCTCTTCATCTCCTTCTACACAGACATCTGCACATCACCCAATAACTGCTCCTAACATCTCTATTTTCACATCTTATTTTCCTAAATCCTTGATTGTGTGTACATTGTGATTGCTTATGTGTGATTGTAATCCAGCATATTTTCTAGTAAAAATTCTTAAAGTCCTTTTAATCTGGTGTCTTCTTACTGAACCTGACCTCCATAGATATAAGTGTGTGATCCCTGTAACCTTTTTGGTCTCCCCAATCTCATAGCTAATCTCTCAAACATCGAGAATGGACCATTTTGAGTAACATATACACATTTCAAAACAGAGTTTTCAAGCTTCTGAGCCTGTGGAGATCTAAAAGCACATCATGACTGTTGCAGGGAGTCTTCCTCCCACTGGCCAGATGGCTGTATATGGGGAGGAGCCTGCAAAACCAGGGGTTCCCCTGCAAAGACCTGCTCAGGACTGTACCTGTGAATAGAAAAGTTGGTGTTTAGTTCTTTTCCCCACACTTTTGCTGATTGAAACAACTCCCTTTCCTCTGCTGCTATGTCCTAAAGTGGGAAAAGACAGACATAAGATGGGGCAGTCATCTTTTTCTCCTTTGCTAATTAAACTCACCTCCTCACTGTTATATGTCTTTAAAAAAAAGACAGATAGAAGATGGAATGCCAGACTTTTTTTCCCCTTTGAAAGTTAACAACTTGTGTTACATAGAGCTGGAGGTATGTGCCAGTTTCAGCTAGCGAAACTACAAGGAGGAGGAAGAATTAACCCCCCTCCCTTTTTCTCCTTGCATGGCCCTGATTGTCAAGCTATGCAGTGGCTATTCTTTCCTACCTCCTGGTCTTCAAACAGTTTTCCATCCTTTTTAATATTCATTTTATGTCAGGGCAATATATATTGGCACCTTACTTATTGCATTAGTAAAAAATGTGCTTATGCGCTATGATTCTCTTATGATAGAAACATAAAATCTCGGAAGGATCAAAGTCCACTGAGGCCCGCCATTCTGCAACATCAGGAAATTGATTGTGAGAGAGATGCCCACCTAATGCTAAGAGATTGTTATTTATTATAGCACTAATATTGTGCTGGGTGCATTAGAGACCGGTATGAAGGCAAGGTCCCTGTCATGGAACACGTACAGGCTAAGTGGTTGATCCTGAAAACACTTAAGTTGGCGAGGAAATTTATTCACAGATATAATCCAAGAGAAGGAGGGAGGGCATGATGGAGAAATTCATCCTTTAGATCTTATAATATTGGCCTGATTCTGAAGAGGAGCTCCTACCCAACTAAAGAGCCCTTAGTACAGAATTGAAAAGGAGGCAGAGAGAGGCTACAATAAATCCCACAAACTGAGAGACAATTCCTGTGAGAATCATTCTCCTCACACCACTTTCCATTCTACCTATGATTTTATAGAATTATATTTAAGGATTCATTTTAGTCTAGAGTCGCCAGCACATCAGTTAAAGGAGTAGGGCCTTCCTTTTCAATTTCAAGGCTTGGCTCTGCATGATAGGATGCATTTAAGAATGGCCTTTGAGCATATGCAGAACGTCAAGAAACTGGTCCCACAGGTACACATGAAGCTGCCTTATACTGAATCAGACTCTTGGACCATCAAAGTCAGTATTGTCTATTAGACTGGCAGAAGCTCTCCAGAGTCCTAGGCAGAGATCTTTTACATCACCTACTACTTGTTCCTTTTATCTGGAGATGGATTGAACCCGAGACCTTCTGCATGCCCAAAAGATGCTCTATCACTAGGCCACAGATACCATCCCCAGAGATCTCCATTATAACACATGAAATAATATCAAAGTTCCCAAATCACTGACACAAGAATACCAAAATAGTCAGAAACAGCATCTTTCAGGTATAACCAATCAAAGAATACCCAGGCTTTACCCTGAAATTTATTGCTGGGAGAGCTGGGTTTGATTCCCCACTCCTCCACTTGCACCTGCTGGGTTAGCCATAGCTCTGGCAGAGGTTGTCCTTGACAGGACAGCTGCTGTGAGAGCCCTCTCAGCCCCACCCACCTCACAGGGTGTCTATTGTGGGGAGAGAAGATAAAGGAGATTGTAAGCCGCTCTCAGTCTCTGATTCAGAGAGAAGGGCGAGGTATAAATCTGCAATTCTTCTTTAAAACAGGATAAACATTGACCTTCTTTCTACAAAGCTGTCAAATACATTATCAGTTGTATATTTAATTTTTGCATAATAGGACATAACACTTTCCTGAGTATACCCCATGGAGAAGATTTGAGTAGGATTCTGAGTAGTGTAATAAGTGTTTATAATAAAAGACCATTTCCAATTCCTTCTGTTTCCTATGTCTTTTTTTGAGCAGAAATGCAGTTCCATCGAGCT